>NW_027270992.1:352500-2752500 GCF_040938485.1 Diadema antillarum | reverse complement strand
ATTTAGTGCTGTTCATATATCTGAAGGATGAATTGAACAAAATGTATTCTTTTGTGATACAAAAGTCCCAATTTGTCAAATAAATTAGGATTTTCACTAAAAATAAGGAATGGAGTTTTGAGTATTTAATATTCGCAAGCCTTACGATGTCTAATACAATTTCATATCTTTTTTTTTTTTTTTGGTTTTCAACACCACATTAAAAAAAAAATCAATATGCTATCGTATTGTATATGTGACCCTGCATGCATCACAAAACCAACGAAAAGTCGCCGGACCTCGATATTTAGTTAAGAGCAGATTCTGAGAGAGCAGAATCTAAGCTTTGAAATGATGTATAACTCAATTCAAATGGACTTCCCTAACCTACCTAAATACTTGAAAGAAAGTATACACTCTGGTCTCTGGAAACTGAGAAAAGAGGCTCTGAACTACATAGTGTATTCAAGCGCTTAATCTTTCTCTATTAAAGCAGCGCTAACTGTGCAATGATAGGGACAAAACAGGATGTCAACCACCGGAGCAACAACAATTAAGGGATTATCAGCTTAGGCTGAAATTGAGCATGTGCTATCAATTCTACTCACGTTCATTCTGTCCATGATTAATGCCAACTTACAAAGCAGTAGCATTATCTTTTAAAAAGTTATTAGGCTTAAACGTGAAGAGTGTACAAGGATTTTAAGGCATGAAAAGGGGCCTCTAATACATACTTTCCACAAAAAAGGGTGGTTGAAAAATTGCTGGAAACACACTTTCCCATTCGTGTTGTGATCTCAAACTAAAGAATGATGTAGAAGAAAGATACCTCTTTCAGCAAATCTTATGAAAAACTCGAGTTTGGCTTAGTTGACCCATTGCACCTGTTTTGAGTCCTCACGTAAAATAAAGGGGTGCGACTTTTTGATCGAGTGCCAGTGAAGGAGAGTAGACTTGAGTGTGCCTTAATTTAGAGACGTATTAGTACGCTATGTATGGTAACTGTTGGCCCATACTTATGAGCGGGATGCTCTGCAGTTTAGTAGATGAAAGCTAGGGTAGCAGTAAAGAGGTGGTAAGTTTGGTTCACAGTAGCATGTCAATCTCTAGATCCAAAGGATCCGGCGTCAATGCTACGTGTAATCGATCATACCGTTCCACTAGAAAGGATAAAGATTGTCTGTTCCTTTAAAAAAGAAAAAAAAAAGAAATTGAGGTTCTGTGTGTGGAGAGAGTCACAACTCATACATATAGAATATTCCGCTTCATTCATTCAAAGTAAGATGCTTAACTAGGTACATGAAGAGGTCCTGCCTTACATCCCCCTGGACCTCATAGAGAACCAGCTGTAGAGCAGCTAGATATAGGTTATCCAGCCATCTTCTCAGATGGATGATAAAACAGACAAAAGAGTAATGACTTTTGGACCCAAGGCCAGCTTGAAGGTTTCCAGATGATTTTGACCGAACATTGTTACATCACCGTTTATGTATTCCCTGTATGTGGGAGTGAGGTCCAACAAAACTCCCAGATAGGACCTATATCATCGGTAGGGAACTCCTAAGCCTATGCTTGGAAGGCTCGCCACACAAGGCTACCGTGAGCATAGCGTTGGCAAGATGGTTATTAAGATGGAAGACATAGGTCTGATGGTAACCGTTTAAAGGTTGGGGGAAGTCTTACGAAGGTGAAGTACTACTCCATTGACTTAAGATGGGTCAGGACTCGGCTGATGTCATCCAAGGACATTCTATGAGACGTAAGGGCAAGATTATCAGCACGAGCAAACTTCTTACATGAAGTGATTGTCATGTCACCATGTACATGTGACCCTGCATCACAAAACCAACAAAAAGTCGCCAGACATGGATTTTTCAATTAAGGGCAAATTCTGGAAGAGCAGACTCTAAGCTTTGAAATATTGTATAACTCATTTAAAAGGGACTCCCCTAACCTACCTAAATTCTGGAAAGAAAGCACACACTCTGGAAAAAGTGTTAACTGAGAAAAAAAAGGCTTTGGAGTACACACTAAGAAATCAGGGTTCAATTTGGGGTTGAATTTGACCCAATGCACCCTTGCGTGGACTAGGGTTGAATATTTAACTTCTATGGGTGCTATTTACTCCGAATGGGGTTCACCTTTGAGAAAGTTTAATTTTTGAACGTCTCCAAATAGAGGAGTTAGTCTGCTACAAAAACCTAGATCATAGTGTTGCGTTAAACATGACATGATTTGTAATGCAGTATCAGTAGTGATTTGAATTGTGGATGATGTTCATCTTTAAGATTGCAAATCAATCAATATAAAGATGTTTGTTGGTGTTTGATAAAATGAAATAGCATTTTTTGTTCGTGCCAGTTTCATAAACAGTACGTGAGCAAAGACTATTAGCACACGCCAATCCCGGAAATTAACCAATCACTCACATCAGAGAAGACGATCGAGGCATATTACAGCGAGCTAGCTACTGTACAGTATTTGTGTACGTGTCACAAAGCAAAGCGTCGCGACAGTTCACTTCCATTTCGTTCTAGAACTCCCGTGCAATTGCATTGATGCGGGGCTTTTTCGTTGCAAGACTTGCTGATTTATACAAGACTAAGGTGAGTAAATGATCACTTTGTAAATCATGACATATTTGGGTTGCTTCTGTACGGCTAGATCCTTCAATTCTTCGGTAATAGGCCTAATTTCAATCGTTTGTCGTGCCGTTCTTTGTTACCACGTTCACGCGTGTATTAATACACTGTACAAATACATGCAAAATCATATGACCTACAAATGGGAAGTAATACGGGCCTCTTTACGGTTACTACTGCTTGCTACTGCCATTTAGCAGAGTTACCAAGTCTCACGCATTCTGAGTGAGACTATCGACAAGAAATAAGGCAAAACAGTTTGCATTGTTTAATTTAATGGTAGTTTAATGTATAGTGATTTGTGATACTGTTTCGTCTTCTATTGCATGTGCTTATATGAGACAGTCTACAGAGTCAGTACCGGTAGGCTATTAAGGCACAACAGAAAAACTGATATGAGACAAAATATCGTCGCCAATCGTCCCCGACGATCCAAATTTTGGGCCTCATGTGCCCATTACTGCGCTCTTTTTGGCTCATTATAAATATCAACAAAAGATGGTTCCGACGAGTCGGAACGAAGTCGTCTCTTTTCGTCTCGACTAATCAATTAAGGAGGTCTTTTGTCGATCGGCGAAGCGTTTCAGTGATTGTTCAAACGTCGCACATCGTCCCCGACGACTGCGTATTCAACTTGACTAACCGTTTTGTAAAGGTTTTGGTGATGGTTTCGCGTCGCTCATCGTCCCGACGATTGACCATTGAATTTAAATCACCGTTCCGTGGCGAGTTTGTTAATCCATAACTGTTCAAACGTCGCACTTATCGTCCCGACGATTGTCCATTCAACTTGAATCACTGGTCAGAGACGCGTTTAGTAATTGTTAAAGCGTCGCGCATTGTCCCTAGGCTTGCCCTTTGAACTTAAATCACCGTTTGGTATGAGTTTGAAACGTCGCACATCGTCCCGACGATTGCTCATTCAATGATAGAAATTGCTCGATGCTGAGGTGTTTATTTTTTCTAACATCGCGAGTGGTCCCGACGATTGCCCATTGAATTGAAATTGTCGTTCAATGATTGCCACCAGGGTAATTCATCTTCTATGAAGCCTTGCTCTCATGTTTGCCATACTTGTCTGTAAAAAATACAAAAACATCGTAACGAGATCCGATGGCTGTCAGACTCCCGAAATTCTTGAATGAATCATGAAAAAAAAAGTGATGAACGTACATTATTATCTTTCCACGAATCCAGAGCTTGAAAGAAAACATCCGGCATTTATTTTATCATCGTACGGAGTTCAATATCATTGTTATTCATTTCCGAACGTCAAAGCAAATTTCCGACACTTATATTAACATCTTTCAGAGCTGAATGTTATTGCTATTTACTTTCGAACGCATAAGCAAATACCCGGCATTTTTTTATCATCGTACGGAGTTGTATATCATTAGTAGTCATTTCCGAACGTCAAAGCAAACATGCGATATTTATTTAATCACCGTACGGAGTCGAATATTACTGTTATTCATTTCCGAACGCAAAATCGAATTTCTGACATTAATTTTAGCACCGTACGGAGCTGAATCTTACCGTTATTCAAATCGAAAAGTATAAGCATCCTTGGTATAAGCAAACATCCGACATTTATTTTAGTACCGTACGGAGTCGAATATTACCGTTATTCATTTCCAAAAATAAAAACAACATCTGACATTTATTTTAGCATCTTATACGGAGTCGACTGTTACCGCTGTCCATTTCCAAAAGTAAAGGCAAACATCCGACTTTTTTTGGTGGCCCGACGTGCGTTTTTGGTGGCCCCTGTCCACCGAGCCACCGTTAGTGTCGAGCCCTGGTGTACACCTCACTAACCTCAGCTTGTTGTGGAAACTTATACTGCCATACGAGGGGAGATGCTTTCATCTCTTCTAGAGAGCTTCCCTATGAGCGAATGAAAATCTTTGTTTGGCATTTTCATTTCTATACTCCATAATCATTCGTTGTTTCCAAACATTTTCATGATGTCGGTATTTCAATATCATAATATTTTTCTTAATGTATTCTATTTTCATTCCTTGACCAAAGTCAGTATGTCCGCCACAAGTACGGTAATCGCTACGTTTCGCGCAGTGCAATATGTGCCGAAGTGCGAAACACGTGGTTATCAAGTTCAATGAAACGCGCCGTCCATGCGTGCTACTTGTTTGGTTTCGTAGTAGCTCCATGGTTACGGCAAAGACAATAAACGGAGGAGGCACTCCATATAGTTTTTTTCGTTTACAGTAAACAGTTTACATTCGATACAAATAAATTAATAGTCACGTCTTTTACTGTTTGATGATCGCCAAGTCGGGAAGAAGTATCTAGAGGAACTTCTCAGTTGATATGTCCGTGATGTTCATTCTAATTTTCACACGCAGTGGTACGCAGATTTTATGAGTGTGAGATCGAAAGAAGTTTCAATATATGTTGCCATGATATTATGTAGGCCTACTGTTGTGTAATTGGGTAGGTATAGCTCTTACACTATAAACTTCAGCTTGTTGCAACGGCATCTAGGAAAGCGATATTTTCTTCGGCATTCGGGACCTTTTTTATATCATCATTTTTTTTTGACACGTGATTTGATTGTAAGTATGAAGCGACGAATAACCCCTTTGTTTTGTTTTAGTGCTAACATTAATGTGTAATACACCAATACTGTTCAACGTGTGGGTTTTTTTTACTGTTAAAGAAGCCAAGATAAGGCGACATTTTGATAGAATTATGCCGTTCGGTCGGTTTACAGACTGCTTATAACCTGAAATAGTTGCAGTGCGCGCATTTTTTTGGGGGGCCACCTGTTTTCGCATAAATTTACACTAGAAAGGTTGTCAGTTTTTTTTTTCTTCTGCCATTATTTCCTCTGATATGATTTGTCGTGGCCATTAAGTTAGTTTCAACCTAAAAGATACGTGTCACGTATAGGTCTATTGGTTGCCAGCACGCATTTATCTGACTTGTTGTGCGGTTAAGTCTGTTGTTGTTGTTGTTGTTGTTGTTGTTGTTGTTGTTGTTGTTGTTGTTTATCATTCATGGGAGGGGGCAAACAAGAGTGAGAAATGAGGGAGAGGTGAACTCAGAACAAGGAAACATCTGTTCATTTAGCTGTCACTTATGCCAGCAGTAGTAATTGTCATCACCATTGCTATTCAGATCAGTTTTATAGTCATATCCTATAACATTCAATACACGACTATCATCATCATGACATGAGAGAGAGAGAGAGAGAGAGAGAGAGAGAGAGGAAAAAAACCGCCACCCGTTCAAGGGCGTATACAAAGCAAACGAATCGCAAAGTAGATCAACGGGGGGGGGGGGGGGGGTTGCGTTTCATCAACGAGTTCGTCGGAGGTTTTCACCGACAAATTTGCCATCAGCCAATCAGACGCAAGGATTTCAGTAGCTTTTAACAGTTGTCAGTGTAAATCACTGACAAAAAGTTTCATGAAACGGTCCCCAGGAAGGTGGATTCATGGTACAATATTCCGTATGGCATACCAGCAATACAAACAGACACGTTACTGCAAAATAAATGATAGAACACAGCAAGCGAGCAGGCTAGAATCAAACCTCCTTTTGTAGGAAAGTCCAACAAAAGTCTTACAACATACCTGTAATAGGGGGTTCACACGTACACAAATTAGCATGTTACAGAACTCAATTTTTGTTACCCTTTAGCAAACTCCAGTCTTTTGCACATGTGGACACACACACACACACACACACACACACACACACACACACAACAGAAAATTAGTGCGAACCAGTAGCGCGATGCATAACCTCAGAAATCTTGCTGATATTTCTGAATGAGCGCGGTATTTGCCCCGGCAGTACTTGAACGGTCGGGTTTAGAAACTTGATTGAGTTCTTTTATTCTCATCATTAACAACAGCGTGCTCTCCACACCACTGTGAGGCACAAGAACAATAGTTTCATCGATTGGCAATTAGCGGGTTATTTTCTGTACGTGTGAACGGTTGCAAAAAAAACCCTCAACTTTCCGAGGGTGGCTGGAGCGTCTGAACCAAAAAGTGTACAATCCTCGCGTGTACGCTCTTTTGTTGGAAAAAAAAACAACCTCGAGTATTGGAGCATGTTCAGTAACGCGCTATTTTGCACATCGTGAAGGCGGGTATTGATATATCAGACTCAGCATGGGGGGGGGGGGGCTGATGAAATCTAGCATTAAAAGAATGAACTACACTGACATACTAAAAATGATAAAACTGGACATGAAGTTCATGACCTCTATCCTCGTGCCTCGGACACGGGAAGTACTATGCATGTATCTACAAGCTACATTAAAGTAAAGCATAATGATATAATCATAAACGCTGCGATTCGAAGTGTTCTTCTGTTTTGCTTTCAGCAATAACCAAAACTGTATTTTTACGCTCGATTCACAGCGGAGCACTAAATAAATCGAGTGTATAATATCAATACTAACTCTTTAAGAAAAGCAGGCCTGTGATTTCTCTTTAGTCTGTTGAAGTATCTCATTGATATGATTTTTTTTTTTCAGTCAATTGTGCTCCCCTGACTAAGCTATCAAGAGTATAGCTTTTGTGTTCGGAAACTGGATTTACGCAAAGCATACATTCACCATGTATAGTACAATGCTCCAATATTGATGAAAGCGGTTTCGTGTGTGATACGTATTCCTCTTTCGGGTGAGTGTGCTGTGAAATCCGGTCATTTTGTTTTATTTTCAACTGCATCTCCTTATTTTGTAACTGTGGATGAGACTTTATTTCATTTTCTAAATCATGCAGGATGAGCCATACGTTTATTTTTCGGCATAGATAGATAATTTGCCTTTTTGAATGACGAACCTTCGTGTAATTTTGGGATTAACAGATTTGTTACAGCTGCACTGGGATGTCTTCTAAATTACATTTTGAGGCCACTGAGATCAAGATGATCATGCGTAGGCGTATATAACTCTCTACACTTTAATGTACATGAAGTTGATCAATTAAGAAAAAATAACATATTTACTTTTGCTTACAATCCAGCACATTACAACGCATCGCACATCAACCTGCCAATGCCCAATAATCTTGGTAACAGCTCATTATTCCGAAGGTTCGTTATTCACAAGACTCTTTAGTCCGAAGATTCGTTTTTCCGAAGCTTCGTCATTCCGAATTTCATTTTCAATCTAACGAATCTCCGGAATAACGAACCGTCGGAATAACGCAATGTTCGGATTAACGAACCCTTTTTCATTTTCGGATTAACGAACCTCGGTATAGGAAATTTGTGCATTTCAGATTAATGACCCTTCGGAATAGCGAACCTGGGAATAACGAACAGCACCAATAATCTTATAAAGAGAAAGGATGCCCGATATATACATTAAAAATATTGAGGTATAATTAAGATACAGCATTATGTACATAACAGCAACAACAACAACAACAAGATTAGGATTGAGTAAGCAGACAAGTTTTCAACAATGATTTGAACATATCAACACTTTCAGCTATACGAATATAGAGAGGGAGTTTATTCCAAAGGGGTGGGGAAATACAGAAAAGGTCCTATATCACCATAGCGGGTATGTGCGGGACCACGTGATAATTGGAGAGAAGAGAGAGAACAGGCTGAAGTGGAGGAGCGGAAGGGAGGTAAGATTAATCCATAATATTTATCTTGTAAACAATAAGGATGATTTTAAAGGTGATACGTTGATGTATGGGGAGCCAGTGGAGGGATTGGATAACTGGAGTAATTTGGTCAGATGTTTTTGTCAGGGTTACAAGCCTTGCAGCTGTATTTTGAATTTTGAATTTGGTGCAATACTCGAAGCAGGGAGACCAACAAGAAGGAAATTGCAGTAGTTAAGATGAGAAGTAACAAATGCGTGAATTAGACGTTCGGTGGAAGACTGCTCCGATAACTTACAGATATTAATAATGTATTTTTACAAATACCCCTGAAGCAGCAGAACGACATGAGTTCTTAATGTGTGTGTTATTTCATTTGTTCGTTTGTTGTTGTTTTTTAAAGTTCAGATGCTTATCTACCATAACTCCTAGATCTCTGACGGATTGGGAGATGAATTTTTGTGAGAAAACTAGCCCGCCTGACAATTCTGATTTATCAGAATTCAATTTCAAATGATTATCGCGAGGACCATCGCTTAATATCATCAACACAACTATGAAGTTTGCAGAGCTCTTCGACGTTGGGTATTTGGTAGTATGATTATGTAAATTTGAGTATCGTAAGATATCTTCACGATCTTTCACAAATATTTCTTAAAATAATGATCAATATTGGATGCCCGCGTTCTACAGCTGATCTAAATTACAGCGAATTATGTGTCCTGTCAATTGGAAACCTTCACAATACCGCAATTTAACCGTCAAACGCAATAGAAATGCCACAACCTAAGGATTTGAATCCTCGTTCATCATTATGGTTTCTATTAATGAAAAAGAAGGGACAGAACGAAATGAGAGTAAGACTTTTATGTTAGTGAAATTGATCACTCTCAGCTGCATATATTTTGAAGGAAAATTAATGATTTCGGACATGTGTTAAAAGCATCGTCGACAGCGCGATGCTGCTCCATTTGGCATGTTTGGTAAAGCCTATTATATCCCCTACTCCATTCCCCCTTTCTTTATGAATTTTGGGGATCACATAAGGGTACGCGCTCTTTTGAAATGAGTCAAGTCTTAGGCATAATCTTACCTTTACAGTGATCATACTAAAGAACCCGATTCCACATCATTCTATCTAATCAGAGAATCGAAAAAGATAGCTTTTCTAATTGATGTTTGTTGATAGACCAAATCAGTGTATCCGTCCCGTGATTGCCTATCAGTGACGTAACAGCGCGAATACTATGCCCATACAACTGCTTGTATTATCATAGGCCTAATCAGTTACACTAAGAAGCTGTTCGTGATGTGTGGTGTTTGCACCAAAATTAGTATGTAAAATTCATACAAATTTTACACTATTAAAATGGCTTACATGATTTCTTAGCTAGTTGGCAAGAGGGATACCCCAACTCACAAGCGAGCGCACCCTCTGCGAGCTGTGTCTAAAACGAGTCTCGTTGTGTGTATTGTTGAATCAGCGTGTCTTATTCAATTCTTCTTGTATTGTTCCGCCAGGATGGTGTCTTTCAAGACAGCTGGACACTGCTTTCATTGTTCCTGGGAAAGGGTCATCTTTCTTTTGACGGTCAAGCCTTTCATTATTATCGTGGTGAACTTCACTAATCGTCCCCACGCTAACGTACAAAGGAAGGAAATGCTTCTATTATGTATCAATGCACGCGTAATACCATCAGTATAGGCCTATAAAACGAAAGTTTGACTCTATGTCCCGAACTGTAGGCCCTGTAATAGCAACTATACATGAAGTCAAGTATGGAAACGATGGATTCCCACTGCCAATCAGATCTCTCTCGACAAGGACGCGATCGGAATCGATCTGGATGTGATCGATCTACCTTGATCGACATTGGTTTTGGCTTCCTCCTATACACGATATTTTTTAACACTCTGTCGGACTATAGATCATAACATGCTGATTTGATCGGCAGTGGAACCCAGCCGTAAGGCGGATTCTTGTTCGAAAAGTAATAGCAGAAAATATCCTACACGAAATTCAGCATTGCATATACCGAAAGACAGATAGAGAGGAAAACATCGAGAAAGTAGTTCCAATCTAGGATTGAATGGAAGGTATATATATGTAACTGAATGCCATAAAAAGATAGATAAATAGATAAAGAAATACAGCTCCAAAGTTATTCGCTTTGCGACGACCGCCACGTACACAATCTGAAAGTGAAGTTTGATTGATTGATTGATTGATTTTATTTTCCGTATAAAAACAACAACGGCTGGATGGCCCATATAGCGATGCCAACATGGCATCGCTGGTCTTCCATGGGGTCCAGAACATGGAAGTTATACAAATACAATGTGACATTGTGAAATACATAACTCTTGTAAAAATGTACATATTTGAAATACAGTATACATAGATTGAGAGAAAGAAAACAACAACAACAACATCGAATGGCGAATAGCAAGAGAGAAGGATACAAATGAAAGGGAGTGGAAAGTTGGCTGTATGATTACATATTGCGCATAATGTCCGTTGGTCTGTCGAGGCGGTTGCTCAACGTAGCATTACACTCTTAAAAAGAAAAGGGTAAAACAGCGTTTTAAAAGGGGCGAGGAGCGACAGCGTTTTCAAAATGTTGTATTCACCCTTTTTCTAGCTGTATCTAGCACATCTAACGTTGGATTCAGCTGGATAGATAGGGTGAATGCAACATTACCTTAAAAACGTTGTCACTCCTCAGCCCTTTTAAATGTTGATTTATCCTTTTCTTTTTAAGAGTGTAGGAGGCTAATTTCAATTTCAGATCGAACAGATATAGTCACGAGTTGTTTTAATCGATGTCATGCAATTTGCCGTAATTCGCGATAACGGGTTCGGTTCAAATTTACGAAGGTGATCGGAAATTCTATATTTAGCGTTCTCGTCATTTTGGTGCAAGTTGGTACTTGTTTAATTTGATAAGTCCCCATGGGTATGAAAATAGGCCCTACACTAGCGCCTGATTCTCTTTATTCGAGACAGTGTGTATATTGGTATTGTGCCATCATCACACTTGTGCTTGTTTTGTTCAAAACAAACTGTCTTTTTCTCCATCCTTTACACGTTACTTTCAATACGCAGTAGTTCAAAGGATGTTTTGATATACAGGAAGGTAAACGAGTAATTGCTGTTCGATCACCGCGATCCCCTGACTTTCAGCTAGAGCCGCGTTGGCCAGCACGCAATGCTAAATCCCTCTAACCAAAGATTCTACGGAACAGTATTACCCAGTGATGAAAAAAAAAATCCAACAAATCTTTATTTCCCGTTTTTTGTTGTTGTTTTTTTTCTGTCTCAAACACTGTCATTTCTCGTTGTAAAGTTATCTTTCGACATTATTGCAATAGTCGGGTAACGGGAAAACAAAACGTAAGGATTTTGTGTTTGATTCCGCACATATTCTCTTTATTTTACATATGTAGAGAAAGAAAGAAAGAAAAAGAAAGAAAGAAGAAAGACAGACAGACAGAAAGAAAGAAAGAAAGAAAGAAAGAAAGAAAGAAAGAAAGAAAGAAAGAAAGAAAGAAAATGATCCCATGCTCGTCTAAAGAAGTTTAAGCTTTTCACGCTGCAACCTATTAGGTGACGTCTATTCGGTGTGGCGCTCTCTCACAATGAGTACTATGTCGCACGTGGAGTTTTCCTGTAATGAGCCAGAGATGAAGGGGATGCACTACTCGGGTCAAATAGGGAAGTTATTTTATGACGGATAATGATTCCTTGGTGTTTCATTTATCTGTTCAGAAAATTTCAGTGTGAAAAATTAGTAAAAGTGTCCCAAATCACGGTTGCTTTGAGACATTTTTTTTCCGTTACAATTTTTTTTTTTCCAACCATCGACTTTACGGTGCGCTTTGCACCTATTGTTCTTGCCTGATCGTAGCCTTTTGTCAAGACCCTCTCGCTGTAATGGGCGAGCGAAGCGAGCGAAGCGAGCCCAGCCGACCGCGCCAGCGCGCAACCCCACTCAGCTACATTTGGGCTTTCTTCACCATACAGCGAGAGGGCCTTGACAAAAGGCTGGCCCGATCGAGACTCCGCTTCCGTTGTAGAGCATAAGATGCTAATGAGCATTGCTCTTGACCCCATTGAAGACAAAAGGCATAGAGCGTGCGGCGGCGAGGGCTTTAGAATTGCGCAATGATGAGCTGAGCAAGACTCTGATCGGCGATATACACGCACCACATTTCATGAAGTGGTGATTGGCATGACGCACAATGGCGTTTGAAAAGTGTAGACACAAAGTACGATATGTGTATATATATATATATATATATATATATGTGAGATATTTTATAACAGCTAAAACACAAAATAGCGAACTTACGACAGCTCTCCGTGTGTACATTTACAAAGGTTATTGGCTTCATCAATAGATAATTCATTCAAATAATGATAATAATCAGCTGTTCCCTACTATGTGACAGGCTGTTCAAAGTTTATCTTTGGAGATATACAAGGTTAATTTCCTTTTCGCAAAGACAATTCGTGTAATAATTCATTCGCTAATTCGCCAAATGAATATATGTGTACTTTTCCCAGTCCAAAGACTTATTGAATAAGTTATTGCCGGCAGGGAGAGAAATCGGAACAATAACTGATGCCCATTTTTAACTCGTGTTCTCTTTGTGAAATCTCTTCATCTGAGCACTTTTAGAAGTAGGGCCTATATGAGAAAATGACAGAAAGCTTTGTCGCTACATAAAATGTGTTTGTTCAATAAGAATGTTTTTCGTGTAGTACGTGTACCTGACAGTTCAGAGGTCAAGTGTGCAAAGAATTTGCCTCAACAGCTTTGCGAAACTCGAATCAGTTGCCTGTATTGAAATGTGTAATCAGAATGAAAAGACTCGGACCTTAACGCCTTGTAACTGAGTACCACAGAACCACACACAACGAAACACACACACAAGAAAGGTGAGCTTCCTGCAATCTCAAGGAATGGATAATCAAGCAGCCATCATCCTTTCTTCGCCATTGATAGCAGGAAGTGACGTAATGGAGCGATGCTGTTGGAGAATCTGCATAAATGTCTGCTACAAGTACTATGTACAAAAAAATTCAGACCCCCTTTGTGTTCATGTTTTGCCAAAACAAAAGAACCACAGTCAGTGAGACGCTAACTTACTTTATGTCCTATAAACCAGGGCTCCACACTAACTTCTATTTTTGGTGGCCCAAAGGTAAACATCCGTCCTTTTTTGGTGGCCCGATCAGGCCACCAAAGTCTTCATTTCTGAAATTTTGGTGGCCCGATGTGCGTTTTTGATGGCCCCGGGCCACCGGGCCACCGTTAGTGTCGAGCCCTGGATAAACTATGGTTACTATAAGTTGAACGTTGAAACTGCCTTTTGCCTCCAGGCTTTTATAATAGCATACAAAGCTTTTATTGTTTGCCTGTATAAAAAAAAGGCGGGAATACATGTACACCCTTCTCGCAATCATCCTGATCTGATAACAGAGTGATACATTTTTTTTTTGTTATCTTTCCCCCGACCAAGACCGATGCCATTAAAAAAAAAACAAGATCAATGCCATTAAAATAATGACCAAACAAACAAATAAACAGATCCATGCATATAACGAACAGAATATGCGTTTGTTTCATGTTTGTATAGGTTATCTCTTGATAATTGTTTTTATACCGTTTCCTAATAAGTACCTCTAGCGAAAACCCGACTTTTTTTTTCTTTTTCTCAAGGAGGGAAGTTAACTTCAACGTAAAGATAGCTTACAGCTACATGCAAATGGGGCAATCATACATTCGCATTGTCAATTGTAAATTTGTCGGATGACGCTTATAAACGTTTGATGATTTTTGTCTCCTAAGGCATTTTGGTTATGATTACAGACGTATCTATTTACAAGACATAAAGTGATGGTTTAAAGAATTGATCTTCAATTTAGCAAGGATTAGTCTTATAAAGTCATGAATTCCCTTTACCCATCATGGTTAATGGAACTGCGACATCGTTGAGGTAACCACACCTTTCAATTTTCATAGTTCAAACCTAAATCGTAACATAATCAAAACACAAGCAAAATATCTCAAAATGCTCAGAGGATGGCATGAATCAAAACCTTTTACGGAGATTGGATATGGCAATCTTTATTGACCTATATTTAATACAAGTTTTCCACAGCTATAATTTCCGCCTATGATAGCATTCTGATGATTTCGATTGCGTTTTGAACTCGTACCGAGCTATACTATCGAAACAGCTTTGACCTTTATACATGTAGTTCAATATGAACGAGTGTTTCGGACTCATAACCAACGTTCGTAATCGTAACCACACAGTAATAAATCAAACGAATATTGAGTAACGACTATCTTTATACATAGGCTGCCTAACTGATCACATGGTTTGACTACTACTTCAAGCAGGCTGAAAATAAAAGAAGAATGAATACACTTTTAATAATGATACGATGCTTTACAGCGTATTCACAGTATAATGTTTGCTTGCGTTTCTGTGTGCAATACGGACGGAAAATAAAATGCAGATGGATGCTATTAAATGCTAACACCCAACGCATCCAAATGTTTTTGAAATACATTTCATTGTTTTACTATACTGTTTGAAACGTCGAATTTACGAGTCCTTTAAAGGGTTACTACTCATATTATCAGGCAAAAATAAAAGTATTAGGATTTCGATTTGCTCGCAAGACTAACGATGCTATGGCGATCGTTCGCAGCAGTGACAATCCGCTTCAATAGATCTATTTAATTATTCTGTTTTCATTGAAAGAGGAAGGAGAAGTCAACTTTAAACTTTATTAGTTTTCTCGCCTTTTAAACATGTTTTCATGTATCATGCGTGGTATCGCTATTCCTTCTCATGGTAGTGCGTGAGATGGAGCGTGAACGCCGTCGCTACGCAGGACTGCTTTAGCGTTTCGTCCGAGAAAAGAAACAGGTTGTAAGCCTCTCTGATATACAATTCAATGGTACGCGGCAGTTTCTTTTTGAATGGACTCCTATATTGTACTAGCTACTTTCAGGAGATTAAGATGACCACGCGCTTAACGTTTAGTAGACTTGCTAAGGGGGTAAATGCTGCATTTTTTAGTACAAATGTCCTACTTGGCACAGATGTTCCCTAGGGCAATTGAAAATTTTTCATCTAAAGAGACACTCTGTATCCATGCAAATAAGCCTTAATTTGCATAATTTATGCAGAAATACGCATAAAAATTATAAAAAAATACATGTGCATCCAGCAAAAATACCTTATTTGGTAGAAGTAATTTATAGAGTAAGTAGAAACAACTCCTGCGAAAATTCATTTCATACCTATGTAAATAAACATAGAATTTGCATAATTATGCAAGTTATTGTGCAAAAATCTGCATTTTTGAGAGAATTCCTAATCCATTAAACACTGGATCTTGTAGTAAAAAGTTTGAACCTGGGAAGGATGTCCCTTGGGTCAAAAGCAAATGATTCATCTAAAGAGACAAACTGTCTCTATGCAAACAACCTGCTATTTGCGTGATATGCATATATCAATACCTACACATCTAGATAATCAGAACAAACAAAATGCAATTATGTGACAAAATGTCTTAATAAATGGCTTTGAACTAATATCACAACAACACTTTTCAGTTGCTGAAATTGTTTCCATATTATCTAATTAACTTAGGCATTTTATGCAGAAATTATGTAAATAAGTATATAAGCAAGACGTGAAATTTCGAAACATATTGATCTTTGAAACAAATTTTACTATCAATTTTCCCTCATTGCATAAATGCTTTGCAGGGTGGGAAAATAGCAATCGATAGTGACACTCTTTAAATATGATTATGCAAAACAGGAGGGCCTACATAGGAACAGATGCAAATCGGAACAATATTGCTTACAAAAGGATTGTTTTTCCCTTACAAACAGTACACAACTGAGGTCATGGTTAGAAAATCATTACAAAAAACACTACCATAGTGAAAGTGTGAATTCTGATTTTCACTGTATTTTGTAGGCAACCAAACGAATAAGAGGCTTTTTACATCAAACTGATTATAAACTTGTGCAAATTATGTGGATATGCAAGGGTATTTGCACATATCAAGAACTTACAAGCTTGAGTTAGAAACAAAGTCTGTTTCTGAAAAAAAAAAACGTTCCCTCAGTATACTATTAACTGCTATGGCATGGAAACTATGCTAGGAAATGTTTATATAATAACATTTTGATAAGGCAATAATTTATGCAAAAATTGTCATGTGAACAATATAGGAGATGTTATACTCTAAGTCAAAGTAATCTTAGTCTGTGACTTAAAATCAGTCAATTTCAACAATAAATCAAAGCAGAAATAATATGTTCATAGCCATAAAAGAGTATATAAGATGGCCTTTACAATTACTAGGATGTGATTTGTCAACAGATTGTCACATGCTACTGTTATTTACGAGGATCGTAAATGTCATATTCTTCCTGGTTGTCATTGTTTTCCCTTGGGATAATGTAACTCCCTGGCAGTCCAAAGAATGTTATATTCCACCACATATCAGCTAATATAGATGTATAGATGATCATGACCTACATGATCTTGAAGCTTTTTCCAAAAGATAGTTATGTTAACTGGTTTTGTGTAAAGATGTCAGAGGTTAAGATTAAAAAAAAGAATACACAGGTAAAAATGTAAAAGGTAAGAATGTCAGAGGTTATACATGTGTGCATGTTCGAGTGAATTTCGAGTGAATTTTGAGTGAAAATGTTCATTTTCACTCGTTTTAGAGTGACCTCAGCAGGGATCACTCCAAATTCTTCGAGTGATCCCTGAGGTCACTCCAAAATGAGTGAAAATGAACATTTTCACTCAAAATTCACTCCAATTTCACACTAAATTCACTCTTTTTTGTATTCACTCCTTTAAGAGTGAATATTTTCACTCGATTTTTTTTAGAGAGTATACGTGTGTGCGGAGATGGGTTAAGATGATACAATGTAGGTGAGTGGTCAAGTCGCGACTTGATAATGTTTTCATCAGCGTATACTCCATTACAAACAGTTAAAAAAATGGAGATATCAAGAAATGAAAATTAAATGAAAACACGCACCTATACAGAATCACGCACATACCCGTTTAAAGCTGACAGAAGGTTCGTTAATCCGAAACACACAAATTCCCTATAATACCTAGAGAATCCGAAAATGAAAAAGGGTTCGTTAATCCGAACATTTGTGGCGGTATTACGAAGGTTCGTTATTACGAAGGTTCGTTAATCCGAAAATGAAATAGGGTTCGTTGTTCTGAATGTCCGTTTATCCGAAAATGAAATTCCTTCGGGATAACGAGCTTTGTTTTACTTTCTGATTAACGAACCTTATTTCATTTTCGGATTAATGAACCTTCGGAATAACAAACCTTATGACTTTTTCGGATTATCGAACCTTCGGAATAACGAACCTTCGGACTATTCGGAATAACGGACCTTCGGATTAACGAACTACAGTCGGCAGGCGTAAATTCACACACGAATACACGATATACACCAAGAGACGAACTGGAATATAATCGTAATCTGAATATGTGGAATTGATTTTATCATTATTATTTTTATTTTTCCCTCTTCCTCTCCTAGTAGACTTGCTAAGGGGGTAAACGCTGCATTTTTTAGTACAAATGTCCTACTTGGCACAGATGTTCCCTAGGGCAATTGAAAATTTTTCATCTAAAGAGACACTCTGTATCCATGCAAATAAGCCTTAATTTGCATAATTTATGCAGAAATACGCATAAAAATTATAAAAAAATACATGTGCATCCAGCAAAAATACCTTATTTGGTAGAAGTAATTTATAGAGTAAGTAGAAACAACTCCTGCGAAAATTCATTTCATACCTATGTAAATAAACATAGAATTTGCATAATTATGCAAGTTATTGTGCAAAAATCTGCATTTTTGAGAGAATTCCTAATCCATTAAACACTGGATCTTGTAGTAAAAAGTTTGAACCTGGGAAGGATGTCCCTTGGGTCAAAAGCAAATGATTCATCTAAAGAGACAAACTGTCTCTATGCAAACAACCTGCTATTTGCGTGATATGCATATATCAATACCTACACATCTAGATAATCAGAACAAACAAAATGCAATTATGTGACAAAATGTCTTAATAAATGGCTTTGAACTAATATCACAACAACACTTTTCAGTTGCTGAAATTGTTTCCATATTATCTAATTAACTTAGGCATTTTATGCAGAAATTATGTAAATAAGTATATAAGCAAGACGTGAAATTTCGAAACATATGTGACCCTGCACCTCAAAACAAACAAAAAGTCGCTAGACATGAATTTTTAGTTAAGGCCATATTCTGAAAGAGCAGACTTTAAGCTTTAAAATGATGTATAACTCAAATCAAATGGACTCTCCTAACCTATCTAAATATTGGAAAGAAAGCACACACTCAGGAAAAGTGTGAACTGAGAAAAGAGGCTCTGAAGTACAGTGTCTATTCAAGCGCTTAATCTTTACCAAACCGTGCTGGCTGTGCGATGAATGGGACAAAAAACAGGAAGTAAACCACCAGAGTAACAACAATGAAGGGATTATCAGATTAAACTGAAATTTAGCATGCCTCATTAACACACTCTGTCCATAATCAATGCCAACTTTCAAAGCAGTAGCACTATCCTTTCAAAAGTTATTAAAGTTGAAAGTGAAGAGTGTGGACAAGGTTTTTCAGAAATGAAAAAGGGATTCTAAAGACACACCTAATCACACAATTCTACCAAAAATGTTCGAGAAAAACTGCGAAAAAACACACTTTCCTGCCTGTTTTATGATACCAAATTTTAGCATAATGTAAAAGAAGACCCGCTCTTTCAGAAAATATGAAAAAGTCAAGTTCGGCTAGGTTGACCCATTTCACTTATTTTCAGTCCTCACGCGAAATCAGAGTGTGCGATTTTATGTTCGTTTTGAGGTGCATGGTCACATATTGATCTTTGAAACAAATTTTACTATCAATTTTCCCTCATTGCATAAATGCTTTGCAGGGTGGGAAAATAGCAATCGATAGTGACACTCTTTAAATATGATTATGCAAAACAGGAGGGCCTACATAGGAACAGATGCAAATCGGAACAATATTGCTTACAAAAGGATTGTTTTTCCCTTACAAACAGTACACAACTGAGGTCATGGTTAGAAAATCATTACAAAAAACACTACCAGAGTGAAAGTGTGAATTCTGATTTTCACTGTATTTTGTAGGCAACCAAACGAATAAGAGGCTTTTTACATCAAACTGATTATAAACTTGTGCAAATTATGTGGATATGCAAGGGTATTTGCACATATCAAGAACTTACAAGCTTGAGTTAGAAACAAAGTCTGTTTCTGAAAAAAAAAAAAAAACGTTCCCTCAGTATACTATTAACTGCTATGGCATGGAAACTATGCTAGGAAATGTTTATATAAAAACATTTTGATAAGGCAATAATTTATGCAAAAATTGTCATGTGAACAATATAGGAGATGTTATACTCTAAGTCAAAGTAATCTTAGTCTCTGACTTAAAATCAGTCAATTTCAACAATAAATCAAAGCAGAAATAATATGTTCATAGCCATAAAAGAGTATATAAGATGGCCTTTACAATTACTAGGATGTGATTTGTCAACAGATTGTCACATGCTACTGTTATTTACGAGGATCGTAAATGTCATATTCTTCCTGGTTGTCATTGTTTTCTCTTGGGATAATGTAACTCCCTGGCAGTCCAAAGAATGTTATATTCCACCACATATCAGCTAATATAGATGTATAGATGATCATGACCTACATGATCTTGAAGCTTTTTCCAAAAGATAGTTATGTTAACTGGTTTTGTGTAAAGATGTCAGAGGTTAAGATTACAAAAAAAGAATACACAGGTACAAATGTAAAAGGTAAGAATGTCAGAGGTTATACATGTGTGCATCAAAATTAACTTTCATGCAACCCATACATTAAATGCGATGACGGTGATGACTATACCATGTCACTAAATTCCATGTCCTTTCCTACTTATCAAGAGGAAACAAAAACACTTGAGAGGGGAGGGCTTAACATTTTTCGATAATCAACAAGGGTATCACTGTCAGGTAGAACACGCACAAACATGTACTAAGTTTCATGATATACCTTGATTCACATTCAAGATATGGAAGAAAAAGTGAAATATAGCACTTTCATCAGAGCTTTGACCTTTTGACAGAAAATTTCCCAGAGAATCTCCATTAGGTAATACATGTGTATATTAAGTTTCAAGAAAAATCCTACAAGCATTGCAAAATATGAGGGAAATAGTGAAATTTTGAGGGCCCAATTGACCTTGATCTTTGACCCCTGACCTTTGACAAATGACCCCTATATTCCCTAGAAAATCCTTGCCAATACCAAGTTCCATGAAGACACCTTGAACCATTTGCGAGATACAGTGAAGAAAAAGTGAAATTTTAACATTTTCACCTGACCTTTGACCTTTGACCTATTGACCTCAAACTCTCTGGTGAATCTTATTTTGGTAGTACATGTATGCAGTCACTAAGTTTCAAGAAAATATCTTCAGGCATTGCATAGATATGGGAGAAATAATGAAATTGTTGCATTGACCTTGAACTTTTGACCCTTGACCTCTTGCCGATTTTATTTAAAAACAGCTTAATTAATTGCCCCATCATGCGTCATCCTTGGACCAAGTTTGGCGAAATTTGCTTAATCAAGTCTTGAGTTATCGCGTAAAATGATACAACTTCTTTAGTCGACCTTGACCATTTACTTCTAGAACATTTGGGTACTAATATGCAAAATATACTAATTAGATGGTATTTGCATACAGGAATAGTGTTTTGATATTACAAACCATTTCCTTTGGCTAATAAAGGATATGCATACTACTTTGGTAGTTTTTATCATAAAATGAAGTGCTTAAACTGTAAGGAAAACTTTAAAAATAATGTTTTCACTTTACTTTCTTTAGTAATTATGTAAATTAGCTGGTAAAGATGGTTCAATTATTCAAATTCTTTTCTCATTTGGTTTCATAGAGTGTTTCTAACGGGTTATATCTATCTAGGATGAGATTTAAGGGGTTTCATTGTTTACAAATCAATTTGCATAACTCGCATAATTATGCAAATTTTAGGTTTATTTACATAGGTGTGACATCAATTTTTGCAGGAATTGTTTTCACATGCTCTATCAAATACTTCTACCAAATTAGGTATTTCTGCTGGATGCATATATATTTTGTAATAATTTGTATATGTATTTTTGCATAAATTATGCAAATTAAGGCTTATTTGCATAGATACAGATTGTCTCTTTCGATGAAAAAATTCCAATTGTACTGAGGAACATGTGTGCCAAATAGGACATTTGTACTATAAAATGCAGTGATCACCCCTTTTTTCGCCCTTAGCAAGCCTACTAGTTTCACATAATAAAAGAACCTTCTTCATCCCCATCCCGACAATAGAAAGCGTCGCCTAAGCAACCACATCCTGTGTACCACCGATGCTTTTCGTCCCGTCTCTTTCGCGTATATACTACTGGGAATGTCTAGACCATAAAGTCTTTATAGATCCGAGCATGAATCATAAGAGGGCTTGCTCCAGTCGATTTGAGCGACATCATTAGTCGTCTTTAAGATGACAATAGCCTTTCAAACACAAAGTTCAAAATTGATGCGCCCCTCTAGCCTGAAATAACTATCATTCTCATATTCTATATAGACACTGAGGTGTCCACCGCGTACAAAAAGAGGGAAATTTGGCTCTTGCATAAAAATGGGCCAATGGTGCAATTCTAAGCATACTAATTCTTATTCAATTCAATTCAATTCAATTCAATTCAATCATAGTTTATTTCCAATCATCGAAAATCAAAAAACATAGTACAAAGTATACATGTGATGAAATATTGTTCAAACGTTTGCATAAGATTCATGTAATATATATACGAGACAAATTATAGAACAACATATAACATGTACAATATTTAGGAAAACACTGTATAAATACTTCGTGGGCGAGCGGAAAATAGATTCGATTATGGAAAATAGTGATCCACTAAAAAGCATAGCTTGTCGGACGTGGATCGCTAGACAAATAATGAGTAAATTATATACTATTCTATAACAATATACATGTAATTATTTTGAGATACACCGGTTGGGAAAAAATATAGAATACCAATGCTAGTGCCCGGACACTGCTCACTGAACCACGTGTACCGGGAAAATATGACAAGGACAATACGTTCGTACACACATTCGATTACCCACACGTATACACTGTAAGACGCGAGACAGTACCGAGAGGAGAGAAGACGGTAACAATACAAGTCTACGAAGAACAAAAGACAGGAAAGGAAGAGGAGAGAAGAAAGAAGAGAAGTCTGCACACAGAACACGCCAAGTGCTGCGACATCAGGACAAGTGAAGGCTCAAGCATGAATCAAAACAATTTAAATTATCTAAGATTATAAGTAGAAAGTAAATATTTTCTGAGTTTGTATTTAAATGTAACAAATTTGGGGGAATCTTTTAAACTATTATCTAAATTATTCCAAAGTCTGGGTCCGGTATAAAAAAATGTATTTTGGGCATGTGCGGTTCTCATTAATGGAAGATGAAATTCGTCGGATCGTCGCGTGGGATAGTTATGAACATGACTATTTCGATGAAATAAATCATGGAATATTTTAGGTAAAAAGTTACTGTTGTAATTAAACATAAACTGGCCAAGTTGAAACACATACAAATCATTTACTTTTAATATTTTATGGTCAGAAAACAAAGCATCTGTATGTTCTCGGGTATGTAAATTAAAAACAATTCTAAGCGCTTTCTTTTGCAGTAAAAGAAGTTTATCAAGTAACATCTGATATGTATTACCCCAATTCTATTATTATTAATATTACTAATTCTTAGTTGTAAACTTACTAGACATTTGATAGAATGCATGGTACTGAAAAAAAGCACTTTGAATATGTTTAATGTAACAAACCGTTGTCAAGAATAACTCTATTTGATATCTAAAGTCAAGAATAACTCTATTCAATATCTAAAATGGCGCATGCCCATTTTGATACATAATATATATACTGAAAGTTAACGTAAAAGACGAAAATCGCAAAATTATAATTAAAGATTACAGGTAACAGTGTATCGTATACGACTCGATAACTTATTATGATAACATCCATAAGTCGGCTTTCATTGCACACTATTCCGCTGCTATCAAAACGAAACTAATCTAAACATGTAAAAAAGTACAGCCTCAGTATTGCAGTTTCATCAAATCAATGTGCTACATGCTGATAAACTGTCCGCATTTTTTTTTCCGAGGGGCAGAGAAGCATATTCAAGGTGTTAAGCATGAAATAGTATAATTGGTTGAGATGAGGATTCAGCTATTAGCCTTTTTACAGATACAACGTACTTTGAAAAGAAAGAAATATTAAAGAGCATACAATTCTGACAGGAAATCAAATTTCATTTGGTGAAGATCGGTTCTGAAATGGTAGAGATATCCAGAAACAAAGTGAAACATAGCGCTCCTTGTAAAAGGCGGGCACCTATATCTCAGCCATTTCAAATCGCACTTCTCTTTGGGTTTTGGATTCACGATGAGCCCTTCCTGTCATACTAAAAAAAAAAAAATAATTGTCTGATTATGTCAATTACTATCGCAGTATTTCAAAGTGAAATGAATATCCCTACTAACTAGTTACTACCTGTAAAAGTGGAAATTTTCGCGAATTTCGCGCAACCAGAAACTAGCGTGAAAATAAAAGCACGTGAATATTTTTTGCTTGCTGTATGTTCCTGTGCGTGATGTCTTTATTCCGCGGAATTAAAAACCCGGCCAAACGCGAAAAATTAGTCGCGCGAAAATATCCACTTTTACAGTACATGACACACACATAATGATGTCATGAAATTTGTTGTGAAGATGATAGATGAATGTTACAAAGAGATAGGAGGTAGAACATATCCTAACCGCATTCATGCAAGACTAATGATATTGTAGCAATAGTACCCTCCCCCCCCCCAAAAAAAAAATAAAAAACAACCCCGCAATAATCATAATAATAACAATAAGGATAACAATGGTGATAATTGCAAAAAAGTCTTCTCTATTTAGAGTAGCCTCTTCAATGCTATCAGTGCTCTAGCTATCAGAGGGCCCGCCTGACATTATTATCGTATATAGAGTTGCTATAGGACGGAATAGGACGTAATCGCTGCGGGGAGGGAATTGAACTCGGGTCCTTCGACTGGGAGTCGTGAAGCTTAAATATCCACCGTGCCACGGCGCCCTCGCCCCCCCCCCCCCCCAAAAAAAAAAGAAAGAAAAAAAAGAGGAAAACCAAAAAACACCCAAACAAAAAAAAAAGAAAAAAAAACAATGTTATTTGGCATAAAACAGTCATGATTATGCTTGATTTTTATGGTTCATCCCTGCAATACTGAAGATTTGTGATTCTTAATATCATTAAAGTATCCGTGGCATAAATAATAATTATGCTTATTGTCGCTGGCATTCAATGCATATAGTGTAGGCAAGAACTTCCACTTGCATGCTAATCTCTTGGTTCTCTGAAAATTTGCAAAATTATCATGCACGCAATTATTCCTCGTTTTACAGTAAAACCTTGTGTTCGCATGTTGCAACTTAAGCGGTAAAACAATACAAAACCAAAGGCAAGGTTAAACTTCGTCTTCTTTACACATCATTCTTAGGATGATCACTGACATGACAATTTTGTGTGTCCACCGCTTCAGAAAGATTAACTGTCTTATAATTTGATCGACATTGTGGGATTAACATCTGCAGGAAGAGAACCTGAAGCATATTCCAAAATTCGGTTCAAATATATTAGGCGCCAAATCTTCAAATGTCATTCTATGTTGACGAATTCATATACACGGACGAAAGGAGAATGGTTAGCAATGTATTTCCGTCAAACTTCCAATGGCCCATTTAAAATATTATGCAACATGTAGGTTAATTGTCAGATCATCAAGTGATCAGCAACAGTGTGAATACCGCTGTGCCAGCGTGTAGTCATCACAACAAGCAAGAATAGCTTTTTCGTATTATGTACAAGCACGTCAACAGTACGCGGCAGTTTCTTTTTGAATGGACTCCCGCTATCTACTTTCAGGAGATTAAGTTTGCTACGCTGAACGTTTCACGTTATAAAAGAACCTTCTTCATCCCCATCCGGACAATAGAAAGCGTCGCCTACATCATAATCCCCATCCCGACAATAGAAAGCGTCGCCTAAGCAACCACATCCTGTGTACCACCGATGCTGATGTTGTTCTTTTAGATTTGTGGAGCTCTCTGCCGGGTGTGCCGGGTGTGCCGGATGGGCAATTTACTCCAAAAAATATATTCAATTTAAATATACACTTAAATTCTATAATAAAAACCTACACTATACTTCTAATTATTTACAAAATATAATAATAATAATAATAATAATAATAATAATCATAATAATAACAATATATATATATATATATATATATATATATATATATTTACAAACGAGATATTTACAGAGAAAGAAAGGGGACACGTTGTAAGAAAAGATATCGCCTGCCTATACTCCTGCACCGACATGCAGGGTTACGCCGTTCCCGTCGGCAAGCAGGTAGAAGACCCGCCCGCCGACGCCGGTGAAGTCTCGGCCTTTCCCGGGGGCAGGCGCCTCTAGTGTTAGCCTTTATGATAGGCGGGGATATCATGGAAGAGGAGGGATGAT
The DNA here is from genome assembly GCF_040938485.1 of Diadema antillarum. NCBI lineage: Eukaryota > Metazoa > Echinodermata > Echinoidea > Diadematoida > Diadematidae > Diadema > Diadema antillarum. The sequence goes on along the minus strand of NW_027270992.1, from coordinate 2,726,468 downwards.
AGAAGAATAGAGGAAAGGGTGAGGACAGAACAGAGAAAACAGACACCGATGCTTTTCGTCCCGTCTCTTTGTTGGGTATGTCGGAGCACTAGACCATAAAGTCTTTGTAGATCCGAGCATGCATCGTAAGAGGGCTTGCTCCATTCAGTCGATTTGAGCGACATTATAAGTCGTCTTTAAGATGACAATAGCCTTTCAAACACAAAGTTCAAAATTGATGCGCCTCTCTAGCCTGAAATAACTATTCTATATAGACACTGAGGTGTCCAACAAGTTCAAGAAAAGGAAAATTTGGCTCTTGCATAGAAATGGGCACATGGTGCAATTCAAAGCATAAGATACTCATTCATAATTGTAAATTTACCCCAACGTTTGAAAGAATGCATGTAACTGAAAGAAAATATCTTTAATATGTTAAATGAAACAAACCATTGGAAATCGGAGAAATCTCTCCACCTGAAGCTTAACAATATATTGTTATATCAATAACAGTCAAGTTTCTTTACAACTCGTCGTAGCTACCATCAACCTTCTTGGCGACCATTTCTTCGCACTCAGCCGGAAAAGGACAGCTGAAACAAGTTCTGCAGTCGAATTCCCGTTTGAAAGCTGGACAGAATTTCTCCTCCAGCTCTTAAGTATTACAGGACGACATAGATTTTAGCAATTATATTACAACCATCACGAAGGCCGACGACCAGTTGAAGTAAATGCCGCAACAGAATAAAAAGGCAAACCCGGTGTTAAAATACAAAGATTTGATTCAATGGTGTGTCAAAGAACACAAATATCAATGTATTCTACAGCAACAAAAATGACAGAAGTTAACGGAGTTTGACAAAGAACGACGACCAGCTGAAATAAGTATTAGAATGTTAGTCTAGTTCCCGTTTGGAAGTCGGACAAAATCTCACCACCTGATGCCAAACAATATTATATCACTAACAGTCAAGTTTCCTTACAACTCGTAGCTACCATCTTTTAATATCATCACAAGCCCCTTTTTACACTTTCACGGATTGCTTCACGGATGACCACGGATCGTCATCCGTGGTGTTCCGGCATGCAAAATATCGATTTTCCTTTCAATGCCGGTGTGAATACAATCCCAACTGGTTGTCTACACGGACAAGTACGGAAGCTACAAGGACAAGTACGGTGCCTACACGGACAGACAAGGAATGAACGCGGACCACAGCGGAAACGATACGGAGCTAACACGGATATCAAGGAAGAGCACGGATGCAACTGGGTCCCTTCGCGGTGTTTACGCGGATATCCCCAAAAAGTTGACACATTACATTTGCTTTTTCTTTTGATACTTTATCATTCTTGGGCGACATGCTTCCAGAGCTAAGTAATATGTAACAAGCACACCAGAAAATCTACAGCAGATTACATACGCATCTGCTTGTCGACATCATAAAGGCATATCTCTTTGTTGCAAAATCTCATTTTGCGGGAACATAACAACATAAACAAAGCAAAACAAACTAAGACAAATCAACCCCCCCCCCCAAAAAAAAAAAAAAAAAAAAAACCAGCAAGAAGATGTGTGTGGGTCACTTGAAGATTCTCATGCGATATAAACCTACTAGAGGAGTCGATTGGCTGTACTGATGGGTGAAGATGTGAGCAAATTTCATTGACTTTCTGAGCTTGTATTGGCAAAATATACACGAATTTCTCATCCCGGATGGAGCCGATGCTAATACGGACGTTCCGATGTCTTCACGGAGGCAACACGGAGTAGCCTACAAGGAAGGAATACGGATGCAACACGGAGTAGACGGTGCCGACAAGGAAGAGTTTGTATTGATTTCCATCCGTGATGTCCGGGATGAAAAATTAAGCAAGCTCATTTTTTTTTTTCGGCGGACATGCCGGATGATCAAGGATAATGTCGGATGACTTCACGAAGTCAACACGGTCATGCCGGAAATAGTACGGATGATCCCAGACAGACGATCCGTGGTCATCCGTGATGCAATCCGTGAATGTGTAAAAGGGGCTTATAGCGACCAATTCTTCGCACTCGGCCGTGAAAAAAAGAGTTCCGTGTGTGTGTGTGTGTGTGTGTGTGTGTGTGTGTGTGTGTGTGTGTGGTTTATTTTGTATGTGTGTGTGTGTGTTCCCGAAGACATCATCTCCCGAAACATAATGGCAAGTGAAAACATTTGCATAATTTTCCTTTGGTGCTAGTTTCTGGTTGCGGAAAGTGAGCGAAAAAAAAAATCCGCCTTTACAGTAAAGTTAAAAGGCGAACGCAGATGACATTCTATGGTATGTTGACAACATGAAATCAATTTTTTCTTTGTTTTGTTTCTTTTTCTAAGAATAACAAACAATAAGAACAGTTAACAGGGATCGACAAAAGCGGGATGGACAGCTGAAACAAGTTCTTCAGTCGAATTCCCGTTCGAAAACTGGACGGAATCTCTCCTCCCGCTCTAAAATTTTACAGGACGACATAAATTTTAACAATTATATTGCAACCATGACGAAGGCCGACGACCAGTTGAAGTAAATGCCGCAACAAAGTAAAAAGGTAAACCTGGTATCAAAATACACAGATTTGATTCAATGATGTGTCAAAGAACACAGAAATCAATGTATTCTATGCAGCTTCAAAAATGACAGAAGTCAACGGAGTTTAACAAAGAAAGACAACCAGCTGAAATTAGTATAAGAATGTTAGTCTAGTTCCCGTTTGGAAGTCGGACAAAATCTCTCCACCTGAAGCTTAGCAATTAATTCGATAACAGTCAAGTTTCCTTACAAGTCGTCGTAGCTACCATCAACCATCTTAGTGACCAATTCTTCGCACTTGGCCGTGAAAGAGAGTTTCGTATTTTACCGAAACCAAGACATCATCTCCTGAAACATAATGGCAAGTGAAAACATTCGCATAATTTTCTTTTTGCGCTAGTTTCTGGTTGCGCAAAGTGGGTGAAAAAAATCCGCCTTTACAGTAAGGTCAGAAGGCGAATGCAGCTGACATTTTTGGTATGTTGACAACATGAAATCAATATCCCTTTTTTAGCATAACAAACAATGAGAACAGTCAGCAGGGATTGACAGCTGAAACAAGTTCTGCAGTCGAATTCCCGTTTGAACGCTGGACAGAATCTCTCCGCCCGCTCTAAGATTTTACAAGACGACATAAATGTTAACAATGATTACAACCACGCGAAGGCCGACGACCAGTTGAAGTAAATGCCGCAACAGAATAAATAGGTAAACACGTTGTTAAAATACAAATATTTGATTCAATGTTATGTCTTATAACAAAAAAAAAATCAATGTATTCTACAGCAAAAAATATGACAGAAGTTGTCGGAGTTTGACAACGAACGGCGACCATCAAATAAGTTTTGCAACGATGGTCAAGTTTTCGTTTGTAAACCGGACAAAATCTCTCCGCCGTGTTTCCTACGCGTAAAGACAAGATAATACAAATTCAATGTCTATCGACTGCGGTCAAGTCTCCTTTCCCATCGCCGTAACTACCATTTGCACAAAAGACGGAAAGTCAGCCTGTTATTCACAATTATCTATAGCAGCGAGAATACTTTTTTTTTTCTCGTGAAAACACAAAACTTCCCATTCATTATCGTACTCGGCATTGCGAATCATATCACCCAGCGGATTAGCTGTAGCCACGCGTTTTGGACGTTGCTCGACGATGGAACAGAGACGGAATTTCGGTGGTACAGTAATGGTAATTCGTCGGGACGATATGCAACGTTTTAGATCACATGGATAACAGGCTTTACGCTGTGACAAGTAAAGCTGAACAAAACATAAACTTGAACACGAACGGCATTGAAACGAAGCCATATAGTCAGAACGTCTCCCGACGGTTGAACAATGATTCGTCGGGAACGATATGCGACGTTTTTAACAAAAGAAACGCAAGGCACAATAGAAGCCGAACTTTGAAAATAGCTAGTAAGTCGGGACGAAGAGCGACGATTAGTGAAAGGGAATCCTTTCTCTATCGTCGCTTATCGTCGGGACGAATAAACAAAGGTATGAATAGAAAGTACGTGTATTCATATGCACGGTTGCTTATTCATATGCACGTGACGCCTGTTCATATGCAAATCATCAGACATGCACAATGCGACATCGTCGCGACGAAGATATCTCTCTATCAGGTTTTTCTGTGGTGCCTAACTGCTGCGACCTGCCCGAACTCGAAGCGTTCGGGCTCCCACAGTGTACAACTGTGTATGGGACTAAGACTCGATCGCGCACTGTCACTAGTCATATCTGCATGCCCCTGATACAGTCTGCATGATAAGCTGTGTGAGAGTCGCGGTCGGCGGTGACACACATGATACGGATACCGGTGATTGAAACACTGACTGAGAGAATGTGCATCAAACTGTACTAAGGCAGAGGAGGTACAGCTAGTAATCATCAGTGTGAAAGAAATTCCTTCTTACTTGGGTTTGGTTGCACAGTGCCGCAGTCAGTACCAAGTACCACAGTAGTGCAGACAGAGTACAGTAAAATCCTATACTGGTATAATAAAGTTTCTTGTACGGTATATCCCTTACGAAAAAGTCCTGTGGTACTCCTGTGGTAATTACCACAGGACGGTACCACAGGACAGTACCACAGGACAGTACCACAGGAAAGTACCACAGGACAGTACCACAGGAATTGTCCTGTGGTATTTTGGGACATACCACAGGACAGTACCACAGGAATTCCTGTGGTATTTTGGGACGTACCACAGGGTAGTACCACAGGAAAGTACCACAGGACCGGTACCACAGAACAGTACCACAGGACAGTACCACAGGAATTCCTGTGGTATTTTGGGACGTACCACAGGGCAGTACCACAGGAATTCCTGTGGTATTTTGGGACGTACCACAGGGCAGTACCACAGGACTAGTACCACAGAACAGTACCACAGGAACTGTCCTGTGGTATTTTGGGACAGTACCACAGGACAGTACCACAGGTCGATCATTACCACACAGCATTACCACAGGGCAGTACCACACAGCATTTCCATGGTACCACAGGAGAGTACCACACAGGATAGATCAAAAAAAAATCTGGGAGAATTTTAGCCACATATCAAGGAATATTCCTGATAGGTGAGTGATGGATTTCAGGACAAACATGGCCCTACTTAATAACCTGTCCTACTAACATATACCTCAAACGAGAGTCTAATGGCCAAGTGCCAATCTAGTCCTATTATAGTCATATTCTATTTCTAGGTAGCCATCGACCGTATCAGTACATATATATATATGGCCGTCTATCCGTAAAGCATTAAGGCATGGTTACTAACTCGATTATACTTTATTATCAAGATATGAAATTACACTTTCATAACAATATCTATGATATTGGGAATAACATAACATAATTAGACAATCTTTCGTAAAGTTCAAAGTAAGTTCCATCATTAATACTTTGACTTTTTAAGTCATATATGTATTTTCTAAAATCTAGAGTGCTTTTTATGAATATTTATGAGCTATGTAAAAATTTGTACCACAGGAGTACCACAGGAGTACCACAGAAGTCCTTATGAAATTTCTCATGCTTTACATCAGCACTTTCACTAAATAGGTAATACTGTAGGAGTATAGGACAGGATAAGTAATGGCAAATCAATTGTTATAATTCACAGCATAACTCATCTATCAATTAATTGAGGAATATTAGTATGTGCTTTTTTGTTTGTATTTTTGTTATAAATTTCAGTTGATTCTGCCTTACAATTTTCCTGTGTGGTACTCCTGTGTGGTACTGCTGTTTGATATTCTCCTGATGTGATAGTCCTCTGGTATAGAATGTTAAGAAAAAAAAAAAGAATATCCTGTAGCATTTTTCTGTGGTACTTACGAATTTAATTTGCTGTGTGGTACTTCTGTGTGGAATAGCATCATATTATGATTTTCCTGTGGGATTTTGGACAGTTCCTGTGGTACTCTCCTGTGGTATACATCGAAAATTACCACAGGAATTCCTGTCGTACTGTCCTGTGGTACGTCCCAAAATTCCACAGGACAATTCGTGTGGTACTGTCCTGTGGTACGTCCCAAAATACCACAGGACAAGTCATGCGGTACTGTCCTGTGGTACTATCCTGTGGTACTTTCCTGTGGTACTGTCCTGTGGTACTGCCCTGTGGTACTGCCCTGTGGTACTGTCCTGTGGTACGTCCCAAAATACCACAGGACAAGTCGTGTGGTACTGTCCAGTGGTACTATCCTGTGGTACTGTCCTGTGGTACGTCCCAAAATACCACAGGACAATTCCTGTGGTACTGTCCTGTGGTATGTCCCAAAATACCACAGGACAAGTCGTGTGGTACTGTCCTGTGGTACTATCCTGTGGTACTGTCCTGTGGTACTGCCCTGTGGTACGTCCGAAAATACCACAGGACAAGTCGTGTGGTACTGTCCTGTGGTACTATCCTGTAGTACGTTCCTGTGGTACTGTCCTGTGGTACTGTCCTGTGGTACGTCCCAAAATACCACAGGACAAGTCGTGTGGTACTGTCCTGTGGTACTATCCTGTAGTACTTTCCTGTGGTACTGTCCTGTGGTACTGCCCTGTGGTATTGTCCTGTGGTACTGCCCTGTGGTACTGTCCTGTGGTAATATCCTGTGGTACTGTCCTGTGGTACGTCCCAAAATACCACAGGACAATTCCTGTGGTACTGTCCTGTGGTATGTCCCAAAATACCACAGGACAAGTCGTGTGGTACTGTCCTGTGGTACTATCCTGTGGTACTATCCTGTGGTACTGCCCTGTGGTACGTCCCAAAATACCACCGGAAAAGTCGTGTGGTACTGTCCTGTGGTACTATCCTGTAGTACTTTCCTGTGGTACTGTCCTGTGGTACTGCCCTGTGGTATTGTCCTGTGGTACTGTCCTGTGGTACTGTCCTGTGGTAATATCCTGTGGTACTGTCCTGTGGTACGTCCCAAAATACCACAGGACAATTCCTGTGGTATGTCCCAAAATACCACAGGACAAGTCGTGTGGTACTGTCCTGTGGTACTTTCCTGTGGTACTGCCCTGTGGTACTGTCCTGTGGTACGTCCCAAAATACCACAGGACAAGTCGTGTGGTACTGTCCTGTGGTACTGCCCTGTGGTACGTCCCAAAATACCGCAGGACAAGTCGTGTGGTACTGTCCTGTGGTACTATCCTTTGGTACTTTCCTGTGGTACTGTCCTGTGGTACTGCTCTGTGGTACTGTTCTGTGGTACTGCCCTGTGGTACTGTCCTGTGGTACGTCCCAAAATACCACAGGACAAGTCGTGTGGTACTGTCCTGTGGTACTATCCTGTGGTACTTTCCTGTGGTACTGTCCTGTGGTACTGTCCTGTGGTACGTCCCAAAATCCACAGGGCAATTTGTGTGTATACTGTCTTGTGGTAGTGTCCTGTGGTACTTGCCTGTGGTAATGTCCTGTGGTACTGCCCTGTGGTACATCCCAGAGTACCACATGAGCCTGTGACACAGTACCACACAGTTCCTGTGTTAACATAATTGTGTGGTACATTGTATGGTACCAACAAGTACCACAGGGAGTACCACATGAGCCTGTAAAACAGTACCACACAGTTCCTGTGGTAACATTTATTTATGTGGTACATTGTGTGGTACTGACAAGTACTACAGGGAGTACCCTACAAGCCTGTGGTACAGTACCACACAGTTCCTGTGGTAACATTACAAGTGTGTGGTACATTGTGTGGTACCGACAAGTACCACAGGGAGTACCACAGGACTTTTTTGTTAGGGATAGTGGCCAACTAGCTAGACTAAAAGGTTTAGCTGTGTCAGTGTGGCAAGGGTGTGAAGCTGATGATACCGGTACTGATTATCAAAAAAAAAAGAAAAAAAAGAAAAAAGAAGAAGAGATATTTCAAGTAGATCTACAGTACATGTATAAACTTTATGGCCCAAACTTTATATCTATGGACATGGTGAACAACAGTCGATCATAATTATACTGATTTCGAAGTGAAAATACAAGTTGCCAGCAGCGTTGTACGTCATGTAGCAGACTAGTACATTGTATTAAGTGTGAGCAATCTATATAATAGCCTATTGACATCACCATGCGCTGTGCAGACATCATTCATCTACATATTAAACTGGTGGGTGGTGTAAATTTGAGGTTACAATTGGCACCCGTACCGGTACAACAAATGTACGTTACTCAGACCCTTATGCTTTGTATCGCATTGACGGCACTGTTACCTGCAGATTTGTTATAGGGCCTACTGCACATGAACAGTTCAATATAAATTCAAATTTCTGTGTAACCATTGCAAGTTTCTTTCTTTTTCCCCTTTCTTTCTTTCTCTCTTCAGGTCAAAGGTGTTTGAAGCATCCTTGTCCTTACAGCAAATGAAGGATGTTGTTTGTTTCATTATGGACTATGCTGCGCTGAACTGCATCCTACTCCCTGGGAGTATTCTCGGTATGAAACCTGATGTCAAAGCTTCTTCTCTACTTGTGACACCAAGGCAAAGGTGAGTTTTCTCTGCAGGCCAGGAAAATGCACTTTTGCTCCCTTTGATATAAAAACTGTTTTCTTATGAATGTTGCAAATGCAGCATTAATTATCTGTAAGAGTTGCAAAGATCGAATGGTTAATCTTGTAAGATTAATTGCAGTATGCCATGCAGAGTCCTTGTATCACTGTTGGCGGAAGGTTTTCAAAAGTGGGGGGGGGGGGGGCACTTCCTAGTTTCATGAGCTAACAAGCAAAAAAAAAGGCCTTGAATGCAACTTCTGGTGACACTTCCAGGTTTCAGCTTACAAGCAAAAAAACAAAACAAAACAAAACAAAAAAGTATTCAGCGCAAAAACAGATCCTTATGGTGCTCACACTTCCAGGTTTTTATCTACATGTATTTCTTTCTAGTGCCACTTACACACTTTCGGGTAAAGAAAGTTGGGGGGGGGGGATGGGGACCCGAAGTGGGGACAATTATAATGTTTTCCTTTGTATTGTGCCGAAAAATTAGGGGCCCGAGTCCCCCTGGTTCCTGTGGCCATGTATATAGCATCCAATTCTTTCTTGCACAGCTCTACATTACTGTTGTTTTTTAGTTGGATTATCAAAGATGACATACCATGTATTCGGTTTACTTTTGTACATGTGCTTAATAGATTTAACGCAGGAATCGCAACACTACAACGCCAAGGAAGAAAGAAACCTTGCCAACATTTCGCAAAGTCCGGAAAAGTCTGCTGCCATATGTCGCTGCCACCTAACCTGCAACTGACCTGTACTGGATCTGCCAAAGAACAATACTGTGAGTTGATCACGAGACTGCTGTGTCTCATTTTTTTTTTTTTTGCATTGTATGTTCAGATGTATTATTTATGGAACTCTTTAATGCATCAGTCTTTATACATACACACAGTGCACTCCTGTTCTGATAAATAACGTTACAACAAAATTGAAATTGAGGCCATAATGTTATTGGCTCTACATTTGTTGCTTTATTGTTTACTTGTTTGGTTGCAACAAAACTTTGATAAAACGAAAGAAAACTGTAGGCCCTGAGGACCTCATTATAACAGGAGTCCAGTGTATACTGGGCCAAATACGCTGTACCGAATTGCTGATGCAGTCACTGCATCAACATAAAAGGAGGATGATCCTGGACAAGACGTTTGTCCCAGTACTAGTATACGACTGGACTGGTCATCTCTCTTCTCTCAATCAACAGTTGTTCCCAGTTCAAGGTTAATCTGCATTTTTGCATTGAATGTGAAAACTCGGTACATGATCAGTATGACCTTTTTCATGGAGAGGGTTGATGGCCCTCACAAGTAATTTTGACTTCACCTGTTCTTCATTGGCATATATTTCATCCAGATGGCAGAGCATTTTCAAATTTTCAGTGCAGAGTGTATGGTCTATTAAAGTTCTAGAATTACATTGTACATGTAGTATAGCATTGTTTTGAGATTGTTACCCTACAATCAAATTTAAGCTTAAGAGGGTGTGTAGAGTGTGTTGTACTTGTGATTTGTCAGGAAAGTGCAACCCATAGAAATGTTCAATTTGGTGTTTTCCTTCCTCCCAGAAATTAATCTTCCAATAAATGTATGATATATTGTACATTTTTGCATCACTATACAGAGGAGAGTGTAACACTTTTGTTGTTGTTGTTGTTTTCCCCCAGGTATTCTGCATGACTGAGGCACCTTCTTCAGCTGTCTTCGTGGAATGAATCGCTACAACTTCACTCAGTTCTACAGATGCATCCACGATGAAACCTTTGTCCAGGGCAATCAACTACAGTCTGAAACAGTCTTCATAAAATCAGTGTAGTATACTGGCAGGTAATATTGTGTTGTGAAGAACACTTCATCGAATGATTTTAAAGAAATCACTGTAGAGTTACAACCCTGTGGCTACATGTATCGTGATGAGTTAATACTTGTATCTGCTTTGCATTGTGTATCATCCTCTGCCTAAATGACTAAAACACTAAAAAAATGTATTGTTTTGTATGCTGACACTTTGTACAGTACTATCATCCTCGAGGTTGTTATAGAAATTCTTGCAGCTAGAGTAGTTTGGTTTTCTTGTCATTCTTGCTTATGAATATAAGCTGCATTTTGATGTTTTGGGTGGAAGATGAATTTTAGCCTTGAGCCAGCACTGAGAATTACACTGTAGTACAGTGGTATCATTCAAGCTTTCTGTATAAAGCTGGACAATTCCTGTACCTTCCTGTTTTATGCCTCTCCTATCCTGCCTATGCTATCCTACTATTATCTCTGAGTGTTCCTCTCTCTTCTATCATATCTCGTACAATGTGATTCTAGTTACAAATGCCATCCCTGTATCGATGGAATAGACATATCCCCATACTTTGGGTTAATTGGATGCTGTTAGAGGAAGGAGGGGGGGGGGGGTCCTTTTTCCTTTTTTGCTTGTCACAATTTGCATGTGTGTGTGTATAAGTGGTGTTGATTATTTATTTTATTGCAGTTTCAGCAAACTTGGTATCCTTCTTTTCCTTCTGTTATGTAACAGGTGAGGATACTAACCTTTACAATTATAGTATGTAAACATTAGCCATGTAAAGATGTGTTCACGGAAATCCTACCAATATTTGTGTACTGTGCTTTGATTACTTGTTAATGATCCTTCTTTTTTGAAGGTCTCTAGATATCAATCTTTAATTTATGAAGTATTTTCATTCATTTGCATATACATGTAGCTGGAAAGTATTGTGGCCATTTTGTTTCCTTCTATGCATGTGGAAACTAACCATGAAGGTTTTGTAATGTACATGTATACAACGCAGTTGCATTATCCTTTCAAAAGTTATTAGACTTGAAATTGAAGAATGCAGAACAGATTTCAACAAATGAAAATGGGCTTCTAATGCATACCTGATCATTCTACTCTCCCCTTAGAAAAGGGTTGTGGGGAAGACTGGTAAAAACACCCTATCCCATTTGTGTTATTATCCCAAACTTAAGAATAATGTATAAGAAAGAGAGCTCTTTCAGAAAATTTGAAAATCTCAAGATTGACTTAGTTGACCCATTTCACCTGTTTTGAGTCCTCACGTAAAATTAAGGGGTTCAACTTTTGTTTTTGTTTTTGTTTTGTGGTGCACGGTCACATATGTTATAAAGGAGTGGAGTTAGTTTACAGCCACCCTGGGGGTGGCCATTATTCAGAGTTCTAACACAGCCGGTCTGGTTACCTAGAGCAATCATGAATATGCAAGTGCTGAAGATTAAAGACAAGCCGCGTGAAGTTGTTATAGCACTGCTTTCAAAATGTGGCAGCACTCTACAATTCTGAGATGCAGCAGCTCCCTTGACATCATAAGCGAACACATTCAATCCAAGAAAAATGGCGGTAAAATTCATCTACCTCGAGAAAGTGAAGCCTTTCACCTACCATGGCTGCATTTTATAGGCAACAATATCAGCATGCCTATTGTCAGATAGCTCTGCGGATGGTTTCTGGTAAGGTTGGACTTTGGATCTTCTGTATATAAAGGAGTGCTCAAGCAAGTCCCCTTGTCTTCATCGTGTCTCTGCAAGATCACCAAGTGACCACTAAGCTCCTTGTAAGGCGATTGCAGGATTGGTAAATATTCCATAATTCAACAAATCATCATTGAAGGAAAGGTGTGAGCAAAGTACTCATGTCCAGACAGAAAAATGTGTCAATTTTACAGTGGCAAGCACAAAATTAAGAGTACCTGATGTTACTTAGAGCATGTTGAGTGATACAAGGTGCCTACTGACGTCAAATCTGTATTAATAGGAGTAACTGGGCGCTTCTCACAGTCTTGTGGGGTATTAATGACAGACTTTTCTCCTGATGGAAGTAGCAATGCTCCTGACAACGACTCACTCTTATGTGTCTTTCAGCATCATATTCGCCAACTCTATTACACAGTGATTGTATTCCTATACAAAATGTAAAAAAATATACAATCATTGTTGGGTGTTACAAAATAGGACTACTGAGGTATGATGACTTTCTGTTTCCCGACTTTCTGTTTACATAAAAAAAAGAAAAATAATAAGTGCATACTAACAGTGATACTTAACAAAACTCTTTGTAATCCTCCAAACACAAGTCCATGTTGTTACATTTCAAAATAGTGCTACCACCCTTGAGCAAATAGGTGACATCATGCAATCATAGAACCAGTGGTAAATCTGATCTACGATGTACAGATAAGACAGAAGGTCATTTGTCATTTGTAGTTTCAAGCAAATAATATTCTTGGTTAACATGAAAAACTTTGGAACATTTTTTATTATAGAGATTAGACTAGAAGAATTTAGGTGGTCCCTTTATTCTACTTTCCCTTGCCTCATGTTTATTCTCGGATGAAGGGATTGAAAACAATTATATAATATCGCTTTTAGATAATGTAGAACACGGCAGTTATTTGAGAATTTCATTTCTATCATCATCTAAGATTCTGCATTTTAATTTAGTAAATCAGGGTGAATATTATGATGTCCAGCATCTCAAGGTATATAAACATCAAATGTTCATATCTAATATATGATTCCTGATAAAACAATGATCTTGATGTTGGCGTCATTTCAAGTTTTGGTGACTTTTTTCTTAATTAATAGAAAATCCAGATTAAAGAGGAACATTTTGGATGTTTGCATCACAAATGAAACAGCTTTTTGTTAGTAGCAACCTTCTGATTTATAATCAGCACTAAAATTGAGAAAAAATGTAGCTGCATGACAGAAAAAAAATGAAAATGTGTTTATTTCCATGTACATTATTTTGTCGTTCATATTGTACTGGGGTTTTGTATCAAGGAGAACATACAAACCTACAAACAATACATTTTCTGTTTGTTCATTTGTTTGTTTTGCTAGTGACACTCTTCAGATTTGAATTGCACATGAAAAACTTGATAACAGCGTTGGTATGTGACTGGAAATAGAGCAAATTCATTTTCAATTCCCGTGCATATTTTTTTTTGTTGCCATTCATATAGCACTTGAGTATGGGAGTGGCAGTCATTTTGAACAAAGAATAGCTTAAAATACTTAGTGTACATACTTGAAATGAAAATTTTCTTGCATCTGCAAATAAAATTACTCGAGGAGCAAAAATGTAAAAAGTTTGATGGAATAATCGGTCATAAAATTGACATAACTAGGATTATCATATCCAAATTAGCATATCTGACGGCCATTATGGATTTTTGGATTTTGCCGAAAATGATCAAGGTTAATTTGCGAGTGGCATCAATCAGATTTGGAATCAACACCCTGGAATTGACAAGAAACCATCAAAAACATTGTATAAATAGATAAAAAACCGAGGTTAGACGGACTTTCTATGGAGCCTAGCCTGGACTATTCTATCTATCTATCTATCTATTTGTCTTTCTGGCGAAATTAAAGAGGAAAGAGAGATATGCATTTTTATACGTGCATACATGTATATAAAAAGAGAGAAAGAGGGGAAAAGAGGGGGAGGACAGAAAGAGTTTTTAAAGTAACTCCATCAGTCGAATGCCATGCATATATTGATATTTATGCATTCAATTCAATTTAAAGATTATTTCATTTTGTTTTTGTTTTCATTTCTGCATTCAATCAGATACAATTTGACCACAATCTTCAAAAAGTACAAAGACAAAGAATAACAAGTGCAGTGAAATAAATCAATAGCAGTACATAAATAGATAAACTTGGTGATTGCATTGAGCAATGTAGATACACAAAAACATAAAATAAGATATACAGTATGTTTCAGTAAACAACAGAGATCATTGAATGCAGGAGACCACCATCGCAAGCGAATAAGCTTGAAATGGATGGAGGCCTCATAAAATGACTATCCAACGACACAACTCTCTTGGAGGAAGGTGATCAGGTGAGTGCAGTGCAGTTGCAGGTGAGAGTGCAAAATGCAGTTGAAGGAAGAAAATAGAGATTGACGATAAGATGACAATCATTTACCATGAATATTTGTTAGCTTAATTGATTTGGAGAATATAATTGTATCAAATATCGTTTTAGTGAAGCTTTCAAAGAATAAATACTTAAACAGGACTTTATATTATCCGGGAGATTATTCCAAATGTCCGGACCCGAATGTCTTATAGATTTATGTGTCACCAATAATTTGGGATTCAAAAGGTGGAAATTTCTACCTATACGAGAAGGGTACGAATGGACAGAAGTATTAAACCTAAACATGTTATTAAACGATGATGGAAGTTGATCCTTTATGTATTTAAACATAATTACTGCTACTTGAATTCAAATCAAAAACCTTCAATGTTTTAAGCTCATAAAATGAAGAATAAGTATGAGCCAGAAAATGCGTTTTTCGATTAAACGTGGGTCATATTACTTATCATTACAGTATGATATGCAACTAAGATCAATACTTGCTAGTGGGAGTTAAAAAAACAACAAAAAATACAGTTATGATGGAAATCAAAGTTGATGCACATATTGGGACAGTGTGCATTGATTTATACATCGCAAACGGATTTAAACACAAAATTGCAGAAGTAAATCGAAATGGGAATATGAATGCCTGCTCAGCTGCCTTACAATGTAAAAAATGTATAATGTTTATTCCCTCTTGAGATCGCTATGATTCTGCTAGCATTGCTGAAGATGTATCCCTGAAATACTCAAATACATAATAAACTCACCCGTTTCACAATGATCGCCCATAAATCCCGGAGGACAAAAACAGCGCCCGCCAATGTCGTCACAGATTCCCCCATTGTAGCATGTCGGGCAGGTATATCTGCAATTTGGCCCCCAAAGGTTATCTAGACATCCTGGTTTGGAAATTTGAAAGATAACGGAAAATTTAAGAGGAAACCAAGAAGTAAAAAGGGACATCCTTTATCCATTTTCTTCATGGTCATGTAAAAGCCATACTTTCTCTCATAAAATCAAATGTGTGCTCGGATTTTTTTTTCTGTTATCGCGTTTTTCCTTTTAAGTCCGATAGAAAAGCAGAAAAGTGTGAAAAGGAGATTAGAACATCGAAATGTGATCCCATGGAAACCTCTTCTCTCTTTTTTTTTGTGAACAGGGAAGTTAATGATATAGAAACATATCTTTAATGGTTCCAGTTACGATCTACCACCAGATATGAGTGAACCTTTCTTCAGAATAGACAGCTTGAATACTATTGACACTGGTTTCAACGTTAAGTACATCAATTTTTTGAGAGTTATAATAATGTGCATAATTATTAGAAGAGACAGGATTCGGTGTTAAGCGGAGTCACGGTGAACTGTTTTTGTGATTTTATAGCGTTTTCTCTTCATTTGAGGAATGGTGTCTGCCTATTTACCTCGAACTATAAGCCTAATTATTCCACCTCGTTCCGGGTCGCCCCTATAGTAGTAGTGATGTACTCCAGCCATTGATTTGTTTGCCTTGCTGATGTTCAGTACGCCAGATGACACGGAAGCGGAAAGGTCTGTCTGACCGTTGAGCATCCAGACGAGCGTGCCTGTGATAGTTCCCGCAGGGTTCGTGACGAGGCGTACATCTTCGTCAATGCTGGCAGTTACCGTCAATTTGTTGGGTGTGAGATGAGCTGCGCATTAATTCAATGTGGACAAGAAGACACCAAATAAGTTAATCTTACACGACTGGGTTAAAATACCCCCCACCCCAAAAAAACAACAACAACAACAACAACAACAAACAAACAAACAAACAAACAAACAAACAAACCCAATTTCATATTACAGGCAAATTATGACATAAACAGGCCTCTCATCTCAAAAGGAGGGATACAAGAAATACATTGAATTTATACTCGAACTCATGATAATAACGGAAATGAAATTAGGTTCATAAAACTTAGAAGTGCCGCACGTCTTTCCTCATGATTCTTTTTACGTGTAAAATATGATTACTTATCAATGTTTTTCTCCCTTACCGATGATGATGCTTAAGGAATGAAAATGAGTCAAAAATTTCACGCGGCATAACACACACCGGCATTACTTGTTGTTTATGAAAACATAATTTATTAATTTGTCTATTTTGATACAACGTTTTTTCTTTGTTAATACGAATATTACTAATTATTTAGATGATAAAACATGCTGTATTTTTTTCGTTTTTCTTGAAAGAAAAGATGACAAATACAAACTGTGTACTTCTATTTTGTAATATACCAGTGTTGTCTGAGACGTGATGTTAAGCTATAAAGTGAATCATGGCAACATGGACTTTGAAGAATGGCTTTTCTTCAGAGTTGCATAATAACAATTTTTGTCATGTACGTCGTTTAATTAGCTGGTGTGATATTGTGAATAAACTCGATATACAAAACAAACCCAGACACGCAGTAATCATTATGGATCAGTAACCGCGCAGTGTTTGCATAATAACGTTTAACTTTCATCATAGTCACCGATGCAAACAGATTATATCTTACATGTTTTCACTTTCCTTTCGGAAGGGACCCCACGAATAGAGAAAACAAAATAAGAGAAAATACAAGAACGGATATCTCGTAAACAAGTATGTATACATGCAGGTAACGTTGGCTGTGTAGAAATGGTTGAATGTCGTTATAATAATATTCGTAATAGTCATATAATTCACGTGTATACGATATAGTGTACATGTAACTGCAATTTTGATAATCTTTTGTACAAACCGAGTAACAGAATAGCATTGGACTTGTATTGACTCATAAAATTATACACAAAAAAAAAAACCTCTGGACGTTGACACAATGTGGGATTAAAGTACCTTTTGACGATGTTTATCTATGATGCCCTGACATCGCGGCCGGACACACAAAAATAGATACATTGGCACTAACGATGGTAGTCTTACATCATTAATATTAACAAGAAAATGTTTCATTACCGAGAAATTACACTCCTATCACTCAATGAATGAGAAAAAATATTACCAAACGTTACTGTCACAAATAATTAATATCAGTTCTCACATGGAAAAGATTGTTTCTTTCATTCACATTTCTTACGCCCTAATGTCCGTAAAGATTAAAATTCATTAAAATAACAATGACAAAATCGGGATAGCTCGTTTCTTTTTAAAGCCGTAATCTGGATGAACTTAGTTATGTTAGTAATGTATCATACAGTTGTATTCAGGAGGAAAATTACGACCTTCCGTCATAGAAATGTTTATGCACTATATAAGACCCTATACATTAATTTATCTTGGAAGAATTCCATTTTTTGCAACACACAAACACACACGCATACATACGCACCACAAATACTGAAAACTAATGTGTTGATTCATTGTAGCTGCTGCCACACTTAGTCACTGCAAATATGACAGCTCACAATGTTGCCAAACTTTTCAAATGGATGGAATAGTTTTGATCGAGATGGGGATTCAGTATGTTTTGCAGGATTAATACAAAATCACTTGTGAAATATTAAAGAGCATATACAAGCCTGCGAAAAATTAAAAGTTTCTCGGTTTCGAAATGGCTAAGATATTCAAGAACAAAGGAAAACAAAGGAATCAGAAAATGTGGTTCACGCCTTTTTCATTACTTGGTTTTGGATATCTCCACCATTTCATAACCGATCGTCATAAAATAAACTTTGAATTCCTCTTGAAAATGTATGCTCTTTTATATTTCATGAGATGTTTCTCAATATCCAACAAAACAGAAACCTGAATTAAGCTATCTCAACCAAAACGATACTATTCCTTTAACACAGCGGAAAATCCGAGAGATTATTCCATAAAGATGCTACATTATACGTATAATTGTGGCTGTGACGAGCACAGATGTTGTTTCTATCAAGTAGCTGAATTAATTGCAACCAGCTACTTTAATACAACATCGTCTGGCAGGTATTCAGTCTACAAACCTACCATTAAAAGTTGAATTAGTCTACCGGGCTATCCCTCACAGTGACCACGTCTGTCATCACTTTATTTTGCATTATTGAATGTAACGTAGTCTCACACATTCATTTGTTGTTGTTTTTTTCTCTATTAGATCAATAACATTGTACATTAAACTCAAAATGTTACAACAAGATACTCGACATGGTCGACGAGGAAAATGTGATGACATGAAATTCATTTATTGAATAGTTGCTGCGTGTTGAACGTTCAAGTCACAGTCCTGCTAGTAGAAGAATGTTACTGTTCCGAGATTTCTATATGCCTGAAACTGTAGAATTGAGTGCGTTTTGGTACGGGGACGATTTAAACGAACTATTCATTTTTTAACGGTTGTGAATTATTTTTCGCAAGCCGCGGTTGAAGAGAAGCTACCAAGTTTTTTTTTTTCTTTTTCTTCTTCCTGTGACTGCATGCTCATTTCAGTTTTGATATACAAGTCATGAAGATAAAGAGAAAAATATGAAATATACTGATCAATTTCACAAGTAGAGGGGAGGGTACATGATTCCTCCATGCTGATGATAGTTTATTATCAAAAAGGAAGTGACTGAGACGGAGAGAATACAATGTTTGTCTTGTCATTCCTCCCCCTAGAGAGATGCTTAATATACAGGCACATCAATGTGGATATCTTCCTAACTATTCACGTTCAGTATTAAAGACAGTCATGACCTTACCTTCTTTAGACTTGAGACCTGTAAGAGTGTACTGTGAAATTATTTGTTGCCTTTGTGTTTTTTCTGTTTTCTTGCTCTATCCAACCCCCTGATTTTTTTTTTATCAAAACAATATCTTTACAAAATAAAATCTTATAGCAGTATACAAATAATACGCATTAGTAAGGACACATTATACTCTTAGGAATTACCCACATAGGTACCTTTGGAAAAGGAAGTTTGGACTGTTTCGAAGGTACCGAGAGTGGGTTATTATTATTCAAAGTAGCGAACAAAATCTTGCACATTAACTATTTTATAAAATAATGAAGTAAATAATTTCGTTTGATAAATCAGCCTCGTCCCAAGAAAATAAAAGAATAGAATTTCGTCTGATCACAATCGCGAGGTGAAAGTGCCAAAGGCCGATCATTACACTTTTCTAACGACCAGTCATAAGCAAAATTACGTGTTATATTGTAGGGGGGAAAATACCTGGTCATGTGCACCCTTTCAACCAATCATTTGATTATGATCTGCTCAATCACTAAATATGTAAGAATGTGGCAGTCTCGTGAGGAGAAACTTACTTATGAACAGTATACTTATTTTGTTTCGTTTTGTCTTTTTTAACCACACTGGTTATACATACTCGTCATTCATCTACTATAGTACCTTAGCTGTGAATGAAAGAGAGTGAAAATGTCACGATCACGATGTACGTCATACGCAATGCAAGTATATGACACTCATTGAAAGAATCATGTAAGTAAAGCATTGATAAACGCTATGACATTTAAGCTATACATTTGCGAACACATGCACTTAAATAGATGGGAATATCGTAGGCTAACTTGCAAGATTGCTTGATTACAAGTGCCAAGACACACGCATTGTGCACTAAGTATAGTATACAAGGCGCTTTTGAAATCGTCCTTTCTGTTGTCCACATTGACCTGCTTTGGGCCTATAGTCACACGCACTATACAACAAGGATTTTGCTCTGTATTTATCCCTACGGCGGCATCTTACGATAATTTTCAGGGTTTTATGTAGACTGCAGTTTGAAGGGCAAAGTACCCAATTTTAATTTGAAAGGCAAAGATGTTTAGTTGCTCCCGGGCATCTTGCCTTTTCCGCTCCCACCGACGACAAAAAGGTAAAATTGACTATCGTAAATAGGTGAGAATTTTGAACGATGTACAATTGCCAATTTTCGCACCTTATGACATTCTTTCCCTTAGAACACGGCAGGATGATCTAAGAAACCAGATTTTTTCATGTCATCTCACAGATTGGTAAATTTCCTTTCAGGAAATATATGGCTTGGTTGACTTTTGCCTGATAATTTTCATTTGACAAGGACTTAAAGAGTAAAAATACGGTAAAAACGCTATTTTCACAATATTTTTTTTTCAAACTAATGATGTGCATTTTTTTTTATGGGAAGTGGCATCTAATATCTGACCATGTTCTGGATCTGACATATCATGGGTATGTACCACAAAATTATAAGAACTTTAGGAGCACGTATAAAATTACAGAGAACAATTGAAATATCAAAGTCCTAAACAGACGAACGTCCGTGATGCTTTTATTTCTATCGCTGCTGCAAATTCTACTTTGTTGTCCCAACTGTAACGTATACGAAAATTTGGTGTTCCACCTGATGAACATATCCTGCCAAAATTGTACGTCTGCTGGCTGTACTTGGGACGTAACATTCTTTTATGCAAAATTATACTCAGTTTTCGTCACGGACGTGCTTCCGCTATTTTCTAATAAAGATCGTAGCCCATTAAACGTTATTGGCGATATTGTTCTGAGTCGTAATCAACTAAGATCTAGCCACACGATAATACGTTTGCTTTTAGTTTCTGTCCATCCTTTGTCAAATAGGAACCGAAATTATATTTTTAGACGAGCCTCCGAGAAAAAAAGAACGTCCGTGATGATTAAAACGTTTTCGAGTGGGACACCATTTTGCTTTGATGGCGAAGGTGCATTTCACCTTTGGCTGTCTAGCCGAGGAGCTCCTTTTTTGGAGCGGACTGAGGTTCGTCCGCAGTGTTTAGACCATGTAATTCACCGAAAACCAAGCAAATAATTAATATTTTCTCTGAAAATTCACCTCCTGATCCCCCTCTGAGCAATACATATGTTGTAAGGATGTCAAATTTCATATAATTTGCATTGCCAATACCTTTTCATATTTTTGAAAGAGTTAGGAAGGCTAGGTACTCTCTACCGATTAGTTATCCGTCCTGGAACATGACCCTATTAGTAGAACGAACGTCCGTGACAATTCCAGCGAACGTCCGTGACGTATGCAATCCCTCCGATAGGGATAACTTGTCCCTAAAATGTCTTGTATTCTTTATAACTTTTGGCTCCAATAGCGACAAATAAAGTTTTACAAAATAAACAATGAGTTTAGAGCAGTAGTTTCAGAATTTTTAAGGCGTTATGTGATCATGATGAACAAACAGTTGAAAATTTGCTGACAATTTTACGCTTGTTTTCCCTCGAATTATACAAAAACAGTTAACACTGAAAACAAAGTTATAGGAAAATTGAATTTTGCGTAATCTGTAATTTCTGTGCATTTAAATTTCTTTCTAATGCGGTTCTGGAGACAATTTGTACTGTTACAGGTTTTGAAAGTTTTGTTCACGGACATTCTGTCCGAGAAAGGACATTTCTGATAATTACAAATATATCACTGCACATAAAGTTAATGTTAGTTGAAAGTATTACCAAATCACCGAGCCGCTCGTACCCGAAAGTGAATAACGTTCAGCACTCAATTTACCTGTAACAACAAACGGAAAACGTTTTGGTCACGGATGTTCGCTGGGAGAATAAGTCAATGGATTACATAGTAGGGGAAAGAGGATCAGTGCCACTTTTTAGTGACAGATGCTCTAAGTGTTTATCTTTTGAGTATGGTAGCTGCCGTCTCAAACAGAACACATCCAGTTTTGGTCTCCATAACGGACGTTCGCTGTAATTGTCATGATATTAAATGCCTTAATTCATTGTTATTTTTCTCTTCATGACGATTTTTCTCTCATTCCCTCAATAGCCTGAACATGCTGCGACCAAACAGAAAACAAAACAAAACAAAACAAACCGAAACAAATCCGAAAAGTGCTACGCAATGACATTCAGGATAATGACGGAAGAAGTCTGTAATGGGCATGTGTTGAATCAAAAACGGAACAGTTTCAAAAGGACGTGGAAGCAGTTGAATGAAAATGACAGAGAAACAGAGAAGGGATCGAGCTCCAACACACAAAGAAAAGAATTGCCAGTGCACTTCCGTTATACCAAATTCCTCTTGAGCGTCCTCTTGAGAAGTTTTTGTTTGTTTGTTTATGTTTTTTATTCATCGAAATGCCGTCACAAGCGAACAAAAATAATGCAGTATACAATTACTGTCTGATGAAAACACACAAATCCTCCGCTTATAAGCACATGGTGTTGTTTTATACTCATCACTGAAAAGCAATGTTCATTTGTAATTCTTTCCAAGATTTTTTTTTTAATTTTACATTTAAGAGACAGAGAGATCGTCAATTTGTTTGTGCTTTTGTGCTTACTTTGAAAACACATAATAAAAAAGTAATGATTAAGAATAGTTTACGGTTGCACTTTCATACGTTCGCTCTTCCAAAGATTCTTTACTCCGATGTCCAAAGGTTTGTTATTCCGAAAATGAAAAAAAAAATGTTTGTAGTTAATTCAGGAGGTTTGTTATTAAAAATGTTCTTATTCCGAAAGTTTGTTAGTCCGAAACATAGATATTAAGGATCGTTATTTTTAGGTCCGTTCTTCTGAAAGTGGAATTGACCTGATATTAGTTTAGGTGAAAACGGTTATTATGAGGTTTTCAAATTTGAGGATTTTAGTTGTTAACTTGTTTCTCCACATTTGGATAAGCGAACATGATTTTTCATGTTTCAATTAGTAAACCTTTCGATTAACCTTTGGAGATTCCTATCTTACCGAATAAAAAAGCTTCATAATTATACGAACTCTATCAATTTTCGTATTGACAAACTGTATGAATAACGAGCCTCCGAAATTACGCGCTACAATCTGTTTGTTATAACATACCATATTGTATAATATCGAAGTCACAAACATCCATCTAAGTTATATGGACTTATTGTGTCTTGTTATGACGAAACTTCGCAGTATCGAACCTATTATCATTTCTGACTAATATAATACAAAATGTAACACAAATTCTCCTCGGTAACAGTGTGTAACACAAGGAGCAAACACAGAGGGATTTCTTCCTAACGTATTCGTTTGCCCTCCCCAGCTAAACTTCGTATTTCTATAACGGAGCACATTTCTGTTGTTTTTCTATGTTAATTCTTTGTCATAGTTTAAGCTGTGACCATGTTTGTCATAAGCAAATTTTGCATTGTATACTTTATATAACAAGTTTAGGACCAGAATCTTTACTTCATGATAACGAAATTTTGACAAATTTATTCGTTCTCAAGGATGGACTACGTCACTGAGATTACACGTACGTTTGTACGTTCATTTACGAGAGATGGAAAAATTGTTTTCTTTGATTCCTCAGTATGAGAAAATAAACAAGCTTATATAATTGAGAACTGGTAATACACTGTATCTATTCAGGATTTTGCAGAGGAGTTTATTCTCGACATGAAATTGCTGTTTGTTGTGAGTAGAATGCGTTTCCAACCCAAGAGAGCTGCATTGTTCAATATCTTGTTTGTTCCGAACGTCCGTGAGCTACATGCGAACCTCCGTGATGAAAACTATGCTATGTTTGTTGGGTTATGGAGACTGCCTAGATCAGATACATCTGAAAAAGGTATCTTATTATTTGGGAGTGAGGATCAAAGTATGGGATAGTGAAATAAAAGGTCAAAATATTGCGTTTCTGTAAAATGCGCGTAAAGTTGAGAAAGTGTTTAGCGGAAGAGCAATATTTCAACAGAAATGACGAATTGAGTAAAATCATCAGTTGTCTACCATTACGTACAGGTTAAGAGTACAAGCTTAATATTCTGCAAGCACGTACACATGTCCCTTAAGATATTTTGTTAGGATTTTGAGCTGAATCAGATCTTTGCACACTATGTTTTAAATGGTATTCAAATGTATGTGCAGTATTATTCCTCACGGACGTTCGCTGCTCTGGACACGGTAAACTTCAGCGGTGAATAAAAACTTGTTCCTCTTGGAAAATCCTAGTATAATTGGGTTCATTTTAAAGCTGGAGTTATACTCTTTCAGGTAAGATGAATGATTTGGAGAATTTCCTACTTTTTAAATTTTGCCTTGTTTTGGCTCAATTGTACATCGTTCAAAATTCTGACCCAAATACAAAGGGATAGAATAGATTACCGTCCGAACGTATGAACAGAGTCGTAGCAGTCGTTGTCCAATTGTGCCGTTCAGCTCGACATGAGTAAGCCCCGAAGTTGTCTCCATTAGAATTAACAGGTAAGGTGACCTTTGCCGAAGAGGTGAGATAGCTTTCGATATTTGAACCCGATGGTAACTGACATGAGGAGACATCATCATCGATAGAACACCAGCTTGTCACATCTGACCCCGTGGTCATGTCTATTGACCTCTGAAAGGTCAATGTACTTGTCGAATCAGCTCCGCTCACAAAGGCTGCAAACGACGCTGGTTCATTGGGATCGTAGGTTGGGTTGAAATTAACACAGGTCATGTCCAGAATATTTCCTGTCAAGGTAAAATAAATTGAAGTCCATGTGAGAAACAAGAAAATATGAAAAACTCAAGATTGGTTAGGTTGACCCACTTCACCTATTTTCAGTCCTCACACAAAATCACTGTATTCGACTTTTTCTTCGTTTCGGGATGCACGGTCACATTTGTCCAACTGTTTAGTAAGTTGAATTTTGGTTAATTAAAAATTCTGTGTTGAATTATTTGATGTATGGGTGTTTACCAGAATCATGTCTATATCAAGACATTGTTCATATCTAACCTATCACAATCCTACAGCTAGTCGTAAAGCCTATACATGTACCTACAAGTACATTATAGACTTAGGCTACATCCTAGATCTAGTTAGTACCAGGGATATTTCGTTCACATGTAGGGCCATTTGTGACCGTGCACCTCAAAACGAACATAAAGTCGCACACACTGATTTTGCGTGAGGACTGAAAATAAGTGAAATCGGTCAACCTAGCCGAACTTGACTTTTTCATATTTTCTGAAAGAGCGGGTCTTCTTTTACATTATGGTAAAATTTGGTATCATAAAACGGGCGGGAAAACGTGTTTTTTGGCATTTTATCTCGAGAACATTTTTGGTAGAATAGTGTGATTAGGTGTGTCTTTAGAGTCCCCTTTTTATTTCTGAAAAACCTTGTCCACCCTCTTCACTTTCAACTCTAATAACTTTTGGAAGGATAGTGCTACTGCTTTGAAAGTTGACATTAATTATGGACAGAATGTGTTAATGAGGCATGCTTAATTTCACTTTAATCTGATAATCTCTTCATTGTTCAGTTCAGTTCAGATCAGTTCAGTTTTTATTTCTGCATTTCAGAATCAATACAAATCAACAAATCAACAAAATACTTACATAGTCATTTACACAGCTAATATTCATAACGTTTGGATCTTACATACATTTTCTTTTTTTTCAAGAACGAATATCATATATGAAAGGAAGCAATAGGAAATGATAAAAATGAAATGCAGGGGACCATCATCATAAGCTAAGCTTGACGAGGAAGATGGCCCCAGGTAAAGAGATATATAGAGAAAATCTTGCCACTCACTGAGTGGGGGGTAATTGTGCAAAGGGCACAATAAAGAGATACATAAAGAAAATCTTGCCACTCACTGAGTGGGAAGTAATTGTGCGAAGGACGTGCGGTGCAGTGCGGTGTGCATTGTGTTGGGATGAATCTTGGTTTGTACGTTGAGTGTTATTTTGTGTATCAGTGTGATGAGGTGAATGTTACTTCAGTTATGGCCGTGAACTCATTGTTTAGGGTGTTTGTTGACCAGGTGGTATGAATATTTATGTGTCAGAAGTATACTGGGTTATGAGGGTGTTTTTTTAGTTCTCGTTTGAAAATGTTCAACGACGAACATTGTTTTAAATTGGGGGGTAAAGAATTCCAAATATCTGGTCCATTATGTTTTAATGATTTTTGAGCTAAAATGATTCTGGGGTTTTCGAGATGGTAATCGGACGACTGACGTGTTGGATATGAATGAACGGTGGAATTTGGAGTGAAGAAGCCATCAAAAAATTTTTGGAAGACAATTAAATGTATATTTATACATAAAAACAGCAGTTTGAAAGGTGTGAAGATCCTCAATTTTCAATGTTTTTAGTTGACGAAATAGGGGATCAGATGGGGATAAGTAACGGGAATTGGTAATCAAACGTACAGCACGTTTTTGGAGGGTAAGAATTGGATTAATTTTAGTTGAGCCACAGTTTCCCCAAACGATATTGCAGTATGTGATATGTGGTAAGATCAATGCATTGTATAGAATAGTCAGGGAATTTTGAGAAATGAAGTTTTTCAGTCGATATAAAATTCCTACAGTTCTTGAGACAGACGTGTGGATATCATGAATGTGATCGTTCCAAGTTAAACTCGAGTCAATTGTGATTCCTAAAAATTTAGTAGATCTTACTTCAGTTAAGGATAATCCATCAATATTAATATTATAACTGCTGTTAATGTTCTGTGAAGCAGTAGGTTTAAAACGTATAAAATTTGTTTTAGAAACATTAAGGGATAATTTATTACATATGAACCATTGGGAGACTTTGTCTATTTCCGTGTTCAGAGTATTAAACAGTGTTTCGAGGTTCTCATGGGAGTAAAAAATATTAGTATCATCTGCAAAAAGTATAAATTTAAGAGTTTTTGATGTATTTATTATATCATTGATATATACAAGGAACAATAGGGGGCCAAGAATTGATCCCTGGGGAACACCACATACAATATTAGAATTCAGAGATTTAGATGACTTAAATAGTACATATTGCTTTCTGTTGGATAAATAATCAATAATCCAAGAAAGTGCTAAACCACGAATACCATATCTTTTTAATTTGTAAATTAATATATCATGATCTATGGTATCAAAAGCCTTTGATAAATCCATGAAAATTCCTATAAAGTGTTTTTTATTTGCAAAAGATTCAGTAATCTTATCTAACAATTGAATTATAGCTAAATCGGTGGAATGGCCCTTTCTAAATCCAAACTGATTAGGTATAAGTAGGTCATTTACATGAAGAAAAATGTACAGACGTTTATGAATAATTTTTCCAGAATTTTAGAAATACTAGGTAATAACGATATTGGTCTATAATTTGTTAAAAGAGAAGGGTCGTCTTTTCTTTTGAAAATTGGAGCTACTTTCGCAATTTTTAATGAGTTTGGGGATATTCCAGAAGACAGTGAAAGATTGAAAATGTAAGATAAAGGTGTGGTTATTTGTTTGATGATTTTCTTCAGTATATAAACACTTATTTCATCATGGCCACTAGATCTACTTGGTTTTAATCTGTTAACAATCTCCAGTATTTCTTCCTCATCTGTTGGGGTAAAGAAAAGGGATTTGTCGCAGTTTGGTGGAAGAAATTCAGTAAAGTTTGAATGAACATGTTTGTTTTTTTTATTTTTGAAGCTAATTGGGGGCCAATATTTACGAAGTATGAGTTAAAAGCATCAGATATTTCATCAGGGTTTGTGAGTTCTTTGTTGTCATTACAAAAAAACGGACGATGTTTCCTTATTATTTTTACCTGTTATTTCATATATAGTTTCCCATAAACCATTTACGTTATCCTTTTGATTATCAAACTTATCAGAATAATACATTTTACGAGAAATACGAATCAAATTACTGAGTATATTTCTATACTTTTTTTAATCTGTAAAATGTTTTGTATTGTGGGTAGTAATTGCCAATTTATACAATTTATTACGCGTTTTTATTGAATTGATGATTCCCTTTGTAATCCAGGGATGTTTGTTCTTTCTACGTGTTTTTTCTTAACTAAAGGAATGTTTTTTCGATAATAATGTAAAAGTTTATCTAGGAAAATATCATAAGCTTTATCGGCGTTATTTTGAAGATACACTTCTTGCCATTCTTCCTTCACTAAGTCAAAATTAAGTAATTCAATATTCTCATCTGATTCTTTTCTGTACATTATTGGCCTGGGTTTTGAAATACTTTTGACGTTTTCAGAACAACGAAGAATAATGAATATCGGTAAATGATCAGATATATCATAATATAAGATACCATTAATGAATTTATTTACAGAAAAGTTATTAGAAAAAATATTATCCAACAAGGTTTTAGATGTTTTGGATATTTTTGTTGGGTTATCAATATGGGAATGGAAAGCATATGAAAAAAGAATAGTTTTTAATTGTTGTTATTTTAATTGTTGTTGTTTAATTGTTGTTACTCTGGTGGTTTACTTCCTGTTTTTTGTCCCAGTCATCGCACAGCCAGCACGGTTTGGTAAAGATCAAGCGCTTGAATAGAGACTGTACTTCAGAGCCTCTTTTCTCAGTTCACACTTTTCCTGAATTTGTGTTTTCTTTCAAATATTTAGATAGGTTAGGAGAGTCCATTTGATTTGAGTTATACATCATTTTAAAGCTTAAAGTCTGCTCTTTCAGAATATGGTCTTAAAGATAATAAAAAATTTTGGTACCTCAAAAGCTTCCCTGAATTTCCTTGTCTTGGTTTGTGTTTGGGTTAAAGTACGTTGTCTGTGAGAATTACTCGCCCCAAAGTGCTCTCATGTCTTAGTAATCATGCAATAATGGTTTCGTACCAGAGCCGACGCTGACCAGCGTCGATAAATATTGTACGAAACCACTGACTGCGACCAGCAGCGTGCAGCCCATCGTACGCATAGCTAACTGCGACCAGCAGCCCCATACGCAGAGCGTAATGGGGCTTCGCATTGTAGCATTCAGGATCATGACAGATTTAGTATCGCGGGTAAATGTCAACTTAAAATCCAAAAATTTCTTCGATTTGAAGACTTACCAATTAAGTTGAAGTATTGAAAACAGGCTTCGAACAACGTTTGGTTCTGCCAATAGTCCCTTTCTGTTCGAATTGATGACTGAATGTGACTCGGTCGAGAGGACCTTGGGAGAGCTACATACACTGGATACTATGGCCAGCGCATGCGCACACAAACATCTTATCCGTTCGTGGATTTGAAATTTGTGTGCGGACTGCATATGAGGTGTTCGCAGGCACTGGCTGTAGTATTCAGTGTACTGTATGTAGCTGTCCTAAGGTCCTGTCGACCGAGTCACATTCAGTCATCGATTCGAACAGAAAGGGACTATAGGCAGAACCAAACGTTGCCCGAAGCCTGTTTTCAATACTTCAACTTAATTGGTAAGTCTTCAAATTGAAGAATTTATGGGATTTTAAGTTGACATTTACCCTGCGATACTAAATCTGTCATGATCCTGAATGCTACAATGCGAAGCCCGATTACGCTATGCGTATGGGACTGCTGGTCGCTATGCGTATGGGGCTGCTGGTCGCAGTTAATTGCATGATTACTAAGACATGAGAGCACTTTGGGGCGAGTAAGTCTCACAGTGTTAGTTATATGAAAGGTACTTTAACCTGAAACACAAACTAAGGCAAGGAAATTCAAGGACACTTTTGAGGTACCAAAACTTTTTATTATCTTTAACTAAAAAATCATGTCTGGCGACTTTTTGTTTGTTTTGAGGTGCAGGGTCGCATTTAGTTGTAATGCTTTAAGACATAGTTACCATGTAGATTACACTTGTATTATAAAAATAAGAAAATACCTCATCAAAGGTACAAGCTGAAATTGTGAATATCACGGCAAAAATATTCAATAAATTTCTAATACATTTCAGACATTTCAGAGTTTATTGAAATCATAAAAAACCATTAAATTAAACAATATCTTATCGTTTTCACAAAGAGAATTTGAATAGCTTATGAATATTCATGAGCAAAACAAAAACAAAAACGTAGAAACCAATAGATATCAACTGGTGTCAACTGATATCAAAATTTCAATGTTTTAGTTACTGGGTTTTAATCTGGAATGAAGTGGTAAGCAAGTCCAGTCAGGTATATGGGTTTCAAATTGTGTCATCTAACTACTTGCACACAATCCGACACACACAAAACACACACAAAATACAAACTAGCAATATTGTAGGAGTATCCTGTAGTTTGCTCCCACAGACAGATATTCCCACAATGTTGATTTTTTTAATCCCACCGGTGTTGACGGAATAAAGGGAAACGTAAGAAAATCATGTAAAAATACGTCCATAACGAAGCTCTTGCTCATACATATTAATTATAATTATATACATACCGTGTGTGTGTGTGTGTGTTTGTATTGTGTGTGTTGTCCCCCTCCCATTCCTAAAACAAAGAACACCCTATAGTAATCCTTGGTACCCCCCTCAAAATCGTAAGGTTCGGCAATCCTTCCATACATAGGCCTATACTTCACACACACGCACACACACACACACACACACACACACACACACCCCGTCACATACATACACGCATATACGCGTACACGCACAGACTTTTTTTACTTGTCCATGAAAATTAACCAACTAAGAAAGGAACGTCACAAAATACCCAGGCTTAATGTGCAAAATAATGTTGGTAAAATCTATGAGGCGAAATTCTAACTAAGTATCATTTGCCCAACAAAAATTACCCAACACGCAAAGAGAATAGGTCTCTTATACAACAGCGCAGCGGGGCAAAAAGTACCCAACTCTCCATTACCAATTCTGTTGGTAACATAAATATTCGCCCAATATTTAAGTAAAAATAATTGCCCAATGTTGTTTTAATCACCTTAAAGCTCAATTGGGCGATAATTGCCCAGAATAATGATTTTTTTAAAACAACCAACAATTACCTAACTAAATTTACCCAATACTTTAAGAGTGCGCAAAACATCGAAAAATGGAGGGACCCACTAAAAAGACAAAGCTCGTAGAATGTGGTCCCCTCAGGTACAGAATGTCAAATAGAAAAATAAAATGATGCAAAAAGGGGAAAAAGGGCTGGCAAAAAGTCAGGAAAAAGAGTCTTAAAAAAGGCTGGAAGCCCTCTAAGAAAACAGAGGAAGAAACAGACACACATATACACACGCGAATAAACAGTTAAACGAGACTGGGGCGACGAAACTAATAAAGGTAGACTAACAGACAAGACAGAATGAGACAAAACTAACATAACAGGTAGGCAATACAACGGACAGAAAGGCAAAATAGATAAGCGATCCTCGACAAAATTATATCGAAAAAATAATGGGATGCGTGAAAAGGATACGAAGATATACAGAAATAGATGCAGAAGTAACATAATTAAAAATCAAATCTACGCTGTAAGTGTATCAGAACAACAGGGACGAGAAAATAAGTGACAGTTATTTGTAATCAAAGTTCTTCGAGAAGGAATTAAAAGCCAACAGGCTAGTCCAATTCTGTGAGCGCATAAAATTGCAATAAAAAGGACTTTAATCTCTTTTTAAATGAATATATGGAGGGGGCATTTTTTATATCATTCTTCAAAAATTCCAAAAAGTTTGGCCAGTATAAATAAGTGTGTTCTTAGCAAAAATCGTTCGTAAAACGGTAGATGAAATTCATTGGAACGTCGAGTGGGATACTCATGGAATGATAAATATCTTTGAAACGTAGAATCGAAAACGGACGGTAGTGAGTTGTTGCTGTACATTTACATACTGCCCCAATTTGAATAAAAACAACTCTTTACTTTTTTAGCAGCTCATTAGAGGCAAATAACAAATTTGAATGGGAGGGTATGACACATTTACAGATGACACGGAGAGCTTTCCTTTGTAGAAGGAAAACCCTATCCAGTAGGTTCTGGTGGGTGTTGCCCCAAACTAAAACACCATAATGAGGCAATAAATTCAGTTCAATTGAATTCATTTCAATTTATTTTCATATTTCTAAATGAATGAACGTACATAAAATATAAAATGAAGTGGATCAAGATATCCGGCTTGAATGCACAGTATTTACAATGTTAACATATAAAACAGAGCCGTCAATCTTCGTAAGTTTGGCTCTATGTATAACGCTAAAGAAATATAATGAAACCTACTTAAAAGCGAGCTTGTTAAGCGTAGGTACCACATTCTGAACAGAGTGTAAGATAGAGATGAGGAGCACGGATGCAACGTAGAACAAAGTAAAGAAAAACAAAAAAAGTAAAGGCAAAAATACCCGGGGCAATAACAGAATCTTCTCAATACAAATAGTGATAAACAGACAACCACAATGGCGAATATAACATCAGTAATGATTTTTTTTATATAACATGAAAAATGATTTTTCTTTTTTACACGTGATCTTATTAAACACTGAAACATCCATAAAACACATCACAGAAGTTTGGAGAAAATCTGATTATACGCTCCAAATGTATGAATTTTCAAATTCATAACTCCATCCATACAATGTGCTCTCTTAGACCTGCGATATTAAAACTGATGTTATTTCAAAACAGCTTGACCAAGGTTCTCCAAATTCACGCTTGCATTTCTATTTTTTTTTTTTTTGGTATTCTCTAGATTTGCTGAATTACAGAATGGAAAAAAGACGAGGAAACAGAAATAATTAGGAAATACATCAGAACATTAAAGAATAGGGTGGGCTTATACAGTGGCGTATCTAGGGAAAACGGCGCCCGGGGCAAGCGCGAAAATTGCGCCCCTAATTTCTGAAAAAGTGTTCAACCCTATACCCATCCCGGTTGGGACTTTATTTGTTTGTTTGTTTGTTTGTTTTTATTTCCGTCTTCATATAAAAATACACACATTACAAGTTACATATACATTGCATATACGTACAGAAGAAACGGGGGATTGCCTGTTCAGTCATAATTTCAAAATATGTCTGTTCTTCCACATGGTCCCGATATAATACGCTTTAAACAAAGTCCATATGATATGCTTTTTCAAGCACTTAAAAGGGGTCTTTTGAGGGTGATTCAAATGTAATGAATTTTGATAAATTGTGGCGAGCGAGCGTAGCGAGCGAGCCAAAAATTTTTGCATTTCAGCTTACAAAACATGGAATTCTTGTCATTTTTTGCTAATCATATCTTACAATATTTCCTCGTCATCATCACGTTTTGTTATTATCTCTTTCTTTTTTTTTTTTTGGTAAATTTTGGCGAGCGAGCGCAGCGAGCGAGCCGGAAAATTTTGTATTTCAGCTTACAAAACTTGGAATTCTTGTCATTTTTTGCTTATCAAATCTTACAATTCTAATCAAGCTATCGTGACGACCTTATAGATAACGATTTATACCAACAAACTGAGGACTTGAAAAAATACTCTAAATTAGTACGAGCGAGTGAGCCGAAATTTGTATATTTCCGCGTCATCATTACGTTATGTTCTTATCTGTTTTTATTTGTTTTTTTTCCGCCCCCCCCCCCTCACGTATGTTCGAAACCGTTGGCGTCCTCTTTTGATCCAATCGGCGATCGCTTCAGAACGAATGAAATTGCAGCCGCTGCTCCGTGTAACATTTTTCCTGCTAAATATAAAATGACACGTGTGAACACGATAGACATTGTCATTTTGTCCGCGTCATCGTCACGTTTTGTTCTTATCTTTCTCTTCCTTTTTTTTTGATAAATTTTGGCGAGCGAGCGTAGCGAGCGAGCTGAAAATTTTTTTATTTCAGCTTACAAAACATGGAACTCTTGTCATTTTTTGCGTATTAAATCTTACAATTCTAATCAAGATATAGTGACGACCTTATAGATGACAATTTATACCAACAAACTGAAGACTTGAAAAAATACTCTAAATTAGTACGAGCGAGTGAGCCGAAGTTTGTATATTTCCACGTCATCATTAAGTTTTGTTATTATCTTGTTTGATTTGTTGTTTTTTTTTGCCGCCCCCCCCCCCCCCCCCCGTATGTTCGAAACCGTTGGCGCCTTCGTTTGATTGAACTGGCTATCGCTTCAGAACGAAAGAAATTGCAGCCGCTGCTCCGTGAAACATTTTGCCTGCTAAATATAAAATGACATGAATGAACACAATAGACATTGTCATTTTGTCCACGTTATCATCACGTTTTGTTCTTACCTTCTTTTTTTATATAAATTTTGGCGAGCGAACGCAGCGAGCGAGCCGAAAATGTTTGTATTTCATCTTACAGAACATGGAATTCTTGTGTAAACACAATAAACATTGTCATTTTGTACGCGTCATCATCATGTTTTGTTTTTATCTTGTTTGATTTGGTTTTCTGCCCCCCCCCCCAACCATTCTCCCTCCCTTTCCGGGCGATTTTTTTTTCTTCTTCTTCTTTTCTTTTCTTTTTTCTTTTTTTTTCTTCTTCTTCAATTTTTTCTTCTTTTTTTTTTCTTCTTCTTCGTTTTTTTTTTCGTTTTTTGCGCCCCCAAGGAGTGGCGCCCGGGGCACGTGCCCCCCTTGCCCCCCCCCCCCAGATACGCCACTGGGCTTATAGCAAAAAAAAAATGGAAGCATAAGAATGTGGTAAGCAAGAATGGTGGGAAAATGACTGTAGGAGTAATCTCGAGATGTTTGGACTCCCTTTGTAAGATGTAAAATTACTTAATCAGTTGTCATATTTTTTTCTAATAACACGAGGAATAACGGAACAGAATGGCATGTTTACAAAAATAGAGCATGATGCTCATCTTTTCCTACTAACAAAGATCTCTGGACTTTTGTCCCTCAGACCATAGATTACCGAAATTGTCAAGTTTGCTTTCCAGGAAATAAAAGAGGATAGACATTGCATTCAGCCATATACCTTATTTGTGTAGTGTTGCAGGGTCATAATGGACTAGAAACTTCCAATCCTATTAGGAACTTTCAAAGAGTTAATCTGGTATTTGCTGACGAGAATGATTTACAAGTCACGACAACTGTGATAAAAAGTTACTATCGGGAAAGCAGAACTTAATGGGACGATTCCTGTTCTAACAATAAGGGACATAAGACATCATGAAGATTAGTTAAATCTGAGACAGAAATTTTGACGGTATGCAAATAAAAACGGAATGAAACAGTAATATTCAGTTCAATCCCTGCCATATGTATGGCCATTTGAATATCTACAAAAGTAGTCTTGGTATTTGGGAATAGATAACAGTAATAGCCACCCTAGCTGTATTTTCTATCCACATAGAAGATACCCGATTTTTATCGGAGAGCTTGTCGGAATGTTTGTTAGAGTTCGTCCCATTTGCTTTTGACCATTGAGTAAGTGACGAATAGTAGTCATGCTAATTATTATTATATCCCTCATGTAAAGCTTCTTGCCATAGGATTGTACAGAGCACGAACATGGTGTAGTTTTACTAGCTAGCTACGAGCAGCTGGATGCGGTGCAATTGGTTACTAGCCAGCGGGATATAGTACTTTTGGGAATCCACGATTTGCACCCATCGTGATCGTGTGATCGATATCTACATTTCTCACTTAAGAATGTACGCAGTGCGCGTAGTAGCGATACTTTTGAGCGACAGTCCTGTGGCTTGTAGCTAGCTAGCTAGCTAGCGCTAAGAGAGCGCGCGGCGGTGTGATGTGCGACAGCATTACAGAAATCTGTGTGGTGCGATGGCATGGCGTGGCCGGTCGGTGTGTAAACGTGTGGACGTGATACGTGATCAATGCATTCAGCTCAATTGACAAAGTGACTGCTTCCAGTAACGGAAGAATGATCGCAGGAGGACACCATATCAGGTACGAATTAGGAATAAACGAAAACCGATTTTGAAGATGATCTGGGTAACGAAGCCGCTTTAGGCCTACTTCTAACGTAGTCCTGGACCTCGATCTTTCGGAGTTTTGCACGCTGTAGTGTAGCTCGTGTGTAGGAATCAACAACAGCGCAGCGGTGTCGTTCGCTACGCGCTGCACGCACTGCTGCTGCACTGCTACAGCCTAACGTTAGATTTATCGTTCACGAAACCTGCACACTTTTCCAAAAGGGAACCGTCATTACTCTAGTAAAATGCTCGAGAGGGATATAAAACAAATATCGACTGCTTTCTTTCGGGCCATGGTAAAACTATTTGACCTCGGTGATGTCTCAACAGTGCCATGTCCCTCGACTTCGTCTCGGGATATAGCACTGTTGAGACATCACCTCGGTGCAAATAGTTTTACCATCTCCCTCTGCAGCAGTCGATATTTGTATAATATCTGCAAGATTGAATATTCACTGACACCACACTGAATCTGATAGCACATCTTCTCAATTCTTGTTATATTTACTACACTATATTACCGTATCCAGTGGATGTGAGTGTCCGCCTTCGTTGGTCACAAATCCATCATGACTATAGACCAGCATTTCTTTGTATAGGTTGACAGAAACATCACTCAATTATCTTTGTACTACGAATAAATTGTATATCCAATACGCCAAATATTTAACATACCCAAGTTGTATTTTATTTACCTTTGCTTCATCCGTTTTGTTTTGCTCTTTTTGTGTCATTTTGCCACTTGTTGCCTCTAGTTGCAATCCATCTGAATAGAACATGTCAACATGAAAATCTTATATTATACGCTATAGCCCCCCGGCGCACCGTGCCAACTTCACATCACAAAACTTACCGCAAACTGCCACGTTCATGCCGATGATGATTGCACATCGAAGTGCTAACATTCGGGATCGTAGTTCCATTCTTGTGACCCATTCAGTGGATCTATGTTCTGCCCGGAATACTGTAATTTCTCCACAGCAAGAATTACCCGATGCGACCGAAAGGAAAGGATCACGCGCATATGAAAATGATCGTCTTTTTTGTCATTGCCATAATTCGCATACCTGTGTGTTGTCTCTTGGAACTCCAGGCCAGGAGAAATATTTTTTCTCAACTTTAATTTCCTGGTTCACCGGTTAGTAGGCCTATAACATTCTCTTGTAGCGAAGAGCCACAGGCATGATGTTTCAAATTCCAAGTTGCCCGTTCAAAGGGCACACCGTCATAAGAGTAAATTAACCTTCTTTCATAGTTGGAAGCTTGGATGCGTTTATTGTCAACATAGAGCCTAAACATTTAAAATCGAAACACCGTAGCGCACAACTATTCACACCCCGACTATTCCTTTGTTGTTATTTCCTCACTTCAGGGGAAGGAGACAAAAATTAAAAAAACCCTTCATATTGGAGCTTTTTTTTTGCGTGTTTATCACTTCCTTCTGCATGTTATTATCATGTCATTAAATCATAGTCTGAAATTACAAACTGACCGTTTTATTTCCTCGTAGTTAACCGCATGTATGCGCTAACATAAACCAAGGGCCATTATCAGTTTGTTGAGCTGCAGTTTGATTTTGATGCACCATAAAAAAAAAACAACGACATCATTGTTTTGGTACATCGTTGTTCACCCTTTCCAAGTTAACTTTGATGAATAGATTGAAATCAGACGAACAGAAAAGTAGGAGTTTCATGTTTGGTTTGAGCTGACATACAACCGAGCAGCAACAATCCATTCTGCTTTTACCGACCCTTACCAGGATGTATAAATGGCATCTACCTTTCCTTATTGTCCAGCGCCATTCTTATTATGTAGTGTATTTGTATTGTATTTGGTAGCGTCGACTATATATTTTCTTTTTCTTGATCAAGTAAATCATTGATGATGATGATGATGATGATGATAAGACGAAGAAGTTTAATGAAAGTTCGACGTGAAATAAAGTTCAGATATCCAAGTTTAGGAAGTTTTCATAAACCTTCACCAAATCATTGGTTTAAATGATAATACTGAAAAAACTAAAATAAAAAGGCAAATGTACTTTCAGTTGATGAAGTCATCTGCTTGCGAAACAAAGTCCCCCCCCCCCCCCCCACACACACAAAAAAAGTCTTGGTTGATGAAGTAATTATTGCTTCTTGTCTAAAACATCACAATTTTTTTTTTCTCAACAGCCGCATTGAATGTGTATAATGCTGTATCAAAGAATATCTTCATAAGATTTGATTTGTGAAAACACGTGATCTCTTTAAAAGAATTTTGTTTCCTTGGTATCAGGAGGAATTTATGTGGTTCTTTCGTTTTTTCCACTCTACCTGTTTACATGTTTTATTAGGGTCAACATGAACATGTGCAACTGCACTTTAAATCGCATATATCTCACAATGTTGGCATTATGAAATCAACTCCGCATACAATGTGAACGTGTTATTTCCTTTTGTTGCCCTTGAACAGAGAGAAAATATAAGCCACAGCATTTAACAAAAAAAAAAAAAAAAGAAGAAGAAGAATCACGTAAGCAGAGAATTATAGTGTATGGTATGTTATGGCCGTATCCGTCCTGTAGCGTTTGTTTTATTGTCCTGATGTGAGTGTAACTCCAAATAAAGTGGTGTGGGTTTGTTTCAGTTCAGCTCTTTTGTGCATCTCGATACGATACCACAACTGAAATTTAAATGGAAAGACAATGTGCAAAAATTTTGTCACTTGTCCTTAATAGAAGTCAATTACAGGTGTAGCTTGCATGTTCTAAAACACACACACACACACACACACACACACACACACACACAGCGTACGTTCTCATCCATAGTGCAGTTGTCAGCAGAGGCACAGAGATAGAGAGAGAAAATAACGAGGGGCACCGGCTCACTCTACACTGAGGCATTTCTTCGATAAGTACACACAAAAGATCGTGTTTGTTTTAGCAAAGACGTATTTATTTTTGGTCTCGTTGCCGAAAAGGGAAAAACCCAATGACTTCATGAGTTGATAGGAACGGTACCGTACAGGAAAATGATTATGGTTTATGAAGTTCCGCCTTCACTGGAATAATGACATACGTAGGTTGGTGAATACCTGACTTATGTAAATATTGTCACCGTGTCACTTTTTCAACAACTATAACTGATAACCTAATTAGCCATAAACGCAATTATTGTTTATCAAGGTATTATCATTCAATGGCAGGTCTTGATTGTTGTCCAGGGGAAGGTGTCATTATATGGACATTTTCTGATAATTACTGCAGTTTTGATTGTATAAGTGGATGTACAACTATTCTCGAAAGCCAGTTTTGTCTTTCGAGAATTCCTTTGCACTGAAGGAAATCAAGGTCAGAATGAGCAAAGTTCATATCACGCCTCTTTGTTAGTCTATGCAAAAAGCACACTGAATCAAACCGGAATGGTGAAAATGTCTATGAGGTTTCGATGTGTATGTATCGGCAGCTGCTGAATGATGTTATTTAATTAATTAAGACCATATTTATGATGCGTACGTGCAGTGTGATTAAAGTAAACTTCCCTCTGAGTTATTTGTTTTCTTTTTCATTTGCTCACATGAAATTCAACCGTGTTATTTTTCTGTTATTTGATATTTTAATACTTTCCATGATTGTATCATAATTGCGTCAATCATCTTTATGTTTTCACTACTTTGCTTTTTAAAAAAAGATCAAAGCATCGAATCAATTTCACTCTAAAAGCAACAACATCCCCCCCTCCGTAGAAGTAATAATTCCCCTAAGGTTTCTAGTGGGGGGCGCAAGGGATATTTGGTTCAAATTTTTCCAAAAGCACCAAAATTTGGCACACATGTAGCCCAAACCATACTATTTCGAGTTTTGATGGGTGCCAAGAAGGGTGCCCTCTGGGGCGGCCATATTGGTAAAATCCAATATGGCCGCCATATAGGTTTAAAGGTCACTTGCATTTGAAAACATAAAAGGGTTACAATCATAAAAATAGTCAGGTTAAGAGGTTTTCTGGGTCAAGGAATTCGAATCTGAAGTTGTTTTTATGGTCTGAAGTCAATTTTTCCTTATAAGGTCACTTTAAGGTCATTTAGGGGTCAAGCCATTGTATTCATAACAGTTTATTGAAAAAAAAATGGCTTGCCCATGGTCAATATTCCAGGAATGCCAGCCTTAGTAATAGAATTGCAGGTGTCGACGGCTGAAAAAAAAAAAAAAAAAAAACGTATTTCTTGTGAATGGCGCCCTCCGGGGTGGCATATTTGCAAAATCCAATATGGCTGCCACCTACGTTTAAAGGCCAGTATAACAATTAAAAATCTTTAAAGTGGTACAATAATTTGAAAAGTCAGCTTTAGCGGTTTTATGGGTCAAGGAATTCGATTCTGAAATTGTTTTTATGGTCTGATGTCAACTTTTCCTTATAAAGTCTCCCTAAGGTTCATTTGCGGTCAAACCATTATATTCACAATAGGTAATTTGGCTTGCCTATACTAGTAGTCAATATAGGAGGAATGCCAGCCCTGCTAATAGAATTGCAGTTGTTGAGGGCTGTGGGAGAGGGAGAGGTGGGCTTTCTCACGAGTAACATCAATATATCTGCTTTCGTGTTAAGATTTCAAACACTAGGTATACACTCATGAATTGTAATAAGAACCCCTTTCTGCGAGTAATGAGGTTTAAGGGATCTTACTCAGATCCTTATTTCACAATTAAATTTGAAGACTTGGTAACCCTTCAATTTCATTTTTAATGATTACTTACGGTATTTTTTTTCTGCATCATTTCAATTATGGCCTGTTATAATATGTGACAGTGCACCTCAAAACGAACAAAAAGTCGCCAGACATGAATTTTTAGTTAAGACCATATTCTGAAAGAGCAGACTTTAAGCTTTAAAATGATGTATAACTCAAATCAAATGGACTCTCCTAACCTATCTAAATATTGGAAAGAAAGCACAACCTCAGGAAAAGTGTGAACTGAGAAAAGAGGCTCTGAAGTACAGTGTCTATTCAAGCGCTTAATCTTTACCAAACCGTGCTGGCTGTGCGATGAATGGGACAAAAAACAGGAAGTGAACCACTGGAGTAACAACAACGAAGGGATTATCAGATTAAACTGAAATTAAACATGCCTCATTCACACATTCTGTCCATGATTAATGCCAACTTTCAAAGCAGTAGCCCTATCTTTTCAAAAGTTATTAGAGTTGAAAGTGAAGAGTGTGGACAAGGTTTTTCAGAAATGAAAAAGGGATTCTGAAGACACACCTAATCACACTATTCTATCAAAAATGTTCGAGATAAACTGCTAAAAAACACACTTTCCTGCCCGTTTAATGATACCAAATTTTAGCATAATGTAAAAGAAGACCTGCTCTTTCAGAAAATATGAAAAAGTCAAGTTCGGATAGGTTGACCCATTTCACCTATTTTCAGTCGTCACGCAAAATCAGTGTGTGCGACTTTATGTTCGTTTTGAGGTGCACGGTCACATATGGCTACACAAGTTTTTAAGTGAGGTTCTGTCCAAAGCTATGGAATATCATAGTTCATGTCACAATCATTCCATTAATTATATTTACATTACAGGCCCTAAGAGGAAATGTCCTCACCGACTGGTCATATTTGTGGAATTCAATATATTTGCATTTGCTTTAATGACAGCCAAAAGAGCTAGTTAGAATTATGGGTAATGCCCTTTCAAAGAGTTTTCAAGATTTGATTATTGGATTATTATTTTCATCTTCATCTGCAAGGAATGCAATAAAAACATACATATATGAGAAATAGAATCCTATTGCTATCTAATATATTGATAGTTTAGCAAATAGGGGGGGGGGGGCTACTCTCCATATTACCAGCGTCCTTGACGCTGCCACTAAAAAGAGAAGTGTTTTTATTTCTCTGTTGCAGTTCAGGGATCCTCAATCAAAATAGATATTCATAATTCAGATTTAAATTCAATAGAATAATAATTATAAAGATCACTCCTAATCTGGATGAAAAGAGAGAAAAAAAAATCTGTCGTGTTTAAGAGAGTTTTTAGTACATCAGGTTGGCATCAATTTGCTATTATCGAACTTGTGTAACAAAGTTCCATTCTAAAGTCCCTATAGGAAATTTTATGTGCCTCCACAACTAAATATGCCGTTCGGAGAATATGACGGTCCTGGTGACGCCATGTAGGGAACAAGCATATTTCACAGGTGCCACAGTAACACCATTAACAGGGTACAGATTAGATATGCTATAGTACAACTTTCATGACACCTTCTAGGGTCTATTAAGATTCTATCCAAAGTGCTTGGACGCAAATTGGTATGATAACACAAGACTTTATAAGTTGGTATCTCGTTGGTCTGAAGACTATAGGTTGCAACTCTACTCTCCGCAACATCTCTACGACGCACGTCTCCTGGAGACGAGCCCAATCTCCAGGATTCGCAGGAGAATCGAACATTTTCGATTTTTTGCAGAGACTATTTCCGTCTTCCAGATTGTCTCCGAGACGTCTCTGCGAAGTCTCCATCACTGTGGCCATCTCGTGGGGACTAAATTTGTCTGCAACGTCTTCGAGATGTCCCCGCATCTTGTGGAGACCGTAATAACGTAATGGCGACGAAAGGGAGAAGTCGCTGAGAAAAGACGTCTATGATAAGTCCCTGTGACTGCAAAAGCCGTGCCAACATCCCCGTGACTTCCACGCAAATAAGTTGTCCCTTTGTTTGAAGACGTCTTGGACGTCGCCCTGGAAATCGCGTTAGTTGTGACAGCGAAAATAATTTCTTCGAGAAGCCGACATTGCGACAATGTCTCATCCCGTCAGATAGGCCCTCAATCCTCCCCCCCCCCCCACTTTAAGTTTGCAGCAATATCGAACTACTGACCTGCTCTACATTGTGCATTTTCACATTCATTCATTCATTCATTCATTCATTCATTTCATTAATTTTTTTTCATTTCCATGTTTTCCACCTCCCAATGCATGCC
Organism: Diadema antillarum; assembly: GCF_040938485.1. Taxonomy (NCBI): domain Eukaryota; kingdom Metazoa; phylum Echinodermata; class Echinoidea; order Diadematoida; family Diadematidae; genus Diadema; species Diadema antillarum. Next base: position 2,683,555 of record NW_027270992.1, on the reverse strand, counting down.
TTGAAACAGCTGTGGTGCAGAAGAATGAAATTTGGTACTGAAGCATTGCGGAGAGTGGCTGATAGTACTAGTAATTGCCATGTACCTGTGAAATCTTTCCTCCAACTCCACTCCCTGAAGTCAGGGATCACATCATGACCCATGCTGTCATGATTCCAGTAGAAACTCACTTGCAGCAGCACTCATATTCGAAATGTTGATACAGCGCCGCTTGAGCAGATAGGGTGGTTTCTGATGATCTGCTCCCACGTTATGACGAGATGATTACTACCCTCGTTGACGCTGGCTGCCCCATAAACCTAGTTGCTCATCAGTCCTTGCTGGACATGAGCACGATTATTAAAGTAGTTAATGTGTCAGTGAGCTCTGGTTTGCTGACCCATACTACTTAGGCATTGTGTAGGCCACATCAAAGCAAGTCTGAAGTAATGTCGCACCCTGTCAGTGCCTGATTTTGGGCTCTGGAAGAGAGGTATGCTGTACAGGAAAGAGCTGAAAAGGCCTTTATCTTTTCAATACCACGACCCACCCGTAACTCCCTCAGATCAAAGGGATTTAAAAAAAGCACACTATTTATACCGAAAATGTGATGTTGTGCTCATCCGTGCAATTGTATACTGTTTTCAGAAAATACTTTCAGAAAACATTATGTCATCCTTTGTAAGGATATCTTTGCGTAGATCGCATCTAAGTTGTTGGAAAGCTGAAGGGTTGTGAGATCACAATTCCTGTTGGATATTTCCGTCTCGAATCAGGTGCTCAGGATGAGTTGTCCGTCCCATTTATTCTTGCATATCTGTGCGCTGATAAATGAGGGCAGTTCTTTATTTTTCAATCTTAATTTTCAGGAAGCCGCTACGCTCTTCCAATCATAATTTGAGATTTGAGTTGTACTTGCCATCACCATCTCTTGTCAGAGGACTGGTAGTGTTGCTGCGCAAAAATTTTAAGATTGTTTTCTTCAGGATCAGTATCCCATACAACATCAATAGGTGTTCAGTTTCCCTAGTCATTTGCGCTTTCAGTAAAGAAACGGTTTCGTTTGATAAAAAGAGAATAAGAAAGATAAGAAAAATCCTTCAGCTGAATTGTCTTCACCGACTCTGATAAGATACTGCCATTAAAGGACTTTAATGATCGAATTTAGTTAACTGCCCTAGAATACTGGTCTGACCTGGATTGAGGAGCTCGATTCCCTGGAAGCTTCGGCCATTACTTTCCGAATCGGCATTCCGTTATCGAAAAACTCAAGGTGCATAAACCGGTAAAGTGGTCCACCCCAAGTACATACAATTGACCAACTAGTTGCATACGGGCTATCCAGCTATCTCGTCAAAAGGAAAAACGAAGACAAAATAAGATTAGGCGTGTTTATTACCCTCTTTGCCATTGCACCCTGACTCGGCACCTTGGAATAGGATGGCGGCCGTATTTAAGCATATATATATATATATATATATATATATATATATATTGAAACAAAGAAACGAAAAACTGACCAGAAACAATTGATAAATAATGAAAACTTTGAGCAAAGAAAATGAGAAAATAAAACAAAACCGATGAAAGCCCATTTTCTGTGCTCAAAGATTTCAATTTATGTATGTATGTATGTATATATATATATATATACATATATATATGTATATATATATACATATATATATATATATATATATATATATATATATTTATCTTAGATATATATTTTTCATTTGTCATAATCATTATTGATATGTAGGGGGGTGGAACCGCTCTTGGCCCTAATTGACCATTTAAGCAGTATGGAAGAGATGACAAATGGGACAAAATAGGGGTACCAGTGAATTGCAGTTCAATGCTCACAGACGCCATTTCGAAAAATGCATAAAATGCCTGATTTAACCCTTATTTGACCTTGAAAGTGACCTTGAGAGGAAATATTGACCTTGAATTGCAGAAATGATATTTAGAATCACATTCTCTAACCCCGTAAAATCTTCCATATAGGATTCATAACATTAATCAACCTTTTCAATTTGTAACTGCAGTTGACCTTTAACCCGGATGGCGGCCATATTGGATTTCACCAATATGGCGGCCCCAAGGGTTTTTAGTCTTGGCGCCCATCAAAAATCGAAAGAGTATGGTACAAGGGACCTATGAGCCAAATTTGGTGCTTTTGGAAGAATCTGAACCAAACGACCCATTTTGAGCCCTTAGGCCCCCAACTATTCGTACTTGTCACAGTACTGAGACTGGAGTGTGCAATGATGTGTATGATAATATATGCATATCTTTTTTAATAAAATTTGAAACCTTGAATTTCAATATTTGTGTCAATATTTTCCTTTAATATTTTTTTCGGGTTTTTTTTTCTTGTATGGGCTACACACTGGGCATAGGGCCCCACCTGTTCACAAAATGAGCAAGCACACACACACACACACACACACACACACACTGTTACGAATTTGCCCATGTAATCACTTAACAATGTGGTCTTCATGTTTTATGATCATGTGTATGCGATCACACGTGCACGATCGCGAATGTTTATAAACACCACCAGTTATGTAATCTCCTTTTGAGTCATTCGTTTTGAACCGCAGCCTTACACACTTCGCCCAGGTTGAGTTTAATGTTATGAATATATTAAGCTGGGCGTGCCTGACGGAATTTTCCATGTATGTAATAATGCTCATGTTAAAAATGCATTGGTCGCGTCAGTCGACAATCAGACTCCGGTTAGAGAGGACCGTTATAACTTTCTCAACGTCCCGTCCACGGTCTTGGGAGAAATTGCTTTCCCTAAGCTAAGTGTTCTGCAGACTGAGTTAAAGTGCTAAACAGCAGGGTAATCCAGAAGAAGTCAACCTGCTTCTTGCCCGTTTTCCTTCGACAACGACGGCGTCGATAAGTTTTCGTTGACTTGGCCAGGCGAACCACCAGGCGGTCTGGAGCCAACGCCCACCTGTGATTCCTGTGATTGCTACACGGCAACTAGTGGGAGCCACGCCGAGGTCGATCCAGGGCGTCGAGACTGTGTGAGTGGCAACGCGCACCTGGCAGCCAACGCCCTTTTACCCGGCGTAGTCGCGGAGCGGCAAGCTGTACCGAGATAGCGTCGCCCGCTGATTCGACGACGTCCCCGTGCATCGACGCGCTCTCGACGTGATAGCGTCTTGCGTCGCCTCCCCGCCACGTCGCAGATGAGTTGGGCCCCGACGTTGGTTCTGTTAGGGTAAAACCCTGGCCAGGTATCACATAATCTGCCTTTTGAGTTATCTTTTGTTGAAACGATCCGATCTAACATTCAATTGTTATGGTTAATTTCGCTGTAATGTTTTGAACAATTATCATTATTCCGGTTGGAAACTGATTGTTAAGTAAATTCCTAATAAAGCTCCGGAAGATTTGTTCATTTCAATTCACTGTGACCGCCTTGCATTCATTTGCGTGAACTTGACCGTAACAAAGGGGGGGGGGGGGGCTTGTCCGGGAACCGAATTTCGCAAGCCTTATACAGTGTATTACATTGTTCAAATTAGGTCTAAACAAGCTTGTTTTTGTGCTCCTGTTGTTCTACTGTTGCAAAGTTTGCAGTCAAGTTTTCATTGATGTGTTAAGTATTGTGTATACTGTGCCATATCGAGGGAATTTTCAGTGCAGGATTTTTTGGACGGTGATGTTTTTCTGCCAAAGATTAAACAGTTGAGAAAGGCTGAATTGAAAGAGGTGGCATGTCACTATTGTTCCAAGAAGGGACATGTTAAGACTCAATGTTGGAAGCTACAACGGGATAGTAAAAAGCAGGGTGCCAAACCCGTACTTGCAGTTTTAGGAGAACGAACTAGTGCTGCTGTTTTGGGGCATGACCGTCTTGAAATAGTGTATAGGAATATTAACCCTGGAAGTGTAGATAACATGTCTGAGTGTTACCATGGCTTCATGTCAAAGGGTGTGGTTTCTTGGCAGTCTGATGACGGTGCATTGCAGTCGGTGAGAATCATGCGGGACACCGGAGCAGCACAGTCTCTCCTTGTAGGTGATGTGAATAAATTGCCTGCTGATGGTTCATCTTGTGCTAGTGCACTGATACAGGGTATTGATGGAACCTACGTTTCTGTACCTTTGTATAGGATTCACTTGAAGAGTGATTTAGTCACTGGAGTAGTTATGGTTGGTGTGGTTTCCGGTCTGCCCATGGATGGGGTTGATTTGTTGATGGGGAACGACTTGGCTGGGAGAAAGGTCTCAGTCTCACCAATTGTGTCAAGTGATCCGGTAGTTGAACATGAAACTGAAAAGTTGCTTGAAGAATTCCCGGATGTATTTCCTGTTTGTGTGGTGACAAGGTCACAGTCAGGTCAGGCGAAGCAAGACGAGGCAGATGATTTTGGGTCTGTAGATGACTCTGTTCGGTTAGCAGACACGTTTTCTGCTAACTTCGATGATGTTTCTGCTCAGTCTAGTGATGACAAGTGTTGTCGTTCTTCCCTGATTGCAGCGCAGCAAAAAGATCCAACACTTGAACGTTGGCTTCTTACTGTTGTTTCCGAGATTAAAGCTGCCAGTATGCCGGAGTGCTTCCACAGGAGATCCGGTGTGTTGATGAGGAAGGGGCGGCCCCCCTGATAGACCGGCCAGTGTAAGCTGGTCAGTGGTATAGCGAATAGTGTTGCCAGCGTACTATCGTAGGGAGATACTGAGAGTTGCTCAGGAAATTCCCATGGGAGGTCACGTTGGCATTAGGAAAACTCAAGCAGGAGTGTAGTTTCCCGTTAAAGCTCGAAGTAGGGTGGGAATGTTCATTTTTTTGTGTAAACGTCTCAAGTTTTGGACGCATGGCTAGTTTCCTTCCCGCCATTTTTTTTTTTGTGAGTGAAAAAGAGGAAGATATAATTGAAACCATGAGAAATGTGTTGCATTTCAAGCTGGAAGGATTGAAATGAATTTCAAAGAATGGATAAACAATGTGCAAATGTTTGTTTGTTTGTTTTTGTGGAAGGACACGATACCAACAAAAGTATTTTGTAAAGGAGAAATAAAATGGCTCCTTATGAAATATTATGGTGTTTCCCTTTAACAGGAAACGTTTACAGTAACTACTCCCCAAACTGTTACCGGTAATTGTATGAAAACATTATGTGCAAACATGAAAGAAGATTATAATACAGGTCTGTCACAATACAGACAGAATGCCAAACTTATAGCAAAGCGAAGAGATGATGTTGTGAAACACATGCGATAATGTTCCCGTGTTATCATAATCTGAACTGGTTAAATAATGTGTATTCTCTGTGTATTTGAGCCATTCTGTGAGTAGTTGCCTTATATAGTGAGTGGATGCCCTAAGAAGTTCAGAAATAGCCGATGTTTGTCATTTGTTACAAATTATGCACGATGATGAAGTTGAAATTTGTAACGTGTTTTGATATAACGAAAATATTATTTTATAGCAACGAAAATATTACTTCAGAGCAATATTTTCTCTCTTAGGGGTGGGGGTGTTACGAATTTGCCCATGTAATCACTTAACAATGTGGTCTTCATGTTTTATGATCATGTGTATGCGATCACACGTGCACGATCGCGAATGTTTATAAACACCACCAGTTATGTAATCTCCTTTTGAGTCATTCGTTTTGAACCGCAGCCTTACACACTTCGCCCAGGTTGAGTTTAATGTTATGAATATATTAAGCTGGGCGTGCCTGACGGAATTTTCCATGTATGTAATAATGCTCATGTTAAAAATGCATTGGTCGCGTCAGTCGACAATCAGACTCCGGTTAGAGAGGACCGTTATAACTTTCTCAACGTCCCGTCCACGGTCTTGGGAGAAATTGCTTTCCCTAAGCTAAGTGTTCTGCAGACTGAGTTAAAGTGCTAAACAGCAGGGTAATCCAGGAGAAGTCAACCTGCTTCTTGCCCGTTTTCCTTCGACAACGACGGCGTCGATAAGTTTTCGTTGACTTGGCCAGGCGAACCACCAGGCGGTCTGGAGCCAACGCCCACCTGTGATTCCTGTGATTGCTACACGGCAACTAGTGGGAGCCACGCCGAGGTCGATCCAGGGCGTCGAGACTGTGTGAGTGGCAACGCGCACCTGGCAGCCAACGCCCTTTTACCCGGCGTAGTCGCGGAGCGGCAAGCTGTACCGAGATAGCGTCGCCCGCTGATTCGACGACGTCCCCGTGCATCGACGCGCTCTCGACGTGATAGCGTCTTGCGTCGCCTCCCCGCCACGTCGCAGATGAGTTGGGCCCCGACGTTGGTTCTGTTAGGGTAAAACCCTGGCCAGGTATCACATAATCTGCCTTTTGAGTTATCTTTTGTTGAAACGATCCGATCTAACATTCAATTGTTATGGTTAATTTCGCTGTAATGTTTTGAACAATTATCATTATTCCGGTTGGAAACTGATTGTTAAGTAAATTCCTAAAAAAGCTCCGGAAGATTTGTTCATTTCAATTCACTGTGACCGCCTTGCATTCATTTGCGTGAACTTGACCGTAACAACACACTGAACGAGACGATAGTAGGCTCAAAGGTGTGAGCAGGGAGGTGGATTGTTCATCTCCCTGGTGTGAGCATTCTTACACTTCAACCACGCTGTCTCAAACAGCAAAGTGTAGTCTGACAGTATACGTATCCAGCGGGGAAGGGAAGTTATTCAAGGAATCCTTGTTCAACACCTCTAATTGTGATAACAGTCTCTTGTTTCATTTCAGAACCTGTGTTTCCTCATGGATGATGCCAAACAAAACACACCTGTAAGTTGTACATGTACGTATTGCAACGTGGATCATCTCACCCGTTGAATGCCTCTTTTTATATTGTACATAACAGTAACGAATGATTAGAAAGTTGTTGCAATTAGTTTCTGCTAATTTAACTTATATAAATGTTCCACGAGCATGGGTGTCTTGAATTTAGTGAATACTGTCATTAATGCTATTGATAGTGGCAGGTATTGTATTGGTATATTTTTAGATTTGTCGAAGGCTTTTGATACTATTGACCATTCGATACTCCTGTGTAAGCTTGAGCATTATGGTATTCGTGGGGTAGCTTTAGCTTGGTTTAAAGATTACTTGCAAAATAGACAGCAATATGTAACGGTAAATGGAGTTAAATCACAGTCGAGGCAAGTTACATGTGGTGTACCACAGGGCTCAGTCCTAGGCCCTTTATTGTTCCTTATTTATATTAATGACATTATCAATTCATCTAGCTTGTTTACTTATTCGCTTTTTGCAGACGACACTTGCTTATTTGCTCACCACAACTATTTGTTACCCTTAATAAACTCTGTAAATGATGAAATTGGTAATATATTTGAATGGTTTTGTTGTAATAAACTATTATTGAATACTAGTAAATCTCAATATGTTGTATTTAGATTAAGAGGGAAAAGAATCCAAAATGATATTGTTCCACTGGTAATAGGCGGTAACCAGATTGAACGAAGCCATAGTGTGCGATTCCTAGGCGTTATAGTCGATGAATATTTATCATGGAAAGACCACGTCAGTTACGTCTGTACTAAAGTTTCTCGTAGTGTTGGTATCTTATCCAAGTTACGTCTCTATTTACCAAAAGAAACCTTAATTACTCTGTATAATGCCATAGTTATGTCTCATTTAATGTACTGTAATGTAGCTTGGGGAAATACTTATAAGACTCATATAGATAAGTTGATTGTTCTTCAGAAAAAAAGCTGTAAGGTATATTACAAATTCAAACTATAGAAGTCCAAGTTTGCCATTATTTATTCAACTTCATATTTTGCCATTTGAAAAATTAGTTATCTTGAGTTGCTTGATTTTTATGTTTAAGACACAAGGTGATCCGAAATCTTTCATGAAGGATGCGTTTGTGTTAAATTCTACCGTTCATGCTTATAATACGCGTAAAAGTAATCTCATTCATCAACCCTTTGTGAGAACTCAAACTGCCCAAAATTCATTCGTATATGTTTGTATTAGAGAATGGAATAATTTGCCATTGAGAATTAGGTCAGCCTCAACACTATCCAACTTTAAACGTACATGTCGCATCTATCTTGAGGGAAATTTGTAAAACAAGAATTGACCAGGGAAGCTGAATTTAAAAGTATAGTAAAATAGAAAGTATCTTTCTGCAATTTCATGTGAACTACATGTATGTGCATGAGCGTTTTTGTGACACGTGTTTGTGTTTGTGTTTGTGATTCCCCATTACCAGATTACATTCATTTGATAACCGGCAGCTTGATACGGACACGAAGAGATTATTTTGATACTATTTTAAGCACGCTTGTGTATACGCACAGTGTCCTCTGCTGGAAACTATTTTCTTGAATATTGTTTTGTTTCGTTTTATTTTGTTTTTGTGGGGGACGGGGTGTGCATGTGTACATGAGAGCATTGGAAAGGGGTCAATGGTTACCCCCCCCCCCCTTCGACTTTTTAAAAGGAAGGCTGCTGCCCACTCCCATCCTTCAACAAGTTCTGCTGCCCTGGCACGTTATACGTGTGAGCCCCTTAGGAATAGAATGATTTAGGTCCACACTTTTGTTCATTGCGATTGCATGTTCTATTTTTGAATGATTTTTATGAATGTTCTATTTTTCGTCCATAGAGTTCATCTGTCGTTTTCCCCGGGTTAAATGATTGCTGCCACCTACGACAATTAGCTGTCATTATCATAACAAGAATGCAAACGCCACTTCAGAATGATATCTCCGATAATAAAAGTTCATAATCATTATTCCTTGTAATGATCTAAATAAGAGAAATACGCATGGACTGTAAATAAAGTTAACTAGGAGTGAAAGAATATAACGGCCAATATGATTCATATATGTTGATTACTCACTGGTGTTTCTCGTCTATCATCTTTGCAATGTGATATTAATTCGTTCCATATGTCAAATGTCAATCTGATTATTCGGTATGCAGTAATGTGTGCGCCTGTATTGATGAAAAAATCTGCGTTTTGCGATGCGACCCGACACGTGTACTTTTAATGTAATGCTATGATGGCTAATGAGTGTGTAAACTCTGTATTGTATTGACAAACAGGTTACAAAACATAAATCATACACTGACAACAAATCCGCAATCTTTTTAAATCCCTAACCTGTTATCAAAGTTGAAACTTTCTCAATTTGGTATATAACGGAAAGAGACAGGTCTATTATGCTCTTACTTCGGCCCCAAGATGTCCAAAGATCTAGTTACCAACGACGAGAAAAAAAAAATCCGATGAAAAATTGGATGAAAGTCCGTGTAGCAAGGCATCTAGTCTACTATTTTATACATCAAGATTTCAGGACACCACATTTCCGAACGTTTTCATCAGAATTTTTATACCTACATACAACAATAGGACATTTTAAACACCATATTATAGGAAAATGTATAAGAACTCCAGACAGTGCATAGTGATAAAGGCAAATAAAACTCGTTTTAGGATGGTACAAAATTTCAAAGAAAAACAAAATTTATCTCATAAGATATCAAAGGTTGATACGTACAACTTGTACGTGTAAGCATATCTCTTATTTATTGCATTCGTAAATATGTGAAGAGTTTGTTCGCAAAAACCGTTAAGTCCATTTTTGAAGATTTTGAAGTACGGTCTCTGTCATAACGTACAAAATAATACCTTTTAAATTATATATTGGTCACTACATATAAAGGTACATTTTTGAAGTTATGGTCAAAAGAAGCAAACGTTTTCTTATTATTCTCTTTATTTTTCTGGACCTTTGATCGAAAACATCTCCATTTGGCAAATTTGACTTATCGACTTTTGCAAACAAACTCTTCATGTTCAATAACAATACGTGTCATAGCATGGCGTTTCATGCTGTTTGTGGTATAGCATGGATTTCGTGTGATTTCTTTCAACGATCATGTTAACAAGACTACATGTGATTATCTTCAAATGTATGCCCATGTACGTAGTAGCAATGTTTTAACGATTCAAGTAAGTGCTTTGTAAACATTTCCTATACCACCAGTGCCTCAGGCTCAGAGATATAATGTAATACGGCACGGTGCTTATGCATAGTAAGTTTCTGATACTGTTATACCCACTTGCCATGTATTAATCATCAAGTTTAAAAAAGCATTTAGAAAGCTCAGCAGAGGGGAATTGATTGGAATTCAAATACAGATTTAAATTCAAAGACCATTAATGTTGGTATTTGAAATTCAAAAACAGATGTCATGCCAAGTGGTGTGATGCTGGAAAGCGCTCCTACTGAATTTTGCATTGCACCAGTATAATAGGCCTGTGTGGTTTCTAGATTCATGCTCATAAAAGGATATGTGTGTGTTTACAGTCACTTTGCCTCTAACAAAGTCTTTTTGGATTGCTGGGCTAAATGCTATAAAAACACATCGACAATCGTAGCATTCATGGAAACATGTGTTATACGTATTGTATTAATGATGAAAATAAAGACATTTCGTCTCTCATGTGTGGTGTCTGTTTTCAATACATGTATCATAAAGGCCCTTCTCTGGAGAACTCCGTAAGTGATATGCATCGGTATTAAATCCGGGCTATCCACATTGCATCAACCCAGACATTCTCTCTCCCTTCAATACTACCTCTACAGAGACCAAGACAAAAAATGTCTTCTAAGACGTCTTGTGCTTTTTGGAAGTTCTCTAGTACTTAAACAACAAAACACCACAACCACGACACCAACACTGCAACCACACCACAACAAAAGTCTTCTAAGATGTGTTGTGCTGTTGAACGGTCAAGAGTTTGGAACTCTCATCCCAACTGTTAGCTCCACCATCAACTGACCATTATCCATAATAATATCAAGTTTCGTCGCGGTGTATACCTGCAAAGAGAAGTTTATTGAATTTTCCCCCTTTGTTCAATTGAGTAACCTTTAATGTAAAAGAAGTTGAGCTGAAGGAAATGATTATTTCACTTCTTTGGAGTGTGAAGGTAACCTTTCTAATACCGAACATACTCTCCTCGCATGAAATTAACATAAGATTATTTCTTTCGAGATCCTGAAAACTTCTTTTAATTTTCATGGACTGGAGCCACCGAGGTTCCCTTGCAGGTAATTATAACTGTGACTTACAAAATTATCAGGGATATGTTGGCCATCTTCTCGAATGGGCTCTACTTTAATTGCCACCTCCTCGCTCTCTCTCTCTCTCTTTCTCTTTCCTAATGAATTGGAACCCTGTCTTAGTCCCAGTTTCTCATAGGTGAGTGGCACTCATAAAACTCTGACGTCCGAAGATTCCTGAGAATGCTCTAGCCCCAACTATCATGTCTGCACTTTACCTCAGCGCAACTCAGTACAACTATTCGTCTGATTTTAACACAGATGAAAAGCAACACTTAAGCAAGCAAAGGATTAAAAAAAAAAGAAAAATAGCAGAGGCAGAGAATGGCAAAATAATGTTACTAATAACACCTCCCTCCACGATGACAATACTGTCCCTTCCTTGGAGAACCAAGTCACTATTTAAGTGCATGCTGAGTTGATTGATTTCTTTATAATTGACAAATATGAAAGCAAATAAATCAAAGCATCAAAACATTATCGAATCTGACTTTACCTAAAAGCGAACATCTTGGAGAGTACAGTTTCGTGACAGTCATGAAAGTGTACTCTCCATGATTTTCACATGTAAGTCCAGTCGAACAGATTTGATTAGTCGCTGTTATCGCACTATACCTGGATGAAACAAAATCTACATTGAAATATCTGTAGTGTTATTCCAGACCATGACCGTTTGGGTCAACTTCGTTCAACTGAGAGAAATAGGTTGAACAAAATGGTCAACATTTTGTTAATATCGGACTTAGCATGGGGTTACTGAATCTTTAAACTTTTTTTTTTTCATTTTACCTTTAGACTAGCGTGAATATGAAGTAAATTATTGCTAAGTCCCAAAGGCTTAGTGTCATTGAGGGGTAAAAGAGAACATCATAATCATATTGTTTAAATAAGCGCGCTGCTAAGTATACAAAGTTCGTGACAAAATAACGAGAGATACTCAGGGGCCTACTCCATCTCGTATGAGGAGGTATGAAGAAAATAATCAAGTCGAATAAATACTGCTAGCAGATCATTCACGGTACATAGCCTTCTACCTGTGATTATAAAGATAAATCTACCGACGAAGAGTGAATTTCTTTAATAGCGCTATTATACATGGCTAGCCCTTCACACGATCTTCCTAGAATTTTAAACTGAGCGAAAACTTTTCACCTTTAAGAAAAGACACTCCCGCAGAATGCTGTAATAAACTGTTATATATCATAGTTAAAGTTTCTCCCATCAGATGGCAACATGAGGCGAGAGAAGAAACCATCAGAATTACGAAGTTATGAGACGGTCTTCGTGATTCTCATGCAGCGGGTGACTTCCCTGTCATGTAATTGCTCTTATGGACAAATGATAGTTTGGTCGGCAACATAACCTTGTTTAAAAAAAAATGGAACAACTGTTCCGATTATTAGTGCTTCGATGTGCTGTCATTATCAGCCTGAAAGTGACCGTTTTCGGTAAGTTTTGTGACACTACGCCTGAATAGTGTCCCGGAAGTATAGCTGTCAACGAGTTATTGTCAAGGTATTATTCGTCTGATTTTAACAGACGGCCAGAAATGAACAGCAACACTTAAGCAAGCAAGGGATAGAAAATGAAATTTAGCAGAGGCAAATGATGACACAATAATGTTTTTAGTGAGACCTACCCCACGATGACAATATTGTCCCTTCCCTGGAGAACCAAGTCACTATTTTAGTGCGTGCTGAGTTGATTTTTTTTTTCATAATTGACAAATAATTATGAAAAAGTATTGAAATAACAAACGGTAATTAAATCTGAATTTACTTAAAAGTGAACGTCTTGGGCAGTACAGTTTCGTAACAGTCACGAAAGTGTACTCTCCGTCATTTTCACAAGTTTAGTCCAGTCGAACAGATCTGAGTAGTCGTTATTATTTGTACTATACTTGGCAGAAACAAAACCTACATCGAAATATCGTTTAAGTGTTATTCCTGACCATGACAGTTTGGTTCAACTTCGTTCATCTGAAAGAAATCGGTTGACCAAAATGGTCGACGTTTTGTTAATGCGGACATACCAGGGGATCATTGTATCTTTAAACTGTTTTTCTTCATTTTAATTTCACAGTTTCACCAACAAGTGAAATTGCTAGCAACCACATCATTATACAAATCAGTTGAGTTTGATACCGCCATCAACTCATTACTCTCCCATGATGGATTGATCTGTTCACAAAAGGCATAATGTCATGACTTTGCCTGATCTCATGTATAATAATGAGATTTTCCCACCTTTCTTCTAATATCATGCTTCGTTTTAAACCTAATCAGTCATGTCAGTACAGGAAACGAACTCCTAACACCAGTGTGTTACAGTTCAAACATATCTATATTCACAGTTCCTACCTCAATATCTGACTCTCATTATTCTGTTATTCATCTATGGATACCTTTAACCCTCAATTAATGTATTTCTTCGACGTTTCTGTTTAATAATGACATCCCTTAAAACAGTGGCTTTCTCTATATTAATATCGCTACTCGTTCCAATTTCAATTTCAATTTATTTTCGTATTTCTCAATGGAAAATACATCAAATATATCAAAGTACAATGATGCACCATATGATATTGGGAACATTGAAGAACATGGTGGTCAATCCCAAGTTTGTATCAAAGTATAAATGTTCAAGAAATAAACAAGCCTCCTAAGTGTATGTCCCAGTATTGAATCGAGTGTTAAGATCAAGATAATATAAAGATCACGGATAAAACATAGGACCAAAATGATAAAAAGGAAAAGACGAAAATCTCGAAGGAGCAGCAAATTTTTGACAAATACAGAATGATTAGGAGAGCAAATAAACCACATAAATGCTAACGGATTTATTAATTGTTATAATTGCAATGTTAACGGCATATAAATGGGGTAAAACTGCAATTTCGACATTAGTAGAAAACAGTGTATCTGGCTACTTAGAAGCGACGGGGAATTATTGGGAATAAAACATGTAGCAACAATTCAACGATGATCTATACTAGCACCTGCAAGGAAATGTGCACAACATTGTAATGAAAAGTGTGTTAGCTGAAGTTTGTTAGATAGTTAGTTTGTTTGATGGTTTTATTTTGAAAATGATTTGTGATTCATAACTCCCTCGAGATTCTGACAACATTCTGAAAAGTGTGAACTGAGAAAAGAGGCTCTGAAGTACAGTGTCTATTCAAGGGCTTAATCTTTAACAAACCGTGCTGGCTGTGCGATGTACTCTCTAAAAAAATCGAGTGAAAATATTCACTCTTAAAGGAGTGAATACAAAAAAGAGTCAACTTAGAGTGAAATTGGAATGAATTTTGAGTGAAAATGTCCATTTTCACTCGTTTTGGAGTGACCTCAGGGATCACTCCTAAATCTTCGAGTGATCCCTGAGGTCACTCTAAAATGAGTGAAAATGCTCATTTTCACTCATTTTCACTCCAATTTCACTCTAAATTCACTCTTTTTTGTATTCACTCCTTTAAGAGTGAATATTTTCACTCGATTTTTTTAGAGAGTATGGGACAAAAAACAGGAAGTACACCACCAGAGTAACAACAATGAAGGAATTATCAGATTAAACTGAAATTAAACATGCCTCATTAACACATTCTGTCAATAATCACCAACTTTCAAAGCAGTAGCACTATCCTTTCAAAACTTATTAGAGTTGAAAGTGAAGAGTATGGACAAGGTTTTTCAGAAATGAAAAAGGGATTCTAAAGACACACCTAATCACACTATTCCACCAAAAATGTTTGAGATAAACTGCTAAAAAAAAATACACTTTCCTGCTCGTTTTATGATACCAAATTTTAGCATAATGTAAAAGAAGACCCGCTCTTTCAGAAAATATGAAAAAGTCAAGTTCGGCTAGGTTGACCCATTTCACTTATTTTCAGTCCTCACGCAAAATCAGTGTGTGCGACTTTATGTTCGTTTTGAGGTGCACGGTCACATTTTATGTTCAGAGGTCGTTATCCAAGTCAAGCGATTTATTTATTGATAACGGTCTCCACCACAAGTACATTTACAGATCTGTAATGAAATTTATGTATTATTTTACATGATAATATGAAGAGTTTGTTTGCGAAAACCGATAAGTCCATTTTTGAAGATTTTGAAGTACGATCTCTGTCATAAAGTCCAAAAATTTAATACCTTTTAAATGATACATTGGTCACTACATATAAAGGTGCATTTTTGAAGTTATGGTCAAAAGAAGCAACAATTTTCTTATTATTCTCTTTATTTATCTTGACCTTTAATCGCAATTATCTCCATTTGGCAAATATGGACTTATCGGTTTTTGCAAACAAACTCTTCATATACTTGTAATGTGAAATCTTGTTTGTATTTTCATGAACTGTGAATAGTATGTTTGATATTGTTATACTTATTTTTTGTTATCTACAAGTGGATAAATAAAACTTACTGAAATAAAAAGAAAAACTTACTCACTGAAGTTAGTCTCCACCAAATTTTTTTATCATGATTAATGTAGGTAAACTTTTTGACTGTCGATCTTTCCACCTATAATCTTCTCGCGATTATCCTTTATTTTGACTGTTATTTATATCTCCGTCAGGAAGCACGCAGGCTCACGCAGTATCATTTCCACGGCTGGCCGAAAAACCAGTGTGCCGAAATCAAAGAGCAACTTTTGTGGGCTCATCCTTCACATACAGGAAGAGAATGATGAAGAGCGACCTCTACTGATCGTATGCATGTAGGTGCCGTCTATCTTCACAATTGTTTGTGGTACGAATCATTCAGTTTTGAAGTCAGGAGACAAAGAATTTCAATTATTGAATTAAGTGCCTATGATAGGTAATTAACATTTCAACAACGCAGATGCACAGATCTCGTTAAGAGAAATCAAAACATTGTAGGGGAATTCCATCCTGATATCAGGTCGCATATAGGAATAGAAAAATCAGAAAAGTAGATCGGTGAATTTTGGCGGGAAAAACTTGACAAAAAAAGTTAGACCAAAGTTATGATAAAGCTTAGAGAGAGTAGGACAAATTGGTAACTCTGTGTGACGTAGGTGTTGAGCAGCTCTCAATTTCGTTTGTACACAAAAAGTAATACCTTTCATTTTTGTCAGCAGGCAAACTTTCTTCAGATCTGTTCTGGGTATAAACTAAAGTAAATACGTCTCTGCATGTCCTCTTCAGTGTATATGTTCTGTCTGTGCCGATATAAATGTAAAAAAGAAAAGTTGTGAGTTTTTGTACAAAACAGATGGATAGCTGCTCAACACCTACGACACACAGAGTTGCCAAGTTGTTTTACTTTGTGACCTTTATCAATCTATAGCTCTTTGGTGTGTCTGATTTTTTTCCCAACATCCTTTTAATGATCTTCTTCTCTGACTTTTCTTTTTTCATGTAAAGCAGAATAATATCAGGATGAAATGCCCCTTTTTAAGATTTTTATTTATCTATTCAGTCTTCTTTCAACAGGGTGGCCCCATCAGTAGGCAGGTACTGTTCTTCCTGGGGGCCCTGAACATACAAATGTAACATATGACAAAACATAAATACAACATACTGTACGTAGACAAGTACAGTTCTTCCACTGACAATGACTGTGACCCATATAAACAATCACACAATAGCTATCAATGCTCTGACAATTATACACAATCTAATCAAACAAACGATGATACCATGGTGGGCCTTCGTATCTATTATTGCCAAAAAATTAACCATAAATTTCATCAAAAACGAAACTTTCACTGCTCGTGATTAATACGCCAACCCAAAACGGGAAAAAAAAATCAACTCAGCCAGCAACCATCTTATATTCTTACTAATAACAGCATTATAATCAACATTCAATAGATATATACTGCCCACTGACAATCACATACATCGCATCTCAAGTCAAATGCTCAAAACCTAAGTAAAATAAATAAATCGGCAAAATCTATGATTGTCAATAGAAAATGATGTTACCATGGGAACACAATGTTTGGCATTAAAAGAATTTAAATCTACACAACTATAATAATTATCATAGACATCACAAATATTTATCCCAAATTTCAAATCAAATACTCAAAAACTGAAAAAAAAAATTGACTGAATTCACAATATTATTATGTATTAATATAAAAATCAACATGGCGGCCCGTCTTTGATAGACAGGTGAATCGTCCTCTCCACCTTAAGATTCCATTTCCTGGATTTAGCCTAATTTCTTGGAATACTTACCTGGATTTATTATCATATCTTCATTTGCTAATTCCACCATGAGCAAGGACGGACGTAAAAAGTATGCTAAACTTTTTTTTTCATTGTTGATCTTGCCCCATAATCTTCCCGCCATTATCCTTTGTTTTAATTGTTATTAATTTCTCCATCAGGAAGCACGCAGTTTCACTCAGTATTATTTTCATGGCTGGACAAAAAAACAGAGTGTGCCAAAATCAAAGAGTAACCTTTGTGGGCTCATCCTCCATGTCCAGGGAGAGAATGATGAAGAGCGACCTCTACTGATCGTATGCATGTAGGTGCCATCTATCTTCACAACTGTTTGTCATCTACGAATCATTCAGTTTTCAAGTCAGGAGACAAAGAATTTTAATCTGCGACATAAGTGTCTGTGATAGGTAATTGTGACCGTGCACCACAAAACAAACAAAAAGTCGCAACCCTTGATTTCAAATGAGGACTCAAAAAAGGTGAAATGGTTCAACCAAGTCATTCTTGAGTTTTTCATATTTTCTGAAAGAGCTATCCTTCTTGTACATTATTCTTCAGTTTGGTATCTTAACATGAATGGGAAAGTGTGTTCTTAGCAGTTTTTCTACACCCCCTTTTTGGGGGAAGAGTAGAATGATCAGGTATGACTTCGAGTCCGCTTTTCATGTCTTTCACTTTCAAGTCTAATAACTTTTGACAGAATGACGCTACTGCTTTTTCATGGACAGATTGTGCTAATAGAACATGCTTAATTTCAGCTTAATCTGATAATCTCTTCATTGTTGTTGCCCCGGTGGTTTACATCCTGTGTTTTGTCCCTTTCATGGCACAGCTAGCACGGATTGATAAGATTAAGCGCCTGAATAGACCGTGAACTTCAGAGCCTCTTTTTCTTAGTTCACACTTTTCCAGAAATTGTCCTCCCCCGACTTTCGGATCCTTTTGTTGTAGCGGATCACAAATGTATTCCGCGATTCCAATTGATTGGTATCATTTGATTAAGTATTTTAAATAAGTTAAATCAGTAGAAACTAATTGCAACATATCTCATATACGGCTTGCATTCTATGTGGTGATTGACTATCAAGCGGTGTTCCCAACGCTCGTACATTCTAAGTTTCTGTCACGGTTTTACGTGCAAAAGTCATGCCTTTACAGTAATGTAGCAACTGGTCATTCAAAAGAAAAAATGAAAATAGATTTGTCATACAATTTATATCGAAACAAAGCTTGGCATTCCTCTTTAACTTTGCCTACTATTATGCCCATCTTAACACAATTTTGTAGAAGTTATACAAGTTGGAAAAACAGAATTCTCTCTCAAAGCACGACTACATTCGTGTCTCAGAATAACGTGGCACACAAGGGGTTTCCACCATGGCACATAAAGAGTTAAAATCCATATAGTAATTCTTCCCAGGATACTTATTCGGCATATAAGTTATGGACAAAGTCAATATTTAAAGTTAAAAGGCAAAACAAAATTGAAATTCCACATCAGCGGGTCGACGTGGGGGATGTGACGCTTGACATACGATCCTCACCGAGGTTAACAAAAAGGTCGTTGAATATACCCGCCACACCCCTGGGTCGTCTGTCAGTGTACGATGTTTGAAAATCGGGAATTCATATCTGTACTGGATTTTAAAGCTGCGTTCATCACCTTCCCCTTACGGTCATCGTTCTTTTTATATCAAGCTTACACTTATCTAACTGGCTGGAAAGCAGCTGGCTGAAAAATACCGTTGCTTTGCTAACATTTATGAAGAATAAAGTGTTTTTCTTTTACGAAAATAACGAGATTTAGTTGAAACATTGGGTGGTTTTCGGTAGCTACAAAATAGTTTGTATGTGTTTTTTTCTAATTGATAGACTTATGAAGAGATTTTATGATCCATGGCTGTCTTATTAATTTCTTATATTTGATCTGCATCGTTTTAAAACAAAGGCACATGAATATGGGCAAATTGTCATTACAAATCATTTCATACTGAATTTCATGGGGGAGCAAGTAGGCCCTAGGTGCATATTCTTGACTTTGACGAAAAGCGTCAAACAAATAGAGTAATTACATTTTCATAACAATCTGACAAAATATGGCGAAGTCGTAGAACATTCAAATTGTTTTATGAAATAACAGTATGAGTTGAAACCACTTATGCAAATCAGATGATGTATTGAAATCATTGCTTTACTTTTATGTTGTTCATTATTAAAGCTGTGCACGTGATTCTTCACCGAAATTCCCACTTTTGCATGTAATAAACCTCTGTGTAAAACTTGTATTGGCGACAAAGAACTGTTGCGCTTTGATAGGTACATTGTGAACATGAATGGTTGTAACCTTATCTCATTAGTTTGCTCATGGGGTTGCGATTAACAAAAAGCTCAGCCGTAATTAATTTTGTTTTGCTGTACCTATTACTGTGTCCTTCATTATCTGAAGAGTGTCGTCTAAAAATATATATAATAACATGGTGAGGTGTAAGAACAAAGACATCTTGTAACATGCTGCCTAGTGCTTACTTGAATGAATCATTTGGATAATTTTAAGCGACACTGCTCAGTGTACAACGATCTTAGCTGAATATCAACAAATATCTCCCTTTATATGAAGAACTGCGAAGAGAATTATAACATGAAATCGAACCAAACATGAAGACATGACAATTAGATTATTCATACAGCAGCAAAGACAGACCCTATCTGGTTTTGTCCCTCTCACGATCATGAATCAATACACTTGTAAGTCAAATGTGGTGACGAAGTGCAAGTTTTATTGATGCTATAGCAGTATGCCCTTTGAACAAGCATTGTAACACTTTAAACGCCTCGATTTTTTTTTTACCTACACATCAGCGTTTTGATGAACCCCTGAACCAGGAAACTGAAGTCTCAAAAATCTCTCCCCAAACCATGACAAACTGTGGTAAGCGGAACGTTACAAGAAACAAAAGATGAAGGCCTTTGGTGATTTTCTGCGTGATTCCATTCATGTGCATGTATGTTATATTACTGCATTAATCGCAGAATAACAGTGTGATCACCAACATAATATTGTTGAACGGGTCAAGAAAATGGAACAACAACTTCGATTTTTAGTCCTTCGATGTGCAGTTATTATCACCCTCAACATGTCCGTTCTTGGTAAGTATTGTCACGATGCAACGGTTCAGGCTATTCTGAATTGACTGGGTATACTAGTGGCATAATCCATTGTGTATTGCTAGATACCATGATTTAGGAACAAGTTTGTGTAAACACGATTGTGGAACTATACAGGTTTCCTATGGTACAATGTACACAGCGTGTACTATAATGTGCATTTTTCATGGAACATAGATCATTTTAGGTCATTGTAATTTTTTTTTTTTATCATGATGTTCATCGTAAAAGAAAACATGTAATTAATCAGGTTGTTTTATAACGTGAAGTTGGTCCAGAGGTCCTGGAATATTGCACCTTTTTATGTTCAGGCTTTTTTTTTTTCTACAAGTTGGTTTCTGTTTTCATGCCTTGCGAGTTATAACATAAACGTAATGTCTTAGTTATGCTACTTTTAAATTACTTTTCTGTGTTTATTGTGGGTATACATGCATTGTCTTTTGCATGGTTGTTTACTTGCAGGATTACCGTTGAATGTACATCATTAAATTGACAAAAGCAGTCTGACAAAACACACATGCACTCATATGTTCGCATTTAGCTTCTGCATATATATATATATATATATATATATATATATGGATAATGTGTTTGGACAATGACTGATACGACACGAGTAACAAGGACAGACTTAATACGATTTACTTTGACACTTCTAACAACTCTAGCGTAGTTTGTTTTGGTAATGCATATTTAGACCGAGATGTCATTTTAATATAAACAAACATTGATTCTCATTGTCATTAAAGTGAAAATTTCTTTGTATTCACAAACACTCCTGATAGTGCTAGATTTTCGTGTATACATTGAAATTCTAGAATTTTTCGGAAAACTTTGATGCAATAATCTGTATTTTGTAACCTTATAGACTAAGAAGTTAATGGATCTGGTTACAAGATGATGATAATGCTCAAGTTCCTTCTTTAACCAGTTGATATAGAACATTAAAAAAAAACATGTTGTGGTGTAGGAATGGTCAAACCCAAATACATAAAAATATTTTTCCACGCCAGACTTGTAGCTTGATGAAAATGTTTGTGATCAAATATCTATAAATCTTGGAAATAAAGAGGAGGGAAATAATTGTTGCTGGTGTTGTTTACCAACCTCCAAATGTGAATGTTTCTTTTTGTGGATATGATTGTCTCTCCATTATGTGGTCAGTGGCTAGAAATAAAGCAATCTATTTTGTGAAAGATTTTTAGTATATATCTACTGAGATGTGACGAAGAAAAGGATCTCCAGAAGAACTCTTTTATGATTGCATATTCATAGATTTATCGAAGGCTTTTAATACAATTAATCACAGTATTATGCTTTTAACATTGACCCACTATGATACTAGTAAAATTATTCATGACATGTTCCGAACTTGTCTCTCAAATCGCTATAAATGTATTATTTTGAAGTCATCTGTTTTACGTCTAAAAAAAAATCCTGTGGTGTCCCTCAATGCTTCTGAGAGGAACTTTACCTTTCATTTTATACATTAACGGTCATGGAAATTCATACCCTATGCTTTCCTTTCTTTTTTATGCAGACGGTGAGAAAAATTTACTTTCTATATACACAAAGATTTGAATGAGCTTCAAAGACAATCAAAAATTCGCAGAAAGTGAGTGTATGTTTTCACCCCAATAAACTGTCAGTTGATCCGCAATTATGAAACCCTGTGATATTTAGTAACCACAGTGGATTCAAATGTTTGGTGGATGTGAAATTAATTTGAATGGTGTAAGAATATGATTATAATATGGTTGAGTGTATCAAGTTCCCTGGGTTCAATGTAGACTAAAAGTTAAGTTGAAAGTATCACATCAGAGAAGTTGAGGAAAATGTATTAAAAAGCACTGATAGTATTAATAGACTCCGGCACGTTTTTCTTAAAAGTTTCTTGCAAATATTATACTGTAGGCGCTTCCTCCACTATTTTTCTTAATTGTAATTTCGTATGGGCAACTGCATACCATTCACACCTAATAATGAATGAAAATGTATTGTTCGAATGCTACTTGGTGCATCTCGAAGAAAGAATGCTGAACAATACCATCATAGAATGAGACCAATCACAATAGCCATGATGCACTGTTGATTTTGTGTGTGCGTGTGTGTGTGTGTGTGTGTGCGTGTGTGTGTACAGCGAGCTATTGACGAATTATTATATCCTATTCTAGAGACTTCTTTTCTGTCATCAAGAGTTTTCATAATTTCAGCACACGATCGTCGGCTTTTATACATCTTGCAAGTCAGAGAACAATGCCATAATTGATATCAGTATTTTCAATACTGGAGTAAAACTGTGAAACTCACTACGCCTACATGCTACTAATGTAGCATCTATGGAAGTTATTGTAGAGCAGATTTGAGAAATGTACCGATTATCAATGCACTGTTAAAGGTAAGATTTCACAGAATTGTTGGTCCAGTGTAGATGAACACACATAACATGCATTATCACGTTGACATTAATTGCAATTGTTGACTTTATTACATCTGTGAATATCAAAGTAAGTTACTTTCTTTCTTCTTCTCTTCTTCGTGTTCTTTACTATCTATTGTAAGTGTATGTATGTCATTCTTGCATCATTTTTTTTTTCATAATTCGTAGTGCTATAATAGAGCATCCCAACACAAGTTACGTGCTATGTGTAACGTTCGCGGAAATGTCTTCCTTTCAGATCACTGCTAACTATCTTTCTCCATGTGAATGTGCCCATGTATTTTGTCATTGATCTGACTGGAATAAATGTATCTAAATTGAATTTAATTTTTAAAAAAAGTCCACGAAGTAGCTCTCCAAGATCCATGCGAATGTCGTCTTCTCCTCGAGTCACTACGAAAAAAAAAAAATGCGTATTGATAGATTCTTCCACTCCAATGTCCATGCACTGCCTGACACAGGGCGTTAGAGCTGCCAGATCTTCTTGTGAGCAAGGCTCTGGTAAAAGTGGACAGCCAAGAAGATATTGCACAGTCTGCTACTCTCCACACAGAAAGGAGATGTCATACCCCCACTTTGCTAGGTTGAATTTGAGACAGGACTTCGTAGGCGATTGCAACAACACCAGGAAGGTTATACCTTGCCTCACTGACGCTCGATGGGATAGTTTCCTTCAACAATTATGTGTGGGTGTAGGCACTTAGATTTTTTTTTTCGTTCATCTACTTTTAATAGAAGGCCACAAATGAATACAGAAAAATACGCGTGCAAAATAGAAGTGAAATAAGTGAAAAATAAACAGAAGCAGAAGATGGTATAATAACATATTGAGTGAGACCAAAAGACACACACACGCACACACATCCAGACACACACACACAACACAACAAATAAAAACACTTTACAAAATTATGTTCATTCCGACGAGAAGCAAGTCGTACCTCAGTGCATGTTGATTGATTTCTGCATCAATGACAAACATGAAACTACATATATAATTCCACACCATAGGTCACCGTTGTAATAGGTGGGTTGACTTTGCTGAATGGAGTAAAATCAGTCGCACAGGACTGTTAACTCTTTTGTCCATTTCGAACATAAAATCGTGGAATGTTACATGATATCTTTCTTGGATTCTTCTTCACGCTCCCACAGACTACTGAAATTAGTTGAAACCAAATTATCACCAAAATTTGCTGAGTTTGATAATGTCAACTCAAGACTCTCCCATCGAGCTGTTCACAAAATATTACGTAATGCCATAACTTTGACTAATCTCATGTGGACTTTCCAAATTTTCTTTTTCATTTCCGTTTCGATACAATAATTGCAAAGTACAGACAGAGTAATCTCTATTAACATCAATATGTCACATTTCGCACACATAATCATGACCTTCCTGCATAGCTGCCAGTTTGCTTGCATAATTTATCATTTGATATACCTTCAACCGTAAATGAATTGACTTCATTGGTAATTCTGCTAATGACGTATCCCCCTATAACAGTAGCTTTAGCTATTCGCTCTAAATTGTTAAGTGTGTTTATCGGTTACTCGGAAAATTATTTGTAATTCATAGCTTCCTTTGAGATTCCACCAAAAGTTGAATCTTGCAGTGTGAGATTATTATAGCCTGGTGAATGTACCTTTGTCTCATTGCTCAGGGAATATACTGGACATGACGTGCGTTAGTTTCAACCCAACCTACGATCCCAATCAACAGCGTCATTTGCAGCTGTTCTGAGTGGTTCTGACATTACAAGTACATTGACCTTTCAGAGGTCAATACACTTGACCACGGGGTCAGATGTGACAAGCTGGTGTTCTTACGATGATGATGTCTCCTCGTGTCAGTTACCATCGGGTTCAAATATCGAAAGCTATCTCACCTCTTCGGCAAAGGTCACCTTACCTGTTGATTCTAATGGAAACAACTTCGGGGCTTACTCATGTCGAGCTGACGGCACAATTGGACAACGACCGCTACGACTCTGTTCATTCGTTCTGACGGTGAAATACTCTTACTAATGACACACTGTATTTTCATTTACCCTCTCTGAGATTCTCATACCACTAGGGGCGTCACCACCTTTTTCCAAGGGGGGGGGGGAGGGGGTGCGTTTTGACACTTATGTAACCCGTGAGGTTTTTTTCTTAATTTGATTTATTGGCTCCCGGGAGGGTATGGGAGGGGTATTTCTCTCCCACGCGACGGAACGTTTGTAAGCATTGAAATTGAAACATTCCGTTGCACAATGAGTGAAATACCGTACGAATATAACAGTGCGGTGATAGTAAACACTGTAAAATAGATATATTTAACATCAATGCTGCCAGAGCCCGAGGTGCAGTTTTTTTTTTCCTTTTTTCTCTTCCTTTTTTTTTTTGTCCCTGGTAAAAGAATAAAAGAATAAAAATTCCATAATTATAACATTATTTAGCGTCCGGCGTTGATGTCGCCCTCCAGGGGCGGATCCAGGAATTCTGTAAAGGGGGGGGGGGGGGGGGCGTGACTGATATTTCTGGTGCCACTTCCGGGTTTCATTTCATTGTTTTTCTTTTTATATCTTTTGTTTTTTTACGAAAAATAAAGGGGGGGGGCGTGCGCCGGTTGCCCCCCCCCCCCCCCCCCCCCCCCTGGATCCGCCACTGCTCTCAGACTGAAGTGTTTTTTTTTCGGCTTTGTTTTGTTTTTGGTCTGAAGCGGGGTGCGTTGGCACCCAGCGCACGTACCACTATGCGCCCATGTACCACTGTATATTTCTATGGTTTCATGCTTGTATATATTTTGGCACCCCCGACTAGCAACAATGCTTATGTTATGCACGTTTTATTTTCCAGCCAAAGGGAACAAACTAATTACTAAATGCAGAATAAACTGGACAATAATATAACATTCCTGATTTCCCCCAACAAACGACCTCTATGTAAGTCAGAATCTAAATTGTACATGCTGACTTGCGGACATGATAATTTAGGGTTACTTATCAAATGATTACTGGACTGTTTCATAACACTCACGATGAAAACACAGTCGCAATAGCAATAGGTACGTAACCCAACCAATAAAAATTCAAGCCGAAACTCAGTTATGATTCATGGGGTGTCTTTATTGGCCCAACGTAAATGCGGCGCACTATCGCAATGGCACTGACTTATCAGAAATATGCTTACTATTTACGGTATGATTTTAACGCGATGTTTGTCTTTGCAAGTTGTATTTACTCCTGAGGGTATTAGATGGTGGCTGTCGGCAGGTCATATTATAGATTTTCATTTGTAGATCTTCAAGCGAAGTTCTATAGCATTATGGTTAAGATAATCATGTTGCGATCATAGTCTTAAATGACAGCAAATTTCCGTTTACATTTATTTACAAAGTAACGTTTAGGTAATGACTTCTTGTTTGAATATGAAAACAAACATTCGTGGTGCCAATCTTGACGTTCGAGAGGTTAGCCCTTTTCTCTTTGTTCATTGTCAGTTTGTTTGTGTTTTTTCATTCATGGGAAGCATCAATAGGTAATAATTATGTTGATCTAAATAAACACATTCCATACTTAATTATGAAATCTGCATAGACTCAATACACAGGCCACAGAATCCCGCAGGGAATGGGTAAAGAATGGACGGAATGTGGCGTTATACTACAAATCGTCAGTACGTGGTGCATTTGGTTGATTTTGTCTTCTGTTATAAATACAGCTCAATTTACACCCTATAAATTGACGGTAACTGCCAGCATTGACGAAGAAGTACGTCTCGTCATGAACGCTGTGGGAGCTGGCACAGGCTCACTAGTCTGGATGCTCAACGGTCAGACAGACCTTTCCGCTTCCGTGTCATCTGACGAACTGTACATCAGCAGAGCAAGCGAGTCGATGGCCGGAGTACATCATTACTACTACAACGACATGCCTGAAAGAGGTGGAATCATTAAACTCATAGTTCGAGGTAAATCTTTGGGAATGTCATTAACGATTACCTCCTAATTCTTCGCTAACCTGTGTAGGCCAGCGGATTTAGGCTGAATTTGGGGGTCAACTGGCAACTGTCGTATAACAAACAAATTTTGTAATTATTTGAAAGTATATATATGTGTTAACAAACTTACCAGTATAATTTACCCAAAAGTTCTGCTCCGGAACATGCCCATCAACATGGCCACCCCCCAAAACCGGTAAAATGAATGGGAATTTTAGGATATTCAAATGTTCATTATGCAACTGACAGTAATCATGCTAGTGTATGTATTTCTTATTTCCTGCCTTTCTTCAAGCAAAATTCGGCCCATTTGTGACCTCTTTTTCAAAAAATCTGAGCACAAATTAGATCATTTCTATGGCAACTTTATGCTGAAAACAATGTTTTTCTCAGACAAAAAATTCAACACCTTCTCAATGACAAACACCATTATAAATCTATATAAGTATGTAAATTCATAGCTATTTAATTGACTGGATTTGAGACCTACAACTTGTGAGAGACCATAGTTACCATGGTTACATTCAAACTTGCCTGTAACCATTATAACATAGCTATCCAGAATTCACAATGTTTATTATTAGCGGTGTATTATGTATATTCCATCTCAGTAGCTGGATTTTTATGCCTCCACCACGAAGTGGTGCCGGAGGCATTATGTTTTCGGGTTGTCCGTCCGTCCGTCCGTCCGTCCGTCCGTAATAAATTTTGTGGACAGGGTAACTATCAAAACCTTTTAAGGTATCCTAATGAAACTTGGCATGTAGGTGTATTAGGGGGTGAAGTTGTGCCTATCAACTTTTGGGTGCACATGGTCAAGGTCAAAGGTCAAAAGGTCAAGGTCAAATACGTAAAATGTCACTATTTCCTCCATATCTATGTAATGCCTGAAGATATTTTCTTGAAACTTAGTGTATACATGTATTACCCAATTAAGATTCTCTGATGAAAGTTTTGGGTCATGAGGTCAAAGGTCAAAGGTCAAAAGGTCAAGTTAAAATATTAAAACTTCGCTTTTTTCTCTGTACCTTGGAAATTGTTCAAGGTATCTTCATGGAACACAGTATATGTATGTACTGACTGGCAGTTATTATGTAGAGAATCTAGGGTTCATGGGGTCAAAGGTCAGGGGTCAAAGGTCAAGTGCAAC
Organism: Diadema antillarum; assembly: GCF_040938485.1. Classification (NCBI taxonomy): domain Eukaryota; kingdom Metazoa; phylum Echinodermata; class Echinoidea; order Diadematoida; family Diadematidae; genus Diadema; species Diadema antillarum. The sequence goes on along the minus strand of NW_027270992.1, from coordinate 2,655,537 downwards.
ACTTCAAATTTTTACTATTTCCCTCATATTTATGTAATGCCAGCAATTTTTTTTTAAACACTTGGTGTATGCATGTATAACCTAGATTATCAGGAAATTTTCTTTTTCTTTTTCTTTTTTTGGGGGGGGGGGGGGTGGGGGTTTGCCTCAAAGGTCAAAAGGTCAAAGATCGAGGGAAAGTGCTGAACTAACTTTTTCCTCCGTATCTCAGAAGTGGCTCAAGTTATCTTGAAACTTACTACATATTTATGCATGTTCTGCCTGACAGTGATTATCCTATGAATTTTAGGGTCAAAGGCCAAAAGAAAATGGTAACAGTGTATTTTTCAATACAGAAATTACACTTTTTCTCCATACCTTGAAGATTACAGTATTCATACACTTATGAATGGGTCAAAGTCAAGTTAAAGTCCTTGAATCCCCAAATACATGCTCTCCTATTCATCTAATTAAACCTAGGTAAAGAAAGGTGAACATTCAACACATTTGTGACAAACATGTAATTTTAATATTTTGCCAATATTGTGAAAATGTAATTATGCATTGTCCACATGTACTATAGACCTATTAGGAGAATCATGCATTATGGCGGAGGCATAGCAGTCGCCTTAGCGACATTTCTAGTTCTGTTTTTTGTTTTGCATTTGGCACAATCATAAGACAAGCTGAAATTTCGTTCAACTCGATTGGAAATAGAATATAGATTAAGTCAATTTCTCATAAAATGAGACCCTCCTCGACCTCCACCCCACTTCCAATAAAACTGGTTACTTCATGGATGTTCCTTTCTTGCAGTCCTGTAGGGTGTTTCACCAAACTTTTCATTGATTTAAGTCTCGCTATCTCACTTTTCTGATTGGCATGTTTCAGTCACAAGACTTGCTAAGCGAAACTGAAAGCAATAAGTGGCACTGATCTCACTGAAATCAATGTTGTTGAAACGGGTCTTGCAAGGACCTCTGTACGATATCAAAGCAAACTCATTATACTCGACGGAATAATTCAACAAATACTGTACTTCTAAAAGAAATGAAGCACTGTTAATAAAAACAGCATACACATTTTGTCATACATCACTATCAGACTACACACAAACAATCTCTTCCGAAAAAAAATGTTTTGAAAGCACAATGCTTTGTTCATACCATTAGGTTATAAAAGTATTTTGAACAATATATGTTTCAAAGGTTGACTATATGTGACCCGCTACAACAAAATGATCCTAAAGTCGCTGAAGGCTGAGCCGATAAAAACGAGTTTGAAGTCACATCATCAAAATTGGTCAAGACTATCGTATTTTTGTTTTTGGCATAATTTTGTAGTCTAATGTTTTGTCTATCGTCTGCCAATATTTCGAAGCTAAAAGATCAAAGGAAAGGCAAGAAATCAGAGTTTTTTCTGGGCCTCGATTTTCCGACTTTCAGCGTAATAGAAACGTGTCCGAAGATTTGGATTTTCAAGTTTTCAAGTTTCAAGTTTATTTAACCAATTCATTAAACATTTGACATTTTACAAAAGGATACAGCATTAAGAATAATGAATGGTTTGGGACCCCAAAAGAAGCAGGGCTTGTAAAAAAAGGGGTCCCGGATATCCATTATAAAACAAAACAAAACATACTAAAGTTTTAAACAAATTAACAAGAAGTATAATAGTAACATATTCACATAGGACAGATGCAACTCAAGCACACACACACACACACACACACACACATTCAATCACACAAACACGTGTCACAAAAATGCTCATGCACATACATGTAGTTCACATGAAATTGCAGAAAGATACTTTCTATATACTATACTTTTAAATTCAGCTTCCCTGATCAAATCTTGTTTTACAAATTTCTCTCAAGATAGATGAGACATGTACGTTTAAAGTTGGATAGTGGTGAGGCTGACCTAATTCTCAATGGCAAATTATTCCATTCTCTAATGCAAACATAATTATACAAATGAATTTTGGGCAGTTTGAGTTCTTGCAAAGGGTTGATGAATGAGATTACTTTTACGCGTATTATAAGTATGAACGGTAGAATTTAACACAAACGCATCCTTCATGAAAGATTTAGGATCACCTTGTGTCTTAAACATAAAAATCAAGCAACTCATGATAACTAATTTTTCAAATGGCAAAATATGAAGTTGAATAAACAATGGCAAACTTGGACTTCTATAGTTTGAATTTGTAATATACCTTACTGTTTTTTTTCTGAAGAACAATCAACTTATCTATATGAGTCTTATAAGTATTTCCCCAAGCTACATTACAGTACATTAAATGAGGCATAACTATGGCATTATACAGAGTAATTAAGGTTTCTTTTGGTAAATAGAGACGTAACTTGGATAAGATACTAACACTACGAGAAACTTTAGTACAGACGTAACTGACGTGGTCTTTCAACGATAAATATTCATCGACTATAACGCCTAGGAATCGTACATTATGACTTCGATCAATCTGGTTACCGCCTATTACCAGTGGAACAATGTCATTTTGGATTCTTTTCCCTCTTAATCTAAATACAACATATTGAGATTTACTAGTATTCAATAATAGTTTATTACAACAAAACCATTCAAATATATTAACCAATTTCATCATTTACAAAGTTTATTAAGGGTAACAAATAGTTGTAGTGAGCAAGTAAGCAAGTGTCATCTGCAAAAAGCGAAATTTATAGCGCCGCAGCAAGGCTCCGCCCCTAGCAACGAGGGAGTAATGTTATTGGTCAGTACGTAGCATCCTGATTACTGATTGGTCATGCGTAGACCGCTGGCACTAAGCTTGAATGAACATCGCGGAGGTCGCTAGGAGCATATATTCTATTGTCAACTGTCTCTCCTCCCCTTGATCATGATAGCGTTGGAACGAAACCTTTGAAGGCGTTTTTCTCGAAAGTCTGATTTCCTCAACCACTTGACATGCGCTAATAAAATCATCGATATTTCCTCAACCGAGTATTTTTATGAGTTGTGTTATTATATGAGATTAAAGTAGAAGAGTAAGGGAATAATTTTATGCCATTTTCAGAAAATTGTCCTCCCCGACTTTCGGATACGATCCTTTTGATGTAGCGGATGACACACACACACACACACACACACACACACACACTATATATATATATATATATATATATATATATATATATATATATATATATATATTGGTGACCCTGCACCTCAAAACAAACAAAAAGTCGCCATACATGATTTTTTAGTTAAGACCATATTCTGAAAGAGCAGACTTTAAGCTTTAAAATGATGTATGACTCAAATCAAATGGACTCTCCTAACCTATCTAAACATTGGAGAGAAAGCACAAACTCAGGAAAACTGTTAACAGAGAAAAGAGGCTCTGAAGTACAGTTTCTATTCAAGCGCTTAATCTTTACCAAACCGTGCTGGCTGTGCGATGAATAGGACAAAAAGCAGGAAGTAAACCACCAGAGTAACAACAATGAAGGGATTATCAGATTAAACTAAAATTAAGCATGCCTCATTAAATCATAATTCTGTCCATAATTAATGCCAACTTTCAAAGCAGTAGCACTATCCTTTCAAAAGTTATTAGAGTTGAAAGTGAAAAGTGTGGACAAGGTTTTTCAGAAATAAAAAAGGGATTCTAAAGACACACATTATCACACTATTCTACCAAAAATGTTCGAGATAAACTGCTAAAAAAAATACACTTTCCTGCACCTGCCCATTTTATGATACCAAATTTTGGCATAATGTAAAAGAAAACCTGCTCTTTCAGAAAATATGAAAAAGTCAATTTCGGCTAGATTGACCCATTTCACTTATTTTCAGTCCTCACGCAAAATCAGTGTGTGCGACTTTATGTTCGTTTTGAGGTACACGGTCACATATATATATATATATATATATATATATATACAATATGCGCGTCGTTTGGATAGGTGATCATCAATAATCATCAATAATTCCACAAATGCAGGGAAGAAGAGGGTAAGTCATTTGTCTCTGCCTTACCCTTTCCTAATTGTTACTTGCTAAGACTATATGTTTACATTAAAAGTTTTAACTGACACTCATTCTTTCCATGAAGTAAACAGCACTGCATGCTTCAAAGAGAGTATTTTATAATATTATTATGAACTAACAGTGCAATTTACAAACAGTAGTATTAACCCGTTGAGGACGGACTGATTTTGCTATAACACGCATTTCCCATAGACACCTGCCCAAGTATACTCGGGACTCGTCCTCAACGGGTTAAAAATACTGCAGTTTTGTGATTTGACAGCTTTTGTCAAAACAAGTTCGTGGAGGTGATGGCGCTTATCCCTGCATGACGTAATACTATGATGTATTCAATATATCAAATATACCAGTGCGCGCCTTGAAACTGGTCAGATCTCTCCGAGAGCGGGATATGCACATCAGTAACGGTCTCTTAGCTCAGGTTATGCTTTTTTTACTCTTATCGTGCCCTTGTAGGTGAGCATGTTTACGCGAAGCGCGGAAACCTATTAAGTTTGCCTATTTGACTATTTGAAATATGATTGGGTGCGCAGAGCGCGCTGCGAAATTTGATAGCCTGAAAATGTCTAAGTTTGTATTGAAATTACATTAATCTATAAATATAACATGGAATTATTTCAAATTGAGAAAGAATGCATATAATATCATTGCAAAATACCATATCTTTGATAAAAAAAGGTGGGGGATATTTGCACAGGCCATCCCCACCCCCATCAAAACCTGGGAGCGGGGAATGCACAACCCCCCCCCCCCCCCCCCCGCTCCCATCCAGTGATATGAAGAAATTCTTGAATGACAAGTTTGTGGGAAAACAGAGATGTAACTGGCGATTCTGCAAATTTTAGCAACGTTCGGAAGAGTGATGTAGAAAAAGAATGTATCTCTCCCATGACATTACAAAAAGAAACAAAAGAAGAGGACATATGTGACCCGCTACAACAAAAGGATCCTAAATTCGCTGATGGCTGAGTCGAGAAATTCGAGTTTGAGGTCGCATCATCAAAATTGGTCAAAACAATCGGATTTCTGTTTTTGTGCATAATTTTGTAGTCTAATGTTTTGTATAATTATCATCTGCAGAAATTTTGAAGCTAAGTGATCAAAGGAAAGGCAACAAATCAGGGTTTTTCTGGGCCATGATCTTCCGACTTTCAACGTAACAGAATCATGTCTGATGATTTGGATTTGGCGCCGCAGCTAGACTCCGCATCTAGCAACGAGTGAGCGATCTTATTGGTCAGTGCATGGCATCCTAATTATTGATTCGTCGTGCGTAGATCGCTGGCGCTAAGCTTGAATGAACATTGCGGAGGTCGCTAGGAGCATGCCTTCCAGCAACCTATCTCTCCTCCCCTTGATCATGATAGCGTCGGAAGGTAAACTTTGAAGGCGTTTTTCTCGAAACTCTGATTCCTCAAGCACTTGACATACGCTAATAAAATCATTGATATCTCCGCAACCGAGTGCTTTTCTGAGTTGTGCTATAATATATGAAATTAAAGTAGAAGAGTAAGGGAATAATGTCATGCCATTTTCAGAAAATTGTCCTCCCCTGACTTTCGGATACTTTTTGTTGTAGCGGACCAATATGAAAAATATGACTTTCAAAGATTGGACAGAACAACGACAAAGAAAATAATACAGTTCCTCGACAAACATCAAATTGAAAAATGAAAAGGACAAAAAAAAATAATTATGTTACATGATACCTACCTTACGCTTTCTAGAAATTCATTATTCTAAGCAAGGATGATTGTATTGTTCATCTGTCTTACATGAAGCTGCACAGAAAATTAATATATATAACATTTTATATTTTGTGCTTACACAGTAGAAAACTACGTAGCAAAATATTTAGAACATGTATGGCATTAGTTTACATGTTGGCGGTGAGAGTTTCTGGACTGGGGAGGCCGGAGGGTGTGGCCAACTTAAGATACATGTTTGCTATGATAAAAATCTACAAAACAATCTAAATATAATGTTTAATGTCATACTTAGAAATTACCAAAATTGTCAGCATCTGAAGCAACTGATGTTTAAAGCCAATTTTTTTAATCATCAAAAATTTGCAATAGCCATGATGGGAAATTTGCTATCCACCGAATAATGAATCAACTGTCATGTATACCTAAAACCAGCTGATTATAAAACCTGTCTATACTCAATAATATGTAAATTTGTCATATTCTAGGAAGAGAATTCTAAGCCGCTGTGTCAATTGTTTAATTTCTGACCCAAGTCCTTTTCTTTGGCTTTTTATTTTTCTTTTCTTTACATATTTTCCTTTTATTTGTTTTTTTTCTCTTCTCTTTTTCTTGCTGTTTCTTCTTTCTTCTTTGTTTTTCTTTTTTCGGTTCTTTCTCTTGTTATGTTTTAGGGCTTGATTTCGATCTCAGTTTTGCTATTGTTTTTAATGCACTTTTCTCTCCCTCTCTCTTTCTATCTCTTCCATGTTTTCCTCATTCTCTTTGTCAAGTTAGTTCATCAATTTATCCTCTTCTGTTTTTAAGTATGATCTATACTTTTATTGTCTCTTGAAACATTATAAGGAAAGAGGAAAAACAAACTAAATGTCCTCTTAGTTTACTTTTTGGTCACATCTTTATTGTAAATGGCAGGTTATATTATCATTATTATCATTATTATGGTGACACAGGATAAAGGCACGCACGACTCATTCAGTGGAGTTCCAATCACTTTTTATTTCGGACACACCGAGAATATAACCAGAAGAAAAACCTGTATAATATAACATAAACAAGAACCAAAAACAGAATGAAACATTTACAATGAAGTAATGTTCACAAAGATTACAATGTCATAAATCGTAACAATGAAATGGTCAAAGTTTAAGCCGCACAAGACAAAAATGAACATTTACTATGTCATTACACATAGAAAAAGTCACACTGTGAACAATAGACTGAGTGTCTTAAATTAACTCAACAGTACATTATACAACAATGCATCAAAATGCCGCAATCAAATTAAAATGATTATGAGCTAGGACAACCGCCAACTGAAAATTAACCATCCAATATTATCTTTCGTTTATAGTCTGGAGGGTTTACCAATTACCAGCCTCATATAACGAAAATGAATGCAAATAATATAGCGACTCCAAATCACAAAAGAATTAACGCAACATGAAAATTTGTCTAATAACAACAGATTACTCATCATGAACAGCTTGTTTACACATAAAATAAATCCAGATTATAACACCACAAAAAACAACAATGAATTCAATTGAAGGAACTCATGGAGAACTCACCCTGGCTATAACGACTCACTACCCATTTGCCCAAGTTAGAGGTTATAAACTTGGTTGAGGCTCCAACCTCTATAATGGTACAACACACATTAGATTAAAACCATAGTAGAAAAGCTAATTACAATGATGATATAATACATTTATATTAATGAACCATTATTATAAAAAAAAACGCATACCACAATGTCAATATAACTCCTAAGTGCTTTAGAAATAAAGGACAGTAAGGAGGACTGTTAGATAATCCACAAAATTATATGATTCCATTATTCAAAATAAACAAGTATGTTTCAATGTCGCTTTAAACCGAGCTAATTATTATAAAATAATCCTGTAGCGTAATTGTCTCATTTAGGTTAAAAAACCTAAGGTGGGAACAGAAGTTGACCGCAAATCACTTATGTTAAATAACTTAATCGAAATAATATAGAACCTATAATTATCAAACTAAAACCATATCATAATGAAATGTTATTTCGGTTGCTTTCAAATTTGTGATCAACTACATGTAGATAAGGATTCTCAAACAACTAAATATGCCTGGTCAAATTAACAATTAAGTTTCTATAGCTTCATTTATTCACAAATTACTCCATATCAATATTAGAAAATACTTAACATAATAATAACAAATAATATCAAATTTTAGTTAATGCCCATTAAAGCCAAATAACCCTATGCTCTATATGCCATCATTAGATAAAAATAATAGCATATAACAAGTCAGTTAGGCCATGTGTTTGTTAACTAAAATCACAAATCCTTAAAACCAATGTATATTTTGGCATAGGCCTAGGATGAAAATCACACTAAATAGTAAATACACACATTGAATTGTGACTGATCTTCTGATTAAATGGAACAAAGAATTACTGTCTAAAATCTTGATACTGACAAGTATAGTTTTATCAAGCTAGGTTAACACCATCAGACAACACACAAAATTCAACCCGACTTCTATTTACATATCGTACATGGATGAGTGGAGTTACACGAACAAAGTTTACAGCTATACAGTGCAAACCACCCACTGCTTGGCTCGCACCGTTCCTTATCTCGTTACCAAGGTAACACAAGAGCGCGGAGTGAGAGCAAGTCTGCACATCACTCCTCTGTGATTGACCTCTACATACCTATGCACTGTGATCCCCACCTCCCTGGAGTATGGCATCGAATGTTATTTGGGTTCCTACATTCTTTTGGAAGGGGGAGTAGTGTAGTGCAGTGAGGGGCTTTATGTGCCCTATTACAAAGTGGAAAGGGGGGGGGGGGTGTAATACACTGAGGGGCTTTATGTTTTCTGTTGCAACTGCCCTGTTACTTTGTATTGAAGTGAATTGAAAAGGTGGTTTATTGATCAATATCTTTCGCAGCCCGGAGGCTGAATTACAGACATTGCAAATCGCCATGAATACATAAAAATTCTCACAAAATACAGTGTACCAATGAAAAAAAAGGGTCAATCTTATTCATCTTAACCATTGCAAAATTAGATTAACCTATAATACAACCCCCCTCCCAAATATTATAAGATACAATACATTGTATATCACTATTCTCAATGATTACCAAAAAAAAAAAATGAGCTTATGTTAATCATAATATGCCGGTCATTTATACTTTTAATACAGATGTTGTGTTGTCATACGGCTCAAATCAACGCATTTTACACAACCAAGATTTTCTCACAATCTTCTCTTCCTAAACATAAACTCCAAAATCAGAATACATTCAATCTATACACAGAGCATTTCATCAAATCAGTCAATCAAATAAATACTATATTCGCATTGTTATAATACATGTATACACGAAAATAGCATCTGACAATTGCACGAATCTCTCTCTCTCTCTCTCTTTCTCCCCCTCTCTCTGTCTCTCTCTCTCTCTTCTAACTCTCATTCCACTAATACACACACTCTCTCGTATATCTGACAAGCAAATATACACTAATGTTTCTATAACCAACACTCTGTGTTATATTATTGCATATTTTATACCAAAATTCAATCTCACAAATGAACAACAACAACAAAACGATGAAACGTATTATCAAAAAAAATTAAACCGTTTCTGAGGATAATACATAAAAAAGATACAATCATACTTTTTCAACTTGTCGTTAAACCCTTGATCCTGTGATCCACAACTTTTTTTTTATATCAATGAAAAACTTTTTGACAACTCATACCATGCACATCATAATAAAAAAATATATATACCTTCAGAATTACATCATCATTTAATGAGGGAAATAGTGAATGCTCTGTGGTACTTTATGAAGGAGAAATAAAACCAAACAAACAAACTAACAAAAAACTCACTACTATTCATTGATAAGTGTATGAGGTAGGGAATGGCACTATTTTGAAACCATTTTGTTTGAAACCGTTTTAAATCCGTCTGATATTTGCACTTCTCTCTCTCCCTCCCCCCCTCTCTCTTCTTACTCTCATTCCACTAATACACACACTCTCTCGTACATCTAACCAACAAATATACACTATTGTATCTAACCAACACTGTGTTAAATTATTGCACATTTTTGTACCAGAATTTGATCTCACGTAATAAACAACATCAAAACACTGAAAAATAACATTATAAAATATTTTGAACCGTTTCTGAGAATAATGATATATAAAAAAGATACAATTAAGCCTATACTTTTTTTAGGGTGCTGTTCGTTATTCCGAAGGTTCGCTATTCCGAAGGTTCGTTGTTCCGAAGGGTCGTTAATCCGAAACACGCAAATTCCCTAAACCTATAGAGGTTCGTTAATCCGAAAATGAAAAAGGGTTCGTTAATCCGAAAATTTGTGGCGTTATTCCGAAGGTTCGTTATTCCGAAGATCGGTTAATCCGAAAATGAAATTCGGAACAATGAACCTTCGGAATAACGAATCTTAGGAATAAAGAGCCTTCGGAAAAACGAACCTTCGGAATAACGAGCTGTAACCCTTGTTAACTTGTCATTAAACCCTTGACCCTGTGGTTCACAACCTTTTTTTATATTGATGTTATACTCTCTGGCAACGCATACCATGCACATAATAATTTACATAATGAGGGAAACAATAAATATTCTGTGGCACTTTGTGGAGGAGACATAAAAGAAGACAAACAAACAAAACAAAACTACGCTATTCATTTAATAAGTGTATATATGAGGTAAGGAATGACACTACTTTGAAACCGTTTTGTTATGCAGATAAATTGTTGATATCTATGTCTTTTACGTAGGCTGAAGTTGACATTCTGTGTAGTAGAGATCCAATCACTACACAATGGGTCTCGGGTTACTTTAGTGGCAAAATTTAGGCAAAGCTTGTTTCGCCTGTTTCTGAGCGTATCCAAGGAACAGATTTCAAGTGCTTCATTACTACGTGGTATAATTGTCGCCTAGTATTATCCTGCAAGACCGTTTTTGAATGGCTTCAAGGTGATCACTACCTTCTTTTGTTAAGCTGCCACTGAAAACAGGTGTTCCATTTTCAAGTATAGGTCGGATGTATCCACAATAGATTGTGATCATGTCACGCAATGGCAACCTGTGTCTTTTCAGACACCTTAGAATGTACAGCTTTTTGTTACACCGATTCAATAGGTCAGATATACAAATGTATGGGAATCCCATTTCAGGTTTGATTGAATGGTGATGCCCAGTATTTTGGTTTTGTCAACTGTTTTGAGAATCTTGTCGCCTATTGAAAGAGGGATTGAAATTGCCGGGTTTTGGAGAAACACGCTGTCATAACATCACATTTTGCAGGATTTAAAGTCATGCTGTTGCGTAGAGACCATTCATGGAAATCATTCAGGGCACTTTGAATATTTTGGGGTTGGCTTTCTTTCCTGCTTTCAACAAACGTCAGATCATCCACATACTTAAAATAGGGCACCAAGGAATCTTTACTAGCATCATTTATCATTAAAAGAAACAGAACTGGATCCAATTTCGTTCCCTGTGGAACCCCAGAACACACCGTTGACTGGTCTGACAATTTTCCAATATATCGTGAACACTGTTGCCGATTTTCCAGAAAGTTTAAAATCCATGCAATGAGACACGGTCGAGCTTTCGAGGCAATCAATTTCTGGGCGAGGATATTGTGATCAATGCGATCGAAGGCTTTTGAGAAATCGGTAAGAACAACAGTAGACACGGAGCGAGCATTTTCTGCATTTTCTATTACCTGATGAAGGAGTTTAATGAGATAATGATTCGTTGACAAACCTGGGCGATTTCCATATTGATTACACTGTAAAAAATGCGACATGCGACATGTTTATGAACTAAACACAGTGTTAAGAATCTAAACACTTTGTTTAACATCTAAACACCCGGTGTGTATAGCACGTGTAAAGTATTGAGAGTAAAAGTGTTTAGCTTGGAGTGTTTAGTTGGAGTGTTTATTCTGGTCACGCCATGTTAATCTCAATATGTCCATATATATATGGAGAAGTGTTGGAAATGGTGTGTAAATTGCCATTTCTAGTTTCCTTTTATCACGAGAAAGTGGAAACTGTGACGACATCAAGATGCACTATGAAATATTTCATGTTTTAGGCCTTTCACGGAAATGCTTAATCAATAAGGCAAAAGGATAACCTAAAAATATGTAATACAACTGTAATAAATTTATATTTTGGTTTCGCATGTACAGTCCTATGTTTTAACTGCTAGAAAAAAATGGGAATTGCCTTGGTTAATGATTTCGTTCATGGTTTAGGGCATTACCCAAATGTTTGTTGGTTACATATTGAAAACTTTCGGTCATCTGCGAAGCCGCGCTTCCGCGCGAACGCTACAACACGTAAAACGGGTCAAAAATCGACGCATTTTTCCACAAAATCTGCCATAACTTTTAAACTATTTAAGAAGCAAACTTGGGGCGCCCGGATTCTGAATGTAGACACTTTAGGGATTATTTATGTGTACATATCATTATCGTAACATTTGTAGTCGTGACGCAAATTTGATCAGAAAAGTACCTTATGAGTAGATTTGTCTATGGCGAACAGTCCAAATTTGACGAATTTGAGCATATTTTGCCGTCTTGCAATTCTTCCACACGGGATATCTCGAGAACGGAAAGCCGCACGAACTTGGGGCGCACGGTTTTAGAAAGTAGAGATTCTGCCCATTTTTGTGATATAAGAATCTTGTTCATTGGTTGAGCAGTCCTGACGCAAATAAGCAGTAAAGCTAGACTACCCAGTCACAATTGCTGTCATAGGGAACGTGTACAATCCACACAGAGCTATCACGTGACGAGACTACCAACGAAAATTTGAGCCGTTGACCTTCACTGTCTGCCGTCGTCAGCAGTGTGAATTCCTGTGATTTCAAGTTTTTGTTTCTAGCCAAATATCATTTTCAATGCAATATCAAGATACAGTTGTATGTGAGACATTATCTAGATACGTAGCAGCCTTATGAGCAACATAACTGTTAAGTTTGGGAGCAAAAACAACCAAATATATTTCATATTCCGTCTCATTTTTCGATGATGGCTCTAGTCGGACTGGTGCATTTTCTTCGGAGGTGGTAATAATGTAAGTAGTTGCAACGGTCGCTTGCCACCTGCTGTCTGCAATCGGGTGCTTATATACACGTGTTGTGCACAGGTAATCAACTGAAATAATGTTGTAAAGGAATGATAAGGTCCTAGATTATATCTCAACTGTAGATTTAACCCGATTTCTGCCGCCTACACACAACACACTACGCGTGAAATTATGTGAACATGATGTCCCTCCACGCACGGTGCTGCAGGCCATCCCCCATTAACGTGTCGACTAGCCACTCGACCCACACGCACTCACTTTCTCCAGCGTCTGCTACGTCGGATTTTCTGCGTGAATTAGGGCGAAAGTTTTCAATATGGGCCTAAACACTTCTACTGTCAGGGTAAACAGACGCGTTTACATTTAGAACGCCTCGTAAACACGTTCTAAACACTGCACATGTTTAACATAAACACTGTGATACTCGTACTCTACAAGTCAGCAGCGCATGTGACATGACGGCCGCGGCCACAACGCACGCAGTGGTGCCCTGTGCGTGCGCTTCTAGCGCACACTCTTGCTGTGCATATTATGACCATAATCAATGCACAATTGGCGGGAAAGGAGATGTGCGCGTATACGTACCTGTACGGATGGATCTGTCTGATTGGCTGGCTGGTGCTGCCCTAACAGCGTGATGTGCGTAGGCCTACAGTACGTGCGCATTCGTTCTAGGCTAGCTTGGTACTTGCTTGGTACACTACACTTAGCACTGTACTTACGACTCGCTCGATCGACTGCACTTGTACTACTGCATAAAGCTAAAGGCCAAGGAGCGGATCTAGCTAAGATGGCGTCGAAGCGATAAAGTTCTAGCCTGGCCGGCCTGCATGAAAGCGGTAAGTCTGCTAAGCCTGCTAAGTCGGTGAATAACAAGATTTATTGCAAAATTGCCCTCGTTTAATGTAAAACTGTAGTAGGCGTAGAAATAGGCTACGCCCTTAAAGATTTTGCTCGTTTGTTCTAGTTTTCTATTTCTAAATCTAACGTTAACGTTTATAGAACGGGGAACGCTCTAACTGTAACGTGTTAGTGTTGTTAACGTTACAATAGGCCTACACTCTACAGATTACCGGTACATGGGTAAACTCGGCCTTGCGGGTAAACTCACTGTATCTTTTACGAAGTTATGAAGTATCTTTCATGTGAATGACGATGGGTTAGTGACTATATTTTGAGTGAAATTCAGTTTTATTCCCTGTAAATTCTTCATAACTCAACAGGTGGTGAAAATTGAATGTAAAGCCCATCCATTAGGATGTCTTGGAAAGGGATGCCGATGGCACCAAAGTGGGTGATGATGATGTCCTGACGACTGTATAAAAATTCTGCAAGACATTACCTCTGCTGGCAGAGAACGAGGCATGGTGCAGTCAGCAGAGTGAATCAACTGGGGATAGTACATCACTGTATACTACCCATGTGGAAAGTGGAAATCAAGTAAGTACTCAAAATTGCAGAGCCTAAATCAATGAATATTATGTATGGTAGGGGTACCACCTATCGGCAGGGTACCTTCCCATCGGCACCCTGCGTATCATGGCTGTTTGCGTATAGAACGAAAAGGTACGCGCGGGATTAAGTGTCATTAGCTATGAAGACAATAAAAACGAAGAAACGAGAATCAAACTCAAAAACAAACTAACAAACCACGCTAAAAACGTTCCAATTACACATCCACTCAGTAACGACGCATGGCTGTGAAATTCACCTGTATTAAGGTGCCGATCGCAAGGTACCCTTTTTATGGCATATTTGAGTTATATTTTTAGAATAAACAAGCTACAGATCCTTAGGGTGACGATAGGTGGTACCCCCAATGCTACTTAAAGGGCATGTAAATGATTTTCTATAAAATGCAGATTTTAGATGCTTTAAGTTCTTCTGTTTGTTTGTCTGTCTGTTTGTTTGTTTGTTTGTTTGTTTGGGTGTTTTTTTTTTTTTTTTTTTTTTTTTTTTTTTGGGGGGGGGGACCTACTCCCGACTCCCGAATCCATTCCATTACCTAAAATAAATATGGAAAATTGATTTATTGCAAATATTGTTGAAAGTGTAAATTACAGATGTGAAAATCTTCACCCAAGAGACAAAGGATACAGTAATGGTCGTAACTCTGCTTGATAATGATGATGAATAAGAAAGAAGCAACAACAACAAAAAAGACTTGAACTATGTCCAGAAAATTCAGCAAGGTAAGTAAAAACTGACGCAAGACACTAAGTGCTAATGTGACGAAGGGATTCTGTCATTCCTTTTAATTTGAACTTGCTTATGGATTCAGTCAACTTCTTTGCTACCCATTCATTTTCAGAATCTATGGGAGCAGTTAAGCCCATTGTATTGCAAAGCCAACTGATTTGTTTTCCTTGTTTAATCATTTCTTTTACCAGCACCAGCACGTCGTGGAAGAATTGATCAGGGATCACGCCAAACCTGTCTGGATTAGAATGAAAGATGCATGCGCTTACTTCTATACAACCCGTCTAAAAGGGCAAACATCTGAGGATTACAAGGACATCGCAAGATATACTGATATACAGTATATCTATAGGCCTGCATGCCATATGACAGAAATGAACCATGGATAACAATTTTGAATATTAATGATCTTTTTCCCGCTAGCCACGTGATGTCTCACATCGTCATGATGCACTACAGACCTATTAGGAGGCATCCCACCTGTTAGAGCAACCTTTCTATTGTTTTTTTTTTCTTCACTGACAGTGTGCATGTAAACCTGTATACTAGAATACTTAGTAAAGTCAATCATATGGGGGATGATAGGGTTTTGTATGCGATGGGGCTTCAGTTCTCCGTGTGTGTGTATGCGTGTGTGTATTACATAATGACGATCGAACCTCTAAAGAAATATGAAGGTAGGGGGCCTATATAATTCAAAGAGGAATTCAATGCTTATTTGATAAAAATTGGTTTTGAAATGGGAGGGATATCCAAAACAAAGCGATTCTATTGTCCTCTGTGCTTACGATAATGGTCACCTGCATTCTTATTGCTCATAGATATGTGTAATTGTCTTTTTTTTTAACAGCTGGTACGTAAAATTGTAATTTTATCTGATATGTAAAGACACTTGCTCGAAATCGTTTTGCACTATTAAGAAAAACAGTTTTATTCACTTCATTTTATTCGTCAACCAATGTCCTTGTAATTCACTGTTAATGGTATTACTCAAGAACTTTGTTCGATTGGCTTTCTGTTATATTCTTGTGCAGAAAGAAATATAGAAATCAAAACAAATCAAATCAAAATATCTGCCATTTCATTTTTTTTTCCTCAGATGCTTCCTATACAATCAGCAGATATTGGACGCAAATAAGAGGCCAGTAGTTGTATTTGTTTGGAATTATTTGCAATTTTCTTGTAGACCTGATAGGAAATGCAGTATTCGGTAGTAAATATTTTCTTTCTGAGATATTCTTGAAATCCGTCACATGGAGAGGGGTATTAGAAATGTAGTACAACATGTATGGAGAATAGGGAGGAGTCTTGCAACTGACTGACAAATTGACAAGGGAGGAGTCTTGCTGATCACATTGCGTGTTCATGACAGCCTTGCATACCCTCCCGCCTCCAGTTGCAATGCATTATTTTTTCTTTGTTCATATCCTCTTGTCTTTACCAAAAATTCTGCTGTGTCGAGATTGAAAGTAGCCCTCCATACCATGATTATGTGGAGTATGATGAGACTGATTAGACTCTAATAGACTATTCATGTATACCCATTGGGTTTGACTTCTTTCTCCAAGGTTCTAGCAAGGTACAGTTGTAGAAGTTTTTTTCTCACTCACCCCTTGAAATCCACTAACATTCTAATATTTCTCTCAAAATAGCAAAAGTGAAAAATCCATACAGTACTGTTAGCTTACATGTACTTTCAGTGATCGTCGCAGTGAAAAGAACAACATTATGTATGTATTTAAGTTCCATTATTGGTACTGATCAGGGACTGCAGATGTTCACCACAGGCTAAATACAGTGAAAACTTCTTTTTTTTTTTTTTTTTGGTCTCTTTATGATGGAGTGCATCATCTACACTTCCTGATCAGTATCAATACGACCATAGTGTTGTGCATGGTATAATTTGCCGTGAGCCTAATCTGGTTCGGGTACCCAAAGTACTTTGCCAATAATTGATGCAATCTTCAAGGTCGGCATGGATTTGTTCACAGACTGCAATTATGTTCCTGGAGGTGTTACATACATGTCAAGCTTCCGAAGCGTTGAGTTGCAATTCACAATCAACAAGTTTATTAGTTTGTTTTACAATACAGTTCTGAATACAGTAGAAAGACGGCAATTCTTGAAAGTAGGCCAAGAATTACATGTGACTGAAAAGTGATTGTTAAATGCAATATTTTTTTTTCTCCAAAATGAGTTGTATGCCATTTCCTGCATACATAAACTTTACTGTGTGTATAGGAGAGAATTTCATTTACGTCTTCGTGTACAGGCCAGTGACTCCCAGGTATCTTGCATTTAACTCAGTATGGTGTCTTATCGCAAAACATGGCAATATCTAAAGGGGAAATCAACTCCAAATACAAGTTAGTCTGATAAGAAAGAGTATAATATTAAGAGTTCATTGGTGAAATTTTGATCGAAATCGGATGTAAAATAAGGAAGTTATGACATTTTGAAGTTTCGCTAATTTTTGAGGAAACAGTTCTTGAATGGTTAATATGAATATGCAAATGGCAACATGGGCATGTCATTCCCTCACAACTTACTTAATTTAAAGTTTTTCATTCAAACGCAATCATTCCCGAGGCTCAAGTCCTGATATATCTAACTGATCACTTTCTGAAGTTATTCAACCAGCAATACCACAATGTTTCACATTTCATTTACATAAACATTGAATTTCACCATTTTTTTTTTTTTGGTATACGATCAATGGAAAATTGTGAGGTTATGACATGGTCAACTCACTCATTTGCATATCATATCCACTTTTAACTGCTTTGCAGAAATTAGCAAAACTTCAAAAAATTTATAACTTCCATATTTTTCATCCGATTTCATTCAATTTTTTACTGTTAAACATAAGATTTTACTCTTTTTTATCTGATTTATTGGACTCGATTTCCCCTTTAAAGGATTTTAACTTATTATTCATCAGATATTGCCCAAGCTTTGACTGATGTTTTGATAACTTGCATTCAGAGAATTGCATTTGACTCTTGTAGCCAAAATGTTTGTGAAAGCTAACCCAGGTCTTCCCTGGTATTTTGCGATGTAAGTGTGCTGATGATTTGGTACATCAGTGGGTAAATGCTATATAATGTTATGCGTTTATATCTCATTCCATGCAAAAGTGGAAACAATCCACTTTACATTAATAATTACATGGGAATTAACATGCATGATGAGTAACATGTCTCATTTAAACACGTAGAAATTAGCATGTATGAATGTATGATGTGTAAACATGTCTCATATAACACGTGGAAATTACCATGTATGATGTGTAAACATGTCTCATATAAACACTCAGCATGTATAACGTGTAAACATGTATCATATAAACACTGAGAAATTGCGATGTTTAATATGTAAACATGTCACATGTTTAGTGTATGCAATTTTGTGATCGATCTAAAAATCAGACATGTGTTCTGAGAATAAACACTCAAATGGCAAATAAACATGTCGCAGTGTTTTTAATCTGTCACAGCGAATAAACATGTCGCAGTGTTTACATTGTAAACATTGCGTCATGTTTATTTTTTGGTTCAGTGTTTAGATCTTAAACATTGTGGGTGATTATGTGACTGTGCGGTGTTTAGTATTTAAACACTGTGAGTGATTATGGTGTAAACGTTTGGTGTTTAGGCTATAAACAGAGCAGGTGTTTAGTTTTTAAACATCATAACCGTTTAAAACATAAACATGTGTGTGTGATAAACACCTAGGGTGTGCTGAAAATAAACACAGCATGTGTTTAGTTCCTAAACATGTTTAATATATAAACGCGTCGCAGTGTTTTTAAACTGTCACAGAAAAGTGTTTAGTTAGGTGTTTAGAAACTAAACAAATTTTTTACAGTGTAGGGTCTATTTGACTGTTTATATCTTCCAACAACCAATTGCACATAAATGACTCTGCGATTTTGGCAAAATGTCTAGTCAGAGATATTGGCCGTAAATTCTCTACTGTTGGTGGATGGCAATTCGCTATGGGAAACCACCTGTTCTTGTTTCCACTGACGCGGGACATCCGATGATTGGAAGGAAGCGTACGTTTGTCAGTGGGAAGCAAATCTCATACGCGATTTCACAAAGGATGCGGACCGGTAAGTCTCCGGTAATACCTGCTTTACACTTGTTGAGTGAACGCAGCTTTCGGTAAGTTTGCCACGGCTGGATTCCAGGACAAGGAGACGGAGAGGAGAGGTACAAATAGTTGTAAGCTGGTAGATGGTCTCTATCGAGGGGAGGTAGGTCACCTGCTACTGACATAAATTTTAATGATTGTTTATGCAGTCCGCTGTAACCTTGAAATGACGGGATCACCGGCATCAGTCCCGGGTACTGAGATTGGTGTTGGGCGTGCATCATTGTTGGTAAGTATTTTGATATACTTATACCACTTTGCAGGGTTGTCAACTTTGAGGTGCTTCACTCTTTTGTTATAATAAGCGAATGTGGCCTTTTTGATACAACGAGTAACTTTATTTCTGAAATGACGCCAAAGTGATATGTTATTCTGTTGAAAGGCAAGCTGCCTACTACACGGATTAAAGATTTGATTTCAGCGGTCATCCATACTTTATCTGAACTGTGGGCATGGGTGACCCTGGCAGGTATGTACACATCCAATTGACTCTGAATTGAATTCATCAACACGTCACACTTGACAGAAGGATCTTGTTCCTGGAAAACCTCCTCCCAGGTATGACTTGGTATCCAGCTACCAAAGGCTCTTTTCACACTGTCGGTCAGAGGCCGTACTATCCTTCTCCGTAATTTGTTGGACTTTGATATCGATTCCATTGGACACCACAAAACTCAATTATGATCGCTCATTCCAATAGGTGATATTACACAAGTATCGTTGTACAAAAAGCTGTTAGTTGTAATGATCTTGTCTGGAATGTTTACTCCTCTAGTGGCTTGAAAAACAACTTGTTTAAAATTGACGTTGCTGTGGATCGGTTGCAGATCAAGATCATTAAATTCACCGAGTAATGTGATCCCAGCTTCTGGATATACTAACTGGTCAAAACATTATCAATAGTAGACACCAGATGATCAACGTACGCATTTCATTGCATTTCATTTCACACATGCATGTTCACATGCATGTTTTTTGTTTTTCAATTTTCATTTCCAATCAATATACACAGATAATACACTTCAAATGATTACATATCTTGGAACATAACAATACATATTGGTTCTTAAAAGAACTTAATGGAAATGAAAATTGAGGGGCTGCTAAAAAGCGAACTTGTATAATGCAGTCCCCTCCCTTACGTTACATTACTGCAATACATCAATTATGCATGGTTTTAAAACACAATACAATGATACATGTACCATTCAAGCTAATCATTGGAAGTGTACAGTTTTCATTCAATCGAATCGGATGGTAACATGAAGCATACGCTTTCACACATCACAGTTGCCATACACATACACTGGTATACACATACACATACACATACACACACACATACACACACAAACACATATACACACATATACATACACGTACATGGGCTCATGGGCTCTGGGATGTTGAGAGGGAAAGTACACTACGCATAATGAGGCACGAACATTGGCGAGGAAGTCTAGAGGGTCTCAAATGCAATCAAAGTACTTTAATTCCGTCGGGTACTGGGACATCAAGTTCCCGTGCATTAAGATGATGTTTTACATAGAGAGCTACTCCACCACCAGGTCGACGGGTTTCCCTGCATCTTGAATGAAGTGAGAAGTCGGAAAGTTTGAACATATCTAGAGGGGTGTCAGGATCAAACCAAGTTTCTGTCACCGCAATAACATCAGCGGAGTGGTTATTAGCGACTATGGATAGTTCGTCATTTTTTTTTTTCTCAAAGATGTAGCGTTTAGAAGAAGGGTAGGTATATCGTGTTTTTTTTTTACCTTGTTCTTGGAGTATGGTATCTCCACTTTTGATAGACATCTGGGGTCCGGTGTAGTATTTGGGGGCTTGGAAGTGCGACAGGTTACCCTCACTGGAATTTGTTGTGGTTTCAAGCTTATTTTACTTGTGGTACCAACACAACGTTGTGTGCGGTGGCGTTGTTTCCTGGTACCACCTCGAGTTCCACCACGAGGTAGGGGAATGGCCGTAATGCCGAGATTCTTAATGGCTTTTCAAGCAGACAAGGGTGCTCTCCGTGCTTCGCTTCCATGTCTCAGTTGTCTCAGTGTCGACAAGGAGTACCTATGTCGATGAACCGAGAGTGTGGCAGAATCAGGTCCAGGATTAGGGCTGATGTCGCCACAAATTAGAAGCTCATGTTGAAACGATGACGCACTGTTACTGTAGTACGGGATTCGGATTCGTTGTTTGAAGAACTTTTGATGGCGTAGAGTTTTGGTAAATGGCGCCTCAATGCTGTATTTGCCAGTGAGAGATGCATACTGGTTCGACACACACAGTAACAGCCAAAGGGCATGTAGAACGTAAAGCAGTTTAAAGCGTGACTCGGCTGCATCATGAAAAGGTCCATAGAAAGTGATGGTATCCATCAGATCCAAGTTCAATTGTGTAGCGCGTAGTGCTGGCTGAGGTCATCGACTGGAGGGGTGCTAGCTTATGCCCCTGTGTAATGGCTGCTGTACATGTGTATTTCGCATACCAATCGTTGCAACAGCATGGGGATAATCGGTTATTTCTAGAAAATCACTCCATTACATACCTTCAGAAAGGTCCACAAGAGTCAGAGAGTGATATACAACAATTTACTATTCAATGTAACTCAGATTATCACACAGTAATGACGAAATATACGAAATTTCAGGAGCTCTTGAAACACTACTGCTTCTGCTGCCTGTTAGGCGCTACTAGTGCTACACAATTATACTACTACATTGTATATGCGACTAAGGGGGGAACTCAAACAATTAGGTTTATTCCGTCACAAAAGAGAGTTGACGTTAAGGGGAATCATTCGCTCTCTCGAACAATGAGAGAAGACAAAAGATTCCCCTTAGTGTTCCACCAAAAGTAATTATTATTGTTATCATTATTATAATCATTATTATGAACAATTTGACGATACAAGGGCAGTCACGTGGATGCTGGGGAAAAAATAACACATTAATTGTAACCCTATCGTCTTGCTTTACAATCCATATCACTGTACAAGCAAATAGAGGTATGTGAGATAATTCATACACGCACAACAAAACAACATAACTATTACAACGGCCAGAGAATAAAATGAGAATTAACGTAGAGATGAGGTTAGTTAGCAAAAACGGTTATGTTGCAAAACATTTGTCTTTGGTGAAAAAAAAAAAGCTTTCCAACCTTCTATGATTTAACAGGAAAAATCAATTTGAAATCTTTGGAGTTACATAAATGATTTATGGATTATGATTAACTTACCAAGGATACTAGGAGATACCGCTTAGATTGCTGGTTTGTGTTTCATGTTTTTGGAATCAAAACAGAAACAACACAATATAGCTGAGAACATGGAGAAGGGATGTATGTGATGCCAATGGCTATGACTGCACAGTAGCTGAGAAAGTGTCACTAGAATAATGACAATGACATGGCTGCACTGTATGGCTACACTGTATGGAAAGGCAAACAAAGGTAGCACCACTGTATTGCGCACCTGACCTAAGCAGCTGCATGGCCCTGTCCCAAGGGATGACAAGATCAGGCTGAGTGCTCACCAGGCGGAGTATGTACATGGTCGTCATATAGTTCTTTACCTCAAGTGTGACATCCATATTAGTATATTTTGATAAATAGAATACACAAGCAAAATGACACTAGACCGATATGTTGAAATTGTACTCTCATTCCATTGCCTAAACCTGTGTCCCCAAGCTCTTTCTCGTTGCCATGGAAAATATTGCATTTGGTGACCATGGTTACCCTTACAATGAGCTGAGTCATCTAGTGACTGGATATTTTTACTGGGCACCTACTTATTTGAAAGTTATTAAGCTTAACTTATAACTATTTGGGTAGAAAGAATTACATTGTATCATTAAGGGTTTTTTTTTTTTCATGATAGAGTTACCATGGTAATGACTATATTTCCCCCTTATCAACACATTATTCAGACGGAAATTGGTTTGGTACTTCGCTGAAACCAACAACCTACATAAAAAAACATATATTTAGACACTCTTATTATATATCAACAAATTAAATGATAATTATGATGGAATTTTTGTTTATTTCTGCAACGCCAGTGTAAGGTTGCTATAGAAACGCTGTTGGTATGCGTACAACTCACCAGCTCAACTGAAAATGAGCATACTTGATGGCTGATGACCTGAGCTACATGAGAAATAGCATTACTGTAGCTAGAATCACTTCCCTTCCGAAATATCCCATTTTCATTATTAGAGATGTCGAAGTGACAATTACTGTAGCAAAATTGCAGTTCTTAAGACGCCATTTTGATGACGTCATTTGAGCATGTTCCCGATTAGATTTTCAGGGTAATCATGTGGGATATTGTCAGGACGTATACTTTTTTTTAAAAAGTAAAATTTGCTTGTTATACGATAGTTGCTATTTGAGCCTTTTTAAGCCACTTTTTGGCCATCGTCTGCAGGCCTAGTATGCTTGCTTCACTATCTTTCACGTAGTGATAAAAAAATAGCGTTTCCATAAAGGTTTTTTTTTTTTTCTGTGAGGTGCACACGATTCAGCTTAAGTTCAATAATCATTATGGTGAACACTCATGTCAATATCTCATAATTCTGTTAACATTCCAAAGCTATAATTCCCGTGCTTATATGTAATTATATATATATATATATATATATATATATATTTGATATATTAGTGGATATATGAGCAAATAAAATGGGATTCCATTGGGACTCGCGCCCGAGACCTCCGAATTGCTAGCCCGGTGCTCTACCGACTGAGCTATAGAAAGCCCTAGTTCAGTGTTTGTCCCAGAAACCCTAAATTCTCAGTGCTCGAATGGTCACAAGCTATATAAGTGTGTTTGTGTGTGACACACTCGTACACACTGGAGCCTGGCATAAACCTGAAGGAATATTCAACTAGGGAATAAATGCAAGGGCAGCTTTTTGAGTATGTTACAAACGAAAACAGAAAAACTAACCAAAATGAATATGATTTATTAGTGGAAAAATAGAAAGTCCTTGGTCCGATTTAATCCCATTTTCTTTGCTCATTTTTTAAATATAAAAAAAAATTGTGTCTATCATTTCACTTTATTCCCATCACCTTCACCACTTCACTATCACCACCTTCACTTTCATCTTCATTATCACATTTTTTTTTTTTGTCATGATTACCCTGTTGGCATCACCATCATCATAATCCCCTTCATTTCTATTCGTATTTACGTACTGGAATATAAAGCATGATGCATTTACGGTGTATTATATTCAGTAGTATTTCCCCAGTGTACTGTATAAGCTGTTATTTTCGCTTATAGTGGCAGTCCTTCTTCTTCATAATTTCTCAGGTATTTATTTGGAAATTTTTGTAATATAGTATATCTTTTTGTTAAAGGAATTAATTTACACATTCATTTTTTTCTTCTTGAATCATGTACGCTGTAACCTGTATACTAATATTTCATGTGATATCACTTAAAAGAATCTTGATTTATGTATGAAATTGTGTGGGAAGAAAAATAAATCAAACAAACAAATAATTTGCATAACAACTTCGAATGGAACACAGTTTGACAAGTTCCCTCTCGTATGTCTATTTTTACACCATTGGCTCTGTTATCAGAACACTCAGTGCAAACAAAGAAGGGTTTCAGTGAACTTCTTGTTTGAAATTTTAAACCAGGATGTCTTGATAACCTGTGGGGGCCGAGTTGTCAGTATACCTGCCCGACATGCTACAATGGAGGAATATGTGACGACCATAGAGGACGCTGTGTTTGTCCTCCAGGATTTATGGGCGATCATTGTGAAACAGGTAATAATGATTACAGGCGTGCAATCCAATTTTAATTACATTACTCCAATAAAAAAAAAAAACCGCTCTGTTGTCCACAAAGTATCTTTTTTTTTTTTGTATGCACTGTTTTTCTTTATTACGAGAGTGGATGGTAGTACCGATTAGGTCCCACAGTCCCTCTCTCTTTCCGTATCTGTTCATGCCTGCAGTTATTTCAACAATGCCAGTCACGCACAAAGAGCGTTGGTAACATGTTGCTTACGTGAACTGTGAGACTATTATTATAATCGTGTCAACCTTGCATTAACTCTGCTGAAAGCGTACTTGATCAGTTGGACCTACCCCAGACCGTATCCGGGCACTTACCCCCTGGGCAACTACCCTCCGGATAACTACCACCCGGATAATTACCCCCCCCCCCCCCCAGGTCTATTCCACCTTAGGGCAACTACCCCCCGGACAACTACCCTCCTAGGGCAATCACCCTCCAGGGCCATTACCCCCTAGGACAACTACCACCCGGTCATCTACCCTCCTAGGGCAATTACCCCCAAGGGCAATTACCCTTAGGACATCTACCCCCCGGATAACTACCCCCTGGGTAACTACCCCCTGGATGACTACCCCCCGGATAACTACCCCCCAGATAACTACCACCCGGATAACTACCCCCTGGATAACTACCCCCCGGAGAACTACCCCCTGGGTAACTACCCCCCGGATAACTACCCCCAGGATAACTACCACCCGGATAACTACCCCCCGGATAACTACCCCCCGGATAACTACCACCCAGATAACTACCACCCGGATTACTACCCCCCCCCCATAACCATACCCCGACCCCCCCCCCCCACCCCTCCTGATACCTACCTACTGGACAACCCTCCCTCCCCGCCCCCGAAAGTTCCCACCCTTTGTAATTTTTCCAGAAGATCATAACACCATATCAGAAGATGCACCTTTCTCTTACACTGTCATCATTTACTCTTTTGGCTTGTCATTTTCTACCGTTATAACACATTAGAAGATAAACATAAGAAAAGGAGAGTTGATTTCACTGCAATTCATATTCCCTTAACATTAGCGAGGGACCCTTCGATATAAAGCCATAATTTCTGATAGGATCCGGGCACGGTTTTATGAAGTCAGTTTTGACAAGCTATCAGTTCCACGCAATTACCAATCGTTGTAGGTCGATCAAAGCAGGTCCACGGTAACAAGTCGGTAACTCGAGCTTATCTATCAAGCAGAACCCATGGTTTTATTGAAATTATTAGAGACTAACAAGATGTCATAACTGGCAACTTTTATCAAACGGTGCCCTAATTTGTCATAAGAGTAAAATTACAGCTCGTTTTACATACAAGTAGAATTGTGCTAGTTTTCAAATTAAATGTTCTCGACACTTTATTGGGAAATCCAGTTCAAATATAAGTTAGTCTGATTAGAAAGAGTAAAATATTATGAGTTTAACGGTATTTCTTTTTTTTTTTACAAAACACCCCAAGTTGTTAACGAAGTCTTTTGTCCTGCACCCTCTTTTTTAATAGATCTATAGAGAGTTGTAGTTGACATAATTCTTTTTACATTCTAGGGCTGCTCTTTTTTATCCCGGCCATTTCAAGAGTATTTTTTTTCACAAAAACTTGAATCCTTCTTGGAATAACATGCTCTTTAATATGTCGTAAGGGGTTTCTAATTTTCTCACCCAAAAGATGTTTAAAACCTGAAGTTAGGTCTCGACCAAAACCAGACGATTTGAAAAAATGGGTGTTTTTTTTTTTCAATTCAAATAGCAAACGTTGTTCGAAAATAAAAATGAGAGACGTAATTTTCTGGGGGAGAGTTATTGTAAGAGGGGTGACTGTTTGGAGCCTAATTTTAATAAGGAGTAATTGTCAAGGGAGGTAATGCTCTGCGGTGATCATACCAAGGAGGTGACAATCTCTTCCCACATTCTTGATATACTAGTTGTTAATGCCCAATTCATGATGCAGTAGGGCAATTCTGAAATGAGCGTTAATGGTATAACAGTAAAATAGTTACAAAATTGATGAAACAATGCAAAGAAAGCAAATTAAGACAGAGACGAAGTACACAAGTAAAGATACAGTGCACTCCCGTTACAACGAACACGGTTATAACGAAATTTCGTTATAACGAAGCAAAACTTCTGGTCCCAAAAGTATCGCCATTAAAGTCTATGGTACAAAATTCGCTTATGACGAAGACGGTTATAACAAAATTTTCGTCATCACGAAGTCTTTTCTGAGCACCACTGACAAAGAAAAACAAAGGAAATGTGCTCCGTTATAACGAAATGCGGATCGCATTCGAAAATGCGTAGCGGAACAAGCATTTTTAAAGCGTCTCTGCATGAGCGAACGCATCATTGAATGTTCACTCCGTGTATCACGCACAGTTTCCGAGGGGAACTTGCGTTATTGTAATACAATAATCTGAATTCAGATAAGGTTTGTTTCATTGTTCCGAAGTCCTTTAATACAAAACACACAGATTCTGATACAACTAAATGTCCGTTAGTTCGGAAATGAAATAGGGTTTGTTATTGAGCACATTTTGGCGTTATTCCAAAGGTTCGTCAATCCGATAATAAAATATGGTCCTTATTCTCATTCTTATACGGTTCGTTAGTCCGAAAATGATAGGAATTCAAAACGTTCGTTAATCGGAACATTACAAAAAGTATCGTTAATCCATGGTGGAAAAAGGAGAGTACACTAACAAAACTTAAGAACTGCAATCCTTATAATAGTCTTAAGACAAATAAATCTTCGAAATAACTAACCTTTCTCATTTTTTTTTTCATTAGCAAAATTTCTTCGGAATAACGAACCTTATTTGTGACCGTGCACCTCAAAACGAACATAAAGTCGCACACACTGATTTTGCGTGAGGACTGAAAATAAGTGAAATGGGTCAACCTAGCCGAACTTGACTTTTTCATATTTTCTGAAAGAGCAGGTCTTCTTCTACATTATGCTAAAATTTGGTATCATAAAATGGGCGGGAAAGTGTTTTTTTTTTTAGCAGTTTATCTCAAACATTTTTGGTAGAATAGTGTGATTAGGTGTGTCTTTAGAATCTCTTTTTCATTTTTGAAAAACCTTGTCCACACTCTTCACTTTCAACTCTAATAACTTTTGAAAGGATAGCGCTACTGCTTTGAAAGTTGGCATTGATTATGGACAGAATGTGTTAATGAGGCATGCTTAATTTCAGTTTAATCTGATAATCTTTTCATCGTTGTTTCTCTGGTGGTTTACTTCCTGTTTTTTGTCCCTTTCATCGCACAGCCAGCAGGGTTTGGTAAAGATTAAGCGCTTGAATAGACACTGTACTTCAGAGCCTCTTTTCTCAGTTCATACTTTTCCTGAGTTTGTGCTTTCTTTCCAATATTTAGATAGGTTAGGAGAGTCCATTTGATTTGAGTTATACATCATTTTAAAGCTTAAAGTCTGCTCTTTCAGAATATGGCCTTAACTAAAAATTCATGTCTGGCGACTTTTTGTTTGTTTTGAGGTGCAGTGTCACATTTCATTTTCAGATGAAAAAGCCTTCGGAACAACGGGCTTTCTGAATAGTGAACCTTTCTCACTTTTTGATTTATAAACCTTCAAAATGACGAACCTCATTTCATTTTCAGATCAACGAACCTTCGGAAAATGAACAATATATTATTTTGATCTAAATTATGAACTTTCGGAATAATGATTCTTCAGAAATGCGAACCTTCAGATAAACAAACCATCGGAATCCCGGGAATGGCGAAACTTTGGAATAAGGAGCCTTTGGAGTAACGTACTTTAGTAAGAAAAGAACCTTTGGAATAGCGAACTGTAACCAAATCTTACACCGTCATTTTCTACACGTGTGACAACACAAACAACTTTATGCTCTTTTCAAAATGTAATATTTAACCGAAATTAAAGAGGTATTCTCCCATCTCACATAGCCTTCCAGCGTATGATGAGGATTCAACAAATAGAATTTTTTATGCGTGGTTTCCTTCTTTTCGTTATACATTGCATATTATATTTGTTCGGTTATAACGAAATTTCGTTAAAACGAAAAAAAAAATGCCGGTCCTGAGCATTTCGTTTTAACGGGAGTGCATTGCACATGGACACACACGAGATTAATCCCTTGTAATGAGAGAAAGAGGAAAGGTGAGTAATGAATGAGAGGAATAGACTACCTTCACGGTGGACAGAGAAAAGCGAGAGGAAAGAGGAAGATGATGGGTCAAAACCAGGGCACGTGAGGCATGAGATATAAGCTCCTCCAAATAAAGAAGTGTTACATGGAGTTGTGGTAAACGATAGACGATTGTGGTTAAAAAAAATATTGCAAAAAGTATAACTCATTCTGAAGTGTAACATTTCTTCAAAATGTCTTTAATTCAATGGTAAAGGCATTCAAACTTAAAACTTCTTTTATACTATACTATTAAGAGAAATCCGAAATTTCGGAGCAGTAAAAGAAAATACAGATTTAGCGAAAATAGTTTTGGTTAAAGGCATTGACATTTTACTGGATTACCGGGTAGGATATGAAGGGACAGCTTCGTGTTTTATGAACATAGAGTCAAAATACAGAGGGAGAAATTAAGCTTGTATACATAAATCGTCCTAAATGCAAACGATACAAATCGTAAATCCTTAAGATGTTTTTTTTTTTTTCATAAGATGATGTATCAGTATGGTACTCCGTGATTCCTGGCAAGTAATACAATGAACTTCGTTTCCTGTAGTAATGATATCCTTTTTATTAAACGTAAGAGTCGGGGGGGGGGGAGGGTGGTGGGGGGCAATGACCCGGGAGGTAGTTACCCAGGGGGTAATTGACGTGGTGCACTGTCCTGGGGGTAATTTTTCTTCTTGATAGTTATAGGGGAGGGGGAGTTGTAGGCCTACTTATCCGGGCTAATCATCCATGGGGAGTTATCGGAGGGGGTAGTTATTGGGTGGAAGTTATCTGGGGTCTAGTTATCGGAGGAGGGGGTAATTAACCTGGGGACAATTATCCTGGTGGTAATTATCGGGGGGGGGGTAGGTATCGGGGGGTAATTATCCGGGGGGTAATTATCCGGGGGGTAGTTATCCGAGGGGTAGTTATCCGGGGGGTAGTTCTCCTGGGGGGTAGTTACCCAGGGGGTAGTTCTCCGGGGGGTAGTTATCCAGGGGGTAGTTTTCCGAGGGGTAATTATCCAGGGGGTAGTTATCCGCGGGGGTAGTTATCCAGGGGTAGTTATCCGAGGGGTAGTTATCCAGGGGGTAGTTTTCCTAAGGGGGAATTGCCCTGGGGGGTGATTGCCCTCGGAGGGTAGTTGTCCGGGGGGTAGTTGTCCTAGGGGGTAATTACCCTGGAGGGTAATTGCCCTTGGAGGGTAGTTGTCCGGGGGGTAGTTGCCCTAGGGAGGAATTGTCCTGGGGGGTAATTATCCGGGTGGTAGTTATCCGGAGGGTGGTTTTCCAGGGGGTACTGTTCCTAGACCCCTATACAGACATTCAATCAGAGATTTGACAGCCGCATCTATCGATCTTTCAGTGCGTGTTTTTGTGACAAAAAAAAAATGTCATCTATCGAACCGTAAGTTATTCATACGGCTATAGACATGTGTACATTATGCACCACTGAATGATCAAATAAGAGCTATCTTCGATGTATGTACAAACATTGTATGATATAATAACACAAGTATGTATAGGCCTAATGAATGCAATGATGCAAACGTTGTGTGACGTGCCTACAAATCCGCCCTTCATTACAGCATGCTTACCCGGCTTCGTGGGAAAGATGTGCTTAATTTCTTGCATTGATATTGACTCCCCGAACGACTGTCAGAGGGCGCTATTCTGCCTTCCAGATCCATACGGATGCTCTTGTGCAGCTGGCTGGTCGGGACTCGATTGTAGTACAGGTAATAAAAAAAAATGTGATTATGTGAAATGAGAAACGACGTTGATTGTGATTGCCTTCTACTGAATACCAGCATCCCGATCTGTTTGGACAAAGTTACATATGCTATGTCGTGTGGTATAACGTTATCCTCAACAAATAATAATAATAATAATAATAATAAAGTAGTTGCCATTTTATCAATGTGACTCTAAACGTGCAATAGATGTGTTACCTTGTCCTCGGCAAAATGCATGACAATAGCATTCTTATGGTTTGTTATCAGGCGTGTTGAAAAAAAAAGAAGGTAAATTGCTACAAAAGGTAGCTAGCTGGTACTGAAACTTTCGCTGACAGTGTCTGCAAGGACAACAGTAAAAGTAGTTCGACTCCACCATCGCAAGTATGCTCGGTGATCCCCCCGCCATCTTTTATAACCTCTCGAGTCCCATAGTCAGCACTATAATGTCCTGTGGGATTTACCTCCCATAGCAGTGTCAGGTTTACAACTAACGATTGACACTTTTGTTTATCCAAAGTCTTTCCTTCAAGTTGTCACTAATTTTTAGTCAATGCAGAGATATTATGACCACGAAAAGTCCGCAAGGAACAACCAACGGGCCATTCTGAATTGAATAAAAATGAAAGAACCAAATCAGTCATCTATCGACCAAAAACTTGACAAAATGTTTATTTTCATTGGCAGTAAGTATGAATATATAAAAAAAAATCAGTCAATGACAATTTCAGTTCGAAAATATATCGAGGTCTGGCAAGGGGGAATCCCCTTGAAAGTATGTATATTTCTTTCTTTTCTTTTTGTAATCGATATGAAATTTGAAAATCTTTAGATCTCATATGATTTGATTGTACAGGGTGTCATGCACCAACAAAACCATCTCATGCACCAACAAACAATCTGGAATCAACACCGAGACTTGAACTTTCTGAGAGACAAAATGACCTCAACTGTTCACTCCATTATTGCAACCAACTCTCTCTAGTGTCCCGGATGGACACTTTTTATTCCCATCCCTAGGTTCTCATTGCTGTTCTCCATCACACCTTCCCCCAACAAGAGGAAAGTTATGAATGTAACTTTTCGACTATAAACACCTTCGTTGTAAGGCTTACTTCACTGTTCTCGCGTACTATTCAGCTTACACGATTACAAACTCAATAGTTTTGTGTTGTTTCTTACAAACATCACCTGGCATACTACGCTTAAAATTACTGATTGAGCCTTATCAGAATCAGTTAATTCCGGTATCAATCGTCCACTTTTAGAACAATATATGAAAACTTGACAAGCCCCCTACAAAACATGTAAATCCAATAATTACGCAATGTGTCTACAGAGGGTGTGGGAGGGGGTTTATCCCCCCTCCCACGGTAGGAACTTTTTGCATTTTGATGTTGTAAATGGTGCAATTTGATGCATGTTTTTGCGCGTTTTATCGACGTGAAACAGTCCCACTTGTTTAAGGTAGCAGTTTATTTTGATGTAGATTATTATTGAAAAATTTGCCTATAAAATGGTATGATTTAAATACACTTCTTCTATTGATTCTCTTCACTGAATATCATGAACGCGACTGAACCCGAGCGAGCGGAGCGAGCGAGGGGGGAGGGGAGGGTGTGTCCCCCCCTCCCACGGTAAGAACTTTTTGCATTTTGATGTTGCAAATGGTGCAATTTGATGCATGTTTTTGCGTGTTTTAAGGAGTTGAAACGGTCCCACTTGCTTAAGGTTGCAGTATATTTTGATGTAGATTATCATTGAACAATTTGCCTATAATATGGTATGTTTTAAATGCACTTCTTGTATTAATTCTTTTCACTGAATATCATTAATGCGAGTGAACCTGAGCGAGCGGAGCGAGCGAGGGGGAAAGGGAGGGTGTGGGAGGGGGGTGTCACCCCTCCCACGGTAAGAACTTTTTGCATTTTGATGTTGCAAATGGTGCAATTTGATGCATGTTTTTGCGTGTTTTAAGGAGTTGAAACGGTCCCACTTGCTTAAGGTTGCAGTATATTTTGATGTAGATTATCATTGAACAATTTGCCTATAATATGGTATGTTTTAAATGCACTTCTTGTATTAATTCTTTTCACTGAATATCATTAATGCGAGTGAACCTGAGCGAGCGGAGCGAGCGAGGGGGAAAGGGAGGGTGTGGGAGGGGGGTGTCCCCCCTCCCACGGTAAGAACTTTTTGCATTTTGATGTTGCAAATGGTGCAATTTGATGCATGTTTTTGCGTGTTTTAACGAGTTGAAACAGTCCCACTTGCTTAAGGTTGCAGTATATTTTGATGTAGATTATCATTGAACAATTTGCCTATAATGTGGTATGTTTTAAATACACTTCTTGTATTAATTCTTTTCAATGAATATCATTAACGCGAGTGAACCCGAGCGAGCGGAGCGAGCGAGGGGGGAAGGGAGGGTGTGGGAGGGGTGGGGGTGTCCCCCCTCCCACGGTAAGAACTTTTGCATTTTGATGTTGCAAATGGTGCAATTTGATGCATGTATTTGCTCGTTTTATCGACGTTAAAGAGTAACACTTGTTTAAGGTAGCAGTATAATTTGATGTAGATTATTATTGAACAATTTGCCTATAAAATGTGACCGTGCACCTCAAAACGAACATAAAGTCGCACACACTGATTTTGCGTGAGGACTGAAAATAAGTGAAATGGGTCAAACTAGCCGAACTTGACTTTTTCACATTTTCTAAAAGAGTGGATCTTCCTTGACATTATGCTGAAAGTTGGTATCATAAAACAGGCAGGAAAGTGTGTTTTTTAGCAGTTTATCTCTTAACATTTTTGGTAGAATAGTGTAATTAGCTGTGTCTTTAGAGTCCCTTTTTCATTTCTGAAAAACCTCTTCCACACTCTTCACTTTCAACTCTAATAACTTTTGAAAGGATAGTGCTACTGCTTTGAAAGTTATGATTAATTATGGACAGAATGTGTTGATGACGCATGCTTAATTTCAGTTTAATTTGATAATCCCTTCATTGTTGTTACTCTGGTGGTTTACTTCTTGTTTTTTGTCCCATTCATCGCACAGCCAGCACGGTTTGGTAAACATTAAGCGCTTGAATAGACACTGTACTTCAGAGCCTCTTTTCTCAGTTCACACTTTTCCTGAGTTTGTGCTTTCTTTTCACTATTTAGATAGGTTAGGAGAGTCCATTTTATTTGAATTATACATCATTTTAAAGCTTAAAGTTTGCTCTTTCAGAATATGGTCTTAACTAAAAATTCATGTCTGGCGACTTTTTGTTTGTTTTGAGGTGCAGGGTCACAAATGGTATCATTTGAATAATCTTCTTGTATAAATTCTTTTCACTGAATATCATGAACGCGACTGAACGCGAGCGAGCGGAGCGAGCGAAGGGGGAGGGGAGGGTGTGGGAGGGGGGTGTCCCCCCTCCCACGGTGAGAACTTTTTGCATTTTGATGTTGCAAATGGTGCAATTTGATGCATGTTTTTGCGTGTTTTAAGGAGTTGAAACAGTCCCACTTGTTTAAGGTTGCAGTATGTTTTAATGTAGATTATTATTGAGCAATTTGCCTATAAAATTGTACCATTTAAATAATCTTCTTGTATTAATTCTTACACTGAATATCATGAACGCTGTCTGTTCAGCAATCAAACAGAATAAGCATGCACACGAGGATGTAGATAGGGGCATATCCCCTCCCACACGAAGGTGATCTTGCGTTTTCAGACCTGAAATTCAGCGATCTGGTGCAAATTTTTGGTGCAATACTTTTTCATCGAAGAGTTGAAATCACGGAATTCAGCTCTTATTCCGAATGTGCACCATCTGTGTGTATGTATAAAGTCTAGTGAGGTGGAGCTTAGGGGAAGGGGAATTCCCCCTCCCGCTCGCGGAGCTTTTGCGTTTTTAGAATTGAAATAAAGCGATCTGGGTATAGCCACAGTCTACTTCTGTGCATGGCGGAAGGGGGGGGGGGAGGGGTGGCCGAGCAGGGGGAAGGCGTGGGCGAGTGTTATCTCCACCCTTCCCTTCCGATGGAGCTTTTTCCTTTTTAAGGTTGAAATTGAGATATCTCGTATACGCATATTTGATGGAATCAACATTTGGGAATTCACCAAAAAAAAAAAAAAAAAAATGATGGGGGGGGGGGGGACTGAGGGAGGAAAGGATCGATTAAAAGGGGAAATTCCCCTTATACATGAGGGAACCTTGAGTTTTCGGAATATAAGTGATAAGTCTTGTGCACTCAGAATTATTCATATTTTTTTTTTTTTTTTTGTAAATCTAAAAAGTCTACTAAGCTAGGGAAAGAGGCACAGAGGGGGAGGGTTTGGGAGGGAGGTTTGAAATTCAACGATCTGGTGCACATTTTGAGTGAAATATTCAAAAAATATCTTATTTGATGAAAGGTTGCAAAGGAGACCCGCTTCATGTGCATGCATATAGTATACACGCATTTTTTTTCCGCCTCCCAAATCCCCGGTCCAAATCTTAGGGGGGGGGGGGGCGACCGCCCCCATCGCCCCCCCCCCCCTCCCCCCGGCTACGCCAGTGCATACGGGTGCACATAATCCGGAGAGATTACACCAGATGTAATCAAACATTTCTCCAGTAGTATGAATATTTTGACTGAGACTGTGCATTCTGGTAGTATCGACTGTAATATCCTCACATACTTGACCAATAAATTTACATAACTTCAGGCATATATATATATATATATATATATATATTCCAACACATACACTTCATCTTTAAACGTGAAAACCAAACATACACTTTCTTCATGATGAAATTGTGCTGACTGTTGCAAAGATATGTCTGTTTCCCCAACACAAACTTTCACTGGAGTTTCACTGAATGAGGTAACAGCACTCATCTCTTGATTATAACAAAATCGTATTTAAACACTATGACACATGTGTATATCTACTCAATGTACTTGGTAATAAGTCTTATACTTGTGTCAACGCTGCGTCATAAGTTAGCCAAAACAACAACAAAAAATTTACCATCGGGACCTTTCCTTTTTTTCCTTTCCCACATACGTATTGTCACCCGTTAGGATGATATAATACATGTGCAAATTCTAGAAAATATCGAGATCATACTCGACACACAAATGTGATCCTGTCACTCTATAACGAAATACATATACAGGTTATCAATTCATAAAAGTGACATATATCTTGGCTTCTTTATGCCTCACTGTCACTCAATACTTTTTCATAATACAAAACAACACAAATTCCTTTGTTTTAACACAAATCGGTTGACACAAAACTCAATATTTTGATCAACAGTTCTCCTGTGACTGGCCGGTTGTTTTTGCTAGACTGTTTTTGCATTTGCTAGCGTTAACTCTGTAACGTATCGGTATACATTGTACATACAAATCTGAA
Source organism: Diadema antillarum (assembly GCF_040938485.1). Taxonomy (NCBI): domain Eukaryota; kingdom Metazoa; phylum Echinodermata; class Echinoidea; order Diadematoida; family Diadematidae; genus Diadema; species Diadema antillarum. Next base: position 2,619,197 of record NW_027270992.1, on the reverse strand, counting down.
TCCTTTAACTCTTCAGGATTTATTGAAAAAAATCAAAAAAAGAAGTGCGCAACTGAAGCACAGCTTTCACTGTATTCTTACACACCACAAATGTTGTATCCTGGCGCTTCCTGTAATGATGGGTTTTCAAAATACCATATAATGCTCAGCGGGTGACACATCGTGATTCTTTTTTTCAAATAATGTCTCCTTTTAAAGACAGAATATTGTGTACTTTCTCATACTTCCTAGCATCACTCACATATACTGTTTTCGTTTAAAAACAAACATGATTAACATAAATACAATTTCTTCCTTCACAGATCCTTGAAAATACATAAACAGATATATACATTGTCGTATAAAACAATCAACATCAGAGTCTTGTCTGTTGTGAGTCTTGTTTGAAATGTTCTGCTTGATGTATGGTTTACTGTAGATTTGAGGTCGTTATCGTTCGGCAACATTATCAGTGCGTGCACAGTTTTAAGCTCGCGTCAAAGCGTCTGCTAATTTGTTGTCCTTTCCTGCTATGTGCACAATTCTCAGTGGCTACGAGTGGATAATTACTCCAACGGAAGAGACGCTGATTTTTGTGCTTGAAGCGTTGTAATAACGTCAATGGGTTATGGTGAGTGTACAGCAGGATGTCTCTTCCACCGTCCAAGTACGCTTCGAAATGTTGCACGGCTAGAACGACACTGAGACATTCCTTCTCCACCGTAGAATACTTTTGCTGATGGCGATTCATTTTTTTTTATTTTTATTTTTTTTTTTTTGGAGAAGAAACACAGGGTTTGCTGTGTCTGTTGTCGTCGTCCTGAAGCAGCTGGGCTCCTACTCCTCGGCCACTATTATCCGTAGCCAGCTGGAAGCTCCTCTGGAAGTTTGGTGCAATGAGCACGGGATCGTTCATGAGAACGGCCTTCAGCTTCTGGAATGCACCCTGGCAGTTCGCCGACTACTGGAACGTTTTACCCTTTTTCAACAGGTCCGTTAAAGGACAAGTTCACCTTCATAAACATAAGGATTGAGAAGATGCAACAATATTAGTAGAACACATCAGTGAAAGTTTGAAGAAAATTGGACAATCGGTGCAAAAGTTATGATTTTTTTAAATTTTTGAGTTGGAACCGCTGGATGAGGAGACTACTACAGCTTGTGAGTCATATGCGTACAACAGTATAAAGAAAATATAAAAGAAAATTCAACATATTTTCACTTTTTTCGCATAATAAAAGAGCAATTGACTTGCCTCTTTCTAAAGGCAGGGGGAATGATATTACCCATAACATTTATCGGTAACGAGTCAGGGGAATGTGTACTTTTTTCAAAAGATGGAATTTTGTGAAATTCTCTTTATATTTTCCTTATATTGTTGTACGCATGTGACATCTAAGTTATTCACACACTGCAGTAGTCTTCTCATCCAGCGGGTACTGCACAAAAACTTCAAAAATTCATAACTTTTGAACGGATTGTCTGATTTTCCTCAAACTTTCAATGATGTGTTCTACTAATATTGCTACATTCTCTCAATCCTTATGTTTATGAAGGTGAACTTGTCCTTTAAGGGCACCATCAAGTGACTGAAGTTGGGAACGAATCTAAGGTAGAATCTGCACATTCCCAGAAAGCGCTGAAGCTCCCGTTTCGATGCCGGCACTGGGAAGTCCACGATTGCTCGGACCTTGGCATCACGTGGTGCGACGCTACCTCGGCCTACCTTTTGACCTAGGTAGGTCACACAAGCTTTCCCAAACTCGCATTTGTCCAGATTCACCACGAGACCTGCATGCGACAACCTCTGGAACAGCTCTCGAAGATGAAAAATTACATGTTCCTCCCACTTATTGCTGACAACCAACACATCGTCTATATAGACAACACAGTTATCATACCCAGCAATAACCCCATTCATTATCCGTTGAAAAGTGGCGGGGGAATTTTTATCCCGAATTTACTGACAAACTCAGCACTTCCTATCCGATCAATACATTCCTCAATCAAAGGAAGTGGGAACGAATCAGTTTTAGTTGTGGTATTGACCTCCCGGTAATCTATACAAAACCTGGACGTTCCGTCTGGCTTTGGGACTATCCCCTACTGGGGAACTTCAGTTTGAGAATCTGGGCTCTATGATTCCATTTGCAAGCATTGAATCTATCTCCCTATCCACCTGTTCTCTCTTAGCACGATGAATCCGAAAAGGATGCTGCTTTATAGGTGCATTTTCACCAACATGTACCGTATGAACAGTGTCTTTCGCACAACCCAATTTATCACTGCAAACCTCCGGCAATTCCTGGAAGATGTCGAAAACATCTTGCCTCTCTGAATCAGACAGATGACTGAGCAGTAACTCTGGATTTTCTAGGGCCTTTGAGTTCTCTACTCGCGGAATCATTCCTGACTTGAAACTCACACTCTGAGAATCTGGAGCATCATGGTCAAACTCTTCTGCCCTTTTCCCAGCACTGTGTAGAAAATTCTCACTCACAACTGCACCTACGTCTTCTACACGTTCATGGTACTTCTTCGACCGTGACACACTCCCTTGATTTTTCTACGGTCAGGCATGCCCACCACATAAGTCTCCTTCCAAGCTTCCTCTCTACAACATAATAATTATCAAATGGACCACTGAATTTAGCCTTCAATGCATCACCCGGCAATGGAAGCAGAACCAAGACTTTGTCTCCCACCTCAAACAGACGATTCTTTGCCTTTCGGTCAAAGCGTTCCTTCATAGTCTGTTGCGAAAACTTCAAGTGTTCTCTCACCACTTCATTCGCTCTCACAAGACGCTCTCTGAACGTGGGGATGTAGTCTAGGCCAATGGAATCTTTTCTTCCTCATCATACAACAGATCCGTTCCTTCACAACTTTCAGGGGCCCTCTTGGTTCATGCCCAAACACCAACTCAAAAGGAGAGAATCCAGTTGATTCATTAGGCACTTCGCGAGCAGCGAAGAGAAGAAAAGGGATACCTTTATCCCAGTCCCTGGGATTATATCCTGACAGTAGACCTTCAACATCGTCTTGAGCGTTTGATGGTACCTTTCTAAGGTCCTCTGAGATTGCGGATGGTATGCAAATGACTTAATCTGTTGAATACCAAGCTGGTACATCAACTCCTGAAAGATACGTGACATGAAATTGCTACCTTGATCCGACTGAATTTCTTTTGGTAGCCCGTACTACAGTAAAGAAAGTAAAGAAGGCATCCAGAACTGACTTAGAAGATATGCTCTTCAAGGGAAATACTTCTGCGTATCTTGTGGAAACATTCATCACTGTCAATAAATACTGACATTCGGACTTTGCTATAATTGGAGTTCGGCAATGGACCAACGCAATCTACCATCATACGTCTAAATGGCTCTTCAAAAGCCGGAATAGGAATCAACGGCGCAGGTCTAATGGCATGTTGTGGTTTTCCTACCACTTGACATTCATGACACATTCGACAAATTTCAGACACATCCTTTCTCATCTTGAGCCAGAAGAATTGAGTTCTGATTCTACACAAAGATCTTCTTGACACCCATGTGTCCGGCCATTGGAATTCCATGTGCAAGACAATAGAATATCCTTTCGATACGGCGGAGGAACAACTAATCTAGAGGCCGCCATTTCCTCATTTAAACACTAGACTTTACATAGAAACATTCTGGCACTTCCTTCGCCTAATTTGCACTCAATGCACCCTCTCTCAACTTCTAAAACTCACTATCTTCCACCTGTGCTTTGATTAAAGCTGGCTGACTGAACACACCTTCTTCCCAACTTTGTTCTCTTTCATCTTCACTAGTCACCTTTCCAAAGAATGTGTCATCAAGAGAAACTTCACTTTCAAACTCATCTCTCTCACGCTCTGCTTCACTTGCTCGAAACCTAGTGACAACACATGTTGGAAATACTTCTGGAAATTAATCGACGAGTTTTTCGGTTTCCTGTTCGTACACTGGGACTTCGGAAACAACCGGAAGGACACTCACTCGACTTCCTGCAAGGTCATTACCAAGTAAAAAAGAAACTCCATCCAAAGGGAGAAATGGAACAATTCAATGGAAAATGGAAAATCACTCCCCCTGAAATCAGTCCACTCTCCAAATTCAATCGGAATAGAGGGACCGCCTGCGTTCTTCCGTCAACATCATGTATCAGTACTTTTCTATTTTCTGTTACAGTCTATGGGCATACTCTTCACATCTCCAACCATGAGGAACTGTGTAGCTCCTGTATCACGAAGGATGACAATCGGTACTTTAAATTTAGCAATGGTAACTGTACCCTGGGAAATGAAGTTCTTGTACTTTTAATCCACACGACCACTTGAACACGTATCTGTCATTTTTGAGACAGTACTTTTCACATTTGGATTACGCTGTTCATCACTTAAGGCTCGGTCACAAATGCCTTTACGAACTGCTACGAACGCCGTACAAACGATTTTTAGACAACTTCGTAAGATCTTCTTAGGAAGGTAGTACGAAACCAGCGTTCGTAGATCGTTCGTAGACCGTTCGTAAGTTCGTAGCCTGGTCGATGATTTTGTCCAAGATTTTTTTTAACTTCGTACGAAACCCTCTCTTCGCAAGGCGGATGTACGAACGTCGTGCGATCATCGTAAGAACTACGCAAGATTTTGCAGGGTCGAGAGACAATTCTAGAAGCCTTAAATTCTTACGATGATTGTAAGAACGCCTTAAGTCGTTCATAGAGGGCTCTTATGTCTTTCGTAAGAATGCCTTACGAACGGCGATTCGAACGGCGTTCTTACGAACAACTCTTCGAGTTTGTATAAGGCGTTCGTAAGGGACTCGTAAGGCGTAGGTACACAATATTAAGTTTGTGCAACAGTTAAGTTTTAGGGGTATAAAGCCAAACGTGCGAAGTTCAAATCCTCACTTTGTGTTCGACCACAAAGCATTTCTGTTAAATATGGGACCAAAAGGGAAGGCAATCAAATGGAAAAGAGGGAAGGGGAAGAACGAAAAGAGGGAGATGAGGAGGAAGGAGCGAGAGGGGGAGAGTTGGAGCAACAACCTCCTCCTCTCCTTGTAGATGCAGCTGCAGTCTCCTTGGCACTACTGCCATCTTGAAGTATAAAACTTTCAACTGTTACAGAATTTTCGACAGGACACGGCAGCGTCTTTTTAACAACCCGACAAAATATACAAACAATCGTAAATCTTCTTACGAATGACTTGAGAGTGCCGTGAGTTGCACGTACGACCATCTTACGACAAAAAGAAATCGTAAGATGGCCCGTAAGTCTGACGAAAGAATATTCAACTCAAGGCATTCTTACGAAAAACGTACGAATTCTAGGGCCATAAATCTTAAGTTGTTCTTGTGAATTAAACAGCGTTCGTACGAAATTCGTAAGAAAACCGTATAAGAATCTGTGCCCCATCTACGTATGAATCTCTACGAACTCCAGAATTCGTACGAACAGTGATATTCGTACGAACCTTTGTGACCGTAGCTTTACACTTGACTTAACAACACCAGTGGTGGCTGTTTGGTACGGTTTCTCTTTTGTTTCAGCATCTGAACTGTTCTGTGGACGTGTGTCCGCAGGGACTAAACCAAGTGTTGCTTTTTGCTTTTGTTTTTCTTTTGCTTCATTCTGTTCCAGGAATCGCCTACACTCGGACTTAATGCGACCTGTTTTTCCACAGAAAAATCATCTCATCTCTTTGTATCTTTTTGTGATTAGACTTTACTTTATCCCTGCATTCACTATGACTACTACGGAGCCCCTAAGGGGACATGACAAGAATTTTTTTTCCTAAGTCGTTCCCTCGACTTACTAAGTCGTTCCCACGACTTACTAAGTCGTTCCCTCTACTCACTAAGTCGTTCCCTCGACTTATTATGTCATTCCCTCGTCTTACGCAAGTCGTTCCCACGACTTATAAGTCGTTCCCTCGACTTACTAAGTCGTTCCCACGACTTACGTAAGTCGTTCCCTCGACTTACGCATAATCTCATAGAGACACGCCCACAACTACGTTACAACTGTCTGCTGCCCTCTAGTGGTTTGTAATTCAACAAATCAAGGTCTTGAATAAGAAAAACGTCACATGAAGGTAGTATTTCCTTTCAAATTTACGGAAATTACATTATAAAATTGAAATAAGGAATAATACACATCTAAGCGTGAAAATGTCCACATGCAGGACAGGAGGCTGGAGTTCATTTTCCTGAAATTTAGTGATTAATTAGATTGGCTTGGATTTTACAGCAATTGTGCCTGTCTGAATAAAAGAATCCATTCAAGTATTCTATTGATGTTCCCACCATTAAAAACAAGATAGCTATTGTATGGGGGTGGAGGAGGAGCTCCCCCAGTTTTGGGGGCAACATCCACAATACTATATTCTTAACGTGCAGAGGTATCAACATACCATATTTATGATAATGTTTTCATTTTATATACATTGTACAGTACCTTACACGAAGTAAATCATCTCTAAGCATTTTACAGCTTTACGGAAGTTTGTAAAGGTCATTTGAGAATAATGCCACTTACTTATTAATTTCAAAATGGAGAGAATCCTCAGGCATGCTCCATCAAAAAAGTGAAGCTATAGGTTGAACACCTGATGGAACGTACATGTGAAATTGATTCATCAACATTGTTTGACAAAGCAGATCCTCTTTATGGTGATTAGAAAGATGGCACATGAATCCTTCAGCACAAAACCGTATTGATACTCCAGTAACTAGATTCATTACAATTCCTGCACTTGCAAAATCTACCTTTCCAACTCTTCGGGGAGCATGCTCGCCAGAACCTCATCTTTCAGGGGCATGCATACCAAATCGGGTGCTGTTCGTTATTCCGAAGGTTCGTTAATCCGAACACACAAATTACCTATACCTAGAGGTTCTTTTAAAGTCATGAAATTCTTCTGTCGAGATGTTTTCATTGCAACTGATTGACAAATTGCCCTACATCGACGTAAATAAGCGCTGAATTGATCAGTGTTTTTTAGTAGTAGCCATGATAAAAATCATGGGCGTACATACACGAGCAGGATTCGATCCTACGACCTCCTGATCACTGGACAGGCGTCATCTCCACTAGACCACCGAGCTTTCGCTCGACAGCAAGTGTTGGTTCTAAAACACTGATCAAAAAGATGCTTATTGCGAATCAATTGCAACTTTGCAATAGATTCAGGGATAAAAGTTGCAAATTTTGCAATAGATGGCAAATGTCATAATTGCGGCTGCTTATATAAATGCTGGGGGACAAATCTCCAAATTTGTTCATTTCTTGTAAAAAAACAACAAGAAGAAAATATTCCGTACAAATTACATTCTAATGAAATGTATGATTGTGTAAGACACACTTTTTTTTTTAAATACCCCCGCATACACAAAGTGTTTAAGGGGGTATAATAGGAATCATCGTGTGGTAGGTCGGCCGGTCCGTTGCAAATCTTGCGTCGTGAACTCCTTCGACAGTTTTGAAGCAATTTCAATGAAACTGGTTACATGATGACATTGAGATGAAAATAATATGCAAGACATGTTTTTTTGTTTTGTCGGAGTAAGCGTTGCCATGGTAACCACAATTTTCCAAAAACCTTGTGGAGAGTTACTTCCACAGTATTTGAGCAATTTATTTCAAATTTGGTATGTATAATGATCTATAGGTGTAGTTAGGTAAGACACATTTTGTGTTTGTACCCTACAAGGCGTTGCCATGGTAACTGCATGTTTTCTTGAAAAATCTTGTGGAGTGAACTGCTTCCACAATTTTGAGGCAACTGAACTTAAATATGGTGTACATGATGACATTGAGGTGTAGATATGCAAGACATTATTTTTTGTTCGTTTGTTCGTTTGTCGGAGAAAGCGTTGCCATGGTGACCACAATTTCCCCAAACATTGTGGAGTGAACTACTTCCAGCGTTTAAGCAATTTATTTCAAACTCAGTATGTAGGGCCTACAATGATCTATAGGTGTAGTTATGCAAGACGCCCTGTGTTTGTTAACCTGTTGCCACGGTTACTGCAGCAGTCAAACTCACCAGGTACTCACAATGTACTAAGCACATACACACACACACACACACACACACATAGCAAGGTCATTGCAAATTTGTGCTGGACACATTTTTCAAGAGTACAGTTGAAATTCTGTTTGCCATGGAAACAGTGCATTTTGACCGTGAAATCAGGTTTAAAAATGTAGATTTAAATTCATCCGCAGTCCTCAGGAAATTCAGAAGAAATTTTGGCACATGTCGGGATGGTAACTGATCTGCACAAGAAGTATTTTTAAGCAGCTGTAATAAGCAGTAGAATGACTTTTTTTCTTTCTTTTTTTTTTCAATTTAGATGTAAATTATGAATATGATGTATTACACGCTATACATATACACCATACCACACTAAAATTAACCTACTGTATACGCTCAATATTCTGCAAGGTATTTATCTTCATGAATTTCTCAAGACAGCTGCTACATGACGTATCCATGAATTTATAAACACACACAAAAATCATCTCTGACACTGACATGAGAAGGCATCTGCATACATATATTATTTGTACATTCAGTATACTGTGTACCCCACAATCATGAATTTAAGTACTTCCACAATTGTCTCAAAGTCTTGATAAATACTTGCTAAATATATGGCGTATACAGCATAGCAAATTAAGCTTGCTCCTCAGCCCCCCCCCCCCCCCCCCCCCCCCCCACCCCCAACATATGTGACCGTGCACCTCAAAACGAACATAAAGTCGCACACACTTATTTTGCGTGAGGACTGAAAATAAGTGAAATGGGTCAACCTAGCCGAATTGGACTTTTTCATATTTTCTGAAAGAGCGGGTCTTCTTTTACATTATGTTAAAATTTGGTATCATAAAACGGGTAGGAAAGTGTGTATTTTTAGCAGTTTATCTCGAACACTTTTTGGTAGAATAGTGTGATTAGGTGTGTCTTTAGAATTCCTTTTTCATTTCTGAAAAACCTTGTCCACACACTTCATTTTCAACTCTAAAAACTTTTGAAAGGATAGGGCTACTGATTTGAAAGTTGGCATTAATTATGGACAGAATGTGTTAATGAGGCATGCTGAATTTCAGTTTAATCTGATAATCCCTTTATTGTTGTTACTCTGTTAGTTTGCTTCCTGTTTTTTTTTTTTTTTTGTCCCATTCATCGCACAGCCAGCACGGTTTGGTAAAGATTAAGCGCTTGAATAGACACTGTACTTCAGAGCCTCTTTTCTCAGTTCATACTTTTCCTGAGTTTTTGCTTTCTTTCCAATATTTAGATAGGTTAGGAGAGTCCATTTGATTTGAGTTATACATCATTTTAAAGCTTAAAGTCTGCTCTTTCAGAATATGGTCATAACTAAAAATCCATGTTTGGCGTGCCTCATTAACACATTATGTCCATAATCAATGCCAACTTTCAAAGCAGTAGCACTATCTTTTCAAAGTTATTAGAGTTGAAAGTGAAGCATAATGTAAAAGAAAACCCGCTCTTTCAGAAAATATGAAAAAGTCAAGTTCGGCTAGGTTGACCCATTTCACTTATTTTCAGTCCTCATGCAAAATCAGTGTGTGCGACTTTATGTTCGTTTTGAGGTGCACGGTCACATATATCACGTAGATGATGGGCGATTGATGACAAGACATGATGGAGACACAAAACACACTGTCTCTTTACAGTTTTGTCGAACATAGATACTTGTATTGTTTTCATAATGCTGAATGCTCTTTATGCAATGTACTCTGTTTACCAAGAACAAGACAGTGTGCACTTTCACAGATATGTAGGACCCCTACATTGTACCTCTTTTCTTTAATATTGCTCTCATATTGAAAGAAATGTTCATAATATGAATGACGGTAAAGAGAAATGTGCAAAAGAAAAGCATACTAAGTACTACGAGTATGAAAAGGCAGTTAATGAGAGTGCACACCTTGCTGAGTACAGAAGAGCCATTCATTCACTCCTCATAATATGAAACACTGGTTACACCTACAAAAGGATAAGGGGTGAGGAAATCAAAGTATCAATATTGTTATGATATTTAACATTAAATTATTAAAAAAATTACTAGTTTCAATAATTCATTACTGCTGATAATCCGTATGTTTCTAACATGCTTCTCTTTACATAGCTCCCTGTTCACTGAGTGATTGACTACATCAAAGCTGTGAACGAAGAGTAATGATTTCATTAGTCCCTTGCTTGTGATTTTTCTATTTGTTTTTATGTATTTTTAAATCAATACAGTTTAACCCCATGAATACACTTAAAATTGATAAATTCAATGTTCTTTGAATCATGCTTGATTGCCAACTGGGTGACAGTCTGCTGGAAACTCTTCAGTCAACTAGCTGCTGCTGTAATCCTCATGAATAGGATTACTTCACATTCTCTCTTCTAAGGACATATGTAGACCCATCGCTAAATGTGTCAAAGCCTCCACATTAAAATCTGTATTCTATACCAAATGTCTTCTCTGCAGTTCAGCACGAATGAACACATACATATGTACAGTGTATGGCATGAACATCTTCATGACAACATCATGCAATCACATCTGAATCACACCAGGTTTCTCTTCCCATTGCATAAACCCTATCTATCCCAGATCCTACCATCAATTTACACTGAGCTCAAAATGAACCCACATCTATGGCTGAATACATGGGCTCATGTGTGTGTTCCACACTGTCAAACACTCATGCACGTCTTTTAAAGGTATTAGCCCACATTTGTAAACCTGCAGCAATTGGTCTCATAGTTAGCATGGAGTGTGGGTATGATTGCAGTAACACCTGTGCAAAATTTCGTTCTAATTAGTCCATTACTTTCATAAAAATGAATGAAAATGCACCGTATGCATGCGTATAACGCTCGCTAGCTCCGGTCCACGTACGTACTACATGCACGCGATACATGTGTAAGTTACATGTACGTAGCTAGCCCGCGCTCGTAATTCGATTTTGGGTCGGGTTGACCCGGTTTGAAAATTGATTTTAAAACGATGATTTTCTCTCTTTTATCGAATGGTATGGACAAAGAGCAACAGGTAAGGTATGTTACTGTTATAACTTGTACTTGAAGTCATATTGGACCTGTTTTATGCAGTTTTGATTTTCGTGGGTTTGCAAATGTGGGCTAGTACCTTTAAGCATGCTTGGTCAAAGATGTACTAATACAGCTGAATATCAATACAACCAGGTATAAAGTTAGCTTATCTACATGTAACTTATCTGCATTTGTATACTTGTGCTGTGGTCTACTCATATAAACATGCCTTTATTAAGTTTATGGTAACCAAATGTTACACTGAAAAATAGTTCCAACATGCAGAACTGTTGATTTTGCTCAAAAGTGTATGCAAAAATTAATGCCCTAGAAATGTGTACAATTATGCTACAATATCACAATGTCAATTGGGAAACAACATATCAACAAAAATAGATTTGCCATTGTGTTCACTATATAACTTTGTACAACTGATTAGTAATTTAATCTGCAGTTTGGTCCACAGCAGTATCTATACTGATCCTTTATGCTATTGTGAAACAGACGCAGCTTGTTGGAAAATATGGTTTACTACGTATCTCGTAATTACCTGAAGGAACCACCCCTGGACCCGTAAATGCATTACAATAAGTGGTTTATTTGCTGATAAATCAAATTCAGTGCCATCTTGCCAAAGCACAGGTTCATCTGCCCCCAGGTGGTGCTTCACAATAAACAGAATCAACATCATCATAATTTTAACCAGTACTTATTTAAGATTTTTTTTTTTTACCACCGAGAAACATGAAATGTCTCGCAATATACCTTGGCAGTTTTGAGTTCAACGATGTCCATTATTATAACAGTGAAAGGATGATGATGTGTCTCATTATCCGTGCTAATACTGCAGAATAAATGAGTTTCATCAGGGGCAAAATATCCAGAGGACTCGTCAATATTTTTGAAAAGCACAATGTGCTCTATGCTCTATGCTCTATGAAACGGGCTCCGTACGTGTGTGTGTGTGTGTGTGTGTGTGTGTAGTGTGTCCGTGTGTGCGTGTGTGCGTCCGTGTGTGATCAAAATCTTCAATTTGCTACTTCTCTGTCATTTATGAGCCAATTTTGATTCTGTTTGCTTTATATGATAGCACTACGTGGGAGCTTTGAAACTTCTACACAGAATTTCAGTTGTGACCTTTGACCTTGACCTTTGACCTATATTGTACATTTTGCTACAAAATGCTACTCCTTCGCCATTTCTAACCCGATTTCGATTCCGTTTGCTTTATGTCATGGCACTAGGTGGGGGCTTCAAAACTTGTACACAGAATTTTGACCTTTGACTTCTTTGACCGTTGACCTTGATTTTTGACCTATATTGTACATTGGCTACAAAGTGCTACTCCTTCGCCATTTCTAACCCGATTTCAATTCCGTTTGCTTTATGTGATGGCACTAGGTAAGGGCTTCAAAACTTGTACACAGAATTTTGACCTTTGACTTCTTTGACCTTTGACCTTGATTTTTGACCTGTATTGTACATTTTGCTACAAAATGCTACTCCTTCGCCATTTCTGACCCGATTTCGATTCTGTTTGCTTTATGTGATGGCACTAGGTGAGGGCTTCAAAACTTCTGACCTTTGACTTCTTTGACTTCTTTGACCTTGATTTTTTGACCTATATTGTGCAATGGCTACAAAATGCTACTCCTTCGCCATTTCTAACCCGATTTCGATTCGGTTTGCTTTATGTGATGGCAGCAGGTGAGGGCTTCAAAACTTCTACACAGAATTTTGACCTTTAACTTCTTTGACCTTTGACCTTGATTTTTGACCTGTATCGTACATTTTGCTACAAAATGCTACTTCCGGCGGGGACATATATTACGCACCGCGTAATTTCTACTTTTCCTTGTTGGTTTTGTGATGCAGGGTTACAAATAAAATCGAAATGATACAGAGAGTACAAAAAAGAGATAATAAAGCATTAAATCAGTCACTTGTCAGTGTAGAAATTGTCAATTTCGAAACGACATCACCTCTAATACCATACGAATTTAAGCATCATGAAGAATTTTACTGTGTTCATATGTTAATAAGGGAGAAATCGATACTGTACTAGAACAGGGCAGAGCTTGACGTAAATGAGACCCTCTCTTCTGAAATTACTTAAAACACCAGTAAACCTACAAATATAATCATTAATTTCAACTTAGTATCCCAAACACGTATACCTAAAGAACAGTGACTGCGTGTTTTATAAAAAAAACAACAACAACAACAAAACAATCAGCACCATTGACTACCTGTAAATAGAGGTGTAGGTGTGTACAAGTGACAATGTGCCGTTTGTGGAGGTGACAGCTATAGTGCCAAACAGTGTGAGTTCTAACGCGCATATTTTAGGTGTAATGTATGCGCTTGACGGAACCGTTTCAATATGCAGAGAAATGCTCTGTAATATCATTAACAAAAGAAAGAGTATGGGAGAAATCGGATGATATTTTGTTATAGTTCAGGGCTGAATATCAAGGACAATTATATTAGCTTGGAACATCTATTTTCTTAGATGAACCATAGAGGAAAAGAGCGAAGTGCAAGGATTTAGTGGAACGAGTTCGTTGTACCAGACGCTTATGTCTTTGATAAAAGAGGCTTGCCGTTTCACAATGTGGTAGTCTGCCGAGCGAAGAGTCATACGCGGGGATATTCAATTGTACGTGAAATATATGTGGAATAGTGAGCGAATTGATTTGTAATGTACCTGTTCATGAATGTACCTGTTTGTAGATTGGAATGTCTTGAAGATTCAAAGTATTTTTTCGATGGCATAACAGCTCTGTCTAAAGACAGATATGTAGAATTAGTAATGATGTATATACAGCGGATTCGGCTTAGTAATAGTACAATTTCGCCTCACTATATTTGAATACGATACGTGAGGAAGAATAAGAGAATTGTATAAAATGACCAGGGATCGTTGGGATAAATGATATTTCAATTTCCGAAGTACACCGATGTTCCTTTGTAGGGTCCATGTTAAATGAGAATCAATATTGTAGTACCTACAAATCTAATGACCTGCTTATCGCAAAAGGAAAACCTATCAATTGATATCGTATTGACATTCAGAACCTGTGACTTGGCTTTTCTGAATTGAACAAAATTCGTCTTATTTACATCCAAAGATAATGTTTGTTTGATTACACAAATGCGTTATTTCTATGCCTTTATTTTTGTTGTAAATAATGTCCAAGTAACGTACCTATCACACATGGGCTGAACGCCCACCTTCCTTAAACCAAAACTCATTTAGATACCAAATAAATCTTTTTTTTTTTTTTTTAAAGAGATCATTTAAGGGAGCAGATTTATTTTTTGTTTTATGAAGTCATGATCACCACACCAATTCCCTGTCAGGCAAACACACCAATCAGATCTCCTCGTTCATGGTACCTCAATACCATAATATCCACCAAAATGATTTTAGTTGCTTCACAATGTGGAAGTAGTTCACTCAATAAGACTAAAAAAATAATGGAAGTATCATCAGCAAAAAAAAAAAGGAACTTAGAGATGGGGAAGAGCTTACATATAATATTGATCGATACTACTATGAATATCGAGATAAAAAAGTTACTTAACTGGACTCGAGTCAACAAATTGTCAATTAGTCTTCAAAAAACTAAATGTATGCTTTTCAGTAATTCTTTGGAAAAGTTATCTCAGAACATGCATTTGTATAATATAGCCGTAGAAGAAGTTTCTTCAATTAGATTTTAAGGTTTGATTCTTGATATAAGCTCACCTGGAATTTGCATATTGATTCAATTTGCCGTACAATTTCTAGAAATGTCGGCGTAATCAAAAAACGTTTTATTTTCCCAAAAATGTTTTATTAATGTTATGTTTATTTTTGATTTTACCTTATCTGAACTATGGCATTCTCGCCTGGGGCAACACTTACTCCTCATAATAATCTAGAAAGAATATTATTATTGCAGAAAAAAGCTCTTCGTATTATATGTAGAGAATCGTGGAGATGTCATACTAATGACTTGTTTTATCAAAATAATATTTTAAAAATTAAGGATTTGTATTGTTTGAATTTAGGTCAGTTTATGTACAAATTAATAAATAATTCCCTTCCTTTTGCGTTTGACTCCATGTTTATTCAGAATAAAACTGTACATTCATATTCCATTTAGGACGATTTTTGCAAAATCTATATTCTCTTTCGCTGGACCTAAATTCTGGAATTCCCTTGACAGCAGCATAAAAGAATATCTAAGTTTCAACACTTTTACTTTGAAATCAAAGAAAATATTTATCAATTCTTATATCACTGGGGATTTGCATTTTGAAAGCTGCTAACTGATTTCTTTGCTGCTAACGTCTTAACTTTGTTCAATTTATTTCATAACCGTTATAATATATCATTCATATACCGGTATAGTCCACTTCTCGGTAAGACCGAAGTCTCATGTGCCATGGCATCGACCCTTGAACTCTTCCTCCTTTGCCCTTTCCCCTGTCTTCCTGTCCCCTTCTTGCCTTTGACCTCCTGTTTATTCTTTCCACGCGTATGTAAGAGAGCAGCTTTGTTTCTGTCTGTGTGTGCGTTTGTGTGCGTACTCGTTTTATGTTCTGTTTCCCGAGGATTATGTCAAATTGTCTCGTTGCACTATCTTACTGTAATTTTCACGACTCACGAAGGGACTGCATTCTATATACAAGCTTGGCTTTTTAGCTGTCCCCTCCATTTCCGACCTTTTCTTTGTTATGATTCAGTCACATTTTGTCCATGTATTTCTTCAACTAAAGTATGTTTATATTTTTCTGTAAACAAATGACGTGTATTTAAATTTCATTTGGATATGTAAGAGTTACATTGTACTTATTTTATTTATATGCAATTGTCATATTATATACTTTGGCCGGAAAGGAAATAAAAATGAAATGAAATGAAAAAATGAAAAAAAAAATCGATTATGCAATTAATACCGAACAACAAAGCCGCCAAAATAGAACCCTGAGGTACCCCACATTATATCGATTTTCTTAAAGACGCCCCTAGCGCCCATTTGAGCCTCTTTGACCGTTTGACTATTATCAAGATTTTACAAAAACAAACAAACAAACAAACAAACAAACATTCAATTGCAAGCCTGTTCAGTAAGTGATGAATTGCCTTCATTTAGCTAGAGCAGCCAGTAAAGCTGATGCAAAGACACACACACACACACATACACAAAACTATAGACACGTATATACATACTTTTATAATAATGTATCAAATGTTATATGTGGTGCAAATGGGAGCAGTTATGTTATTAGTTGTGTTGGTGTGAAGACCAAAAAATTCAGACTTATAGGAAAAGATGACTGTGACGATGCATAAGGCTTATCGGACAGAATGTGTTGTGTTACTCAAGGATGTGCAGCTGGAACGTACGGTGCGGGTTGCACCCAGACGTGTCACTGTGCGTCATCCAACCAATGTGACCCAGTAACTGGTTCCTGTGATGGTCAAGGAGGCTGTGATACAGGCTGGTATGGTCCCCAGTGTCAAGGTATGCAGTGAAGCGAGACGCAAATTTCTATACAAGCTTTCCCTTCGGTTTGTACACAAACTCGATCGCTATGACTGTCCTTTTTTCTATGATAAACAGTGAATTCCAATTATTAAACAAAGTCATTAGTTATGGACCAGACTTCACTGTAATCTGTTGAAGACATTGTTTCGTCGTCTTCGCAGATGAAAGCGAAATTTAGCAGAGACCTTTAAGTGATAAATATCACCCCATCCAGTTTTATGGCTACGGGTGCACGTCACGAGACCGACACTCATGAGTCATACAGGCCACGAATTATAAGGCCCACAAGTCATAAATCCCACGGGTCATACAGCCCACCCACTAGTTATACAGCCCACGAGTTCGACACTGGTTAAGAAAGCCCATGAGTTCGACATCAAGTAAAATAGGCCCATGAGTTATACAGCCCATGAGTTCGACACTACGCAGAAAAGGCTGCTGAGACCGACACTACACACACACGCACAAAAAAAAAAGGCTCACGAGACCGACGCTAGGCAAAGAACGCCCACGGACAGGATGAACAGTGCCATCTTTAAAGGACAAGTTCACCTTCATAAACATAAGGATTGAGAAAATGCAACATTATTAGTAGAACACATCAGTGAAAGCTTGAGGAAAATTTTACAATCGATGCAAAAGTTATGATTTTTTTTAATTTTTGTGTTGGAACCGCTGGATGAGGAGACTACTACAGCTTGTGAGTCATATGCGTACAACAATATAAAGAAAATGTAAAAGAAATTCAACATATTTTCACTTTTTTCGCATAATAAAAGAGCACTTGACTTGCCTCTTTCTAAATGCAGGGGGAATAATATTACCCATAACATTTGTCGGTAACGAGTCAGGGGAATTTGTACTTTTTTCAAAAGATGGAATTTTGTGAAATTCTCTTTATATTTTCCTTATATTGTTGTACGCATGTGACATCTAAGTTATTCATACACTGCAGTAGTCTTCTCATCCAGCGGGTACTGCACAAAAACTTCAAAAATTCATAACTTTTGAACGGATTATCTGATTTTCCTCAAACTTTCAATGATGTGTTCTACTAATATTGCTACATTCTCTCAATCCTTATGTTTATGAAGGTGAACTTGTCCTTTAAACGAATTCAGAGCGCGTGATTGTATAGGGTTTCCCGATAATGTCCTAAGGAAGAAATGAGTGATGGAAAAGTGGAGTTGCTAGGACGTAATCGCGTTGGTTACGCTCCCGCAACCCTGGTATTTTCAATACCTTTATTTGTGCGTACATGTTTGAGTGTTCATGCAAAAATTAATATGTTCACTTAGAATATGCACCAGATCTTTCCAATTCAATTCCAAAAATACAAAAGCACCCTCGTTTGCGTATTAACTCCTTGAATTTTTCAGGTATCCCCCCCCCCTCAAAAAACAAAACAAAACAAAACAAAACAAAACAAAACTGACATCTACATTCGGCCATGGTTATCATTGTCTATAGTGGGATTTTTAAAAAAAAAAAGTGGATGCTCTACGAATTTTAGAGCAAATGTTGGATATCGCACTTTTCTTTCGGCATAATTCGAGCATAATTCGGAGAATTCCTCGGCGCTTTCCGAAATTCCCCGACCCTGTAAGTGTTACGGGTCAACAACCAATTGCCGCCAAAGATCAGTCGGCCTGATGAAGCGTTCCGGAGCGGACGCGAAACGTCGCTACTCCAAAAAGTCCAGTTGACTAGATTTACCAATATTGTTCATGTGATACTTTACCTGGATGACTGAGAACATTCACAGACAGAAGTATGCTGAGTTGATTAAATGATACGGTCTGTAAGCAAGATTCAAAATAGTGCAAACCTATGTAGTATGCAGCCACATATTCTTCATGATTAGATATGTATAATTGTTTCATTCTGCAAGGAGTGATATATGTTATGTTTGTTACATGTTCTGCAATAGTTTTTGATGATGTTATGGTGATTTGTTGTTTATAGATACATGTGTGTATTTTCCATATGCAGGGCCTCCAAGAACAACAGTTTTCAACTCGAAGGATCTACCCTGTGAAAACAAGATTGAAAAATGAATAAAGAAGTAGATAAATAAAAAAATAAATAAATGGATTATCAAAATGGCTATCAATTCATTACTTTTTATTTTTGAAGACTAGAACTTCTTGGAAACTCTCTATGATTGACAACTCAACGTTGCTTCAATCGCACAAACAGAAGTTAAGGCTACAGACATGAATTTGTGACATTGCATCACAAAACCAACAAAAAGTCACCAGATATGGATTTTTTCACTTAAGGGCAGATTCTAGAAGAACAGACTCTAAGCTTTGACATGATGTATAACTCAATTCAAATGGACTCTTCTAACCTATCTAGATACTAGAAAGAAAGCACACACTCTGGAAAAGCGTGAAGTGAGAAAAGAGGCTCTGAAGTACAGGGTCTATTCAAGCGCTTTAATCTTCACCAAGCCAGGCTAGCCGTGCAATGAAAGGGACAAAACACAGGATGTAATCCACCGGACCAACAACAATGAAGGGATTATTAGATTAAGCTGGATTGGGCCATGCTTCATTAAGACAATCGATTCTGTCCATGAACAATGTCAACTTTCAAAGCAGTAGCGTTATCCTTTTAAAATTTATTGGACTTAAGAGTGAAGATTATGTAAAGGATTTCAAAAAATAAAAAGGGTTTTTTTTTAAAGACATACCCGGTCATTCTATTCTCCCCCATTAAAGGGTAGTAGAAAAACTGCTGAAAACACATTTTCACATCAATCTTATGATCCCAAACTAAAGGATAATGTAGAAGGATAGCTCTTTCAGAAAATAAGACAAATTCAAAATTGACTCGGTTGATCTATTCCACCTTTAATGAGTCCTCACGCAAAACCAAGGGGTGCGACTCTTTGTTCGTTTTGTGATGCACGGTCACATTTACTACAGTATCATCCATCAACTTTAATTAACTTTTATTTTGACAATCAAATTAGGGAAAATATATGAGTTGTCATGCATATATCATAATAGCATATTGCCAATGTTTTCATTATTTTGGGAGTCATATTTCATAGGGAACACCGTTTGTAGTTACATGTATATGAAGATCAGATACAAATTCAACGAAATATGTAGGAAGTAAACAAAATTTATATATGCAAATTATATCCAAATGCAGATTGAATGGGCAAGACATGAATGAGTGGTTAAGCTACCATACACGGATTTCGAGATTTCAAGTAATATTCTTGTGATATCTTTAATCTGCATTGGTTTGACGAATCAGGTTATGGAGAACAAAAGAATCTAATGGTAGTCAACAAGAACAAGAACAACAACAACAACAACAACAACAACAGCAGCAACAAAAGATGATGACACTCTCTCATATACATACACTGAATCAATGTATCATTTTGCATGTAATGCATGTTTTAATTTGTCCAAAGCTTAAATATGTTTAAAACTGTGTCAGGGAGTACTAAACAGCTATAAAAAGTTAGAAGCTAGAAATTTCTTAAACGGTTTTCATAATATTCAGTCATATGCATGTCGCAGCCGAATGTGCGAAGCAGCGATCTACGCAAGTAACAATACCTTGCCTATACAAATGCAGTTCTAAACAATCTCGACCTAAATAGTGTGAAGAAAGCGCAACCGGCAGTATTTTCCCCTTTTATGTCATTGATGCAACACCCTGTAGAGAAACATATTCGTAGTTAACATAAAAGATGGCGCTGTCCATCCTGTCGGTCTCGTGGGCCTTCTTTGCCTAGTGTCAGACTCTTGGGCTTTGCTTAGTGTCGAACTCACGGGCTGCATGACTCGTGAGCTCTATTGGGTCATCCCAGGAGACCGACATAAAAATAGGTCCATGAGTCATACAGCCCATGGGTTGTACGGCTCACGAGTCATACACCCATGAGTTCGGCACTACGCACAAGAGGCTCACAAGACCCACATTACACAATAAAGGCTCACGAGACTGACACTAAGCAGAGAAAGCACACGAGACTGACAATACGCAAAAGAGGCTCACGGGACCGACACTCGGCAAAGAAGGCTCACGAGACCAACACTAGGCAAAGAAGGCTCACGAGACCGACAGGATGAATAGGGCCATCTACATGTCAATTACAAATATGTACCTGTACAGGATGTTCCAAGAATGAGAAAATTAAATACTGGCGTGTGCAATTTTGTCACGCTATCGAGCGAGAGATTGTAACTAATTAGTACAGCAACATCTACATGATTATTATCAACGACATAAAATATGAATTATTGCACGTGAGGCTTTTAGAGGGCAGTTCTGTCACGTAACGGGGAGCGACACTGCTACCAAATTTTCTTTTATTTGTAATAAAATTGTCCTCTGCATGCCCCCTCCCCCCAAATAAAAAGGTATGAAAAAGTAATAGAGGACAAGAACTGTGTATGATTTATTTGGTGCAATCGTGCTATTTTTAATAGGCTTTTCCACTTTCTAGCTAGACGGTGGAAAGAATGTATTTTTTCGCCCTTTTCTTTCTCGCTTCACTAGTTAAATAGGCCATAATAAGATTTTATATCCTCTTGCTTATACCCACCTGCTTAGAGTTCAATTTGTATTTTTTTTTTTCTGTATCTTTATGACATTCAAAGGATGAAAACGTTTTAATATCCCAGCAATCACCTCGAATTGTAGCTTGTGTTTGAAATATTATTCTCCTCAAAACGGTATATTGTTCATAAAATAGAATACCTGTTTTCATGGATGCATCTTCTTTTCCCCAATCTTTCAAGCTAACTTGAAAGACGATTATAATAATATAATTTTCTGTAAGTTTATACTAAATCAACACATTTGCAGAAGACTACTCCTCCTCCATATCATGTAAAGCAGGTGTGCACTGCAGTATTGTCCACCTTGTGAAGTATTTTCTTGTAAACTTCATTTCACTGCACCTGGGTATTTTAGTTGGTGGATCTAAATGTCCACATCATTTTGTTTTCCTTTTCTGAGTAGGTGTATACCGGCATATGCTTTGGGGAAAGGGAAACGAGGGTGCTTTGGCATTTTCGAAATTAATGTTGAAACTTCTCGTGCACTTTCACTGAATTTTGTTTATTTTTTTCACAAACACTCAAACACGCAAAAACAATAGATCTTTAACAGGGCAGGGGTGAGGGAGGGCAATTGATGGGGTAATCCCCTGGCAACTTTCATTTTCAATCTCTTATATCTTCCTTATGCCATTATCTGGACACCCTATACATTTAATTGGTCTATAGATGGTGCTGCTTATCTAAGTAGTTACAATTTCACGCTCGATAGCATAACGAAATTGCACCCGCTTGTATGTAATTTTCTCATTCATGGAACACCCTGTACAGGTACATTTGAGTAATTGACATGTATATGGCGCTGTTCATCCTGTCGGTCTCGTGAGAATTCTTTGCCTAGTGTCGGTTTCTTGAGCCTTTTTTGCGTAGTGTCGGTTTCGTGAACCCTCTTTGCCTAGTGTCGGTCTCGTGAGCCTCTTTTGTGTACTGTCAGTTTCGTGAGCCTTTATTGTGTAGTGTCGAACTCATGGGCTGTGTGACTCGTGAGCCGTATAACTCATGGGCTGTATGACTTGTGAGCTGTATGACTCGTGGGTGTCGGTCTCGTGACTTGCACACGATAGTGACTGACGATATATGGCGCATGGAATGTAGAAGTCTTCGACAGAGTAAAGAAATGCTGCTGTCACGGCTAGATTTTACTACCAAAGCCACATCAGGCGTCCGTGACGTATGCAGTTTCCTGTTGTGATAATTTGTTTAATTCCTGTCTGTAAGAAAACGGCGATTGATTTAGTCTACATAAATGAGTATATATATAAACATATATATATCTATATACATATCTATATATACATATATATATATATATATATACATACATATATACATATATATATATATATATATATATATATATATATATATATATATATATTTATTTGTATATTATTCAGACCTCATTAAAGAAGTTTTTCCCCCATTGAGTAAAAATTACATTAAAAAACACTGTTTGTACGTGTGTATTTTGTGGAGTGTAATTGAGTGCACGAATCCCTAAAGAAGATCGTCCTAACTTTAGGATTTATCAATATAATAATTTGCCTTATGAAAACGCAACATTTAATACTTTTTAAGTATTCATTTTCGAATTTTTCCTCAACCAAAAGAAACAAAAACATTATGGATTCTGGGTTTTGATTCTAGTGCACATCGTTGACATGGTTGCGTTCAATCTCTATGCTGGAGTTGAAGATACGCGTAATAATTTCATCGGCGTTTTCATGATGGAAGACCTGACCCATTCTTCCATCGAATTCTACATCGGGCGAGAGGTGGACACTGGACCGGGGGAGACAGGCCATGGAGTGACTGAAGGAGGGCAAGGGTGGCATGATTCAGGTTTACCAGAAGGCACTTTTCAAACTGCAAGAACATTTTCTACCAGCCGCTCGTTACGCGCGACTTTCAACAGGTTAATTGGAGGGGCTGCTAGAACTGGAGCGTTCAGGACGGCAGTAAGCTACAAGGGCAGAATGGAAAGAGTAGTCATGATCAACGAATACCGAGGTGGTAAGAGTGTTTTTTTTTTCTTGGGGGAGGGGGGGGGGGGGGTCTAAGGGTGGTGGGATGAGGGGATGTTGTTATTCCCTCCTTAACTCTGCTGGTACCGCAGTCATTTTTATTTTCACTGCATATTATCTTCTAAAGCGTTTGTATATTTGGATGTTTCAGAGTGAAAATTGTGATATTTATGGGGGAATATCATGGGATCCTTTCGCATGGATCCATAAACCCGTTCAGACAGGGACAATGACATGTAACATCAAGTCTCTAACTCACATGAACGTGCACTTGTCTGTATCTATAGCTGTTGTAATTTACATGGTCGTGACTTTTTCAGATTTTCCTGTTGGGTCAGAAATCTCTCAGTAAAGTATGAAGCAAAGAATGACAAAAATATCCCCGATTACAACACACTCAAATGAGGTTGTTATGCCATGCCATCAGATATTCACAATCAGAAAGAGAGAATAATAGGACTTTCGTTAAAATCAGCCTTTATCCCATGTTTTTTTTTTCAAATTTATTGAAAACTACAAATGATTTTTTTTTTTGGATGTCAGAAAGTGACAGATGAAACTGTTACATCACCTCAAATCTAACCCTCTATGACTTAATCCTCATAGTTATAGCTGTGTGCAATCCTAACTTTGGGTGAATTCAACATGTAAGATGAACAAAAAGTTTCGAACCAAATAACTGTGTTTTAGTCATAATAATAACTCGCTTTGACTTGGCAAGATGTCGAGGCTGACTGTATGATTGTATTTGAGTATTATTATTTTTTTGTTTTTTGGTAATATGACACCAGTGAAAATAAAATTTCTGCCGCATTGAATGACTAGACAATGTTAACATATGTATGTTTATATGTATATACGACCCTGCATCACAAAACCAACAAAAAGTCGCGAGACATGGACTTTTGGGTATTAAAGAGCAGATTCTGAAAGAGCATACTTTATTCTTTAAAATATGTATAACTCTTTTCAAATAGGCTTTCCTTAGCCATCTTAACGATGGGAAAATAGAACACACTCTGGAAAAGAGAGAACTGAGAAAAGGGGGCTCTGAGGTACAGGGTCTATTCAAGCGCTTGATTTTTAACAAGTAGTGCTAGCTGTGCAATGAATTTAACCAAAAAGATAATAAAAGGATGTAAACCCCTAGAGCAACAGCAATGAAGAGATTATCAGATGAAATTGAGCACGCTTTATTAACACATTCTGTCCATTATTGATACCAGCTGTCAAAGCAGTAGCATTACTCTTTCTAAAGTTATAAGAGTTGAAAGTAAAGAAATATGTCCAGGGTTTTAAGAAGCGAAAAGAGGACTCTATTAAAGACACACCTTAAAATTATCACATTATTTTACAAAAAACAAAACAACACAGTGTCAAAAAATAAGCCTTGCTGAAACACAATTTCCTGTTTGTTTTAACATATATATATATATATATATATATATATGTATATATAAGTATACAAAGTTCATAGGGGAGATATACGTCCGAAAAGGAATTATCTTAAGGGAATTCGTACCGAAGGGGAAAATGTTGATTCGCCTTAACGATTTTGACGTTTTTCAAAGCCTTATGATTGATCTATAGGGCCTGAGGACTACTCCACAGTAGGGCACAGATGGCACTGTGTGTAGGGAATAGCTTGAGGACTGTACCATCAATACAATGATAGGGAAGATTGGCAGGGATGCAAAATAAAATGGTGTATATATTTGGATGTGTCTAGAAAACGGGCCATAGGGGGAATTTGTCCTCTTTTCTCAGAAAAAGAGTTGTATTTTCTAATTATCATACAGAATTTAGTGGGATATGATGCATTTTGTCCTCTTCACAGTTCAATTTGCATTGAGCATAATGTTTTCAAAAAGGGCAATATTTGCATTTTTTTTTTAATAGGTTCATGCTTTTCATGAAATTTCCCCCAAAGTATAATTCATTCCGCATTTCCACTATGGCTGGAAATCGCGTTAATGACGATGATAATAATAATAATAATATTAATAATAATACTGATAATGATAATGATAACAATAATAATAATGATAATGATATATTTTATATTATACATACATACATACATAATATGTCACCGTGCACCACAAAACGAACAAAAAGTCGCACACACTGATTTTGCGTGAGGACTGAAAATAAGTGAAATGGGTCAACCTAGCCGATCTTGACTTTTTCATATTTCCTGAAAGAGCAAGTCTTCTTTTACATTATGCTAAAATTTGGGGTCATAAAACGGGCTGGAAAGTGTGTTTCTAGCAGTTTATCTCGAATATTTTTGGTAGAATAGTGTGATTAGGTGTGTCTTTAGAGTCTCTTTTTCATTTCTGAAAAAAAAACCTTGTACACGCTCTTCACTTTCAACTCTAATAACTTTTGAAAGGATAATGCTACTGCTTTGAAAGTTGGCATTGATTATGGACAGAACATGCAGAATGTGTTAATGAGGCATATTCAATTTCACTTTCATCTGATAATTCCTTCATTGTTGTTACTCAGGTGGTTTACTTCCTGTTTTTTGTCCCATTCATCGCACAGCTAGCACGGTTTGGTAAAGATTAAGTGCTTGAATAGACACAATACTTCATAGCCTCTTTTCTCAGTTCACACTTTTCCTGAGATTGTGCTTTCTTTTCAATATTTAGATAGGTTAGGAGAGTCCACTTGATTCTAGTTATACATCATTTTAAAGCTTAAAGTCTGTTCTTTCAGAATGTGGTCTTAACTGAAAAATCATGTCTGGCGACTTATTGTTTGTTTTGTGGTGCAGGGTCACATATATATCGGGGCAATCGTTAGTGGGCTGTTAACGATCGAAAAAACACCGCTAAAATTAGATGATTTGGTTTGAAATAATTATGAAGTATTTTTTCCCTTTATGTCCAATAGTGGGAAGAGTCATAACTAGATGTTCAAATGTCAACTTTTGAGAAAATTCTGTGCTGTTTGTGAAACGCTGGTGTTTTGAATTGGCATGTTGTGTTGAGATAACTTTTTGTCCCTGGTGCATGGCTCCGTGACATCTTAAACTGATTTGAATAAAGTTGTTTATCTGGTTTATTGTTTTCCAGCTGGTTTGGTGTTACGTTTCTGAAAATATAGGGGCAAGTTACATGCTACCTAGGTATCATAAACTGGAGAATATAAGGAGAATATCGAATCAGATAGATGCTTGCTGCATTAAAGGATGCACTTTATAGATCAATGGTTCGATCTCCAAAATGATTTTCTACTATTAAGCATGCTATTCTTGAATGCCTTCGACAATCTGGAGGGTAACAGAGTGTGTTATGTAGGTATTGTTTCAAAGTTATTGTAACAAGGTCAAGTCCATTGTACTGCAGTTGTCTTGAATAAGATCATAATTTTGGTACAATTGCCTTCAAATGGATAAGGCATGATTTGGAAACCGATTGTAAAAGCGGTGTTTATGTCAATTCTGCGTTTAGAAAACCATCGATATGGATATGGAAATGGTCTTATTACTATCACTTGATCACAGTAAGAGTTTCTTCACTGAATAAAGAGCTTAAAAGACATACTCGGACAACAAACACAGTTTTGCAATCGTTCCTTGTTTCGGCCATGCTTGAACGCGGATTTTATGTGTTTTATGGGGATATATTGAAACGTTGGAAGCTATTTTTCAAAACAGCAAAGATCTTATCCGAGTTAGGTCAATAACATTATTATGCAAAAGGCCTGAGTATTTCTTGTATAGTATTGTTATCTTTTGACTTCATTTCAGATTATAATTCTGAGGTATGGGCAGAAAAGCAGTCTTACACAATTGGAGTGGGTGAAACCATGACCCTAACAGTGCAAATGAGAAGTGGGTTAAATCAAGGGAACCTCGTCTGGAGGCGCAACGGAGATGACGTCATAACTGCTTGGCGTGGATTGACATCAGTAACCCTCAGTGACGTCAGGAAGTCCGATGAAGGCATTTATGAATGCTACATTGACGGCAACAGGGAAACTGGAGAACATGCTATTGTGAAGCTCTTTGTCAGAGGTTAGACAAAAACACTTTCATTGACCGGTATATTATTTACTTTCATTTCTCGTTCAAAAGGGTAAAATCAACATTATGCGACTTGCGAAGAACAATTTTTACAGTACCTAGCACGTATCTCACCCGTAGTCGCCCGGAGGTGCGCACGCAAATCTTTTTACCCGCAACAATGTTTAGGCCCTGTCACACCTTTCCGGGCTAGCAACGCTTGGTTGTTGGTTGTAGGGATTTCTCCAGCATACCGGACAATTTCTGAGGACGGACAATGATTTTGGCGAGTCAGTGCATATCTCTTACTTGCTGGATGCGTTCTACTTAAATTTTGCTTGCGGGTATACTGTGTGACCTGTGTGCCAAGCGCGTGGGGGCTGACAACTCAGTGAAGGAATTCCGCTGAAGGAATGGCAGAAGGTCCACAGAATGTCATTATCTTGGCTGCATAAGGGGACTGCCGCGAAGTACCTGCGTGGGAGTTGCCTGCGAGCTGCTGCCGCTAAGGGCCTCCGACCTACTGGCGTTCTGCGTGGACCTCCCCGGGCATTCCCGCGTTTCACTCAGAAAAGTTTTGGTCATGCTCAAAACTTGGCTGCGGTCAAATCGGACTTGCGTGCGCACCTCATGGCAACTACAGGCGAGATACGCGCTATAAGCCTAGGTACTGTCAGGTGCGGACCAACTGCGGAGAGGTCCGGATAGCAAATCTGTTTCCCCATCAAGTCAAGCTGCAAAACTTCCCCAGATACGGTATGACAAAGCCTTGAGCATAAACAAAACTTATTCCGAGTTAGTCGTGTACGTTTGCTCGCAGAGGTATAGGCAGAACACCAGTAGGAGACCCTTACCGGTAGCACCTCGCAGGTAACCCCAACACAGGTACTTCTCAGTATCCGTTAGTCGCTCGTAACAGAAAACGGATCGGTTCCAAAGCTTTCACGCAGGTCACACGGAATACACGCAAGTAGAAGGTAAATAGCACGCGTCTAGCAGGTAAGATACCAGTGCGGAAACTCGCAAACATTCTTGTTCGCCCGCTGAAAATTCTCCTGCGTGCTTGAAAATCCCCACCCCCACCCCCCTCGCAAGAAGCCCGCGAAGCTTGCGCAGAAAGGTGTGACACGGCCTACAAATAAATGGCTTCTTTCATGTGCTTTCGACTTATTGCACTGGATACTATAGGTAATTTGTTTCACGGAAAATTATTCTATCGTGATATCACGGTTAAACGGACTATCCTTCTCACAGATTGTCCCTCCAAGAAGTATGGAATGGATTGCTCGAATGACTGTCGGGACTGTAACGCTGGGGGCATTTGTCATTATGTGACCGGAGAATGCGTTTGCCGACCAGGATTCCGAGGCAGTAATTGTGAAACAGGTAAACATCTTCATTTCGACAGCCAAGCCATTACTGTGTTTGAAAATCGCAGTTTCCCATTAATCCGTATTTTCCTCAGTAGTGTTCGCTGCAGTAACAGAGTCCAAACGCCTTTCGTCTTTAGTTTGGTGATTCTTCTTGTATTTTTTTCTGTCGATATCAGACAGTCAGAAAAGAATACTGTCTTTAACATGATTATAGGTACTAACATTACGAGCAGTATCATAATAAGTTATGAAGATGAGACGGCACGGAACCTTTGTTTCCAGTAGAAGGTAGTAGATTTTAATAGCAAGGCGCTTATAATCATAATGTACTCTTGAAGCAGCGTGATTTTAAAGGATATTAGTAGAACACATCAGTGAAAGTTTTGGGAAAATCGGGCAATCCGTTCAAAATTTATGCATTTTTAAAGCATCTGCGCAGTCACTGCAGCTGGGTGGAAAGAATACGACAGCGTATAATGCCATATTGATCAGAATTGCAAATTATAACGACAATAATGAAAAAGAGAATTTCACAAAATAATTTCTTTAAGTGCACATTTCGTCGACTTGGCATTGACGTATGTTGCGCATGGGCGTAAATCCCGGTGGGGGGTGGGGGGTGGGGGTGGGGGGTTAAATCCCCTCCTAAAATGGAGGAGGGGGGATGGCCTGTACAATCATCCCCCTTGAAATTTGAAAAACAAAGGAGGAAGCAGAACTGTGATCGTATCAATTTTGGCATGTTGCATGACGTTCGTACGCCTACCTTCGGAGAGGTAACACAGCTGAACAGTATTTTATCTTGTCTGCTTGTAGGATAA
Source organism: Diadema antillarum (assembly GCF_040938485.1). Taxonomy (NCBI): domain Eukaryota; kingdom Metazoa; phylum Echinodermata; class Echinoidea; order Diadematoida; family Diadematidae; genus Diadema; species Diadema antillarum. The sequence continues at coordinate 2,589,769 of NW_027270992.1, read as the reverse complement.
TGCATACATGAGTTTCTCAAGCGCTCGCTCGCGAAGAGAGTAATATCGACATAAACTATGGTCCAGACGTTGACAACGTCAAATAGTATAGGCCTACATGTAAACATTCTATGACGCGAGCAACTCGGGACCATCTGCAAATTATGTACAAATACAAACAAACAAACAAACAAACAAACAAACATACAATTTAAAAAAAACTCTACCGCCATAATTGCCCCCCCCCCCCCATTTCCTGACTCATTTCTGAAACGATGATGACTCTGATGATTCAGTCAGGATACATTTATGGGCATACACAGGGATGATCAGGGGCGTCGATTGTATCTTGCATGGGCGTAAATCTCGGGGGGGGGGCATGGGGGATATATCCCCCCCCCCTGAAATGGAGGAGGGGGGGGGTGGCCTGTACAATCATCCCCCCCCCCCCCTGAAATTTGAGAACAAATGGAGGAAGCAGAAATGTGATTGTATCAATTTTGGCATATTGCATGACGTTTTCGTACGCCCGCCTTCAGACAGGTAACAGAGCTGAACAGTATTCTATCTTGTAGGATAATGTATACATAATTTTCTCGAGCGCTCGCTCGCTTCGCTCGCTCGCGAAGAAAGTAATATCGACATATGGTATGGTCCAGACGTTGACAACGTCAAATAGCATAGGCTTACATGTAGAGGGATCGTACAGTTCTGGTTGAGACCTAATTTCAGGTTTCTAACATTTTTAGGTGATATAATGAGAAATCTCATATGAAATATGAAAGAGCATGCAATTTTACGAGGAATTCAACGTTTATTTGATAAAAATTGGTTTTGAAATGGCTGAGATATCCAAAAAAGAACGATTCTAATAAAGTGTGGGACCCACATTTTGTAACCATCGCTTTGTTTTACTTTGTTTTTGGATGTTTCAGTTATTCCAAACCCGATTTTCATCAAATAAACTTTGAATTCCTCTTAAAATGGTACGCTCTGTGCTATATCATAAGTGTTTTCTTGGTATCTTGCAAAAATTCGAAAGCCTATTTCTCATCTCAACCAAAGCTGTACTATCCCTTAAACATGCTATGACGCGAGCAACTTGGGACCATCTGCAAATTATGTACGAAAACAAACAAACAATAACAAAAACTATACCGCCATAATTGAATCCCCCCCCCTCCATTTCCTGAATCATTCCTGAAACGATAATGACTCTGATACATCTATGGGCATACCCAGGGATGATCAGGGGCGTCGAATCTATCTCGGGGGGGGGGGGGGGGGGGAGGGAGGCAAAGGGGCATTTGCCCCGCCCCTACGGAAATGTTGGGGGCAGACAAATCATTTGTCTGCCAAGCAATTCCCGAGATGAGTACAAATCTCGAACTTTCTTTATGGAAAATTGTCCAACTACCGCCAGAACTATGCACCCGATCGTTGAATTGCAATCATGAATATGTAAAAGCTCCGCTACTGGGTCCCTTTCTATAGACTTTGTACACTTTTGAGATACTGGGTCCCTTTCGATAGACTTTGTACACTTTTAAGATTGACGTATTTCCGTATACACTGTATATATTTTATCAAAGAGTGTGCAGTAGATCTTTCACTTACAAAAGCTCCCTCATTATTATGCAGAGGCGTCGATGGAGGGGGAGGGGGATGGTTCCGTAATAAAAGTATTGGGGACGAACATATCATTTTGCTCCTCCTCGTAACTCCCGAGATGTGGAAATGTTTTTACTTTTTTGATAGAAAACTGTCTAAATATTTCACCCAGAGATGGATGAATTTCAATTCTGAAAATACAAAATCTCCCTCGCGTAAGAGGGGGATAGGCCTAACCCCTTCCATACCCTCCCCGTTCAGTCCTTTCTACTTAGATACACTTTAGATTGACAGATTTTAAAACGTTACATCTGAAGTGTGCACCAGGTCTGTTACTTCAGTTTAAAAAACTGCAAATGTTCCGGGGGTGGGAGGAGATATCTAGATACTTTCAATTAACGGAGGGTCAACCCCCCCCCCCCTAAAAGAATAATATACACTTCTGGGATTGACATTTTCCCAGATTACATCAAGATTCAAGATTCAAGATTCAAGATTCAAATTTATTTTGAATAAATGTGTTTACGAGATATTTTCATCTGAATTCTAAAAAATACTTAAGCACCCTCGTATGCAGGGGCGTCGATCCTTGAGGACGGGGAGCGCGCAGACGGGGGAAGAGGGGAGGGGCAAACATATCATTATGAACCCCAATGATTCCCGAAATGAGGAAAATTTTCTTGCGTTTTTTGATAGAAAACTGGAATGGTGGTTTTAGCACTCGCCCACACCTCCCTGCTCGCCCGTCCCCCCCCCCCCCCGCCCCTATGCATACAAGTAGACTGTGGTTACACTTTGAACATAGACAGTTTTCCAAATATGCCACAAAATGTGTGCGTCAAAACGTTTAAATGCAATCAGATAATACAGAATTTCCCTCGTGTAGAAAGGGGGAATAGGGAATAGGGCTTATCCCTTCCACCTTCTCTGATTGACAAATGTCCAGATATTCCAACAAAAGTGTGCACCAAATTGTTGAATTTCAGATCTAAAACTGAAAAAAAAAGCTCCCTCGAATATGGGAGACGTATCTTGCCACCCTCCAATTGCTTGGTCCCCTCTATAGACTTAGTATACTTTGGGGAATGACAATTTCCAAATTTTCCACAAAATGTGTGCTTCAGATCACTTTATTTCAATACTAATAACGCAAAAGCTCCGTCTTGTGTTCCCCCTCCCACACCCTCCCCCTAAGCTCTACCTCACTAGACTTTGTACATGACTGTAACACAAAGATGGTGCACACTCGGAATAAGAGATAAATTCCATGACTTTAACACTTCCCTGAAAAAACCCTATCTATTTCTTCAATTATTATTTTTGGTCTCGGTCGCGTTCATGACATTCAGTGGAAGAATTAATAAATGAATTTTATTCAAATGATACCATTTAAGGCAAATTGTTCAATAATAATCGACATCAAAATATTCTGCTACCATAAACAAGGGGGACTGTTTCAAGTCGATAAAACAAGTAAAAACATGCATCAAATTGCACCATTTACAACATCAAAATGCAAAAAGTTCTCACCGTGGGAGGGGAACATCCCCCTCCCACACCCTCCTCCTCCCCCCCCCCCCCCCCCTCCTCCCTCGCTCGCTCCTCTCGCTCGGGTTCGGTCCCGTTCATGATATTAAGTGTAAGAATCACTACAAGAAGTTTATTCAAATGATACCACTTTATAACCAATTAATCGACATCACAATATAATGCTACCTTAAACAAGTGGGACTGTTTCAAGTCGACAAAACGCGCAAAAACATGCATCAAATTGCATCATGTACAACATCAAAATGCAAAAAGTTCTCACCGTGGGAGGGGGAACACCCCCTCCCACACTCCCCCCCCACCCCCTTCTCTCTCTCTCTCTCTCTCTCTCTCTCTCTCTCGCCCCCTCCGCTCGCTAGGGTTCGGTCGCCTTCATGATATTCAGTGTAAGAATTAATACAAGAACTTTATTTAAATAATACCATTCTATAGCCATTCGACATCGAAATATATAATGCTACCTTAAACAAGTGGGACTGTTTCAAGTCGACAAAACGCGCAAAATCATGCATCAAATTGAACCATGTACAACATCAAAATGCTAAAAGTTCTCACCGTGGGAGGGGGGACATCCCCTCCCACACCCTCCCCTCGCTCGCTCCGCTTGCTCGGGCTCGGTCGCGTTCATGACATTCAGTGGAAGAATTAATACAAGAAGTTTTTTAAATGATACCATTTAAGGCAATTGTTCAATAATAATCTACATCGAAAATGTTCTACTACCTTAAACAAGTGGTACTGTTTCAAGTCGATAAAACACGCAAAAACATACATCAAATTGCACCGTTTACAACATCAAAATGCAAAAAGTTCTCACCATGAGAGGGGGAAGATCCCCCTCCCACACCCTCCCCCTCCCCCTCCCTCCCCTGCTCGCTCCGCTCGCTCGGGTTCGGTCGTGTTCATGATAATAAGTGTAAGAATTAATACAAGAAGTTAATTCACCTAATGATACCATTTTATAGCCAAATTGTTTTAGAATAATCGACGTTAAGATATATTGCTACCTTAAACAAGTGGGACTGTTTCAAGTCGACAAAACGCGCAAAAACATGCATCAAATTGCACCGTGTACAATATCAAAATGTTCTCACCATGTACAATATCAAAATGCAAAAAGTTCTCACCGTGGGATCGGGGACAACCTCCTCCCACCCCCCCCCCCCCATGATATAGTATTGGTAGAGATGAGGATTGGGCTCTAACTTTTTGCGAGATGAAAAAAAAAAACTTATCAAATGATACAGAGCGTATTATGCTGAGACTTCCAAAGACAAGTAAAACAAAGTGATGGGAATAAAAGGTGGGTCGCACCTTTTACAAAGATTGATGTGTTTGGACGTCCCAGTCTTCTCAAAACCAATTTTCATCAATAAACGTTGAATTCCTCTTGGAATCACATGCTTTTTTCATATTTCATAGGAGGTCTCTCATTATCTCACACACACCAAAAAAAAAAAAAAAAATGTTAGAAACTTGAATTAAAGTCTTAACCAAAACTGTACGATCCCTTTAAAGCCCATGCCTCCTTTCCTTCTTTTCAAGTGGAAATTATCTCGAATGCACTTGTTCTGCACTCCATGAACCGTTCCCACAAAATACAGGAATCCACAAAGTTCCAGCCTAAACTTTGCGGTTAATCCTTATTGCAGACCGAGGATTTCACAGATGAAACCACCAATAATTATATATGATAATAATAGTTTTATGTTTAGTAGTTATTGTATTCAACATATTATCATTATATTATACTTTATCCTGCACATATTACTCACACATACAATCGCAGTCAAACTATGGAGCTACTGTAGCTCCATGGTCAACATAAACATTTTTTTTAACGTACGCGTGATATGCAGATATATCGATATTCATGAAATGAAAACAAAATGAAATAGCAATCATTCTTGTAAGGTCTTCACATCAGTTAACTTTGTTTTACGAGAAAAACGATTAGAACGATATTATCAAGTCAACCAAACACGCACCAATGAAACTTAAAGCATAATGAAATGTTGAAAGGAACTTTTTTTGACATCACAGACCATAATGCAGCTCTAAAAGTCAAACTCAATTTTCTACAATGTCAGTTTTTCAAGCAGTAATTCTCGTCAAAATGTTGAGGAATGTGCAGTCAGGTATTCTTTGTTTTTGCGACGACCGTTATCACAGGTGGAGTGGTGGGATGGTCATTTACCGGCTGGACATCATCAGGTATTTCGATGTCCGCACCATTATAGCCACTGAAGGCCGAGGTGGTGATGTAAGCCATGTGTCGCCACGACAGTTTTTTGAAGTTTTCGTCGTCCGCCATTAAAACAAAAGGTGTGTTTAGATTTGAAGGATGGGAGGTAATTCCTGTGGACAGAAACGCAGCTACATGTTTCCCTTGGGACAACCCCCCCCCCCCATCATTTTGCGTCCTGTAACTTCCTATAATATTCTTACGAGCTCTCGAACGCTTAAAAGGGAAATCTTGTAACAGAAGTTACTCTGAAAAGTTAGTCTGAAAAGAAAGAGTAAGAGCAGGGAGATGGAAGTGGAAGCACCGAGTCAGTGAAAATTTGAGCAAAATCGGATTAAAAGTAAGGAAGTTATGAAATGATTATTAAAGTTTCACTACTTTTTTGCAAAACAATTCTGTTACGAAAATGACAGCAATTCAGTTCTTTTGCTATAAAAGTGTAAAACATAATGTTAATTATGGCTGAATAAGTCCAATATTAGTGAGATTCAGTAGGATTTGAGACTGGGGCCTAATTGTATTGAAACACACAAAAACACACACAAAAGCTGTGTGAACAGAAAACATACGAATAAAACTGTCATTGAAAGACTTGTGTACAAACAAGGGCCTATGTATGGCAAGTTGTTAAGCGATGAAGTTATAACAACTCACTATTTTTTTTTTTTTGCATATTCACATTGACTGTTCAAAATTGTTTTGAGATTTTCACCGTTGTGCTTGTAAAAAGAAGGAGAGAGGGAGATAAAGAGGAGGGGGGTAAGTGTGTTCGCCATGTTTAAAGTGATAATTTTGTCTTTTCAGAGAATGTTTAAACTTGTCATTCAGACAAGGCAAACCATGAAGGCATAATAGGATATTGACACGCCATATTAATGTGTAACCGTGGAGCTAGTGCACAGTTTGGTGATAGCATAAATGACGTCACTTCAACGCATCCATGCAAATGTTGAATCATGGAAACTTGCCCTCACCTCACGTCTTTAACTTTAAAGTGTGTTCTTAGGGAGAAAATGATATAGAGAAGGAGAAGTGGAAGTAATCTCCATCTGATAAAAATCCCTCTCCATTTTCGAGTCGACGTAATTCATGGTTAGCAAAAAATATTTCTTCCCCGTCCACCACCGATGATAAATGGTTTATGCACACAACTTCACGATCAAAGACAGGCAGCACGATATAATACACACGCGGTCAATTTGTAATGGGCCATTTAGACCAACAGTATCCGTATTGATTTCTTGGAACCGCATGCCCTTTTAAGTACACGTCCACCCAGACCAGTACGTTTTGCTGAAGTTAAAGGCATTACTTACCATTTGCAAATGAAACAAAAACCAGGTTTAGTGCTTCAGAATAGTTATAAAATGTGAGTTAGGGATAGAAACAACAAATGTAAACACTTGAATCAGCATAATCAATGTTAAGTATTGTTGAATACAAAATGTGAACAATAGTTACAATTATAGTTTCTAGAATAAACCGTCTACAGTCATGGTTTATGGAGAATATTTCCTTACATTTGTGGTTTTATTGTCAAATCCTTATATGGTAAGATGTTTTGTGATACAACTGACATACATGTGCATCAAATGTGATAACTCGAACATTTTTTTTTTCAATCATTGCTCCCAATGGGAAAAAGTACCTTTGAAGTAAAATCCTTCAAACAGGAAGACAGACATTTCGTTTAGATCGGATATAGAATAGAGAGTTCTGACATTCAAACATTTACCATGTTTTAAACCCCCAATGAAAGAAAAAAAGTATCTGTCCTGACCAAGACTTAATCCGGATTAGATGAAGCGATGACGTCGTTGCCTCACACATTTCCCATTGGCTTATACGTGTACAATATTGCAAAAGCCATATTTTGGTGGATATTTTAGGCCATTACAATCTCTTCTCCTAGGCAATACCGATACTAACTTGATTCCAATTTAAAGTATTAGCCAGGATTTTTGTGGCTTGTTTTCATTCTAATTATCAAAAGTAATTCAAAACACTTGGGGCCTATTGCATACAATTTTTAAACCGAGAAAACTCAGGTCAGAACTGTTTCCTGTTAGAAAGTTGATGGTAGAATCTTGCTAACCTGAGTTTTCAGTTCTTACCAGAAGGTTTTCCTCAAGTTAAAGTTTGATGCAACTACTAACAGGCCCTTGGCGTAGATTGTCACGTTAAAGAGCGCCCTCTACGTGGTCTGCTATTGCTTCCGTTTTCATTCGTCAGTCTCTTATAGGCCTCACGCTCCTAATTCAACTCGCGCATTGCCTACCGGGAAGGCAGTACAAAGATGAGGTAATGTTTTTTTTTACCAAAAAAATCATTAAAAATCAGTCAAGTGGAAAATTGCCACTTTTGGTAGTGTTTGACATTGCTTGAGGACAGGAGCTTCTGCAGGTTATGAAGAAGTTGAATGAATCAGGTTTTTGTATTTTTGATGATTTTTTATTGATGTATGAGGTAATTTGCTATTTTTATCATTTTTGAGAGTGACTGGATGACTAGTCTCGTATGGAGGCTCTTAACTTTTTTTAGAGCTGGACAACATCCCAAAATATGTTGTTTGCTTGAAAGCAGAGAAAATTTCCCTTCATCTACTTCAATCGTAAAAAATTCTATGATTCGATTGATTTTTTATGATTCATGGAATATGCTGCATTTAACACAGGTTTATATGGGAGCCCGGAAAAGGAGCGTGAGGCCTATACTGTGAGACTGGTAGGCAGTGGGCATGAGAGTCGTCTGCTAGAATGCGATGTTCTCGCCAGCAAACGGCGTGCAGAGTGTACGGGAAGGTTCCCGGGGTTACTGCCATGGTACCTGCTAGCTTAAATTCGGAAATATTCTTTAAGGGGTAAGTCAGACCACTAGTAAACAAGTGTAGTCCTATTTCTAAGGTAGCCCTTGCCCTCAACTCTTACCATAGAACTAAAGTTGAATCCATTGTTGACCAAAGTTAGATTTCAGCCCCAAATCAGATTCTAACCCCTAATTTAACCCTAACATTAGCTTTCATTTTGGGGGGCACAAGCATTTTTCATCTTTATGTTTATATGTTTTTTGTTGTTTTTCTTTTTTCAAATTAGCATCAGATTGATTGTATTTTGTGTTGGAGAAGACAGGCATTGATATTATGGTACAAGTTATCGTGTTTGTGGCTCACAGTTAATGCATTAATAAGTGTCTGTAATGGAAAAGCCTCAACATTCCTTAATCCTTAAACAAAAAGAGTTACCATTTACTATTTTTATGAAATATTTGTGTGTTCTTGAGAATATGTGGGATAATGACTGTTCAGTTTCAATTTGTATGAAAAATTGACATGGTGTTCCTGTCTTGCAGCAGCGAGGAGAGCATTGATCTGTCAAATGATATTGTCATGAAGAAGATTATTTTACAGATTTCAATAATGTGTGAACTTTTGTAACACTTTTCATCGCTTAAGTCTCTGCCCTAACAATAAATTTGAGACATTGCAGCCAACCAATTTGGAGTAATGTTGTAATTTTGATTGAGATTGTAACACCTGTTATGTACATTTTGTTTTGTGTGTTGTCTCTATGCGTGTGTGTATGTGTTTCAGCATGGATTTTTCGCATGTGTGTATGTGTTTCAGCATGGATTTTTTCGCATGTGTGTGTGTGTATGTGTGTGTGTGTGTGTGTGTGTGTGTGTGTGTGTGTGTGTGTGTGTGTGTGTATGTGGTGGACCTAAAACATGTGATCGGGGATCCACATAAACAGCAGTCCATCAATTATTGGTACATACATGTATTTACTCAACATATTGTAGATCTGCAATGGTATTGTTCAAACTACCTGGTACAAGCATTTACTTTTGTCTTGATACTGGGCTGCACTAGAAGAACTATCTTTTGAAATGTTTACTATACATTACTCAGTACTATTGTAGTTGAGACACACTGTCCTATTCACCAGACCGCTGACAGTTGTACCTTTCATAGGTCTTTTACATGTCCCTTGACCAGAGACTGAGCCCCAAACCACCACCAAACATAAATGAGTAAATGAGAATGAATGAATGAATGAATGAATGAATCAATCAATCAATGAATCAATGAATCAATCACCAATCAATCAATCATCTATCAATCAATCAATCAATCAATAAAAACAGTTTAAACCACACTTGGTTATACTGCTAAAAAAAAAAATAGATAAAACTGTGGAATGCTTATACAGCTCTTACTTTCAGTAGTGTACGTATTATTCTTGTTATGTGTGTGATACATTGCCATGAAGATTGATGGATAGACTCTAGTACCGGGTACCTTGAAACTAAACTGCACTGTATTTCTGTCAACACCTACATGTATTAGATAATTGTTGTTATTAATGAAAAAAGAAGGTAACGGTATGGATGTTACTAATTTATGAGAATATGGCATGTGTAGTAATGTATCTAGAGTTCTTGCCTGTAGTAGAAAAGAGAAAGTGTACAATGGCCTCCCATTGTAAAGGGGTGCTGTTCGTTATTCCGAAGGTTCGTTATTCTGAAGATTAGTTAATCCGAAAATGAAATTCGGAACAATGAACCTTTGGAATAACGAATTTTAGGAATAAAGAGCCTTTGGAATAACAAGCTGTAACCTTGTAAAGGAGTCCTTCGGATCATGGACCTGTAGGTCCATGTTGGGATCAACAGTTTTCTGTTCTTACATCAACTGCTCTAAGCCGAGTGAGGGCGCATAGCTAGCCAGAGATTGCGACAAGGACAAAAAAAAAAAAAGAGAAAAAAAAAAAGAAAAAAACGGTTCACTGGGTACCACTGTTGTGTGTACAGTAGTAGTCTTATAATGCGCAGACCTTTTTTTCGAACAATAAGATCTTGATCTTGTCGCTTCTAAGTGGACTGTAAAATTTCATGAACACCATAATTTGGAATCACATACTGCCTACGGGTGTTCCAGAGGGTCCAACCGACCACCCCATGCAGTCAAACCATTTCTGCGGGTACCGGGTTGGATCGAACGAAGGCATTTTTTCTGTGTCCCGCCTGCTTTTTTTTTTTTTTTTTTTTTCCCCTAGACGGCACAGATTGGGGCATGGCGCATTTTAGACCTATGGGAAATACGTTGGGTTATGGTTAGCGTTTAGGGTTAAGGGTTAGGGCCTAAGAGTCTGAGTGTTAGGGTTAGGGTTATGGCCAGGGTTAGGATAAGGGTTAGGGTTAGGGTTTGATGGTTAGGGTTAGGTTTAGAGTTAGGGTCCCCAATCTGTACCGTCTAAAACAAAAGGCGGGTCGACTTTAGGACTGACCGCAAATGCACCGTTAGCAAACCATACGGGACTCTGGATCAGATCTGCCCTTTGCTATGATACATCAATGCCATCCACAGATAAATTCAAAGCCGCTTAAAATAAGTTGTAAGTCAAATCTCCACCTGACCACAGCGTAATGGAACTTTCGTTCTGTTGCTGTGTATTGTAGTTATCCGTGCTGCTGCTGATGATGACGATTTGTGCGGAGGTAGTCCCATACATTGAAATTAGCGTTGCTAATTCGTCAAATGAAACTCCGTGGCCGGCGATGGCCGTGGCCCGTGGTGCCATGCCCGTGATCATTTACCTACTAAACCTTTACCGAAGATACTGGAAGATTGCTGTATAGCAGCAGTCGAGCTTCCAGGTCTATCCTCATCTACACTGTATCGTCAGTTCAAAAAAAAAAAAAAAAAAGGCAAGGCAGACAGGCTGGTACGCCTAATTACTGCTCATCCCACATCCAGACATCAGAATTGACTATTGCCAGTATTGGGAATAGGGGGAGAGGATGTGGGAATAGGGGGACAGGGGACATCATGTGTGATATTTGCATACATGTGTAATCTATGTGGCGATGGCATGACCGAACATCTAATTTACAATTACTTTAGCGCTGCTCATTAGCCGTACAGTGTGCAAAGATGTACTAGAATCTAGTACTAGTAGTAGTAGGTTAGATTTCATGCCAACTGCAACTCTCACTCACATTGAGAGTGAGACTCGCTCAACTCTGCTCATTTTGGTCCTTTCTCACAGCTCACTCACCTCATCATCCTCAGACTGACTGCTCAGTTTACACGTCTAAAGCTTCATTTCATTTGCATGCATTTCTATTGATCTCACTCATTTTGACACCCAAATTATAGCATGGGAGTCTAACACTGAACTACAACTAGATCTACTACTAGTTTCCAATGTTGGCGGCCCTGAGATTATGGATTGGATTTTACGGCTCATCGGGATCACCTATACTAAGAAAGAATGATCAGAATTACGCTGCCGCTGTATACTAGTATACAGCTAGGGTGCCAGTTTCGTAACTGCAACCGGCAGCCCATTCTATCATGCACAGCGTAGATGCGTATGGGGCTGCTTGTCGTAGTTAGTTTTCGACACTTTAGCACATTTCCTTGTTTACCATCAAAACTGCACCGTTTTACCTGAGAATTTCGATATGAAATTGAGCTATTTAAAAGGCCAATAATGATATGCCTTAAACAAATTCCCATTTGAATGCGCTCCTGTTCAATTTTAAGCGATTTTTCGCACAATCATGCAGCACGCATCACACATAAAACACATGGTGCATACAGTACGCATACACTACATTGTAAACGCAAACCAGCAATCACACCAGCGCAAGAACTTGTTGTTTCATTGTCGAAATCTGGTGCCACATTCTCAAAGCCAACGCCTTCTACAAGTTTGCTCATTAATTACGAATTTCAGTCATGCAATTGCTTAAGGCGATTACAGAAATCAAACATCAGGATATGGCAAACAAATTGATACTAAAGTAAAATAATGGTCATGAGTGAATTTCATTTTACGGCGTTGTCATACAAAATGCATCATATTGTTTGAACCCCTAAAAATGGCTGATATCAGCATTTCTGCTGACACTGTGTTGCTTTTTCCCCTAAATATTCCACCATCAGATTAGGATGACAAGTGACAAACAGGGTTTATAAAAACTAGAAATGTGATTGATAACTTTGTTGATTGTTGAAGTCAGACGTTTGTATTGAGTATAAAATTTAATAAGAATTATCTGCTGGGCGTCGAAACTGGGTCCTACCTGTAGATGTGGCAAGCTGGTGCCCTGACTAACGGTATAGATAATTTTCAGGAAATCATCGAGTGCTGTCCCTGTTGCAATGGACGTATAGTGACTGAGAACTGGGTGGGCTTTTTTAATTTTTCATATTTTAATTTTTAAGTACCCGTATATTTGCAGTAAATCATAGAGATGTAGAGTCTTCCACACTTGTGACAATTAGGTTTAAGAGAGTGTAGTCTGAATTATTCTGGTAGAGGTTTCAATTACAAGGCGTGTGAGCTGAGTTATCAATTATTACTTTTGTTTGTTTGATTGTTTTTTTGCTGTCAATGACACTGAGATAAAAAAAAAATATGTTATGATTGATAATTCTCAGATCACACTCCTTGTAGGTAAATGTGTGTATAGTACGTGTACATGTTTAGTACATGTACATTGTACAATGTCTGTCTGTAGTTGCCTCTGCTTGAATTGGGGTTTACTCCAACATAATGTTAGGGACATGTTATTATGAATAATGGTTTAGAATATCATCTAATTATGATTAATTTTGAGTAATGGTTGGAAAAATTGTTATGCATTTTCTAATCCTTTCTCTATTTGTGTCGCATTGTACACTTGCATGTAGGTATCCCCAGTACTAACCCCGGCGCGGGGCGTCGTAACCAGTAGCGTTGGGGTCGCTGCTGCGGTTACCACAGTACAGTACCGGTACCTGACCGTGCATATTTATGATGATTCTCCTCTTTATGGCCTCCAGGATAACCTGCAGGACATAAACGAGAAGATCTACTTATCATATTGCACACTGCTATATTTTGTTTCCCTGGATGAACACCATTCAATCTCTGACAGATTTTATCAAGTACCGTAGAGCACTGTTGTTGCAAGCGCTTAATGACTTTCTAACAAGAACAGAAACATTGATTAAGAGACTTTGTCAGTTCATTGAAAAACCTAGAACAGCATGGCCGGCACAGCATTTTCAAAAAAGTGTGGGGGCCCACTTCCGGGTTTCATGAGCTAGCAAGCAGGAAAAAAAAAAAAACAACCAACAACAAGATGACAAAAAAAACACACAATATCTTTTCTTACCATCCACTTCCGGTTTTTTCGGCTGACAAGCGAAAAAAAAAAAAAGGTCCTCGGCTCACCTCTACCAGTCCACTTCCAGGTGTTTTCGCCTGACAAGCAAGAAAAAGCTATTCAGAGAAAGAACATAACCTTACCACCACCATACTTCAAGGTGTATCTATATTTTTCTTAGTGCCACTTACCGGTACCTATTTCCGGGTTGAAAAAAGTGTGGGGCCCAAAGTGCTGACACCTTCTGTATGGTGCACAAAAACTGAGCCCCCACGGCCCCCATGGCTGCACCGGCCATGAACAGTATGTGATCACGATAATCTACCTCACAAAGGTGCTAAATATGTGGTATGATACAACAAGAAGAATGAAATTGATAAAACATATATGTTCTATCAACTTAATTCTTCATTCATCTTTACAAGAACATTTATTTTACTTTTTTTTCAAATTTTTAGTAAAAACGATGGTACATTTATGTCCTTTGAAAAGCAAAAGGGTGTTGTAGTAAATGTGAAGTTCGACCATTACAGATATTCAATGCATGGAACTATGATATCCTTGATAAACGTTATGAAAGCGAGTACATTACTGTATATGAAGTAGTAGCTGCACTTCCAGCCAATACTCAACAGGGGGCATGTCTTAATTGCCGCTGAAGGTATGTTTGTACATCACCAATGAAGCACTATAAGAGGTTTAGTGAGTATTCATCTTGTATTGTTGATATCTGGGTTCTGACCCATTTCAGAAGAGGTTTCAAAGATGTAAGAATTCTGTTTTTTAACAGGTAAATACACAAGGTCTGTCACCAAAAGGAATTGAACGGTCAAGAAGGGATAAGGAAAATGAAGATTCTGACACAGCAGTTAGACAGATGATAATACATTACATGTGCAAATGTGTACAAAAAGTTTCCACCAAATCTGCCTGTATGTTCGCATGAACGAACTTGTTCTTATCAGTTATGTAGGCCAATTAATACTCCACAAGTCGAGTGTTGTTACTGGTAACGGGGTCAAATATCATTCACTTATTCATAAGGTCCATGAAAAAATGACACACATTCATTGTGTACATGTATACATGTATTTTAAATGTGTCTGATACTGCTTGTCCACATGTACTGATACTGTAAAAGTGGATATATATTTTTTAGCGACATATTGTTCGCATTTGGCCGGATAAGAAGAGCTTCACGTGTTTTTAAATCTGTGGAATCAGGACATCAGGCACAGAAACATATGGCAAGCAAAAATATTTGCATGCTTTTATTTTCGCGCTAGTTTCTGGTTGCGCGGAAAGCGTGTACATTTCGAACCACAAAATTTTCACTTTAACAGTACATGTGTATTCAGTTAATACAGATGTTTGGACGATTAGATTGCCTATGGACATTTCAGATAAGATTGTGTACAGTATAATGGTAAAGTTGGGATGAAAGATCTCTTCACATAAATATTTTGCCAGGTGCTACACGTATAAGGGTCACTTGTACTGAAATTTTTCTCCTTTGATTTCTAGTAATTATCGATGTTTTGAAGTGTATTCAAAGTTATATCCGTTTTGTTTCCAATAAGCATGCTTCATATTACAGACAACACCTTCAAAAATTCTTTGCTGTTTGGACTGTTGATGAAGTTCATATTTTTTGAACATGTTTTATTTTTTTTACAGTAAATACACTTCATATGTAGTCATGCACATCTTCAAATTTCTTTTGCAGCTGTTGGTTTATGTGACCCTCTATTTGATGTATATGTGTAACCTTGGGGGTGTGAATACACTGTACTAGTAGATACACATACCTGCCTTCAGAGTACTCAAGGGCATTTTTACCCCCTCAAACCTTTATGCAGTTTGGACTGTTATTGAAGTTATCTCTGTCTCAATTAAGTAAAACCTTGCCAAAAGTGCAGATGGCATGTACAATGTTGTAATTTACATGGTATTGCCTCAAAAGCATTTGTGATATTCTAGCTTTATTTTTCACTTACAAATATTCAAGCAATATTCAGAATCCTGTTTGTGTAACATGATATAGTGTAGTTTATTGCCAGTGTGAAAACTTGATGGCAAATTATTTGCATAGATCTGCTTGACACAGTGTAGCTCTGCAATTGTTCAAACTAGCTGGTACATGCCTTTGCCTTTTACATGAGCTGCACCAGACGAATATATACACGGTGTATATATATATATATACAGTCTGTATATATATATATATATATATATATATATATATTTTTTTTTATGTTCACTGTACATCACTGTCGTAGTCGAGACAGACTGTTCCTACTCGCATTCCTACTCACAAGATCGCCGACAGTTGTACCTTAATTGCATAAGGGTCTTACATGTGACTTAGCTGGAGACTGAGACCAAGGCCACCACCAAAAAATTAATCAACAAAAATAAATGAATGAATAAATACATAGATGAGTAAATCAATTAATGAATAAAATAGTATAAACCACATTTGACTATGCTGCTAAAGAGTAAGAAAAACTGCTTATACAGCTCTTACTTTTGGTAACATACTATACATATTTTTGTTATGTGTACTGGTATGATACATTGCCATGAAGATTGATGGATACCTTGAAACTTTACTACAATGTAGTTCTTTCAACACCTACATGTAATAAATATATGGATACACGTGTATGTATACACATTTATAAAGGAAAACAACTCGTCGATTGTGCTCCTTTCTCTGTTATTAATAATAATAATGAAAAAGAATGTACTGGTATTTTACTAAATAATGATAAAGGTATGTGTAATGATGTATCAAAGGTTCTTTGCCTAGTTTCATATGTAGGCCTACTAATGTAGTGAGAATAGATACAATGGCCTCCCATAGTACCAGTCCTTGGGATCAGCAGTTTTCTTTTGCTACGTCAAAATGTTGTTTTCACCGAGAAAAAACAAACAAAACAAAAAACAATAACAGAGTGGATAATGTAAGCGGAATTTCGATATACGGGTAATGTAACTGTGTTCACGGAAGTGAACGGTATAACTAGTAGTTATAGTATACTGGTAATTGAGTGTATGCCTAGGATGCTTTGAATTGAGAGAGGGTGGACTGAATGATTGGTGGCATTATTTTCAGTGGGAATTCAATTGGATTTTCACCGTGGAGAAAGAAACTGAGAATCAGACAGCACTTCCAGTCGAAGAAATCATCAGGATTGACAAAAACAAACCAAATAAACATACAATGTATTATGAATTACAAGATCAAGGGAAGACAAACAATCGAAGAAAGAGAGAGAGAGAGAAAGAGAGAGAGAGAGGCCAAGAAAGAGGCAGTAGGCTACTTGTACATAATGCCCAACCACAGACACAAGTACAGTATATCACAGCTAGTAGACGCTTATAACTGACCATGTCAGTTACGCTGGGGTCGCTCATAACACACAAACAAGGGCATCCAGAAAACGTCAATTTCTATATGTGGGACAGTACGATATTTTCGCGATTTCGTGCAGAGTAAAGGCATGATATCCCGATATCCCTATGATTTCAGCTGGCTGTTGACCCATCTAATCATCACGCACGTCACACCTTGTAGGTATCATCTTACATAATCTTCCGTTTACATGTTACTATATACGTTCGTTGGTGCCCTACGATGAAAAAGAAGACTTGTGGGAGAATTTTAGACGAGTACGAGAACCCATAATTTCCGGTGCCGTACATCGGTAATGAATACAATGTAATTGCCATGCTCGAAGTTGATGGTCTTTCATGTCGTTCGTGGAAAATTTGAACAGTATTGCATTCAGGTTCTAACCGTAACCTGTCAAATCAAAAAAAAAAAAAAAATCATGTGAAAACGTAATTCACTGATCATCTTCTGCGGGGTCAACTCGTGGTCACGCGTGCGAGAACTTGGATATTCTAGACGGGGTTTTCGGCTTGCCAACTGACTGGCAATGCGCAAATAACAACCCTTGTACGCACATATTGTCGGGAATCGTCTCATTTCATAATTATGCCGACCGAGGGGAATGGCGCATGGACTCGCACGCGGTACACGCCTGATAACACACACGTACTGTACATGTACCATGTAAGCACTGCGCGGGAACCAGGGAGGTTGGGATGGGATCATGCGGGAACCAAGCACTGGCGGCACGGGGCCGTGCGAAATCGCACCCCAAAGCCGCACGGGTCCGTGCGCCACACTCGCACGGGCCCGTGCGAGGGAGTATGGATCCGCACGCGGGCGTACAGATTCGCACGCAGGCGTGCGGATCTGCACGGGGGCGTGCAGATCCGCACGGAGGTGCACGACTACGCACGGGCGCGTACAGGGGCGCACGGAGCCATACGCTCCCGTGCGAGATCGCACGAACCTGCACGCAGCCGCACGAAGCAGCCCCGTGCGCACTGCGTGCGGGAGTAACATAACATAATGGTCTGACTGTATGTGTTACCCCAAGGTTCCACAATTATAATATAGTTGCATAATCCAAACAAAGTGAAATGAGAAAAATATCATTTTTCTCATTTCACTTTGTTTGGATTATGCAACCTTATTCTCAGTTACCGAAGAAATTGAAATGTTTATATTCTTTTCGAAAAAAAAATGAACTAAAGTTTGAGTTCAATTGAATTTAAAGGAAAACTTCAGTGGAACAAGAAGCTCATTTCGTTCATATTGTTTCTCACATGAACTTCCATTTGTTTTACCTTGACAGGAAATATTCTGGACATGACCTGTGTTAATTTCAACCCAACCTACGATCCCAATCAACCAGCGTCGTTTGCAGCCATAGTGAGCGGTGCTGATTCGACAAGTACATTGACCTTTCAGAGGTCAATAGACTTGACCACGGGGTCAGATGTGACAAACTGGTGTTCTTACGATGATGATGTCTCCTCGTGTCAGTTACCATCGGGTACAAATATCAAAAGCTATCTCACGTCTTCGGGAAAGGTCACCTTACCTGTTGATACTAATGGAAACAACTTTGGGGTTTACTCATGTCGGGCTGAACGGTACAATTGGACAACGACCGCTACTACTCTGCTCATACGTTCTGACGGTAAAATACTCTATCCCTTTGTACTTACAATAGTCACTTTGACCTTTTCGTCGGTGGGAACGGAAAAGGCAAAATGCCCGGGAGCAACTAAACATCTTTGACTTAAAAATTTATATTGGGTACTTTGTCCTTCAAGCTGCAGTCTACATTAAGCCCTTAAGTTCATCGTATATAGATGCCGCCGTTGCGATAAATACAGAGCAATATCCTTTTGTAGTGCGTGTGGCTATATAGGCCCAAAGCAGGCCAATGTGGACAACAGAAAGGACGTTTGCAAAAGCGCCTCGTATACCTAGTTGTACAATGCGTGCGTATTGAAACTTGTAATCAAGCAATCTTGCAAGTTAGCCTACGATATTCCCATCTCTTTAAGTGCATTGTGTTCACAGATTTATAGCTTGAATGTCATAGCGTTTATCAATGTTTTACTTACATTATTATTTCAATGAGTGTCTTACTTGCATTGCGTGTGACGTATATCGTGGTCGTGATATTTTCACTCTCTTTCATTCACAACCAAGGTACTATAATAGTAGATGAATGACGAGTATAATGAATGATGTATAACCAGTGTGGTTGAAAGACACAAAACGAAACACAATAAGTATGATGTTCATAAGTAAGCCTCTCCTCTTGAGACTGCCACATTCTTACATATTTAGTGATTGAGCAGATCATAATCAAATGATTGGTTGAAAGGGTGCACATGACCAGGTATTTTCCCCCTACAATATAACACGTAATTTTGCTTATGACTGGTCGTTAGAAAAGTGTAATGATCGGCCTTTGGCACTTTCACCTCGCGATTGTGATCAGACGAAATTCTATTCTTTTATTTTATTGGGACGAGGCTGATTTATCAAACGAAATTATTTACTTCATTATTTTATAAAATAATTAATGTGCAAGATTTTGTTCGCTACTTTGAATAATAATAACCCACTCTCGGTACCTTCGAAACAGTCCAAACTTCCTTTTCCAAAGGTACCTATGTGGTTAATTCCTAAGAGTATAATGTGTCCTTACTAATGCGTATTATTTGTATACTGCCATAAGATTTTATTTTGTAAAGATATTGTTTTGATAAAAAAAAAAATCAGGGGGTTGGATAGAGCAAGAAAACAGAAAAAACACAAAGGCAACAAATAATTTCACAGTACACTCTTACAGGTCTCAAGTCTAAAGAAGGTAAGGTCATGACTGTCTTTAATACTGAACGTGAATAGCTAGGAAGATATCCACATTGATGTGCCTGTATATTAAGCATCTCTCTAGGGGGAGGAATGACAAGACAAACATTGTATTCTCTCCGTCTCAGTCACTTCCTTTTTGATAATATCATCAGCATGGAGGAATCATGTACCCTCCCCTCTACTTGTGAAATTGATCAGTATATTTCATATTTTTCTCTTTATCGTCATGACTTGTATATCAAAACTGAAATGAGCATGCAGTCACAGGAAGAAGAAAAAGAAAAGAAAACTTGGTAGCTTCTCTTCAACCGCGGCTTGCGAAAAATAATGCACAACCGTTAAAAGATGAATAGTTCGTTTAAATCGTCCCCGTACCAAAACGCACTCAATTCTACAGTTTCAGGCATATAGAAATCTTGGAACAGTAACATTCTTCTACTAGCAGGACTGTGACTTGAACGTTCAACACGCAGCAACTATTCAATAAATGAATTTCATGTCATCACATTTTCCTCGTCGACCATGTCGAGTATCTTGTTGTAACATTTTGAGTTTAATGTACAATGTCATTGATCTAATAGAGAAAAAAACAACAACAAATGAATGTGTGAGACTACGTTACATTCAATAATGCAAAATAAAGTGATGACAGACGTGGTCACTGTGAGGGATAGCCCGGTAGACTAATTCAACTTTTAATGGTAGGTTTGTAGACTGAATACCTGCCAGACGATGTTGTATTAAAGTAGCTGGTTGCAATTAATTCAGCTACTTGATAGAAACAACATCTGTGCTCGTCACAGCCACAATTATACGTATAATGTAGCATCTTTATGGAATAATCTCTCGGATTTTCCGCTGTGTTAAAGGAATAGTATCGTTTTGGTTGAGATAGCTTAATTCAGGTTTATGTTTTGTTGAATATTGAGAAACATCTCATGAAATATAAAAGAGCATACATTTTCAAGAGGAATTCAAAGTTTATTTTATGACGATCGGTTATGAAATGGTGGAGATATCCAAAACCAAGTAATGAAAAAGGCGTGAACCACATTTTCTGATTCCTTTGTTTTCCTTTGTTCTTGAATATCTTAGCCATTTCGAAACCGAGAAACTTTTAATTTTTCGCAGGCTTGTATATGCTCTTTAATATTTCACAAGTGATTTTGTATTAATCCTGCAAAACATACTGAATCCCCATCTCGATCAAAACTATTCCATCCATTTGAAAAGTTTGGCAACATTGTGAGCTGTCATATTTGCAGTGACTAAGTGTGGCAGCAGCTACAATGAATCAACACATTAGTTTTCAGTATTTGTGGTGCGTATGTATGCGTGTGTGTTTGTGTGTTGCAAAAAATGGAATTCTTCCAAGATAAATTAATGTATAGGGTCTTATATAGTGCATAAACATTTCTATGACGGAAGGTCGTAATTTTCCTCCTGAATACAACTGTATGATACATTACTAACATGACTAAGTTCATCCAGATTACGGCTTTAAAAAGAAACGAGCTATCCCGATTTTGTCATTGTTATTTTAATGAATTTTAATCTTTACGGACATTAGGGCGTAAGAAATGTGAATGAAAGAAACAATCTTTTCCATGTGAGAACTGATATTAATTATTTGTGACAGTAACGTTTGGTAATATTTTTTCTCATTCATTGAGTGATAGGAGTGTAATTTCTCGGTAATGAAACATTTTCTTGTTAATATTAATGATGTAAGACTACCATCGTTAGTGCCACTGTATCTATTTTTGTGTGTCCGGCCGCGATGTCAGGGCATCATAGATAAACATCGTCAAAAGGTACTTTAATCCCACATTGCGTCAACGTCCAGAGGTTTTTTTTTGTGTATAATTTCATGAGTCAATACAAGTCCAATGCTATTCTGTTACTCGGTTTGTACAAAAGATTATCAAAATTGCAGTTACATGTACACTATATTGTATACACGTGAATTATATGACTATTACGAATATTATTATAACGACATTCAACCATTTCTACACAGCCAACGTTACCTGCATGTATACATACTTGTTTACGAGATATCCGTTCTTGTATTTTCTCTTATTTTGTTTTCTCTATTCGTGGGGTCCCTTCCGAAAGGAAAGTGAAAACATGTAAGATATAATCTGTTTGCATCGGTGACTATGATGAAAGTTAAACGTTATTATGCAAACACTGCGCGGTTACTGATCCATAATGATTACTGCGTGTCTGGGTTTGTTTTGTATATCGAGTTTATTCACAATATCACACCAGCTAATTAAACGACGTACATGACAAAAATTGTTATTATGCAACTCTGAAGAAAAGCCATTCTTCAAAGTCCATGTTGCCATGATTCACTTTATAGCTTAACATCACGTCTCAGACAACACTGGTATATTACAAAATAGAAGTACACAGTTTGTATTTGTCATCTTTTCTTTCAAGAAAACGAAAAAAATACAGCATGTTTTATCATCTAAATAATTAGTAATATTCGTATTAACAAAGAAAAACGTTGTATCAAAATAGACAAATTAATAAATTATGTTTTCATAAACAACAAGTAATGCCGGTGTGTGTTATGCCGCGTGAAATTTTTGACTCATTTTAATTCCTTAAGCATCATCATCGGTAAGGGAGAAAAACATTGATAAGTAATCATATTTTACACGTAAAAAGAATCATGAGGAAAGACGTGCGGCACTTCTAAGTTTTATGAACCTAATTTCATTTCCGTTATTATCATTAGTTCGAGTATAAATTCAATGTATTTCTTGTATCCCTCCTTTTGAGATGAGAGGCCTGTCGATGTCATAATTTGCCTGTAATATGAAATTGGGTTTGTTTGTTTGTTTGTTTGTTTGTTTGTTTGTTGTTGTTGTTGTTGTTGTTGTTTTTTTTTTGGGGGGGGGGGGTATTTTAACCCAGTCGTGTAAGATTAACTTATTTGATGTCTTCTTGTCCACATTGAATTAATGCGCAGCTCATCTCACACCCAACAAATTGACGGTAACTGCCAGCATTGACGAAGATGTACGCCTCGTCACGAACCCTGCGGGAACTATCACAGGCACGCTCGTCTGGATGCTCAACGGTCAGACAGACCTTTCCGCTTCCGTGTCATCTGGCGTACTGAACATCAGCAAGGCAAACAAATCAATGGCTGGAGTACATCACTACTACTATAGAGGCGACCCGGAACGAGGTGGAATAATTAGGCTTATAGTTCGAGGTAAATAGGCAGACACCATTCCTCAAATGAAGAGAAAACGCTATAAAATCACAAAAACAGTTCACCGTGACTCCGCTTAACACCGAATCCTGTCTCTTCTAATAATTATGCACATTATTATAACTCTCAAAAAATTGACGTACTTAACGTTGAAACCAGTGTCAATAGTATTCAAGCTGTCTATTCTGAAGAAAGGTTCACTCATATCTGGTGGTAGATCGTAACTGGAACCATTAAAGATATGTTTCTATATCATTAACTTCCCTGTTCACAAAAAAAAAAGAGAGAAGAGGTTTCCATGGGATCACATTTCGATGTTCTAATCTCCTTTTCACACTTTTCTGCTTTTCTATCGGACTTAAAAGGAAAAACGCGATAACAGAAAAAAAAATCCGAGCACACATTTGATTTTATGAGAGAAAGTATGGCTTTTACATGACCATGAAGAAAATGGATAAAGGATGTCCCTTTTTACTTCTTGGTTTCCTCTTAAATTTTCCGTTATCTTTCAAATTTCCAAACCAGGATGTCTAGATAACCGTTGGGGGCCAAATTGCAGATATACCTGCCCGACATGCTACAATGGGGGAATCTGTGACGACATTGGCGGGCGCTGTTTTTGTCCTCCGGGATTTATGGGCGATCATTGTGAAACGGGTGAGTTTATTATGTATTTGAGTATTTCAGGGATGCATCTTCAGCAATGCTAGCAGAATCATAGCGATCTCAAGAGGGAATAAACATTATACATTTTTTACATTGTAAGGCAGCTGAGCAGGCATTCATATTCCCATTTCGACTTACTTCTGCAATTTTGTGTTTAAATCCGTTTGCGATGTATAAATCAATGCACACTGTCCCAATATGTGCATCAACTTTGATTTCCATCATAACTGTATTTTTTGTTGTTTTTTTAACTCCCACTAGCAAGTATTGATCTTAGTTGCATATCATACTGTAATGATAAGTAATATGACCCACGTTTAATCGAAAAACGCATTTTCTGGCTCATACTTATTCTTCATTTGTGACCGTGCACCTCAAAACGAACATAAAGTCGCACACACTGATTTTGCGTGAGGACAGAAAATAAGTGAAATGGGTCAACCTAGTCGAACTTGACTTTTTCACATTTTTTGAAAGAGCGGGTCTTCTTTTACATTATGCTAAAATTTGGTATCATAAAACGGGCAGGAAAGTGTGTTTTTTAGCGGTTTATCTCGAACATTTTTGGTAGAATAGTGTGATTAGGTGTGTCTTTAGAATCCCTTTTTCATTTCTGAAAAACCTTGTCCACACTCTTCACTTTCAACTCTAATAACTTTTGAAAGGATAGTGCTACTGCTTTGAAAGTTGGCATTGATTATGGAAAGAATGTGTTAATGAGGCATGCTTAATTTCAGTTTAATCTGATAATCCCTTCATTGTTGTTACTCTGATGGTTTACTTCCTGTTTTTGTCCCATTCATCGCACAGCCAGCACAGCTTGGTAAAGATTAAACGCTTGAATAGACACTCTACTTCAGAGCCTCTTTTCTCACTTCACACTTTTCCTGAGTTTGTGCTTTCTTTCCAATATTGATATAGGTTAGGAGAGTCCATTTGATTTGAGTTATACATCATTTTAAAGCTTAAAGTCTGCTTTTTCAGAATATGGTCTTAACTAAAAATTCATGTCTGGCGACTTTTTGTTTGTTTTGAGGTGCAGGGTCACATTTTATGAGCTTAAAACATTGAAGGTTTTTGATTTGAATTCAAGTAGCAGTAATTATGTTTAAATACATAAAGGATCAACTTCCATCATCGCTTAATAACATGTTTAGGTTTAATACTTCTGTCCATTCGTACCCTTCTCGTATAGGTAGAAATTTCCACCTTTTGAATCCCAAATTATTGGTGACACATAAATCTATAAGACATTCGGGTCCGGACATTTGGAATAATCTCCCGGATAATATAAAGTCCTGTTTAAGTATTTATTCTTTGAAAGCTTCACTAAAACGATATTTGATACAATTATATTCTCCAAATCAATTAAGCTAACAAATATTCATGGTAAATGATTGTCATCTTATCGTCAATCTCTATTTTCTTCCTTCAACTGCATTTTGCACTCTCACCTGCAACTGCACTGCACTCACCTGATCACCTTCCTCCAAGAGAGTTGTGTCGTTGGATAGTCATTTTATGAGGCCTCCATCCATTTCAAGCTTATTCGCTTGCGATGGTGGTCTCCTGCATTCAATGATCTCTGTTGTTTACTGAAACATACTGTATATGTTATTTTATGTTTTTGTGTATCTACATTGCTCAATGCAATCACCAAGTCTATCTATTTATGTACTGCTATTGATTTATTTCACTGCACTTGTTATTCTTTGTCTTTGTACTTTTTGAAGATTGTGGTCAAATTGTATCTGATTGAATGCAGAAATAAAAACAAAAACAAAATGAAATAATCTTTAAATTGAATTGAATGCATAAATATCAATATATGCATGGCATTCGACTGATGGAGTTACTTTAAAAACTCTTTCTGTCCTCCCCCTCTTTTCCCCTCTTTCTCTCTTTTTATATACATGTATGCACGTACAAAAATGCATATCTCTCTTTCCTCTTTAATTTCGCCAGAAAGACAAATAGATAGATAGATAGATAGAATAGTCCAGGCTAGGCTCCATAGAAAGTCCGTCTAACCTCGGTTTTTTATCTATTTATACAATGTTTTTGATAGTTTCTTGTCAATTCCAGGGTGTTGATTCCAAATCTGATTGATGCCACTCGCAAATTAACCTTGATCATTTTCGGCAAAATCCAAAAATCCATAATGGCCGTCAGATATGCTAATTTGGATATGATAATCCTAGTTATGTCAATTTTATGACCGATTATTCCATCAAACTTTTTACATTTTTGCTCCTCGAGTAATTTTATTTGCAGATGCAAGAAAATTTTCATTTCAAGTATGTACACTAAGTATTTTAAGCTATTCTTTGTTCAAAATGACTGCCACTCCCATACTCAAGTGCTATATGAATGGCAAAAAAAAAATATATATATGCACGGGAATTGAAAATGAATTTGCTCTATTTCCAGTCACATACCAACGCTGTTATCAAGTTTTTCATGTGCAATTCAAATCTGAAGAGTGTCACTAGCAAAACAAACAAATGAACAAACAGAAAATGTATTGTTTGTAGGTTTGTATGTTCTCCTTGATACAAAACCCCAGTACAATATGAACGACAAAATAATGTACATGGAAATAAACACATTTTCATTTTTTTCTGTCATGCAGCTACATTTTTTCTCAATTTTAGTGCTGATTATAAATCAGAAGGTTGCTACTAACAAAAAGCTGTTTCATTTGTGATGCAAACATCCAAAATGTTCCTCTTTAATCTGGATTTTCTATTAATTAAAAAAAAAAAAAGTCACCAAAACTTGAAATGACGCCAACATCAAGATCATTGTTTTATCAGGAATCATATATTAGATATGAACATTTGATGTTTATATACCTTGAGATGCTGGACATCATAATATTCACCCTGATTTACTAAATTAAAATGCAGAATCTTAGATGATGATAGAAATGAAATTCTCAAATAACTGCCGTGTTCTACATTATCTAAAAGCGATATTATATAATTGTTTTCAATCCCTTCATCCGAGAATAAACATGAGGCAAGGGAAAGTGGAATAAAGGGACCACCTAAATTCTTCTAGTCTAATCTCTATAATAAAAAATGCTCCAAAGTTTTTCATGTTAACCAAGAATATAATTTGCTTGAAACTACAAATGACAAATGACCTTCTGTCTTATCTGTACATCGTAGATCAGATTTACCACTGGTTCTATGATTGCATGATTTCACCTATTTGCTCAAGGGTGGTAGCACTATTTTGAAATGTAACAACATGGACTTGTGTTTGGAGGATTACAAAGAGTTTTGTTAAGTATCACTGTTAGTATCCACTTATTATTTTTCTTTTTTTTATGTAAACAGAAAGTCGGGAAACAGAAAGTCATCATACCTCAGTAGTCCTATTTTGTAACACCCAACAATGATTGTATATTTTTTACATTTTGTATAGGAATACAATCACTGTGTAATAAAGTTGGCGAATATGATGCTGAAAGACACATAAGAGTGAGTCGTTGTCAGGAGCATTGCTACTTCCATCAGGAGAAAAGTCTGTCATTAATACCCCACAAGACTGTGAGAAGCGCCCAGTTACTCCTATTAATACAGATTTGACGTCAGTAGGCACCTTGTATCACTCAACATGCTCTAAGTAACATCAGGTACTCTTAATTTTGTGCTTGCCACTGTAAAATTGACACATTTTTCTGTCTGGACATGAGTACTTTGCTCACACCTTTCCTTCAATGATGATTTGTTGAATTATGGAATATTTACCAATCCTGCAATCGCCTTACAAGGAGCTTAGTGGTCACTTGGTGATCTTGCAGAGACACGATGAAGACAAGGGGACTTGCTTGAGCACTCCTTTATATACAGAAGATCCAAAGTCCAACCTTACCAGAAACCATCCGCAGAGCTATCTGACAATAGGCATGCTGATTATTGTTGCCTATAAAATGCAGCCATGGTAGGTGAAAGGCTTCACTTTCTCGAGGTAGATGAATTTTACCGCCATTTTTCTTGGATTGAATGTGCTCGCTTATGATGTCAAGGGAGCTGCTGCATCTCAGAATTGTAGAGTGCTGCCACATTTTGAAAGCAGTGCTATAACAACTTCACGCGGCTTGTCTTTAATCTTCAGCACTTGCATATTCATGATTGCTCTAGGTAACCAGACCGGCTGTGTTAGAACTCTGAATAATGGCCACCCCCAGGGTGGCTGTAAACTAACTCCACTCCTTTATAACATATGTGACCGTGCACCACAAAACAAAAACAAAAACAAAAGTTGAACCCCTTAATTTTACGTGAGGACTCAAAACAGGTGAAATGGGTCAACTAAGTCAATCTTGAGATTTTCAAATTTTCTGAAAGAGCTCTCTTTCTTATACATTATTCTTAAGTTTGGGATAATAACACAAATGGGATAGGGTGTTTTTACCAGTCTTCCCCACAACCCTTTTCTAAGGGGAGAGTAGAATGATCAGGTATGCATTAGAAGCCAATTTTCATTTGTTGAAAACTGTTGTGCATTCTTCAATTTCAAGTCTAATAACTTTTGAAAGGATAATGCAACTGCGTTGTATGTTGGCATTAAGCATGGACAGAATATGTTAATGGAACATGGTGAATTTCAGCTTAATCTTAAAAACCCTTCATTGTTGTTGCTCCTGTAGTGGGCATCCTGTGTTTTGTCCCTTTCATCGCCCAGTTAGTGCGGCTTGATGAAGTATTAAGGGCTTAAATAGACGCTGTACTTCAAAGCCTTTTTTTCTCAGTTAACACTTTTTCCAGAGTGTGTGCTTTCTTTCCAGAATTTAGGTAGGTTAGGGGAGTCCCTTTTAAATGAGTTATACAATATTTCAAAGCTTAGAGTCTGCTCTTCCAGAATTTGCCCTTAATTGAAAAATCCATGTCTGGCGACTTTTTGTTGGTTTTGTGATGCAGGGTCACATGTACATGGTGACATGACAATCACTTCATGTAAGAAGTTTGCTCGTGCTGATAATCTTGCCCTTACGTCTCATAGAATGTCCTTGGATGACATCAGCCGAGTCCTGACCCATCTTAAGTCAATGGAGTAGTACTTCACCTTCGTAAGACTTCCCCCCAACCTTTAAACGGTTACCATCAGACCTATGTCTTCCATCTTAATAACCATCTTGCCAACGCTATGCTCACGGTAGCCTTGTGTGGCGAGCCCTCCAAGCATAGGCTTAGGAGTTCCCTACCGATGATATAGGTCATATCTGGGAGTTTTGTTGGACCTCACTCCCACATACAGGGAATACATAAACGGTGATGTAGCAATGTTCGGTCAAAATCATCTGGAAACCTTCAAGCTGGCCTTGGGTCCAAAAGTCATTACTCTTTTGTCTGTTTTATCATCCATCTGAGAAGATGGCTGGATAACCTATATCTAGCTGCTCTACAGCTGGTTCTCTATGAGGTCCAGGGGATGTAAGGCAGGACCTCTTCATGTACCTATGTAGTTAAGCATCTTACTTTGAATGAATGAAGCGGAATATTCTATATGTATGAGTTGTGACTCTCTCCACACACAGAACCTCAATTTCTTTTTTTTTCTTTTTTAAAGGAACAGACAATCTTTATCCTTTCTAGTGGAACGGTATGATCGATTACACGTAGCATTGACGCCGGATCCTTTGGATCTAGAGATTGACATGCTACTGTGAACCAAACTTACCACCTCTTTACTGCTACCCTAGCTTTCATCTACTAAACTGCAGAGCATCCCGCTCATAAGTATGGGCCAACAGCTACCATACATAGCGTACTAATACGTCTCTAAATTAAGGCACACTCAAGTCTACTCTCCTTCACTGGCACTCGATCAAAAAGTCGCACCCCTTTATTTTACGTGAGGACTCAAAACAGGTGCAATGGGTCAACTAAGCCAAACTCGAGTTTTTCATAAGATTTGCTGAAAGAGCTATCTTTCTTCTACATCATTCTTTAGTTTGAGATCACAACACGAATGGGAAAGTGTGTTTCCAGCAATTTTTCAACCACCCTTTTTTGTGGAAAGTATGTATTAGAGGCCCCTTTTCATGCCTTAAAATCCTTGTACACTCTTCACGTTTAAGCCTAATAACTTTTTAAAAGATAATGCTACTGCTTTGTAAGTTGGCATTAATCATGGACAGAATGAACGTGAGTAGAATTGATAGCACATGCTCAATTTCAGCCTAAGCTGATAATCCCTTAATTGTTGTTGCTCCGGTGGTTGACATCCTGTTTTGTCCCTATCATTGCACAGTTAGCGCTGCTTTAATAGAGAAAGATTAAGCGCTTGAATACACTATGTAGTTCAGAGCCTCTTTTCTCAGTTTCCAGAGACCAGAGTGTATACTTTCTTTCAAGTATTTAGGTAGGTTAGGGAAGTCCATTTGAATTGAGTTATACATCATTTCAAAGCTTAGAGTCTGCTCTCTCAGAATCTGCTCTTAACTGAAAATCGATGTCCGGCGACTTTTTGTTGGTTTTGTGATGCATGCAGGGTCACATATACAATACGATAGCATATTGATTTTTTTTTAATGTGGTGTTGAAAACCAAAAAAAAAAGATATGAAATTGTATTAGACATCGTAAGGCTTGCGAATATTAAATACTCAAAACTCCATTCCTTATTTTTAGTGAAAATCCTAATTTATTTGACAAATTGGGACTTTTGTATCACAAAAGAATACATTTTGTTCAATTCATCCTTCAGATATATGAACAGCACTAAATCTTGATAAACAATGTAGCTGTATGACAGAAAAAAAAGCAATTGGTTGTCTAATTCCATGTATATTTTTGTCATTCATATTGCACAGAAGAATATAGGAGTGGCGTTCATTTTTTAATTTTTGCATATGAATAAACAAATACATGTAGGCCCTCTACATTGTAAGTGGCACCCAACATATTTCTATTGTACATGCAACACTTTACAACAGCGTAGGTACAGAACTGAAAATACAGTAAATTTGTTTTATATTTCCATGCATAATTTTTACCATACATGTTTTATATGACCATAGGAATGGCGGCCATTTGAATTGAAAATGAGCTTTAAGTACTAAATGTACCTATATGAAAAGAAAAATTCTCTTGCATATGGAGATGGAGTTACTCTAGGAACAGAAATGTACAAAGTTTAGTAGAATACTTGGTCATAAAATGCACATTGTTGTGATTATCACGGCCAAATTAGCATATCTGCTATTTTGGATTTTTGGATTTTGGATTTTGGATGCTCAAGGTTACGTGAGTGGAATCAATCAGATTTGGAGTTAGCACCCTCAATTTGACAAGAAACCATTAAAAAAAACAGTGTATATATCAAAAAAATTAGGTCACGTGCCTTCTTGCCTGGACTATAATTATGATAAATAGATCTAAACGTCTCTGTCTGTATGAAACATAAAATGCTCCATTGGCAAGGAGTAATAATGTGCATTTGACTCTTTTTCCAAGCATAATACACTACTTCAGATTACATTTTGAAGATTCTGTGGGTCCTGATGACAAAGTTATCGCTGTTACTTCACATGGCTTTACTCATAATACTATGAAACTTTTAGACACCTTTGCCTTTATCAATTTTCTCGTGGAAGCTTTTTTTTTTTTTTCGCAGCATTATCTACGAGTCAACACCACGTATGCACAATGCAACTGGGTGCCGTACTGGGGCAGTGACAGTGACAATGACACTTTTCCATTTATACATCACAAATTAATATCATTTTTTTTCTTTCAGAATAAGAAAATGTGGTCCATCGATTGGGACAATGTATATCTCTTTTACGGTTTATTATCGTTTGCCCTTTATTTTAAATACAGAACAGCTAGTGTTCTCCTGACCTACGAGGGAAAATTCACAGATTATGTTGGTCAGGAGAGGAACCAATTTCCCGCTAAGATCAGAGAGTTATATTGGTTATATTTAGCCAATGTCTGTACAAAGTCACAAATTGTGTGCGCTTTATTCGACGAATGCATTTGTACATACAATGTTTAACGAATAACCTGTGCATTTTTTAAGCTCGTTCCGTGCCAAATTCTGACATGCCCATCGATTTAATACACCGGCCGCCAGGTTCCCGTAGTGTAAATGTTAAGCGCTACACGCAAATAAATAGCTCAAATAAACATGCATTCTCTCGTTATACAGTATTTTCATAGTAATAATTGTATTTTGAAGTGTTGGTGTGTAAAAACACATGTGATTGTCTTTCTTAAATACGTGTCCATGACTACATGCACTTGATTTACATTTCCCTTATGACAGCTTGCCCGTACGGCTACGTAGGAAAAAAATGCACGGTTTCTTGTGGACATATTGACTCCTCAAACAACGACTGTCGAGGGTCATTATTCTGCCTTCAAGACCCCTATGGATGCTCCTGTGCCGCTGGCTGGTCAGGACTTAACTGCATTACAGGTAATTAAGAATACAATGTGTATGCTCCGATTGCTTTCTTCATATATTCGCTTATTAGCTCACCTGAGCCAAAGGCTCAAGTGAGCTATTGCGATCGCCCTTCGTCCGGCGTCCGTCGTGCGTCGTCCGTCGTCCGTCGTCCGTCGTCCGTCGTGCGTCGTGCGTAAACTTTTTACATTTTCATCTTCTTCTGGAAAACCCCAAGACTGATTTTCATCAAACTTGGCAGGTAGCATCCCTAGGGGGTTAGGAACTCAATTTGTTAAAATGGGCACCATGCCCCACCCAGGGGGCCCCCAGGGGGGCCCAAACCCCCCAAAATTAAGGAATCTGTCAAAATCTTCTTCTCTAGAACCAGAAGTGATAGAGCTAAGTTAGTACTATGGGTTAGTACATTGATGACTGTAGTTTCAAGTTTGTTCATGGCAGAATCAGGGGTGCCTCCCTTGGGACCCAGGGGAGGGGGTGAGGTAGGGTCCTAAAGGGGCCTAAATTGTACATTTTCATCTTCTTCTTGAGAATCCCACGACCCATTTTCACCAAACTTGGCAGGTAGCATCCCTAGGGGGTTAGGAACTCAATTTGTTAAAATGGGCACCATGCCCCACCCAGGGGGCCCCCAGGGGGCCCAAACGCCCCAAAATTAAGGAATCTGTCAAAATTTTCTTCTCTAGAACCAGAAGTGATAGAGCTAAGTTAATACTATGAGTTTGTACATTGATGACTGCAGTTTCAAGTTTGTTCATGGCAGAATCAGGGGTGCCTCCCTTGGGACCCAGGGGAGGGGTGAGGTGGGGTCCTAATAGGGCCTAAATTGTACATTTTTATCTTCTTCTTGAGAACCCCATGACCCATTTTCACCAAACTTGGCAGGTAGCATCCCTAGGGGGTTAGGATCTCAATTTGTTCAAATGGGCACCATGCCCCACCCAGGGGGCCCCAAGGGGGGCCCAAACCTTCAAAATGAAGGAATCTTTAAAAATCTTCTCTAGAATCAGAAGTTATAGAGCTAAGATAATACTATGAGTGAGTACATTAATGACTGTAGTTTCAAGTTTGTTCATAGGAGATCCAGGGGTGCCCCTCTTGGGGGCAGGGGGGGGGGGGTGGTTGGGAAGGTCCAAATGGGGGCCTGAATTGTACATTTTCATCTTCTTCCTGAAAACCTCATGATGTATTTTCGTCAGACTTGGCAGGTAGCATCCCTAGGGGCTGAGGATCTCAATTTATGAAAATGGGCACAATGCCCCACCCAGAGGGCCCCAGGGGGCCCCAATCTCCCCAAATTAAGGAATCTTAAAAAACTTGGGCCCTTATTGTACATTTTCATCTTCTACTTGAGAATGCCTAGTCAAATTTTGGTAGAGCTGTGAATGATTCAGATTAGTGACTGCGTGAAAGGTGAACTTGCGATACTCAGGTGAGCGCTAGACCCGCGGGTCTCTTGTTGTCTTTTTGTCATGGTATGATAGAAAGAAATTCGTGTCTTGCGCCGCCAGTCGAATATTGTTGAATTATCTTATTTTTTTTATTTTGGTTTCAAATCACCCTAAGGGACATAAAAAATTAATGGAAAATGTTCTAATTTTCTGAGATTTTAAACGGAATAAGAGTTTATAAGTATGTATACAAGTGCAATTAAATCTGTTTAGAACAACTGCATTGTGGTCGTGTTAGTTTGTTTTTGTTTTTTTTTTCAATCGCAGTTGA
The DNA here is from genome assembly GCF_040938485.1 of Diadema antillarum. Lineage (NCBI taxonomy): Eukaryota > Metazoa > Echinodermata > Echinoidea > Diadematoida > Diadematidae > Diadema > Diadema antillarum. Next base: position 2,555,930 of record NW_027270992.1, on the reverse strand, counting down.
CTTTTTGGAAATTGTTGACATGACAGTAAATCTGTTTTTCGTATAGAGAAATAATCATTTTTAACTTTAATTGTTGTTAACAATTTAGAGGCGATCGAACTCAAATATATGTAACATACAGTTGATATCTTTTGGAGTACTCAAAGGCCTTACGATTGGCACTATAAGCTATGAAAATCAAAAGCTATCACACACGATTAAGACTTTTTGGAATTCGTGGGATGCCCTTGGATTGGTTCAAGAGTATCTACAACAATAGAACTCATTTTGTCAGTTTGAATAATTTAAAGTCTAATACAAAGCCAAGAACTAACTTGAAGGGTATACCGCAAGGATACCTCTTAGGTAGTGCTTCGTTTTTACATGAACCTGATAGTTGATTTTCGAATTCACGTTCTCTGCCTTACTTTATACCCTGTCTCATGATACAATTGCAATGACAGCCGCTTTTGATTGAATCGGAACCCTCACTAGCTCTGGGCACAATTAACGCTGAATCAAAGACAATAATTCCAGTCGATACACCACTACAAATTATCATTGTAACAAAATTGTAATATATCAACAGGACCTTTACACGGTCGAGATTTGGTAAAAAGAAAAAAAATACTGGGATTTGCAACGTCTCGCCGGAATTTGTAAAAAACGCCTGGAGATGCAGTATACACGTCTCGCCCGAAAATATAAGAATCTGGAGAATTGTATCAACGACAAATGTAAAAAAGAAGTCAATTTTGCCGGGAAATGTAAAAATCTCGTGCGTCAACGGTATTACGTCCTGATGGTACATTGTATATAGATGAACTTGATGTCTAACAACACTGGTAATGAACCTTTACCGTTTTCATTATCTTTTAAACCCCACAACGGATTTTCATCAAAATTGACATTTAGCATCTTTATGGTGATACAATCTTGTTTATTTAAATGAGCCCCCCCCCCCCCCCCCGGACAACGCCGGAAAGCGGGGGGGGGGGGTGGGGGCGTCGAAGCCACGGAGTCTTTAAACGCTGGAATTTTTATCTTCTTCTGTCGAACCGAAAAAAGATACGGCTAAGTTATTGCTTTAAACATCGATAAATGAAATTAAAAATTTGATTAAGACGGATCCAGGGGTGCCCTGATCGGGTTGGGGGATGAGTTGAAGGGGGATTTTCTACATTTCCAGGGTCTTCTTGAAAAATCTTTGACGCATTTTCCCCAAACTTGGCAGATAACATCTATGTGATACACGACTGATCTTAATTTGTTAAAATGAGCACCCCCTCCCCACGCCGAAGGGGAGGGGAGTGTTGAAGCGTCAGATTTCCTAATCTCCGGCATTTTGAATCTTAAAGAAAGAGCTAAGACAGTGCTATATAAAAAATATTTAAAAAAAAAAACATTAGTGACTGAAAGTCAATATTTGATTCTGGCGGATCCAAGGGTGCCTCTCTCTGTGCAACAAGTCTAATTTGACACCCCCCCCCCCCCCCCTCCAAAGCAGGGGCTACAAGAAGGGCACCCCCTCCCATCCGTTATGAGCAGACCTGTTTAATGTCATCAAAGTACCTTGTAAAATGTGATAGAATTACTATGGTCTATCATTGGTAGTTCAATTTGTTTAAATTTCCCTCTTTTCATGTCTAGGGTTTCAAGAAATGTTGATTTCCATCCAAACAACCCCCCCCCCCCCCCCCCCCCCCCCCGTCGGCAGCTCCGTTCATAGACCTGAGAGGTGCTTTATTTGAACAAGTAATTGGGGGGCTATCACCCGATAAATACTGATATACTGTACCTGCCAAGTTTGACGAATATACTGTGCGGGTTCCAAGAAGAAAATGTGAAAGTCCACCTCCCTCCCCCTGCTCTGAAAAGTACATTCATAAATTAATCTGCCTAGCACACTATGGCTTTTTTTTTAACATTAAAATGTGATTCTATTAATAGAAGAAGATTAAAAAAAAAATACCAGGAATATCATCAGTTTATCACCGTAAAGATGTTATCAGCCAAGTTTGGTGAAAATCCGCGTAGATTTTTGCAAGAAGATGCTGAAAATGTGAAAAATCTGCCTCCTCCCTATCCCCGCTCCCGTCCAATCCGATCAGGGTACCCCTGGATCTACCATAATCAAAGATGAAATTTCACTCATTCATTTTTTCATAGCACTAAAAACGTAGCTCTATCTTGTTCGTTTCGATAGAGAAAAAAAAAAATGACAAAAAAAAACCGGACTTTGAGGCTTCACCCCCCCCCCCCCCACACACACACACACCTTTTCGGCGATGGGAGGTGGGGGGGGTGCTTATTTAAAGAAATTAAGATCATATCATATTAAAGATCATATATACCAATATTGGTGAAAATTCGTTATAGACTTTTCAAGAAGATGCTGAAAATAATTGAAAACTTACCCTCCAACTCACCCCCCCCCCCCATCCCGATCAGGACACCTGTGGATCCGCCATAATCAAACATGACATTTCAGTCTGAGAAAATCTGAGGCTTCAACCCCTCCCCTTTTTAGGCGGTTCTTTTTCTTCCCTTTCTCTGGACTTGTAACGACCACTCGTTATCCCTACTGTGCGTTGTCACATTTTGAGTAATTTCCAAGTTACAAGCTATCTAATCTTCGAAGTTAAATTTCATCACTTTGCTTTTGTCGTGGTCTTTTGCTTTCGTTTGGGCTATTTCAAGTCAGAAAAATGACCCTATCGTATTTCTAAGTAGAGAGTAAGCAACGTGACATTTTCTTTTCCTACTTTATCCTTCAAGTTCCCACTGCGCAGTGCTTGCTATCGAGACTATAGTAATGTCATATAGACGAAAAAAAAAAAAACAGAAATGTAACAACGATCCTATATCATGGCCTTGCACATACAATGTAGTAGTCAGAGTCATGCGCTGTTTGGCCCTTATAGCGGCTTATTCGTTTATGTGCGTTAAGTTGTTTGTTTCGATTTTGTAAAGCTCAGGTTTTTTAATTCATAACTTGCCCAGAGCCCCGTTGCTAGAAACTTCGCGATTAAATGCAGCTTGAAAAAATCAAACGCAATTCTCCCAAATGCCATGCAACTTTGTGTTATCAACTTTGATGAATCAAACCAAATTTTGCGTTTGATTCGTACTCTCTAAAAAAAATCGACTGAAAATTTTCACTCTTAAAGGAGTGAATACAAAAAAGAGTGAATTTCGAGTGAAATTGTGGTGAATTTCGAGTGAAAATGTTCATTTTCACTCATTTTGGAGTGACCTCAGGGATCACTCGAAGATTTTGGAGTGATCCCTGACGTCACTCTAAAACGAGTGAAAATGAACATTTTCACTCAAAATTCACCCCAATTTCACTCAAAATTCACTCTTTTTTGTATTCACTCCTTTAAGAGTGAAAATTTTTCTCTCGATTTTTTTTAGAGAGTAATGGTCAATAAAACTGAGCCGACGTTGTAGCACCACCAGTACCACTAGTAGTATTTTGTTCAACAAAGCTCTGTTGAAAATGTAAAGTAAAATCAGCCGCTAAAACAATGCAATAATTCATACTTATTTATTTCTCCATTTATTTTTTTTTCAAACAAAACATAACACAGAATAGATCAGGAATTATAAAACAGGCATGTTTCAACTTAACATTATAGATAATGGTTTACAGATAAAAAATAGACATGCATACCGGCAAAATACAAAGTTATGATTAGAGGGGAAAAACAAATAAGAGGTCCACTGAAAAGCATGCTTGTGTACTGTTAACCTTACCATGATACGTGTAATGCCGTATATATATATATATATATATATATATATATTTATATATATATATGTGTGTGATCTTGCCATGACAACCCCGCGAATTGAAATCATTCACTTTCTGTTGTAATAATTGGCGATATTTTTTTTCTCTGCAGTATGATATTTGACGCTCGAATTTATATCAAAGATCTCGCAATTCGCACATGTCAGAAATTATCCAAGGTGTAAATTACAAGCTGCAATAAATGCGATCATAAAAACTCCTGACCGATGAACTCACCACATGACCACAACTTTAGATGATTAAATGGCCCACTTATTGATATCAACGTCATATTGCAAAATATGTTTGTCAGGGACTGAAGTCAGCATAACGTGAATTATTTTTCGTACAAGCAATTTTTGCGCATATCGAGGCATCCTAGTCATTTTAATCATAAAGTAGTTATGGTAGTGTTCAGCAAAACATTACCCAAGGTATTCTAAATATATATATATATTATATATATATATTATACAGATATTGACTGGTACGGGGTGGAATATAACATTCTTTGGACCGCCAGGGAGTTATATTTTCCCAAGGGATTATATTTTCCCGAAGCGCGCAGCGCTGAGGGAAAATATGATCACGAGGGAAAATATAACTCCCTGGCGGTCCAAAGATTGTTACATTCCACCCCCTACCAGTCGATATCTGTTATATTAGATGGCCTTGCCCTCGATTGCGCTTTACAGAAGAGCATACACTAACGACGTTTATAAAATGGGTTCAAGAATGTAGCCAATATGAAGCGCTGAAATGAGACACACCTCCTTCCTTTACTTCAGTACAACTGCACTGCCTGTAATCCTATGGTAGATTGCCGATCGTCTGTGCGCGCGGCGGCTCCTTTGATGAATTGCATGCATACGCGTACGCGCTGTCAATCCTGTAAACAACTTCTAGTTCGGGCTGCCGGCCGGCCGGCCTGTCTTCCCTTGTGCATAACATACTAGTAATATGTGGCGTACGTACGTATACTGTACATGTACTATACGTACACTTTGTACAGTACAGTAGACCAAGCGTTTTGGGACCGGACGCGTACATGGAGTCACTTTGAAGAGCAAATCCAACGATTTAGCAGGTTAATTCTCACGCCGTTTTCAGAGTATGTTGTCTAGTAGGCCTATATGAGGAGTCTATATCAAGTCTTTAAGGTAAAGGGTGCATATTCTATGTAAAATAAGTAAGTTTTCATGCGGGTGTCCGGAAACCCAACCCCCCATTATACTTATACTGTATGTGCGGGACTTCCGCGAGTGCGACGTGCGTAAAAGTTTGGGACGAACATCTTCGGACGTCTTGACCCACAAAGGTACGTGAAAAACGCTGAAAAATGATGTTAGTTTTCGAATTTTCGACCCATTTTATAAAACAAATGATGCACAGGATTATTTCGTGGCGTTAGTGTAGGCGTAGCTCACTCTCGGGGATTTACAATGTAGTGCAACATGCACTCGGCTTCGCCTCGTGCATGTTTCACAATTGTAAATACCCTCGAGTGCACTACGCCTACACTAACGCACTCTATCCTGTGCATCATTTGTATAATACTGTAGCCTAACCGTTTATACGCAGATGTTAGCCCGACCAGACGCTGTGTGCGCGCTGTCGCGATTTTGTAGTTGTAAAGCGGCGACTGGACTGTGTAGTTGCTAGGCTCAGAGGCCCTAGGGTCTACAGTACTAACGTAACGTTAGGCTCAAACAAGTAACGACGCTAGTGCCCTAACGTTACAGTTGAATTAGGATCAGGTCCAAAAGATGTTTTAGGGCCTAGAAAATCTACTCACAAAACAAATCTGACTTTAGGCCTTGAACGTTATGGCCTACTGGGCAATTTTTATCATTTTGACATTTTTGTTTCTACAGACCTAACTAAGTTAGGCCCTAACGTTAGAAGTATATATCTAACGTTAGATTCTATGTCTACATTCTAATTAGCTCTGAGTCTAACACATAGAACCTTCTACATGTTTATAAATGTTATAGGGCCTACTAACTCGTTAGATAGACTCTATTATAACTGTAATAGACGTAGGCCTAGGCTTACGTTACCTTCTGTCATCAGGAATCTGCAGCAATTTCAAAATCAGTCTTTTTTCCCCCCCCTCTGTTGTAGAAATGAACATTGTAGAAACACAGTGATTTGCAAACCAGTCTGCTCGGTGTCGTACAGTTAGTCCTCCACAACCGTGGTTTGTTCGATGTAACGTTAGGCCTGGATCTAACATTAGTCTAACTCGTCGTTAAGTTACGTCAATACAAAGATGCATGAATTGCCCTCGTTCTAAGAACTGAACTGAACAAAATGTCTCTAACCATAGACTATTAACTCGCTTGGTTTAGGCCATGTTTTCCTTATCCTCCAAAATTTTATCGAGCTCGTCGTTGTTTACTATAGACAAAACGGGGCTCCATTTTGAAGTGTGAATCCAAACTTCGCGGGCCGAATGATACGTGCATCCGTAAACGGTACGTGTACATTGGGTAGCCTATACACTGTACGTACAACGTTTAGCTTCCCGAATTCCATCCACACATACCAGGCAGGCCTAGTTCAGCGCATGACGCTACTCCGCGCCGCGCCGTGCCGTCTACTCTCTCACGTATCGTGTGTGTGTGTTTGTGTGTGTGTGGTGGGGGGGGGGGGGGGGGGGGGGTGAGTGGGGGAACAGATTACTAGTATATCGATCCAGACTGCAGTTATCGATAGTAGTTTGCTCCTCCCAGTTACCGACGTGGTCCCACACCCTTATATTGGTGTAATTGTTTGTTTTTCAACCGTAAGAGGGCGACACACACGGAAAAAATATATTCAGTTGACCAGTTGGTCAATATAACGAGCTGGGAAAATATAACATTTGCGATCCTCGCAAACAGCATCACATGATGAACTCTCGACCAATCACATACCAGAAACTGTCTAAGCCATCTAATATATATATATATTTGTGTGTGTATTTTAGCGTTCTTTACCACACTCGCCGCCGTGTCGTTTGGATGTACAGACGATGCGCTTGCTATTTGCAGGAATTTATTTCGGCTACTTTCAGACTTTCCCCCGTCCACAAGGATTACATCTGAAAATATTAAGAGAATCAAACGCAAATTGCGTTCCAATCTTTAGGAAGTCTCTTATAGTAATGGAACGCAGAGATTAAACGCAGGCGATACTTGTGTTTGATCTCGGACCGTGGAATCGTGGAAATGTCACTGCTTTGATTTTACTTGATTTGTCCTCCGCCTTCGATACTGTTAATCATGCAATTTTGTTAAACACCCTCCAATCTCTTGGTGTAAAAGGTCAGGCATACGAATGGTTTAAATCTTACCTTTCATGCCATTCACAGGCAGTGTATGTCAACAGCTGTAAATCAAATGATATGCCTCTCAAATGCGGTGTTCCACAGGGCTCTGTGGGCGGGCCCACCTTGTTTTCCATCTATCTTATTAGCCTGGGACACATATTGCGCCAGCACAAAATTAATTATCACATATACGCTGACGACATTCAAATGTATTTGTCTTTCAAACCTAACCAGGCCGATGCCTTACATGCTTTGAGTCAGCTTGAGAATGCAATGAACGATGTTTATTCATGGCTGAACTCACATTCTTTGAAATTGAATACGGATAAATCTGAGTTTTTAATGTTTGGTTCGAAGACACAATTAGGTAAACTTGACATTAATTTCATCTCTTTTTCCGGCATGTCAATTAGTGTGTCCCAAACCTGTCGCAACCTGGGTGTAATGCTAGATTGTAATATGACTATGTCTCATCAAGTTTCTAGCATTTGTAGATCTGTAAGATACCAACTTCGTAATATCGGCTTCATTAGAAAATATTTGAACCGCTCTTCTACCGAAAAATTAGTCCATGCCTTGATATCCTCTAGGCTCGATTTTGGAAACTCTGTCTTATTTAACTTACCACAAACTCAGCTCTCCATGCTACAAAGGCTTCAAAATGCGGCAGCACGCATCATCACACTATCCAAGAAGCACACTCACATCACCCCTATTTTGAGATCACTTCATTGGTTACCAGTCAAAGATCGCATTATTTTTAAGATTTTACTTTTGACTTTTCATTGCATTCAGGGCGCTGCTCCTCAGTATAACATTGACTTACTCCATAATTACATCCCTGCTAGATCTTTACGCTCATCCAACTCCGGTTCTCTGATAATTCCAAGATTCACTACAATATGGGGCACACGTGCCTTTGGCCATGCTGCTCCCACCTTATGGAATAACTTACCTTCAGCCGTTAAAAATTGTTCTTCATCAGACTCCTTTAAAAGCAGTCTAAAAACTCACTTGTTTAAAGCCTCAATTTGATTACTCATTACATGTACTTGATATTTGTATGTCTTTTACTTCGTCACTTTCTCTTCCTTCCGCGCCTAGAGCACTCTGCAGAGTGGATTTGGCGCTATATAAATCATATCAATTATTATTATTATTATTATCTCAAGTCCTGTTTCTAGCAACGGGGTCCTGGTATGCAAACATAATTTGGTTTCTAGCGTTGGCCACGGTAAACGTGTATGTTTTACGTACAAGCTTCACTGTGTTTTATTCTCCTTTACTGCACGAAAACATCCACTGACATCGCTTTGTTGTATTTGTTGAGTGTCAGAAAATGGTATATGCTAGTAAAGTCAAGTAAGGTTCTCTCTTGTGACACCCCCCCCCCCCCCCCCCCAAAAAAAAAAGGATGTGTTGCCGGTACATACGGTGCGGACTGCACGCAGACTTGTCACTGTAGTGCGTCATCCAACCAATGTGACCCAGTGACTGGTTCCTGTGACCGTCAAGGAGGCTGTGATACAGGCTGGTATGGTCCCCAGTGTCAAGGTACGAAGTGAATTGAGTTACACATTTCTCACAGGCTCGTTAATTATACGGCTTCTTCACGTATTTGTTAAAACCTGCAAACAAATCATTTCAGAGTAATTTCTTTGAGAGTGATTGTAATGTTCTATTTCACTTCTTTTTTTCATATAGAAAAATATTGTCAGTAAAGATTTATGTGAAAAAATATGGGAGACCAGTAAAGTAATGACCTCATTGCCTTATTCATCTTGTAATCAACGGGCTATTTTACTGTGAAAACAACCCGCAAACCAAGAAATAAATTTATCATTTGTTGTTTTACAATGATGATAAAGTTGTCATATATGAATAGAGTCTATATATTCGTGAATCAACTTGAAGAGAGAATCGGCTTGTGACTGATTTATTCAAAAACACGTAAGTATTTCGTAATATTGACAAAAGAGTGGGACTATTGTCGTATTAGGTCTCGTGACAGGGTCAAAATGTCATCACTACATGTATTATGATAACACTCCCATACTTGGGTCTAAAGGCTTATTGCAATCATGTTTGATCACATTTATTTTATAGCAAAATCTAACCAGACTGTTGTATCAATGTCAGGATGTTATGCCACAGGGAATGACATTTGCAAATAAAAAAAAAATACAACGTTGCTTTCAAATTCAAATTCAAATTCAAACTTTATTTTCACTTTTTTTTCAACAGAATATACAAGAAACAACATTGTCATTTTGACATGCGAGTCGTTGAAAATATAGATAACCAGACAGGATTAACAACATGTTCATGTCTACATGATCAGTACAAAAAAAGATACATACACACTTTAATACACTCTGCGAAAAAAAAAAAAGTGGAGGTATACCCACTCAAAAGAATATGCTTGCATCATGAGGGTACTTTCACAAATGACACGGTAGGAACGTTATATCTTGTGGAATTCAAGCAAGGTAAACTGCATTTTTGTGAGTATGAGTGGGTGTGTGGGTGCGGATGTGTGTTTGTGTGCTTTTCGGGCGTAAATAAGTTGTTTAAAAGCATGTCTCTTGTTAATAGGATATTCATCACTTACTAAAATGAACCGAGATTTGTCTGAGGCAAGCACAATGTTTACTTTTTGATCTCTGAACAAAGTTCTTATTATTCAAACTTTCGAACACATTTTTTTTTCCCATCCACTTACTTGTCCACTAACATGCGTTGATCCTTGCTTTAAATTCCAGTGCACATCGTTGATATGGCGACATACAATCACAATGCTGGAGTTACAGATAACGCACAAAATTTCTTCGGCCCCTACGTGATCGAAGACCTAAGCCATCCTTCCATCAAATTTTACATCGGCCGAGAGGTTGACACCGGACCGGGGGAGACCGGCCATGGGGTGACTGAAGCAGGCCAAGACTGGCATGATTCAGGTTTACCAGAAGACACAAGCGTAAACAAAAAGACATTTACTGCCGCTGTCAGCTTACGCGCAACTTTCAACCGACAAACCGGAGGGGCTGCTAGAGCCGGAGCGTTCAGGACAGTTGTAAACTACAAGAACAGAACTGAAAGGGTGGTCATGATCAACGAATACCGAGGTGGTAAGAGATGATCTTCTGCCCCTCATGGCTGATATACTGTTTATACTGTGCTTGAACACCGATAGATTGCTGTTTGCTGAAATCTTCGTTAAGTTCACTTATTGGTTGCTTAATAGCTGTATATGTAGACTTTCATGTATATGTATATCTGCACAATATAAACAGATAATTTTATGCCCCTTTTCAGTTGATTATTGCGTCATGAAATGATAGTTGATGTGATGGCAACTTTTCTTTTGTCGATGCTTTTCGGGTTATTATAGTGGTTGCCTCCGAGATAACGGCTGTTACATAAGAAAGAAAAGGCAGTTTTTATCTCTGTCCAAATTCCATCTTGGTTTTGCAAAGCTCAGTGTATGCCTCAGTGCAATCCGTGAAGGTGAGCCAATTACTTCTGCCCGTAGGTTTTCTTCATGGGCAGAAAATGGCATTTGCACGATCTTAATGCTTGTTTATTGGTTTGGCTGAAAAAAAAATAAATTAGAACTCTAACATTAAAGGGATCGTACAGTTTTGGTTGAGACCTAATTTCAGGTTTCTAACATTTTATGGTGAGATAATCAGAAACATTTTATGAAATATGAAAGAGCATGTAATTCTTCGAGGAATTCAACATTTATTGATGAAAATTGGTTTTGAAATGGCTGAGATATCAAAAAAGAGCAATTCTACTAAAGTGTTGGTCCCACACTTTATCACGATTGCTTTGTTTTACTTTGTTTTTGGATGTTTCAGTCATTCCAAACCCGATTTTTACCTAATAAACTTTGAATTCCTCTTAAAATGGTATGCTCTGTACTATATAATAAGTGTTTCCTTGGTATCTCGCAAAAAGTTAAAAGCCCAATTCTCATCTCCACCAATACTGTACTATCCCTTTAATATGAAGCAATACTCGAAAATTGGGGTCAGTCGCATAGGCGTCTATATTTTGGCTATCTGCCATTTCAATTGAGGCATTGATTTAGGCAGGAAAAACTAGCATTTTCTGTATCTATATATCCTTTCCCGAGCAGGTGTGTGTCTTTTTGTTTTGTTTTGTTTTTAATGTCAACTTAGTCTTCTGTGACTAAATTTAGCCAATGCCTCTAGGACTCTGAAATCACCATAGACTTTCAACAGGACCCATTCGGTCCCTGCGGGTACAAAATGGGTAAATGATTTAAATAACTGATCATTATAATCATAATTATTGTATGATTTTACCATCAATTGCAGACTAAAAGTATAGCTTTATAAAACTAAATAATTATGCTATATACGTTTGTCTACGCTTCTTTGACGTAATCTTGCAACATTTAATATCATATTTGTTCTTGATCATTGTTTTAATTTGTTCAGATGAATAACACGAGCGGAATTATGCCACAATCGTCCCCAATTCTTTCCACGCAGATACGAGTTCCTCGTGTACTTTTATGCGTTATGGGAAATTGAGACGGAAGGTACATGTCCCTTATTTTGTAGAATAACATATCAAGGGAACTCAATTCATGGTAAGGTGGGTTCATACTGCCGATCAGATCAACTCGATCAAGCCCGATCGCCCCCGGTTTACCCTAGCCTTTTTCAAAGGCAGCTCACTATTTTGAGGACACGCACACACAGCGCGCGAGCGGCGAGCTGCGAGTGTCTTTTCAAAAGTAACATCTCGACACTGATAATGAGTCTCATGCACAACCAATACCTTAGGGGGGCTACATGTATGCTTCTTCATTCGTATGAGTCATGTCTTATAATATTGACCAAAGAAAACATCAGCACTTTAGTGAAAAATGCGGAATTGTTTCATTCATATCAAAGGGGGTATTTTTAAAAGTATTCATTATGTAATTAGTTTAAATCACGCAGTATGCGCCATGTTTCATATTTTCAAGAATTAGTTTTGATATTAGGATACTGTACTCTTAGAGTTCTACTCGAATGAACATTGCTCGAAACTGCCTTATGTTTGTATAGTCCGAATACGACGACTATAAACCAGAAACAGCAGCTGACAGTCATGCTAACGTACGTAAAGGCCCAATTTCACTGACCATCGGGAGGCTTATCTGCTAGCCAAAATGTATTTTGGCGTTCCGATGAGTTTAGATGAAATTTTAGCCGACAAGCGATATTTCGGGGCGATCGTTAACAGCCAGACACTGTACAGTCATGTTTACCTGGAAACATTGAACTGCAAATTACTTGAATATCAGACCATTCTGAGGCAAAAAAAAAAGAATAATTTTCACACAATAGATATATAATGTACTCTTAAATTAATCCCACAAGGATTGGAACAACTATCCCCTGCATTCCCAATGATTCTCACTGATCAGGTACTAGCCATCACCTTTAAGTGGAGACACAGGAGAGTCTGCTGTCACTTTATGAAGGAGGAATAAGTCCAAATGCGCGCTTTGATTATGTAAATGCAGCACTATTAGTAGAGCACATTAGTGAAATAACGGTGAGGTTAATCAGTCAATTTGATGAAAGGTCATGAATTTTTACAGTTTCGGTGCTATCGCTGGATGAAAAGTCTGCAACATTTTGTGGCGTCCCTCATGGAAGCTACGTTAGGAATATAATTTAAAAACATCAACACATTTTCACTTTCTTGGTATTTAACAAGATCACTTCATTTATCTCACTCAGAAAAATGGGGATTTTTTCTCTTATCATATTATGTCAGTAACATTTCGAGGGAATTTGAAATGTTCAGTGTGCGGAATTTGATATATTGTTTCCCATACCTAACGGCAACAATGCTTAATACAGGAGGTATTGTAGTTTTCTTATCCATCACTAACGGCACCGAAAGTTTAAGAATTCATAACTTGTGAACGAATCAGCCAGTTATCCTCAAATTTTCACTGACATGTTCTGGTAATATTGGTTCATCCACTCAATCCAATTTTTTTTTTTTTTTATTGTTAAAGGTCTCATTCCACTTTAAAGCGCCGAAAGGTCTGGGTCGTCGACTCTTAGTCTTTATAATCAGGATGTAGCTAACGGTCTATTGTCCGATAAAAGTCTGCGAAGCGGCGATGTTAGCCGACCGTTGGATCACCATCCCTTTATAGACCGTTGACCGTCAGATGTCACTAGGTATATACAACGAATGTGGGCCGGTGACAGATGAGACCGGTGAGTTGGCTCAGTCGGTAGCGCGTCTGCCTCATGATCACGCGGCCCGTAGGGTTCGAACCCGAGTTTGGACTGAGCAATGTTGTGTGTAAGCATACCGTCCCCTCTAGCAAGAGGCAAAACACTCTGACCCTCGGATAGGACATAAAATGCACGTAAACGATCCCGCTTCATTCATTCATGACAAAGAACAGGCCGTGTTTAACTCGGTGAAGTGGTCCCACCTCACATCCAACTGGACCCCGTGGAAGACCAGCTTAACGTAGCTGAATATGGGCTATCCAGCCATCTCTCAGATGGAAATGAACAAACAAAAACAAACCAAAGTTTGGGTTATAAGGTGTTCTCCATGTGAAAAGAACTTAATTAAGGAATATCTGTTGATGTATCGAGGGGACTTTCCTCATTACAACGAGATGTGGCGATGCAGCCGAACGATGCGAAGTGCACGCTTAGGAAACGAACATAATGAGTGGGCAAATACATTATCACGCTGTCTCTGACAAGTAAAATAGGGCCTACATTTTTGTACCATGGAGAAAACACTAACAAAACTCATCAAAAAAGGTGAAGAAAGGTCTAAAACTACCGGTTGAAGAGTGGGATCTAATGAATGAGCACTGACAGTCCCTCCACATCATCAAGCCAGAAAAAAAAAATGATTAAAACAGCCTGGCGTGAAAGGATCTCCGTGCCCAAGCAGTAGCAACATGGAGGAACAAGCAAATCAGAAAAGTCTGGTCATGAGAAAACAACTGAGGTCTTCAGCACCTACCGCACAGGAGGTGAGCTTAATTTTCCAGGGTAATATCCTAATACGTATTTACGAGTACACAGGCCTAACTATACACACCCCTCAGCTGTCAGTCAGGTCGCTTAATGTCAAAATTTGGGCTTACCGTTTACAGAGCGGATAAAAGCACCAAATTTGGAGAGGTGATCCCCGAGGACCTACTCATTGATATTAGAGTAGGAGCCCTCTGGAATTTTTCGATTTTTAGGGTGAAAATCCTGAATTTTGATATTTCTTTATAATATGATATATGTACTGCATTGCGTAAGTAATAGTCAGGTCGCTTAGCGAAAATACCATTACACGGCAGATAAAAACATCATTTTTTTTTTTTTCACATGGATTCCTTTAGGACTACTCAACAATATTAGAGTAGGAGCCCTCCGGGATTTTTGTAGAAAAAACACTAAAAAGATCAAATTTCAAAATGGCCGACATTTAATTGGCAAAACCTTCACTTTTCATGTCATATGGGTGATACGATGACAATATATTTCATTTGTTTTTGTATATTAGGTTTGCTTTAGAACCTTGGCTTGAACATTGCGCTAGGAGCATTATATTTTTGCGTAATGTAAAGTCTCTGAACTGCTGGGGGAGGGGTAGGGAAAAAGGGGCGGGACCCCCCCCCCCCCCTTAAAAAAAAAAAATGGTTGTTCGCTTGTTCTTTTGCGTGTTTTTTTTCGTTTTGCTCTATACGCGGGGGATAAAAACATAAAATTTGGCGCACGGATTCCTTGAGGACTAAGAAACAACATTCAATTCAATTCAATTCAATTCAATTCATTTATTTTCATTCTTCTTCTTTTTTCTTTTTCAACAAAAACATAACACAAGATAAATCAGGTTTTACATCATAAACAAAGAACATTTGTCTTAATCAATAAATGGTATCAATAAACATAGGAGCGCATACTGGCATTAAAAAAAATAATACAAAGTCATGCTTCAGTTGAAAAAAAAAGGAAGAAAGAATAGAGAGGTCCACTAAAAAGCAAAGCTTGTAGATTGTGAACCACTCATAAAACCTATAAATTACTTATTTACAAACACTTGTGACGAATATAATATACGACAGGACGGGACAAAACAGAAGAAACGCAACAACATGACACAACTTGCCAGAATAGATGAAAAGTATGGAAGGAAAGAAAGAAGAAAAGAGAGAATGAGAGAATACCTACACGCTGAATAAGGGAAATGGAACAGAGGATGGTAGAGAATGTGCTTCATAGAGTTGGTGCTGCATGCAGCTGAGCAAGGATTGTAATGGCTACTTCTGTACGTAATAATAAATTCAGTGTTTGGATGATTGGTGGGTGGATGATGAACTCTGAGGTTAACAAAAACTATAGCTGTTAATGGAAAAAAAAACATGTCAGGGAGGATTTAATAAAAAAAGTTTCAACTTGCGCTTAAAAGAATACAAAGATGGGGAATATTTTATTTCACAGCTCAGTGAGTTCCAAAATCTAGGACCAGTGTATATAAATGTATTCTGAGCCAATAAAGTTCTCAGGAGGGGTAAATGAAACTCATTAGATTGTCTAGTGGGATAATCATGAAAAGACTGGTTCCGTGGGAACATTGAATTAAAAATACTGGGAAGTGCATTTACATTGTAATTAAACATAAACTGACCAAGTTGAAAAAAATACAAATCTTTAATTTTCAAAATCTCATGTTTAATAAATAATGGCTCTGTATGGGAACGTGGCGGGACGCCACAAATAATACGAATAACCTTTTTTTGTAACAAAAGTAATTTATCTAGTAAGTTTTGATGGGCACTACCCCACGCTAGGAGTCCGTAATTAAGATAAGGTAAAATTAGAGAAAAATACAACGTCAACAAAGAGGACAATGGAATATGAAACTTGAGTCTATTAATAATACCAATATTGCGTGAAATTATTGTACTAATGTTAGTAATATGCGGCCTCCACGAAAGTTTATCATCCACTGTGATACCAAGGAATTTTATATGAGGAACTCGTTCTAACAAAGTGTTATCAAGAACAATACCTGTGTCTAAATCTTCTAAAGAATTACTAAAAAACATATACTTAGTTTTCTGAAGATTAAGAGATAATTTATTAGCTCTTATCCACTGAGTTACTTTTTTCAATTCGGAATTAACTATGCGTACAAGAGTATCTGGATTTTGGTGAGAAAAGAAAATATTTGAATCGTCAGCAAAAAGTATAAATGAGAGTATGTCAGATGATCTACAAAAGTCATTAATATAAATGATAAAAAGTAAAGGTCCTAATAAACTACCCTGTGGGACGCCACATTTAATGAATTCTAAACTCGAGCTGTACTCGTTCAGAGATACATATTGTTTTCGGTTTTGTAGGTAACTCCTGAACCACTCCAAGGCCTTCCCGCGTATTCCATAATGAGACAGTTTATAAAGTAATATTTCATGATTAATTGTATCGAAGGCCTTGGAGAAGTCCAGGAAGATACCAATAAGATGAGAATGACTATCAATAGTGTGCGCAGCGTGGTCAATAAACTTTAAAAGAGCATGAATGGTGCTATGTTTCTGACGGAACCCAAATTGAGAATTTGTAAAAACATTATGCAAATTCAAAAAATTAATTGTTCTTGTAAATATCAATTTTTCCAATATTTTAGATAAAGATGAAAGCAAAGAAATAGGTCTATAATTACATATATCAGAATCATCTCCTTTTTTAAATAAAGGGAAAACCTTAGCTATTTTCATAAAATCAGGAAAAACACCACTTGATAAGGATTTATTGAAAATATATGAAAGTGGGTCTGCAATTGAAGATATAATCCCCTTTAAAATAAAATTACTGATATCGTCATGACCGGCACTTCGCTTGTTATTCATTGCGGTAACAATATCTATTATTTCATATTTTGTTGTTGGAACAAAAAAAATAGAACTGGAATTGGATTGACCTAAAAATTCAGAAAAATGTATATTTGACTGCGGTATTTTTTCTGCCAAATTCTCTCCAATCATTGAAAAATAAGAGTTAAAAATATTGACTATATCATTAGGATCTTCAAAAACTTTATTATCATGTCTTATTTTTATAATTTCTGATTTCTTTTTTGATATATTCATAGCCTGCTTCAACACCTTCCATGTATTTTTCATATCATGTTTATATTTTTCTAACTGAATCATATAATATTTTCTCTTTTCCAATCGTATAATCTTCGTTAAAATATTTTTATACGAAGTGTATTTATATTTTAACTTCTCAGTTTTTTTCATTTTGAATTTATAATATAACCTATTTTTCCTATTTATTGAACGAAGAAGAGATTTTGTAATCCATGGTAATTTGGGGGACGTTTTATAATTAACTGACTTTTCTTTTAATCTGGGAATATATTCATCTAAATGTCTATTAACTATCCCTGAAAAATTCTCAAACGATACATTTATATCATCATTATCATAAACACTAGACCAATCAGCCCTGTCTAGGTTAGCACCAAGACTAGCCAAATTTTCTGGTGTAGCTCTACGTCTGGATGAAAAAGAATGAAACTTATCAACACAATGTTTAAGGTCAAAACATGCTATAATGGGGAAATGATCAGTAATATCAGATAAAATTATGGAAGAATTTAAAATCTGCACGGAATTAGTAAAAATATTATCAAGGAGGGTGGCGGAATGATTTGTAACACGAGTTGGCTTCGAAATTAATGGCAAAAAAGAAGCTGACAAAAACATTTCAAGAAATTCTTGAGATGTATTATCATCATTCTTAACCAAATCAATGTTAAAACACTAGACTAACCACACACACACACACACACACACACACACACACACACACACACACACACACACACACACACACACACACACACACACACAAGATCAAATTTCAAAATGACCGACATTTATGGCAAACCCTTTACTTTTCGTGTGATATTACTTATAGATAGGTGATACGATGACAATATTAGTATATATCTTTATTATTGGTTTGGCTTAAAACCTGAATTTGGACATTGCGGTAGGAGCATTGTTTATAATTCTTGCGTATCAAATGTAAAGTCTCTGAACGGCTGGGGGAGGGGTAGGGCAAAGGGGGCGGCCCTCTTCGCTTGTTCTGTTGCGTACCTTTTTTATCGTCTTGCTTTATACACGGCGAATAAAAGCATCAAATTTGGAGCACGGATTCCTCATTAGAGTAAGAGTCCTCCTGCAATTTTTAAGGAAAACACACACACACACACACACACACACACACACGAAATCAAATTCCAAAATGGCCAGCACTTATATGGCAAACTCCACGTTTTTCATGCCATATGGGTGCGATTAGAACCTTGATTTGTGTCATTGAGCTGAGTGTGTGACAAAGCTTTCAACAGTTTCTTCACTCCCAAAGCAGAGTTCAACTGGAACAGCATTAATGGCTCGGAACTGTTCAGCATTGGACACGAATGACTTGTAGGCATCTGTCTTGTCACCACTTGCCCTTGAATTCTTCAAAAGACACTTTAAAGGACAAGTTCACCTTCATAGACATGTGGGTTGAGTGAATGCAGCAATATTAGTAGAACACATCAATGAGAGTTTGAGGAAAATCGGACAATCCGTTCAAAAGTCATGAATTTTTGAAGTTTCTGCTCAGTCACGGCTGGATGAGAAGACTACTATAGCTTGTGATGTCATATGGGTACAACTATATTAAGAAAGTATAAAGAAAATTCAAGATATTCTCACTTTTCTCACTTAATAAAAGAACACTCGACTTCTCTCTTTCAGAGGTCAGGGGGAATATTATTACCCCTAACATAAGTCACAGTAACAAGTCGAAGAAATGTGCATTTTATTCAAAAAGTGAAATTTTGTGAAATTCTCTTTTTATTTTCCTTATATCGTTGTACGCATGTGACATCATACACTATAGCAGTCTTCTCCTCCAGCAGTGATTGCACAGATATTTTAAAAATTCATATCTTTTGAACAGATTGTCGGATTTTCCCCAAACTTTCACTGATGTGTTCTACTAATATTGTTGCCTTCACTCAATCCACATGTCTATGAAGGTGAACTTGTCCTTTAAGAGTTGAGCGGTGTCTTGCTGGCAAATCACACAACGATCCTGTAGCAGCTCAACTTTTCTCCAGTTTCTCTCCTTCACAATCTCTCTCTCACCGCTTCGACCTCTCCGTCTTTCCCACTCTCTCTCCTCCTCTCTCCGTGGGTCATTTATCCTCCCCGCTGGTTCTCTTCAAAACAATTCCAAGTTAACCGCTTTTCAACACTGACCACTTGTTTCACTGTCTGATACCAGAGAGGTGAGTCACCTCTCTGCTGTTCTACATGTATAAATACCGACTGCTCTTTGTGTAAAGAGGGGAGAGTGTAACACAATTTCACCGTCGCCACATCAGTGACTGGCTCCCACAACTCGATCTAATAAAACCATCCAATCTACAATGTACGCAGCTCGGAGTGCTCGATGTCTTCATTTCCTATAGTGTATACGACCTTAATTAATTAGTGAGTAGGTGTTGCTACCACTACACAATCATCATTCTCCACTCGCTAAATTGGTGACCCCGTGTTACGAACAACGCAGCAATCATGACGGCAACGACATCAACTCCAACCACGCCCGAGCTTGCCTCAACACAGGACCGTGGCCGACACTCTTGCCGCAGCTGCATGCCTTCCTGATTGCTTATGTCCATCTCCCCTTTCTCGGAGCCGATTTTCTGCATCTCTGCAATCTACCTTTCGACATGCACCACTCAACTTTGCATCAACGGGATCGCTCCTTTTCTCGTCACCGGCCCGCTGCCACATGCACTCGACCAGCCCGCGACCACTCCGTCAATTCATTTACCTAAAGGACTTTCCCTCGATCTCGTGCATGCATTTCATCGACACACATATCGACATTTCAACCACGCTTCTCTAGTCATGATCGAGCTACTCCCCGACTCAACTGGTTCTCTGAACCATGTTACGCTAACTGCCGGGGAAATTCATCGCGCCCATGACGAACTGACATCTTACGACGATTTCGACCCCGCCATTTATGCCGGCATTTACGCTCATCTTTTGTACGTCACAACGCAGTCGACGACGACAACGCCCGCCACGCCAACAGCAATCATCTTCGAACATGCCATCGCAACGAGCACGCTGCATGTTTTTGCCCGCCACGATGCCGCCCGGCCGTCGTCTATTTCACCCGCCGCACGCCTCGACGGTTCCTTCAGCAGGCACGCACGATCAACATCCACGACCGGCTAATCGCCGCACTGACACCGACACCTGCCAGCATCGACCCGCCTTCAACCACACGACGCCATTCAAATCGCTTGACCTTTCGATACGATACAATACGAATCGCTCAACATCTGTTGCTTCGACACAATATGACACGCCGCGATATGAATCGCTCGAACTCTCGCTTCGACACGACACACCGCGATACGAATCGCTCAACTCTCGCAACGCCACGATACGACTCGACATCGCCGACCGTGGCCTCATCGACCACTACGAACTCTCGATCGCCCTCCGCCTATCGGCTCGACCTCGAACGCATCGCGCATCGGCTTCTACCGGCACGACTCGCTGCTGCCGCTGGCCATCTCGCGCTTGCCAACTATCAACACGACATCTCCAGGCGACTCACTGTCCTGTCGAGAGACCGTTGATAGCTGACAATCTGACATCGACGTTGACCATCGATCATCCCGACTCTCGTCGTCCACACCGCGTCCTTTTATAAATTGGCTACAGTTAGTCTTCGTCAACCGCGATAGCCGGACATTACCCGAGCACGTTATAATCGCAAGCGATAAAAAGACTCAGTCATATTCAGGACATTCGTGTTGGACACTCATTTCACCGTTTGTATCATGATTTACATTTTGTATCATGTCTGTCAAGTAAGCATCACCTTGCACATTTCAATTATTGTACTATGATCATGCTTTAATTCTCTAAATTTCTATGTTGCCTTTCGATATGCGATAACACGGTTTATAAACACTGCCTACAGCGACACGCGTCAAACTACCAGTGATTATTTTTGTATCGTCATCTTGAAACGAAAACATGTAAATTGACAGAATTATTGTGTGCAAATTCCAATTGTTCATACGTTTACCAAATCCCATGCATTTTAATTGTACATTCATTGCTTTGAAACGTTCAGCATAATTGACATTTGTTCCGTTCGCATTTCTCGAACCACGTTCCCTTTGGCATTGTCATGTATACGATTACATAGCGCGTTTCATGCCTTACAACGGTTCACGAAATTTAACATAACGAATGTTAGCATGTACGTTTTTCAAACCATTCTGTACCTTTTATAATTTCCATGTGTGCTCTAGCCTCGCTGCATACTTTTACATTTTCTATCGTTCCCATCTCTCTCTTTCACCTTTCGAGACGCTCACTAGGGGGGGAGCTACTGTAGCAGCTCAACTTTTCTCCAGTTTCTCTCCTTCACAATCTCTCTCTCACCGCTTCGACCTCTCCGTCTTTCCCACTCTCTCTCCTCCTCTCTCCGTGGGTCATTTATCCTCCCCGCTGGTTCTCTTCAAAACAATTCCAAGTTAACCGCTTTTCAACACTGACCACTTGTTTCACTGTCTGATACCAGAGAGGTGAGTCACCTCTCTGCTGTTCTACATGTATAAATACCGACTGCTCTTTGTGTAAAGAGGGGAGAGTGTAACACAATTTCACCGTCGCCACATCAGTGACTGGCTCCCACAACTCGATCTAATAAAACCATCCAATCTACAATGTACGCAGCTCGGAGTGCTCGATGTCTTCATTTCCTATAGTGTATACGACCTTAATTAATTAGTGAGTAGGTGTTGCTACCACTACACAATCATCATTCTCCACTCGCTAAAATCCCATGCACTTAAATACCATGATGGATCACATTCTTAAAAGCAAAAGTATTGGAATTTAATCAAATTATTGTAAAAACTTTGATATCCATCGCATTATTTCACTTACGGTGGATTTGAGTAATGTTATCATGCATTTGTTAGAGAAGACATTTCTGGTACAAATTGATCTCTAAGTATGTACTCGTATAATATTGCCTTGGAATGTTACAGCAGAAAGCACACGTACATGATAAAGGTAATTCTCTGGGGAAAGAAGGACATTATATACGTGTAGTCAGTTTCTTGTAAAGCGACTATGATAGTCAGTTAGTTCCTTTCCTGCAAAATAAACCTCCCTCAGCATGCAAACGCAACTTTAAACATCTTTATCCAAATATATATTATGGCCAGCACAACTAAGACAAGACATCGTGTCTATCTTTCTGTCCTCGTTTGGTACAATTATCAGTAAAATTCCCGGTAAAAGATAAAACTCACCCATAATCTCAGAAGGGAAATTTTCTGGTATACTGAGACACATATCAGTGGCACAAGAAGAAAGTGGTAGCAGTAGAATGCACCCCTGTTATAGCAAACGTCGTCGGGACCGGCAGCTTTTTCCCCTTGTTATATCGACAATTCGATTTATTATAAACAGAACAGTAAAGTATTGTTGGGACCGCCGAGTTGGTACCCAAGACAGTTAGAGTTAAACTCTAAGGGACACAAGAAGAAACCAGGCAACCAGTCATTTCGATGGTTCATGTCTCAAAAGTAGTGTTTTATTCCAGCTCGCAAGATCACATAACTATCACACGCCAGTGCTCATTCCAAGACTCCTTTTACTCCCGTCAGCGTCCCAAGATATACTCCTCAACACTCACTCTTAATTTCTTACATTATCAAAGCATCATTCATCACCTTCTTGTATACAATGACTGTCTTCTACAGTGACCGTTACCAACTAGTTTGCAGGCACAAACCCTTGTTGGTCGTAAAGGAGTCTGCGCCAAGACTACTATATGCACCACTTCGGCACTGCCCCATAGACCCTGTTAGTCTGAGAGCTGGCTGCTGGTCAATTTACCCCATCAAGCCCAAAAGGTTTGACCCCTCAGAGTTGCTGGGGCCACCCTCCTCATTAAAAAAATGCCCGTCAGCCTGGTCCCTGAGGGCGGGTTCGGCCCCCAGGGACCCCCCGAAAAGGCCCTCCGGCGGGTGTAATTTACCCCATGGAGCCCATGGACCAAACTTGGCCTATATGAATGTCCTATGGGTGTACATAATCAAAATATAAAAACTGACAAAGTATCTGGTCGGGAAAGGGGTTGCCAGACCGCTTGTTTGCAGGCATAAAACCTTGTTTTTGGTCAAGGAGTATGCGCCAAGACTACACTGTCCCATAGGCCCTGTACTGTAGCGTCTCCCAACAGGCTGACGGACAGTGCCAGTTAGTGCATGTAGTAGTCTTGGCGCAGACTCCTTTACGCGCAACAAGGGTTTGTGCCTGCAAACTACCCGTTATACCATAGGAACCCAGGGTAGTTTGCATGCACAAATTGACCACACACACACCCACCCCCCCCCCCCCGAACACACATACACACACACACACACACACACACACACACGCACACACACACATACACACACATAATGTTTACACATGACTCTATGTATAACTATATATACCATAACACTAAACATATTACAATTAATAGGTTTCTCATTAATGCAGCCATAATACCTTGCACATAATAAATGTCAAACCTATAAGATGTTCATACCTTTTGAATGTTTTACATGGATACTATCAATACACCTTTAAGGAACAATGAAGAAATTTGAAATTTGTGTGAAGTTGTATTAGGTTTTATTGGCCACACAGCCTACTCTTTCTGTATGATGACATTGTATTCACCTTATGAGACTCAAACAGAGCTTTTCAGAAAATGCTGAAATAAAACCTTTGTTGTGAGTAAACTTCAGTTTAAGACCAACCACAACAGCGCTAAAGGCCAGTTGTATAACACATTTAAGTAAACATTTTCATCAACCGTGCATTAAACATAACTTTAATAAACTTTATGTCAACAAGTGGGATGTAGCTTGGATTACTTCTTTTTCTCCTGCTTGATATCCTCTTTTAGATACAAATAAAATAACAAGTCTCAATCCTAATATAAGATTCCTTTGAAAACCTCAAACTAATAACTTTTTGTGTTTTTGGCTGATAAAAACCACCCTTTGATGTATAAAAATAGGCAAGGATTACAGCATCCATGCCAACATTTCCTTTATTTGACTCTAATAAATTCCAAATCAGAATAAACTGCATAACATAAGGAAGGAGCTTAATGGTTTTGGAAATGATATTGATCAATTTTCATACTCAGTAGTGCATGTCACCTCATAGTTTTGGGCAAATATCTGCATATCTATAATACTAATGAACATGTAATTACGGTGTTCTATATAAATTGTATACATGTATTTCTTCCTTGGAACCTCAAATAACAAGCTTCACAATAGAATGCTAACTTTCTGTAATGAAAATAAACAGGCCAAGAGCATTTACTTTGATCTTGTGTTCTCTTCATCTCTTCAGCGCTTTTTTTTTTGTCATCTTCTTATTTCTGGAGATATATTTTATTTATAATAGTTCCCAGCCCCACACAATTAATGGTGTCACATACTGCAAACACTGCCAATGACCGTGACCAGTACACACCAAGTTGAAACATGATAGCTCTCTTTTTATATAGCATATAGGCTAAAAGTATTAACTTGGTCTTGTGGTCTCTTTATATCAGCAGTTTTGTCAACTCCTTATTTCTGGAGATACACTGTATACTTCATTTCCCCAGCCCCACACAAACAAAACTCAACCTATGGTGTCACACACTGCAAAGAGCGCATCATAGTATATGATTGCCGTTAACCCGGGACATATACACACAACGTGAAACATAAAATTACCAGCTGAATGAAATGTTAGCTTAATTTCTTTTCTTTAATCAAAACATATGGCATGCACGTTGAGAGCATTTACATGTTGTGTTCTCTTTTATATTAGAATTTTTGTCAACTCCTCATACCCCCCCCCCCCAAAAAAAAGATAATACTTCCTGGTGTCACATACCATATACAGTTACAATGCAGGTCCTAGTTCATATTTATGATTTAGTTGCCATTCAAAACCATGGCAATTACACATCAAACCATGCATCACACTCTATGGAAGACTAAAGCTTACATAAATTGCGTATGAGCATTGCACATGTTTCAGTTGCAGTCTTATGATTCCTGAACTGACCAGTATTTAGCATGAATTTATTTCATATAATATAAAACAAAATTTCACATTTTAGTCTATCATACAGTATAATGCATGATTTGAGAAACTGAAGTCTACTCACAACAAAAGGGTTTATTTCAGCATTTAAAAAAAAAAAATATATATATATATACATATTTGTCTTATATGGTGGATACATAATAAAGGGTAAGCAGGTTGTGTGGCCAGTAAAACAGAATACAATTTCACACAAATTTCAAAATCTCTTCAGTGTTCCTGCTTGAAGGTTCACTGATAGTATCGATGTAAAACATTCAAAAGTTATGAACATAATAATTATAGGTCTGACAATGTGCAAGGTATCATGGCTGTATGGAGAAACCACTGGTCATGTTTTGTGTTACGGCATTCTTAGTATACATAGAGTCATGTGTGAATGTGTGTGAATGTGTGTGTGTGTGTGTGTGTGTGTGTGTGTGTGTGGGTGGGTGTGGGTGTGTGTGTGGTCAATTTGTGCATGCAAACTACCCTGGGTCCCAGGGTATAACGGGTAGTTTGCAGCCACAAACCCTTGTTGGGCGTAAAGGAGTCTGCGCCAAGACTACTACATGCACTAACTGGCACTGTCCGTCAGCCTGTTGGGAGACGCTACAGTACAGGGTCAATGGGACAGTGTAGTCTTGGCGCAGACTCCTTGACCAAAAACAAGGTTTTATGCCTGCAAACAAGCGGTCTGGCAACCCCTTTCCCGACCAGATATTTTGTCAGTTTTTATATTTTGATTATGTACACCCATAGGACATTCATATAGGCCAAGTTTGGTCCATGGGCTCCATGGGGTAAATTACACCCGCCGGAGGGCCTTTTCGGGGGGTCCCTGGGGGCCGAACCCGCCCTCAGGGACCAGGCTGACGGGCATTTTTTTAATGAGGAGGGTGGCCCCAGCAACTCTCAGGGGTCAAACCTTATGGGCTTGATGGGGTAAATTGACCAGCAGCCAGCTCTCAGACAATGTGTTGTAGCTTCTCCCAACAAGGGAGAGGCTGCAGTGTAGTGGTGCGTGTATTAGTCTTGGCGCATGCAGACTCCAATACGACCAACAAGGGTTTGTGCCTGCAAACTAGTTACCAACGACCATTTGTGGTCTGGTCTGGGGACAGGGAGTCTACTTGGGGGTGATAAACTCTAGGGGGCTCGTCTGTGGTAAGGGGAAAGGAAGAACCACAGATACAAACAATGTTCTCAGTTAATGTGTCCGCCCATAAGACTTGCCCTACCAACTTTCAAGTGGAGTCCCAATTTGCCTAACTCTGGGACCGTAACACTCTTCCCCCCTTTGAAAAAGAGGTATTGTCCGCAATACCAGAATGCGAGAGAGAAATGTGTTAACGATACATCAAATTTTTGACCCCAAAGAACCTTCCAATTAAATGAAATTGTAAATAAATGTCAAATCATAACGAAATATTTTTTTTTAACATTGACGAACCTACTCCAAAAAGTTTTGAAAAAAAGGGAACAGAAAAGAAGTCGAGACACAATGACCCCAATACAAGAGAGACATATGTTTCATAAAAATCTATGCTAACTCTGACAACAGATACGAAAATCTATACTAACTATTCTACGTACATGTATAAGCTTACGCATACTCACACTTCATGATATTTAACAACAAACTGGAAAATGAAACAAAGAGCACTAACACCGGCTGAAGAAAAAAAAAATGGCACGGAATTGCATCTCCCCTATTGGAGACAGGAAACAAAATCACCTTTAAAACAAAATGATAATGACCACACCAACTGCATGATGGACAGCGCAGACAGGTGCCGACCGTCTATGGTCACCCGCCTACTAGAATTCCTTATCTATTACTCAGACCAGAAGTCGGGCACAAACCATACAGATGAGGGAATTATGTAGCTGGACATTATCAAAATACATCTCAGAGTTATCTTTCCCAAGTTTATGGAGCAGGCATATGCCTCAAGTCTGACCTCATGTAACCTCCTATACTGTGCAGGCTCATGCCAAGGAGAGTGGAATTAGCTACTCTGATTGGTCAGTGAACGCACCCCTTGTGGACGAATCAAATGCTCAATAGAGGAAAAACATCGAGAAAGGGACAGGAGAGAGAGAAACAGAGGAGGGGAGCTAGAGGAAAGGAAGGGAGAGAAGCGGAGGGAACTGAGCGGTAAAATTAAGGAGGAAACCCATTTCTCCGAAATAAAAACTCCAAGTATCCAACATGTGTCATGCGCATCAGTAACAACAGTTTGTATGTACATCAACAAAACGAGTAACTCTACACTGTAACAATGCTCGTGCCCAAGCTAAAACAAAATGAAACACATCAGCAAATTATAATAGTGCTGCTACAATAAAGAAAAGGATTGTTTTCAGCAAAGAGAGCAAAGAAGTGGAAGAACTGAACGAGAGATAGAAATACAAACAGAGTGAGATGAATTGGTGAAGGATACATTGAAAAATCCGAGGAAAGGAAGGGAGTAGCGTCTTTGCAATAAAAACAATTAAAAGAAAAGACTGTACTAATACACAGTACGGAGCACCTCCACAGGGTTTGTGAACTAGAATGCCTGTACCATCCATTTTACGAGATGGAAAAATCAAACAAAATGGACCATCCATTTTACAAGATGGATAATCAAACAAAGTCAAGACGATTTCTTTTAACATACAACACAGCATTGGTAAAAACGTCAAATTACATTCATATAATCACAATGCGAAAAAAAAATGGCACAGCTAATGAGCGAGTGGAAGAATACCTATTTACATAGAGAATGGGGGAGACAGAGGTAGAAATAGAAAGGGAGAGGAAGAAGGAAGAGAGGGGAAAAGACTTGTAGGCTCATGAATTATACATCGCATATTGGCTGTAGGTAATGAAAAAAATACACAACAAACATTTTAAACAGGACTTACTGTTCTCATGACACATACAGCGATCATGACTACGATACTACTACAGTATCTTAGTCACCGAAAAGACATTAATCAAGCAGTAAACGAAAATGCATTCTTACAGCGTCCACAATCACATAACGCAACGATAATGGCCAGTCACAACAATCAGAGGCGGCGGAAAGAAAAAAAAGAGAAATCCTCCAAACATCGTAAAATATTTGCCATGGCCCCTGTGACCCTTTGCAGTCCATT
Organism: Diadema antillarum; assembly: GCF_040938485.1. Taxonomy (NCBI): domain Eukaryota; kingdom Metazoa; phylum Echinodermata; class Echinoidea; order Diadematoida; family Diadematidae; genus Diadema; species Diadema antillarum. The sequence continues at coordinate 2,527,427 of NW_027270992.1, read as the reverse complement.
GACTGAGAGAGAAAAAAAAATGTGTGCAGTGGGCACGCGAAGGGAGGGAGAGCCAATAAAACCAACGTGTTAGTTCTCCTTACAGTTCTCCATCACTCATAGTCTTTCTGCAGTACTTTGGCATGATCTAAGCTAAAACAAGGTTAAAATGCTGTTTATCAGAGCCGAATGATATTATCATAACTCTATTTACAAGTATACACACAAATATAAGCTTAAATCAAATGAAATACTGCGAACCTCTACGTGTACTTGTACTTTGGGAACCCAATCTGGAAAGTTATTGCTAAGGCACGGCTTCAATCTGTTGTGGTGGACCACTTTTGGCTGAGACTTAATCTGTCTAATCACAAACAGCTGAACATTATTTATCTCTCTAGTAACAAATCGTTCAGTTTACGTGTTACGACAAATAAAGCAACTTCGGCCACTATCTAACAAATTTCGTACGACCAGGAACCAATTGCTGCCTGAAATTCAATCCAGCGAGGCGTCTTTTTCTGAGACGCAGGGCAATATAGCCTCCTTACACCCACAAAATTCGTTAGAAATCGGGAAAAGTTTTCAACTATTGCCAAACCGTGATCAACGGTGATCGATTAATGCGTATCTTCAGGGCTTTTTACACTTGTGTTTCTTAACCCCGGACTTTCTCTGACCCAGGACTATCGTTAGTCCCGTACCAATTTTTTCAGCTTTTTACACTCGCCAATTAGTCCCGTACTATCTCTTGTCCGGGGCTAAGGAGAAAACTGACCTTTTTACACTCGTATATCTTAGCCCCGGACTTTCCAAACCACATGAATATTCATAATTACGCTGTGTACTGTACACGTACACGCACGCACCGGCAGCACTTGATTACCTCGTTTCTGATTGGTCAGTGAGGGTCGCACTTTGTCTCCGTCGCTTAGCCCCGGATTATTTTTTCGTTCTGTTTACACTCACTTGCTTGGCACCGCAATTGCGGTGCTAGCACCGCAATTGCGGTGCTAACCCCTGCTATTTTGCAGGGCCAGATAGTACCGGACTATCGGTGGGGCTAGCCCACTTTGGCAAAAACGAGTGTAAACAGAAAGTGGGCTAAGGATAGTCCCGTACCAACGGTGGGGCTAAGGCCCCCCCCCCCCTTAGCCCCACCGTTGGTCCGGGGCTAAGCAAAATTTTACAAGTGTAAAAAGCCCTTTCCAGAGTTTTGTGTGATCGACATGAAAGACTTACCCTCCACTTAAACTGTGTAAACACTCCTCTCGCTATGTTTTCGATAAACTGTCGCTATATTCCTATATGTATGCTGTTACAAGTTGGATCATTGCTGCCTGAAAATTTCAGCTATGACGACTTTGTCGGAGTCGCAGGGCAAGTTACCACTAACAACATACACATCTGAACAACAATGCGCATCATTGAATTATTCCTCTTATTCTTCATTTTAGGCACCTTCATCATCATCTTATTGACAACCCTGACAAGTGGGTTTCCATTTCATCTTCATCGTGCCAATTTTACCATTTTTCATTGTTAACCTTATGCGCAAAATCTTTCATGCAGTTTCTACAGAATATCGAAAACTAACATAAACTGACAATAGCACACAGTCATAGAACGAAAGGAACTCCACAAATGTTTGCTTGCATTAAAGATATGTGTGCAGTTAAGCTACAACACCAGGGTTGAGTGTATAATGATGTGAAACATAATGACAATAACTTTTTGGTCCAAACAATAATTGACGGAGAATGAGCACATACAATACCAGTTCCCGAGTCCAATGTTAGACCTTCATGTGCCTGTATGGGGTATATTCTTGGCCCCAGTGTTCGATTCTTGGCTGTCTTGATTCTCTGTCGCACTCATAGTCGCTAGTCATGTGGATGGTCGTATATGGTCGCTGCATCCTCGTTGCCATGGTGATATGTACCGGGTCTATCCGATGTGCTCCCTGTCCAACAAAGATGTATCCTTAGTCGCGATGACGAAGTTATGATATGATCCGTCCATGTTCCTGCCAGCGCCTGCCATACTCAGCAACCAGACTTGAAGTAGCTCAGTATAGAAGTTGTTGTCATCATCGAACCCGTCGCCACTAGCTTGCCTCCATCAGTGCTATCTCCATGACTGACGTCCTCGCCTTGGATCATGAAATCCTTGATGACGAAGTTGAATTTGCTACCATCGTATCCAAATGCTTTCAAATGACTTCCAAGAGAGGAAGAGTTCTGTGTTGACTTTGGTAATGTTTTCCCAAGAAGGCCATGTCTCCCCATCTCCTTTTGTCTGATCACAGTGTCAGAGAAAACACTTGCGATAACCATTGATCCTTTTTCCGATAATTTCATTCGCTTGTGGGCATGGGCTGCTACAAGAGCTACTGATGCCATCAACAGTATGAGAGTTAGGGCCTTCATCGTGTTCAATGTCCTTGAGTTGAGAGTTGTTTAGCAAATCTCATACTGGTAATCATAGTTCAAGCAAGTCGCCGGCTATTGCCTTGTCCTAGCTCCTCCCTTCCTCACAACATGCAAACTTGCCATGTCGCTTCGATATGGCGTCTTCCCGAAATTAAATAATCACTGCTCTACCGCTGCCACCATTGTTGGGACCGCCGAGTTGGTACCCAAGACAGTTAGAGTTAAACTCTAAGGGACACAAGAAGAAACCAGGCAACCAGTCATTTCGATGGTTCATGTCTCAAAAGTAGTGTTTTATTCCAGCTCGCAAGATCACATAACTATCACACGCCAGTGCTCATTCCAAGACTCCTTTTACTCCCGTCAGCGTCCCAAGATATACTCCTCAACACTCACTCTTAATTTCTTACATTATCAAAGCATCATTCATCACCTTCTTGTATACAATGACTGTCTTCTACAGTGACCGTTACCAACGACCATTTGTGGTCTGGTCTGGGGACAGGGAGTCTACTTGGGGGTGATAAACTCTAGGGGGCTCGTCTGTGGTAAGGGGAAAGGAAGAACCACAGATACAAACAATGTTCTCAGTTAATGTGTCCGCCCATAAGACTTGCCCTACCAACTTTCAAGTGGAGTCCCAATTTGCCTAACTCTGGGACCGTAACAGTATAGAAAGATAGATGAGAGTTTTGGGACCTGATTCTTACTTAGTTGTTACGAAAATTCTTACCGCCTTCGTCATAACGGGAGTGAACTGTATCCACAAATACATCTTACTGCCCTGAAAAATTATTTCAGTGTAAAATGATTCTTAGATGTCTCAGAGCATGGGAGTAGCAAGGGTGGATCCAGGAATTCCGTGAGGGGGAGGGGCGCCTTTACAAAATCAAAGGGGGCGCATGCCATCCCCCTCCATTTTTTTTCTTTTTATTTCTTCGTTTTAACAAAGAATAGAAGGGGCGCGCCCGGTGCGCCTCCATGCACCCAGATCCGCCACTGAGTAGGAAAACTGTTTATTTTAGAAACTATCTTCTGTCTGTTTAAACTGTATACATTATATTTGATTAGTATTGATCAGTAATTAATTCTACCAACTCCATGTTTCAGATGCTTTGATGTTGATCATGGTCTCACGTTTGGTTTTATGTTTTCAGTTCCATGACAAATAAATCAATTCACAACAGATCTGAACTTGTATGTTATCACATTCCCTTACTTACGCAATACAGTATATTATTATCATAAAGAAATACCAAAATTCAGCATTTTCACCCTAAAAATCGAAAAATCCCAGAGGGCTCGTATTCTAATATCAATGAGTAGGTCCTAGGGGATCACGTCTCCAAATTTGGTGCTTTTATCCGCTCTAACTAACGGTAAGCCCAAATGTTGACATTAAACGATCTGACTAAGGGAATGTGATAACCATAAGTTCAGATCTGTTGTGAATTGATTTATTTTGGAATTTGATTTCGTGTGTGTGTGTTTTCCTTAAAAATTCCTGGAGGACTCTTACTCTAATGAGGAATCCATGCGCCAAATTTGATGCTTTTTCCGCCGTGTTTAAAGGGGAAGGCTAGTAACTGATCAGTGGGAATCAGTGGAAATGCTGGGAGATGATTGTTCCAATCCTTATGGGATTCATTCAAGAGTTCATTGTATATCTATTGTTGTGTGAAAATGATTTGCTTCAGAATGGCCTCATATTCAAGTAATGTGCAGATTAATGCTCCGTCACTGACCAGGGACGCTAACATGGAAGCATTAAACTGCACATTACTTGAATATGAGACCATTCTGAAGCAAATTATTTTCACACAACAATAGATATACAATGAACTCTTGAATAAATCCCATAAGGATTGGAACAATCATCTCCCAGCATTTCCACTGATTCCCACTGATCAGTTACTAGCCTTCCCCTTTAAAGCAAGACGGAAAAAAAGTACGCAACAGAACAAGCGAACCACCACTCTTTATGTTGCGGGCCGCCCCCTAGCCTTTGCCCTACCGCCTCCCTCCCCCCCCCCCCCCCCCAGCCATTCAGAGACTTTACATTATGCAAGAATATAAACACTGCTCCTACCGCAATGTCCAAATTCAGGTTTTAAGCCAAACTAAAGTTAAAGATATATACTAATATTGTCATCTAATCAACCATTCTATAAGTAATATCACACGAAAAGTGAGGGGTTTGCCATAAATGTCGGTCATTTTGAAATTTGATCTTGTGTGTGTGTGTGTGTGTGTGTGTGTGTGTGGTTAGTCTTATATTGTTTCCTAGCCCTCAAGGAATCCGTGCGCCAAATTTTATGTTTTTATCCCCCGTGTATGGAGCAAAACGAGAAAAAAAAAGCACGCAAAAGAACAAGCGAACAACCATTCTTTTTAAGGAGGGGGGGGGGGGAGCGCCCCTTTTGCCCTTATACCTCTCCCCCAGCTGTTCAGAGACTTCACATTACGCAAAAATATAATGCTCCTAACGCAATGTTCAAGCCAAGGTTCTAAAGCAAACCAAAAATACAAAAACAAATGTAATATATTGTCATCGTTTCACCCATATGACATGAAAAGTGAAGGTTTTGCCAATTAAGTGTCGGCCATTTTGAAATTTGATCTTTTTAGTGTTTTTCTACAAAAATCCAGGAAGGCTCCTACTCTATAATATTGTTTAATAGTCCTAAAGGAATCCGTGTGAAAAAAAATGATGTTTTTATCCGCCGTGTAATGGTAATTTTGCTAAGCGATCTGACTATTACTTAGGCAATACACTATATATATTACATTATAAAGAAATAAAAAAATTCAGCATTTTCACCCTAAAAATCGAAAAATTCCAGAGGGCTCCTACTCTAATACTGTTTAATAGTCCTAAAGGAATCCGTATGCCAAATGTGATGCTTTTATCAGTAACGGTAATTTCACTAAGCGACCTGACAATGTCGCTGTACGGAAGTAACGCCGTGCTTCAGACGGCGTCTGATCAGGCTACTACTGCAGGCCTAACCCCGCGAGGCGTTGTGACCATTTCGCGTTGGGGTCGCTGGAGCGGTTACTACAGGCCTAGATCTAAAAAGTCTAGACTGAGTCCGCTCATTTCTACCTTTCTTATTATTAGGGCCCTTTTCAATCCAGATTCTAGACTTCAGATAACTGTACACAGCCCTGTCGCTTACGGCGTCTGGTCAGGCTAGGCCTATGGTTTCCTTATTTGTTCTCATGATTGCCGTGGCAAAAATCCTATTGCACATAGTGGATATGACCTACCTGTAGGATCTGTTTTGTATTATCACTGGAGGTGAACTACACGTTACACACAGCGTTGCCAGGTCCCAACAGAGCAAAATCACCAAAAGGCATGTGAAAAATCACCAAAAGCCATCAAAAATCACCAAATTTGGAAAAGCGTAGGTAAGGCTTCAATTTCAAGACAAAATTATGTCAATAAACTTTTATCAAACACTCTGCTCGAGTCTCGGTGCCATTTACGGCGCGAGTAGTCACACACACTAAATGCAAAATGTGTACGATGTGAATGGATTTATTAGTCTTTGTGTGTGTTGAGTGACAAAAACGCAGCACAGGTTATGTTTCTATAGGAAATAAGGGGAAAACTTTGGGCAAAATGCATTTTCGTTCTCAATTAGTGTGATTGCTTTTCATCGGTCTCAAAATCACCAAAAAATTACCAAAAATCACCAAATTTTGATTTGGTTTAAATACCAGGCTAAAATTTAAAAATTACAAAAATCACCAAATTTCACCCTTTTTGGTTACCAAAATCACCATCTGGCAATACTGGTTACACAGCCCTGTCACGTCGCTGTACACAATGTGTTGCAGCTGAAGGCTAGGCTTCGCACGCACGACAAACAACACGCTTGCTAGCTGGCGTGCTCGTCGAACTCTTTTGGTGATCGTGATCGCGTGAGTTATACATATTCATTATTCTAACGTGCAAGTCGGTGTCTCTGATTGGTTTCATTAAATGAAACCAATCAGTTTTGGTAGGAAATAATGAAAGTTTTGGTAGGAAATAATCAAACCAACAATAAGGACAAACAAGGAGAATTGTGCGTGCGAGCTACCTTTGCAAAATGCTTCTTTTACCCTGAACGATCTCGACTAAATGCTTGATGTTGTTACGCTCAAACGCTTCCCGACCTCTATTCGACCTTTTACGACCTACATCGGACAATTCGCGACTTCTGCACGACACATACATGACACCAACTTCGATCTCAACTCGCTCTCACGGATCCATATACGATCTTTATACGATCTGTACCGGACCATCTAGACCAACTCGATGTCTACACGACCTCGACACAATCTTGACCCACTCGTACGTGGGTTCGAGTATATGGTATGAGTGGTGTGTTGGTTGCGCATATGATCATGTCTAGAGTTGTATATTCACTAGTTTACATCTAGGCACTGGGGTGGGGAAATACTTCAATCACATCTAAAAATAAGACATTGCATGAATTGTATGAAATACACAACTCCGCACCCCCCCCCCCCCCACACACACACACACGTACACTTAATACGTTCGATGATCTGAGTATTATGGCTTAAAATGTTATTTTTTTATATTAATATCAATAATATTGTCCTAAATGTTTTAGACTGAGTATGGAAAATGTGTATGGAATGATACTAAGGTATGAACGTTTCATACACAACTTTTTTTTCTTTTTTTTTATGAGCCAAAGCTAATACGTCGAAAATGTTTACTGCATTTTGTAATATCGAGCGCCTGTGTGTGGGTATGCATCATTTGCACATACGGAAGATACAAAAGCAGATACGTCAAGACGTTCTTTTTGCATCCTCCCCTTTTGGAATTTACTGTCTCAGTGGCGGATCCAGGGGGAGCTCACCGGGCGCCCCCCTCCCCCTGTGTTTTGTTAAAACAAACGAAAAAAAAAATGAGGAGGGGTGCGTGAGCCCCCCCCCCCCCATTATTTTGTTAAGGCGCCCCCTCTTTGCCAAATTCTTGGATCCGCCCCTGTGTCTTGAAATATCACCGACAAGAAAACCCATCCTGTTGCCACCTTTGGACCATTCAAGTGCTTTGGAAAAATGTTGTACGCTATCCTGTTTTTTGAGGACTAACGGACTGTGCTTGTTGACATTTTGGAAGGGTAACTACTTCTGACATCGCATGCAATATGTACACGATGTATGCCCAGAAGGCGACGCCACGCTCAGTCATACACATGACTGGACCAGAGTCAGTTTTCCTCCGCACAGACGACATCAGGAATAACGACAAGAAACAGTTCACGTGTGAGGAAATATATGTCGCCTTGGAAAACACTGTGAACACGGACATGATCCTGGTAATCCAGCAAATTCGCCGTCTATGGCGGATCTATCTGAACTCCCACGAGGACCGCGTGAAACTGATTTCCAATGGGCTCGTCATTCGGGGAGCAAACGCCGCTGTCTATGTATATTAGTTCTGAACCCTACTTATCGATTCCTTTTTTTGCCGACTATACGCGTTAGGCCGAGTGAGGGCGTGATCCTCGGGGCCCTATTTGGCAAGTTTGGTGAAAATCCGTCATAGATTTTTGAAGAGGATGCTAAAAATGTAGAAAATCCCCTTCCTATCCCCCTCTCGATTAGGGCCCCCTGTATCCGTCATAAGCAAACCTGAGATTTCAGTCATTAATGTTTTCATTACACTAACTTAGCTCTTTCTTTTTTTCTTTTTTTTTTTTGGTTCGACCAAGGCTGCGTTTATCATCTTTCCCCTGTTTAAACGGCTTTCAAAAGCCGTTTCCAAAGCCATTTAGAAACGGCTTCCAAAATAATTGCGTTATCAACTCTTCGCGAACACGATCACTGACCTGTCACTGAACAGCTGCATTGCGCAATTCGACCCATATAAGGGGTGCATAGTTCGTAACTGCAGTACAAAGCCGTTTCAAAACAGCCTTACGTTTATCTCGCTTCAAAAGGCTTGTAGAAACAGATTTCTGGAATTCTGTTTAGGAAACCTGTTTCGGAAAGCACAAATTTGCGGCTTTCGAAAAGGCTTGCCGAAAAGGCTTTCAAAACAGCTTTGCGTTTATCATCTCGTAAAAATTCCCTGAAAGCCGTTTGAAAAACCTGTTTCTGCCGAGAAAAGAGTTGATAAACGCGCTCCAAGAAGATGAAGAGTTCCAGAATCTAGGCACTCTGATGCTTCAACTCCCCCTCCTTCCCCCCCCCCCCCCTTCGTCGGTGGGGGACTTATTTAATTAAATCAAGATCATATTACCATAAAAATGTCATCTGCCAAGTTTGGTGAAAATCCGTTTTGGAGTTTACAAGAAAATGATAACGGTAAAGGTTCATGAGCACTTTTGTTTTACATCGAGACTATCTACATAGACGTATATACCTTCGGTGCGTAATACCGTTGTAGTAGATGATTTTTACATTTCCCAACAACGTCTTTACAATTCCCGGCAAAATTGAACGTTGTTACAAAACCCGGCGTTTGTTTTTTTTTAAACCCTGCATTTTTTTTTTTTTTTTACAAATCCCGGCTCCACACGCCTAACCACCACGAACAGCACGTGATATCACCCCGCCGAGACTGTGAGTCAAAGCAACAGGACGCGACAAACTCGCCTCGCGCCAATTTCATCACGTGCAACAACCATTGCAGACCAGCGATCCTGAAAAAAAAAAACTAAAAAAAAAAACCTTAAAAAAAAAAAAAAAACTGAGGCCATCGATCTCCGATCGCCGACGAGAACGCAATCAGCCTCATACAGTGCAGGAGCGCCTGGCACGTCATGTGAAGAACCCGGTGAAGCATCTCGCACCCGATCACAGCAACGGTGAGAGAAAGCATGCCCCGTGTGAAAACGAGAATGGAGAGCAGCAAATATCACGATGAAATATGCAGTATCTACACGAACAGCCACAATGATGATTCTAAGTAGACCCTGGAGACTTCTCCTCTGTAGGCTGCTTGGAAGACATGGGAATCTAAGGAACGGAAAACGAAACCGATGAAGTCAAGAAGAAGTAGTGAGTAAATATGATAATGAAATGCTGTGTTTTCAGAGCTGAATTAAAGAGAATGTAAGGTGAAACATATTTTAGAAGATGGAGAATGGAAAGACGTTACATTCATTAGTGACACCTTCCGAGATAGGCAACTGCTTGCGTCATTTGAATTGTCCAAGTTCAAAAAAGCATTCCCCAAGTTGTTGTTGTTGTGTTTTAGACAATTCACGAAATAACATACAGATTCCTGTACTGTTGCGAAAAGAAGAACTTTAAGGTTGCTTAGTTGTCAACAGGGAATAAAATCTATGTTGAGAAAACGATGGCTAAGCATTATAGACTACTTCTGCATATACAAAAACAAGAGCCTTCGTGTTTGTGCTTCTAGCAAGATTTTTTTTTTTAAATCCTCCTTGTGATATCAATTGGAAAAAGATATTGCAATGTGATTTTTATCAGGTAAATGGCAGAAGAATAAAGCAATTATTTCCAAACTTTTTCTTCGAATATTCTCTAGTAAAGATAATTTGCTTAAATGGAAAATTTTGAATGATAATTGGTGTATTATTTTTATTGTAAAGAAATTACTGGCATGTATTTCCTGAAATGCAAAAAGATCAAAATGTACTGGGAAGTAATCTCAGTTCGAATTTCGCAATATTTTTGATCTTGTAATTGATATCAATGAAAAAGTTTATGATTCTCGGATATGATATAGGTAACGGAAAGATGAAATCAGTAAACATTTATTGTTCTAAGTATGTCCAAATCATTGTTTACAGGAATTATGTATCAAAACGCAAGGAAAGAAACAATTGCTAGTTCAGTGAATACGATTAGAAGGTTTGAAAGCGGAATTCACATTCTATATCAGTTTGAAGTGCAACCAGGCAAGATTTGATGAAAGTGGATTAAGAAGAATACGTAACTATTTCGGCTGATACATTATAATATCATTGATGTACACTTCATCTTTTTTTTTTTTTTTTTGGTCAAAATTATTGTTTTGGGTGTATTTGAGATACTTGTGGATGATGTAATTGTAAAGATGTGAAGTTATATGGAGAATAAAGTACCTGAAATGAGGAAAAAATTCATTTGCTCATACATCATTCATTCGGAACGATTTACGTGTACGCTGACGGCTGTTCGTCATGGAAGGGTTCGTGTTAATGAAGATGAAATTAAACCCTGAGTTTTAAGATTACAGGAAATAGAAATATTTTCCTGCCGATATAACATAATAAAAATTCATGTACTTATGTTTTTGTGACCTAAGCTTTGCTAAGCAAGGTCATTAAAAACAGCCTCAATTAAAAGTATAGGTGATATAGGTCATTGAGCACTTCTGAGCTCAAGGAAAACAGTCATTGTTTACTTTTTGTGAACTTTGAATTCTTTGAATTCTATTTCCTTTGCTGCCTTTTAGAGTTAGTGTTCTGTACATAATATAATATCACTGATCTCTGAGGAGTAGTGAGCGCCTGTGTGGTAGCCCTCTCGTCTCTCTTCTCAACTTTCTACTATTTTACGGATTTTTGACATCTGCAATATACAAATCAACTACTATTGAGTTTATTTGTGACTATGGAATCAGCAGGACCAACTTGCAGCTGAGTGAAGCTGGAACTTCACCGATGTAAGTGATTATCTGAGATCATACAAAAATCACCATGTACGTCTTGTGAGCTGGACCCAATGCCCTCCACTCTTCTGAAGAAATGTTGGCATGCATTTGCTCCCTGCATTGCTAAAATAGTTAATCAGAGTTTCTCAACTGACATCATCCCACCTGCCCTGAAGACAGCTGTGATTCGTCCAGCCCTCAAGAAGCCCAGTTTAGACCCTGAAATCCTGCTGAACTATCGTTCTATATCCAACTTACCTTACCTTAGTAAGATAATGGAACGTGTTGCTTTCTCACGGCTTCTTGGGCATCTACAAGACAACAATCTCTTGGATTGCTTCCAGTCAGTGTATAGGCTTCATCATAGCGTTGAAACGCTTCTTGCAAACCTTAGTAACCATATTTTGAAGCAGATGGATAGCGGAAACATCACAGCGCTTGTCCTCCTTGACATGTCCGCCGCCTTTGACACTGTCGATCACCGAATCCTCATTCAACGACTGAGATCTGTCGGCGACTCTGGTACTGCATTGCGCTGGTTCACCTCCTATACCTATCTGGCCGTCTCCAGTACGTAAAGATTGATGCTGCAGCGTCAAAACCTTAGCCACCGAGTTTGGAGTTCCACAAGGATCGGTTGGCGGCCCACTCCTCTTCCCACTCTATCTTCAGCCCATTAGTCAGATCATTCGGAAGCACAATGTTCATTATCACTGTAATGCTGATGACATTCAATTGTTTGTTTCCTTCCCCCCATCTGAAATCATAGCAGCAAAAGTATTAAAACAACTTGAAATCTGTTGTTGATGAAATCAAAGGTTGGATGAGCGAAAATCAACTAAAGTTGAACGACAATAAAACAGAGTTATTGGTACTTGTGTCAAGACAAATGCTGACAAAGGCTAACATGAAGAAGTGTCACTCGAGAATTGGTAACAGTGTTATTAACTCTTCTGAAAAAGCACGCAATCTTGGTTTAGTTTTTGATAGTATCATGTCCTTCAAATATCACGTTGCGTATACGTATCACAATCTGTAAGATTCTAGTTGCGTAATTTTGGTTTTATTCGAAAATATCTCACTAAAACAGCAGCGGGACAGCTTATATGTCCTTATTTCAGCTCGTATATATTATTGTAACTCTTTCTTTGTTGGTATGTCACAACAACAAATCAATGCTCTACAACGTCTTCAAAACTGCCGCAAGTAATTACTGACCTATAATAGGAAAAATGGTCACATTACACCAGTGTTACGTTGTCTCCATTGGCTTCCTGTTGAAAAGCGAATTACTTTCAAAATTGCTCTTTTTGTGTGGTTCACTCAACTGCAACCGAGTATCTCCAGAATTCTTAATATTGTTATAACCCTCCTCGCAGACTTCGATCATTTATACTTCTTTTTCATTTCAGATACCTAAAGTTAAGCATTCATGGGGAACTCGTTCTTTCTCCCACATTGGACCAAAAATTTGGAAAGATATCCCTGTCACTGTTCGCCAGTCATCCTCGGTGGAATCATTTAAAACATGTTGTAGGAAAGATGTCATATAATTACCTTTCTTCTTCTTTTTCATTCTTTCTTTCTTTCTTTTCCTAACCCTAAGAATAAAAGCGCCATTAGCATTTTTTTTGATGGATTTTTTCATTATTATTATCACGGTTACAGTACGTTATTCCGAAGGTTCGCTTTTCTGAAGGTTCGTAAATCCGAAGGTATGTTAATCCGAAAATGGAATAATAAAATCGGTTATTCCGAAGGTTTGTTAATCCGAAAATGAAAAGAGTTTCTTTATTCCGAAGTTTTGTTATTTCGAAAATGTAATAAGGTATGTTATTCCCAAGGTTTGTCGCACATTTTCTGATTAACGAACCTTTGAAATAGCAAATCTTATTTTATTTTTGGAACAACGCACCTTCGGAATTATGCCACAAATGTTAAGATTTAAGATCCCTTCTTCCTTTTCGGATTAACGAACCTCTCGCTATAGGGACTTTCCGTGTTTCGGAATAACGAACCATCGGAGTCAAGAACCTTATTCCATTTTCCGATTAACGAATCATAACATAACAATGCATAAATTTGAAGTTCAAACAACACGAGCTGATAAAGTAAAAAAAAACCCGGCTCGATTAAGTAAAGATAAGTCATCAGACACTTCTGAGTTTCAGCCACACCTCAATTTTTGTGAAAATTTGCATTTTTGGAATGTTTTTTTCGTGTAGCTTTTTGACGGTCTGCGGTACATGCGACATTGAATTCAACATAAAATGTTGCGTGCCCGTAGATTGGCTGAAGGTTCCTTTATGCAGCAATGATGATAACGATGATGATGATGATAATTAAAATGATTATACCAACTATAATAATTATGATAATAATAACAATAATAATGATAATGCTAATAACAATAAATACATAAATAACAAATAAATAAATAAATAAATAATGATTGACAGTTTGTAACACCCAAGCTTTCAAAAACACAAAATCGTATGAAGGAAGGTATTAGCCAACACCTGTAAAGGTTAAAAGTAAAGCAAAAACTTTTACCCCCATCTCACTAGACGACAATTCCACTACGATCATTAAAAATCGACAAAGCAAAGCGGATCGTGGCTTGATCGTTTAAATCTTCTCAATCATATCTTGAGCAGTTCAGAAGCGCGGAGGGTCGCCACCATCGCCATGGTCGGCAACGTCGCTGCAGAAGTTTTGAACATGTCCAAAACTTTCGTAGCGAGGTCACCGTGGTTTTAGAGCGTATCACAATCGCCTCACGAGCGCATTAAAAGCGCCACATTCGTAACTCTGACGGGGTAGCATGCAACGCGTTAGGCGTAACTCCAGCGTATCGAAAGCGGCCCCTATCGCCCATGAAAATTACCACTTTTACAGTATTACGTAACAGGAACCAACCATGAACGAAAGAAAGTGATGCACAGACAAGGAAGGTGGACATGAAGATAAGCGTATAAAATTCATTTTTTCAACGTACACTCGGTTCGCATCTACTCTGTTGATTAAATTGTGGGGTTTTTTTTTTTTATATACCTTGCAAGTCAATGAAAGTAATTTAAGTTCTAATCTTTTCAAATAATAATCTTCATAAAATTGTCTTATTGTAGGATACGATTTGTAGTTTGCTCGTAAGACGGTTCTTTAATAGTATATACACATTTTACTCTTTTTAATGGAATGGATGACTTTATTGATAGTGCAATTTGAATGCTAAGATGCAAGGGTAAAACCATGTTCTGCTTATCCATGTTGGTTTGATTGACACTGACATCTGTCTGAAGAAATTCAATAATGAAACCCATTTTATACCCCAATCGCTTGAGATCGTGGCATGAACCCGGCGTAAACGTATCACTGTCGCTCCGATCGTATTACTGTTGTAGCGAGGCCTTGATAAGCGAATATCGCAATACGATCGCTTTGATCGCAGAAGCAGCGCGTCTCGTCGGCTTGGAAAATCGGCAAAAACGTGCCAGCGTCGTAGCACTATCGTGGCACTATCGCCTACAGCGCAGGTTGAGCGTAGAGAAACCGTAGTGTAATCGCCTTGGAGGCCAAGAATGGAGACGGATGGCGATCACGCCACAAAGGTCAATTTGTTAAATCGTCACAGATCGCCATCGTCGCCATCGTCGCCTTCGTAGTGAGATGGGGGCCTATTAAGGAAAACACAATTCACTTTGTGTACCACAAATACTTAACCCTACAAAATAAGTTCTGCAACTCAAGTTGTTTGTTGATATCTCTCTATTCATTTATCAATTGTTTTATGTATATATATAATATATATATATATATATATATATATATATATATATGTATATATATATATATATATATATATATATATATGTATATATATATATATATATATATGGGTGAGAATTTTGAACGATGTACAATTGCCAATTTTCGTACCTTATGACATTCTTTCCCTTAGAACACGCCATTATGATCTAAGAAACCAGATTTTTTCATGTCATCTCAAAGATTGGTAAATTTCCTTTCAGGAAATATATGGTTTGGTTGACTTTTGCCTGATATTTTTCATTTCACAAGGACTTAAAGCGTAAAAATACGGTAAAAACGCTATTTTCACAATAATTTTTGTTTTTCAAACTAATGATGTGCATTTTTAATGGTACGTGGCATCTAATATCTGACCATGTTCTGGATCTGACATATCATGGGTATGTACTACAAAATTATAAGAACTTTATGAGCACGTATAAAATTACAGAGAACAATTAAAATATCAAAGTCCTAAACAGACGAACGTCCGTGGTGCTTTTATTTCTATCGCTGCTGCAAATTCTACTTTGTTGTCCCAACTGTAACGTATACGAAAATTTGGTGTTCCACCTAATGAACATATCCTGCAAAAATTCTACGTCTGCTGGCTGTACATGGGACGTAATATTCTTTTATGCAAAATTATACTCAATTTTCGTCACGGACGTGCTTCCGCTATTTTCTAATAAAGATCGTAGCCCATGAAACGTTATTGGCGATATTGTTCTGAGTCGTAATCAACTAAGATCTAGCAACAGGATAATATGTTTGTTTTGAGTTTCTGTCCATCCTTTGTCAAATAGGAACCGGAATTATATTTTTAGACGAACCTCCAAGAAGAAAAGAACGTCCGTGATGATTAAAACGTTTTCGAGTGGGACACAATCTTGCTTCGATGGCGAAGGTGCATTTTACCTTTGGCTCTCTAGCCGAGGAGCTGCATGCCATTTTTGGAGCGGACTGAGGTTCGTCCGCAGTTTTTGGACCATGCAATTTACCAAAAACCAAGCATATAATTAATATTTTCTCTGAAAATTCACCTCCTGAACCCCCTCTGAGCAATACATATGTTGTAAGGATGTCAAATTTCTTATAATTTGCATTGACAATACCTTTTCAAATTTTTGAAAGAGTTAGGAAGGCTAGGTACTCTCTGCCGATTAGTTATCCGTCCTGGAACATGACCCTAGTAGTAGAACGAACGTCCGTGATAATTCCAGAGAACGTCCGTGACGTATGCAATCCCTCCGATAGGGATAACTTGTCCCGAAAGTGTCCTGTATTCTTTAAAACTTTTGGCTCTAATAGCGACAAATAAAGTTTTACAAAGTAGAAAATGAGTTTAGAGCAGTAGTTTCAGAATTTTTAAGGCGTTATGTGATCATGATGAACAAACAATTGAAAATTTACTCACAATTTTACGCTTGTTTTCTCTCTTATTATACAAAAAACAGCTAAACACTTAAAACAAGGTGATAGGAAAATGGAATTTTGCGTAATCTATAATTTCTGTGCGTTTAAATTTCTTTCTAATGAGGTTCTGGCGACAATTTGTACTGTTACAGGTTCTGAAAGTTTCGCTCACGGACGTTCTGTCCGAGAAAGGAAATTTCTGACAATTACAAATATATCACTGCACATAAGATTAATGTTAGTTGAAAATATTACCAAATCACCGAGCCGCTCATACCCGAAAGTGAATAGCGTTCAGCACTCAATTTACCTGTAATAACAAACGGAAAACGTTGTTTTCACGGATGTTCGTTGGTTGAATAAGTCAGTGGATTACATAGTAGGAGAAAGAGGATCAGTGCCACTTTTTAGTGACAGGTGCTCTAAGTGTTTATCTTTTGAGTATGGTAGCTGCCGTCTCAAACAGAACACATCCAGTTTTGGTCTCCATAACGGACGTTCGCTGTAATTGTCATGATATTAAATGCCTTAATTCATTCTTATTTTACTCTTCATGACGACTTTTCTCTCATTCCCTCAATAGCCTGAAGATGCTGCGACCAAATAGAAAACAAAAAACAAAACAAAACAAACCAAAACAAATCCGAAAAGTGCTACGCAATCACATTCAGGATAATGACAGAAGAAGTCTGTAATGAGCATGTGTTGAATAAGAAACGTTAAAGTTTCAAAAGGACGTGGAAGCAGTTGAATGAAAATGACTGAGAAACAGAGAAGGGAATCGAGCTCCAACACACAGAGAAAAGAATTGCCAGTGCACTCCCGTTATGCCAAATTCTTCTGGAGAAGTTTTTGTTTGTTTGTTTATGGTTTTTATTCATCGAAATGCCGTCACAAGCGAACAAAAATCATGCAGTATACAATTATTGATTGATTAAAACACATAAATCCTCCCCTTATCATCACATGATGTTGTTTTATACTCATCAATGAAAAGCAATATTCATTTGTAATTTTTTCCAAGATTTGTTTTTTTTTTCATTATACATTTAAGAGACAGAGAGATCGTCAATTTGTTTGTGCATTTGTGCTTACTTTGAAAACACATGTTAAAAAAAGTAATGATTAAGAATAGGTTTAAGGTTGCACTTTGATACCTTCGCTCTTCCAAAAATTTGTTACTCCGATGTCCAAAGGTTTGTTATTCCAAAATGAAAAACAAAAATTGTAGTTAATTCAGGAGGTTTGTCATTAGAAATGTTCTTCGAAAAATAGATATTAAGGATCATTGTGTTTAGGTCCGTTCTTCTAAAGTGGAATGGGCCTAATATTCGTTTAGGTGAAAACGGTTATTATGAGGTTTTGAAATTGGAGGATTTTAGTTGTTAACATGTTTCTCCACATTTGGATAAGCGAACATAATTTTTCATGTTCCAATTACATACTGTAATAAGCCTTTCGGTTAACCTTCGAAGATTCCTATCATTTACCGAATAAAAAGGCTTCATAATCATACGAACTCTATCAATTTTTGTATTGACAAACTGTATGAATAACGAGCCTCCGAAATGACGCGCTACAAAAGGTTTGTTATAACAAACCATATTGTATAATATTGAAGTCACAAACATCCATCCAAGTTATATGGACTTATTATGGACTTGTTATGACGAAACTTCGCAGTATCGAACCAATTATCACTTCTGACTAATATAATAACACAAATTCTCCTCGATAACAGTGTGTAACACAAGGAGCAAACACAGAGGGATTTCTTCCTAACGTATTCGTTTGCCCTCCCCAGCTAAACTTCGTATTTCTATAACGGAGCACATTTCTGTTGTTTTTCTATATTAATTCTTTGTCATAATTTTAGCTGTGACCATGTTCGTTATATAAAAAGGCAACTTTTGCATTGTAGACTTTATAATTATAACAACTTTAGGACCTGAATATTTACTTCATGAAAACGAAATTTTGATAAATATATTCGTTCTCAAGGATGGACTACGTCACTGAGATTACACGTACGTTTGTACGTTCATTTACGAGAGATGGAAAAATTGTTTTCTTTGATTCCCCAGTATGAGAAGATAAACAAGCTTATATAATTGAGAATTGGTAATATCTATTCAGGATTTTGCAGAGGAGTTTGAGAGTAGAATGCGTTTCCAACTCAAAAGAGCTGCATTGTTCAATATCTTGTTTGTTCCGAACGTCCGTGAGCTACATGCGAACCTCCGTGATGAGAACTATGCTATGTTTGTTGGGTTATAGAGACTGCCCAGATGAGATACATCTTAAAAAGGTATATGTTATTATTTGGAGTGAGGATTTAAGTATGGAATAGTGAAATAAGAGGTGAAAATATTGAGTTTCTGTAAAATGCGCGTAAAGTTAAGAAAGTGTTTAGCGGAAGAGCAATATTTCCACAGAAATAACGAATTTAGTTAAATCATCAGTTGTCTACCATTACGAAAAGGTTAATAGTACAAGCTTAATATTCTGCAATCACGTACACATGTCCCTTAAGATATTTCGTTAGGATTTTGAACTGAATCAGATCTTTGGAAGCTATGTTAATGGTATTCAAATGTATGTGCAGTATTATTCCTCACGGACGTTCGCTGCTCTGGACATGGTAAACTTCAGCGATGAATAAAAACTTGTTCCTCTGGGAAAATCCTAGTATAATTGGGTTCATATTAAAGCTTGAGTTATACTCTTTCAGGTAAGATGAATGATTTGGAGAATTTCCTACTTTTTAAATTTTGCCTTGTTTTGGCTCAATTGTACATCGTTCAAAATTCTGACCCATATATATATATATATATATATATATATATATATATTGTTTATATTCATATTGCATGCAATGAAATTGATATCATTCCCTCTACAAATAGCATTTGTACACAATTTGTAATGATTACGAACTCATGGCCTGAATGGGGCCGAGGAAGAAGTGCAATATTGAACAATAAGATTGCCTATGGCAAACTCCTTATTTGATAGACGATGCAAGGAGGTTATTGAAGTTGTTGGAGTCATACATGAGTGTATGTATCATTTTCTTATTCTTTTAAAAGTAAAACGCGTTTTAGATTATGTGGACAATAGATAATTGATAAAGTGATGAATAATGATTTCAGACTTTGTCATCGTTTTATTAAGAGTAATTCGAGGTTTCGAAATGTGCAGGAGATGGTGACGATGTTAGACGTCGTAGCCATCTCTCATCACCGTCATCATCTCACTCAATGTCAGCAGCGGTGCCCTCTCCACCCATACTCGGCATCTTAGCATCTAATTTGTTTGAGTTGAATGTGGCATAATAATTACATTCGTGCCGGTAAAAGGAAAATATTGTTAGATCAGCACGTCATGGGTGCTCACCCGTGATCGACGTAGGATTGGCAAGATCGAGTGTGGTCGAAGAGTGCTGAAGATGTGATCGAGCCTAGTAGCAGTAAAAAACGTGAGCGAGTTTGGTCGAGTAGCGTTCTACAGCAGTCGCGAAGCAGTCGAGTTGATCGTCAAAACAGATCGAACCTGACAAGAGGAGTTTGCCTTCTCGACGCCTTACATGATACTTTTTGACGCGTAAAAAATTGTATAGGAAGCCGGACTAAAACCGATCAAGGTAGATCGGACCCGATCGACCCCGGTCACCCTGGTCGACCGAGCCCGACCGGGCCAAAATCGGTTGGTCGGGCTTGATCGAATTGATCTGATCGGCAGTGGAACATATCCTTGGTTATTATTGTGAATCGACAGCATTTACTACTCGTACTTGATGATTTTCGGTATAAGGAAGATGTACATTGTCCAACCGATTGCATCCAGGAAAAAAAGGGGCGTCAAACTCACAGTATTTAGTTCAATATACCTGTTTTGCAAGAAAACATTGAAATGTGAAAATAAAATCGGCCTTTACGGTGATAAAATTCCGTAAGATATGACAGACTTTCAAGCCCCCCCCCCCACACACACACACAACAAACACAAACACACGAAACAACAACATCAGACACTAAAGAATTCCGTAGGTTCCTCCCGGGATCCTTCACAATTAAAAGCGGGGGGAGGGGGGGGGGGGTGACCCCTGACCAAACCTACCACGAGCACAACCCCCCCCCCCCACACACACACACACAAAATAGAAATTCAAAACGTTGCCTGACTTTTATGTATTTACTTTTGATTCCAGCTTTTAATGCTGAGGTGTGGGCAGAAAAACTTTCATACACTGTTGGAGTGGGTGAAAGCATCAGTCTCGGAGTGAAAATGAGAAGCGATTTGAATCAGGAGAACCTCGTCTGGAGGCGCAACGGAGATTACGTCATAACAGCTTGGCGTGGCTTAACACCAGTAACTCTTTACGACGTTAGGAAGTCCGATGAAGGCATTTATGAATGCTACATTGACGGCAACAGGGAAGCCGCGAAACATGCAATCATGAGGCTCTTTGTTAGAGGTCCGACCATCAAAAACACTTAATTTTTGATTAACTTCATCACAATATAATCTATGATATTCCTTCTTTAACGACATTGGCGTTACATAAGAACGTGAATGAGTGAAGTAATACATTATGGACAATCTTCATCAGTGGATTACAGCAGATGATCTACTGATTGGATATGGAAAGTCATAAACTAAAAGAGTAACGCATCCAAATACAGGGGAACTGCAAAGTTTCTGTTTATTTTCTAGAGCATTTTTTGTTTATTTTGACAGTTTTTTTTTTCAGTATTTGATATGATCACAAGAATGAAAATGTACCTATTTAACTTGAAATGGGTGCATAGGTTAAGTTAAACTGTATTCTGTTTTAGAGACGGTTGACTCACGGGAAAAAAAATCAATGCTATATATTCTCTTACCTTAACTGTTCTGCGTCTGTGTAAAGTTAATAAGGCAGAGCAATGGGAATGGAGTCTCCTGGCCAAGCAGGTCCATGTTGCCTGCGTAGTTTAAATACTCATTCCATGTATTTTTTTTTTTTACTTTGATGATCTGTGAAATGTTGATAGTCATACAAAATTCGTATGCGAACGTTGGTATGGAAGTTTGAGTCTTTTTTTCTTCTTCTTTATTTTCAGTTCTGTTTATTTCTGCATTCCGTTTTCACTGCAATGTATAACACAATTTGACAATATGTAATAAAGTGATATGAATTATTCCTACGCATCAAACGAGTGTTTAAAGAAAATAATACCAGGAGAAAAATATACAGTTCAACAACGTCAAAATGAAAGTAATTTAATTGTCTTGAATGCTGTATTTTACAAATCATCCATGTTTTTGTATAATAATGATCCTGGATTATTCTTTGTTAAATTTGGAATATGGAACAATAAAAGACATACAAAACAAACGAAGTAAAATGTACGATAAGGAACAGTCCAAATTGGATGTAAAGAATATATGTGCAAAAGTAAATGAACTTGGAAATGCAATGAGCATCTTCATTTACAAACAGAGCGTGAAGAGGAAGATGACCCCAGTTTAACGTAAGACATAAAATGAAGCCTATGAAATCTCACAATACAACTCTATATCACCATTTACGGTATAATGAATAGTAGTGTTTCTTCTCAAAGAATAGACATAATAGACATACTATATGACCGTGCGTCACAAACATAACAAAAAGTCTTTGTCTTAGGACTGAAAATAATTATGAAATGGGTCAACCCAGCTAATATTGAGTTTTTCACATTTTCTGAAAGAGTAAGTCTACGTGTACAGTGTACTTTAGTTTCGGATCATAAAACGAACAGGGAAGTGTTTTTTAGCAGTTTTTTTTTTCGAACACTTTTTGGTAGAATAATGTGATAAGGTGTTTCTCATAGCGTCCTATTTTTCATTTCTTAAAAAAACCTGCCAATACCATTCAATTTCAACTCCAATATCTTTTGAGAGGATAAAGCTACTGCTTTGAAAGTTGGGACTACTCATATACAGAATGTGTTGATAAAGCATGCTCAATTGCAACTAAATCTGATAATAATTCTTGCATTGTTGTTACGCCTGTGATTAACATCCTGTTTTTTAAACTCTATTCATTGCACAGCTAACACAGCTTGTTAAAGATTAAACGCTTGAATACACCCTATACTTGAGAGCCTCTTTTCTCTGTTCACACTTTCCAGAGTGTGTGCTTTCATTCCAATATAATTAGGATAGATTAGAAGAGTCCATTTGAATTAAGTAATACATCATTTTAAAGCTTAAAGTCTGCTTTTTCAGAATATGCCCTTAACTGAAAATCCATGTCTGGCGAATTGTTGTGGTTTTGTGATGCAGGGTCATTTATTCTATCGTAAATGATCAGACTATATCATATCTTTTCTTTTCATTGTTCTTTATCTGTGTGTGTGTGTGTGTGTGTGTGTGTGTGTGTGTGTGTATGTGTGCATGAAACAGATTGTCCCTCTAGGAAGTATGGGTTAGATTGCTCGAATGACTGCCCGGACTGTTACGCTGGGGGCGTTTGTCACCATGTAACGGGAGAATGCGTTTGTCGACCAGGATTCCAAGGCAGTAATTGTGAAACAGGTGTATACCATCATTCCTATTGTCAATTGGGTATTGCTATCGTCAATTTCATTCGTAATGGCAATTTCAGCAATATGGTCATCTACATGTACGTACACAAACACAAATAAGTCTGGCTGTAGAGGTTTCAAAGAAACAAAAGAACACATTCCAGCATAGGTCACAAGATGTGACACCTTGGCAACCTTGGGCAACTTTTTTTTGTCAGCCTTAGCACAATATGATCGAAATATACTATTGCTAATTTTCATCAAGGAAGCAGGAAATTGTAGATTATGCATGGACTATGCAACTTTCAAGGGGTTTCTACGTCGAGGAATCTATTTATTACAAGAATTTCCGTTGTGACATGATTGGATAGGGAATATGTTTGAGGAGTGCTACGTACTCGTCTACAGCACAAATCAAAAAGATGTATGTTGTAGTGATCACTTTTTTCTAGATCATGGGTAAGTAGCATAATTATATTCTGTTGTTATATGCTAATTTGCTCATTATTCTAATCACGCTACATGCTACAAGACACTTGCATTATTTACAAGTGGATATTGATGATATAAATGGAATTCTCGTCCTATAAAACCACGGATAATCATAATCATTATCCCTGCTTTCAAGACTCCTGGATTACGGAAAACTAACAACATATCACAAATTTTGCTTATTAGCTGGATATTATTATCAACGACTAATGAAGCCAAGTTTTATCTATTTCAATATTCATCTAGAGCACGAATAAGAAAAACAAACTCTGTTTGGAATAACTATATCTCGTCATGATAATTATAGTACTCAAGACATTTATAGCATTTTTAAGTATAAGCTGTTGTTGCAATTAAAAAAAACCCTTGAAAGGTTGTATCATCCACGTTGTCAGGCTTTCTGGATTGAAACCAGCAAGAATACCTGTGAGTATAAGCTCGTGTGTAATGAAAATTCGTCTGACATTAGTGTTAAACTTTTGGTCTCAATACAAAATACTTACCTCCAAAATTTTCAGCTGCCGACACTACAACCTTCATCGGCTGGCCGTCTCGCCTTGATCACGCGACCGTCGATAGGCGGGTCACGGACTATGGGAAGTTTGTAGCGCAAAACCAGCACAGGACCAGAATCAACTGAACACAGACACCCCATCTCCACCTCCTCTGACTGGTTGTGACCCGTTATTGACCGTCACGTAATCTAGGCGAATACGGGTCATTCTAATGAAGGCTGTACTGCTGACAGCTGAAAAAAGTCAGATATATGCCTAAATATTTTTAATTGAAATCAAAACTGGTAAACCGATTTAAGATATTGAAAAATGTAATTCTGTTTAGCTGAATGTGCTATTTAGACTAATAAAAGGATGTACTCTCGCTCAATTCACCTGAAGGACCTGTTCTTAACTTTGAATGAGCTTTTGTTTGAGAGAGTAAGATACAGAGATAAAGATTAAGAATTATTCCTGCTACTTGTTGTGATATGCTGATCAAGACCTTGAGAAACCTATTTTCTATGAGAAACATGATAAATCACCAAACAAGTTGTAAATCTTTCGCTTCATATGAAATCATAGTCATTCATTGTTGTTCGTGTTTCCTTGGTTCAAAGGATGTGGCAACAATAAATGGGGAAAACGTTGCACAACGGTCTGCGCAAGTAGTGGAAACTGCAGAACTCGCCTCCTGTCTGTTCCTGACCCAGTTGGTATCTCATGCCAAGCCGGATTCGGAGGAAATAAATGTGAAACAGGTAGGCTCTTTCATTATTCCATCTACATAATTATAATAACGAAGCTCTTGGATGGCAACTTGCCGTTGTACGTGCAACCTCTCAACTGTAAACATATTGATATATATTTTTTTTTTAATGCGCGAGATGTCTGCATGCATCTTCATGCGTTTATGATTTAGCTACGCAGGGGTAGTGGTACCATTGGTATATGTGACCCTGCACCACAAAACACACAAAAAGTGGCCAAACATGGATTTTTAGTTAAGGACAGATTCTGAAAGAGCAGACTCTAAGCTTTAAAAATTAATGATGTATAACTCAACTCAAATGGACTCTCCTTTAACCTATCTAAATATTGGAAAGAAAGCGCACACTATGGAAAAGTGTGAACCGAGAAAAGAGGGTCTGAAGTATATGGTCTATCTGTCTATTCAAGCGCTTAATTTTTACCAAACCGTGGTAGCTGTGCAATAAATGGGACAAAAACAGCATGTAAACCACTGGAGCAACAACAACGGAGGGATTATCAGATTGAATTGAAATTGAGCATGCTCTATTAACACATTCTGTCCACGAGTAATGCCAACTTTCAAAGCAGTAGCATTACCCCTTCAAAAGTTATCAGACTTGAAAGTGAAGAGTGTGCAAAGGGTCATCAAGAAATGAAAGGGGCCTCTAAGACATACCTGATCTCACTACTCTACAAAAAGGGGTTGTAGAAAAACTACTGAAAATGCACTTTTCCATTCATTTTATAATCCCAAACTTAAGAATAGTGTAGAAGAAGGGTAGCTCTTTAAGAAGATATGAAAAAATTAATATCGCCTTGGTTGACCCATTTCACCTTTTTTGGGTCCTCACGTGAAAGCAAGTGGTGCGACTTTTTGTTCGTTTTGTGATGCAAGGTCACATATTGTTGATTGGCGTTGTGTATGGGGAAGGAGTGGAAAGAGATGTGTCTACAGCAAAACTTCTTTTGATCATTTCTTTTGTTTTCATATATAAGAGAATGACAGAATGATAAAAGCCATGCAAAATCTGACAACTTTATAAGGTTGATATATAGGAGAAAATAAAAATATATCAATCATGGGGAGAGCAGGTGCCGATCATTGTGACATAGGGGTTCTCAAAGATATTTCGCTTCTTGCTCAACCAGATTATCAGTTATTCGGCTTCTACAGAACAGGGCATCAAGATAAAACGTGCTTCCTCATGGAATGGCTTGCACAGTATGATTTGGAAGTCCCAACTTAAAAATGAAATAAAACCGTCGCTTATCAGTAATCGTCTGAGAATATCTAAGGTTAATGAAGACAAGTGACAGCAATGAGGCAGGTAGGAATTACATTGTACGTAGGTCCTTATTTATTTCCTAGATAAACAAAAATTAAGAGGATCGTAGGGCAATGCACATTTTTGGGGAATTGTAAGGTAGAAAGAGTTTCACAATTTCATATAAATTTATGACATAGAATTCAATGCAGATAGTGTTGACAAAAATCCAACGGGGATAAAGAGACTTAGTTGCTAAATACAAATCAATGCAATTGTGCCTCACTCATGTTGGAAGTGCAGGTGCAGTTGACTTTGTTTCAGTGCATACTGCAACAGTAATACGGATGCCTGTTTTCACTTTACACATGGTATCATGGAATGCGCCTTGTCTAGTTCTCTGGGTTGATGAGATTCACCTTAAGCTAAGTTTTTTTATTACTAGATTATTGATATCTCTGGTTAGAGTATCAGATACCACTGAACGAGAAAATGAGAGAACGTGCTAGTAATGATCCTGACGACGTAATACTTTAGTATACAGTGATTTGATTCGATTTCTAATCAGTCTTTAATTGTTTGTTTGTTTGTTTTTTTCCTGATTTTATCAAAGACTAGATGTTAACCTAGTTAAGTTGTTGTTCGGCTATCTTGTCAAGCACAACACATTAAGCACTGTCGTTCTAGGGTGGTTTCATGTTTCAACAGCTATTATGACACCGGTGCCAAATGATATCCTATCATGCTCATAGTCAAAGTTAATTTATAATCCATGTCACATTGCTGTTCCGCTTTCTTTTACAGCATGTTCCGACGGAACCTTCGGGGCGAACTGTGAGCTGACCTGTAACTGCGCGTCGACGTGTAACTCGGCCACGGGATGTCAAGGGGCCACCTGTGCAAATGGATATTCGGGATATCTGTGTCAGGGTAAGAAAACAAACACGTAAACGAATATAACCAAAAGAAATTATGATGTTCGTCCATTTTTTCTGTGCTCTGTAGTTAAAAATTTTCCTAGTTCATATAGTTCTTTCAAATTTCATATTTCTTTGCTGTAATTGAAATGTGATTTTATAAAAGAAAAATATTCAGATATGGCTTTGATTCTTTCACTTGACTTTTTTGATCAATTTTTGAGAGATATATATTGGCATTGTCAATCAAACACTGAAGCCCCTGGAGCATGCAGCGAAGGCTATTTTGGAACCCTGTGTAACTATCCCTGCCACTGTAAGACCAGCACGACCTGTAATCGGACGAGCGGCCGCTGCCCTGGCGATGACTCCTGCGCCGATGGCTGGGCTGGATCAGATTGTCAGCAAGGTATAGCAGAAACTCACTAATTACATTTCAGTTTGATTCAATTCAATTCATGTGTTTCATTTTTATTTTTCCAACAAAACATAACACAAAGTAAATCAGGTATTCTATTATAAGCATTATATACATTACAGAGTACGTATAATAAATGATAGCCAACAAGCTAATAAAGATGAATTATGTATACATGCTGGAAAATACAAAGAACTGAGAGGTCCACTAAAAGCAATACTTGTAGATTGTGGACCACTCAATAATTTCTTCAATTACTTCTAACTGCAATTACAAGTACATAACACAAAAGTAATTGAGACAAAATGGAACAAACAACAGAGATACAACAATATGACATGACTAAACTGAGGGGGATACGATTGAAAGGAATGGAATAAAAACAAAATTCAAGAAAGAAAGGCAAGAAAGAAAGAGAGAGAGAGAATGCATAAGAATGCCTAAAGAAATACAAGAGGGGATTTTGGAGGTACTTCAGACATTTGGTGACTGCACACAGCTGTGCCAAAATTATGCAAATAAGACGCCGTATTTCATTGCCTAGTAATGCCGTTTTTCATTGCGTAATAATTTTCCTGTAACCTATATAGGTAATGGAAATGAATATCTCAGCCAGAATTTATCCAAAGCAAAAAGACTTCAAATCACGCTTAAAAGTGTATAACAACGGAGGGTTTTTTTTTCAGAACTTAATGAATTCCAAAATTTAGGGCAGATGTATATAAATGTATTCTGAGCTAATAAGGTTCTCAAAAGAGGTAAATGAAACTCATTAGACCATCTATAGTAGGATAATCATAAAAAGATTGATTTCGTGGAAACATCGAATTAGAAATATTTGGAAGAGCATTTTGTGTTGTAGTTGAACATGAACTGACTCAGTTGAATAAGAAACTAATCTTTGATTTTTTAAATCTTGTATTTAGTAAATAACGAATTTGAATGGGAACGTGGCGAAACCCTACAAACAATACGAAGGACTTTGTTTCTGCAGTAGCAATAATTTCTCTAATAAAATTTGATGGGCGCTACCCCATGCTAAAAGTCCGTAATTAAGATACGGTAATATTAAAGAAGAATACAACGTAAACAAAGAAGACGGTGGAATGTGACACTGAAGTCTGTTAATAATACCAATATTACGTGATATTATTTTATTTATGTTAATGATATGAGGCCTCTTACAAATTGAAAGTGTATCATCCACTGTGATAACAAGGAAGTTTATGTGGGATTCATGTTCCAATGGAGTGTCATTAAAAACAAGATATGTGCCTAATGTTTCAATGGATTAACTTAAAAGCATATACTTAGTTTTCTGAAGATTGAGTGACAATCTATTAGTTCTTATCCAATGAGTCACTTTTTTCAATTCAAAGTTGACGGTGTCTACTATATAGAGTAACTAGATCTTGATGGGGAAAGAAAACATTTGAATCATCATCAAAAAGTATAAATGAGAGTATGTCACATGCAACATCTGCATAAGTCAGTGATATAAACACTAAAAAGTAAAGGACCTAGTATACTACCCTCAGGGACGCCATATTCAATACATTTGAGACTCGAGTTACTCTCGTTCAGAGATATATTTATTGTTGTTGTTTGATTGTGAGAAATAATATAATTTATGGCGACTTTTTTGCCAGGCAGAGACTGATAGACACAAGAGACGGTCACATCACTTTATCTAACTGGCTAGAAATGCGGGAAATAGAAAAAGAGTAAGTATAAAGTGATGCTAAAATGACTTAGCATAAGTATTCAAACATATCCATTGTCTTTGCTTACATTTGACAGCAAGAAGGTAACAATTAGGCTGAGTAATATTCAGTGAAGAATTAACCCACTTTCTCCTCTTTGTGGCTCAAAGTCGTGACGCTTTATTATTTCTTTTTTCAATCTAATGAATTTTATCCGTAGCATTGCCGAGGCTAATGGATTCTCCATGGGCATCGGACACCACGAGCGACTCAGTGTTAATCGCATGGAACGCCTGGAAGGATGGCTACGATTACGGCACTGGTCCGGTGCACTCTTACCGGATTACATATAATTGGACTGATGATGTGGGTAACACAGGCAACTCTGACGAACCTGTTGTCATCTCTGGGGATAGCACTGCTACTATCACTGGTCTCTATGGATATAGAGATTATGAGTTTCTCCTGTTCGTCAGGCGAGAGGTTGACGGTATACCAATAAGTGGGATCAGCAGTTCGCCGATCAGAGCAAACACACAATGCGATGGTGAGACCAAGAAGAATCCCTGAAATTTTGTTTGTTTGTTTGTTTGTTTGTTTGTTTGTTTTGTTTTATTTTAAATCTTAAATTGATACTTCACGGTGCTATGATTATGGAATGAGAATCATAATTTTGCAAATGTATTACATCCATTTTGACGTAAAGTAAGTATTTAAAGAAAATTACCATTGGGAAAATTGAATATGTTGTGTTTATACTAGAATATGAATTAAAAAGGGGGAAATAAGACCGTTTTCTCAATCCACAACGGGGAATGCAACAAGGGCAAAGAGAAATTTAACACAATGTCTGCGGTAATGAAAGCATTTCAGATTAATTTGGGAACAGTTCGATGGTTTTACTAATATCATCAAAATTGGCAATCAAACAGCAGCAGACAATGTGTCACAGCTAAGATACAAATCATAAGTGCATTCATTTGCTACTGGGTTCACGTGTCTACGGGGGATAGTAAAATTAATGTCTTTACTTGTGTGCCCTGACCCTCATGTTGTCTGCGTTTCTCTCATTTTTATTTTGTATAACATGTACAGTAGGTCTACAGTGTATTCCTTTGTAATGTTCATTCTGGTTTTTGTTTCATGTTTGCAATGTTATAAAGATGGGTAGCCTATATCCTTTACCTGGTCGAATAAAAAAAAAATAACAACATAATAGGACCCCTGCATGTAATGATACTGATGAAGAAGAGGAAAACGTACTTCGAATTAGGCTAACTGTTATATTCTTCGAAGGAAGAGGTGGCACAGACGGTTAGTATACCAGTGCCCAGCTGAGACACCATCACTAGAAAGGCACATTAAGAGACATTGCATTTTCGAGTTTGAAAAGCCCGTCTAACAATGCTGAATGAGAATCAACAGCAAACCACCCGTCACGGCAGTGCGCCTGAATGCTTAACTCAAACGGTAGCAAGGCCAAACGAATGCTGACCCTTTTGCCGAAGTGTTCTTGGCGAGTAAGCGCCTGATAGACATGGAATTTTCTAGTCGAAAGAGTGTCGTTTTTGCTGATGTTTTTATAGTTAATCATTCAAACTACACGGGAGAGAGTTACATTGATTTTGTATGGGATTTATCCCGATTAAGTGTCGATAAAGCGATAACCAAGGAAAACAGTTACATCTTTTGACCTGTGCATTGTCTATAGGACGTAGTCTGCTTTTGCTTTGCTGATTCCATTCAGTGACGTCACATATAATCAGGCGTGTTCGGCAAGATTCGATAGGTTTTCGAAATAGGAAGGAGAATTGTGTTATCCTCACTTTATGTTGTATTTTTTCCCCATGAGGGAATTGTAATGACTGGGGCTGGCTTAAACTCTATTTGCAATTTCATTAAATATTATTTATATTTAATATTTTAGAATCGGCAGTTCAAAAATGCATCTTCCATTCATAGACTTTCATAATTTGTGCGCACATCCAGCAACAAAATACACTACAGAAGGATTGGACTACATCACTTTTTTTTTTCTTTTATTGAATTGTTTTGTTTTACACAATTGTAGATCTGTGACATTTGCTTTCTTCTTCGTACACAGCTCCTTTGAACGCACCTTCGGCAATGAGTGTCAACATCACTGGTACAAACAGTATTGCAGTTACATGGCAGGTGAGAAATAATGATTCGTTTCATTTAAATCGCGACAGTCAGTTATAACATAACGGTGTTTTGTTCCACGCCAAGCTTTGCCAAATAAATTGATTCTCTCGAAGACATCTTCGATGTCACCCAACTTGCGCTAGGTAAACTGAATTCAACATTAGTCTGTGCAATATAGCAGAGAAGATATAGACCTCCGCAACGGTCATACCGGTCTCAGGACGGTGTTTTATGTTAAGTCATTGAGAAATTTGTCATGTAACATACAGTAAATCACATGAGGAAGCAAAGGGGTAGGTGCATCATGTATTCTCAAAGCGTTTTCATCGACAGTAAGATCGAGCCACTGCCTTTCAGCATCACTCAGTAGATAACACAATGAATTAAGGGGGTGATTGTTTGTGTGTATGATAAAAAAGAGTATATTCCAGCTGCATATCTATACTCCAATACACCTGATATTCAGACAATACACACACACATTATTATATTAATACATTAAAGATAATTAAAGTTTTGGTACCTCAAAAGTTTCCCTGAGTTTCCTTGTTTTAGTTTGTGTTTCAGGTTAAAGTACCTTTCATATAACTAACACTGTGATAATTACTCGCCCCAAAGTGCTCTCATGTCTTAGTAGTCATACACTAATGGTTTCGTACCAGAGCAGAGCGGGCTCTGAAAAATTCGAACGAGCCGTTACTTTGACTCGACGCGGTACCGCGACAATCAATATACACGTATTGTATGAAACCATTATTGCATGATTACTAAGACATGAGAGCACTTTGGGGCGAGTAAGTCTCACAGTGTTAGTTGTATGAAAGGTACTTTAAAGATAATAAAAAGTTTTGGTACCTCAAAAGTTTCCTTGAATTTCCTTGTCTTAGTTTGTGTTTCAGGTTAAAGTACCTTTCATATAACTAACATTGTGAGACTTACTCGCCCCAAAGTGCTCTCATGTCTTAGTAATCATGCAATTAACTGCGACCAGCAGCCCCATACGAATAGCGACCAGCAGTCCCATACGCATAGCGTAATCGGGCTTCGCATTGTAGCATTCAGGATCATGACAGATTTAGTATCGCAGGATAAATGTCAACTTAAAATCCCAAAAATTCTTCAGTTTGAAGACTTACCAATTAAGGTGAAGTATTGAAAACAGGCTTCGGGCAACGTTTGGTTCTGCCTATAGTCCCTTTCTGTTCGAATTGATGACTGAATGTGACTCGGTCGAGAGGACCTTGGGAGAGCTACATACACTGAATACTACAGCCAGTGCATGCGAACACATCACATGCGCACAAATTTCAAATCTATCAACGGATAAGATGTTTGTGTGCGCATGCGCTGGCCGTAGTAGTCAGTGTATGTAGCTCTCCCAAGGTCCTCTCGACCGAGTCACATTCAGTCATCAATTCGAAAAGAAAGGGACTATTGGCAGAACCAAACGTTGTTCGAAGCCTGTTTTCAATACTTCAACTTAATTGGTAAGTCTTCAAATCGAAGAAATTTTTGGATTTTAAGTTGACATTTACTCGCGATACTAATTCTGTCATGATCCTGAATGCTACAATGCGAAGCCCCATTACGCTATGCGTATGGGGCTGCTGGTCGCAGTTAGCTATGCGTACAATGGGCTGCATGCTGCTGGTCGCAGTCAGTGGTTTCGTACAATATTTATCGACGCCGTACGGCGACGGCTCTGGTACGAAACCATTATTGCATGATTACTAAGACATGAGAGCACTTTGGGGCGAGTAATTCTCACAGACAACGTACTTTAACGTGAAACACAAAACAAGACAAGGAAATTCAGGGAAACTTTTGAGGTACCAAAACTTTTTATTATCTTTAACCTGAAACACAAACTAAGACAAGACAAGACAAGGAAATTCAGGGAAACTTTTGAGGTACCAAAACTTTATATTATCTTGAAGACAATACACCAAAACCGTGATCAACACAGTGGATTATTTGTTCTCCTGACTATAATTATTTCGGCTTATGCCGAAAGGGTGGGTTGGGTAGTGGCGCGTCGCGTTAATGGGAACACCACCCTTCGTCCAAAGCCCCCCCCCCCCCCCCCGGTTTTGCCGAAAGGGTGCGTTGGGAGCGTTGGGTCGCGTCGCGTTGACTGGAACCCCACCCTTCGTCCAAAGCCCCCCCCCCCCCCCCCCCCCGGTTTTGCCGAAAGGGTGCGTTGGTACTTTTTCTCATGTAATATTAAAAGACGAGTTTTGAATTTATATTTACCTTCAAACAACCATTTCAAAGAGGCTATCGTCCGGATCGGTTTACACTCTATTACCACTTGGTCTACAGCCAGTTGGTCTAATAACTAGTTGGTCTAGTCATCATTTCGTCCAATTACTGTTTGGTCTAATTGTTATTTGGTTTAATTACTAATTGGTCTACAGTCAATTCGTCTAATAATAGCCATTTGGTCTATTTCTTTGTCTAACACCAATTTATATCATCAAATACCGATTTGGTCTATTATGAGTTGGTCTAATTCCATTTCGTTCCATCATCAAATATTCTAAAATAAAACCAAATTTGTCCAATATAAATTTGGTGTACACATCATTAATTTTGGTCCATTGCCCAGTTGGTCTAGCCTCTGTCTATCATCATTTAGTCTACACCCATTTAGTCTAATAACCATTGATCTTATTGTCATTTGGTCTAATAACCAGCCTCCTGGTCTAATCAGGTAATTTGGTCCAATCATCGTTTCGCCTATATGACCAACTGGGCTATTTTTTTTTTATTTATTTTTTTTTATTTATTTATTTTTTTTTTTTTTGGGGGGGGGGGCCTTTTTCTAGGCTTGTGCCGAAAGGGTGGGTTGGGTGGTGGAGCGTCGCGCTAATGGGAACACCACCCTTTATAGTAATTAAACCAAATAACAATTAGACCAAACAGTAATTGGACGAAATGATGACTAGACCAACTGGTTATTAGACCAATTGATATCAAACAGTCAATTAGACCAACTGGCTGTAGACCAAGTGGTAATAGAGTGTAAACCGATCCGGACGATAGCCTCTTTGAAATGGTTGTTTGAAGGTAAATATAAATTCAAAACTCGTCTTTTAATATTACATGAGAAAAAGTACCAACGCACCCTTTCGGCAAAACTGGGGGGGGGGGGGGGGGGCTTTGGACGAAGGGTGGGGTTCCAGTCAACGCGACGCGACCCAACGCTCCCAACGCACCCTTTCGGCAAAACCGGGGGGGGGGGGCTTTGGACGAAGGGTGGTGTTCCCATTAACGCGACGCGCCACCACCCAACCCACCCTTTCGGCACAAGCCAATTATTTCTGCCTCTCCCGAGAGTAGTCAGACCCACCTGCGTCGGAGTGGCTTCAGTGCGACTCGTCTTCATTCAGCTACAACTTGACGTACTGGCCTAGAGAAAACCCAGCTGAATATAGAGTTATGGGGTTCGAAGGAGCTATTTCCGTCACTCATCATGCAACTGACTTGAGTCCTTGTACTGAGTATATTTTCTCCGTGGTGATTATCAACTCGATAGACTTGCCCGGACCTGAGGGGCAAATAAACGGAAAAACTGATGTGACACGTAAGTCATGAATTACATGAGTGTAAATAAAGTTGATTATTAGTTGACTTCCATAAAAAGTGTGAATCTTTCTTTCACGACAGCAAGCGTTTATTGCCACAGCAATAGCGTATAAGGAAACGTTTTGAATTGAAATAATACATGGTACGTCAGTTACGCAAAGTTGTTAAGAACCAAAACACAATTCTCTTCAATTCATCTGTCTATGCACTGCAAAAAGTCCGGTGTTAAATAGTGAACACCGACCTGGTGTTAAATTTTCGGTGCTCATTTATGGTGTTAAATTAACACCTCCGGGTGTCATTTCCAAATTTTAAACTGTTTTTTGAAGAGTTTCTTAGTAACTGCACTTCTTGTTGATTTTTAATTTAAACAAAACGATCAAGAATTTTACATTAAAATACTAGATTTTTGAAAAAATGTGAAAATAAATTTACACCAAAGTAACACCAGCTGGTGTGGTCTCTTATTGAAGCTGGACGGGTGTTAAACCATTGATATTAACACCAACAAATATCAAATCAACACCATGTGGTGTCATTTTTTAATTAACACCAGTACAGTGTCAAAATAACACCAGGTACAGTGTCAAATTAACACCACGAAGTGTCAGGTGAACACTTTTCAACACCATCACAGTGCATTTTTAACACCTGTGGGTGTGGTCCTTTATTGAAGTTTGATCGGTGTTAGATTTAACACCCGTGGTGTTAAATCTA
Organism: Diadema antillarum; assembly: GCF_040938485.1. Lineage (NCBI taxonomy): Eukaryota > Metazoa > Echinodermata > Echinoidea > Diadematoida > Diadematidae > Diadema > Diadema antillarum. The sequence continues at coordinate 2,492,079 of NW_027270992.1, read as the reverse complement.
ACACCGATGTTTTTACAGTGTGTGTTTATAGTTGGCTCTTTTATTAAGTTTACGCATGTCAGGCAAGGTCGAGCATGTTCAAATTATCTGAACGAAAAGTAAACATTTCTATGGATGGATTTAATCCTGCCATAGATTAGGAGTGACCAAAATTATTGATAACGCGTAATCATTTCGTCGGTATCTCCTTAAATCATACGAGCTCATGCATCGAACTTACGAGATCAGCAGAGAATTAGGTATAACATGAAGTAATTAATACGGTAATTTGTCTCACCATCGTAAATATCTATGAATGAATATCCCTTGCGTATGTTCTGCATAGTAAGTATTCAAAGATATTGATTTTGCGTTGGACCGTCATGTTTCTCAGTATAGCCATTTCGCGCAGAGTCTATAGTTAGTACACGAAATCTTTTTTAGGGAAAAAATGATTATATTTCTGATGCACGATAGTCAAATTACAAACACGACACGTTTCTTCTCAGCACCTGATCCAGTGGACGATATTGCAACTATAACTCGGAGTCGTACGACAATGTCAAGATATCATGGACAGAACCAGCAACACACTGCTTCCCAGTGGTCTACAATATCACACGCACGCTTCTTCTCCGGGATCAGTGCAGCGACTCAGAATCAGGCAACTTTGAAGTCTCTACAACAAGTGACACTTTCTACATCTATGATGACATGCATGCACATTCGACATACAACTTAACGGTCCTCCCATATTATGGGGAGCATGAGTACAAAGCTGTAGCGGCATCTTGGACAGTATTCGATACAAATGAATCAGGTAACTGGTCTGTGCAAACTGATAATAATGATAACAATAATGCTTGGTCAGGTAACTGGTCTGTGTAAACTGATAATAATGATAACAATAATGCTTGGTGAGCAATGATAACATACACACAGATGGTGCAACACGATGATATCTGTGTTCTTTTTTTTTGTGCTAGGATTGATTACTTCAAGAAAAAATACTCAATCTCAATACGATTATCAACCATAATGAAGTGTAACTTCCAAACAAAAAGACAAATGCACGATGTCTGTTCTTGGAAGCAATATCGTGATTTCAAACAAGAGAGGGATAAACTAAAACAGTGCTTTTCTCTAATCTCTTTCAAGGTTAATGTAAAAAAAAAAATACTTGTCATACAATCGTATCATCCATATATGTATATATATATATATATATATATATATATGTGTGTGTGTGTGTGTGGGGGGGTGGGTGTGTAATATATCATATACATATATGATACATGTACATACAAAATTCTAGACACTCATCAGTTGTTAAACATATAAAATCTGTGAGATTTAAGACATCTTATTATCTTATCAATGATTATTGCGTATATACTATATTTATAAAATGTATTGCATCCACATAACAATGCCACCTGAATAATGCAGCTCCGTCATCTAAATTCATTCACCCTGACAAGTATCTCCACACAGTCGGATAATAGACAAGAAGTTATCTTCCTACGATATGACGAATTTCCAGACACACGTATAGTGTGAGACAATGCAATTAAGCTGTGAGCTGGAGTTAATACCAGTCAAGCGTATGGCGGTGGTTTCGTGAAAATGCTCTATCCCTTGTTAACATCTTAGTTTAATATGCAATGTTGCTATTCGTCCATGCATTATTGTTATTAGAAACTGTGTTGCTACTGAATGTACAATTCTATTGCTATTTTTCTTTTCTTTTCTTTTTTTTGGGGGGGGGATTCGCGGTATACACTATCGCTGTATTACTCAGCGAATAAAAAAAAATACTGGAATGAAACGAAACCAAACAGAACATCGACACTTCTCAACATGGAAAAATACGAGAAAGTAAATGCTAGGATAGATTTATAACTTTTTCCTTTATAACCAGTAAAGCTGTAATGAAAATTCTTAAAGCACTTTAAAGACTTGCAAATGATGATTTCTTTCTTTTTTTTTTCTTTTTTTCCCCTCTCAGTCCCGACGGAGAAACCCGGTAACCTTGCCGTATCCGCTGACGTGAAACAGAAGCTCACCTTTGAGTGGACCATGCCACCTTGTACAACCAGAAATGGGGACCTTTTCTACCGATGTACCTTCGTGAAGCTACAGGATGATGGTTCTCCTATTTCTCCTAAGGAAGAAAATACGACTGATACCATTTTAACTTACCAGTCTTTATCACATTACACAAACTATTCCTTCACTGTCTGTGCATACACATCTGCTGGAGGGGGTCCGTGTGACAGTGTTCAAGCCAGAACCCTGCCAAGTGGTACGTACAGCTCAATATTACACTTCTCAGTGTCTTATATTTTAGCGCAGAATGCACCCACACTCATATGTCTAAAAGACGTATCTATTTTTGATAGAATGTTTCACGCACACATGTCATTGCCGTATACAGCACCCTATGTGACAAAGGCAAATAGCATTACATTCAGAAAGAACAACGTCCACACTAAGGTACTGAATGAAGCCACGTTATCACAACCATGTAGTTTTCGTGTAAAAAGGTATCACTATTGGCTTGCAATTAAAAGGGGAAATCCAGTCCAAAGATAAGTTGCCCATTTCAAATAAGGGATACAGAGACACTTCATCTTCATGTTCACTAGTATTCCACTAGGATATTGCGTACCCTCCTTGTCATTGTCTGTTTTTATCTATGATAAGTCACAATCAAAAGTTCTCTTTTGAATGGGTGAAAAGGAAATCATTTTTACGGTGTGTGTGTGTGTGTGTGTGTATGTTTGTTTTTGTTTGCTGATGCCAAGCGATGTCCTTATCACAAGTTCGTCAGTTGTGCAAAAGATCATCATCAAAATTAAGACAACTTTAACATGGTTATCAAGAGGGCGTCTCATTTACATACATCCGGATGGACATTACATTGCGTGTCCTGAAGCTCTCAAATACATTCAAGAACTGTGCATCACAAACATAGCAACTGTCTTTACATGAACGACTGGGGTTTATCAAACGTATTGATCCCACATAACATTTTAGTGTGTTTCTGTTAGCATGACTGTGAATTAGAAACGAGTCTGCAATATGAATTGTTATCCCGTGTAACAATGACGGGTGTGTATGGTACAAGAAAAGAAATGATTCTAAATTTGTAAAGGAAATCAATAGATGTATTAAACAAAATGATAATGACGTCATTTCTTCATTACATCAGTACCTGGACCACCCTCTCAGCCGGAGGCATTCAAAATCTCGCAGACGTATATTGCAGTTGCGTGGACAGCTCCGAGCGAATCTGATCTCGGCATTTATGAGATCAATGGCTACAAGTTAGAACTGTCGTCAGGAGATGTTGATCTCATAATAATCCCAGTATTTGATGGGCTCCAATATGAGATGATGTATAATATCACCGATCTGCAGGCAAATACGGAATACACAGTGAAGGTATCAGTTCTAATTGTCTTGTAGGTGTTTTTTTTTCTTTTTAATATGCATAACTTATAGGCAATGTGCAGTGGCCACTGGCCCTTGATATTGTGAAATTTTGAAAAAATCTTTGATCTACATGTACACGTATTATGATCATCATAATTTGTCGTGAAAAAGCTAGAATTATGTTTTTTAATGGGAATGAGAAACGGAGGTTACATGCAGTGATACGAGTAATTATTTATTTGAGGATGAACACTCAAACCTGCCTATAAGTAGGGGCCACCTAGTTACAGCGACTACCGGCCGTATACGGTCCTACCCTCCCCCCCCCCCAAAAAAAAAGCCATGTTAAAGACCCTGTTTATAGGCAGCCATTTGTCTATAACTTCCTCTTCTTTTTTTTCGTCTCCCTTGTGTATCTATCCATGACCAACATTGGGGCAGGGAATAGCAAGTGTGAATATTCGCTCTTAGCCATGAAGGCGACGTTAGTGTCGTGTATCAAAGTCTGACATTAAAGTTCGAGAACTGCATTTCTCCTGGCTCTTACGTAAATTCCTGGTCACGGCGAGCAGCAAAAAGAAACAAGAAGAAGCCTTTTGATGAGTGTAGTTCACCCACTCCGTGCGGATATTTCTTATAATGGGCGATTCGACAGACAGTTGAATGGTGAAGGTCACGTGCTAGGTCATCCAAGAGAGATATTATAACGTTTGTCATCCGTCGTCTTCATAGATTGCAGCCGTGAATGAAGTTGGGCCTGGACCCTGGTCAAATTCCACAACAGCAGAAACACTGGCATATCCAAAGCCTTCATCTGCAGGTATACATTGCCACTGCCTTAATCCTTGACGTACACACAATTGGTAGCTTTTTCCTTTTTTTTAAACAGTCCATCGACATATTTTACACCGTAGATAGTCCGTTTTTCCGAGATATGGAGTGAGATAGTTCTTGCATTTTTCTTTTGTTGTGTCCAAATGGAGCTGACAGAGTATGTCAGAATGCGTATCCGGGCAATTACCCTCAGAGGGCAATTACCCCCAAGCTAAATACTGGTTAGTGGTAATGTTAGAGTATTAGAGATTATAGTTAGGGCTAGGTTTAGGGTGAGGAATTTGTGTTAGGGTTAGGATTAGGATTAAGATTAGGGCCAAGGGAACACTCTTAAAACATCCGAGTCAGAACTGACCCGGAACTGGGTCCGTTGGGGTCACACACCGTTCCGGCGGGTCAAAAATGACTTGGAATTTGGTCATGAAGACCCCGAATGGGGTCACCCTGACCCAATTCATGACTCTAAATGGGTCATATCTGACCCCATTCCTTGTCATTTCTGACCCGGAACGGTGTGTGACCCCAACGGACCCAGTTCCGGGTCAGTTCTGACTCGGATGTTTTAAGAGTGAGGGTGCGGGGTAATTGCCATGGGGTTAATTGTCCTAGACCCGTCAGGAATGTACGACAGAATATGCTGACATAAATAGAGTGCGCCAACAGAAATTTTGTGCGTATCTTTCTTTTTACGTTAACCTAATAAAAATGGTAGAAAAGAAACGTGAACGGCAAAATTACAGTATGGATCAGTTACATTTTCATTCATTGGTAGCATTTAAATTTGCACTGAAGTCTTAAAATAGCTTCAGTCAGGGAGGTGCTTCAGTGCTGCAATGGGAGTGTCGTCGATTAATCGAGTGCACACCTTGCTTTCAGTCAGAAGGCTAATTGTTTGAGTGTTGCCGCAACTCCTTAAGTCCTTAAGCACGACGATGCATTGGCAAGATTTCTTTCTGTCGCCGGCTAGGATGAGCTACCTAATACACAGTGTAGGTTTTTGGGCCAGCAGGACTACTGTCATGCCCGAGTCGGAGATCCGAGCATAATTATTATGACATGGTGCTGAATGCTGAGTCCATCTTTATTGAATCCGTTAAAATAAAACAAACAAACCACACCTTCGTCAGCCTTTAGAATAATTTTCAATGGACCGTCCCGTCTCATAAAAAGTGACAGTAAGGAGTTAACCCAGACCTTGGTTGCTTATTAAAAAGCCATTCTTAACCAGATTGCGTTTCTATACAAATTTACAAACGTGCACCCGCTAGCACGATGAAAGTTACCTTGACTGGATTCAGCACGTGTGCGCAAGAAAAAATAAAAAAAAAGGCTACCATGTTCGACAATGAATGAAAGAACAAGGGGAAAAAACGAAGCAAAGACCCACACAGAGACTGATAACATAAGGACAACATGTCTAATCTTACTCATCACACTACTAATTCTTACACGTAAAATCCTAAAAGTCAAAGTAAATCTAATGATAATTGCATCATTATTGTCGTTCTGTCCATGTTCATCGTAACTGCGTTCTGTAGCATACGTTACAATATCGTCTTTATGTCCATGTTATTCTGAAAGGTTTGACTGCTGGGCTTGGTGTTGGTATCCCTTTTCTCTTGATAATTCTGGTCTCTGGTGGCTTTCTTTTCTTTCGAAAGCGACGGTGAGTAAAACATTTAACGCGCAGCCGTGTTTTTTTTCGTTGACATATATAGCAAGTATTATACATATAATATATTTTCAATATATTCATATTTATATCAAAACCTAAAGAGCGTTCATTGGTCGCCTGTAAAGGAGCGTATTAGGCTTAAAATACGTCATCTGGTTTATCATGTCATTGAGGAAACAGCTCCAGATTATTATGTATGTTTGTTTTGTCTATACCAACCTACACGACTCTTCGATCCTACAATTTCTGGTCTCCTACATCTATACCGCTTTTCCAAGAAATCTTTGAGGGAAACAAGCTTTTGTTCATGCTGAACCAACACTGGAATTCGCTTCCACGTGATCTGAAAAAAAAAATGGAGCTACATAACGTCTTTTAGGAGTAACCTAAAATATTGTTTCTTTGACAACGCGTTTTGAAGACAGACATTTATGTCTTCTTCTTCTTCTTCTTCTTCGTCTTCTTTTATGGTACATGTATTTTCAGTCTTTTTACTTTGGTGTAACGCGCCTTGAGATTATTTTAATGAATACGGAAAATGATGCTATAGCAATTGTATGTACTATTATCATCATCATTATTACTATCATTTGTATTATTATTATTGTAATCATTATCATTATTAATATTATTGTTATTATAATCATTATTGTTATTATTATCATTAGTCTAGAATTCTATTTGAACTAATATGACCCTTGACCCTCTCCCGCAAAAAAAACAAAACAAAACAAAACAAAAACCAGCAAAGTCATCAAACGTTGATTTTCACATTCAGGTAATAAGTGGCCACTTTCAGGAGTCTTAGCTGTCTAGTTATATCCAAAAACCTGCTGCTGAAATTGCAACAGAGCCAGTCAAAGGAAAAACTTGAATTCCAGTGAAGTCTGCAGTAGCTTTGGTCATATCAAACTGTCGTACTCTCATGTGTCATAAAACACCGGACAGGTTAAACTGAAGATATATGACTTTTGATTTTCAATAGATCATTCCTATGTTGGCAGCATAGTTTATCTCAGCCCTCGATATCTGTTTCCTTGGTAAGGTAATACTGTGGCGAATCATAATATCCTTCTCAACACGACGGTCGCCTAAAGAGAGAATGATGTCATTCTTTCCATAGTGTACATCGATTTTGTGAAAAAAAGAGCGAATTGACGTTATTATCATCATTCAAAAAGCTTCTAATACATCAGTTTATGGGACCCTATATTATCCTATATTATCCATATTGTGCCGTGGCATAAGAACAAGCCTCCTCATTTCCTGTCTGACGTTAACGTTAACGCTTGCTGTATTTCGAATAATGCTTCATAAAGTAACATCGTTCCTCCAGAACATGCGTCTCAAAACTAAGACATATGTGATGGCGATGACTGACAGTTTTTCCTTGGACAGTGATATCCTTGGGGCTTATACATGAAGCACGTGTTCTTTTCTGCGTTTTCTGCAAGCGCAGTCATTCTTGTAAATATGAAATAAATGGAGAGATTGTGTCCATTCGATTTGAAGCATCATTGGAATATATATTAAAGGTAAGAGGTTTCTTTTGATAATAGACTGCTTCATTCAGTTTTGATTGTTCTCGTGTTTCTGCTTTTACAGGTCCCCTCCAGCACCTACACCGAAACCGGGCATGACTAACCCTATACCTGTGACTGATAATTGTAAGTAGTTAGGAAGATTTACTTGCTCCTTAACTTGAACCTGAACATCCTGCGTAAGGACTGATAATTCTGCAACAAAATGTAGTCATCTCTCTAATCGATTTTCAAAGACCAATGCTATAAAGTGTAACAACATAGCATGAATGTCTTACGCATGATCGTAGGTAAGATTGGATTACATTACAAAGTTGCATATCACGTGCCTGTCGAGTTTTGTAATAGTTTGAACGTTACTTTTAAACTTCTTTCAAAAAGTTATCAGCAGGAAATCATTATTATATGTATTAGTTGGCTTGGTCACGTACGCGATGTGTGCTGCATTGCTGATGCCATTGTGGTGCCAAGCTTTCGACCCTTTTACAGGTTTCCGTCAGAGCTTGTAACGTGAACAAAATAAAAAGCAAGAAATACTCAAACACTTGAACAAATAAGGCAAAATAAGGCAAAAGCAAAAGAATGCTGAAGAAAAAAGGAAAGAGCAACATGACAGAGGCAGATGTTCACTACACGAGAACAGCAATATTACATCCGTTGACATGTGATATGGCATAAATCTAGTAACGGCTTTATAATTGCAATGAAGAAGACCTGTAAAATGGTCAAAAGCTTGGTAGCTGGTTTGGCATCATTGAGGGCAATAAGTTAACTACAGCAACGTCTGATAGCTTTTCCTTCGTCACAGCTATATGATATGATATATATGTGTATATAGAGGCCCTTTATATATATATATATACGTGTGTATATATTATATACATATATATATATATATATATATATATATATATATACGTGAGGACTCAAAAAGGTGAAACGCGTCAACCAAGTCAATTTTTAGTTTTTTATATTTTCTGAATGAGCTATTCTTCTACATTATTCTTGAGTTTGGAATCATAAATTAGATGGAAAAGTGTGTTTTCAGCAGTTTTTCTACAACCTTTTTTTTTTTGTAGAGTAGTGTGATCAGGTTTTTTCTTAAGAGGCCCCTTTTCATTTCATGAACCTCCTTCACACTTTTCACTTTCAATTCTAATAACATTTGAATGGATGATGCTACTGCTTTTAAAGTATTTGATGATCATTTCATGTTGCATGAATATTATTAGCTCTAGATACAGGTCAACCTCATTTCCTTTGTATAAGATCAACAAAATTCGACCGTATATTGACAAAGGCACCACTGAAAGATTAGTTCATGCATTTGAAATGTGTTACATTGATTATTGTAACAGTCTCTTGTATGGTTTACCGGACAACAAACTCCAGAAACTACAAGTTATTCAAAACGCTGCTGCAAGTCTTGTGATAAAGACCGAGAAATATGAGTCAATATCACCTATCTTACGTGCCTTGCATTGGCTCCTTTTTTCAGATCACGTATTGAATTTAAGATCTTATTGCTTGTTTATCAATGTTTTCACAAAATTGCTCCTTCTCTTCTTTCAGAGCCCCTTGTAAAATATAAGCTTACGAGAGTTCTTAGGTCGTCACGGGAGTATCTGTAATATTATGTGATACCCTCCATGTAAATACAACAAACTACTGTGGTTAATGTATTTTCAGGCATGCCGCCCCAGAAGTCTAGAACATCATCCCAAGTGATATAAAACATACAATTTCCATCAATAAGTTCAAAACGTTTTCAAAAATTTTTCCGTTCAAAAAGTAACATAATGATTGTTAGGTGATGATTTAAACAACATTTTATTGTTTCTGTAATTATCCGTTCCTGTTTATCTTTTTTCCCCTTCAAAGCGCATACAGACCTTGCCAAAGGTATCATGGGCTATATAAGAACGGTACTACTACTACTAGTAATAATAAAGTTGACATTTATTACGGGCAGAATGAGTAAATAGAGCTTGCTCAATTTCAGCTTAATCAGATAATCCCTTCATTATTGTTGCTACAGTGCTTTATATTATTTTTCGGACCCATTCATGGCACAGGTAGCGTGGCTTAGTAAAGTTTAAGCGCGTGAATAGACACTGTACTTCAGAGCCTCTAAGTTTTCTCAATTCAAACTTTTCCAGAGTGTGGGCTTCCTTTCCAATAGGTTAGGAGAATCCATTTGAGTTGAGTTATACAACATTTTAAAACATAAAGTCTGCTCTTTTAGAAACTGCCCTTAACTAGAAATCCATGTCTGGCGACTTTTTGTTGGTTTTGTGGTGCAGGGTATAATTATTGTCAAACATGAATAGAAACTGAAACCAATTGTTTTCCGCTCTTTCTAGCGTACAGTCTCAAACATTACGCAAATATTGAGGAATCCCCATACGAAGAACCTGCCAAGCCGCAAGTGAAGATTACCCCCGTCATTTTTCGGCCCATTCTTTTGAGTGACTTGGCGAAATACGTGAAAGAGAAGCAACATTCAGTGGAAGGTCTCAAGAAAGAGTTCAAGGTAGGAAGACAAAACAAGCCTTGCATCCTAAATCTAGCTTCAGTTTTTAGATTTTGTTAATTTGGCAGTTTGTTTCACTGTCATGTTTTCCGTTTAGTTCCTACTGTGTTAATCCCTTTCTTAATGCAAGTAGGGCTATACTATTTTCACATTATAGTATAAGAAAAAAAAATTGTAAAACTGAGCTATTCGGCCACGATCGTGTGTTGTTTTACATTGTTATTGCTCTATGTCGAGGTTTGTACAATGCCTGTGGAATAGTGTACTAGACGAATAGTCTCCTCATACTATGATTATGATAATAAAAAAAAATAATTCAAGCAAAAATGCGATATTTTGCATTCCCCCGTGTGGAATTTTTCTTCTTGCCTTTAAGTTTGATTTGTATAATTCCATGACGGAATCTGCAATAAAAAAGTGCCAAAACTTCCTATTTGCCTTCAAAACGTGTGCGTAATCAGTGATTTGCATATTTATCAATTACAAATTTGCATGTATGTATTACATTCACTGTACATCAAACTTGTAATAACTCAATTTAACCAAAAATCACCATATTTTTACATACAAATACCCTCAAAAAGGGATTTCTAGACTGTAATCGACACTTTAATATGACATATAAAGCTGTTTCAAATTCATTATGGATTATTGATGAATCTAATTTGATCGTTTAAAAAGTGTAACTAACAGTAATTGTCGAAGTATTTAGTTTGTTATCGTTGTTGTCGTTGTTCATGCACGCTAGGATCTCTACAACGAAATTCCCGAAGAATGCGCAGCTTTCCTTCCACAGAACAAAAAGAAGAATCGCTATAAGAACATAATTACATGTAAGTCAATTCCATTTTGTTGTAAAATAGAGTTATGCTTAATTGATTTTGCAATGACCTCTTTGTATACAATAACATACAACAACGCTAATTGTAATGAAGTTCAAATTAAACATTCATTCAGATAATTTATTGATACTGAAAGACTAATGACACCTCTGACAACCAAACTCACGTCCTTATTTCTACATGTATTAAAAAGTCCACACATGAACGAGCAAATTTGCGTTGTTGCTGGCTTTCAAAGCCAACCTTTAATTGCGTTCTCTTTTTTCTTTTTTTCTTTTTTGCTTCATTTTTCTGTTTGTGAAAAAGTCGATGCGCACCGCGTAAAACTCAACACGGATTCAAACCAACCGGGAGCAGATTACATCAACGCTACGTTCCTCGATGTAAGTTTATCGAGAATTACTTTTTCTAAATAGAATTCACTTCTCCCATTGATAGCATTAAAAAAGAAAAGAATTTACACCTTGCCTTTTAAAGACGATTATGAAATATTGGATCCTGTAGTATTACTCACGGATATACATCACATGTGTAATTAAGATGCTGCCAGACCCGAAAAGGCATCATAAAGCATTTTGTGTTGTTATATATTGTTGATTGGCCAGTAAGATTTTTTTTTTGCATTTTTGTTTGTGATTCAAATATCTAGATTGATTATCATTACCATGATGATAGTCATCTAATCATATAACGCGTGAAAACGATACCTCGAGGAGTTGTCGGGATTAAACGGTGAAAGCATCCAGCCTAATTCATACCAAAGGTTTAATTACAGATGTGACATCAGTATTTTCATTGTATCTTTGTATTGTTTGCAGGGACACCGGAAAAAGAATGCCTACATTGCAACACAAGGTGAGTTGTTCTTTTGACAAATCTATTTGAATTTCCCGAGTGAAACATATAGGGCCTACATATGTGAAACAGAACGAATGATCATGATGCATGTAATATGCGCTTAAGCAAAAATTGCTTGACAGTTAGCAATTAGTAATTTCTCCCTGAATCTACTAAGATGACGTTTACAAAAATCCCCAAAAGTAAATCAATGAGCATTAACACAATTTTTTTTTTCGTCACGTGAGATTCTTGGCATATAGCGGCAAATGATCAGATATATCGGATACTATCCCTAACAACGGATAATACAGATGGAATATTGCGATTATATTTTCTATCAACGTGGATGATGTATCACTCACACGAGTAGGCTTTCTTATGGTATAAGGTATTTTGATAACAAATCTAAAAATTCTTGGTAGTTGGGATTGTCGTTGCAGTGAAACAAATTCAAGTTAAAGTCCCCTAAGATAAAAATATTCTTTTGATTTGGGAACGGGGCTAACAACGAATCTATTGACCATTTTGATATACACGTGTATATATATATATATATATATATATATATATATAATTTTGATATCAGGACCAAACACAACGTCTTTGAACGACTTCTGGCAGATGATCTACCAGCAGAATGTAGCGGCAATCGTCATGCTGACCAATCTTGTCGAAGACGGCAAGGTAGGAAGCCCCCTCACTGTGTATTCCCTCATTATTGATTACTTCAAGGTGTTCAGTCACAATGGAGATATTTACAGACAGCTGAGACATGTGAGCAAATTGCCAAAAATGTATTTTAACAAAACTTCGAAGCGTGTTATCACGGAAAGCCTACATTTCGCTGAAAGCCTACAACTAAGCACCATTTTTCTCTGAGGACTTAGATTTAAAAAAAATGCACAACAGATTATATCCTATGATGAAAGAAGTATCTTATCTCGCGTGCCGACTGAGCAATGACGTAGTTTACAGTAAACTACAGTTTTGCACTGCATGGCCAGACTAGGGGTTGGGGGTGATAGATAAACAAATGCATTATTTGAGCATGCTATTTTTTTTTCGAACATACTGTCACGATGTTTAAATGATTCAAGGGTGAAAATCATATATGTTTTATTTTATCTTTTTGCTTTGTTTGATTTGATTTCTTTTTTTTTTTCGTGATACTGTGTTCTCCATTAGTAGTGGGGCAGATATGTGAAAAAGATGCTCACATCCGGCGGAAAGTATGAAATTTTGCATATAGGGGTATTTTGGGGCGCTGATTTCAAATATTGCCGGATCCAAGAGATCTGGCCACGGGGTCGGCCGCCATTTTGAATTCCAATATGGCCGCCGTTAATGATCCCTATCTTCAGTTCTGAATGACATAAGCCATTGGAATTTGATACATAAAAGTATTGTGATATGATGACTTCAATAACAGACTTATTTGATATGTCTGACAAGCTGCACAGCAGCCAATTTAAATTTTTATACATAGTTGCCATGTTGGAGTGTTGAAAATCTCTATCTCGGGTTTGTAAATTAGGCTACCTGATTGAGCGCGCGTTTGTAACTGATTGAGTGCGCGCTGCTGTATTTACATTATGACGTCAGTGAAAGGTGCATTATGCTTCCTTTTTGCTACACTTTTTGACATGCCCGTGAATGTTTGTCGTGGTCTTTGTCTTCGTAGCCACATTGGAATTTAAAATAGCAGGTATTGCGTTTGTCAGACACATCACATAAGTTAATATTTTAACTCAGTATGTTAAAATACTTGCTTACACCTAATTTCAGCGTCACTCACCACTTAGAAATCGAGATAGGGATTTTGAATATTTTGTCGAGGTGGCCATATTGGAATTCAAAATGGCGGCCATTCGATGTTTGTCAGACACTTCAAATCAATCCGTCATCAGATTCAATATGTCAAAACGCTCATGTGTACCAAATTTTGGTGCCACAGGTCATTCAGAACTGAAAATAGGGATCTTTACATTTGTTTTGTGATAGCGGCCATATTGGAATTCAAAATGGCGGCTTACCCCGTTGTCAGATCTTTTGGATCCGGCAATATTTGAAATCAGCGCCTCAAAATACCCCTATATGCAAAATTTCATACTTTCCGCCGGATGTGAGCATCTCGACCAAATTTTGTTACATATCTGCCCTACTATAGGTGAAGTGTCTCCAGTACTGGCCGGAAAAGAACAAAACAGAGCGCTACGGCGATTTCTCTGTGAGAAATAAATGGGAAGAGAGGCAAGCAGGTTTCGTCCATCGTCGACTAGAATTGCAATTGGTACGTCATTAACACGTTCGTTCGATTATGAAAAGACCTTTTCTTTCACAATCTGCAGTTTGCAGCATCATTGCCCCACACTCTGTGCATTAGCTAAATTAATGTTTGACAATTACCTTCCTTTGCTTTTCCTTAAAGAAGTATCATAATTATTATGTTTAAAGTGTAGACTCAGCAGGAATAACACAAAAAGTGAAGTACGAATACGAATAAAAAGAAAACAAAATCAATAAAAGGAGGTGCTTTACAGCTGGTGGATAAGCCAAAATTGAGTGTTTGAACCTGGATTTTTTTTTCAAGTGTCAACATTTGTGTTCCATCCGAAGTTGTGAAGTGCAATTCTTCACAGATTAGCATAGTGTAGACATGCTGACTTAACATATACCAGGTAAATGTGACGTTGAGTTTCACAGTTTGGACGGTTGAGGCCTGGGCCTATGACAAATGGGAAGACTGGTGTTTCACTTCCGAGATTTCTCAACTGAAGAATAGCCTGTGATTCTTGATTGAGGTTAAATCTAGAAGAATATTAAATGTCTGTTTTAAAAAAAAAATATATAAGAAAGGTGAAAATGTTTCTTATTAATGTCTATAGACACCACCAGCTCAGAAGCATAAGGGTAATTGCAAGATATTTTTTTCCATACTTACGTCTCTAAAAACACTACCGGTTAATGAATCAGGAAAGTAATGGGTGTTTTCGCCTTTCAAAATTGCTGTTTCATTGACAATTTTGAACATGTTGAAAGAGAGTCAATATTCACTTTGTTTATATTTCATTTCATTTTATTCATTCATATTCTTTTTTCATTTCTAAACAATGCACAAAATATGAGTATGTCTTGTTCTCATAAAACATCATAATCAGTTTATATTTCTTGTTTTTGCTCTTGTTGCATTATGTTGGTAATTTACTGCTTTCATTTCACCAACCAGGGAGACGACGAAGAATCTCGATGGGTGAGTCAGTACCACTACACGATTTGGCCTGATAAGAGAGAACCCGAGTGTTCTCAGCCTCTGATTGACTTACGAAACGTCGTGAGAAACGCACTTCCACCACATTCTGGCCCGCTGGTGGTCCACTGCAGGTAAATTCTGGAAGTACCGGGCACTATAGAATACATAATACACATCGTTGCAGATTTTCTCGAAAGTGCGTAATACTAAAGTCTGATATATATAAACGGAGGTATATGAAAAACATAAAGATATAAAGGCCCGGAGACCTCTGTGTTGAAAAGGGTATATGTGACCCATCATCACACTACGTTACGAAAGCAACTCGTATCGGCGCAGATATCTGGCTTTCGTGCATTGACTGGTTAATATAATTATACTGTATATCATGCAGATAGATTTTCTTTTTTCCAATTAACGAACACAGCCGATGCACTAACGACGTTCTGTCATTATCGTGAATACTTACACCGTCAACGTGGCATTTGCGTAATCATATCTCCGAAGCTGCTTCATTTCAGTTTCCTCTGGTATTTACGTCAGTTTGATTACATGTCTTAATTTCAATCCCATCGTGTTTTGTTTTCTGCAGTGCTGGAGTTGGCCGCACGGGAACCTTCGTTACCATTGACGCAATGATGTCCATGATCGAACAGGAGAAGAAGGTTGACATTTTCAACTTTGTGAACAAAATGAGGAAACGGCGTTCATTCATGGTTCAGGTCCAGGTGCGATAAACATATCTTAGATATTTTCCAGATATGTAAGGTCATTTTCATGATTATTAGGGTAGGCTACCTGATTCATGTTTTTCACTGTCGATTCGTGGACATCGATATTATGGCAAAAGTGTTCCCTGCAGATGCATTCTCGAGATTAAGAGCTGATAGTGTCCATTCAGGTTTGCTTATTTTTTTTTAATAACTTAATGAAACAGGCATGAATTTTATTAGTTGAGTTTATATAGTCATTCAGTCTGATGATACGTCACTATTTGTCTTAGATTAAAGACAATGATATAGTGAAAGCAATATTAATGTGCTCTATACTGTTGCTCTTATTTTCACTGCTAGAAAAGATTTGCTAGAGATTGATTGACACTTAAGCTGATATGATTAGTGCTAGGTATATTGTGTTTTCCCATCATCCATGGTAGCCTGTGTGCCCAAAATACAGTACGCTGTGGAATTTTGACCACTTTTTCTTTTCTCCGTATTCAAGATTTGTGTTCCATTCATAAACACTCAGATTGGTCTTCTCTCTTCGTATTATAGTAAAAGCTATGGAATAAAAACCTTTCTGGGAATATCAGTTTATCATATATTTATCATTTAAAATCATTAATCCTCTTCATCAGCTATCTCGTGTTGTTATTCAATATCTCTCTTTTCCCAAACACTCTTGTCATTCGCTCTACAGTCTCAATACGAGTTCATCTACGAGACTCTGCTGCAGTGGTCAGTGTGTCCAGTTATGACCTGTCAGTTGCTGGACATCGCAATGGTCCGGCCTCAGTGGCAGAAAGCTGATCCTGCTTCTGGCATGTCAGAGATTGAAAAGCAGTTTGAGGTTAGTTTGAGGTGGATTCTTTAACGTTTCGATCTCCTGCAAGGCCACATGCATTTTTAAAAATTCATTTCCAATAAACGTTGACACAAGTTTGAGTGTGGTTTGCAATAAGCACTTTGAATCAAGTTTGAAATCAATACCTTTCTTTACCAATCTTCATGCTAAAATTATTACTCCCTTACATAGACAATGATACTGATATTGTTACTATGAATATGACTTCAAATCATATACACAGCTGAGCGGTATTGTGCAAATTAACTGAACGAAAATGAATAACGCGCATAGAACTTTGTAAAATGCTCTTGTTTCGGCCTGAGACGGCGATCTCGTGACGTTATGGCACATTTAATTGTCATGAATAATTTCATTTTTTTTCTTGACTTTTACAACATGTTGCCATCTCTAAATACAGCTGCTGGACTACGTTACACCAAGTGGGACTGATTTTTTGTCGAGTCCTGCTGGACTGAGATCAGAGAACATGGAAAAGAACCGTTTTCCAGACAGGGTGCCAGGTGTGTTCACCCAAATCCGTCTCTGCTTGTTACCTGTTGTTTTCCCCTTTGTTTTCTGTCTCTTGTGAATCTTCGGCAAAATAATGATAATGATAATAACAATGATAATGAAATACATATAAGATATACTAACACCTTTATATATATATATATATATATATATATGTATATGCATACATTCAAAATAAACGACAGGAATGCAATTATGCAAACTGACTCGCAAATGTATGCACGATATTGAAAAGGGCTTTAATGAGAACTTAGATTCGACCATGCCGAACTTTAAACCTACAACATCATTATACTGTCATTGATCAAGCACATTTTACAAATGGAACACAGTGGTGTGATAGGTTGAGTCCAATTGATTCTTGAATGAATCTTTTAAGATTTATTCCTTCGATTATCTCATTAGGCCACATGTTTTTGTTTGCTTCACCCACAGTATTTTCCTCGTAACAGGCGTAAGATCTGGTATTTGACAATGCATCATTTTCTTAACGTCAGGGTTCTCTGCAATAATAATTTTCCCTAAATAGATGAGTCGAGGCAATCATTATCTGTGACTTGTTAGCATAAAGTTGGAATCTGCTCTTGAGGATGAAAAATTCTTAAAAGTCTTCCCAGCTACTATACCATCTACAATTTCAAACTAGTTGGTTCAAATTTATTGATATTTTCTAGACGGTCTTTAACCCTTGTGTATTTTCTACCTCACTTTTTTTATCTACCATTACAGCGGATAAGTCTCGGCCTTATCTCATGATGGAGGGCGACTATCCAGGCGCGAACCAATACATCAACGCTTCATTCTTCGATGTGAGCTTGATTAGAATTCTAATGATGATGATAAATACATTAATAATATATGCGCAGATCGCGCCATTCTTCAATGTGAGCAGGATTAGAATTCCAATGATAATAATAATAAAAATAATAAAACTAATAAAAACATACAAATATACACAGAATTAACTGTAATTCATTTTGTGCACAATAATTGATTATCAATTTATTTGTTAGACACTTAATTGAAAAAAAATACAAATTACAAACCAAGCTTTTGAGAACAATAAATTTGGAGTCTTATTGCTCAATCTTCAGGGCCTATAAGATGATGACAATGTATCATGTTAATTGTTGAGGCAAACTTTTACCTCACATTTAAACTACTTTTCGAATCATATGACGTTGCCATTTGTCTACCTTGTCTGTTATTGATTCTTATATTTTATTTTTCTTTCCATGTCCACATCTTCTCCCATTGTAATCCCTATTACTTTGTTCATTTGACTACCTACCAAATCTAGCTCTCTTTCAAAATCGTTTCAGTTCGAAGGTAAAAGGAACGCCCACATAAGCACTCAGTGCCCTCTGCCGTCTACGATCACTGACTTCTTACGTCTAGTGTGGGATTACGGATGTCAAACTGTGGTGCACCTCAACGAAATGGATAAGGTATTTTAAAAAAATGATATCAATGTATGATGCTTATCATCATATGCATCAAATTTGACTTTTTCAGACCACCGAAGATTGTTTCAAAAGGCAGATAAAGGGCAGATGGAACAACTGTTTTAACTACTGCTCTCTAACGTAACCATGATTGCTACTTTGAAACTACTGTCATTTTACAGTCAGAGTGCTCTTAAATTTGCTACTTTTTGATACTTAGCTCTTCCCTCCCCTAATGTTTCATTATCAGTTTAATGTTACGACTATAATTTCATATTTCTTTCTCTCTTTTGTCGTTTTTTTTTTTTGTTAAGACGTGTGGACAGTACTGGCCTTCACATGGCAAAGAAAGCTACGGCTCATTTACCGTGGAGCTGCTTAGAGAACACAAAGATACAGACTTCATGACTAAACGGGTTCTGAACATCACTTCCACAAAGAAAAAGGTAAGTCTGCCTTAAACAAAGCACGGAATGTGTATAGGAGGAGCTTTACTGCGTGATGAGCAGTAAATTATAGTGCAGTACTTTCATCCGAAACTTCGCTGAATGATAAAAAAAAGCAAAAGCAACTCACCGCTCGTGCGCTGTGTGAGCAGAGTTCACTGCTCTCCGTGTGCGTGTCCTCAAATTATAGCGAGCTGCCTTTGTCAAAAGCTAGAGATCAATTGAGGTACGTAGAAATAAAATCGTAGTGACAGCTATTGGTGGCAAACTGTTTACTTTACAAGTTTTGATTGCATAGAAATACACGGGACAATAATATATTGTGCCAATTACACAGGTGATTTTAGATCGTATCCGGGCAATTACCACCAGAGGGCAATTACCCCCGGCTAAATACTGGTTAGTGGTAAGGTTAGAGTAAAGATTCGGCCTAGGGATAGGTTTAAGGTTAGGAGTTTGGGTTTGGGTTAGGATTAGGGTTAGGGTCAGGGGAAGGGTCCGGGGTAATTGCCCAGGGGGTAATTACCCAGACCCTTTTAGATATACAATTTGCTAATAACTTCATGTTGTTCATCCACTTTTCTTTCGTCATAACATGACAATAACTACCACCAGTTTTGCCAAATTAAATGACATGAAATAGGATTTGGGATCCTCCCATTCGGAAGTAGTTTATAATCATCATTGGGTTTTTTTTGTGTGTTTTTTTTTTACTGCAATCGATTTAACGCCGCATACCATCATTAATGTGCATTTTGATTGGCTCTAATGACTAAAGGAAATATGTCAACTAATTTTATTCGTAGATTTGTTGGCATTATTGATCAATTATTGTTCAATCTTTTGATTTGCACAATTGCAGTAATAGAAACTTAAACCGACTAACATAGGAACAGAAAATGTAACCCTGCATCACAAAACCACCAAAACATCCCCATGTATGCATTTTAAGTTAATGATAATGATAATGAATAACATTTATATAGCGCTTAATACTGATGTTTCTAAGCGCATCAAATCGGGGGAAAAATAATATATATAACGTAAAAACAAAATACAGCATTATGTACATATTATGATAACGTCAGCAACAACAACAACAGCAAAATTAAGGTTGTGTAAACAGATGAGTTTTCAACAATGACTTAAACCTATCAACATTTTCAGCGTTACGAATATAAAAAGGGAGTTCATTCCAAAGAAGTGGGGAAATAACTGAAAAGGTTGAGGGAAGATTCTGAAAGTACATACGCTAAATACTGCCGGACTTTCATCTAAATAATAGAAAGAAAGTATGCACTCTTCAAAAGTGTTTACTGCGAAAAAAGAAGGCTCTGAAGTAAGTGCTTAATCTCGCACCAAACTAATATGTTCTGTGCAATGAATGAGCCAAAAAATAGGTATAAAACCCTATAACAACCACAATGAATGCATTATTTGATTGTATCAACTTTATATAGACATTCTATTTATGCGTAATACCGACTTCAAATGCTGTAACATCATGTTTTCCAAAAGTTATTGGAGTTGAGAGTGAAGAGTGTGTTTTGGGAAAATGAAAGTGGGCCCAAGTTACATAAAATGTGCTCTAATTAGAAAAAAAAATGTGAAAATTCCCATTCGTGTAATGATGCTAAGCTTTAGAATAACGAAGAGGGAAAATTGCTCTTTCAGAAAAAAAAAAAAAAAACTTAATGCCTAGGTTGGAGTCCTCATGTAAATTCGGATTGTTGCTTTTTTATGTACTGTCACATTAATGATGATAAGCAAATCTCGATTTTATACCAATGCATCATTCACGAGTAAAAGGAGATTGTTTAATGTTTGCCTCTTTGTATTGAACACAATGTCCCTGTCTCAGTCTTCAGCAATGATTATTTCTATAAAATTCACAAAGAGGATACATCGTTTCAAACAAAGTATCTGTATTAATTTTGAATCGATCTCTCATGTCATTTTGTTTCACGTTTTCTCAATCTTCCCTCCCAAGCTTAAAGTTATCGATCCTAGGAGCCAAAAAGCAAACGAAAAGTCTAGCTCAATCTAAAGCCTGAGTTGCGACTATTTTGTAAGTAGCTTTATTTGTATTTCTCTATTGTATGCCTGATACAATTGATGTTAGTTCCATGTTGATGTTATTGTCTTTGTTTTCTTACCCCCAGGGAGCACATCGTGTCGATCAGTTTCACTATCACGGCTGGCCGGAAACTCGAAGTGTGCCGAAGTCAAAGGGCAACTTTTGTCAATTCATCCTCAATGTTGAGGAAAAGGACGACAAAGAGCGACCTCTACTGATCGTGTGCATGTAGGTTTCTATGCCATCTAACACAACCACGTGCAGTATGTGGACTGGAAGTTACATCCATGAATGATTCCAAATTCGTGTGATAACCCGTTGATATTATATGTCTGTAGGAAAAAAAAGAAGTATCATCTTTTACTGGCAAATTAGTGTATCATATTTGTGATATAGTCATTGTACTTTAATCGGTAACCATGATTCAATAAGACAGGCAAGATAGCGTTGGAAGTGCACACACCTACCCACACAGACACACACAGAGAAAATACACACCATGCATATTCGCTTCAAGACTTAAATACATTGTACAGCGGACCAGTGTCTCCAAACATTAGAAAACCCTGACAAACAACTGATACGATTTGTGACTTTGTGTGTTGCCGTCGAGTATTGCCAGTCACTCTTAACTGCATATTATATCTCATGCTCTTTCTTTAGTAATGCTCTATTTTTCGAATGCATTCTTCAGAGACGGAGTTGGAATGTCTGGTACGTTCCTAGCTGCCATGGCAACCATCAACAAAGTGAAGCAGGACAAGACGGTGGATGTTTTCAGCGCGGTAAAACGTCTACGCAAGAACAGACCGGGCGTCGTGGATAGTTTGGTATGAAATCGTTATAATCACAATGCGAATCTAAGAGAGTGAGGAAGAATAACTTGTGCAAGTCAATACTGTGTCAAAGGGACCCTTTCCAATTCCCTCAACAATTTTCTCTTTTTTTCTGCAGATTACACGCGCCCACAGTTTTCTCCGACCTTCCCGCTTGACTTTGTGTGTGTGTGTGTGTGTGTGTGTGTGTGTGTGTGTGTGTGATTAAGTCATTACAGAAATACTCATAGGGGGACTGTATTTCTCTTCCGTCGATTCTCCCTGTTTATGCGCAGTAAAATATGTTAGTTATACTGACGTTATCTTATTTAAAACAAACAGCTCAAGAAAGTAAACTGAGGAGTTTATTTACAGATGTATTCCTTATCATTCTCTTGCTATCAAAATGAAATATTTTTCAATATTAAACGATTATGTCTATCTAGAACTTTTCCAATTGTAGAACATTTACTGCCTGCAGACTCCGCCAGATACATGCCTTCAGACATAGTTGAGACTCATTGCCATTGCGAATGCAAATCTATCTGATATTATTATGGACCTACTACACACATGGACTATGAACAAAGGGTCTTTCTTTGATCCGACCTGCATCGCCGCCGGTTGATTATGTGCATCTTGATGAGTACATTTAGACGTTTGGACAATGACGATTGTGTAATCGTTCATCGTCACTGACAAAAGAACCGTTTCCCTCATTTCGGTTTTATTTTGCTGAGGTGCCTTTTCAGACTTAACTGCCTTTGGAAAATCGACAATGATGGGGAGCAGCAAACCTAAAATCACGACAAATTGCGTGTCCCAAACTTAGTAATTACTGAAGTGGATGCTTGTGGACGCGCATGTAACGCTTAATGGTAAAACATTCATGTCGTCTGCCACTACTGTCCATGTTTACTCTGAAACAATGTGCGAAAAATGGGGAAAATAGATTATTACAACCAACCTTCCGAAATACTTGCTTTCTCTCGTAAAGTACGTGCATTTCGCAAATGAAATTAACTGGGGGATGAATTCTTAATGTATTCCTAATGTATACTACAACTGCACACGCATTTTTCTTGATTTAAGAGTTATTATCTTCTGCGCATGTAGTTTTTAAATGTCTCAAAGCGCCGTCTTGTTTAACTCCAGGCTGGCTCTCGGTAATGCACGCTGAGATCAAAGCAAGAAAGCATCTTTAAAATGTTATTGTGACGCTTTTCATGGGAACAAGTGTTTAAATTAATTAACGAGCGATGTATAGCCATGTGCGTAGTAGGTCCATGATAACAAGGAATCTCCATCAGTAAAATCTATTTCAGACATCTTTTTGTGTCTTTATGGTCAGTGTGTGAGTACTTTCCAGGGGCAGTGCTACGTTTTTCAAAGTGAGAGGACCAACTTTGTGGGAGCAGAGACTTCGAATCATTTTTAATGATTGTGGAGGGCACGTGGGTCATTTTGCTGCCACATTTTCTGGTGCCACTTCCGGGGATAATTGGCTGACCAAAAAAAAAAAAAAAAGAACACGAAAAAAAAGAGCTTTACATTTTGGGGTAAAACTTGTTTACTGACATCACTTGACTTGCAGCAAAACAAAACAAAAAAGTTTCATCCTATATTTCCTGCAACGATGTGTGTGTGTGGGGGGGGGGGGGAGGGCAAAAACTAAGACCCTATATAAAGTATATCTTGTGCAGCAAAGTGGTAGCTCCCCCCGCCCCCCTTCCCGGTTGCGCCGGCCAACTTTCTACATGTACGTCTTGTAGTCCATAAAAGGCTACATTAAGTTGTGCTTGCGTTTTATTACTTTACCTGCTGATTTCCCAGTTGAGCACCCTTTCCATGCACTGAAGGTATAGCATCCTCTAATACCATGGATACCATCGGACAATCAAGAAAGTTCGATGAATTCCAATAACTTCATTGTTACTCATAAAAAAAAACATCGATCAGTAAAATCAGTGACATGTATTTACGTATACAGTACATAGTGACGTCACTTGTCCCGTCAACAACGCGAAATTAGTGATGAGTTTACCACACATCTAAAGCCAGTGCACGATAATACTGCTGACGCACTTGTAGTTGTAGTGTGTAATGTTTACTGAGGCATGCAGCGGGATTTCCTTATGTTTTAAAACATCATGATAAAATTATTTCATTTTGACGATCAGAAAGGCGATCAGTCTCGGCCATTAACCTTTTTTTCTGATGCTCTCTTTATTTCCCTTTCCAGGAACGCTACGAATTCTGTTTCGATGTCGTCGAGGCCTACAGAGATTCTGCGCAAACCTATGCCAACTTCATGTAAACCCTCGTCTTGAAAGTGACACATTCAGGAAAACAAACACGCGCCTGAAAACCCTAGAACATCCATCTCTCATCAATTTTGTTTTTGTTTTTGTTTTTCACTTTGGTTTAACCAAATGCTCCTCCTGAACAAGGGCTTCTTTATCGTAGCCCGTTCGTCGTTCATTATAAAATAATTTTCCTACAGAATAATTGTAGAGTTATGCACGAAGGAGATAGGCCAGAATCGGGGACATTTCAAGGTGTTGACTTGCAAGAAGAAGCATGAATATGCGATATCAAGGCAGGTACCAATACAAACAACAACAACAACAACAACTAGACGCAGGAATTCATTAATGTAAAAGAAAACGCAGTACCCACTCTTATACCAATGATAAGAACCATGGTACTGTCTGTCGGGCGAAAGCTCGGTAGTCTAGCGGATACGACGCCTGTCTAGTGATCAGGAGATCGTTGGTTTGTGTCCAATTGTATGCCCATGATTTTTTTTTCCATAATGGCTCCTACTCAAACACTGAACAATTTGTGCTTATTTACATCGATATAGGGCAATTTGTTAATCAGTTGCAATAAAAACAACTCGACGCGTGAACTCATTATTTTCAGTCAAGACCTTAATGTCAATGATCAGCAGTTTTTGTGTTTTTTTTTTGATGTTTTTGGTTACTCCCATGCTTTGATCGTTTCTGAAAGCGAGCCAAAAATATTGTTAAAAATGTACCATTTCCCAGGCAGCAAAATGCCGATGTTACTTAGCTGTTTCCGTGCAATAAAAAAAAAGTATGACAAGTTGGTACAATATGCGAATCTTAGTTCGGTGTTTTCTTTGTACCACAAAATGAATAGGAAGCCCTGGAGGAAGATTTGATGACCATTGCCAATATGACATAGTCGAAACATGCGAATCTGTTTTTTGCCAGAATTAATGTGGCTCGACAACTCAAGCTCCTCCATCAGCAGATCATCTAAGATTACCATTCGCGACTCGTCAGGATATGGTAGCAAACTTCCTCATGTCGATATTGTTCATCTAGAAGGATAACGCAAGGAGCCTTGAAGTGGAAATTCAACTGGGTATTGAATATCCTGGTATAGAAGTACATCGAAGTACACTACAAGAAATACGAAAATTTTGTCGATTATAATTTCAAAGAGCTGGGACCCTGGTGAACAAGAACAGTGCATTATAAGGGATACAATTATGATTATAAACAAAAAGAATGACAAACAAAGCGTGAGCCGTTTTTATCAACCTCTCTCAGACACCCCCCCCCCCCCAAATCAGAGCGAAAGCGGAATGAAACGGGGCCTCAGGTAATGACGTCATCCTGACGACGATCCGTGGCCCCAGCTCTCGGCGAGCAGTGTAGTATTGAATGTGCAATGGACATCTCAACTAGGATACCCTTTCTCAGAGAGTAGATTCTTATTGGTAGTATGATCATTTTCTTTGTTCATGACGATGTTAGTGTTTGATGTAATAATTGTATTATTTTGCATATCTATAAAGTGTTGAAGGCTGAAACAACCTGCTGAAAATTAGTCGTGTCATGGGATAGTGCGCACTGCAATATTAGGTGCTGGTCCTTCCACCATGCCCCTATACGCTGCAGACAGGGTTTATGCACAAAAATGCTGATATCCCATCATTTTACCAGTAAACCTTTTAAAACAGTTCGAAATATACTCTTTGTTAGCCAAGTATAAAATGGTGTGGTTTTCTAGAATGTTTCTACTTAGTATAAACGATATATAGTACGCAAATTCCTGTAAACTTTATATTACATGAAGGATGTCCTTTTGTTTTAGGATATAATTATTGAAGAATAAACGATTGCATTGTCTTATTGTAACCCTTAAACGTATATACTGTTTCGTAGTTTAAGACTCACCTTTCTTACAATCAATGGAATTTGTAACCTTCATTATTATTTTATACAAATAATTGTCCTAATGTATAGATTGAAAAAAAAAAACTTCGTCCTGTGTGCTCATTGAAGGTTGCATTTAGGCAAATATTGCATTGGATTAAGTTTTCTTGCAGTGGCAATGCATGCGTTATTCTGACTCTGTTTTGTATTCAGAATATGGCGATTGTCTGACGCCGAAGAAACATGAAGGATAATGTAAAATAAAAATGCTTGCATAGAGAAAATTCATTAAACAAAACAAGAAATATATTTACTGTGCAAGAGAGAGTCTTTAGCTACAGCCTCACCTCTTGGGCTGCATGTTCTTTTGCGTATGTATGTTTATTATGAATAAATGCTAACGCTAGTCTAAGTTCGCAGTGGACCTAAGGGATTGCGTGAGTTGAAAAATATTGCATTATTTACTCATGTAGACACTGCTGTCTGGCTCCAAGATTAGCGCCCTAGAGCCTTTTTGAGCGAGGTTTATGTAATTTGCGTGAAGCCGAATCGATAGCATGTATTTCTCACCGATTCCTCGCAGTATTGGATGAGTGCGTGCTGATCCACATCTCAAAGGTCAATGCTAGATATTTGCAAACTTACTTTAGTAGGCTTCCTTTTCATAATATCTTTATGAAATAATTGTATGCATACGTGTATTTGATTGTATTGCGGTGGCCCGGTGATCCGGCTCCATAAAACTGATTTTGAGCCACCAAATTAATATCCAAAAACTCCATTTACGGTGACTTTGGTGAGTCGATCGGGCAGCAAAATTCGAAACGAAATTCCATATATCCTGTTATTTCTTGTCACTACATTTTCTTTTTTCGGGCGACCAAAAATTTCAAGTTGAAAGATTCAAGTGGCAGAGGAAATGTTTATATCGAGCCCTGACGTGTGCATTAAAGATCGATAAAGCAAGTCATCGTATGATACATCACGATTACAACACTCGAATTCATTCAAGTATACAATGTCTGGTTTTTATAAACATTTACACATTTCATTGCTAGTAAAGTTCGTATTATGCCCTATGAAATGTAGTATTGCAACAATATTGTCGTGAAAGAACGATTGAAAAAAAAAAACATTTTTACTTCAGCAAAGATCCCATCAGTGTGAATTCTTTAGATAACGAAACGGTCACAGGTTGGGGTCACAGTTTCTTTATCCTGATTTGTACATGTAATGTGTTATGCACCTTAAAGTTTGAGGAGTATTTCATCTGGTCCTTTAAGACGGTTTGCTTGTATTGATGTTCATTGTTTTAATCATTAACTCTCGTGAAGAGACGCGGAGTTCTGTTTACGCCAAGGGTACTGACATTACTAGGTATATTAATAAAATGTCTCGTTAACTTAATGTTTATACATGTGGTCCAGAAGGCAATCTTTTTAGAAAATTATCTTTGATTAGCCAGTGTGATTAGTTTTAGAGCCAAAAAATGGTGTTGATTACTAATTATGTATATCTATAATACTCGGATCTTGAAGGGATCGAATAGTTTTGGTCGAGACCAGGATTGTAACCAGCATGTAATGTCAAGGATTCAACGTTAAGTTGATGAAAATTGGTCTTGAAATGGCTAGAATATTAAAAAAAAACCCGATTCTTTTAAAAAGAATCTTTTAGGATCTCTTTGTTTACCTTGTTCCTGTATATCTCGGTCATTTCAAAACCGATTTTCATCAAATAAACTTTATGATAATTTTCCGTGGAATTGTATGCTCTAAAACATTTCATAGAGTGATTTCTGAATATTTCGCAAAATGTTGCAAGCTAAATCCTCACCTCAAGCAGAACTGTACAGTCCCTTTAAGAGTTTAAAGGAATAACTTCATTCAGTACAGAAGTAGATTAAGATATGATGAAAATGGTGGAAGTCAATAGACGTGTTTTTAATAATACAATACAGGTATAAAAAGGCTATCAGGGCCATAACCTCTGGTAGGATGGATTGCCCACATTGTAATCCTAGAAATATTTTTTGGCTGAAACTGTTTCCGTCATTGTCTCCACACCGAGACGTGTATAAATAAGTACGCAATGCTTAAAGCTGAATCAAATGAAGTATCAAATGTTTGTTTAGAAATATTTGTGGCTGAAACTGTTTGCTGAATTGTCTCCACACCGAGCCGTGTGTGAGCAAGTGTACAATGCCTTGATAGCTGAATAAATATGAATTGTGTTTGTTTTCCCGTACGTTGTCTTTGTAATCGTGATCAGTCGAGTTCATTGAAAGTAACGTAGAGGATAAATAGAGAGACTGAGTGCTGCTGATGACACGAGACTTACAACCATCAATGTGTGGTCAAGTGGTCGACTCACCCAGCAGCCTTTGCGATCATTTTCGAGTGGGCTTGCTGCAACGAGGGACCTCAAGTAGGCAGCAATAAATGATCATTGCATCTGTCCTCTGGACGGACCAGCCCTCTTTTTTATTTTATACGGAAAATCAAATTAATGGTAACATTGCTAACGATCAAAAAAAGTTTTTTTTTATGTGTGTCATTCTAATGTAAGAAGCATTTCGACAAAAATTTGACCCATTATCATCTCTTCTTTTTTTCCTTTTCTCTTGTGAGAAATGCAAATTTCATTACTCAGCAGTCGATTTAACTAAAACATGACGTAAAGTTTGATGTCATTACAAATGTGGCCCTGCATCACAAAATCAACAGAAAGTCGTCAGCTATGAATTTTTAGTGTAAGGCAGATTCTGAAAGAGCAGACTATAAGATTTGAAATGATGTATAACTCCATTGAAATCTAAATACTGGAAAGAAAGCACACACTCTGGAAAAGTGTGAACTGAGAAAATAGGCTCTGAAGTAGAGGATCTATTCAAGCGCTTGATCTTTACCAAACCGCCCTAGCTGTGCGATAAATGGGACCAAAAAAAAAATAAGATGTAAACCACCGGAGCAACAACAAAGGAGGGATTATCAGATTAAGCTGAAATTGAGCATGCTCTGTTGACACATTTTCCATGATTAATGCCAACCTCCAAAGCAGAAGCATCATCCTTTCAAAAGTTATCAGGACCAAAAGTGAAGAGCGTGAAAGGATTTTCAAGAAATGAAAAGGGGCCTCTCCATAAGACGTGCCTGATCTCACTACTCTGAAAAAAAAAGGCTGCAGAAAAAAAAACTGCTAAAAACACACTTTCCCGTTCATTTTATGATCCAAATCTTTGGAACAATGTAGAATGAGAACAGCTCTTTCCGAGAATATGTAAAACTCAAGATTGACTTAGTTGACCTGTTTTACCTCTTTTGGGTCCTCACGTAAAATCAGTGGGTGCCCCTTTTTGTTCGTTTTGTGATACACGGTCACAAATGATGCAAATGATTTTTAGGGCTGTCTCTATGACGGAAGTGGATGGTTTTTTGTTTTTACTTTGTTTTCTCTTTGCTGTGTGTGCGTATACGTGTGTCTTTGGGTGTGCTTGTGCACGCATACTTGTTCAGGTGCACTTGCGTGCGAGTGCTGTGTGTATGTGTAAGTGACTGATTGTGATTTTTCTTTTCTAAAGACGTACTACACAGGCATCTGCTTTTCTGTTGGTTACGCCGCACATAATTTTGAATATCAAATATGAACGTGACGTACTGTAGACTGATTCAAACCCTTTCTGTATCGTGAAATATCATTTAAAGTCTGCATGCACTGAACTTTTAAATCTTTGTTACTATTCATTGACTTTTAGACGTATGTTACAAATGTGATTTGAGTGGAAATTCATAAATGAAATGATATGAAAAGTGGAAACGTAAGACAAGGTATCAGATTGTCATTTTTCCCAAAAACGTATACAAACTATAGTATCGATTAAAGTTATATGAGCTAGTTGCACACTAATACTATAGGTATGACCACGAAAAATCTTAAATTCATCTTTAGATTCCTCAATTTTATGTTGATGCATCATTTTATACATCTGTCACTTACTATGCAAATGCTCATTGATGGCATTTTGTTTTTATGCAGTTCCAAATTATACGATCAAACTGCTAAGAGTGTATCTGACGATTTACTCAAAATAGCCTCTACATAATCATCTGTCTTGTGTCGCCTGTACAAACTCCCCATGCAAATTTATATAGTGTACCATGACCATTATGTTTCCATCTTGATGGGATGATTGATGATTGTCAAACAATGACTCAATCGTCTTGCGTGTCAATCAGAAGGTCCAGTATGTCTATCCATATATGAAGAGCTTGCTTCCAAAAGGCGCTAAATCCATCATTTCCAACGGATTTAGCACCTTTTGGTTGCAAGCTCTTCATGATATATCGTCTATTACATATACACACATATTTGTATATATATATATATATATATATATATATGTATATATATATATATATATATATATATATATATATATATATATATATATATCCATCGATATAAAAGTTAAATGAGAACGGTAGGAAACATTTAAGGAAGATCGCTGGACTGTCATTAATTGCACGTATCCCCTCAATGTCATCTCGGCTTGCTGCACTGGTAAGTTGAAGGGGAATTCCGAACCAGTCAACAACTGATCTGTAAAGAGATAGTAAAATTTTACAAGAACAATATGATGAAAATTTGATGGGGGATTGCATAAAGATTATGAAACATGAATCGGTTGACACTTGCTCTTTTTTATTTTGCCGAAAACTTCTCGTGTAGCTGAAATGAATAGATTATAAAAATAAGTGAGCTGATCATGGTATAATCTCGAAATTTTTAATTAATTGTGAACAAAAAAGAAGATACTGAGGCAAATTTAATTTTCCGTCAATGAAAGTATAAAATTCTTTCTGGCTGAATAACTTCAAAATAATGATCAGTCAGATGAATAAAGATTTGAGGCAGGATTTAACTGTTTTTGAGCAAACACACTGGATGGTATTCCCGCTAATAGCAGCTTGTGCATGGGAAACAAATACGCGAAATATCTTTCGCTATCTCCATGAAATGTGAAAGGAGCTGATTGCGTCTAGTGATGAAGTTTCATTTAACAATATGTGAAATGTCATGTGAATTCATCTAAATTGTGACTGACAAGCTGATTGAAAAGGACTTGTATACACAAGTGTATACACAAGCAAACAAAGAAACCGATAAACCTTTGTACTTATCAAGAGATGATGGTAAATAAAAAACGTGCGCATTACAATTCCATGCAATGCACCGTGTTTCATTAATACTTCAGATTACTGTGCCTTTCTGTATACATGGCAATGTATGATTATATCAGTAATATTGTGAAAGGATTGATAAATGTTCTCTGCCCCAATGATGTCAGGAGTAGGCCTGTTTGTGTTTTTTGTTATATGCTTCTTTGATGATAGATCAATGTAAGTGTATGGGTTCCATGACATTCGCCCCTGCGACAATTGCTCCCATGTTATATCTGCACGCTCAGCCAAACATTCTACCCACAAACGTAATTCTAACTTTATTCCTGATCCTAAGGCTGGATTCACATAGAAGTATACTATTTGGGTATACGGCGCACGTTTTCGAGGACACGCGATTAGCTTGAATCGAACAATAGGGTTTCCTAATATCGGGTAACATAAGAGGGCACTATTCGAAAACGCCATAGTTGCGTATAGTATAGTATATTATAGTATAGAGGGAATCGTGCTTGTTCGATTTTCATGCGGCGTATACTATCCCGTTCGGGTGCAGCAGCTGGTGTTCTGAATGTATGCCTTAGTATAGATAAGGTAAGTTACAAATTATAGTATTCTTGGTACTCATTTTTAATCATTATTATTAAAATAATTTGAAAATAATTTGGAAATAGATTCAATTCAAGAAAATATTGTTTATATAATTATTTCTTTATTATTTCACTTTTGCCATAAATTCACAGAGCTGGGATGGGGGAGTAGAATTAAGCTACCCACCCACACCCCCCCCCCCCCCACTATGAAAAAAAAAATGACGTCATCTAGAGGGGGTCCGGGAGGCCGTCTACGTACAATGTAAACTCCGTAAACTCCGTAAACCCCTCCCTTTAAGGATGGGGGACTCACCACAACCTCTCAAGGGTGTACAGCTCTGTCATCCGGAGATTTCCTTGACGACTGAATCCGAACAATAACGTCGGTAATGCGTCTGTGTCGATTGGCAACCACACCTTGCCATTTGAAAAAAAAAAACAAATTTCATATATTTTATATTCTATATGACAAGCATAAAAACGAAATGCAACATTTTATCATGGTGAATGGTATATCATTGAAACAAAAAGAAAGTATCAAATTTCTCATAATATATCTAAATAGAATAAGAAATGGAACACGCATATGCAATATATGTATCTGATAAAGTGTATTGTAACGTTGGTATACTCCATTAGCAATGATTAATCCACGGGGGAGTGGGGGTTCTACACTGGCCCACGGACTACATAAGCTTAAGTAGAATGTCCCTAAGCCTTGCTAAGGACATAGTTTTATATATATTTCCTTGATATTATCGTACTGTTCATATTGCACATTGTATGAGCAACTTAAAAAAGTCATATTGATAGTATATCACTTCTGAAAAAAAAACAACAACAACAAAGCAGTACGATATGCACCAACTCAAATTATCGATACCATTCAGATCCTTTATTCGCAGAAATGAAAAGAGTCAAGTTAAATGAGACCATTTTTTTTTTTTTTTTTTTTTTGCAAAACTCACTCTTTATGTTTCGGTTACATAATGGTCAGTTGTCATCCTCTTTTTTCTCATTATTACAATTAAGAAGGATATACATTCTTATCTCGCAAGACAAATTTCATGATTATAATCCTAAAACGGTGATGCTCTCAAGTCTATCAAACACACTGGGACCGATGTTTGGAACTTTCCACCTTCTAAAAGTCGAAGTTTAAAGTCCATGTACTCTTTTAGGAAAACTTTAATGTTGTTCCTTGATGGATATCAGTTATTTCATTGCCATTGTTAGTGTATTATACATGAAATTCTTTCGTAGAAATAGCGAAGCGTTTAATCTATTAACCCTAACTAGGCCGGGGGGGGGGGGGGGCTCCGAGCCCCCCCCCCCCCCCCCCCGACGTTTCGCGCGATGTATCGCTAACGCGAAAAGCTAGCGCCGCGACGTTTCATGATTTTTTTCTTTCGAGTCTCCCGCATCTTTTGACACCAAATTTGCAATGATGCCCGGGCGCGCGGTTCCGAAGTTGCGCATAAATATGTACATGCATGTCAGACCAAAAATTGCTCAAAAACGTGAATTCGTGTACAATTTCAAGGCAAACTGTGCTTGCAGGCAAATTTCATAAAAGCATGATTATTTTGGGGTTTTAATGATTAAAATCAATTAATAACATACTTTTTTTTTGTTCGGAACAATGTCGCGGACAAGTTTCATCGAAAAAAACAATGAAAAACATAAAGTCGAAAAAACAATGAAATACATAAGAAATTCAAAAAACAATAAAATACTTAGGAAATTTTTCAGATGGCACAATTTTTTTCTCTTATATTTGCTCAGGACACTAAAAATATTATTTACACAAAAAACGTGCCCATTTTGAGCTTTATTTAGTGATTTATACCATATTGTTTGATTTCATGCATCATTATGCATAAATTAGTATAATTAAGCATAAATGATAATTTTTAAAAACATTTAACTTCATGGTGCTTTAGATTACGTCATAGGCAATGTGTGTGCGAATTTTCTGAATAGCCCGGCCTAGTTAGGGTTAATCAATCATGTAACCGTCTATGAATTTTTTACTGCTCACATGTACCTCGGTGAGAAAAACATTTTGTCATGCCTTACTGATCAGCGATCCAGGTGAATCTACTTTGTGTAAACCTTAAAGGGATGGTACAGTATTGGTGGAGATGAGAATTGGGCTTATGATATAACAGGGTATACCATTTTAAGAGGAATTCAAAGTTTATTCGATGAAAATCGGGTTTGGAATAACTGAAACATCCAAAAACAAAGTAAAACAAAGCGATCGTAATAAAGTGTGGGTCCCACACTTTTATACTAGAATCGCTCTTTTTTGGGTATTTCAGCCATTTCAAAACCAGTTTTCATCAAATAAACGTTGAATTCCTCGTAGAATTACATGCTCTTTCATAATAGGTTTCTCATTATCTCACCAACAAATGTTAGAAACCTGAAATTAGTTCTCAACCAAAACTATACGATCCCTTTAATAGTGAAAGCAGACAGACCTCTTCTTTCTCTTTCTCCTTTATACTATCATATCTCTATGCAAGTTATCCCTCCGTCCTATTTTCTTTGGGTATTATATGCCTTATGTGTATTGTGTACGGAGGCTGCATGCAAATCAAGCCTCTAGCCCCACTGCATTATTCATAATTGAGTATATGAATATAAGAACGACCCAAGTCCAATTTTTGGCCAAATTCAGTTTTTCATGGGAAATTGTAGCTTATCCATGGACTCATCTTGTGTGTAAATGATAAATCTTAATTACCCCCGGAAGTGCCTAAAATGAATGAGTTAAATCTTATATCAATGTAAGAATGAAGGACTTGGGTCATTCTTACATTCATATAATAGCGCCCTCTGTCATCCTTCTCCCATCTCTATAGCAGAATATCATGTATATGAATCAAAGAACGACCCAAGTCCACCACACAAAATGGCCTCTCCACAATTAATGTAAATGCTAATTGTCATAATGATATATGTTCTAATTTGTATATACAATGTTACCTTCCCATCACAGTTAAATAGAATATTATTGGACAAATAAAAAAGATATGAAGTTTTTTTTAGTTTACTCGAAATGATCCTCCATGGACTTGGGTCGTTCTTATATTCATATACTCAATTGTATTGCTGATACGTTTTGCTGTAGATTGTGTAAAAGCAATGAAGAAAAAAATATATGCAACAAATATACATATTTTTAAGTATAGTTCCCTAATTGTCAGGAAAAACAAATATTTATATTATAATTGTTCATTTACATTTAATATAAGAAACCATGATGTAGTCTTGACATTGTAGAGAAATTTATTAGGTCAATTCCGCTTCTATCGGGCGAGATATTATCAAAAAAAAAGAAAGATACTTAATTAATTAGATACAGTTATGCCGTCTTACGTCATTATGTTAGGTTCAGGCAAGCTTATCGGACAGTGAGGTTAGGTTTTACTCGATTAATTAAGTTCAAACCGAACATGAAACTTCTACTCTTTTGTTCGTCTGGTTTTAATCAATTGTTTTTATCAATCTATTATCAATTTGGATATTGTTGAAGTAATGATGCTAGGTTTTTGTTTTTTCTTTTGCCATGCATCAAAATGGAACTGCAGCTGAACTAACTGACCTTGGCTTATTATGTAGGCGTGTAGGTAAACAAATACGGGGCTACTACGAAGAAAAGACAAATCAGTGATATTTTCGATGTCAGTCTACACACGACTGTAATGACATGATAGTTACTAGCAGGAGGAAGTGGTAAAGAAAAATCTACAACTGCAATTGTTTTCTTCCATACGAAATAACAAGCAGAGCATCCTCGAGTTCAATAGTTGTGCAAACACGGTGTATAAGATGTTTGCAGTTTAAACCCTATGAGTAGAATAGACTAATCCCAGCTTTCAACTGAGGCAGGTTAATTTACCATCATAACGGTGTGCCCTTTGAACGGGCGTCTTGGGATTGAAACATCATGAGTTGCTTGTTCTTATCACCGTAAAACAAACTGATAAGCTACCACAGAGTGCTATACTGACCGTTGAACCAGGAAATTAAAGTAAAAAAAAACGATCCACCTGGAGTTACATGAGACAGCATAAGAAATGCAGGAATGACAGAGAAGACAATCATTTTCATATGTGCGTGATCCTTTTCTTTCGGTCGCATGGAGTAATTCTTACTGCGGAGAAATTACAGTATTCCGGGCAAAACGTGGAGTCATTGAATGGGTCACAAGAATGGAACTACGATCCCGAATATTAGCGCTTCGATGTGCAATCATCATCGGCATGAACGTGGCAGTTTGCGGTAAGTTTTGTGATGTTAATTTGGCGCAGTACGCTGGGGATAGCGTAATATCAAATTTTCACGTTGACACGTTTTGTGAGGATGGATTGCAGCTAGAGGCAACGAGTGTCAAAATCGCACAAGAAGAGCGAATCAAAACGAAAGCAACGGTATATTGAAATACATCATGTCTATGTCCAATGCTTGTGCGTATTTTTTTTTTAATGATAGAATAGCACCATTTTGGATACTACGTGTAATGAGATTTAGAGAAACAGGATAAATCTACATGAATTATGCATATAAGACGCAATGAGGTATTGCCTATGGTCTGCGGGAAGAATTTCTATTTATCCAGTCGATCATGCACTTGTCCTCAACATAATATGTGTTATCCAAATTCATAAAGATATTGTATGGCTTCTTATATAAATTGCGATACGTTACAGCACATGTGTAATATAATTTACCTAACTTCCACATTGACACAGATGAAGACATTACACAACCTATCTGAAGTCCAAACAGTCGAAATTTGCTGAGCTATACGACGAGCTCTGTGAGAAGGGCAATGAAATGAATAAATTCTTGTCGGGACTAAATCATAACTGTCCTGATATCCTGAATGTGCACGGGATTGTTGTTCATATCGAATTTCATGAGGATGACTCCATCATTGGTCCTCATTACGAGAGCCTCATTTTTATTTAATTTCTGACTTTTAGCGTATAATGACTCACATTTTTTTTTTAATGATTATACAAGTAGTTATCTTAATCCGGATATGCTATCACAGGAATAGGAGGAAACTTGACCATCTGAAAACATTTTTGATAATGCATGGGTAACCCCATGGGTGTGTCTTTTTTGTTAACCTAAACAACTAAATGTTGCTCCAAAGTCACGTGGGATTCGCGGCGAACGAAGATGGACAGACAAAATATCATTTACTGAGTATTAGAGACGACGAAGAATTGCTTCAAGCAGAACATCGAATGGAAGATACAGGATTAGTATCAGATTCAGCGTCGCGTCCGTAAATATCCACTCTTGATAACAACAATAATAATTATAATAGTTGCATTCATAAGGTGCTTCATACTGGCGTTTCTAAGCGCACTGGTGCTATTCATACAGAAGGCTAGAAAACACAATAACATGAACAAAACCAACATATTTAACAATAACATAAGAAGAAGAAGAAGAAGAAAATACATATGATACAGTGATACAATGATAAATAACTGGCTATGTGCGCCTCCATATCTTGGTGATATCAATAACTAGATTGACTTTCATTTTATCATTATGCAAAGGTTGGACAAAGCTTAATAAATACCCTAATGGACTTTTATTGCATGAAATATTCATATAATATCATTAGAACAGTGTTACACGGATGAGCATAGCTAAAGGTGGATATCATACCGGTAGATATTTATTTCTAGATGCAAGGGACACTTTTGGAGATATCTATAGCTATATACGATGGTTTGCACAAGGTCTGTAAAATGTGGCAGGGATTCAAATAACAAAAATCACTTACAAAATATGGAATCATCATGTCCGTCACATTTTCTGTCTCAGATGTGACTTATCTTCCTGTTGTCTAATCTGTGTAATTACAGTAAAAGTAATGACTGTCTAATTCTATATCCACGAACTCCCCACCAATATGTTAAACATGTCCCTCTCTATTAATAAACTCACCTATTCATAGTTATCCAATTCAACCAGAACCTTTATAAACGTGCACTTTACTAAATCGAAGAACAGCTCTTGCCCACCAATCCATACGACATGCTGGTCCTCACATCTGGAATTCTCTTTCTCGTGAAATACTACCGTGCCAAACAAAACAAAACAAAACAAAATTTTGTTTTGCGTTCATCAAGTTGACATATCAACGAGTCTTCCCATGTTATGTTACCAGAGTTATCACTTTTGTATACCTTTAACCATCATGATATCCCTCTTCATTCTTATTTTCCTCTCGATCTTTCTTCATTCCTCTCTCGTTCTCTTATATCCCTAACTATTTTTAACTTCTTTGTGTAACGTATATGTACATAATTTTGTGTACGTTATACCTACTGTACGTTCCAGACAAGCTTTTCATAGCTAATGACGATCCACACAAAGTATGTATGACATAATTCCATGTACAAACTATGCACATTTTTGCGTGATATGATACAATTATGTTTAAGCACTTGGTGAATAAATCAAATGAAATCAAAATAGGGAAAAATTACGTAGCTTATTTCTACTTAAATTCTAAAAAGTAAGTCATACTTTTCAGGCTTTTTTCGTCGGAATGTTCCAACATCCTCGCTATGATGTTTTTTCTGCATACTTTCAAGAAGATATTCACTAGTATGTTTTTACCTATTTTATACCTTTTTATATTTCCGATCTCTGTCCCCCCCCCCCCTTTGCTCCTTTCTACTGGGGAAGATAACATACGGATTATAATGAACAATAATCATAAATCACCAAATTTCACCATTCTTCATTACCGTAACGTCATGTAGCCTATAAGCATAAGCTATTACTGTTCTGTTATCGTAATCACTAAGTTTGTGGGATCTTTTATTGATATAAAATTAGCCTTGATTCTTTGTTCCCATTTCTTGCTAACCCCTGGTTTATATACATCAATCCCCCCCCCCCCCAAATAAAAAAAGATATAATCAGCAAATTTAATTTGTCTACAGGAACATTCAACATGAAAGTATCGCCACAATTCATACAGTCCATGAGTCATACGGCCTACTAGTCATAAAGCTCGAGGTTCGAGACTAAGAAAACAAGGCCTGATATACGAGACCGACACATAGGCCTTGAGTTGTAATGTCGAACTCATGTGCTGTTTTCACCCAATGTCGAACTCGTGGTCTGAATGACTTGTGGGCTGTAAGACTCATGGACCTTTTTTTTTTCCAATGTCGAACTCGTGAGTTGTATGACTCGTGGGTGTCTGTTTGGTGGGATTACCTCGTTTTTGCGAGTTGTAAATGGCAAAATAGGGCTTCACTGTCTATTAAGAGACGTGAAAGGGAGACAACTCAGAATACAGAATAAAGAATTCACTGAATGCAGAAAGTTTACTAGAACACAGCCCTCAATTTTAAACAAATTTGTACAGACCGTTCAAAAGATAATAATAATATTGACAGTGCTGGTGTTCAAAGACGTAATTTATTGTATATATTTGGGGATATTCTAGAACCAAAACCTGATCTCGTATAGATTTATGTCTTTCATGAACCTTTGTTACATATGACAGGGAACAACATGTATGCAAGTTTATCATAGGGGAAATTTTGGAACGATACCCTGATTTCGTATAAACATTTTGTCTTACATGAACTTTTGTTTCTTCTAACAGGGAACATACTGGACATGACATGTGTCAATTTCAACCCAACCTTTGATCCCAGTCAGCCCGCTTCATTTGCTGCTATTCTGAGCGGTGCTGACATGACAAGTACACTGACCTTTCAGAGGTCAATAGACTTGACCTCGGGGTCAGATGTGACAAGCTGGTGTTCTTACGATGATGACGTCTCCTCGTGTCAGTTACCATCGGGTTCAAATATCCAAAGCTACCTCACCTCTTCGGCAAAGGTCACCTTACCTGTTGATGCTGGAGACAACTTCGGGGCTTACTCATGTCGAGCTGAACGGTACAATTGGACAACATCCGCTACGACTCTGTTAATGCGTTCGGACGGTAAACTATTCTATCCCTTTGTATTTACGATGGTCAGTTTTCCCTCCTATCATCGGTGGGCAACAAAAAGGACAAAATGTCCTGTAGCAACTAAAGATCTCTAGCTTGCAAATTCAGATTGAGTATTTGAGCCCTTAAAGTCCGTGAGTCCTTAAAGTCATCAAAGTCGCCGTAATTTTCGAGAAATTGAATTACAAAAAAAAAACATGTTAGAAGAGCAAAATCATCGTAGATGCTGCTGTTGGGATAAAGCAGGGAAATAGCTCTTTTCTTCTTCTTCTTCTTCTTCTTCTTCTTCTTCTTCTTCTTCTTTTGTAGTGTGTGTGTGGCTATAAAACAAGCCGATATGGACAACAGAAAGGACAGTTTCAAAAGCGTCACAGATGTGATATGATATTCACAGATGTAACTTGAACGTCATAGTGTTTGTCACTGCCTAAGGGTGCCTACATATCATGATTCCTTCAGTGAATGATATATTTTGCATTGGATATCACGTACATAGAGACCGTGACGTTTTTACTCTTTTTGATTCACAACTGTAATAGGCATTTAAGTAGATGAATGACGTGCATGTAACCAGGGAGGTGAAAAAACGAAACAACACGGGAAGTTCAATTTCATTGAGATCTTCCACTCTAAGTATACTGTTTCAATGAGCCTCTTCTCCTAAGGGTGCCATATTCCTCATTATGTTGAATGATGGAGCAGATCATAATCAAATGTCTTGTTGAAAGCGTACACTTGACCGGGGGAGGGGGGTAATTTTGCTTTTGACTTTTCGTTAGTAAAGTGTAATGACCGGCCTTGTGGCACTTTCGTTTCGCAACCAAGCTCGAGTAAATCAACGTATTTCAAGTTCAAGTTGCTTTATTCCATCTCCAACAAATTGATGATACAATGCATTTCTTGTGTCATTCTTCTCTTTTTTGTGTGTGTAGTTGGAAGGCATGTCGATGTCATAATTTGCCCATAAAATGAAATTGAGAGATTTTTTTATTGTTTTTCCTCCAGTCTTGAATGATTAACTTATTGGGTATCTTCTTGTCCACATATTATTAATGCGCAGCCAATTTCACCCCCGATAAATTGACGGTAACTGCCAGTATTGACGAAGAAGTACGTCTCGTTATGAACGCTGGGACAGGAGCTGGTACAGGCTCACTCGTCTGGATGCTCAACGGTCAAACAGACCTTTCCGCTTCTGTGCAAGCTAACCAACTGAACATCAGCAGGGCAAGCAAATCAATGGCTGGAATACATCACTACTACTACAGCAACATGCCGGAGAGAGGTGGATTCATTAGGCTGATAGTTCGAGGTAAATAGGCATACAATCATACTTTAAAAAGAGAGGAAACGCTGCAGAAGTCACAAAAACCATGATTCCGGTCACAACCCCCAAAATTCCCCCCAAATTCTAATTTTTGGTCGAGCATCAACCAGTGACTGACTAGGCACAACTGATTTCTAGGTTATCGGTTAGTCTCTACGCCAACGTGTCCGCGGCGACCGACCAGTTTTCACCCCCTGGTGAAAAAAAAAAGCAAAAGAAAAAAAAAACACTCTTGGTGTCCGAGGGGCAACCTCCAGGCACCGACCTAATCGAGCGGTCGCTGGCGAGCGATATTAGGGACAAAAATAGTAAAAATAAAATGATAGAAGAAAACGAAGGGACCAGATGAGGAAGAGGAGCCAGGGCACTAAGGAAGAGGTAGGGGAGGGATACAGAGAGGCATGGAAACTTCATCAACATCTCTCCTTGAAAGAAGAAACATGTAGCTGCAAGGTTCTCTTCCCATCTCCCTGATCTGACATTTTCAGGTAGCCCACACAGAATAGGACTCGGCTATCAACATGGGGGACAGGGAAGACACTGACAACTACTCTGGAGCTGATGAGATGAAAGCTAGAAATTTAGGGTTGTTATGTAGACATAGTAACGTATTGTTATTCAAAATTTAGTTTAGCCTATTGAATGAAATTGTAATTTATGAAAAAAGTCGCTGAGAATAAAATTATAACATAAACTTAGGAATAAAAATACAGTAAAAATAAAGGAATGATTACATTCTTTTCATCTTTGGATTTCCTCCTTTCATTTAATTTTCTAATTTCTACCTGTTATTTATCCTTGGTTTCAAATAGCTGAGGTGTAATTAAATCATTTTCTTTTAGTTTTGATTTCATTAATCAATCTATAATTAAGCTTCTACACTCAGCAAAAAAATAAACATATTTCAAGTTCACATTCCTCATAGAATGTATGGCTTAAAGGTAATGTTTTGTATATCATCTTAAAGGTTATTTGATTGACAATCATTAATAAGGGAAATTGTATGCATGAGTGAACAAATTAGATTCTTTCTTCTACAAAACAGGCAAAAATTCACCTAAGAAACACAAATAACATCCTCCCCCCCCCAAAAAAAAAAACACAACAACAACAACAAAAACTATGATCTCGTCAATGTCATTGTAACCATCAAACGTAAATAAAGGCTAAAAGATGATTTAGGAAAAGTGAAGAATCCTCCGTCAAATTTCATTTCAAATAAAATTAAAGACGAAGCAACATCAACAAAAATGGTGGAAATTTCAAATGTTACTGCAAATAAAGATAATTGAAAATTTGGTCCTTGAAGTTCTCTTCTGAATTCTTAGATCCTGAATTAAAAGAATGGAATGAAAAACAAAAGAATCTGTCTATCATTTGAGTTTGTGTTGACAGAAAATTCCTATTTCCTCCATTTAGTATCCCTCTTAGTTTTTGTTTGAGGTCATAAAGAGGTACAATGGAACGAAAAATTATTTTTGCCATGTCATTCATGTCTGTAATTCTTTTAGATTAGCCTTTTGTCATCATTGCTGTCTTGAATGGTATTTTCAAAGAAATGAAAAATGTAGATTTTCTGCAAATTTTACTTGTGTACGTGGGAGGACAAAAACGAATATGTACACTCATGTGTAAAGTTTGCCTTTGTACCCTACCAGGGTGACAGCCAATTAAATTACCTTTAGAATGGCATAATATGCTACAATGATTTTTATCAAAGTCTAATACGGGAAATATGAACTTCAAAAGGTCTTTGCTTTTTTGTTGGATGAATATAGCACATACAACAAACCAATGTTCCATATTATGCGCTTTACAATGTCTCTTACCATTTTACAATGTTATCACAAAAGCATATTTGGCAAATGACACTAAACAAAATAAAACAAAAATTGATGCAACCTTACAACACAAAAAACAATCTGTACGCATTAACATACCTACCCTAACTTACAAAAAAAGAAGAAAACGTTTTCTTTACAAATTATAAAGCTTTATGGCAAATTGAATTCCATTTTGAGAATAATGAGGTTGAAGGAAATTAATTTGCATAGAG
Organism: Diadema antillarum; assembly: GCF_040938485.1. Classification (NCBI taxonomy): domain Eukaryota; kingdom Metazoa; phylum Echinodermata; class Echinoidea; order Diadematoida; family Diadematidae; genus Diadema; species Diadema antillarum. The sequence continues at coordinate 2,448,904 of NW_027270992.1, read as the reverse complement.
GCTTTCATGTATTCCTGTTTTCACAAAAGTACTGGGCTTGAGAACCTCGCTGTCGTGGTCGTTGAGGTAGAATTAAGAGTATCGTAGACCTTGTTGTGCTGTCAGATAGAAAGCAAAAGCGTTGTTGTTTATGATCCAGTCACATAGGTATATACCCAGGTAGATCGTAAGAAATTTGAGGCACAGAGCTGCCGCCGCGCCGCCGCGGCGCACCGGTTCGCCTATGGGACATCTGCAGATGACCTATCTATCGCCGGTCGGTTGCCGAGTGATTTCGACAAAAACAAAAAAAAAAGCCGGTGGACGGCAGGAAATCGTCCAGTTTCCGGTGGGAAATTGCTCGATGACTGCTGGAACTCGCAAAATGCCTAAAATTGACCGGTAGCCGACGGAAAATTGACAGGTAATCGCTTGGCAGTCGCTGGGGTTTTGCAGCCTGCTTGACGGTGCCAAAATGTTAGCGGCGACCGAGCAAGCGACAAATCGGTCTTTCGCTGCACTGAGTCTTCTAGCGATTCCTGTTTCTTCTAATATGCATATCATTATGACACTGAGGAAAGTGACGTAATGAACACTATTACCAGTGTTTGTCTATTCCGAACAAAGGTTCACTCATATCTGGTGCTACATCGTAACTGATACCATGAAAGAATGAATTAAATTTCCATATATTAGCTTCCCTGTTTACACAAAAAGAGATTTACATGGGATCACATTGGTTATCTTTATTCTCCTTTTCATACTCTAAAAGCTACAATACCAATACAATCTCAATGGCTTTTTTATTGGGATTTCGAAGAAAAACGCTATTATAGAAAATAGAATTCCCAGCAGCTGCAATCATGTGATTTATGAGAGAAAATGTAACTGAAAATAATATCGTCATGAAGAAAATGGATATGGAATGTTACTTTTGACTTTATGGTGTCCTCTTTAAAACTGTTATCGTATTTATTTTCTAAAACCAGGATGTCTCGATAACCTTTGGGGGCCCATTTGTCAATATACCTGCCCGACGTGCTACAATGGAGGCATCTGTGACGACACTAGCGGGCGCTGTGTTTGTCCTCCAGGATTTATGGGCGATCATTGTGAAACGGGTAAGTGTATTATGTCTTTGAACACTAATATGCGCATCCATCTTTTATTTTTATTTGAGACGGATATACATGTATCCGTCCCCTCGGATTCTCAACGGCTTTCCAAAGGAGCCCTGTGTACAGTTACATGAAAAACCCCTGGACTACAATAGCCTTCATACAATTCACATACCGGTACACGTATAACAAACCTACAAAAAAGATGTGAGACTGACATATACTGAAATCGGTATAGACGAAGTGAATCATTCAAGAAAACTATATGAAGAGTTTGTTTGCAAAAACCGATAAGTCCATATTTGCGAAATGGAGATATTTGCGATTGAAGGTCAAGAAAAATAAAGAGAATAATAAGAAAATTTTTGCTTCTTTTCACTATAACTTCAAGAATGTACCTTTATTTGTAGTGACCAATATATCATTCAAAAGGTATCATTTTTTTTTGTCCTTTATGACAGAGACCGTACTTCAAAATCTTCAAAAATGGACTTATCGGTTTTTGCAAACAAATTCTTCATATATCCCGTACCAGTCAATATCTGTATAATCTATATATAATATATATATATATATATATATATATATATATGAGATTGAAACCTAAAATGGCATTAAAACGCTTTATCCTGGCGAGGAAAGCGCATGTTTTTGAAACAAGACAAAAGACAAACAAACAAACAAACATGCGCTTTCCTCGCCAGGATAAAGCGTTTTAATGCCATTTTAGGTTTTAATCTCATATATATATATATATATATATATATATATATATATGATATAGATTAAACAGATATTGACTGGTACGGGATGGAATATAACATTCTTTGGACCGGCAGGGAGTTATATTTTCCCAAGGGATTACTAGTATTATTTTGATCACGAGGGATAATATAACTCCCTAGCGTTCAAAAGATTGTTACATTCCACCCCCTATCAGTCGATATCTGTTACATTAGATGGCCTTGCCCTTGATTACGCTTTACAGAAGAGCCTACACCTATACACGACGCATAACCGTTTAGTATACGCTCATAATAGCCCGACCAGACACTGTGTGCACTCTGTCGCGATTTTGTACAGCGGCAACTGGGCTGTGTAGCACGTAACAGTAAGTTAGGCTCATGTCCTCTAACGACAGTAGGTCCTAGGCCCTACTCTTGATATGCTCAAGTCTAGTAACGACGCGACGCTTTATAGTTAAATTAGGCTCAGAGGTCCTAAAGATCAGCAGATGTTCTACACTAGGGCCTAACGTCAATGCAGGCCTAACGTTACACTGACAATGAATGAATTGCCCTCGTTCTATTAAAGAACTGAACTGAACAAAATGTCTCTAGACTATTAACTCGCTTGTTTTAGGACATGTTTAGTGGAGTTAGAATCCCTATCCTCCATAATCTTATCGAGCTCGTCGTCGTCTATTATAGACAAAACGGGGTTCCATTTTGAAGTGTGAATCCAAACTTCGCGGGCCGAATGATACGCGCATACGGAAACGGTACATTGGGTACGGTACCTACGTTATTAGGCCTACCAATAGGCCTACCAATAGGCCTACTCTTTGGTTATTACACTGTAGCCTACGTAACGTTTAGCTTTCCGAATTCTACCCAGGCAGGCCTCCTAGCGCATAACGCTACTCCGCGCCGCGCCGTGCCGTCTACTCTCTCACGTACTGGCAGTATCGTGGGAGGCCGGATGGGGGGAGGAGGGGAGGGGATGGGTGGAAACAGATTATATCGTTCCAGACTGCAGTTATCGATAGTAATCTTTTGCTCCTCCCGGTTACCGATGTGGTCCCGCACCCTTATATTGGTGTAACTGTTCATATTTCAACCGTAAGAGGGCGACACACATGAAAAAAATATATTCATTTGACCAGGTGGTCAATATAACGAGCTGGGAAAATACAACATTTGCGATCTTCGCAAATACTATCATGTGACGAACTCTCGACCAATCACATACCAGAAACTGTCTAAGCCATCTAATATAGATGGATATTAAAGTCTGTCTAGCTGTTGAAAACATATAAAACGCTCCCTTAACCAACTGTTTGTAGAGAGTGATTTATGCATTCGACGGATGTCTTGAGCCCAGAGACATAGACGACTGTGGGCGCAATAATGATAATGTCACAGGTGTAGGGCTATGTGTAATGGAAATTGTTGAAATTGTAGAAATTAGCTATAATGCGTATCATATTTGTACGTTGATTTTCTTGATTAAAAATGTAAATGTGACCGTATGTCACAAAACAAACAAAAAGTCGCACGCACTGATTATGTGTGAGAGCTGAATATAGGTGAAACAGGTCAACCTAGCCAGTCTTGACCTTTTCATATTTTCTGAAAGCGTAAGTCTTCTTCTCATTATAATGAAATTTGGGATCATAAAACAAAATGAAAATTGTTTTTTAGCAGTTTTTCTCGAACCCGTTTTGATATAATAGTGTGATTAGGTGTTACTCGAAGAGTCCTCTTTTCTTAAAAACCCTGTCCATGCTCATCACTTTGAACTCCAATAACTTTAGAAAGGATGACGCCACTGCTTTGAAAGTTGGATTTGATCATGAAAAGAATGTGTTGATAAAGCAGGCATAAATTCAGCTTAATCTGATAATCCCTTCATTGTTGTTGCTCTGGTGGTTATCATCCTGTTATTAGTTGCATTCATCGCACAGCTAGCGCGGTTTGCTAAAGATTAAGCGCTTGAATAGACCCTGTTCTTTAGAGCCTCTTTTCTCAGTTCACATTATCCAGAGTGTATATTTTCTTTCCAAGGAGAGTCCATTGGATTGAGTTATAATACCATTGTAAAGCTTCGAGTCTGTTCTTTTAGAATCTGACCTTAACTAAAAAGTTATGTCTGGCGACTTTTTGTTGGTTTTGTGGTGCAGGGTCACAACAGAGAATAAATAAATCAAATTAAATCAGATCAAACCTCTCCCGAAATAGCATTACATACCAAAGAATTAGAACAAAAGATTTATCAACCTTTTGTCATATGAGTTTCACTGAAGTTCCCTGCGACTATGAACATATACATGTATCAATCTCCAGTTCCCATGAACCTGTTTTCTTTGTACTCGGCATCTGGGAGCCTACACCATGCAAGGCAGCTGGTTTTGCGCCTCATGTGGGCAGTGCGTATACTTTGATAATGCGTGTCTGACGTGCTGCTTCCAAATCAATGCAACATTTTGTACATATCGCAAATTATTCAAATTCATGAAATTCTTCCGTCGAGATATTAACGTTGATGTAGGGCAATTTGTCAATTTTGTACATCGCAAATTTCTTTTTTAACTTTTGTAAAAAAAATACATATATATATATAAAGAGTGTGTTCTACCAATTGCGAGAAGGCTATCATCTGTCTTATGGTTCAAATTGTATAGTAATGGGCCTTGTTTTCATAAATTAAAGTTTTCCCCACTATGGGAGAACATTTTAAGGGAGGACGCACATAAAATCGAGCACAGCACTAACTATGTGCTCTAAAACTTCGTGACATCTAATACATCGTTGTAAAATATCGATTCAATAACAAATGTAACAACGTGTTTTTTTTTAATTGTTACAAAATGCTACATTTTCATTTGTTAGGGAACATGCAATTTTCTTTTCTCTGTGTGTTTGACAGTAAGTATAGCCAGTTCTTTCCTTCCATCAAGTCACGAATCTATTCTGCCAAGCAAGCATGCAACTTCGGTCATACTGCAACAATTGAAGTCTATGTGAATGATACATGTAGTTTGAATTCACATGCTTATGACCATAATGTGATCATTTCATTCATGACAGCATGTCTGTCCGGCTATGTGGGGAAAAAATGCTCAGTTTCATGCACGGATATGAGCTCCCCTAGCAGCGACTGTCAGAGGGCACTATTCTGCCTTCCAGACCCGTACGGATGCCACTGCGCTGCTGGTTGGTCGGGACTGGACTGCAGTACAGGTAAGAGACAGATCTGTAGTGACTTTCCGCTTTTTTCGGTGCATTTCACTTGGCTTTCGCGTCATGACTATGAATGAAAGAAATTTGTGCATTTTGTCTAATTGGTGACATAACATCTGCTCCTGCGACAATTGCTCCTACACTTTCCCCAGTACTCTGGATTTGGATTAGAATTGTGATAGTTTTTTAGGTTTAGTTTGATGTAAGGATTAGGATTGGGGTCAGGGTCATGTTGTGGGTAGAATTTATGTTTGGTTTATCGTACAAGTAGTTCATGGGAGCAATTGTCGCAGGAGCAGATGTCATGAAACTATCTAATTAGGCCTACTGCCTTATGACTGCCATGTGGGAAAACATTGTTGAAGTTATGTAAACTCATGCTTTTAGAGGTTAAGCAAGTCTGTTTTTAATATAATACTATGTTTTGCTACGGCCAAGTGTTACTTAGACTAAAATAAAGATTACATAGATAATTAAGATTTTAGTTTCTGACCTTGGCGACACTAGTAGTGTATGTTGCACGCCCGCCAGTTTCACTGATATCTCTATACACATGGACTCTGTTATTGATTTTTGTTGAACGCACACATTGATTTGCTGTATTTGCTGAGCTTCAGAAGATGCTACATAGTAATATGAGGTTAATGGAACTTATCAATTTTTTTTTGAATTTGTTTGAAAAAAAAAAATCAGGATGTGCTGCCGGTACGTATGGTGCGGACTGCACCCAGACGTGTCACTGTAGTGCGTCATCCAACCAATGTGACCCAGTAACTGGTTCATGTGACGGTCAAGGAGGTTGTGATACAGGCTGGTATGGTCCCCAGTGTCAAGGTATGAATTCAATTACCTTTCTCCTCTGGGCTCTTCCGGATTGTTTGAACAAACAAAGAAGTCCAGAAATGTTCTTAATGCCATAACAATTAGATATCAACTCAATAATTCCGTAGTAATTTTCTGAGAACGACTGTCCAGCTTCTAATGTACTATTGTGAGAGAAAAAGATTATGCCTAAAACAATAATTAAATGAAGCATCAAATATGGGAGACTAGTTAAGTCCAGCTTGTAATTGCTGCCTATACCACTGCATAAACAAGCAATTTGAATGAAATTAGTACTGTTTTCTAATGATAATGAAGCTGCATATCATTTATGTAATTAGTTCATGAGTATTCAGTTTGAGAGGGAAATCGACTTGTGACCAATCTAGGGACATGTGTATTATGACTATTTCCTGAGAGTTAAAGCCCCCTCACACCTGAGCGAATGTAGGGGGACGAAGGGGGACGAATGGGAAAAACGCACGAAATGCGCGCGAATTCAACGATTTCAAATAAAATTGCCTTCAAATCATCCGATTATAAACTAAAGTCAAATATGATTAACGAACGGTAAGCGAAGGATGAATATGACATGCGAAGGATAGCGATTTTTCGGTTTACTTCTTTGAGTAAATTGCGGCCGAAGGCGAGCGAAGGGTTGATATGACCCGATAACACGAACGAACAATGAGCAATGGTTTGATATGGCGTGCGATTGGAAACGAAGACAAAAGAATATAGATCAGGCGTTCTCGTACGTGTGTGTGCGCTCCTCGGGGAGTATAAAAGCGACCAGGGGGGTTTCATCAAAGAGTTCGTCGGAGGTTTTCACCGACAAATTTGCTATCAGCCAATCAGACGCAAGGATTTCAGTAGCTTTTAACAGTTGTCAGTGTAAATCACTGACAAAAAGTTTCATGAAACACCCCCCAGGTCAGTCCAGATTTCAGTGCGGCCAGAGAAATCATCTACGCAACATTTACATTTAAAGGATGTCAAAGATAAACAGTAAAATCAGCCGGAAGATTCCAGTATTTTTGGCACTGTAAACATTAATGGTTTTTTTCGCAAAAATTGTGCGAGTACGTGGAACACTGTAAAACATCGGTGTTAGATTTACACCATGGGTGTTAAATCTAACACCGATCAAACTTCAATAGAGGACCACACCCACAGGTGTAGAAAATGCACTGTGATGGTGCTGAAAAGTGTTCACCTGACACTTCGTGGTGTTAATTTGACACTGTACCTGGTGTTATTTTGACACTATACTGGTGTTAATTCAAAAATGTCACCACATGGTGTTGATTTGATATTTGTTGGTGTTAATATCAATGGTTTAACACCCGTCCAGCTTCAATAAGAGACCACACCAGCTGGTGTTACTGTGGTGTAAATTTATTTTCACATTTTTCAAAAATCTAGTATTTTAATGTAAAATTCTTGATCGTCTTGTTTAGATTAAAAATCAACAAGAAGTGCAGTTACTAAGAAACTCTTCAAAAACAGTTTTATATTTGGAAATGACACCCGGAGGTGTTAATTTAACACCATAAATGAGCACCGAAAATTTAACACCAGCTCGGTGTTCACTATTTAACACCGGACTTTTTGCAGTGAAGGTAATAGTCATCACGATGACGAGTTGGATAGATATGAAAAGAGTTATTTCTTATGAACATAAGTGCGAAAATGTCAGGAAGCTCATCAATTGAAAATTTATACATAAAAATACCAACATTATAATGAAACAAATTTTTATATAGTTTGTATTTTTTTGCAAGAGATTTTAAAAAGTACAGTTATGAATATTTTATGATAATCAGTGGCACATAAATCTGTAACGCTGGATGCATCTGGAAGGGATATAGGTTAGGGCGGTCCGCGGACTACAGTTATTTAGTTAACTTGCCCAACGCCTGGCAGCCCTGTCAGGTGCATTCAGTGTTACGGTATTTTTATGTTATTGTATTGATTGATTGTTTTGAGCTTTGTAATTGATTATGTATTGCATGTTTTCTGCCAAATAAAATAATAATAATAATAATAATAATAATGATAATAATAATGAAATCAATCAATCAGTTTCAGATTTTTGCTTCTACACAAAAGATCATTTGTGTGAAATAAATATCCAATATTATTAATTATTCTTAAAGCACGTTTTTGAAGAAGAAAAAGGGTATCAAGCAAAAACTGAAATGAATTGCCCCAATTGCTATCATTTTAGCAAAAAAAAAAAATAGATATTGAAACAGTAACAATGGAAGTGAGGTGATACCAAATCTGACGTATCCCTAAATTGACTCGACCTACCCCCTTTCCCCTATTGTATCATACCTACCACCAACATCGCACCAGATAAATTTGTAGTCACTGTCCACTATAGCCAACAGGATTATACTAAAAAGCCCATGTAGTTGCAGCATAGCGAGCCGGACAGAGGAGGCTTTCTGATGGCCACATGCTTGCCATCAATAGCTGCCACACAGTGGGGAAAATTCCACCGCTTGTAGAATCCACCTCCAGCAAGTTGTTTCCATCCATCAGGGGTTGAAGGGGCTGTCATGACTTCATCTGCATACTCGTCACATATGGCCTGACACACTTCCCTGGCCACTACAGATAGGGCGTTTTCAGGCACCCTCCACCCATACTGCATGTCGGAGTACTTGGTGCCAGACACAAGATGACGGAGAGTGGCTGCCAACTTGAGACCTTCTTCCAGCGGCTCCCTGTACCAGGTGTACTGCCTCCTGATTCTTCCTCTGACCCTTTCCAGGATTTCATCGTAGAGTTCAGGGGGCATGCAGAGAAATTTCTTGAAAGTCGAAGGGTCTGCTCTTCGGAGCTCAACCAACAGCTGGTCGTAGATTCCAAAAGCCCTTCTTCTGGCAGGGTTCAGCCACGTCCTTCTCCAGATACGACGTCGTCTGAAGCCTCGTCTCCATCTGAAGCGGCCTCTGATGAACTGGTGTAGGTTCAGCTGCTGATGTATAATATCATTCTGAGCCATTGCCAGCAAATACTGGACTCTGAGGCGGGCTGCATCTTCCATTTTTCTGAAGATACTTTGAAACTTTCAGGTGGAATGTTTATAAAAATATATGAGTTGCGTAGTGAGTGGCTGGTCACATAGAGCAGCTCAGCATTCGCCAATTTTTTTCGTCAGGTCATTCGCTCGTATTCGTATCACTTCGCAATCCATAGTTTGTCATAGTATCTCTTAGACTTGCCTTCGTGTATGCATCGCCTTTCAAATTTAGTAAAAGTCAATCTTAGTTTCCCTTCGCATAGAAGATGGCAAGCGAAAATACGTGTGTCATAGTATCTTCGTTTCTATGCGCAAGTCATATTTAGTCATCGTGTTGCTTCGTTTAGAGTTCTTTCGAGATCGGTCCACCTTGGCAAAAGCGCGATGAGGGACTATGCGTGACAATAGCACACGAACGATAAACGAACGATTACCGCAGACTAAATAAGAGACGCGAATGACAGACGATTTTTCAATTCGTCGGGAAATTTTAAACATGTTCAAAAATCCCGTGCGAATTTGAATAATCGCAACTGTTAGTTCAGAAGGTGTACGAACCCAAACACGAAGGGTAAATATGACTTACTATCAATTACCATTGAAAACGATTTTTCCAAAAATGCCTTTCGCCGGCCATCGCAAATCATATTTCAGGCAATTCGCTCAGGTGTGAGGGGGCCTTTACAAATAAGTTGGACTATTGTTGTGATGGTCGACCCTCTTACCAACCTAGTCCCGTAAGAGGGTCAACATTTTATGGCTGTTATAAAACACCATACTCGTGTAGTATGGCTTAACATATTGATCATTTATGATTGGGGGTTGGACAACTCGACCCTGACAGCTCGACCTGGTCGAGTTGTCCGGGGTTGGGTTTCCGATTGGACAACTCGACCCATATTTACTTGGTACAGATTTTTAAAGAATGAAACTCATTTTTGGCACACAAATGACATCGATTAGTCGAATGATGTATGAAAGAAAGATTTATCAAGATTTAAAAGCAATTCCGTTCTATTTTCTGATGCTGCCAAGCAATATTTCGCAGTATTTACCCTGCTCTGAAAATCTCGGTCACCGAGCTTTTTCTTGTGTAGACAGCGTTTATGGTAAGGTGCATTTTGTTGAGAAATTTCCGTGAAAAAAACAAAAACGAAGGAAGAGGAAGTATTTTAGTGAAAAAAAAATTTCTAGGTCGACTCGCCTTCGCTTGTACTCACCCAGAGTGGCGCTCACACCCATTTCGAGCCGGGAAATGTGCAAACGCCGGGAAATGTGCAAACGTCTTGCCGGAAAATGTGCAAACGACGGGAAATTCAATTCAATTCGATTCAATTCAATTCCATTCATTTTAATCGTCCAATAAAAGATATTACAGAAAATGTGCAAATTTCATCAACGGGAAATTGGTAAACGCGTAGAAGATAGAATTACGTTAATGCTATAAAGACACAAATTGCTAAAATTGTAGGTGTGATTATGACGGATCCAGGGGATTTTCCACAATTTCTGCATGTTCTTGTAAAATCTATGACGGATATTCACCAAATTTGGCAGATAGTATCTTTATGGTGATAAGATCTTAACTCGTTTTAATAGGACGGTTTGCTTTGGCGAGCGAACACCCCACAGACGGACAGGTTTTCCAAAATCGATCCCGAACCCAGGGTTAGTAAGGGGGTGTGACTTTAATACGGTCCCGCTTTACCCAATTATCAAATTGCTGTGTATGCGGTGTAGGAATCCGCTTTCTCATTGGGTGAATAACGACCGCTCATGAATAATAATGTCACTGCCGTTTGATACTGGGTTCGCGCGCGCGGTTTGAACTTCATGTACTGTACGATTGTCAATTTACGCTCCCTCGTCAACTCAAATGAATAAGCCAGTTCGTAGTTCTACTTTGCGCATGAGCAGAAAAAGGTCATCAGTACCCAAACACACGATGGTTTTATTATTCACGGAGATAAGAATCTGTCATATCATGATTATTCATGCAATCCTTTTACATGATCCTTGCCATTACATCCACCTGACTGCTAACCTGGTATTTGGCAATAAGAATATAAACATGTTTTAATACATTCAATACAAAACAAAGAAATGTATGCTTCCCCGAGGGTTATTTGACGGACCATGCAGATCACCTGATCTCGCAATGCAAGACCATTTTTTGTTTAATACGAATTTCATAAATTATTACGCAGGGCAAACTCATCGGTACGCATTATGTTGCTTTGAATATGAGTGAAATGCTTAACCAACTAAGAAAATAGAAAGGTCATTTGTACCAACGTGCACATGAGCTAATTACGAACTGGCTTATAGCACCTTTTATTATTGGACACCATGCCATGGAGAGGGTGTCGCAAATATTTACTACATTATTGTTTCGAATTTACTGATTCACGGAGGCAATCTTTCATGGAAACTGTAATCCGTTGATCACAAGCCTTCAAAGTCTTTCGATGAAAAGCGATCGATCGGAGGATTGTATACAGCCTTGCGTATTTCCATTTACACGACTATAAGACACGGCGAGTAAATTTGGCATTGTCGCGATACCAAAAGCACACGAACCCACTCTTGACTTCCTATTGTTCACAAAATTCCTTACCATAGCTAGTCAAGGAATTTTGGAAAAAGTAGGAAAAGATTATTCATTGTATATAAGATACAACGTTTGAAAAGCTGTGACGCCTGGTTTGTCTCCGCTACTAGTATCCAAGTACAAAGCTTGCATGCCTGTAACAGAGACACGTGGCTTTATTTCAACACTAGGCAAACCATCACCATTATGTAATATTATGAGTAGAATTGGTGGTACCGATTTATCAAAGTCGATTTTCGTAATAGAATAACGTCCACTTGAGTTTGTTTCTTGGTTCAGTTTCAGTAATTCCCATAAAGCTGACAGGAGCCCAAAATATTCAATATTCAAATAAATATAGATTCAAATAGATATTTGCATCTTTCTAGCTTTCTTTGAGACATAATGACGACTAAAACTGCATAATCCACGCTTGCGCGATACCTGCCATCAACAGACGATGAAGTCTGTATAAAGAAGTTTGCTTCCTGAAATGATCCATCGTGACTGCCTACAAATTTCGACCATGCGACTTACGTTTTCATGAGATGCATAAAAAAGATCACCGAGTGAATTTATGAGTTTATTATCGGGGGTTTGATGCTGTCATTTTTCTGAGCGATCTCACGATTCGCTTACAACTTCAGCGTATTGTCGGAAAGATATCTTAACTATTACGCGATGTATCACGGTGATACAAGACATAATATATACAAAAAGTCATCACCAACCGAAATGAGTATCGTTATAACTTATATAGAAAAAAACTAAGAATAAAACACCAGTCCTGTTCAAACCAGTTGACAGAACATGTATGAGCTCTTCCGATGAAAAAGGGGAGTCTACACGATGAGAAGAAAAAAAAGGAGAGAGGAATAAGTTGGCCATCTAAATTTTGTTTGATGGAGGGTAGATAATCCAAACAGACTTTTGCAAACGTAATGTAAAATTATACAAGATGAGGTTTGCCTTTGATAATATCTTTCTTTTCATAATTATATATATATATATATATACATGTATATATGTAATATATACATAATTTATATATAATTTATACATATATATATATGTATATATATATATATATATATATATATATATATATATATGAGATATGAGAAAGGAAGGACAAATCGGTGTGTAGCTTTGACATCATTATTCCTCTTACTGTTCCTCCTTTTTGGAAAAGCGCAAGAGTTGAAAAATTGGTCTCCGCCGGGGATCGAACCCGGGTCTTTGGCATGGAACGCCAACGCCTTAACCGCTCGGCCACGGAGACGTCATAGCGATGAAGGCAGACCCAAGCTTCAATACCCGACGGACCAACCCATTAACTCTTTATGCGCACTTTCCTTTTTTGGGCAGAGAGTTATGAGTAACAACCAGCCGCGTGCCTCAGCTGGATCTGCAATGAGATTCACGTAGCGGTGAATTGGGATAATGTTTTTGCGAAAGAATGTATATATATATATATATATATATATATATATATATATATATTATGGGCATAGTATCTTGGAGAAGTGATCATCACCATAAATGATAATATTCAATCTACACGTTTGTAGATGGGAATAAAGAAGTGGATAGCTGGAAAGGAAAGTGATGAGATGTAATGAGATAAAATTAAGGCGCACTAATCGAGGTAAATGGATTACAAAAGAAGAACAAACGGCATATTTGAGTGTGCAAAATGGTACAACATCACGCACAGATTTTGCAGTCTTTTTCGTGTGTGTACGTTTGTCTTCCAATATCATGGTTACAACTAATTCAAAATCGCCGACAAAAAAGATAGCTCCATGATAATGTTCATTCAGCATGTTCTTCTTTCACTTTTCACTTTATCCTAACACTTCAAAAATGTAGCATTAAACAATTCAAATTAGAATGCACATCGATAATTCAAATTCCTCTCAATGTGAGAAAGCGTTTTTTTTCAAACAGGGTTGAGGTGAGCATTTCCGAGTTCGTCGGAAAAGTTCATTCAATTTAGCAGCAAAAAGGTTGGCCAACCGGCAGCAGATAGAGGAAGCCGACATGACCGTGGAAGAACGGCGAGCACATGCCACACAGGCTTGAAGGTCTGAATCATGATCATTACATCACTTCAGAAAATAAGGAAAAGACAATAATATATGTGCTGAAATAAACGACAATTCTCCCGACATTCTTCAACCTCTCATAACAGAAGGCTAATTCTGCTGAAATAATCCTCTCTTACGCCAAGAGTGTAAATCAATATTTGTTTTATTGTGTATACCAATCATCCTCCGATAAAAGACAGAAAATGGAGTACTATATTCATTCAATAAGCATAATCTTTAAAGGAAACGAGCACTTACTGACTGCAATCGTTTATAAATATGCAAAATGCTGCAATGCGATTTCACGAAGTCTAAAGGAATGAATGCATGTAGATTTACCTAAATGCAGAGATAGACATGTAAAAAATACACAGGCACGAAAAGTGCATATTACTAGCAGCATGGAAACATTTTATTACATCAATATGAGATGGACAAGAACATTTCATGCTTTTATTGGTCGAAATACCCTGCTCCTGAACAAAGTAGAGTGTTCAATTGAAGCGATGGGTTATCACATCTCCGTCTCTCGCAAAATTGAATCACCACTTTGGAAATTTGGAGCGCTTTCTGCAAATTCCATATTCGACTACAAAACGGTCGCGTGTGGCTAAAATCATTGCAACTCAGTGATCGCGAAATCATTTTGACTTGTGAACTTACGAAAGAAAATAAATGAACTGAAACCCCGGACCTCTAAACGTATAAATAATTGGTTACAGTTCGTTATTCCGAAGGTTCGTTATTCAGACGGTTTGTTAATCCGAAAATGAAACAAAGCTTATTATTCCGAAGGTTCGTTACGGACCCTATATCATTTCGGATCAACGAACCTTAGGAATAACAAGCTCTATTTCATTTTCGGATAAACGAGCCTTCGGAATAGCGAACCCTATTTCATTTTCGAATTAACGAACCTTCAGAATAACGCCACAAATGTTTGGATTAAACGAACCCTTTTTCATTTTCGGATGAACGAACCTCTAGGTATAGGGAATTTGTGTGTTTCGGATTAACGAACCTTCGGAATAATGATCCTTTGGAATAACGAACAGCACCCAAATAATTGACAGAGCGACTATATCCGAAAATTAGCGTATTATGAAGAATTCATACAAAACTAGACAAAAAAAAACAGTGGACATCACCATTGTCGGTATCATCGTAATATGGGATATAATTTTATTTTTACTGCTTCTTTCAAATGCTGCAAACATCAAGTACCAAATATCATAAGTTTTATTTACAATTTGTGGCGAATGCTAAGCGTATGATAGAAAAAAGACTTCTGCCGTATGTCTTGTTTACCCTCTTTATTGCATCGTATTTCGTTGTCGAAGCTTAAATTCTATAATTCATGTTGGTAACAAGCACATGAGAACTTTCACATTCGATTCCCGTCAACCATAAAATCATTGAGGTCCGTAAAAGAGGTTACGTAATACATACGAAGCACATCATTATAATGCATTCTATATAGATTAACTGTACTATTCTTGGCATTACTTTATTAAAAAATCCATTTTTTATGGCGCTTCAATGAAACTAGTAAACGAAACCAGAAATATCACTAAAAATAATGTATACCCCACCTTAAAATGGTACTTTCTATTCCTCAACTCGACCTCAAAAAATATTTTGTCTTCCATGGCTTAACATCGTATCACAGTGAGTACAGCTTGGGGAAAAAAATCACCGCTGTGCACAAAGTGCTCTACACTCAAACTTATTAATGATTTGTATACACAAATATCGTTGCAATGACAACACAAATCTTGACGCTCACACATAAGGTGTCTTACACAACTACACTGTAGGCCTATTAATCCACAGCATATTGGTTTGATTTTCATTATAATTTGTCATTATCATGGCAATGTGTTAGTCAGCAGCAAGGGAATAAATGTGTCTTACATGTCTGCCTACAATTTCACAGCGGTTACACATGCCAAATCTTAGGTTTACTAACATAAAGTATTCAAAATTTGAGAGTAGTTTGATCCACTATATTTTTCAATGAACTGACCAACGGACCGACCAATCACCTGAATGCCCTGCCCGGCCACCCAACTTCAAAGTGATTCCTGCCCCGTTTCTGATGCTCAAGATTCATTCTGTATTTTTGTTATGTTTTTACCGGTACCACAACAATCGAATTTGGGACACTTCAAATGTGTCATGGACTAGTGCATATCAGGGTCAAAAATGTGTACCAATGTTTGAGAGATTTGCTTTTACTATAAAACTGATTGCAGTACCTTAATCATTATGAATTTTGAATGGATTCAGATGCATATAAAGTGCAAGCTTTACATTAATGCCTTCATTAGTCTTAATTGCACCTTCAAGAAAACTGCACTGCGAAGACACAAACAAAAATATAGCACGTCACATTTTCAACCGATGAACACATTGCTGCTAACTTTTACATGATGAAAATCAGAAATATATTGATATTGTTCACAAAATTGATGATGACAACAGTGATGGTTTTGATAACATACCTGCTTCCATTGTAGAATAACATATCACAATTGTGATTAAGCCATTTGTACATCTCTCGAAAAAGGTGTATTTCCGTCCAGTATGAAAACTGCTAAAGTTATCCCTGTGTTTAAGAAAGGAGACAACAATGATTGTAATAACCCCCCCCCCCCCACACACACACACACACCTATATCAGTACTAACGGTTTTTGCAAAAATATTGGAAAGAATAGCATTTGATAGGTTTTACACTTTTCTTAATCAGAATTATATTCTTTGTTTTTGAAGCCGATTTAATCAGTATGGTTTCCGTTCTCAATATTCCAATGAGTTCGCCATAATTGATTTATATGATCGGGTATTAAATCTTATAGATAAGAATAAACATGCAATAGAATAGCAATATTCATGGATTTATCGAAGGTCTTCAACACCTTCGACTTGGCTTCCTTGTAATTTGAAAGTTCTCAAAACAATATATGTTGTATTTCATAATTCGCAAAATTTGAGTGGAAATTATGATAATATATCATTGTATATAAATTTTACTGAAATCGACCACTGCTCAGTAGTAACATACGTGAGAGTAATATTAGATCAACATTTTGACTTGGATTTTCATATCAATTATGTCAGTTCGAAAGTATCCAGGATCATTGGTATACTTCAACATATTAAGCATTTTGTCCCCCTTCGTATTTTGTTTATGATGTACAATGCATTTATTCTTCCATACATTATGTATTGCAACACCGAGTGGGCCACTGCATACCCGTCCAAACTCAGGAAACTGCATCGTCTTCAAAAACTAGTTCTGCGTACCTGTTCAAATGCCGAATGTTATGATCAATCTATGCCGTTATTCTATAGTTTGAACACTGCAATATCTATGATATTGACAAATTAAGTATTTGCATGATTATGCATCGTTATTTTTCCAGTACATTACCGGAGTGTCTAATGGAAATGTTTCTTTAAATTTGGAGGTACACAATTATGATACTAGAAGTGGACAACTATTTCACAAATCTAGAGTAACTTCCCATTACCTGTATAAATCAGTTTGGTATATTGGGCCAAATAATTATGTGGAATTCTCAGCCTCCGTCGTTACGAAATATTCAATCTCTGAACTCATTTAAAACTAAGTATAAGTTTCATCTTTTGTCTTTTTATGTTTAACACAACATCCTGTTAAACATCCTACATACACTCACATTCACACATACTTTTGCACACAAAGACGGATTGAGTAATTTTCTGCTGTACTCATTTTTACGTCATAAATAATGGGTGTGTCTACCTGTCAAGCCTTATAGACTTTTACTGATACGTCATATTTCAGTTTTCCTTATAATAATCCACTCTGTTTGTTCTATTGTATTGTTCGCTGAAATACTTTTTTAAATAATAAAACCTGTACATATTGTGTATATACGAATGATTGTTATTTTCCAACGCTTATCTGATTCATGAAATGAAATTGAAGATGGTTAGAAATTCTTCTATTTAAGTCATGTTAAGGGCTTAGACAGTTTACCTGATTTAGAATAGCAATGTTGACCATATTTTGATAGCATATTTGTAAAATGATATGGGTACATTGAATATGTGTCGAACAAGGAGAATATCTTCATTTCATGATGCCTACAAGATGAACCCATAAGCTGTTAACACACATTATTTATTTCATATTTATAATCCTTACTGTTTGTTTTCACAGACAATTGCTAAGATAACGCATTCTGGTACCGGTGCGTATCAAAGTCCAGTACACTTTGACAAACATTGTTGATGACACATCATGATGGAGTAGGTATTTGGAGTTGGAAATGATTAAATTAAGTGAACAACTATCAGCAACTCTCAGAAAACATGAACTAAGATAGCCGAAAATAGTTAAGACAGCAAAAAACAAAAAGACAAAAACAAACGCAAAAGCATAAACAAAGCAAAACAAAACGAACAACAAAAATAAGAAGAGGATAAATCATCCTTTAACATAATTATGTTTGTGTAAAGGTTGCTAATGATAAATGCAACTTGATGGATACTTGGTATCCAAAAGGAGAAAGTTACACAATACTCGAAGGATTGCTATTCAAAAACAATTTCATGCTATAGCTTGGGGATTTGGAGGAGAGCGAGAGAGAGAGAGAGAGAGAGAGAGAGTGAGTGAGAAGAGAGAGATGAGTGGTGGTGGTGGTGGAGAGGGTGGGCTGATATTATGTCACCAAGCACAATAACCGTCCAACTGAAGCTACTTTTTAGGGAAACGTTGGATTATAATCTCTTCTATGTACTTCTTTCTGTATCTTCGTTATGACGTGTTATCTCTATAGGAGGGAATTTTTTCTAGATGTGAAAATTTACATGATTGTCTTTATCGAGCGCTAGCTCACTTACCCTTCGGTGAATTTCTCCTAGATTTTAATATGTTGTAGCTGAGACTTTGCGCTATCTCTAAAGTGTCCTTCGTTTTTTCATACGACGTCGAAATCACGTCGAAAAACTGTCGAAAAACTTGGCTAAAATTGAATTAAAGCGTAGCTTCGATATATTTTCATATTCCTTTCTTTTCGCAACTTTCTTTGCAATAACTCAAGAAAAACAGGGCCTATCAGCCAAATATTTTGAACATGTTTAGTTCATGTCACGCACATTATTTCATAAAATAACAACTACTTGATCGGACACCATCCTGGGTATATAAATTAGGGTCAAAGGTCATAAATGTTTCATCCTGTATCTTGGTGAATACATGTCTTATCTTTCCCATATTTTGCACAAGCAAAGACTATGTTACAAGAATCATTTCGCAAAATAACCACTTTTTGCTCAGATGTCATCTTGGGTGTGCAAAGTGAGGTCTAAGGTAAAATATATTTCATTCTGTATAGTTAGTGTATGCGGAATTCGGTACCAAAGATGGTAGGTCTGACTCCCTTTTCTAAATGAGAATCCAAACATCATACGGCCAATGTCCCCTCAACACAAATGAAACCGGTATGGTCATGCCTATTGGTATCAGGACTCAAATCATTGATTTCCGAATAGATCGGATCTCCTAATTTGTCAGTGTTTGCAAATTCCAAGTCTAGTTGAAATTGAAATTATTGAATAATTACTGTATCTCTTTCGACAACGACTTTTATTACCACCACTTGATACCCCTTGTTAAAAATTAGCCTGCCTAGCATCGTCCCCGGTTTAGCGTGCACACCTCTCCATTGGTGTTGCCACAACCGAATATCCACAATGTGTGCATGTGTTTGAGGGCGTTGTCATGAGCTGACGCCGCTATCGCTCCGTGAGGGATTTTGGACTTTTTTCACCCTTTTCCATCCATTTGTTTCACGATTTCAGTTTGCTGCACTGAAGTGACAGAATTTGTCAGACTTTGTGTGTAAACTGTGCCACATTTGATGTACATTATCTCATGTTCGAAATGTCTTCTTGCCAACTGCTTGCCATCCCGACTCTCATGTCACTGTTGTGCGGGAGCACGCTGAACCACTTGCCCGACGCTTCAGTGCAACCAGTGGTGAGCCACAGTCATCACACGGTAGCGGTCATGATGGAGCGCTCACAAAGAGTAAGTTCAACTCAAAGTATTTACAAATACACAGTTGCGGAACTCTACAGACTAAAAACCTCAGCCAAATTACAACTGCCTAGAGATTTCTACTTTGCTGCACATGAATGTGGTATTTATAGACGTCGTGGAAGACGTGGCGGTACCCACACCAGACGAAAAATTTGTGTCTTGAACAATTGTCACCGTGCACATGCTCACCGGCCGAAATCATCCCTTCATAGGACACAAAATCTCGCACCTGTTCGATTGACCAGTAAGACAGTTGACCACACTCTTCCATCTTTCTATTTATGTAACGCTCAATCATTGCTTAACAAACTTGATGACCTATATATCACTACTTCCACCCTACGTGCAGACGTCATAGCCGTCAGCGAGACATGGTTCACACACGATTTGCCATCAGAATTTGTTTCGTTACCGGACTATGAATTATTTTCAAAATGTAGACAAGCCCGACAAGGTGGCGGTGTGGCCCTTTACATCAAACGTGAACTAAACCCCACGGCTGTTTCGTTCATCCACCTCCCTGAACCCCTGGAAGTGCTGTGGTTACAAATTAAGCCCTGCCGTCGACCGCGAGAAATATCTTCCATATTTGTCGCCATCATCTACTACCCGCAACCGGACAGAGAAATGGCTGCCCAGTTGATCGATCATATGCAAACTGCGGTGGACCAAATACTGACCAAACATCCAGATGCAGCTATTGTCATGCTTGGTGGTTTTAATCAACTGGATTTGAGCCCATTTCTCTGCGACGTGAACTTTCGACAAGTTGTTGATAGACCAACAAGAGGTGAGCGCATTCTTGACAAGATCGTCACAAATGTTCACGCCATGTACAATGATCCGCACATTCTCACACCTCTTGGACGAAGCGATCACTCGAGCGTTTGATGGACCTCTCGCGAGCCAACCCCTCCCTCAAACAGCTCACTAAACACGGATGACACGTCCAATGAAAGACAGCAGCATCAGAGCTTTCTGTCAATGGATCTCTAGCCATGACTGGCAGGAGATAAACACTGACGACAGCGTATCTGAACAATGCGCCAATTTCTACGCTACGCTGCACACGGCCATTGAGAAATACTTCCCCATACGCAGAGTCAAGTTGCACCCAACAGACAAAGACTGGATGACACCTAAGATCAAAGCGATGATTAAGTTCAGACAAAGAGCATTCAGCTGTGGCAACTCTGCTGTCTACAAACACTACAGTAAATAAAGTCTCCCGAGAAATAGCCACTGCGAAAGGCACTTTTATTTCTACTTGACAAAGATTCAAAACTTGAAAACTAGCAACCCAGCTGCGTGGTATCGTGGTACATACGTTCGATGACGTCAGGTAAAATCCAGTCAACTCGAATCATTGTACCTGGTGTCGACCCAGAGAACTATATCGAGATCTCTCAACGCATCAATTACCGATTCGCCTCATATTCTGCAGACCTCATACCAATTAACCCCAGCCGACTCCCAGCGTATCTACCATCTCGTCACCCCGTGCCACTCATACAACCATGGGAGGTGTATCGCGAACTCAAATCGATCAAACAATCGCGATCCGGTGGAGCAGATGGTATTTCGGCCCGTCTCATCAAAGAATTTGCTTACGAACTGAGTTGTCCCTTGACCAAGGTTCTCAACTGCGCATTTGGCGAAGGCATATTTCCTGACGTCTGGAAGAGAGCAATCATTACCCCTGTGCCGAAAACATCGGCAGCAACAATCGATGGTATTAGACCGATCTCTCTCACAGATCACTTTGCCAAACTAGCAGAGGGCTTCATCGCAAAATGGACCCTAGATGACATGAAACCATCCCTTGACAGCCATCAATTTGGTAATCGACGAGGCATGTCGACATCTCATTGCCCAGTGAGTCTTCTACATGAGCTTTACCTCAACGCTGATAAGCCTAAATCTTCATCTACAATAGTCCTCACCGACTTCGCAAAGGTGTTCGATCACATCGATCATGGTATTGCGATACAAAAGCTTCCAGCAATGAATGTCCGCCCATGTGTAGTGCAATTGATAGCTAATTTTCTAAGTGACCGGAAGCAGTGTGTCCGATACTTCCAACAGTTATCGAAATGGATTTCACCACATGGAGGTGTGCCTCAGGGGACCAAGCTCGGTCCCATTATCTTCTTGGCCATGATTAACGATGCCTGTCTCGACGGCCCAGAATGCAGTCCTGCCCTGATGTATCTACAAATATGTCGATAACCTCACGCTCGTCGAATGTCGCCAAAGCGAGCAAAGACCTCTCATCCAAGAAGCCGTCGATGATCTCTGTGAATGGTCTCGTATGAATAACATGAATCTAAATCCAAAGAAGTGTGTCACGATGGAGTTTTGTTTTTCGCGGAACCACCCCGACCCCAACTCGTTTGTATCAACAACGAAGTCCTTCGCCAACTGGATTGTGTGTAACTACTCGGTGTCCATATCCAAAAAGATCTCAAGTGGCATACTCACATTTTTGAAATGTTGAAAAACGCCAATCGCAAACTCTACATGCTACGGCTACTCAAAAAGTTTGCGCTCCCACTGTGTGACCTATTAACTATATACACGTGTTATGTCAGGCCAGTGATGGAGTACGCTACTCCCGTTTGGAACGCCGGCATCACAAAGGATCAAGCTTCCAAGCTAGAGTCCGTGCAGAAGCGAGCCCTCCGAATCCTACTTGGTTCGCAGTATACGTCCTATGACGAGGCTCTCCCCCTCGTAAACCTACCTACCCTAACTCACCGCCGTACTACATTCTCCCGCAAATTTGCCTTGAAACTTTCTGCTCCTACCTCAGGTCTTCGCCATCTACTCCCAACTCGAAATCCCAGCATACGGACAACGAGACACACCCAGCCTATCCCCCAACTTAGATTCCGAACAAATAGACTCCGAGATTCCGCAATACCATATTATTTTATTACTCTCATCAACCAGCCGTAATTACGCCTTTAACCACGAATTGTTTATTTTCTGTTACCCCATAGCATGTGTATTTAAATGCACTGATCATTATTATGCATGTGTTACACCACTGTGCGCATGCTCAGGGCACAAGCAAACTATTATGTCGTACTTTTGGGTGTACGTGTGTGTCTGTGTTGTATACTGCTTGGGTATACTATGCGTATACTTGTATGTTCGGAAAAGTACAATATGCGTATGTGTATGCCTTTTATGTGTACAGAACACTATGTCTTGTATGTGTGGGCGTGAATGTGTTTGAGCGTGTATAATGGGCATGTGTGCCTGTGTGCATGAATTACTATGTGCCTGTTTGTACGTATGTACCAGATCGAACAAATGTATACCTGTATATAGATGAGTGGATGCGAGTACAAGTTCATATAAATTGAAATACGCACGGTAGGTGTGGCTCTGTATGGTTGTATTATTATTACCGCAACACGAACTGAATGGATTTAATCACGGAATTTACTATGTCCATTTATGTGTTTGTATTTTTTTTTCTCCGTAGGAGTGATTGCAAGTGATTCCAAGCTTCTGATGCAATGTACATGTAACATGTGCAATTTGAAGTTAACATCAACATTGAAGATGAATCTGATGTATTTTTTGAAGATGCTGTAAAGTTTTTACACCTTTGTTTATAGACTCAACAAACTGGATTTTTTTGCCGCTCTCATGTACAGTGTACTTCTGTATTATATATTCACATCCGAAAGTCATTTACCCTTTATTTGTGTGCGTTTGGGTGTGTAAGTGTATATGTGTGAATGTGTGTGTGTGTACGTGTGTGGGCGTGTCTGTGTGTATGTGCGTGTGTACGTGTGTATATGTGTGTGAGCGTGGGTGCGTGTGTGCGTGTGTGTTGTGAGGGTATGTGTGTGCATCTTAGTGTTTCACTTTTCACTTGATTGGTTCATGCCATATTCAAAGCACACGGAATATTCAAACAGGAGCGCTAATATTTATCACTTGGTTCAGGTTATATTTTAGTATATACACCACGTAATAGCAACCCATGTAACCGATACTAATAAGTGATGCAATAATTTTCATACTTTTGATATGGTCAATGATAAATAAGTGATTGATATTTTTATTCATGTTGATTGTTGCCGTTTAAGTAGGTATTCTTACAGCGTTATTTCCTCACAGTTTTATCTATGAATATAATATGTACAAGTGTATATGTGTGTGGGCGTGGGTGCGTGTGTGTGTGTGTGTGTGTGTTGTGAGGGTATGTGTGTGCATCCTTGTGTTTCACTTGGCACTTGATTGGTTTATGCCACAATTCAAAGCACACGGTATACAGAATAACAGGAGCGCTAATATTTATCACTTGATTCAGGTTATATTTTAGTACACCATGTAATAGCAACCCATGTACCCGATACTCATAAGTGATGCAATAATATTTATACTTTTGATATGGTCAATGATAAATAAGTGATTGATATTTTTATTCATGTTGATTGTTGCCGTTTAAGTATGTATTCTTACAGCGTGAAGTTAACTTATTTCCTCACAGTTTTATCTATGAATATAATATGTACGAGTGTATATGTGACAGTGCACCTCAAAACGAACATAAAGTCGCACACACTGATTTTGCGTGAGGACTGAAAATAAGTGAAATGGGTCAACCTAGCCGAACTTGACTTTTTCATATTTTCTGAAAGAACGGGTCTTCTTTTACATTATGCTAAAATTTGGTATCATAAAACGGGCAGGAAAGTGTATTTTTTAGCAATTTATCTCGAACATTTTTGGTAGAATAGTGTGATTAGGTGTGTCTTTAGAATCCCTTTTTCACTTCTGAAAAACCTTGTCCACACTCTTCACTTTCAACTCTAATAACTTTTGAAAGGATAGTACTACTGCTTTGAAAGTTGGCATTAATTATGGACAGAATGTGTTAATGAGGCATGCTTAATTTCAGTTTAATCTGATAATCCCTTCATTGTTGTTACTCTGGTGGTTTACTTCCTGTTTTTTGTCCCATTCACCGCACAGCCAGCACGGTCTGGTAAAGATTAAGCGCTTGAATAGACACTGTACTTCAGAGCCTCTTTTCTCAGTTCACACTTTTCCTGAGTTTGTGCTTTCTTTCCAATATTTAGATAGGTTAGGAGAGTCCATTTGATTTGAGTTATACATCATTTTAAAGCTTAAAGTCTGCTCTTTCAGAATATGGCCTTAACTAAAAATTCATGTCTGGCGACTTTTTGTTTGTTTTGAGATGCAGTGTCACAGACCATTATATATTGTTTTCATGCAATAATGACTTTTTTATATTTCATTGTGTATACAGTTGTACTACTCCGCAATTCAGCCATTTGGCTGCCATGGCAGTATAATGAATAAACCTGATTGAATTGAATTGAATTGAATTGAATTGAATTGAATATCAAACGCTTCCGTTCCTTCTTGAGTTTCTTCATTGACGTTGCCAGTTTCGATAAATTCATTATTGCAATCAGTGGAGATACAGTAGATGGTAATACAGTACCGCTCGGCCCTGAGTGTTTACACGTTTACCTGTTTCATTGTTTCATTGAATGGTCGGAGCGAAACGTGTAATTCTCTCAGTTCCCTTATTCAGCCGGCGCTCAGACTCTGTGCGCTCAAGGAGAACCGCGTTTTCTTCCTCTTACACGTTTCGAGTGTCCCCGAAGGGAAGCGGAGTTGTCGGCACTACTGCGTGTAAACGTGTAAACGTGTACACAAATCACACGCGCCGTAATGTGCGACGCGCGCGTCGAACGAGCACTCACATCTCTTTTTTGCATGTTTGTAGTGCAAAGTCACTCAAGCGCGAGCGAGCGAGCGGAGATCTAGATAATCACCACCACACACGTAACTGCGGGTACCGTACCGTGGCGGCAGTAAACGAGTAAACGTGTATACAAATCACACGCGCCGTAAATGCGGCGATACAGTACGAAGTGGTGCATTCGTAGTGGAGGTTCAAACGAGTAAACGTGTACACAAAACACACGCACCGTAATGCAGCGGTTGATATACAGGGAAGTGAAGCCCGATGTTTCTGTTTGTAGCTCCGAAACGTTAGTACATGTACTGAGTACTCCCTTGTACATGTACGCCTACTGTCAGCACTGTCTCATGTGCTACTACATGTACTACTAGTCTGGGCCCTACTAATGTTAGATATCGTTACATACATGCATCGGTATTAATATTGTTATGACATTTTATAACGGTCCTCACGAGGCTTGTACACTGTACAGTACCTTCTTCCCCTGTATACCGTACCCCGTAGCCTCTTAGGCGCTAACGTTAGTTAGTGTACAGTTGTACTTTCGCACCTGTTTGTCCAACGACCTCCAAACAAACACAAACTCACCCTGTTTATTTAGTAACCAAAAATACTTCCATCTGAGTCTCCAAAGTCGAATATAAGTGAAATTTTGGCCGAAATTTTTACACTTTTTTAGCGTTAACAAGTGTCTGAAAATCGTTGGAAAATCTTGATCGCTATTCGCTGGTATTGCTGCTCTGAGAGCAAGCACAGTTACAAATTGGTCTGAATAAATGTAGCAAGTAGCGATACAGCGGCTTTTTCTATGGTGTCGTTGAAAGGCTAAAAATTGTTTTTTCCTTGCCCTCGGCCAAGTTTTCCGTTAGCGGTTGTAGCTTCATGGCAGCGGTTTAACGTGTGAGCGAGTGTATGCTGGCTGCCACTTATATCTTTCTCTTTCTTTTCTTTCTTCTTTTATTTTCAGGTAGAATCTATTCCCCTTCCTTCCTAGCAATCATTTCTTTGTGATTTTCCTACTCCTAGACTTCTCTCTTTCTCGAAGGTGTTCCTTTTTAACCGTAGATCTACTTTCTGCCTACTTTTTGTTTCAGCCATGGGTTGTTTTTCCCTCCAATCACAAGGGTTTTTTCTATCCTCTCCAATATAGTTTTCTTACATGTCATTCTAATGATTTTTCCACTCTTTTTTCCCTTTATTTCTCATTCAATCTGTATTTAATTCTTTCTTACCTTCACATTCATCTTTGCTTTCATCCAGGTTTGATTCATCTTTTTTTGTTCATAAATTCTTTGCATTCCTCTTTTCTTTCAAACTTATCCATCTCTCCCTTGCTTTCCTTTATGATGCAAGTTTCTCTTCTTTCTTTCTTTCCATCATTTTTTAGTGAACTCTCTATTTCATTAACCTTTTGTTTACTTTTTTTGAGGGTTTAATTTTTTTGATACAGTGTACCTTTTATTTCCTTTCCCCCTTTTCCTAGCCCTTTCCTTATATTCTTCACCCTTGTCTTATCACCACGTTTGCACAATCCTCTTTCATTCACACCAATTAACACACACACACACACACTTTTTTGTCTTTGTCAATCTTTTATTTTTCTTTCTTCTTCATAGAAACAAACAAATTAATTCATTGCAAAATAACACAATTTTTTAATTATAGCAACATATTCTACATTTGTCAATATCAAGTACACAATTCTTGACTTACCTTGATTCAACATTACGGTAAACTAACGTAAATCAAGAATTTTGTATAGGCCCTATAAAACAAAACACACAAACAAACACACACAAAATACACTGTATGACCAACCCCAATACTGAAATCGCCACAATAGGTTGTATACCGCGACTCGGTAGAAAACAAGAGAAAGGTGGAAAAAGTATTTTCTTTTTAAGGACACCATAGAAGAACTGTCCGTTCATCCTACACGTACGTACAGACTAGACAGCTAGATTAGCTGTGCAAATGCATTAGCGCCGAGCGCGCGAGTAACATTGTTAGCTGTGATCGAGATTATAACGAGTAACATAAGTGACAAAATGGTGAAAAATCCATTTCTGCTGGACTTGAATCTCACTCAGATGCAAGTATTTGACAAACAGGTGCGAAAGTACACTAGCGCCCAGCATTCTAGCTAGGCTACTGTTTTTTGGTTCGTTGTTGTTTTTTAATGCGCTCATGATCTTCACACTCGGTGCTCTGTTAAAAAACCAGCGGAGTCTATACAGTATCGGTAATAGTACATCATAACATGCATCAGGGCCTATACTTAATACTACGTTTGACTACAGTTATTTGGGAATTACAGCGTGTACTAGTAGTAGTACCGTACGTTCGAAGGAAGATTTAATCCAAGCAAAAGGGTCCTGGCTCGTGGCTGGTGCCATAAATGTTAAGAAAGACTGTCCATTTTAGATACGTACGTGTATGCACAATACATTTGTACATGTAGTATATTCGTTCATGCTGTGTTGTTAAGGTGTAGGCCTAAATATTGGCGATCGGGCTAAATAGACTGTTTACAGTAGCAACTTTCTTTTCTTTCTTTCTTGCTCGCTTCTTCTCGACAAAAAAAAAAAATACTTACTCGTAAATTGCTTTTATGTTCATCTAAACTAAGTATATTTCAAACTTTTGCAACAATCCCCTCTCGTAACTAACGTTTTGACGGAGCCTCTGCTTTATCGAGGATGCCTTTTTGGAACAGTCTTACCGGGCTAATATTAAACCCGGCTTGCGAGTTAATAGTTTCCGCAAGTACAGTCAGTGTTACAGCATTGTACATTTTATTTCGATGTCCTGGAGACGGGTTACGTCGCATGAGTAAATTACGTTGACAAGCTTTTTTTTTTCTGTTCGGTGATTTACGTGTATTAAAAGAGTAAACATTTTGAAATGACACCCGGAGGTGTTCGAGCACCAAAAATTGAACACTAGCTTGGTGTTTCATATTTAACACCGGACTTTTTACAGTGTGAGTGCACTCTAAAATCGTTGGATTTAAAAGTAATCTAATAAAACCATGAGGATGGACAAATCCAAATAAGATTACAATTTTTAGTCTAATTGATTTAGAAATGAAATCAATTAGATTTGAAATTAATAATCTTATTTGGATTTGTCCCTCATGGTCTATTAGATTATTTTTCAATCCAACGAATTTATCGTGTATACCTTGTATGTATGTGTGTGTATGTGTGTGAGTGTATGTGTGTTGCAGCAATAGAATGAAACTTTTATGATACCGTCTTCAAATCCAAATACATGTAACCTTAATCTTTAATATCGTCAACACCATGTTTTTGTTTTGTTTTTGTTTTTTTGATGGGGGGGGGGGAGGGGGAAGGATTAACATTTCAATAGATCAAAAATGCTTGTAACATCGCCACACCAAAGTTAGTAACAAACATACCATTTCATACAAGACTAAAAATAAAAGACACTGTCGAAACATTCGTGTTCATGTATAACAACGTTGTTATTTTATTCTTCAGCAAATAAAAAAAAAACCGCCTTTTTATTGACAGTTGCCTATATAAAATGTGTACATAATATGCCATTTGCACTTTAACAAAATACAAGAAATTAATAATTTTAATCAAATAAAACAAAACGGAACATAGAAAGTACAAAGTAAAACAAATAAACAGTGACTTTAAACCTGTCAGTCACATGCTGGTGGAACGAACTCTGTGCACGTTCGCATGTATAGATGGAACGTGTGAAAGCAATTGACTCACAAATTCGCAAAATAGAAAGTACATTGTACATAAGCACATACATAGAAAGTACAAAGTAAGACAAATAAACAGTGACTTTGACAGTACATAAGAACATCCAACTAGAACATAGAAAGTACAAAGTATAAAACAAATAAACAGTGACTTTGAACCTGTCAGTCACAGGCAGTGGAACGAACTCTGTGCACGTTCGCATGTATAGGTGGAACGTGTGAAGGCAATTGACTCACACATTCGCAAAATCAAAAAGATATAACCTTAGATTTTCCATACAATATACATAGCAAAGCTTGACATTTTCTGCAAAACTTTGCGAACTAATACACCGTATGTCCAGCTTAACAGAAATCTACGAAAGTAACATAAGGATGTAGATGAAACGGGTGAAGGCGATCGACTCAAAATCGCAAAATCGCAAAAAAAAAAAAATGTACTGGTAAATTTTGTACTTTTTGTGGAAGGCTTTATGCAAGTGTAAACAATCTTGATACTAATGATAGGGGGTGTCACACGGTGGAACTTCGGGCTCATTGCACTAATACAGTGTTTTACTTGCGTCTCAGGTTGCGATTCTGAGTGTCGATAGCCTTCACGCATCTTTTCCACACGTCCTCCTCTGTTTCGCCGGCTGTCGGACAGATGGCGAAGACGGCTGCCCTGATCGCGTTGATGCGCTCCCTGTCCATAGCGGGGTTCTTTCTCCCAGAGACGTTACTCCCCACACGCTCCTCGTCGAGAAACAGCATGTTCGTTAGTCGTCTGGCCACATCTCTGTGGCAGGGAGCGAATGGCAGCATGCTGTCCACGACGTGCTGTTGAACTTTCAACACTCGCTCTCCTGCCACAGTGACGTGCTCCAGACGACTTCCGATCTCTGCTCTCGACTTCGCTCTCTTCATCTTGTTCTCCCTCCTCTTCAGTTCCGTCTCTTTCCATGCACGAAGCTCTCTCACTTCTCGCTCGAGCGCATCGAGTCGCGCAAGAACTGTTACCATGTCAGGGGTCGGTGGAGTCGGCGGGGCTGGTGGGGTCGGTGGGGCTGGTGGGGTCGGTGGGGCTGGTGGTGTCGGCGGGGCTGGTGGGGTCGATGGAGCTGGAGTGGCGGACGCTAGTTGAGGAGGGAGTGGGGCCAGACGAGGAGGAGTCGATGGGGCTGGTGGGGTCGGTGGGGCTGGTGGTGTCGGCGGGGCTGGTGGGGTCGATGGAGCTGGAGTGGCGGACGCTAGTTGAGGAGGGAGTGGGGCCAGAGGAGGAGTCGATGGGGCTGGTGGGGTCGGTGGGGCTGGTGGTGTCGGCGGGGCTGGTGGGGTCGATGGGGCTGGAGTGGCGGACGCTAGTTGAGGAGGGAGTGGGGCCAGAGGAGGAGAAGTCGCGGTAGCTGGTGGCAGAGCGGATGCCGCTGGTGGAGGGAGAGAAGACCGAAGGTCCCGAAGACTTTGCCTTGCCTTCTCCATCACATCGTCTAGAGATGATGGGAGTGCGTACGTGATTGGGCCTTCAGCGGTTCCTTGAAGAAGCGGCCGCTCCGCGCCGATCATTGATGCTTTCTGTTGATGATACAAAGGAGAAAACAAACAAACAAGCATAAGCGGTTAGTTAATAACTTATACTCAGTGCGTCAATCCCCACCGAAAGTGCGAATGTATATACAAGCAGATCAAAATGCGGTTGCGATAAGCTCACTCGCGCCGTTGGCTTTGGTGAGCTACATAAAATCGTTATCAGCTGCAAATTAGATAAGTTGTTTTTTCTTATTCATTAAGGACAAATTCGCAAACATTGCATACTGTTATGAATACTATCACATTTCTTTGTAGAAGTTTTGAAGCCCCTGCCAGGCCTTGTAAAAAATACAAACAAAAAGAAAGAGTAACAGCATTTTTCGTTGATTTTGAATGAAGTTGTATAAATTAGCAAAATTAATTTCAAAATTCTGTGTGGAACTTTGCAAGTACTAACCAGGCCCTTACAGATAGAACAAACAATATCTAAAATCTGCCAAATACAGGTACGGTAGCATTATCACTGATTTGGGATAAATTTGCACAGTTTATAATATGACAGATAAAATTCAGAATTCTGTGTGGAACATTGAAGCCCCAACCCATCCCTATATACAATGTACATGTTCATATATCAGATAAAACAATTAAGAACCGAACTCCGTTGTAAAATACCTGAAACGTCATTTTGTTTTACACATGTTTTGTATAGAAATTACGCAGCTTTCACCTAACCCATCCCTATATACAATGTACATGTTCATATATCAGATAAAACAATTAAGAACCGAACTCCGTTGTAAAATACCTGAAACGTCATTTTGTTTTACACATGTTTTGTATAGAAATTACGCAGCTTTCACCTAACTTCAGAAGTTTGAGTAATCAGAATAAAAAATTCGCCACGGTAATTGACAGAGAAGAAGCAAACTACATGATATAACCATGAGCACACATGGACGGAGGAATAAAGATTCAGATTGAAAGGGATTTTTTTTACATCTTTCTTCTGACCTAACACTCTCATTTCTGTCTCTACCACTATATTATAAGTTATGACAGAATAGGTCGCGATTTCCCACAAAACATGAGATCGGGAAATAGAGGGTTAACAGTGAATCTGGTTACAAAAAAAAAAAAGAGGTCATGACGTCATTTGTTATAGGGCTACTACATGTAGTAGTTTACAGAGTTTGTTGCATCCTCAATTTCAACGCACGTCACTATACATTTGTATACTGGAAACTGTTATACTCGTGTGCTTGAGTCCTTCAATGTACGTATGGTACAGGCACATGAAGGCAAAATGATATATAGTTATCGTTGAAAAAAAAATGATATTTGATTTGAAGATTAAATTCCTTCACAAGTTCATATAATCACTGTTTGATAATTATGTTGATCGCATGTAGGACCATTCATGCAAACGTGTTCTCTTTTCAAACTGAGAATAATGTTGATTTTGTCTTGTACATAAATTGAAAAACGTCACGAAGATAATAGGATTTTCATCTCACCTTTTTTGAGACCTTTGTTGTTCGCACATTCTTCCGAGGTGACGCTGTCAAAACTGGCGAAGACCTCTTCTTCGATCTGGACTGAGGAGCTTGTGTAGGAGGGCCTGGAGCTGGTGCTGGTGCTGGTTCCGGTTCTGTGAACTCTGCAATGTGTTCATAGCGGAACACTCGCCCCTGATGTTCAGTAGAGGTCACCTGAAAATAATAAATAAGCAAAGAATAGATGCGAGCTGGTCCTCAAGATGCTTCAGGATTACAGAAATACATTATGAAGGATTTTTCATACTTTAGACTGCATTTGCACTTGTATTCTGTGTGGTTACCTTTTCTTGTCGATCTAATTATGAATACACCATCATTTTTAAAGCAAATTGGCATCGTTAGAATATGAATTTACGTAAAATTGCTAGTATTTTTATAAGCAATACGTGTCATGTGTGTCATTCTAAAAAAATTGTGATATACTAAAAA
Organism: Diadema antillarum; assembly: GCF_040938485.1. Classification (NCBI taxonomy): domain Eukaryota; kingdom Metazoa; phylum Echinodermata; class Echinoidea; order Diadematoida; family Diadematidae; genus Diadema; species Diadema antillarum. The sequence goes on along the minus strand of NW_027270992.1, from coordinate 2,416,219 downwards.
TAGTACCTATGTGAGTACTAGTAAAGCTAGTTGTGTGCGAAAGATCGCATTATGTGATAGCAATCGCGTCCCAGTCATGATTCATATTCCTTATAATAAGATAAAAAGGACGAAACAGCAATTTGTAAATCTATCCTACTGCAGAAAATCAATCTAATACACCCATATGGACAATAAGATAATCACATGAATAATTGACATCATAATGTAATCAGGAAACAAAGTTGACGTTACTCACCGTTCCACCAAATGGATCATTTGTGTGTATGGTGATAGCCTCGCGTGACCCATCTACAGCAACAATGTGACACACATCCCCAGTCTGCAGCGTGAACGGCGTTTTTGTCGGCCACATGTCCTTGCTGATCTGCCTCGGAAGCAGCCTTTTCAAGACGGCTTCCCTCACATCTCCAACCGGAACGTCCGAAAACGCATTCCTGTAGTTTGTCCATCTATACATACAAAGAAAAGAGATAGGAAAAAATCATTTAAAAAATGACATGGAATGCAGGGAGTTAAAAAATATTGACAAAACTGAAACATTTTGAAAAAGCGAAAATCATTGAGCGACCAGACTTTGCAATGCATGTTTAATATCCCCAATGAACTATCGGAATTTACTTTTCATGCGATGCCTACATGTACGATGAACATATGACTAATCAGATCTCTGTTCGCAAACTATGCATACTCCATACCCATATCCCATCTTGACTGTCATTATCTTAAAGGCATATTTTACCATTTGCAGAAGAAAAAAACCCGGCATTGGGGCTTTAGCATAATTTTAATATATGTGTTAGGTATAGAAACGACCACTGTAACGTCAATGTTAAGTGTTGCTAAATATACAAATGTGAACAATAGTTATAAAAAAAAAAATATCCAAGACTAAACCGTCTACATACAGTTACGGTTTATTGGGAAAAACACATACTGTATCTCCTTACATTATATAATCAAGGCTTGATTGCAAAAAAAAAACAACAACAACAGACCAACACATAATTATTATGCATTTGATATATCTTTATTTTTTTTTCTTCTTAAATCATTGTTCCTAAAAGTTAACAGGGCCTTTAAATCAAGTGCTGACAATGCCTATATTGTTTTAAAGTTACACATGTGTTTACTAATGGAAAATGTATACGACATAATATTATTCCAAACACTTACTTGACTTTCGCAGTAGTGTTGTTCCTTGAAATGACTGTAACAGCCAACCAAACTCCGGTGTCCGGATCCCTCGCTTGGAACATTACCATGTCGACGACGATGAGCAAACTATATGGAAGAAGTAGGCTTACGGAAGACGGTAGCATGTGACGATCAAACGTGTGTTGGTAGAGTGAACGAATCGAAAAGGATTGAGCTCCACCCGTGTTTGAGACGTGATTTATAGGAGATAGCTTCCCCATGAGAGGAATGGCGAAAGATGAGACTCCACTGAAACAAAAGCGGTAACATTAAGCCAATGAACGCATGAAGTTCTAACAATGCAACCAATCACAGCGTACCTGCGCGGCGACTCGGACGTAATACGATGTAACAATGGCAACCAATCACGGCGTACCTGCGCGCCGACCCGGACGGAATACAATGTAACAATGGCAACCAATCACGGCGTACCTGCGCGCCGACCCGGACGGAATACAATGTAACAATGGCAACCAATCACGGCGTACCTGCGCGGCGACTCGGACGGAAAACAATGTAACAATGGCAACCAATCACATCGTACCTGCACGGCGACTCGGACGGAATACAATGTACAATGTAACAATGGCAACCAATCACATCGTACCTGCACGGCGACTTTGACGGGACTAAAGAACAAAGCAACAAAAGGATTCCAATAATTCGGACTCTTTTTTTTTTTTTTTGCTTGTGCGTTTATTAAACGTCTCTTCCACTGAATGGCGAACGTTCGATCATATTATTATGTACAACCGATTAACAGAGTCCCATGCAATACTGTGTTCAAAGGACAGTTTAAAAACGAAATGGTACAGACCAACAGATATCTATAAAAAAACAACAACAAACAAACATATTTACAGTGTTTGTTATAATACCGAATAAGATACTGGAAAATGTGACGCGTAAATCGGCATTAGATGTAAAGTTTCGTAATATGAGGCGTTTCAGTCGAGTTTGTGGACAAAAAATGTGGAAATCATCTCTATGCTTAGTGAAAGTGGTTTTATTGGGAATATGGAAAAATGGTTGTAGAAACAAACACACACAGAGACAAGACTTCGAGGTAGATTATACGAGAGTGGGCGGGATTCATTTAGGCTACGAGACGAAAGGGGGATACGCTTAATGGAGCACTTCGTGATCAATTCCTTATAAAATTGTTATATTCACAGTGCTTTTATGTTGTAGCTTCTCTAAAGGGAGCAATATTCTGGTGTATTATATAGAAAGCTACCTGTAAATCCCTGCGGAATCTGCATGTCAGCATCCATCTTTAAAATCTGAGTTTAATGACGATGATTGTACAGTATAGAAATTTCAAGTTTCGTTTTCCACAAATCAACCCCTATTATTTACATAGAAGAACTGAATAATTAAAGAAACTAAATCCTAAGCGGAATAGAGGAGTACATGTTTGGCATTTGCATTCATGAATATTCCCTGAAACAAACCAAGCAGATAGGTGAAATTGGTATCTGAAATCAATGAAAGGTTTTTTGAAACACCTCAGGATGAAATATAAGCAGATTCAATATAGAAGTTTGCGTAACTATTTATGCATGTTTTGTGTAAAATTTATGAAACCCTCATCTATATTCAGTAGAACAATCACAATCGGCCTGGGATTGAAAGGGAAGCACATACACATTTTGAGCACGCGTAGACATGTAAAGGCACAGACGCAGAGAGAGAGAGAGAGAAAAAAAAACACACACATTACGTAGTTGTACCCTGCAAGTTTCATAATCTTCCCTTCGCGAGCTTCGTTTGGCGGGGATTTAAAAAATGTAGCCTTTCACAAAGATCTAGTTTTCATGCAAATGTCGAACTGACAATATTGTGATTCATAAGTGACAATATTTTGATTCATAAAGTAGATTATGCATGCTCCCTTTCAGACCTTTATTGGTGAGGAAATCTCATGTTTTTAACCTGCACTAAGATAAAATTCAGTTGTTCAATTCATTCTTTGCAATGTCTTGTGCTTCTTAACTAATTTTACTCAAACTTAAGAAAAATAAAAAATTGATGTCGCTAATCACTTATCTTTTCATTTGAAATATATAAGGAATTTTACCGAGGACATCCTCCAACCCAGTACTTAACTTCCCTTTTACTCGCTTTAATAACTTTTGAAAATGAGAATGCACTAATACTGCCTATAAAGCTTTTCGACGAACGATGCATGCCAATTCTTACAAAATATTGACAAGGATGATTGAAAACGTGACCAATTCTTTCTTAAGGAACTCACATTAACGTCAATGTTTAATTCTGGATTCTTGAATAATGAGTCTCTGATTAACAGAAAATTAAAGAGACTATGGAAAGAACGAAAGATAGCAATAGACAGAATTATAGAATTTGTGTGTGCCTTTAGCATTTTATGAAGCTCATCCGACAAAAAATGATTCATTAATAATGCATAGATCGTTGCACAGATAATGAGTACTGGACGGTACCGACAAAGCTATGAGTTAAAGATGTGTTTTAATATTCAACTGATGATTTTGTTCTGTGTATATATACACTAGCTTTAACCATATATATTTGTAATTCTATCATTCTTATAATAAACATGCATGTTAAAGCATCGGCTCTAGAATCAAAAGGGGAGTGCCCGTGATTAGGCCAGTCTACCACCTGCTTCCAGGCAGGCAAGGGGAAAGTGTCTCCGATCCGAAGTGCGAGGCCATTGTCATGTAATGGCGTGCATTGTTACGTCACAATTACTAGCCATCAAAGGCGCGCTCTTTCTTCTTTGTCGCGCGCACGCGCACCAAAGTGTGACCGCACGACAACCGCGCCTTCGATGACTTTTCTTTCTTTCTTTTTTATCCACAGCTCTTTTATTGTCCACACTGAGATCTAAAGCGAACCTCATTGGCATGCGCCTTTATTGTAATCTATACGCAGGCGGAACCCATTCTCCCCCGGAACGCGTTGGTCAATACAAAGAGTTATTGTTAAACGGTTCTCGTTGATGCCTAAAAAGAAAATGTACAGGTGACTTTGTCACTATATTGAAAGTACAACCGTCTGTTATACCACCCACCTAAAAACTTTACAGAATGAATTTGATATGATTATTTTGTAGCATCATGTTTTTACTATGAATACTCCACTATACAACTTTTCAAGGATCATAATTATACAACATACAAGTGGAGAAACACGCAAACACACGCAGACATACATACACACACAAATTACTTATTCTTTTCTAAGTCTAAGACACTAATGCGTATCCATATCAACAACTTGAAATGGATTCTTCTATTCTTTTTTACATAACGTCATGAAGTATATTCGTATGCAATATCAATGGTATGCAGAATTCATTTTTTGTCTCATCTTCTCATTCTTTTCCTTCTTCTATTTCTTCTCCATCATCATCTTCTTCTTCTTAAAATCTTCTTCGTTTTCCTCTTCTCCTCCTTTTGCTCGTTGATTAGACTTTTGATATTAAACAATGGAATCAATGGAAGCTGCTGAGGTCCTTGCATCTCATTGGCTGTGAGGAAATTTGTCATAGCAATGTGGCAGTTGTCACTGATAACAAGTTTTATGAAACAGGCCCCTGGATAAACAGATAAATATATGAATAGCATATTACAGAATGACTACAGAAAAAGATTGCAAAAACTGTGCGTACCTTTAAAGTTTATGGAGCATTCCCGTGGGAAAACAAAAATCAAGTATATATTGCAGAGCTGCATAAATCATTCGAATGTCAAACCGAATTCCTACATGAGTAGTGACGATAACTTAAATCATGATGTACCGACACAGTACTGGGTCGGAGTGTTGGCTTATGCAAAACTACAAAGAAAATGAATGGATCGTATAATCAGTTTACTTGTTTATGTATGTATGGAAAATCAACTGGGGAAATTGCAACCCACTCCCACTCTCATGAGCTCAGATATGAATGAAAATACAAACAAACAAAAAAGTAAAAGAAACGATACAGTAACTATTTCACCCAAACTTTTGCAATATTAAGGTTTCTGTGATACTTTCTGACATGTTTTTGTCCACTTCACCTCATCTTGGCGATTTGTGCATTCCCTCTCTCCTAAACTCGTATGAAATACCCGGCACCTTTTAAAGGGTGTGTACAGTTCTGGTCGAGGTGAAGATTTAGCTTTTAACGTTTCGTGAGATACATGATGTATTCAGAAACCACTCTATGAGATGTCAAAGGGCATGCAGTTCTAAGGGGTATCAAAAGTTTATTCGATGAAAATCGGTTTTGAAGTGGCTGAGATATCCAAAAATAATGTGAAACAAAGATATACTAATAAAGTTGGGGCATGTCGCCTTTTATCATTAGCACTTTTTTGGATATCTCAGCCATTTGAAAACCATTTTCATCAAATAAACGTTGAATCCTTCTTAAAATTACATGCTCTTTCATATTTCATAAGAGGTCTTTCATCATCTCACTTAGGAATATTGAAAACATGAATCCCTACCTCAACCAGTACTGTACAGTCCCTTTAAGTGCATATAGTTGTTTTAATACTCGGCATTATTTTGAGATATTTCTTTAGGATGTATGATTATGATAATATATTATATACACTGTAGGCACTATTGATCGTAGATTCGTTTATTTGTGATACGGGGAGGGGAAAGGCATATGACGTAAAAACACGTGTGCTGTATTTCTCATTATAATAGGCCTATTTGGTGTGTCAACAGAAGCGTTGAATGTGGGTGCAGATGTGGGATTTTGTTTTAAATCTAACGCAGGTCTATAGAGCACTGGACTTTGAATCATCAAGGCTCGTTATCTTTATTAGCGCTTTCTTTATTGTCCATTTGTTTCTGATCGCACACATCGTAGTAGATTACCATGATCACCGGGGAAGGTTCCTTAATTAACACTCACGGGTACTCTTTCTTTTATTATCCGCTATTCTGTCCACACTTTTGTCCCGCTGCGAGTGCTTTCCTTACCGGCATGCGCCTTTATAATCTTAACATATAGGCGGAGTCCCCCCCCCCCCCCCTCCCGAACACGTTGGTCATAACAAAGAAGAATTACTGGGTGTGTATATAGTTCAACGGTTAATTCTCTTTGATGCCCAAATTGTACAGGACTGGTGACTTCGTCACTATTATATATTGAAAGTACTGCCGTCCATTATACCACCGACCAGTTCACAGAATGGACTTAAGATGATTATTTTGAGCATCATTGTGAATACTCTACAAGAAAACAACCTTTAAATAAAAAAGAATGTACAGCATACAGTACAAGTGGACATACACACACACGCACATTAAACAGACACACAAATAACTAATTCTTGTTGCGACAGAAGTTGTGTAACTCATGTAATAACATTTCCGGCCAAAAAGTAACTGATTCTTGTTTGTTTTTTGTTTCACTTCCCACCAAGACAGGAAATGACTCTATGATTAATAGTACATGTTTTTACAGCAGTTGCATCAAGAAAATATGACTTCTTAATTCTTTTAAGTCCAAGGCTGCACACTGGCGCCGGTCCGACGGTCCGAAACCGGCAAAAGTCACTGTTAACTTGGGCCAGTAACTTTTCAGGAATTGCCAAAGTTTACTGGTCCGACATGACCAGTAAAAATAACACTGTTGGGTCAGTCGAGAAAAAGAGCAGCCCTGATCAGGGAAAATAGAATGCAATCGCATCGTTCAACAAGACGCAAAACTCGAGTAATGATGTACAGAGTGCTTTTTGTTTTTAAAACGATCCCCGTTCGTGCTACAACTTGCGACGATCGGCTGTCATGGCTAAAAGAGTATACAGAATCGCACATTTTGTTTTGAGATGCACTTGAGAGCTCCTTGTATACAGTGTATTTGCTACAATGTAAATCCAGTCGCAACGAGAAAAAAAAAACCGCATTCATAACTCTGAATGTAATTAACAAAGCAACTATTTGCAGAGAAACGAAGAATATGTTTTGGAAATGAATGACATCCTTTCCATTTTTGTACCGTCTTCCAGTTCTTTTTCTGTCTTTCTTTCTTTCTGATTGTATTTTGCTGGTTAGTAAACATTAGCATGTACGTATACGTCTTAAACAACCGAAATAAAAAACCGAAATAATTCATAAGATAAGATAATTAAAGATAGGGCAAAACGATAATGAATTCGGCCCTGTTGTGTATCTCTCAAGAACGAATATACAAAATGCGAAGAGATGGAGAGAAAAATGAAGAGCGCATTTTCTACCCCTTTTGGCCCGTGCATCAAAAAAAGATTAAGCCCTTCCGTAAATACAGCGGGAATAAGTCATGAAACCATAGCAGTCCCGCTGGTATTTGAGGTAGAGATAGGCCTAAATATGGATCAAAAAGTCGTGTACCTATAATGAATGCACGCACAAAATGCGAGGAGATTATCGAGAGAAAAATAAAAAAAAACCGCATTTTTAACTTCTCCTGGTGGGTATAACATCATCAAATATTACAGCCGAAATACTTCACGAGATACTGCAATCCCGCCGAGAAAAAAAGAGCGTGAAATTACGCAGCGAGTTTAATAACACAGATTTCTCTATGTGTACTTGTGCCGATGTCTAAAAAGTTTACATAAACGCATTTGATACAATCTGATATGTTCTTTATCATTTTACACGGTAATTCACAAACAATTTAATGTTAATCTGTAAATTAATAAAATGTGAATTTGTTGACCAGCAAATTTTCTGAGCGGACCAGTAAAAAAAAATAATGATAAATAAGAAATCTTTACTGGTCTGAAAGAGACAGGTCGGACCTAATAGTGTGCAGCCCTAATATAAACGATACACTGCACCTGTACATACATGTAGGCCTATACTTATAATGCGAATTCATATGAACAATGTTGAACGGATACAAATTTGCATAATACATGTGTCATAAGCATTGCAACATGAATGTTTTGAAAAATTAAGTTTTCCCATTTTCGTCTGCTCTTTCTTTCCCTCTTATTTCTTAGCCTTTCTGTCGATGTTTATCTACCCATCTATTTGTCATTATAGCGCTTATCAAAATTATGCTCAAAGCGCTTCACAACGACAATTGGAATACATAAAATGCATTTCTCTGCTCTCAAAGTTTACTAAGAACACAACATAGGCGGAAAACAATACGTCTATAGATTTCATTTGCATGATTCAACTCGGGAGCATGAACGACCATCAAAAGGGAGATTATGAAAATATAACCAAAGATAAAAAGTAAAAGAAACGTTACAGTAACTATTACACCAAAGCGTTTACAATATAGGCTTCTGTTATTCCTTCTGACACCTTTTTGTCAATTTCACCTCACATCTCTGTGCTTTTGCGTTCCCTCCTTCGTACAGTATACACTCCTACCCGGTACCTTGATTATGGAGCATGATTTGAAATGTGTATTATTATGAATTGTGACGTGGATTGATAATAATTATGAAGTGTGCAAAATGGATCCAGCCATGATAGACTAATAGTTTGACATGAAATATATTGATGTACAGTCTGGAACCTATAACTCAACTCACGTTAATGTATTATGTATAATGATTAATGATTTAAGTTCATGATAGTGTCCAATAATAATAATAACAGTCCATAAATTGCTTATACATGTACTATACATAAATGATAATAATCAGACTATGTCAGTCACATCTCCAGGTCCTCACAGCACCCCGGAACGTGTGTGTTTATAGCAAAAGTAAAACAGTGATGAAAATGAAGAGTGTGAGTTTATCATACATGTATACGGTACTATATAGCTAAGGATGATGGACTGGCCAGAGAGAGAGAGAGGGAGAGAGAGAGTATGTGCGTGTGGATATAATGATATACGGGTACGTCATGTATAAATCATTTTTCAGTTAGCCAAAAACAATGCGTAGTATATAGTCTAATAATGTTAAACACATATCCATGCCAGTTTATGGACGAAACCTCTTTAGGCGAAGGCGAGAGGGAATTAATGGGACCTGAGAAAATAACAAAAGGGTTTAAATCAATAGTTCTGTAATAAGCGCTTGCGAGTGTGTACATTATGCTTACGCAGTGTACCTAATGAACGGCTATTGTTCGATGTAATCCCCAGTCGCAGCTTGATGGTTGGTTAGAAATCGGCAACAGTTTTCTCATCTTTCCACGTCGTCTTATTGTGTTACTTCTCCCGGATGTAAAGAAGATCAAAGCGGTCCGGGTGTCGTTAGTGAAACGCATTAGCGCTTGTACCGAATTCTATTCAAATCAATGAAGCCAATGAGAGACCAGACCCTGGGATGTACACTATAGAAACAGCTTATATAGAAGGTAACCACCAAATACGAGTTCATTAGTCATTCTGATTCCTACCCCTCAACGTTCTGCGATTTCATTCTTCAATTTCCAAGTGTTTTATACGGTCATGCCGCGTATCCTCGATCACGTTCGCGTTCGCATCGTGCAGCTTCATAGAGACGGGCGTTCGGTTCCAGAAATTCGTTCTCTGCTCGAAGACGCTGGAAACGTTCATTCCGTCGCAGGGATAAGGAGGGTGGTTCGGCACTACCAATCCACCGGGAGCTTGACCGACCAACCACGAGCAGCGCCACCCTCTGTTTTGAGCCAGGAAGACTTGGACTTAATCCACGAGCGCATGCTCTTGGACGACGAGACGACGTCTCCAGACCTGCAGAAGGTCCTTCTGAGCGAAACCGGGCGGACTATTTCGTTACCAACTATTCGCAGGGCAAGGAGGAAGCTAGGCTGGATCGCTACCGGGGCCAGGTATTGCCAGCTGATACGGACTGTGAACCGGGTCAAGCGTCTCGACTACGCACTCGACTGCCTGAGCAGAAACGAACAGTTTGAGAACGTCATCTTCTCGGACGAGTCGAGCGTTCAGCTGGATAACCACGCGACGGTGTGCTTCAGGCATGTACACCCGGACACTGGAGAGAGCGCTCCCAGGCAGCTGAAGCCAAGACCTAAGCACCCTGTGAAGGTCCACGTTTGGGCGGGGATCTCCAAGCGGGGATGCACGGAGATCCGCATTTTCGACGGCATCATGGACCAGGACTTCTACCAGGGACTGCTTCGAGACGCCTTGCTCCCCTTCATAGCGACACACTATCCGGACGGCCATCGTTTCATGCAAGATAACGATCCAAAGGTAGGCATTTTTATGTTCTGTTTGTTAAAATAAAACGAAAAATAGAATGCATATTTTATATGAATATTCATACACGTGTAAAGCTTGTTCAATCGACCTCATGCTTTTCGAGAAATACAGTTGTATGTCCAAAAGATATATTTGTAAAAAGTTGAAATATATCACGGCAATAATCATTCTAACATCATTGAATAAACCTGAGCATGCTGTGTTTTTCTAAGTAACACTTACGTATATAACGAGTAAATATGAACTGTAAATAATAAACATGCAATTTTATTGTAACGGCACAGCAGAGATGTACAAAGCATGTACTCACCCACTTTCTTTTCACTCTTTTTACAGCATACCAGTCGACAAACGAAGGCATTCATGGAAGAGCAAGGGATCAACTGGTGGCCGACTCCCCCGGAATCTCCCGACCTCAATCCAATTGAGCACGTGTGGCACGAGATGAAGCATTTTCTCAGGAAGGTGAGGCTCATGTGCATAAAGCTGTAGTTTATTATAATTGCTGTACTCCGCATGTTTGTATATGTATTTTTTTCTTGTTCTTCTTTTTTTCTATGAAGCGTAGATATTCGTTAAATTAATTGACTTGGTTTATTTTCATCATAGTAATAGTGTTCACACAACAGATACACATACAACATTGTATGTATTTTTATTTTTCTTGTTCTGCTTTTTTTCTATGAAGCGTAGATATTCGTTAAATTCGTTGACTTGGTTTATTTTCATCATAGTAATAGTGTTCACACAACAGATACTTATATGTATGTATTTTTTCTTGTTCTTCTTTTAAGCGTAGATATTCGTTAAATTCATTGACTTGGTTTATTTTCATCATAGTAATAGTGTTCGCACAACAGATACTTATAGCAGTGGATATTATTCTCGTGGAGTGTAGTCTTTGTTGATACACGTTTGTATGCTTATTTCAGATATCATCCAGCCGCAGTTTTATGTACTTTTGTGATAATTTCTTTGTACTATTTGATAAGAAGTGATTTCCATAATTTAATTTGCGGGAATAAAGTCAATCAATCAATCGACCACAAACTGTAGTCAGCGATTTGCATAAACGGAAACGGCTAAGAGATGTAAAGGCAAGCTTAACCGGCCGCCATGCCCTATACTGTATATGCTTTTGAAATTCTTGTAGCTATTTGGATGAAACTTACATGACCAACTAATGTCAATTTTTTTTTTTCATTCATTCATTTTTTCTTGCAGGTACACAAGCCCAGGACGAAAGCAGAACTTGTTGCAGGGATTAAGCTGTTCTGGAGCGAGCGAATGACGCCGGAGAAGTGCTGCACATACATCAGGAACCTCGGCAAAGCTTTGCCCAAGGTCATCGAGTGCGAGGGGAGAGCAACAGGATTCTAGACGACGGAACGAGACTGAAGATTGTTACATGCACATTTACTGTCTTCCAACGCTATTCTGTAATCGAAATGCGAATGTATTTTCTGATCTTCATGATCAAGTTTACTATTCATTATTCCTCTTCATTTCACGAACTGCAAAGTTTATAGCGTTCAACAGCATTTCACGTACAATAGTCCAATTACTTTATTTGTATTCTTCTTATGTTACTTGTAAATATGTATATTCATATTACATTGTTGTCGATCTTATACTTGCAAAATTTACTTTATGTTACAAAAATTAAATGAGAATGATATTCGACAACTTAGCAAAAGCGTATTTCTTTCGCCTCAACTTTTCTTTTTCCTTCAGTTAAACGCAAACTTATTGTGAGTGTGAGTACTATGATAAATCAATGTGTAATTGTGTATGCCATTGTGTGTGTGATTGTGTGTGTGTTTGTGTGTTTGCGTGCATTGTGGATGGAGGTAGACGGGAGCAGACATCTACAAATGTATTCGATGCAAACAATGACCGATAATCAAAATCATATTAAAACACTTACAGTGACCAAAAAAAAAAATAATAATAAAAAGACAATACATGAAGATAATCAAAAGCACATTAAAAAATGAAACAGAAAAATATTATAACAGTGACAAGCAACATACTGAAGAGAATAAAGTATTAACTACAGGCATGCAAGGTGGATGGAGTTACACGGACCAGGCATATTTTAGTATTGTTTTCGATAAACAAAACATTTAATCATAATCAACACAAATGATTAGAAAACGAAAACGTTTACAGTGAAAAAAAAAAATCCAAATTGAGATACTAAAAAAGCGAAAGCATTGATTACAGTGGCAAGAAACATACTGAAGAGAAAGATAGAATGACAATTAGCATTATATGACATTCTATTATGGGTTGGAACAAAAGGGTTTACGACTTAAAAATCTTAATCTGTGCAAAGTTGTGAATGGGAGTTAAGAGATTAATTAGCGATGTTTACACATAAAACTGGAGGACGCGGCGAACTCATTGTATATAGACGTATGTTTCTTTGTTATTGTTTTCTTTGGGGAGGGGAGGTTATGAAAATATTAATGTGTTACCGCTTGTTTGGTGTTTGACAAAAGTAATTACGTCAGCTCGACAGTAAAAAATGGAAGAAAGAAACTGATCTTGATGCGTCTGTTTTTTATCATTTTACTTATTTTCTTTTACGTGTGACTGTATATCTGTCAACACATTTTTTTTTTTTGCTGACTAAATGATGGAAGGATAATAGGCCTATGTGTAGAAAACAGTAAAAGTTGTTTACGAAAAAAAAATAAGAAGTATCCATCATTAATCCTGCACAAAAATGGACCTTTACTACAAAACAGAAGCAAATATTGGGGTTGCAGTTCTTTTATGTGTATACACAATGAAAAAAAAATGAAATCAAATATAAATATTACAATGTAGTACTAGTACAAATTATTTGTACACGTACTATGAAATCAAACATGTTTCCACAGTGCCATGAGTATCTTTTTAGGTAGAATGAACACTTTCTATAAAGAAGTCCATTATATTAATACATGATTGTACACTTTTTCTAACGCTATTATCATTCAGTTATTATTAGAACTATATGTATTATATTACAAGAAACAAATCTACGTAGACTTCAACTTCCTTCTCATTTTCTTTTCTTCCTCTTTCTCTCTCCCTCCTTCTAATAGCCTTACCTTTTTCTTCCACTTTTCCTTCAACCTCATTATATTCCCTTCAAAACTATTCAAATTAAATTATTAAATCATGATAAATTAAATACTTGCCACAATTTTAAAGACAGGATGTCTAAATCCTGGAATGAACAATTTGTATCAATATTTTAAATAGTGATAATCATGGTAGAGTCAATGAAAACGGAAAAAATACGAAAAAGAAAGTAGGGGCTACACGCATTGCACGAGTTGTGTTCAATATTGTTAGTACCGGTGAGCGGCTAATTAGCGACTACTGAGTATCAGAATCGATTAAATCGTCGACATCGTTCTCTGCCATTTCAATGCACGACAGTATTTATGAATGAGTATAGAAGCTACACTATAGTGATAGTATTTTAGTATTTACTACACATGTAATGTAGTACGTGTATGTTCACGACCGACGTACTTCTCATTAAAACTCCGATTTCACATTTTCTTCCCTTTTGGGCTTTCTAATTCCATGAAAACTCTCTGATATGGTTCAATTTAGCATCTTCAACAGCTGCACAGACAAACGGCGAAGCGAACGGTAAGTGTGCATTACTACATGAAGTCAGCTGTGCTTTGAATGAAAACGATAGTGCAATTTCGATCAGCGCATTTTCTTGCCCATGGTGGCAGCCGGGGCCAATGCGAACGGAACATACAAGTACATGGACCGTATTTGCATTACGAACTTGTCCTGAACAAGTTGGTGTGGTACTCGGCACAGCGTGGAGCGAGCGTGTTTTACGGTGAACCGTTCACTTCGTGTTCCATGATATGCGCGGTGCACACAGTCGTGCATGCTGCTGCATGCTGCATGACAAATGTGTGCGTTGTGTGTGTTGACGGCACTTGCACGGAAGTCGTGACAATCACGGCCCCAACCAAGCAAGGGAGGTGGGCATGGGGGAACTATGTGCGCGTGCACGCTGCATGCGTGAGTGCTCCCGTCGCTCGCGCGCGCACAGACATTGGCATACTGTCCATTTACACGTTTACACGTTTCAATACTTCGGAGACTTCGATTGTTTCCGAAGAGTGGCATCTCCGATTTACACGTTTCATTGGGTCATGGCCGGGTAACCGCGCTTGCGTGTAGATTCTATTCTACACGTTTCAGAAGCCGGATATGCGTGAATACAACCCAAACAGGTAAACGTGTAAACACTCGGGGCTGAGCGGTACTGTAACTGACAAATTATTACAACGCTCGAGATCACTGCGGTTAAATTCTTGATTGCAGCTGAGCTGATACAGTGTACCGATACGTTGAATGAACTTTGGACGCTTGGCCGCTCCGGTACGGCGCACACATGCCTAAGAGCCCCCTCACACCTGAGCGAATGTAGGGGGACGAAGGGGGACGAATGAGAAAAACGCACGAAATGCGCGCGAATTCAACGATTTCAAATAAAACTGCCTTCAAATCATCCGATTACAAACTAAAGTCAAATATGATCAACGAACGGTAAGCGAAGGATAGATATGACATGCGAAGGATAACGATTTTTCGGTTCGCTTCTTTGAGTAAATTGCGGCCGAAGGCGAGCGAAGGGTTGAAATGACCCGATAAGACGAACGAACAATGAGCAATGGCTTGATATGGCGCGCGATTGGAAACGAAAACGAAAGAATAGATCAGGCGTTCTCGTACGTGTGTGTGCGCTCCTCGGGGAGTATAAAAGCGACCAGGTCCGTCCAGATTTCAGTGCGGCCAGAGAAATCATCCATGCAACATTTACATTTAAAGGACGACAAAGATAAACAGTAAAATCAGCCGGAAGAGTCTTTAAGGCCCCCTCACACCTGAGCGAATTGCCTGAAATATGACTTGCGATGGCTGGCGAAAGGCATTTTTGGAAAAATCGTTTTCAATGGTAATTGATAGTAAGTCATATTTACCCTTCGTGTTTGGGTTCGTACACCTTCTGAACTAACAGTTGCGATTATTCAAATTCGCTCGGGATTTTTGAAAATGTTTAAAATTTCCCGACGAATTGAAAAATCGTCTGTCATTTGCATCTCTTATTTAGTCCGCGGTAATCGTTCGTTTATCGTTCGTGTGCTATTGTCACGCATAGTCCCTCATCGCGCTTTTGCCAAGGTGGACCGATCTCGAAAGAACCCTAAACGAAGCAACACGATGACTAAATGACTTGCGCATAGAAACGAAGATACTATGACAAACGTATTTTCGCTTGCCATCTTCTATGCGAAGGGAAACTAAGATTGACTTTTACTAAATTTGAATGGCGATGCATACACGAAGGCAAGTCTAAGAGATATTATGACAAACTATGGATTGCGAAGTGATACGAATACGAGCGAATGACCTGACGATAAAATTGGCGAATGCTGAGCTGCTCTCTGTGACCAGCCACTCGCCATGCTACTCATATATAAACATTCCACCTGAAAGTTTAAAAGTTTCTTCAGAAAAATGGAAGATGCAGCCCGCCTCAGAGTCCAGTATTTACTGGCAATGGCTCAGAATGATATTATACATCAGCAGCTGAACCTACACCAGTTCATCAGAGGCCGATTCAGATGGAGACGAGGCTTCAGACGACGTCGTATCTGGAGAAGGACGTGGCTGAACCCTGCCAGAAGAAGGGCTTTTGGAATGTACGACCAGCTGTTGGTTGAGCTCCGAAGAGAAGACCCTTCGACTTTCAAGAAATTTCTCTGCATGCCCCCTGAACTCTACAATGAAATCCTGGAGAGGGTCAAAGGAAGAATCAGGAGGCAGTACACCTGGTACAGGGAGCCGCTTGAAGAAGGTCTCAAGTTGGCAGCTACTCTCCGTCATCTTGTGTCTGGCACCAAGTAGGCCCTACTCCGACATGCAGTATGGGTGGAGGGTGCCTGAAACACTCTATCTGTAATGGTCAGGGAAGTGTGTCCGGCCATATGTGACGAGTATGCAGATGAAGCCATGACAGCCCCTTCAACCTCTGATGGATGGAGACAACTTGCTGGTGGATTCTACAAGCGGTGGAATTTTCCCCACTGTATGGCAGCTACTGATGGCAAGCATGTGGCCATCAGAAAGCCTCCTCTGTCTGGCTCGTTATACTACAACTATAACGGCTTTTTTAGTATAATCCTGTTGGCTATAATGAACAGTGACTACAAATTTGTCTGGTGCGATTTTGGTGGTAGGTATGATACAATAGGGGAAAGGGGATAGGTCGAGTCAATTTAGGGGTACGTCAGATTTGTTATCACCTCACCTCCATTGTTACTATTTCAATATTCATTTTTTGCTTAAATGATGGTAATTGGGGCAATTAATCTCAGTTTTTGCTTGATACTCTTTTTCTTCTTCAAAAGCGTGCTTTAAGAATAATTAATAATGTTGGATATTTATTTCACACAAATGATCTTTGTGTAGCAGCAAAAATCTGAAATTAATTTATTTGTTTCATTATAATGTTGGTATCTTTATATATAAATTTTCAATTGATGAGCTTCCTGACATTTTTTTGCACACATGTTCAGACTGTGATTGTGAGCATTCCGAGGTTGTGGATTTCTTCCCGGTTGATGCAGTCTTTCGTGCGTCCCCTATGCCTTTGCCTCTTGCTTTAATGTTGCGTGGATGATTTCTCTGGCCGCATTGAAATCAGGACGGACCTGGTGGCTTTTATCCCCCCCCCCCCCCCCCCCCGAGGAGCGCACACACACGTATGAGAACGCCTGATCTATTCTTTCGTCTTCGTTTCCAATCGCACGCCATATCAAACCATTGCTCACTGTTCGTTCGTCTTATCGGGTCATATCAACCCTTCGCTCGACTTCGGCCGCAATTTACTCAAAGAAGTGAACCGAAAAATCGTTATCTTTCGCATGTCATATTTATCCTTCGCTTTCCGTTCGTTAATCGTATCTGACTTTAGTTTATAATCGGATGATTTGAAGGCAATTTTAATTGAAATCGTTGAATTCGCGCGCATTTCGTGCGTTTTTCCCATTCATCCCTCTTCGTCCCCCTACATTCGCTCAGGTGTGAGGGGGCTTTACGTAACACAAAAGAGAGTCGGAATCGTTTTCACGCTCAGAAAAGCAAGAATATTTATAGCTTTTTAATTGCCCCTGATTATATCATGGATAGCTTTCGGATATCAGCACTTATTACATTGACATTGTTCGTCGTCTTTAGCTTCCATTATGTCTAATTAGCCGTATTTAGATATTTGAGCAGAAAAAATGGAACTGGTAAATGGAAATCTTCATGTCTGATGTGCAGTAATGTTAATTCCTGTGGATTTCAAAAAGGCTAAGTGCATTTTGCGCCTATGTGTGTTTGTGTTTGTGTGTGTGTGTGTGTGTGATTGTGTGTGTACTTTTAGAGAAGGTATTATGTTTCCCCAAGATGTTTTGATTTCATTCAATTTTATGTGTGGGAGGCAAATAATACGTTTACTTTTCATATCATGGCATGAATATTTGTAAGATTTGTAATATTTTATTGACTCTATCGATCCCATCTCAGATTATGAGAGTACAAACATATTCACAATTATATCAATATAAAACTGTAAGAAATAATATACATGTGCATGTGAAAATAACAGATATGAAAAAACATGTTTACAAAACAAGGCGTAAAGGGCGTGTAACTACTCTACCACTACGTGTACACACATTCACATCTACTTTATTTTCTACAAAGCTACTGTTTTTCTTCTTTGGTTTTGAAGAAAACTGAAACATAATTATTCTGATAAATTTGGCTAGTTTTTCTTTATTTCAAATGGAAAGCATTAGCTGATTTGAATAGTTTGGCCATATGTAATGCATTTGGTCAACTGGCCGTCAAACTACTATTTCTGTTTCCACTCACTTACTTGTCCACGGACATGTTCCAAATCTGACGTTCAATTTCAGTGCACATTGTCGATATGACGGCGTTCAAGCTGTATGCTGGAATTGACGACACCGCAAATGATTTAATCGGCCCTTACCTAATGGACGATATAAATCATCCTTCAATCGAGTTTTACATCGGGCGAGAGGTGGACACCGGACCGGGGGAGACCGGTCATGGTGTGACTGCAGAAGGCCAAAACTGGCGGGATTCAGGTTTACCAGAAGGCACAGTCATAACAGAATTCACTAAGGATAACTTCGACAGCGTTCGGGCGACTTTCGACTACCAAAATGGCGGGGCTGCCAGAGCTGGAGCTTTCAAGACAGCGGTGAGCTACAAGGGGAGAACGGAAAAGGTGGTCATGATCAACGAGTACCGGGATGGTAAGAGTTATGTCCTCCAAAGTATTCCGTCAGTTTTATGCGTTTTCACACCAACAATTGTTTAACTGGTGAATGACGCGTTGGGTTCGAATGTTAGTCTGCAGTCAATAGCATAGATATAAAACTTAATACGATGTTTTGATATATTTCTATTGTACATGTATTCAGTTTTATTCTACCTTTCTAGAAACTTTTGCGGTCATGACCCTCTGCAAAAGACAGGGGTTTGTTGATGTAAAAAAAAAAATGTCGGGTTTTCTCCAGCATGTTATATTCAGTGATGGATGCTGGTGTGATAATATCTCTTACCTGAAATGATAGCATGAGGGAGTTTCCATTGCTTCCATTGTCCTGGTTTATGTCACAAATCTAGTAATAAAGTGAACCGTAAGCAGGTAAGCAAACGAAAAAACATAGTCGAGATCATTACACACTAAATTGGGAATAAGCCACAATAACACTTTAAAGCATTTTAACTCGGTTATTTACTTCGACAAGGACACTATCTGTCCATTCCTAACTTTTCTTGAAAATGTACGCTCCATTATCAAGTTTATGTCTTTGTGCTTTTTGATATCATTATGTGGAATATAATTTCATATTTACTGTAAATGTGATTTGTCAGTCTTTTTCCTGAATTAATGCATTCCATATAGGATACGGTTCTGACATTTTCGAAATTCCAGTAGACTTGCACTGGAACGCATTGACTGTCCACAGGAGATGTTTGAATGTTTCCTTAACTTATCATTACATTTTACAATCACTACCAGACTGACAACGTAGCTTCATTCTCAACGAAATTAAGCAAAAAAATGACCTTATTCTAAACAAATATAACCGTTGCGACAGGCATAACGCATTATGTATATAATCTGGAGTTGGTATTCCTTTTGAAAGTGTCATGGCTTAATGTTATGATTTTTCTGCAAAGGCAGAGTATCACAGGTGTCACCAGTTCTATTCACTTTGAAATAAGTACAAAATGTAACTCTGAAAGTTTGAATGGGAAAATCTAGAAAAAGAGTAATTGCATCTTATTCGTGGAATAAGATATCAGCCCAAATCAAGTGAAATAAGTCCCAATTTAAGTTGTCAATTTACTACTGGGATCCTCCCGGATGGCATTTTGCTAACCATTTCTAGTCAAATCTCTCACATTATATTGTGTAAGAACGTTTGTCTGTCTTGTGTTTACTATGCAAATATTATTCATATTATTATTTAGTTTTCTTCATTCAGGAGAAGTAAATTTCATAAACTCAAATCAGAATTTATGAATGCTTATGTGTATTGTTATTTTTTCTAATTCTTCAGTATTCCTTGTGAAATATGGTCAGGAAATGAAAATATGGTCATTCAAATAAACTAAAATTTAAGTTACTGATAGTTTCCTTCCTTGCCTTACAAAGAGAAATGTGTCCGAGTTCACAATACTTTGATATTACTGGTCATGTGCCCGAGGTCACGACAGCTATATAATACTGCATTAACCCGTTCGATACTGACTTCTAAAATCGCCATGGACTTAATGCACAGGTCACCAGGTTCCCGCATGGAATGTGTGAATAAAATGATGAAATAACAACAACAGTGTTACTAGTTGCAAAGAAGAGCTACTATTCCTTTTAATTTCATGCAACCCTCAGTAATATAAGGGGAACTTGGAGGGTGACATTATAAAAGAAATCTTTTAAAAAAATCGTGGAAAAATCAAGTATAAGAAAATATAGTCATTGGTGGAGATGGCAATTTGATGATTTCTTCTTTTTTTTTAAACGTAATGGGCAAAGTTTATTTTTATTGCCAACAGATGAGGTGGGATTACTTGCTTTAATACATTCTCTTTAAGGGGAAAGCCCTAGGTATGATGATATCTCCAATGAGCTAATTAAAATGTTGTTGAAGGAATGATGTTTCACCTAGTTCATTTTATGATAACATGTATCAATGATGAATGGAAGTATGTCCGTGAGTATGGAAATTACAAAGGTCGTGTGTACTGTATATTCAACAGGACGACTCTGAATTAGTAGCCAATTATCGTCCTATTTCGTTTAGATGCTTCCCTTGTGCCAACATTTCAAACTCGTCAGTTGACATGCCTTCTTATATTTTATTACTCTCCTTATGGCTAATCGTCTCAATGCAGCATTTGATTCCCTTGATGATGATGAACTCTTTGATTTGTTTAGATGCTCCTCTTCGGAATCAAGTCGGAATAAGTTACAATCGTCTGCTTTTTTTGATAACCTTATTGCCAACAATGTTAGCTCATCTTGAAAAGATGTATATAATGATTTTGATTTTGAATATGACTCCACTCAAACTCCTAAGTATGTCACTGTTGATCAATTTAAAGACTTTCCAAATAGTTTTTCACAATGCACACTTTCCATGTTATATCTAAATATAGTAATAGGTTCAACTGAAACATGGTTGTCATCTGATGATAATTTGGTGTATGCATTAAATAGTTATGATTTTATCATTAACAACAGAGTGAACAGAACGGGTGGTGGGGTTGCGTATTATTTATCTCAAAAATTTGGATTTAGTGTTTGTGATGAATTGAATATTATGAATGATATTCTAGAGTCCCTGTTTGTGGAAAATTTAATTCCCAAAGTAAAAATATTATTGCAAATATAATTGATGTTATTTATAGACCCCCAATTTCAAGTCGTAAAGATTTTTTGGATTGCATAAAAACTTATTAAGAAGCCCTTTTCATTAATAAAAGCATTTTCATATGGGGTGATTTTAATATTTATTTGATTAAGAATGATGATAATAGACTTCAAGAATTTCTTGAAATGTTTTTTATCAGCCTCGTTTTTGCTATTATTCGAAACCAACTCGTGTTACAAATCATTCCGCCACCCTCCTTGATAATATTTTCGCTAATTCTGTGCAGATTTTAAATTCTTCTGTAATTTCATCTGACATTACTGATCATTAATTTTTCCTATCATAGCATGTTTTGACCTGAAACACTGTGTTAATAAGTTTAATTTTTCTTCATCCAGACATAGAGCTACACCAGAAAATTTGGCTAGCCTTGGTGCCAGCTTAGATAGGGCTGATTGGTGTAGTGTTTATGATAATGATGATATAAATGCATCATTTGGGAATTTTTCAGGGATGATCAATAAATATTTAGATTAATATATTCCTAGATCAAAATATAATTCAGTTAATAATAAAACTTCCCCAAAATTTCCATGGATTACACAATATCTTCTTCGTTCAATAAATAGGAAAAATCGGTTATCTAAATTCAAAATGAAAAAAACAAACTGGCAAGTCAAAAAATAATTACACTTCGTATAAAAATATTCTAACGAAGATTGTACGGTTGGAAAAGAGAAAATACTATATGATTCAGTTAGAAAAGTATAAACATTTAAACACGATATAAAAATACATGGAAAGTGTTGGAGCAGGCTATAAATATGTAAAAAAAAAGACATCCAACATTACAAAAATAAGATATGATAATAGAATTTTTGAAGATCCCAATGATATAGCCAATATTTATAACTCTTATTTCTCAATGATTGGAGAGAATTTGGCAGAAAAAAATATCGCAGTCAAATATTCATTTTTCTAAATTCTTAGGTCAATCCAATTCCATTCCTATTTTTTTTTTCGTTTTAATAAAAACTCTGAAATAATAGATATCGTTACTGCAATGAATAACAAGCAAAGTGCCGGTAATGACGATATCAGTAGTTTTATTTTAAAGAGAATTGTATCTTCAATTGCTGACCCACTTTCCTTTATTTTCAATAAAACCATATTTGTGGTGTTTTTCCAATTTTATGAAAATAGCTAAGGTTTTCCCTTTATTAAAAAAAGACATGATTCGGATTTAAGTAATCAGAGACCTGTATCTTTGCTTTCATTTTTATCTGAAATTTTGGAAAAAATAATATTAACAGAACAATCAATTTTCTGAATTTTCATAATGTTTTTACAAATTTTCAGTTTGTTTTTCGTCAGAAACATAGCTCCATTCATGCCCGTTTAAAATTTGTTGACCACGCTGCGCATACCTTTGATAATTATTTTCATCTTTTTGGTATCCTCCTGGACTTCTCCAAGGCCTTCGATACAATTAATCATAAAATATTACTTTATAAATTGCCTCATTATGGAATACAGGGAAAGGCTTTGGAGTGGTTCAGGAGTTGCCTACAAAATCGAAAACAATATGTATCTCTGAACGAGAACAACTCAAGTTTAGAATTCATTAAATGTGGCGTCCTACAGGGTAGTTTATTAGGACCTTTCCTATTTATTATTTATATTAATGACTTTTGCAGATCATCTGACATACTCTCATTTATACATTTTGCATATTATTATTCAAATATTTCTTTTCTCACCAAAATCCATATACTCTTGTACGCATCGTTAATTCCGAATTGAAAAAAAAATGTAACTCGGTGGATAAGGGCTACTAAATCATCACTTGGTCTCCAGAAAACTAAGTATATGCTTTTTTAGAAATTCTATAGAAGCTTTAGGCACAGATATTATTATTTGATGACACTCTGTTAGAACGAGTATCTCATACAAAATTCCTTGGTATCACAGTGGACGATAAACGTTCGTGGAGGCCGCATATTCCTAACATTTGTACAATAATTTCACTTAATATTGGTATTATTATTAGACTCAAGTTTCATATTCCATTGTCCGTTGTTGACGTTGTAATTTTCTGTAATTTTACCTGATCTTAATTACAGACTCCTAGCATGGGGTAGTGCCCATCAAACTTTCCAGATAAACTCCTGTTATTACAAAAAAAAAAGAATATTCGTCTTATTTGAGGCGTCCTGCCACGTTCCTATACAGGGCCATACTCTACTAAATATAAGACTTTGAATATCGAAGATTTGTACTTTTTTCAACTTAGTCAGTTTATGTTTAATTACAATGTAAATGCACTTCCCAGTTTTTTCAATTCTATGTTCCCACATAACCAATCTTTTCATAATTATCCCACTAGAAAATCTAATGAATTTCATTTACCCCCCCCCCCCCCCTGGGAACTTTATTGGCTCAGGATACATTTATATACACCGGTCCTAGATTTGGGAACTCACTAAGCTGTAAAATAAAATAAAAAATCCCCATTTTTGTATTTCTTTGAGCGCAAGTTATATTTTTTCTATTAAATCTTCTTTGATATATATTTTTTCCATTAGCTATAGGTTTCGTCAACCTCAGGGTTCATTATCCATCCACCAGTCATTCAATCACTGAATTCATTATTACGTAATGAAGTAGCCATCACAATCCTTGCACAGTTGCATGCAGCACCAGCTCTATGAAGCACGTTCTCAATCATACCCTGTTCCATTTCCCTTGTTCAACGTGTAGGCATTTTCTCATTCTCTCATTCTCTCATTTCCGTTCTTTCCTTCCATTCTCTTCATCTATTATGGCAAGTTGTGTCATGTTGTTGTGTTTCCCCTGTGTTGTCCCGTCCTGTCGTAGATCATATTTGTGACAAGTGTTTGTAAATAAGTAATTATATTTTTTTGCCAGTATGCGCTCTTATGTTTATCGGTATCATTTATCTATTGCAAAGGCAAATGTTTGTAGTTATGATGTAATTCCTGATTTATCTTGTGTTATGTTTTGTTGGAAAAAGAAGAATGAAAATAAATGAACTGAATTTTAAAAATGGAAAAAAATTAAGTATTGTGCTGTCAATAAATTTGTCTTTACGCGTGAACTGAAGTTGTACTTATCAAGTAATTTGATTGACTTCAAAACTTGCGCTCTAAAATATTATATTTTGTCATTGTCAATCATGGTATTCTGAATTGTTTCTTTGATACCTTGTGAACGCATAGTCTTTGTTAAAGAACTGCAATCTTTCTTTTGTCTCCTCACTTGTAGCCAACTTGTTTTTCCCCTCATTGTTGTTTTGTGAATTATTTACTTACTTTTGTTCCTTCTTTGTTCCTATATTTTATTTTATTTCTCATCTTTGTGGTTGTTTTCGTTTCATGCCCCTTTGTAAAGAGTTCCTATCTCTACATACCCCTTTCTAGTTATATCTTTTAAATTTTGTTATGGTTTGTTTTCGAAGTTTTTAATTAATTGTTGAATATCATTTGAAGTGATTATGAGGACTTAGAATGAAACGTAAATAGGCCTACTGTTCCGTTTCATGACATAATTACAACAGCCTGCACCATTAATTCACTTTTGGATCCCAGATTCTAGTTCTCAAGTATGGGCAGAGAAACTGTCCAACACAGTTGGAGTGGGTGAAACTATCAGTCTCGGAGTGCATATGAGAAGCGGGTTGAATCAAGGGGACCTCGTCTGGAGGCACAACGGAGATGACGTCATAACAGCTTGGCGTGGAAGAACATCAGTAACCCTCAATGACGTCAGGAAGTCTGATGAAGGCATTTATGAATGCTACATTGACGGCAACAGGGAAACCGGGAAACATGCAATTATGAGGCTCTTCGTAAGAGGTGATACGAAAACAACATATTCAGATTTTATGTAATGCAATGCCTAACATGCGTAAATACATGTGTAACCAGCGTCTTTTTTTCATGATTAAGTGCATGAATGAACAATACATTAATGATTCGAAGTACTTTCCCAATGGATCACAACGCATGGTCCTCATACTTGAAGTTTAATGCTATGAGGCACAATGTACTGTACATGATAAGAGTAGCATCCAATCACTTCTAAAAAGCAAAGTTTTCATTTGCAGTTTTTATGTGATCCGAGTATCCTCTTGGATCACCTTCTGTATCTCTGAGTCTTTCCTTATTGTTTCTTATTCAATCTTCTTTATTTCTTTCTCCTAAAGTCCTGTTTAGAGGTTATCTCAAAAAGCTCTTAAACTATCAATTTCAAACTTGCACCATATATGTATCATGTCGTAAGGATGACGGATGTAATGTTTCATTGTAATTGGTTGACCGTGACGTCACTATGACGTCATTAGTTAAATTCACATTTTCGTTCGTATCTCATTAATGGAATGGCATTTCTCAATGAAATTTACGTCTCATATAGCTTAAATCAAGCTCTCATGACTCATATTCTCAAAATTCATCTCTACACCAGAAACGAACGCGTACGCGCGCGTTGAAATGTTGACAAGCTCCAATCGAGTTCAATTTTTTTAAACACGTTTCAGATCATTTTGGAGCATTTTTTAAAAATTAAAAAGAACGACGGCCGCGTACGCGCGCATGCGCACGCGCAGCTCGAATGCAATAGAAATTCCCTGTTTTTTTACTTGGATCGGATGTCTAAAATATCAAGAAATGATTTTACCAAGTTTCAATTCAATACGACTCAATATGAGTGGGGGCGCTGTGGCATAGTGGATAAGACTCACGACTCCCGAACGGAGGACCGCGAGATCGAATCCCGCCCAGTGCTTACGTCCTTGGACAAGATGTTTTTACCCACAATGTCCCTCTCGACCCAGGTGTATAAATGGGTACCTGGCAACGCTAGGGTAATAATGATAGCAGGGCCCTCTGGTAGAGCAGTGGCAACACTGAAGAGGCTACCCTGGGTAAATAAGACCTTATTATTATTATTATTATTATAAACGGGCCCGACAACGTTAATGGCGGTTTATAGTGCAACTATGCCAAAAACCGCCAATTTTAAATCCGATTTTACTCGTCAGGATGGGCGATGACCCCCCCCCCCCCCTTTTTTTTTTCTTTACATATTCTGGAAGCTGATGACTTGTACGTGTTATTTCATGGGAGGGCGATGCTTGAAAATGATTAAATGGTATCAAATTCCTCAATAAAATAAAAAAGTACATTTTTAAAATGACGTCATCAAATATCTAGTTCACTCACGAGTATCTGCCTTATCTTTGGACGATTTTCACCCAGATTTCAATATGTTGTATCCTGTTTAATGTTCTTTTAAAATCTTTCCTCAAAAATTTGATTGGACGACGTCATCATCTCGTAAAAATTGTTTGAAAGTATCCTTGTCAAATTTGACCAGGTTGGGTGTTATCTCTATGAGAGTGCATATTTTCTGGAAATGAAAATTGACATGAATGTCTCTGTCGAGCACTAGCTCACTTACCCTTCAGTAAATTTTGCCCTGATGTTGCGACACGGATTGTCGCCTCCTGCTCGGGGCGACAATCCGTGACGGGCGCTGGCGGCACGGAGTGACGCTTGTGCAGTTCCCAGTTTTTGACCTCGAAGGCGACAATCCGTGTTGGCAAAAAATTAGTTGCGACACGGATTGTCGCCCCGTCACGGATTGTCGCCCCGGGCTCGGGGTGGTTCCTCCGGTGTTAAGCTTTGGTGGGATGGGTATGACTGGTAAGTTATGCGTATGTGTGTGTGGGGGGGGGGGGTGCGTGCGTGTGTGTGTGTGTGTGTGTGTGTGTATTGTGAGCTGCATGATATGTGATGTGTATGATTTGTTCTGTGTGTGTGTGTGTGTGTATGTGTGTGTGTTTGGAGTATAATAATACAATATGTAGAAACTGTGCATGTGTGGTGGTTGTATAGTGGTAGTGGTTTGTTTGTCTGTGTGTATACGTGTGCCTGTATGCTTACGTGTGTATGTTGAATATAGAGGCGCTACTGTGGCAATACAAACGCCTTCAGCTTGTATGAGCACGTGTTTAAAGAATTCACACCAGCGTTGATCTAAAGATAGTATGGGTGTGTCAACCAAGATCAGCGGTGAGGCGGGCTAGGCGAGAGACAGACCGAGAGAAAATACATACGAGGGAGGTACCCTCCCCAAATGTTATTTGTCTTTGTTCATTTTTCACTGCAGTCATTTTCTTCCATCAGTCTTATAAACTAGAACGTCCATACTACTATTCTTTGTCCCAGAATACGAACCTTCGGAATAATTAGCCTTCGGACGAATGAGCCTTCGGACGAATGAGCCTTCAGAATAACAAACTTTTGCAATAACGAAATGTAACCCCCTTCCCACATACCGACGCACACCCGAACCGATACCACATTCCTTCCTAATGAAACGATTTCCCAATGTTGATAAATAAGACATAATGGACCGTATGCAGAAAAGCAGCATCCGCCCGCACGCAAGCTCCACTCCGAATTCATATACAAATCTGCCAAACAAACTCATCAAATTCAAAGCTGCTGATAAAATCAATATCAACGTTTATGCCAGCAACAGCTTACTAGGTATCCCTCCCCACGCGCAGCTAAAAAACACATACGCAAAAAACTGACATAATAAACACATTCTTCTATCACACACACACACACACACACACACACACACACGCACGCACAAACGGACACTAAATTATCATGTGCACGCGCACATACACACTTCCTTGGAACCTCACCATGACTTTTTACATGGCATGTTTGCATGGATGTAGCCATGTAAGTTATGTGTTAGTATTTCAATGATTATGTCCAGAACGATATTACCCAGCAAAATGTGCTTCGAGGGCGGGCGATAATCCGTGCCGCCAGCCCTCGTCACGGATTGTCGCCAGGCGACAATCCGTGCCGGGGCGACAATCCGTGCCGCCAACGCCCGTCACGGATTGTCGCCCCGAGCAGGAGGCGACAATCCGTGTAGGGGCGCCAATCCGTGTCGCAACACCTGATTTTAATACGTTTTAGCTGAGACTTTGGGCTATCGTTACATCGCCCTCCGTTTTTTCATTGGACATTGGGAACACGTCGAAAAACTTGGTTGAAATTGGCACTTGGCTTCGATGTAGCGTCATTTTGCTTAATACATAGAGCCTATGGGGGATGAAGTAGCTCAGTGGATAGCGCATCGGACACTTAATCTAAAGGTCCTGTGCTCGAAGCTAACCCCAGCCAATTTCATTGCTTTTTTAAAACTCTTATATTTTTTATATTTCTTTAGTAAGTCTTATCCTCCCTTCCTAACTATATCTTTTTCTGATCATTTTATTCTTCTCCTTCAAATTTCTAGACAATCCCTTACCTTTTTCTTTATTTTTATTTGTTTCTTCCACTTTATGTGTAAAAAATCAAAAACAACAAGTCCTATCAACCCAATATCTTACACATGTTTAGTTCATGTCACGAACATCATTTCATGAAATAACTACTTCCTCCGACACCATCTTGGGTAGGTCAATTAGAGTCAAAGGTCAAAAATGTTTATCCTGTATCTTGGTGAATACGCGTCCTATCTTTCCTACATTTTGCCCACGTAAGGACCATGTTGCAAGAATCATTTTACAAAATAACAACTTTTTGCTCGATGCCATCTTGGCTGTGTAAAGTGGGGTCAAAGGTCAAATATACTTCATTCTGTAACCTCATTAGTGTAAAATGGTATCACCGCCATATTTTGCACACACATGGGCCTCAATAGATGACTCATTTTTGTCTCGCCCACCGGAGGTGAAAGCGAGACTATGGGATCCAAATGGCGTCCGTCCGTCGTCCGTCCGTCGTCCGTCACAAATGTTAAAGGGGATGGCTAGTAACCGATCAGTGGGAATGAGTGGGAATGCTGAGGGATGATTGTTCCAATCCTTGTGTGATTCATTTAAGAGTGCATTATATATGTACTGTTGTGTGAAAATTATTTGCTTAATAACGGTCTCATACTCAAGTAATGTGCAGATGAATGCCCCGTCACTGACCAGGCACACTAACCTGGAAACATTAAACTGCACATTACTTGAATATGAGACCATTCTGAAGCAAATAATTTTCACACAACAATAGTATATAATGGACTCTTAAGTGAATCCCACCAGGATTGGAACAATCATCCTCCAGCATTCCCACTGATTCCCACTGATCAGTTACTAGCCATCCCCTTTAAAGTTTACCTGCAAGACTCTCTTATGATGCATAACTTGGCAACTGTTACAGCAATGGCAGCCACACTTGAATGATAGAAGTACTGGGGGTATCTTAATGTTATGATGTTGTCAGAGGTCATGTGATGACGTCAAAGGTCATTTGAGGTCATATATCAAAGAGTATGTGCAAGACTCTCTTTTCTATGTTAAAGTTTACCTGCAAGACTCTCTTTTGACAAATAACTTCACATAAGTTGCTTGGATTACAACCTAACTTGGGTCATAGATGCACTGGGGGTACCTTCATGTTATGGTGCAGTTGGAGGTCACAGGATAAGGTCAAAGGTCATTTGACGTCATACGTTAAAGTTTGCTTGCAAGACTCTCTTATCACACGTAACTCGACACATGTTGCTACAATGGCAATCAAACTTGGGTGATGGATGCACTGGGGTACCTTCATGTTATGGTGCCGTAAGAGGTCACATGATAAGGTCAAAGGTCATTTGAGGTCATACGTTAAAGTTTACTTGCAAGACTCTCTTATCACACGTAACTCAGCACATGTTGCTACAATGGCAATCAAACTTGGGTTATGGTAGATGTCTCTTGGGAAGTTGAAGGTTACCACAAGGTCAAAGGTCACAGACAGGGGTCAACGAGCTTTTAGAGCCCAGTGTTAAGTTTTTAGGGCACATTTCGTTTATGGCTCATAACTTTTGATCCCTTTGTCTGTTTGTAACCAAACTTGGATGGAAGATGTCTCTTGGGGAGGTGAAGGTCGTCACAAGGTCAAAGGTCACAGACAGGGGTCAGCAAACTTTTAGGGCCAAATGTTATGTTTTTAGGGCACATTTTCATTGTGGCTCATAACTTTTGATCCCTATGTCCATTTGTGACCAAACTTGGACGGTAGATGTCCGTGGGGAGTTAAAGGTCATCACAAGGTCAAAGGTCACAGAAAGGGGTCAACAAATTTTTAGGGCCCAATGTTAAGTTTTTTATGGCGCATTTCGATTATGGCTCATTACTTTTGATCCCTTTGTCCTTGTGTGACCAAACTTGGATAGTAAATGTCCCTTAGGGTGTTGAAGGTCACCACAAGGTCAAAGGTCATAAGCAGGTCAATTAAGTTCTGGGAGTTATAAAAAATATTAATTCCTTTTATGCGAATGGGCGAGACACAATTTGGCACTTGCCTTGTTTAAAATAACGATGCTTTGGTCGGACGCCATTTTGGCTGTGCAAATGAGGTTCAAAGGTCAAATATTCTTTATTTTGTATCTTGCTTACGAAATGCTCAATCAGGGCCAGATTTTCTACATATATGGACCATGTTACCTGGATCATTTCATGAAACAACGACCTTTGACTCATGTGCCATCTTGGCTGAGCGAGATAGGGTCAAGGGTCAAGACTACTTTGTCTTAGTGATTACATGCCTTATTACTCCCACATTTTGCACACATTTACCCCATGTCACATGGATCGTTTCGTAAAACAACAACTTTTTGATCAGACGCCATTTTGACTTTTTAAAGTAGGGTCAAGGGTCAAACAAATTTCGTCCTTTATCTTGGTAAATACATGGCAATTTGTTCCCATATTTTGCACAGATATAGACCTTGTCAAGAGGATCAATTCACGAGATAATCTTTTTTCAGACGTCATATTGTATGTAAAAATGAGCTTCAAAGATACAAATATTCATTATTTCTCTTTGTTTGCATAATATGCCCTCTCCATTTTAAATTTGTAGGCATGACAGATTTGATTTCAGTATCTTTTTTATGATTGTGCTAATTTGTCACTAAAACCATCCATGTTTTGTCATACCTAAAGAAACATGTAAGGCTTTCCAACGTTAATGTGTGCCTATTCTGCTAATGCACATACTACAAGCACAGTCTTTTGAGTGGGTACCTCCATTTCTTTTTTTTTAAGAATGTATAAATATGTTGTATAAATTATGCCTCATCTTGTACTGACTACAGACATGAGCATGTTATTCTTTGCTACCTGTGTATCATCCCATAAGATGCATGTCAAATTTCACGTACTTTTGTACATTCTTATGAAAAATGAAAATAAAGTTTGAATTGATTTTAATTGAATGACGCGCCCTGTCTCATATGAAAGCAAATGTGAATCATTCTACCACGATACCGGTATGATCAGATTATTTTCTATAACACAGATTGTCCCTCCAAGAAGTATGGGCTGGATTGTTCGAATAACTGTCCGGACTGTAACGGTGCGGGCGTTTGTCACCATGTGACGGGAAAATGCATATGTCAACCAGGATTTAAAGACGATAACTGTGAAACAGGTATAATGCTATAGTATTACATTAGTCATAACTGCTCATGAATGTGGAAGCAGTTTCCAATGAAGCATATTGTCATGGAACAGTGACTCATGTACATTATAAGGCTGCAATAATAGAGCTCTTCAAAAGAATTACAACTGTAACGAACGTATCATTCATAATCATTTATTATGTATACATTATAATCAAACCTACAGATTTGTATTCCTGTATCAAACAACGTGGAGATGATTTTGCGGGTGTAAGATACAAAATGCGTATAGAGATATCTGCGAGTTTAAAAATCGTATGATACGTAATAATTTTGAATTGCATCCACTTCTTGTGACTTCAGTAGTACGCACAGAGATAATTTTAGTAAAAGGTAAATTAAGAGATACGTTACCAATATCAGAAAAATAGCATCGTTTATACCAATCTTACAGTTATTGACCTAGAGGATGTTATCCGTAACAACAAATTAGAACAATTTCATGATGAATAGCGTTGAGGTTACCTACATGATTATATACATTAACATGTAAAAGATTGGATAAAGGGATTTCGTACTCTCTAAAAAAAAAAAAAATTGAGTGAAAATATTCACTCTTTAAAGGAGTGAATACAAAAAAGAGTGAATTTAGAGTGATATTGGAGTGAATTTTGAGTGAAAATGTTCATTTTCACTCATTTTGAAGTGACCTCAAGGATCGATCACTCAAAGATGTTGGAGTGATCCCTGAGGTCACTCTAAAACGACTGAAAATGAACATTTTCACTCAAAATTCACTCCAATTTCACTCTAAATTCACTCTTTTTCGTATTTACTCCTTCAAGAGTGAATAATTATTTTCTCTCGATTTTTTTAAGAGAGTACGAACAAAATGCAGTGCCGAATCGGTAAGAAGATGTGATGTTCGCGACATATCCTGTCCACTGAGAGAGTGCATTGTAGTGCACAATACATAATTATACATCATGCAAAGCGAGATGTTTATGCCTCGTTGTGTTGACGATGTGTGGACTCAAGTTCATTACGAAAGGAACAGATAAAAGATTTGTCAGGGACCAGCAAACTATTGTTGAAAAAAAAAATCGTTTTCAAAACAAATGTTCGTATGGATGAACTCTCGATCAACACGCTATCATTATTATACTCTTTTCTTTCTTTTTTCTTTTTTTTTGATGTGTTGCTGGTTGAGCGTGAAGTTAGAATTTAAATTCTCCATTTTTACTCGTCATTTTGTAGTGATCTTGAAAACTTTTCAGATGACGACTTTCTTAGCTGCTCCCAATAATGATATTTTCTTAATAGTTAAGTTCCTAGCATTTTATTCAAATCATCAATATTTTGAGGGAGGGTGGGGAGGCGTGGGCTAGACGGACAGCAAATCTTACTCTGTTAATTAAGGCATATTCTGCCATTACTTGTATTATTCAGAACGACAATGTATGCCACAGTGTCATTCTTTATTCATGTTTTCCTGGACGTGCTCCTAGGTTGTGGCAACAATGCTTGGGGTAAGGGTTGCACGGCGGGATGCTCAAGTCGTGAAAAATGCCATAGTCGCCTTTTGTCCGTCCCTGACCCTGTGGGTGTGTCTTGTCAAGCCGGATTCGGAGGAAACAGATGTCAAACAGGTTGGCTCTTTCATTGATTCTTTTACCATTGTTGAACAGAACATTCGTTTGTATGGAGTCTGATTTTACTACATGACTATTACTTCTACCCGATCCGTTCTCTTGAACTTTGTGGGCACAATGTTGGTGTGAGTCTGTCTGAGTGTGTGCGTGTGCTGGGGGGAGGGGGTAGTGTTTATGAGAAAAGGCCGGGAGGAGTACGGCTGATAGGTTATTTGGGCATGCGTGCTTATGCTCGATTGTGTATTTGGGAAGGAAGTGACAATTCTCAAAAGTTTCTAGTGATTGCAATCTTTTTCTTAAAATGAAAGGATGATACATCGCGAAAAACCCTGACAACAAGTATAAAAACATTGACTAAATCACTATTATGTGGCATAAAATACTAGAAATCCTATCATTGACATGTGAATTATTGCAAAAGCATTCAATAAGTGCTTAAGTGAATTGACGGGGATTATGAGTAGTATTATAATTGGTATCAAACATTTTACAAAATGTTCCGCAGCTAATCTTAGTAACAGCTAACGATCAGTTACTTTATTAACTTTTTTAATTATGATAGAAGTTGACTACTCAGTATTATCTTTTGAAAATACAGAGAGTCAATGCAGCCATAAGTCAGCACTCGAAGGCGGTAGTAATTCTGTTTCTTTTGTTGGATAGCAGGGCATGCTGAGTTGGTACAGCTACTACCTCTTCTAAAACATTTTACCGCTGTGTTTCATGTAGACATAACGACAACAAGGAAACTTATTTCTGTGATTAAGACTAGTAATATGACTTGATCATAATTATTGACATCTGATTTCAGAGTGTCAATTTTAACACGATATAGTGCCCCCATCCAAATGAAAATTCGTTTTACTACCCTTGTGCCTTGTTTTTATTGGTCCAGATTCTGGACGTTTTTTATCATTATGCATCCACGAGCCGCTCGCTCCACAGCTTATCGCGCTATTCCCTGTAACCGCTCGATGCCAACAAACATGTCCGAAAAAAACCGTCCAGAATGGTTTGACCAGGGAGGTGGAAGAAAGCTCTTCCACCTCCCTGGTTTGACAGTGCGTAGGGTCAAAAGTTCATAGGTATGCTGACGTAATGCCCTATCTCTCGCAAGCTCATTGCGTGTGCGTGAAAGGGATCGATCACAGAAAAGAGTTCTGTGGGATCGATCGATCTGCATGCAGCCAGCTGTGTACATTGCACCGTGAATACAGTGCGATCTACAACATGTACAATGTACCATAATAATTACGTGCACAGAGATGCCTGCATTTCTGCTCAACTTATAATCACAATCAAAGAGCCAACTCTTTGATCACAATGCAATGCGATACTAAGTACTCAGTACTTCAGTGAATCTGTACCATGCATTGTTACACAGCTTATTCGTGCAACGTTTTTGACTGGCTGAAAGTTATGTTTGGAGTCATATCATTCTGTAGGACCTACTTATTCACGTGGTGTTTTGGACTTTGTTGTGCCCAGATTCGATGATGACTTGAATATACTATTCTTGAGATTGAAAATGGAGAGCTACAAATCGCCAGCTCGCCGATATTATGATTTGTGATGTGCCACTTCTAACGTCCAAACACTACATAAAACTGCAAAGAACTCTGTGAAGGTCGTGAGATGTGGACTTCAAGAAAATTTGGAAGATTTATTTGGCGATATTGTTGTTGGTCAAGGGGATCAATATGTTTGTTTTTTTTTTGGGGGGGGGATTGTGCCAATCATATTCATTTAAGGGAATAGTTTTGTCATCAATTATTCTTCATTGATGATATTGTATGATGAAATATTCAGAAATTAAAGAAATGCTTTAATTGACAGAGGTACTTGTATGCACCTGTTTTCACTATTATCTGGACCACTAAATAACAATGTAATTTTGTAATGTGAGCTCAGGGCTGTGGGATGTGGGTTCTATGAACCGATACTTAGCTATGGTATACAAGATATCAAGCATATTCAGGGGTGGTGGAGGTGAAGGGGATACATTACACAATTTGTAGTGAAAAGTTTTGAAGTACATGTAAGGAACCGGAAAGTGCCTTTTTGGTTTGTTCTTTTCCCCAAATGTTAGTATAATAGAGAGCAGTCTAAATTTAAAGAATTGTGCTAAGTTTGTACAACTTCTATCGTTTTATTACCACTTCATGTATATAGGCAGTTAGACCGAAACTATTCACTTTGATAATGCCTGTAACAGAGACAGTCAGACCAATATCTCTGTTGTAAGAATACCCCGTCACTCAGTCTTTCGTTTGTTAGTCTTCATGATAATAAAGGTAAATTTAGTAAACCAAGATGAAGACGCTTAAGGGCATTTTTGCTACAGAGATATTGGTCCATTTGTCTCTGGCATTACAGAAGTGAACAGTTTTAGTTGTGTTGCCCTTCTACATATATATCTTCCTTTTCTTTTTTTGCAAACCATACCTGTATTTGCTAAAAATAGTAGCTCCCTGTATACATTATTAAATAAGTATTCATTATAATTGACAGTCTGACAGAGCAGCTTGTTTGTTTCTAATTCACAAACATTTAAGGGGGATATCAGCGTGAAATTATGCTCGGGAAATGTGTGGGCCATGATCACAACAACACACAAATGCAAACACGCATGTGCACACACACACACACACACACACACACACACACACAAACATACACAAACACATGCACACACACACAATCTCTCACATGTAAGCCATTTGATGAAACCCCCTACTACAAATCACATCCAAATTAAAACACGTAATTTGTACATTCAGCTGTACAGTGTGGTAGACTTTACTTTTTTTCCACGTTTATGGCAGTTGATTATTGGTAAATAAGTTTAGATTTTTTTTTTTGCAGTGTTGAGGTGTGGTCAGGAAATACTTCAATTTATCACTATTGTACTTTGAAATGTACTACATGTGCGATATATGTACTGTTAGATACACTGTGTAGCCTTCATCATTTCATGTATAGTAAGAGCAGACAGCAAAGTGAAAACAAATGAACTACGGATATAGTGTAATTTGAACATACAATGTATGTATAATTTGTACATTTTTTAATCACATTATTTCAACTTAAGCCTTCATTATAAAAATTTGGCCATGATGGTAAAACTGTTAATGTTGTACCAAACTACTAAGGAAGTTTCAAAGCTAGCGTCCCATTCCCAACTGTCAATAATGAGTTTAAAAAGTTGTCACTCTGGGAAGGACGTTCAAAATAATTCCTCAGGTGTATAAGTGTCTTTAAAGTTGGATATTCTATGCCACCAACTACTCATAAGGAACTGAAATTAAATGTTCTATAGTTTATAAAATATTAGGCATATTTCAGTTGTTTCTCCATGCTCTTGAAACTCCTTCATTATACACTTTCATTTGTACAATGTACAAACGTACATGTACAAGTACTGTAATACACAATATATTTACTGTATATTCATGATAGTTCATGATCATTGTTCAACAACAGTGCATTATTTCAAACAAAGTACATTGTAAACTGTTTGACTCTGAATTTTGATGTCAGAGAAATAATTTGATATGTCACATTTCAGTCTGATTACCATGTGTAGTAGACTCTCATTACACATCAAAAACACAGGATTAACACAAACTGGTTACAAGTTATGACAAAGAAATCTTCCTGGTCTGACTGTAGATTTTGTTTTTTAATTTGTTGTCTTTTACAACAATCCTTGGTAAAAAAAAAAAAAATTGCTTCGAAGTTCAAAAAAGAAAATATATTCATTGCTTCACAGTTCAAATTACAGGTGCAAGTTAATGTTCATGTGCATTAACAGAACTAGGTTTGTTTTTATCAAAATGGGCCAAAGTCCATACTGTACTTCTGATGAATGATTTTTGTATGGTATATGTAAACAAATTCTGGGCAGTTGTACAACTCAAAAACATACTCTACACATGTGTACACTTGTCTGTATGCATAGATGAACATGCGATGTACAATTACATGTGCAGACAAACGGCATAACAGTTCAATTTTCAAACACCCAAAACACACAGCCCATCCCGACTTGGCATAATTGTACCTGTATGTACATGTACATTTAATTCACTTCATCACAAAAAACACAACCGTGAACTAAAGTGTTTCAACTTTTCCATAATTCTATCACTTGTAATTATGATATGTACCCATCAACATGTCCAATGAAATTCAAATATTCACGCCTAAAAAACGAAGTACAGCATGAAAAGTAGGTGTGTACAAATGTACATTGTATTTGCTTCTATGAATAAGAGCAAGGTACAGTAATTGCAGTGATAAAAAGAAAATTGTTGTACATGTAGCATGGAACTGCAAAAATTTAGGTACACCAGGAACCAATGTACCAACCACTCACCATTACAGACCTTAAGGAGGAAAAACACTCACAGTGGATTCTTGTTTTAAAACATATGAATTAAAATCATATGAATTCTCTAACAAACAATTTTCAAAGCCCAAAGGTACAAGTTACATGTATACGTAACATTTTTCAGTTAAAAAAACAAGGAATCTGAGCTACGCTGTACAGCTGTACATGATTCTTCATGTTACCAGTATATCTGATAAGGCCTGAAAATTGAGTGCTTTTAAAAAGTGGATATAATCGTCTAGATCACTTGGCCATCCACACAAAACCGTACTGTGTACGTTGCTTACATCAACACCCAGGCCAGTATACTGTATACGCAATGGTACAATGTAGCTATCAGAACTCTGATGTCACCATCTGGTGCCAACATGCTGTCCACAATTTCCTTTTGGATATCAGTTTCTGTGTTCCGGTGGTACATATAAACTTATTTGAACATACCTGTGGCAATTAACCTTCTGGAAGCATTGCGATAAAGGTCGCGTACACATCACTGCACATTTTTCTTATCATCCTTTCACAACATGCACCATGGATCTTCAAGTCATCTGCCAGCCACTTGAACATTGTATCTAAATCTCTTGCACCAGACTTGACAACATGTTTTATATTTTGTTTGTCCGGCAACTAATTTACCCACACATAATTGCGAAGACCAAAGTTTTCGATGATACCGCTACGCACATCTCTGGTTGCAGTGGCTGTCAGGGCAACAGCGGGAACTGACGAATTGAGTTTCGATCGTAATTCACCCAATTTTCCATACGCTGCTCGAAATGCTTTGGTGTCTTCAGATGCGGTCCCCCTGTGATCTATTTGAAAAATAATAATAAAAAAACCCAGTAAGATTTAAAAAAAAAAAAAAAAATTCTACATTGCACATCCATGTGATTTTAATAATGCCTGCAGTCTCTACAATGCATATCGCATAGCCATAAGACTGCATAATTTTAATCTATAGATGAACAAGTATGAGTACATTTGCATACTGAAGCATGTTCCTATTTGAGTTTTTTCTCAACGTACATGCACATGAAGAAGTAGTCTGTGGACCACAGCGTATGTCTCGGTCGCTCCTCTGTGTACTGGAGCGGAGCAAAGCCACCGAGACACAGCTGTGGCTCACAGACTATAAAGGCAATAGGCCTATGTGTAATTGCATTTGTATGCGAGAAAGTTACAGTAATTACTGTACTGTATAAAACAATTAAACCAGTGCAGTTACGGTGTTAACAATTTATCACAATTACACAGGATTTAACTCATCCCTCAGTACACCTAGCAACACTCACAAGAGTAGTAGTAGTAGAAGCCTGACATGTGTTTACCTTACCCGGCCCAGACCCTGAGGCCAGACATTTAACTACATGTACATTTAGTTTTACAATCCTTTTTTGTTATTCAACTAGGGGCCTACAGTTACAGTTTGTAATTCAAGACAAGAGACACTCAATGAAAGTTGTCTTGACGAAACATTTTTAGGAACTGGATAAATGATTAGCTTACCACTTTGTCACGCAGGCCAAGCAAGATCCATAGCCCTGCTCATCTTGTCCGAAATTAAAGACTTCAAAGGTATGACAACAAGAGCCACAGCTTTCGGAGAGTCTGGTCCATCATGTAGATCTACATATTGCAGTTTGCGAAGAAAATCAACGCATAACGGTGCAGCTTGGAACACCACACTATTGCCGAAACCAGTCGGCAGGGAGATAAACAATCATGACCACGCACGGAAAAAACGAGTGTACAAGTAGTATGGGGACTTTAGTTCTGGTTCTGCTGCTGCTCCCTGAAACCGTCAACGAATCCCAAGCTTCTCAGCAGCACATTGAATGCGCTTCTTAATATCGCTGTCAGAAAAGCGACGCTGATGATGACATCATTGATCATATAAAAAAGATTTGGAGGAAATATTTTAAATACTGCACAGATTTTGGTCAGAAAACACAAGATTCGGAATCAATACGAAAAGCACATTGCGCACAAGCTGTACACGCGATCCGGGGATCCCCGATCGAGAAGTAAAAGCCACCTCGAAATTAACATGTACGAAATTTCACGATGCTTTGAATGTGCAAATATCTGTAATATTTATATTTATCAGATTTTTCGTTGTGATTTCCAAATTATTATTTTTGGCTGAAAATTAGATTTAAAAATTTAACAATTGTGATATTTAAAATGTAATACATAACAGTTATGGAACGAGTATAAGTTAGTCTTAATCTTATGCACAGTCTATGCACGTTCTAGTTTCATTCTCTTCTTATGATCTCTAAGACATATTATTTGAGCAAATTTCAATTGAAAGAAATATAATTTGGAAATTCCATTAATATATGATGAGAATAATACAAATATTGGCGTAAAATACGTATGTCATATTGCTAAATGCAATGTACCTGTTTTGCAATAAGACTACAAAATTAGAGATCTATCGACTTTTTTCCTTGCCTGGTGGAAATGATTGACGCCATCTCATCGACCAATCAGGATGCTCGAAATGAATATAGGCGGAGTCTCTTCCCCGAAATATATCGGGGAGACTTGGCAAACCAGACTGGACTGTTTTGGAGGTCGAGATGCGTGCGTGCGCGGCAAATTACTAAATACACGAGCGCACCGGCACGGTGGGGCATACGCGTGCTGTAGCGGTGTGTGCGCGCAGTAAATGATCACATAAAACAGTCCAGGCAGTGGACTATGTTTTTATATGTTATACTCAATGTTATTTCGGAGCTCTAAAGCAGTTTGCTAGTTTTGTGTTCTTGATTATGAAAATACTTATGCCGGGGACCAAAGAGCTGTAGAACGCGAACATCCACAGAAAAAAAAAAAAATGTCCCGCACATGCGCACAATCGCTTATCAAAAATCCATTTGTAGATCTTGCGTTGTCTGAGTTTTCAATACCCGTTCTGGGTTATTTTTGCGTCCGCTAAAGCCGCGACGCAGAGCGCTATACTTGATGTACTGGTCGTATGAGGACGCCATTTTACTTAGCATAGGTTGCGTCCTCGAGTAATCTAAAGCTACTTTGCAAAACGACGCAGGGAGAGAGGAGAACGACCAACACAATCGTCGTCTCAAACGTCCCTTGTAAATCTAAAGCTACAGTACCTGTATGATATGTTTTAGATTGTGTAAATGAGAATCCGTAACAGTGGCGTGTAAATGCTTTAACTGCCTATTTCTTTTTAAACTGAGGTAAACAGACTTAGTTGTTCCGTACATGTAAGTGTATGCGATTAAAAAGCGGATAATCGGTTGTTTACATACCTTTTGTGCCTCTTACGAGTTGAATGCACACTTGCCATTTTCACTGTTTCACGGAATACCGCAACAGTCAATGTGTTACCATTTTTCCACTTAACATAGCTTAACATAGATTATCACTGACAGCTCGGCATCCAGGTTTCTTTTTCGGGGGTTCAGTTCAGTTCAGTTTAGTTCAGTTCAGTTTATTTCTTTCCATCAAGCAGAAAGTGAAACAAGGTAATAACATTATGATTCAAAACATGCTTAAAACAATAACATAGTTTGATTAATTTCAATCAAGCAAAAAAAAAAAATACAAAATGAAAAGTGAATCGCATAGTACATAAGGATTATGATATGATGTAAGTATTATGGGAGACCTGATGATGATTTTCAAATTTTTACATTTGAACAACTATAAATTAGTTATACTGCGGAGGACAGAATTTCAGAATTCAAGATAATTTGGATGAAGAATGAGAATATTTTCGAAATTTATAACAAATTGCAATGAACAAGGATGATGACATGGCAGAGTCATAATTAGAATGCGGGAATTGGGGCTCAAGGAAGCAGAACAAAAGAAGAATATTCATGAATAGATTGTGCACAGGTGATCCGCAAGCAAGCGGTATTGTAATGGAATTTCACTGCTACATTTCTGATGTATGTGAGCCTCCTATATGTCATCATCGTTGTTCAGTGTAATTTGTTTTAAGTTTTTCAAAATATTGTTTCTCTGCTCAAGAATCACAATAAATTCCTCAAATCTATACATAGAGCTGTTGATTTATGCACTACATAATGTGAAATATTATGACAATCGTCTGAAATTACCCCGTACGCATGCTTTGAAGTATAACAATAAAGTAGGTATGGAAAAATAATTGTCCACTAAAAAGCTAAGCTTGTAATACAAGGATCACTCAAAACATGATAACTAGGTGTACATCATCATTTTTCAAACCGTAGTTATTACATATAAAGGACAATTCCACCTTCATAGATATGTGGATTGAGTGAATAGAGCAATGTTTGGTAGAACACATCAGTGAGAGTTTGAGTAAAATTGGACAATCCGTTCAAAGTTATGAATCTCATAAGTTTTTACTCAGTCACTGCTGGATGAGAACACTGGTACAGCTTTTGATGTCATAGGTGTAGAGCGATATACAGAGAATATTAAGAACAATCAACATACACAAGATATGTTTTTGTCGTATTATAAAAGAACACTTGCCTTGCTTCCTTCAGAAAGTAGGGAGAATGTTGCACTTAACATACGTCAGGGGCAAGAAGACGAAATGTGCTCTTTTTTAAACAATAAGATTTGTGAAATTCTCTATGTATTTTCTTTATATCGTTCTACCCATGTGACATCGCAAAATTTTGTAGTCTCATCCAGCAGTGACTGCGCAGAAACTATTAAAAAAACAAATCATAACTTTTGAATTGTCCGATTTTCCCCACTTTTTCACTGATGTGTTTAACTAATATTGCTGCTTTCACTCAGTCCACATGTATGCGTGATTATGAAGGTGGACATGTCCTCTAAATTGCAAAAAAAAAAGTTACAATCACTATTCCATGAGCAGTGTGTACTCAACAAAAGAATTTTAAAAACAAACAAACAAAGAAACTGTCAAGAGTGGATATAAACGTGTACATACACACATGTGCGTGCATTGCCCACATTGCGTAAAAAGGGAAAACAAAAGCAAAAACAGATGAATACATTGACAAAGAACGCGACTTTGTACAAGACAACACCGGCAACATTACAAAACAACAAAGAGGACAGAAGAGAGGGGAATAAGAACAGAAGAATGTATTTAAACGATTTGCATATTATTTTTAGAACACGCTACTCCATTGCCGCGGCAGGTGAAAACACCAATACTATCTTTAAAAAAAATGTATTTTTATCTGTTGAAAGAAAATGTTTTCTTCATTTTATTTAAACGTTGTAAGTTTAAAAACTTGTTTATACTGTTGTCAAGGTTGTTTAAAAGTTTTGGTCCAGTATTTTGGGTATGCCCTGTTCTGAATAAGGGAAGGTGGAATTCATTCGATTTCCGGGTGGGGTATTTATGGATAAGACAATTTCTGTGAAATAAATCTGGAAATATATTGAGTTAATGATTACTGTTGTAATTGAACAAGCTGAAATTGATCTAATTCTATTATTTTTAAGATTTTCAAGGTTTTCTAAATATTTACATTAGTTGTTTGAAAGGCAATTTCCTTTCAAATATTACTCGATTCTTCATTATTCTGGGTATAATATCACTGCGACTGCAGGGGAAACGAAGTGACCGTGCTGGTAATCATCAAGATGACATAAATGCATTTAGAGAGTTATACAGTGAAATTAGCAGTCGATTGCCGATTTATCAAAGACCTATAGTCAACTTTGGTTCAGTTGTTACGCTATCTTGGGTTTTTCCTGTTTCTACCTTTAATATAAACATGCACACACACACACACACACACAAACAGACAAACCAACAACTCTCGCTGTTGGGCGATTTCGTGTATCAAGACTTATTCTAAAAATGAGAATGGTGCTGTAAGGACATGTTATATTCAAATATGATTTATTATCCATGTCTCATTGCTTGTTTCGCTTTCTTTTGCAGCATGTTCCGGGGGAATCTTTGGGGCAAACTGTGAGCTGAAGTGTAACTGTGCGTTCGGTGTGACGTGTGACTCTGCCACGGGATGTCAAGGAGCCTGTGCCGCTGGGTATTCTGGAGATCTGTGTCAGGGTAAAAACAAACAAACAAAACTAACTAAAAAAATTGGTGATGTTGATCCATTTCTCCATCAATCCTTTTGCATTTTTAATATTTCAGATTTGAAATTTCTCTACTGTACTAATGATTTGAAGAAACCAAAAATATATATTCGACAATAACTTTGTTTTTTCACTTGATTTTTTTATTCTTTTCCATTTATGTGTTATTTGCACTTTCAATTTAAAACAGAAGCTACAGGAGATTGCAGCGAAGGCTATTTTGGACCCCTGTGTAACTATCCCTGTCACTGTAAGACCAGCAGGACCTGTGATCGGATTAGCGGCCAATGTACTGGCGATGACTCCTGCGCCGATGGTTGGGCTGGACCGGACTGTCAGCAAGGTATAGCAGAAGTTCAGAAAAAGCAAATGAGAAGAAAAAAAATAGAGCTACTGTTTTCATGTGCAAATGATGTAAAGCTCACAATTTTGATAGGTTCAGTGTTGTGTGTGTGTGTGTGTGTGTGTGTTTGTTTGTTTGTTTGTTTTTTGTTTGTTTGTTTTTTGGGGGCATGACCTGTTAGGCGCTTAT
The DNA here is from genome assembly GCF_040938485.1 of Diadema antillarum. Classification (NCBI taxonomy): domain Eukaryota; kingdom Metazoa; phylum Echinodermata; class Echinoidea; order Diadematoida; family Diadematidae; genus Diadema; species Diadema antillarum. The sequence goes on along the minus strand of NW_027270992.1, from coordinate 2,371,743 downwards.
CGGTAGTTTCCATAGTTCAGTGTATGAGGAATGTTATTTTTACAACATGTTAGCTTCACGAAAATTCTAGAATCATTTCGAAAGCTCAGGAAATGGACACTAGATATTGTAACTCACAACAGTCAGACAAACACAACAGTAAAAGTTAATAAAGATTTTCATGTGTTTTCACCGGAAAGTCATTTTTATACCAACGTCACATGCAAACCAGATGAGTTAATGATATCATCTTATTTCTTCATAGGATATTATTCCGCACAACACAGTAAATCACGAGGATCTTGCCTTTGGTGGACGATTTTGCTCTACAACACATCCTCTTAAAGTCGCAAGAGAAAAAAGAATTCTATAAGTCATTCATTTTTGCTTGGTTTATTAAAGAAATTATGTTTAATGACTATTTTTGTTTGTTTTTTTACTCAAGAGACGGTCAAATGGCTTCATCTAATTTCCTAGACATGCTGCGAACAGAAAATGAGTAAAGTGATACTAAGATGACATGGCAAAATATACCGGTAAGCAAATATAACGAATGTCTTGGCTTACATTGACAGCAAGTCGAAGATAACAATAAGGCTGAGTAATAAATATATTCCACAAAAAAAGAACTGACTTTCCCCTCTTGGTAACACATGCATATGAAGCTTTAATATTGCTCTTTTCGATGCAATTAATTCTACCTGTAGCATTGCCAAGACTGGTGGATTCTCCGTGGATATTGGATGTCACAAGTGACTCAGTTTTGATTGCATGGAACGCCTGGAAGGACGGCTACGATTATGGCACAGGACCGGTGCACTCGTACCTGATAACTTACAGTTGGGAAGATGACGTGGGTAACACAGGCAGCTCTGATGAACCCGTTGTCGTCTCTGAGGATAGCACTGCTAACATCACTGATCTTCGTGCATTTAGGGATTATGAGTTTGTTTTGTCCGTCAGGCGAGAAGTTGAAGGTTCACCAACGGGTGGGATCAGCAGTTCACCAATCACAGCTATGACGCCATGCGGTAGTAAGTAAACGATTTTTCTGTTGTTGTTTTTTCTCAATATTAACACATTGTTCACATTAAGGTCACATTGGGTTAGCACTTAATTTGCGAGTGCAAAATGTCGGACAATCCTTGATAAAAAATTATGTATCAATCTCTGTGTACCAAAATATGATACAAACACCCTATATGAATATTTTTCCTTAAGTCTTAATTTTGTCATCCCGAGTTGACTATTGTTCGTTTCAGATAAGTCATACCGAAAAAAATGATGTAACTTTTCTATATTTTTGAAACACTGCATAACTGGGAATAGAAATAAGGGTGTTTATTACAAAACACACGGAATGAAATGTATAAAAATGGTGCCAAGCCGCAGCGCAACATTCAGGTGTAAAAAGCCCGGAGTCACGATGGCCTTCCCTATCTTATCTTCTCTTATACCGTATGTCCCCTGCCCCCCCCCCCCCCCACCCAAAAAAAAAAAGAAGAAAAGAAAATACAACCGAACTTTCTGCATTGATAACCTTAAAGGTAGTAAATCAATCAAAGTGTAATTTCAGGGTTGAAAACTGTAACATACTACCCACATCCTGCAGGAAATATCATTTGATTTGATTCAGTGGTCACAGAGAAACGGGGATCTTTGTAAAACATGTCAGAAGTCCCTTCCCTCCAAGTTTCGCATTGTCAATTGTGATCACGCCTTGCAAATACCAAGTTGTTCATTGTGTTTACTCACAACAATTTTTTTTTTTGAAAAAGTGATTTTTGGTTTCTTTTCATTTGTCAAGTAAAGAAGTGAAAAATGAATGACATTGAAAAGGGTGCAAATTTCTGAGTTTTGCAAAATTAGTAAGGAGTGAAGTTGAGTGACTAGAAAAAGATATGAAATTTTGAACTCATTGAAGACGGGATTGAATTTTTTTTTCATTTTTGATTTTCTGTTTTCTGTTTTCTTTTGTTTTATTTCTCTCTCTCTTAATCAAGATGATGATAACGATATCTACATTATATGTATATGTACAAATTTGTATACTATCATATCTTGATGTAATGCTATGCGCAGAATGTTAATTCAATTGTTGTTTGCCCTGTCAGCAGTCAAGTTTTTGTTTGTTTAATAGATACTTTATTTTCTGCAAATCAACAAATCAATCAGCAAATCAATATACATAAGGCACATGATCATGAACATGTGGGAAATATACAAAATAGATTCAAAACAGAGTCGTTTGACTTGCGTAAACAAAGATATAAAAGGTAATTAATGATACAATATACAGTATGCATGTCTATGCAGCGGGGATTACAACAATTATAATTATGGAGCGATAATGCAGAAGGCCGCCATTGTAAGCATAGCTTGAAAAGATGGCCGGCCAGAGGAAAAGATAGGGACGTATACTAGTTTCGTAATACTACAATACAATACAAATTCTGCTGCGAAGATAGCAGGGGAAAAACGTGATGGTGGTGGATGTGCGTGCAAGTGCTAGAAAGTGCAGAAGGGCAGATATGCTGGAATGTAGAATAATCGAATTGGTTTGCTGAAAGAGGGAACGGTATGCGATGTTGCTATTTGGGAGACCAACATTAATCATATGAATTATTTGTTTTTAATTTGTATTTGAAGTATACTGTAATAAAATGTGCTTCTTTAAGTTTGCTTTAAATGAAAACAAGGAGGCACACTGTTTCAACTCCTCAGGAAGAGTGTTCCATGTATCCGGACCGTGATGTCTAATCGATTTTTGAGCAAGTAAAAGCTTTGGATTACTTAAATGAAAATCATGGGAACGACGGGTTGGGTATGAATGAATATGGTCATTGCTTACTAAGGCATTATGAAAAATTGGTAATAAATTTCGAGTGTGTTTATACATGAATATAGCAGTTAGATATATATGTATGTCATGGGCTTTTAAAGTTTTTAGGCGATGAAATATAGGATCGGTGTGAGCCAAAAAATTTGAGTGTGTGCATATACGAAGAGCCTTTTTCTGAAGAATAAAAATTGTATTTAATTTACTTTTGCTACAGTTGCCCCATACAATATTGCAATACATTACATATGGTAAAAATAAAGTGTTATATAACATTATCAAAATTTGATCATTAATCAAATACTTTATTCTCCTTAAAACACCAGTTGTTTTAGATATTGCTGTAGTAATATTCTGCACATGAGTATTCCAAGTTAAATTGCTATCTAGGGTCACTCCTAGGAACTTGGTTGAGTGTTTCTCAGCAATGTTTATACCATCAATATAAATACTTTTGGGAAGGGTGGGTTGGGATTGAAGAGTATGAAAATGTATAAAACATGTTTATCAATATTCAATGAAAGCTTGTTACTTCTAAACCATTTCGAAATATTACCTAATTCCTATTACCTAATTACCTAAGTTGCATTGCCGGCGCCACGTTTTCAAAAGTGGGGGACCACTTCGGACTTCTGGTGCCACTTCAGGGTTTCATCAGCTAAAAAGCAAAAAGAAAAAATGGCGGGGGGGGGGGGGGTCTTCAGCGCAACTTCTGTAGTTCTGTAGGGTGCCACTTCCGGGTTTCTTCAGCTAAAACCTTACCGCGCGCACACTTCAAGGTTTCTACCTACAAGTATTTCTTTCTAGTGCCACTTCAAGGGTTAAAGAAAATAAATAAATAAATGGGGGCCCAAAGTGGTGACACCTTACGTATTCTTTGTGTGGTGCAAAAAAAAAAGGGGGGGCAAGCCCGTCCCCTCCCCCCCCCCCCCCCCCGTTCCGCCGGCCCTGAGTTGTGAGCAAAGTATTTTCATTCATATGGATGCCGAGAGCATCAGCCTTGTAAAAATTATATTCTCAAAGAACAAAATAATAAATGAGATAAGTATAATAATTATTTGATTTTTTTCCTGGCTTTGGCTGTTATTCAGCACACGCAATCAAATGGTAGCATATCTCAAATAAAGTTTGTTTACATCAAAATTATTATTCGGCTTTGGAACACATGTCTTGTTGGGCATTGATTGTGGAAGGAATGTTAGGAGGGCACGACCTCAACAGGTTCTTTCATGTTCTTGCAGAATATTAAATTATTTGATGATTTTAAAAGATCAAAAATCATAGTGTAATTTCCCTTCAGCGAACCATTTTTGTTTTTAGTCTAAATAACAAATATGTGTCAACTTATTACGTTTTCCCACCATGTAAATAGCACCACTCTATGCGCCGTCGGAACTAAATGTGAATGTCACTGGTACAGACAGTATCTTGGTATCATGGCAGGTGAGACATAGTGACTTATGTACTTCAAAATCTTGTGAATGTGACACAGTAGAACTGGGCTAGACATGCGAATGAACGCATGCTTACTGTTCATGTAATACTGCCGTGTGGGTATACTGTTGAATTTGTATTTGACTTGAAATTTGGCAAAACGTACGCATGCTGTTAATTATTACGTAATTTATCACGCATTCAGGAGTGACTGTTATACAGCACAATACAATACAATCAGATCATTTCTAGCACCCTTGCACAGTCAATGACTGGTTTCACAGCACTTTACAACAAAATTCAGTCACAGATTGGCATAAATATGAACTGTTCCTTCGGATATTATTCTTACAAACTGGAGTTCATTAATGCCATAGTTCGTAATGTCATAGTAATGGAGGTGACGTGGCTAAGTGGATAAAGACACTCGTCTCTGAATGACAAGAGCGTGGTATGGTTTGTGGGTTCGGGTCCATGCCAAGCCCGACACGTTTGCCCGTCAGTGTCAAAGGCACTCTGCAATCATTGCTTGGTTGTTTATTAGTAATGTCGTAAAGTGAATACAATTGCAAAGTCTTGTAAATTTCTTAGCAAAATGATGCTTGAGATAAAGTGTTCAAACAAGACTTTCATCACCTGGGAAGATATCAAGTCAATGCAATCATTGCAAGAGCAACAAATGTGACGGATAAATACCATAATATCCATGCTTGCGATAACTGTAGAAATGAAGCATGTCGTGTATCTTAATCTGCGTACTATACATGAAAATAGTAAAGTCTTTTATCACGGAACATGATACTTTAAAAGTACATGTAGTATTAAGGGGATACAATATGATCCGGACAAGACCCGAACCAAAGAATGTCGTACGAATGGACTCTCAGAATATCCTCTGAATCAAAATTACACAAGACTGTTCTCTACCTTCCCTTTTCACCTACTTGATCCCATAATTTCGGGATTATTCCTCGTTTACTCTTCTTAAACATTAAACTGCATAAATCTTTGTCTGGAAGTGATATATCAGAGGTTGAATGATAGACTGGAGTGAAAACATGATGAGGTGTTCTCTGCCGAAAGTCTTCTTTGCTCACTTTTAAAGGTGCCCGAGAACCCGACGTCAACGTGGCTGCAGTGCGAATCTGCTGCTTACTATAGCTACAACTTGACGTACAGGCCTAGCGAAAACCAAGCCGAGAATACAGTCATTGAGTTCGAAGGTGCCGATTCCATCACGCACCATGTCACGGGCTTGAGTCCATGTACGGATTATATTTTCTCGGTGGTGATTGTCAACTCAAGAGACTTGCTCGGACCTGAGAGCCAAATGAGTGGAACAACCGATGCGATACGTAAGTCATGAAATAGGTGTAGGCCGCAGAACTTTTTTTTTTTCGGATTGTACGTTTGTCAACCAACGTTCATTCACCTTGAGCACATTTCCTGCCGCAAAGAAAAACGTATACTTACATGGACAAATGACAATGGTATATAATTGAAGATGTGTGTTCATTTCGCCATTGCCAAGGACGTCAGCTACACGTGTATATTCGAACAATAGCATAATCTCCCTTTTCGTGTGTGTTTTGGTGTGCTTTTTTATATTAATGTAATTCAAATGTTACCAATAAATTATCATGGAAAAAAATGAAGAGTTTGTTTGCAAAAACCGATAAGTCCATATTTGCCAAATGGAGATATTTGCGATTAAAGGTCAAGAAAAATAAAGAGAATAATAAGAAAATTTTTGTTTCTTTTGACCATAACTTCAAAAATGTGCCTTTATATGTAGTGACCAATATATCATTTAAAAGGTATTATTTTGTACTTTATGACAGAGACCTTTCTTCAAAATCTTCAAAAATGGACTTATCGGTTTTTGCGAACAAACTCTTCAAATAGTCATGTATGAAAAGTTATTACAGAGTGGTAAACATCACCGAATTCAACTCATACTGTCATATCTAGGCCTAAAATATTTGTGTGTTTTCATTTAAAACACTTAGGAACTTCCTAAAGACCACAGAAGTAACATGAACGGTTTTTCATTATTTGAGACAGATGATGAAGTGCATATCATCTTAATAATAATTTGTATTTATTCACCACCTGTACTAGATTTTGTAGTAAAGGAAAAGTAATAAATGCAGAATTTTTAGGTTAAATGAAATACATGGTCTACCCCTACCCAGCGCCTGATCCAGTGGACAACCTTTCAACTACCACGGAGTCGTATGATATAGTCGACTTGTTCTGGACAGAACCAGCAAGAAAGTGCTTCCCAGTCTCTTACAAAGTCACACGCAATCTTCTGCTTCGGGACCAGTGCGACGACTCAAAATCGGACAACCCGGAAGTCTCTACAACAAATGTCACGTCCTACACCTATGATGACCTGTACGCATACTCAACATACAACTTCACGGTCATTCCATATTATGAGGATTATGAGGATCATAAATACCAGGCTATCAAGGCATCGTGGACAGTATTTAATTCCAGTGATTCAGGTAATCAACGAATGGTAAAAAGAACGTGGTCATTTGTGTTGTATTTTTGTAAATTAGGCTGTCGAAAAATCACACACAAGATATTATCCCTCTCGCTTGTATCCGTTTATATCAGACGGATGTGTTCTCTTTTGTCATGTTTTGCTCTCGTGGAAGAAAAAAAAACCGATCTCTTTTAACATCTTGTCAATTCTAACATTTAAAGTATATCGAGTATACATGTATACAATAATTCAAGCATGCGAGAGAATTAGCTTTTAGTGTACCTCAGGGAGCGTAAGAAATGAGGTATAACGGGGTATTATTACTTTGAAATGAAAAAAAAAACCAAATATTTTACAAGCAGTCATCATTTGCCAGTAAAGATGACTTGCAATTGAAACAAATGACACATGGGTGCTAGTGTCAGCGGTTGATCGAAAATCAAAAGAAGAGGACTAACATCTGAGATGTCTGCTAATCAACGACAAACCTCTCTTATGTCTACTTTTCGGGTTAATAAATTACAAAATACCATACGCTCTGGTTTTGTCTTGTGGGTTTCAGAATTTACAGATGAATAATATGAAACAGTTAAAGAAAATGAGAAAGATCATGAAATTTGAGGTAAATGTATAACTTCATCTTCTAAATGGTCCCTACAAATTGAACAACGCTATAAAAGTATGACATGTTTCTTCTATTGTTTATCACGCTGTTAGTCCCTACAGAGAAACCTGGTAACCTCGCTGTAAACAATGACACAAAACAAACGTTGACCTACGAGTGGATCATACCATCGTGTAAAACCAGGAATGGAGATGTTTTCTACATGTGCACCTTCATGAAGCTACAGAACGATGATACATCTACTCCCCCGGAGGAAAACATCACAACCACTACGACTTTAACGTACCAATCTTTACCACATTACACATCCTATAACTTCACAGTCTGTGCATACACATCTGCTGGAGGGGGTCCATGTGACAGCATCCAAGCCAGAACCCTGCCAAGTGGTACGTATAAATTGTCCACAATTTATGTGCATCTTGTGTCTGGTATAATCTCAGAATGCACGCACAATCATGACGTCGAAAATACCAATTTATGGTTTGATGGAATATTTCGACTACATGCGTCTTTGCCGTAGCGCCCTATTCAACTCAATTCAATTCAATTCAAATGATTTCATTTCCAAATAAAGTAATACAAAATAATAAACACTTACATGAGTCCATAACATCAGAAGGAAATTACAATCACGTAATTTTCGACAAAAAAACAAACCATGAATACAATTATCATAATGATATCAACTCTGATTTGGATAAATAAACAAGTAAGCAATACAATCTTAGTTTATAACTTTACATGGAAAAGAAGAATTCACAAGAAAAGCAATAATGCCGAATAGAATTACCTTCAGGAAGAATATACTACACCCGTCAAAGTCACTTTCTTTTAACTATCATCACTATTTCCTTTTTTGATGTTGTTACTTCCCATTGCATAGGCCTATGTATTATAAACAACCCATGTTACACATTGCCGGGTCCTTGTTCCTCACACTGCAACAATAGCCTGAGCTAAAAATAAATTAATAAATAAATAAAAGATAAAAAATAAATTTAAAAAATGCATTCGTTCATAAAGAAAATCCTTCAATGAATATATATTGCTTCGTCTGTTTGTTTGTTTTTTTATTCTCTACACACAGCTCCTACTATTCCACGAGATGTGGGGATTTTGTCTGACTCTGTAAATCAAACATCCGCAACCATAATGTGGCAAGAACCTGAGCTCATCAATGGGATTCTGATGAAATATACGATACAAGTGAACCCCGGAGAACCAGTGGAGATTGCAGATAACCTCCAAGAGAGCATGTCCTACCAGTTAGTCGACCTCAGTCCTGACACCAGCTATTCCTTCACGGTAACGTGCAAACTTCACTTGGGGCAAATTGAAATTAACTACTATTTTAACTTATATTATTTCGCTTCCCGAAACATGATCATGCTGTCGTTGCTTTATTTGGATGGTGCACCGCATTGTACGTATTGTGTATCGGGTTTTTTTTATGTTGTTACGACCAACTGATTGCACGAATGAAAACAAAATTAATGTTCATGCGCTTTATTGAAAATGTTCTTGGTACAAAAACTGATCTATAAGTACAATTAAGAACCCAATCAATGGATGATCACTTACACATCATTATGTTACAATTGTGGTAATGTAGTAATCGCAAATTCCCTGTAATCCCTGGAAATCTCGATTGATGCACAGATGAATGATTCTCCATGCACACAGACTTTTAATGATCCATAGCACTCTGACGTAAATCAGTGCTCGAACTCGCAGATTAGTGTACAGCATGCACGATAATCAAAAGCGATACATGTTGAATCCAGACGCTGTAACAACAGTGTCCAGTCCAATGTACAGGTGATAATCTAGCAAGAAATTATCGAAGTAGTTATCCAGCCTGTAACCACTTCGTTGTAGCAATATCCACATACAATAAAATGGAACCGGCCACGAATATAGGTGAATCAACTTTCCACAAGCAATACACGTGTATGCCTCTTGGGCCTTTCTCCACAAAATATAGTAGGTCAGTAGGTTTTTCCCTTCACGTGCATGTACTGGGAGCTTTACAAGCAGAAACTTCTTTTCAATTCTGATGAATTCAATGTGTTTAATTATGACAATATCAGCCAAAAAAAAAAAGGATAAGAGAATATCATGTCCAGTGAATTAAATCAATTTTCGTAAAATTTCATTTCTTATCATTTATATGAGCATGGCAACATACTTCAGTCTGGAGACTGTTCTTCCGCAAGTCCGTGCGGATAAATACAACGTGAATATACATTTATATGTATAATACAACATAAATAATCATTTATGCTCAAATAGATTTTAGATAATGAATAGTGATTCCATTTGACTGTCATATTGATTTCGAAGAATTACAGGAACATAAAACAGATGCGTAACAGTGAGGAGATCATAATTTATACCATATTTTATTTGTTGTGTTAAAGGTGACAGCAGTAAGCAACGGAGGGGAAAGCGAACCAGGTGATGGAGAAGTGACGACATTGCCCATTCCAAGTACGTGATAGCAAGCTACACTCCATCTTCTTGTTCACCAGTATTCCACTAGGATATCACATACACGTTCTTTTTATTAGTGATATAACACAATCAAAATGCATGTTCTGAAATGGCGCAAAAAATACTAAATTTTCTAACACGCTCTTTGTTGTTGTTTTTCTGTTTGTTTTGTTTTGTTTTGTTTTGTTTTGTTTTGTTTTGTTTTGTTTTGTTTTGTTTTGTTTGGTTTGGTTGGTTTTTTTTTTGGGGGGGGGGTTTATTCTTTAACCAAGCTACTTTTATCAGTCCGTGTCATTCACAAATTAGTAAGCTATGCAAAAGGTATTTTTTAAGAGAGTACCTCGTTTACATACATTCAAAAATGAGTTAGCTATGCAAAAGATTTGTTTTGTTTTTTTAAAAGGGCGTCTCGTTTACGTACATCCGCATGGACATGATTTTGCACCACCTCAAATTATCCAGTTCGTAAGTGTACTCTGCAAGCATAGCATCAACTTTACATGCATATTCATTTTTTTTTAATGTCGCATGTTTGTCAAACCTTCTGATTCCATATCTTATGTATTTTCAATGTATCTATGTTACCATGAAAATGCAATGGAAACGATTCTGCAATACGTGTTCTGTGTGATGTTAGCCCTGTGTAATCATTGTGAGTTTTTGGGATGCACAAAACAAGATAACATTTGTACATGTTAAATCGGAAACCAATAGAGGCTTCTTATAAGATGATAATGGCGTCACTTCTTCACATCACATCAGTACCTGGAGCACCCTCTCAGCCGGAAGCTTTCAACATCTCGCAGACTTACATTGTTGTTACTGTGACAGCTCCAAGTGAACCTGACCTCGGCATTTATGAGATCAGTGCCTACGAGTTGGAACTGTCGCCAGCAGATGAGGATCCGATAATAATCCAAATATCTGATGGGATCCAATATGAGATGACGTACAATATCACTGATGTGGTGGAAAGTACAGAATACACAATAAAGGTACCAATTCTATATCATTCTTTGCTTTTGATATCTGAGTCTTGGTAACAAATCTGTCCTGGCCCTACATTATGTGAAAATTCAGATATCGTTGATCTATTTCAAATCATCATGATTATCATTCTGCGGTGAAACGACTGATCTTTATAATAGGCATGGTGAGTGGAAGTGTCATGCTTTGATATACAGAATATTTATCGTGAGGATAAACAGTCAAAGTTGCCTTTAAATAGTGTGATCTGTCTATACTGCGGCCTCTTGTCTACGATTACTTAATATCCTCCGATAAAAACGATGTTAAAAACCATGGTCAAAAGCGGTCAATTGTCTAAAATTGTCACCTTTTTCTTTCTGGTGTCCCTTTGGAGGTCGCTACGTCCAAATTTGACTGTCTACTTCAGGCAACGATTGCCGTCCTCTCTTCTTGTGCTGTCCATCACCACCGTTGTGGCAGGGAATGAAAAGTGGAAATGTTTGCTTTTAAATCTTAGAAAAGACGGTATGAAGGTTGTAGAACTGTTTTTCTCCTTACATTGACCTAAATTCGACAATACCTGCGGGTCACACCTTGCATTATACAGCATGTACAACACGATGAGAATTGAGATTGGTTTGGCCACTTCCACTGGACATTGTTTTAAACTATATGTGAATGACTCAACAGGGTCGAATGTGCATGGTCTGTCACAAAATGGAGCTTTAGATTTTCGCGACGAGGATGTTTAGAGAAAAATAATGTTCTGCGCATGGGCCAAATCGCTTACCAAATTCGATCTACATTGTATGAGTATAATTAGCTCGCGTCGTCACCACGCGTTCTGGGCTACTTTTATGTCCTCTAAATTCACGACGTATCGCAGTTACTTAATATGGGGGCGTCACTGGTGCAATATAAAGCTACTTTTCAGCTCGAAGCAGGAAGAGAGAAGAACGTCCAACGCTTTAATCGTCGTCTCAAACGTCCGCGCCGCAAATCTAAAGCTCCCTATAGTAATTATTGACGATGAAGAGTGATGTGTTTTATCCTCCCCTAGGTTGCAGCTGTCAATGAAGGTGGAAAGGGGACCCTGGTCAGACTCCACAACAGAAACCACAACGGCAAATCCAAGTCTACAAATAAAGGTGGGCATATTCACTAGGTTCTCTTTCAGTTAGCTAATGGGAAGCATCAAATCAAGAGCAGCCATCCCTGGGGAAGATAATTAACTACACAACAGCTCGTCTGCTTGCTTACAGCTACAGGGAGGATGCATCGTGTAAACAGAATGTGCCACCATCGAAGACTTCAAACGCTAGAGTGTGCCGGTATTTGCTATCACGCTTGCGCCCTTGTGCAAGACTCTACATCAGCAACTCGTATTTTTCTCGCAGGGCAACTATAACTCAAAGTATAAGAGCTCTGGCTACCAGAGAAGTCTACTCTAATGAATTCTTAGGAGTATTGAGCGTACGATGTGTTGATGAATATGTTACATTCAGCTGTCTGTACTTAAGCTTATTAAAATGAAACAAACGAAATCAACCTTGGTTAACTTGTAAAACAAGGGAACCAATCCAAGACCTCCGTTCCTTGAGTCATTATACCCTGATCACAATTCCATCACGTTTACAAACGTCTACCCGTTAACGTTACCTTTGTTGTTGCATTCAGCATGTATGCCCCTAGAAGATGGCGACCTAGCCGGAAATGAGAGAAGAAAGAAAACGCATACAGAGACATACAGCAACTGCTAACCAAATTTTGAAGACAACATGTTTCGCCTGTGCTGGTCAATAGTCATCGCACTCTAGTTTGACACATGAATTGGGAAGATGAAAAATGGATAAAAATTCATTTTAAAAAGAATATGAGCTATTGACCTCTCTGAAATGCACATCGAGCATATGATGCTACCTTTGATTACACTATTGATAATTATACAATACATTCATGTCCATATAACCACGCGCAATAGTTTAAAAACTATATGATTGTCTTCATGTCCATGTTATTCTGAAAGGTTTGGCCGCTGGGCTTGGAGTTGGTATCCCAGTACTCTTGATAGTTCTGGTCTCTGGCATTCTGTTCTATCGAAAACGACGGTGAGTGTATAATTAAACGAAAACGTAAGAAGTGTACACTTTGTCGGAACATGAAGCCATCGAACTAACGTCATAAACCCTTGACATGCTCTCTCCTCTCTGTCTCTCTCTCTCTCTCTCATCTCTCCATCTCTCTCTGTCCTCTCTGTCTCTCTCTCTCTAGTAAGTACGACTACTATTCAATACGAATATCAAGCAGCATCACCGATAGCCTAGCTATAACAAACTGGGCATCGAGGCTTTTCCTTGGTCTAATTCTATTCTCTTCAGCAGTCTAAGCTTTCCACTGATATTCAGGTATTCCATTGTAATTTCCCAAATACCTAACAGTGCAACACCAGAGAAACCGAGTTCAAAAAGGCGTTGCAGTTCAAATACAATAAAGCATAAGGTAATTTAGGTGATATCGAACCTACTAGTATCATTTTATCCTATATATTCATACATGCGTTATAAAACGGATGGAAACAGAGGCAGGAGAAAATTAGGACACAAGACTTTAGATTTTCGTCAAAATTTATAATTCCTTCGTTGACAGCAGCTGTTGTCGCGACATTGATGCTTGTTTCTTTGTTACGTAATGCATTGACAGGTCACAATATTGCCAACACAAGAGTCTCCTAGAATGAATAAATATGTCCTCATGGTAATTGTTTTGTTTCAATTGGTAACATAATTTCGTAACAAAGTGAGACGATTGTAATCTTGCGTTCGACAGAAAAAAAAGAACTCCTATTTCTTCTCAGTTTTCTCACCTTTATATCAGCTCGGACTACTGTGACATCCCATGGGAATAAGTTTCCTGATTCCCTGTCTGTAGGCCGAAGTGCACGCTTGTATATTCCAAATAACTCTTGCTACAGTCACTTGACAGTAACATCGACCTTCCTAATTGTGCGCCTCAAAATTAAAAGTATAGAAGTATAGAAATTGCGATGAATAAGAGTTATTCCCTGCGCAATTATATCGCTAGTTCTGAATTAACCACGCTTTTGTTTGGGGTTTTTGGGGTTTTTGTTTCGTTGGTTGGTTTTGGTTTTTTCTTTTCTTTCTGTTTTGTTTTGTAAGCGCAGTCATATTCTCTGTATGAATTCAAAATAAACTGGGAAGTTGTTTACATTCAATTTGAAGTATTAATTATTGGCATACGTTAAATGCTAGAAGTTTCTTTAATAACTGATTCATTCACTTTGATCGTTTTCGTGTTTCTGCTATTCACAGGTCCCCTCCCATACCGCTACCGAAAGCTGGCATGACAAACCCTATACCTGTAAATGACAATTGTAAGTGATTAGGAAGATTGATATATACTCCTTAACAACAACTTGAAAGTTAACATGTTACGTAGGGACTGATATTCCTGCAACAAAATGTAGTCATCTCTTTAATGAAAGGGATTGTATAGTTTTGGTTGAGACGTAACTTCACGTTTCTAACATTTTGGGTGAGATAATGAGAAACCTCTTATGAAATATGAAAGAGCGTGTAATTCCAAGAGGAATTCGATATCTATCTGATGAAAATTGGTTTTGAAATGACTGAGATACTAAAAACAGAGCAATCTTAATAAATGGTGGGACCCATCTTTTATCAAGCTTACTTTGTTTTAGTTTTTTTTTGTATGTCTCAGCCATTCCAAAATCGATTTTCATCAAATAAACTCTGAATTCCATTTAGAATGGTGTGCTCTGTACTATGTTTCATCAGTGCTTTTTTGGTATATCGCAAAAAGTTAAAACCCTAATCCTCATCTCCATCAAAACATCCCTTCAATCGATTGTCAGAGATTAAAATCATTAAGTTACCGTCATATGAATACATTGTAGATAAAACTGGATGATGGTGGATGCATTTCGTTTATACTCCGGCATTGGTCTATGGGAAATGCGTGTTGTAGCAAAATCAGCCCGTCCTCAACGGGTTAAGGTTTTGAATAGATTAAAAGGTCATAAACAGTACAATATCATATAGTTTATGAAAGCATGCGATTACATAATTATTTCCAATATTAGCTCTGCACAAATCAATGATATACATTGTACTTCCACACGGAAGCCCATTCAACATTGTTCTCGACAGCAGCTGCGTATAATCCTGTATCATACTTCCAAGGTATAGTTTTCTATGATTTTCAACATGAAATATAGGCCCTATATGATTACATCAGTCATGTATGCTGCCGATTTCATGTTATTTAAGTCAGCATTATGTATTTGGATATCAACGATAAAGTTTAATAAAGCGTCTGCTAAATTATGTCTACCTTCCAATATGTATATTAGTATGAATAATTATATACGTATATATATGTGTGTGTGTGTGACCGTGCATCACAAAACGAACATAAAGTCGCACCCGTTGATTTTACGTGAGGAGTCAAAAAAGGTGAAATGGGTCAACCAAGTCAACCTTGAGTTTTTCATATTTTCTGAAAGAGCTATCCCTCTACACTAATCTTGAGTTTTTCATATTTTCTGAAAGAGCTATCCCTCTACACTAATCTTTACTTTGGGATCATAACATGAATGTGAAAGTGTGTTTTCAGCAGTTTTTCTACAACCCATTTTTGGGGGAGAATAGAATGATCAGGTGTGTCTTAGAATCCCCTTTTCATTTCTTGAAATCCTCCACACACTCTTCACTTTCAAGTCTAAAAAGTTTTGAAAGGATAACTCTACTGCTTTGAAATTTGGCATTAACCGTGGACAGATTGTGTTAGTAGAACATTTCAAATTTCAGCTTAATTTGATAATCCCTTCACTGTTGTTGCTCCGGTGGTTTATAACGTGTGTTTTGTTCCTTTCAATGCACAGCTAGCGCAGCTTGGTAAAGATTAAGCACTTGAATAGACCCTGTTCTTCCGAGCCTCTTTTGTCATTTCAAACTTTTCCAGAGTGTGTGCTTTCTTTCTAGTATTTAGATTATGCATGTAGGTTGAATTGAGTTATACATCATTTTAAATCATTTTAAAGCTTAGAGTCTGCTCTTTAAGGATCTGCCCTCGACTAAAAATCCATATCTGGCGACTTTTTGTTGTTTTGTGATGCAAGGTCATATATATATATATATATAGATATATATATATATATATATATACATGTATTGCCAAACTTTAACAAAATTAAATACACACAACTCTTCGCTCTCTAGCGTACAGTATGGGCAATTACGAAAGTGTCGTGGAATCCCCACCCGAAGAACCTGCCAAGCCACCAGTGAAGGTGACCCCCGCCATTTATCGGCCCATTCTTTTGAGTAACTTGGCGAAATACGTGAAGAAGAAGCGACTTTCAGAAGGCCTCGAGAAAGAGTTCAAGGTATGAGGACAAAAGAAGCCTTGCATGCTCATTCAAACAGCCTTCATTGTCATATTTTGTTCATTTGGCGCTTTGTCTCACTGTCATCGGCGATGTTTTCCATGTTATTCCTCATGTGTTTAAAAGGATGGTATACAATAGTTCTGATTGAGATAGGGATTCTATGTTTTAGCTTTTTGCGAGATAATCAGTAACCACTTAAGACAGGTTAAAGACCGGACAATTAATTCTAAAAGGATTCAAAGTTTAGTTGATTAAAATCGGTTTTAACATGGCTGAGATGTATATTCAAAAAGCAGAGGGTCCTAATAAGAGGTGTATCCCACCTTGTATTAGGACCTCATTGTTTTGCTCTTTTTTTTTTAAATTTCTGGGCCATCGCAAAACCGATTTTCATCAAATTAACATTTTATTCTTCATAAAATTGTATGCTCCAATATATAAAGCTTTCTCATTCTTTCGCAAAAGGATAAAATATAAATCTCGATCTCCGTCAAACTATGTCCATCCCTTTCATCCGTTCTTTAAATGACTTATTTTTTCCGTTATAGTTTGAAGAAAACTGACATACTGTAAACTGGACTATTTGAACAAGATCGTGTATGAGAAAATGACCATGTGGCATACAGTGGATACGACTCAGGACTCCCAATCGGAGGACCTGAGTTGAATCCAGTCCAGTGCTTGCGGCCTTGGGCAAGATGTTTTTACCCAAGATGTTCCTCTCGATCAGGGGGTGTATAAATGGGTACCTGGCAACGCTAGGGTAACGATAATGACAGGCCCTCTGGTAAAACAGTGTCAAGATTGAAGAGGCTACTCTTGATAAAGAAGATGACCACCAAACAAAAAATCTAGTACAATGCTTGTAGAGAATAATGTGCCAGACGACACTTACTTTGATTACATATAATATAATCGTGAGAAGAAAAAAAAGGAGTAACGATTATACACTTATGTACAGTAGATGATATTGCGGTTGTTTTATTGGTCTCGTTGATTGCTCCCCCGTTGTTACATTCCTTACTTTGTGGCAAGCATATAAACCGGTGCCCTTTTAAAAAATTAGTGCTGCAGCCCATGACACTGTCAAGCTCTGCAGTAACGGCGGAAACGTAGATCACAAGCAACACAATAGTAATGATGTGAAGATGTCACTACCTCACAAGTCACACTATCTTGTACAGAAACCATAAAAAAATAGTAACACATCTAGGTAAAAATCAATTATGATTGTTGTTTTTTTAAGCATCAACAACTCGCGTAACCGCACAGGTAAATTCAACTGAGAAAGCAGCAGATGTAATTTTCATTACAATAGAACAGCAGAAAAAATACTGCTTCAAATTGATTATACTGGTAAAATACACTCAACTGAGGGTAAAAGTGTTTATATCAATAATTGCCGAAGTGTAAACTTGTTGTTGTTTTTGTTTTGGTTCATGCATGTTAGGATCTCTACAACGAAATCCCCGAAGAATGCGTAGCTTTCCTTCCACAGAACAAAAAGAAGAATCGCTACAAGAACATAGTCACATGTAAGTAAATTTCATTTTGCGTGTGATATAGAGTAAAAATATTAGCACATTAGCCGAAGAAGTTGCTTGCTGCAGATGTACGTGTAAATTATAAAGGTTATAATCACGTAATGGCCTCTTAATAAACAATAACATAATGTTAATTATAATCATGTTAATCATGTAAAAAATGCAGTATCAACGTTGATATAAGTTAGCCTAATGACTCCTCTGACAACTTAAAGTTGGACGTTTATTTCTATGCATCAGAACGTCTATTTTCATACGAACGAGAAAACCTGCATCGTAACGTGCTTTATAAGTTAATTTTTAACTGTGTTTTTCATTTCGGTTTTTCACAAGTCGATGAGCACCGCGTAAAACTCAAGACAGAGTCAAACCAACCAGGAGCAGATTACATCAACGCTACGTTCTTCGATGTAAGTATAATATGGAGACTTGCCTTCTATCTATAATGAAAAGAAAGGAAATTGTCTTTCTCTCATTCACGCTATCTAAGGGATATTTCAGCTTGCCATTTAAAGACGATACGACATATTAAATGTTATAAGACTACTCACAGATATGCATCACAATATCAGCTGTGCCAGAGGTGTCGCTATAACCTTAAAACCAAAATCTGGAAGACATCGTAGATCATTTTGTATTGTTATGTCTTGTTTATTGGCCAGTAAGAAGCAAGTTTTCTTGTTTTTATTTTTTTTTACATCATTACATCGTATATTTACTAGTACACATTGATGCATGTCATATTATTCTCACTTGTATTTTGATTTGTCTGTTATAATAATAATAATAATAATAATAATAATAATAATAATAATAATATAATAATAATAATAATAATAATGATAATAATACATATAAACATACAAATATACATACATACCTAACATTTATAAACCGCTATCATATATCTAAGCGCTGGGGAAAAACAAAGATAGAGAACAAGTGAAGAAGAAAACAATGAATAAGGGCATCCACATATAACTACAGTACACAATCATATATAACGACAATTACAAATACTACTACTACTACTAACACAGATAACACTGCCTAAAGAGATATGTTTTGAGGAGTGACTTAAATGAATCTAGTGTATTGGCTTGTCGGATGCTGACGGGGAGATTGTTTCATAGTTTAGGGGCAAGAGATATCTGTTATCTTTTGTTTTTCCTTTTTCCTTTCGTATTTTCCCTTTGCGCTTAGAAACATTGTGTCAAGCGCATTACAAACATAATGTATTATTATTTTTATTATTATTATCATTATTATTATTATTATTATTATTATTATTATTATTATTATCAGTATCATTATTATTATTAGTAGTAGTAGTATTGTTGTAATTATAATAATGATAATAATAATAATTATTATTATTATTATTATCAGTATCATTATTATTATTAGTAGTAGTAGTATTGTTGTAATTATAATAATGATAATAATAATAATAATTATTATTATTATTATTATTATTATTATTATTATTACCATCATCATCATAATCATTACCATCTAATAATAAAACGCGTGAAAAGAATACCTTGATTAATTGTCGAGATTAAACGGTGAAGTCATCCAGCCATATTCATAAATAAAATTATTACAGATATTACAGCACCATTTGTTGTACCTGTTTTGTTGTTTGCAGGGACACCGGAAAAAGAAGGCCTACATAGCAACACAAGGTGATTTTTACTTTCGACGGACTAATGTGACTTTCATGCGTAAAAAGAATACATGATTATTGAAACGTAACGAACGATCCTGCTGCATGAAATGCTCTTTTGAAGTGCTTAAAGAATGTGTGCCGTGATGTATAATGTATCGGAAAAATTCAAAGAGATTAGATATTATATTTGCACCTAGCACTTACAGACAGACAGAAACACCCACACACCCACACACACACACACTCATATATAAATATATATATATATATATATATATATATATATATATATATATACTGTATATATGATATCTCCTGATGATTAAACAAAAAGTCATGTCGTTTTGATTATAGGGCCGAACACAGCGTCTTTGAATGACTTCTGGCAGATGATCTATCAGCAGAATGTAGGGGCCATCGTCATGCTGACCAATCTTGTCGAAGACGGCAAGGTAGGAAGCCTCCTCACTGTGTATTCCCTCATTATTGAGTACTTCAAGGTGTTTAATCACAGTGGAGTTATTTACAGATAGAGACATGTGAGCAAATTGTAGAGAGGCATGTCTCACCGGAAACCTATAACGCAGCCGAATTTCCTCTTAAATCATCTCAAAATGAAAGAAATAGTGTACTTTAAATGTCACATGAGCAGTGACGTCATTGAGATGTGTAAGATGTTATTGCCATGATTCTCTTTGGAAAAAAAAAGAGAAAAAGTAGTAGTTTCCGCCGTTAGTTTAAGCGGAGGAACATGCGTAATGGAGAGAAATCACCTTATGCTAAAATTTAGACCAAGTAATGTCTTCAAAAGATAAATGCCATATGCATTTTCTCTTATATATCTTACGTAGTTTTACACTGTATCTGAAAGCTATAAATATTTACAAACTTGTTGTGAATTGTAGGTTTATTACTGTCCTACAATTTTGCAATGACCATATGGTGAGGTTGAAATACTGGAAAATGGTAGTATTTGTGTCATTAGTATTTATATAATTTTCTTCCCGCATGCTTCATGAAACGTCTCCTGCATGTGACACTGATGGCGATTATCCATTTCCCCCTTGCTATGACATGTTCTGTAGGTTAAATGCCTGCAGTACTGGCCTGAGGCTGACAGCAGCGAGAGGTACGGTGATATGTTCGTGACAAATAAAGAGGAAGAGAAGCACGCAGGTTTCGTCCATCGTCGACTGGAGTTGCGATTCGTATGTCATTTGCATGTTTGTTTCTATGCAAAGTGCATGATCGGTTTCGTAGTCAATCGACAGTATACAACACCAATTTACGTGTTGTTCATTGTAAAAAGAAATTAATAAACAAATTGTGAGCTATATGATAGCGAATGAAACTAAATCAAAATTAGAAACCGTGAAAACCTTTACATGGAGATTACCGAGAGACCATAATAGACATGAAAAATCACTGAGAAACTGTTGAGAGATCGCTGGGCGACTACTTGTATCATACTTCCAGAGAAATGCAATACAAGTCAGTGAATTGACACTTAGACTGTACCAACAGTAAATGAAGCATTGAAGTGACAAGCGTTTCACACCATTAAAACAGTCTGTTTTATTTTCGTTCTTGAACGCAAGTCCTTTATGTATTCACATGCTGAACGTGCCTATTAAGTTTATATAAACATAATAAGAAGTTCTCTTTTCTTTGTTGTTGTTGTTGTTGGTTTTGTTCTGCATTTGTTGTGGTCGTTGTTTTGTGGGTATTTTATTTCGGTACCATCACCAACCAGGGAGACGACGAAGAATCTCGATGGGTGAGTCAGTACCACTACACGATTTGGCCTGACAAGAGAGAACCCGAGTGTTCTCAGCCTCTGATTGACTTACGAAACATCGTGAGAAACGCACACCCATCAGATGCTGGTCCGCTAGTGGTCCATTGCAGGTAAGTTTTGGAAGTACCATTACTATACTTCGTCAACACGTCACGGCTGGTTTTCTCGAAAGTGTGTGCAACTGAAACCTGATTTTTAATTGATTGTGGATGGATTGACATAAAGATATCAATGCCTATAAAAAAGACCTCTAAGATAAGATGTTTGTGATCCGTCATCACGTTACTTTAACAAAGTAGCAGGTATTATAGGGGGAAAATCCAGTCCAAAAATAAGTTAGTCTGATAAAAAAAGGGTAACATATTACGAGGTCAATGGTAAAATTTTGATCGAAATCGGGTGAAAAATAAGGAAGTTATGACATTTAGAAATTTCGCTATTTTTTCACGAAACAGTTCTTGAACGGTTGATATAAGTGTACAAATGGCACAGTAAGCATGTTACCCCCTCACAAGTTGCCGTGTAGTTGTATCCCCCGAACAGAGTTAGGAGGATACTATGGATCTGGCCTCGTTGCGCCGCGTCCGCGTCCGCCGCAGAGATTTTCTTGTAAGTGCTCTACTGGCTGCAGTTCTTCTTCGATCATCTTCAAATTTGACATGAAGGTGTATTATGGTAAGATGAAGAAGCCTATTGTTTTTGGTGATGGCACCCTCGCTTGTTCCGTCCTTATACATGAAAAGGTAAATTTAACAGGGTCTGCTTGTGTGTGCGACGCTGGCCTTGTTTCTCGACAGGTTTTTTTTTTTTTTTTTCAAATTTGGTATGTAAATGTATCATAGTCAAATCTATACACCAATACCTATTGATAACGCTGCCCTCACTGTTCCACCTTTTACAGGTTCAAAGGTCACCCTGATCATGTCAAAATTTGCAGAAGTGGTAATTTGTGCAAAAACTTGATTGTTACTCAATGAATTTTATTCAGACTTGCTAAGGAGATGTATGGGTGGTCATTCTACATGAAGGGCACAACAGTTTGTGGTGACGGCGCCCTCAATGTTCCGACTTGGATGCCAATGCACATTTGTTGTGTGTGCTCTATCAGCCCCATTTCTTATCAGATTTTCTTCAAATATGGCAAAAAGGTGCATTATAGTGAAATGAAGATGCCTATTCAACTTATTGTTTTTGGTGGTGGCGCCCTCGCTTGTTCCGTTTTTATACATGAAAAGGTAAATTTTACAGGGTCTGCTTGTGTGTGCGACGCTGGCCTCGTTTCTGGACCGATTTTTTTTTTCCAATTTGGTATGTAAATGTATCACAGTCAAATCTATACACCTACACATATTGATAATGCTGCTCTCACTGTTCCACCTTTTACAGGGTTAAAGGATATTTCCAGTTTTCCATCTAAACGCAATTATGCCCGAGGTTTAAAATTCAAATTCAAATTCAAAGTTTATTTCATTTTTCGACAAAACATATGTTTCACTTCTTTTGGTAACAGAGAATGAGGTAAATAGAACATAGTGAAGTGAAAAGACTGTACAGCACTTGAGGACCTATAGTAGTCATACATAGTATAGTACAAAAGAAACAGAAGTGATCAAATTGAAGTACATGTATACCGTTGCATAAAGTGCGAAAAATGGAGGGACCCACTAAAAAGACAGAGCTTGTAGTGTGTGGGCCCCTCTGAAAAAGAACATCGATGGAAAGATAAATTGAATCATCTTAGATACAAAAAATAACAAAGTGGAAGAAGTCTGGAAGCCCACTGAAAATTAGATTACCAGATATACACTTTCATAGATGTGAACAAACATGAAACAGGACTAGACAACAAGATAACTACTGAAGAAAAGGTTGTACAGGACAAAACGGGATGGACAAGACTGACAAACTGAAGACAAAATAGCAGACAAGAATGCACAACAGAAACAGAACAACAGAAACAGCGATCTTCGGCAGAAGCATGCCAAGAGAAACAGAAGGTAGTTGCGGGGAAAAAGTAATATTTTGACGCCTGAAGAAAAGACAAGGAAATAGAAAATAGAGGGACGTATGAACAGGAGTAACATACGGAAAGTCAACTTCAAGACGCTATGGGCAAAACGGCATAGATGACAACATTGCGAACATCCAGGAAAAAAATACATTGTACCATTAATTCTACGAAGAGGCATACATGCCAACATTGCAAACATCCAGGGGAAAAAAATACCATTAATTCTACGAAGAGGGGACAGAGTGAGCAGGTCAGTATGTAAGAAAGAAGGCCAAATGGTTAATTCGGTATTGTAGATTCATACGATTGCAATAAAAAAAGACTTCAGTCTCCTCTTAAAAGAATATGATTATGGATGGAGCGTTTTTTATGTGATGATTCAAAGAATTCCAATAATTTGGGCCTACATAAATAAGTGTGTTTTTAGCAAAAATCGTTCTTAAAAGAGGTAAATGAAATTCATTGGAACGCCTAGTGGGATATTCATGAAATGATTGATTTTGAGGAACATAGAATAAAAAATAGACGGAAGCTAGTTATTACAATACTTGTACATAAACTGCCCTAAATCAAACAAAAACAAATCTGTAATTTTTAAGAGCTTGTTGGAGGCAAACATATTTGTATGAGAACGCACAGGGGAATAACAAATAACACGGAGAGCTTTCTTTTGTAAAAGGAACACTCTCTCTAGTAAGTTCTGATGCGTGTTGCCCCAAACTAATATTCCATAATTAAGATGAGGCAATATTATCGACGAATATAACATAAGTAATGATTTTTGTGGAATATGACATTTCA
Organism: Diadema antillarum; assembly: GCF_040938485.1. NCBI lineage: Eukaryota > Metazoa > Echinodermata > Echinoidea > Diadematoida > Diadematidae > Diadema > Diadema antillarum. The sequence continues at coordinate 2,347,650 of NW_027270992.1, read as the reverse complement.
ATCTATTTACAATGCGTATATTACGTGAAATTATATTGCAAACATTATCAACATGTGATTTCCAGGAAAGTTTGTCATCCACAATTATACCAAAAAAATTGATATGTGAGATTCTTTGTAGGTGAGAGTCATCTAATACTATATTTGTACTTAAACTATCAACAGTATTACTAAAAAGCATATATTTCGTTTTTTTTTGTGCATTAAGTGAAAGCCTATTGGCCCTGACCCAGTTTGTCACTTTTTTTCAATTCAATGTTAAGTTTATAAACGAGAAAATCAATATCATTGTGGGCAAAAAATACATTAGTGTCATCTGCAAAACGAATAAAAGAGAGGTCGTCGGATACGCGACAGAAATCATTGATATAAATAATGACCAATAACGGCCCTAAAAGACTTCCCTGTGGGACGCCACATTTAACTTCTCTGACAACGTAATCATTGTTTTTAATTGTAACAAATTGTTTTCTATCAACTAAATAGCTCTTGAACCACTCCAAGGCCTTCCCACGTATTCCATAATGCGATAACTTATAAAGTAAAATGTCATGATTGATAGTGTCGAAGGCCTTGGAGAAGTCCAAGAAAATACTAAATAAATGAGAATGGTTATCGATTGCGTGAACAAATCCTGGTATATCTAACTGATCACTATTCTGTAGTTATTCACCCAGGAATAACATCATGTTTAAAACTTCAATGACAGAAACACTGAATTTCATCATTATTTTTTTGTACATGGTCAGTGGAAAATTGTGATGTTATGACATGGTGAGCTCACGCATTTGCATATTCATATCCACTGTAGAAGAATTGTTTTGCAGAAATTTCAAAACTTCAAAATGTCAGAACTTCCTCATCTTTCATCCGATTTCAGTCAATTTTTTTTTTACCGTTGAACTTGTAAGATTTTACCCTTTTTAATCAGACTAACTTCTATTTGGACTGGATTTCCCCTTAAAGCGACTAACACAGCTAGTACATTGCAGGCATTTCGTCATTACCATGAAAAGTTACTCTATCCATGTGGTATTCGCGTAATCATATCTCTAAGGTTCCTTCATTTCAGGTTCCTCTGATAGTTACGCGACTTGGATTACTTGCCTTATTTTCAATCCCATCCTGTGTGTTGTTGTTGTTTTTTTTTTCCTTGCAGTGCCGGAGTTGGCCGCACGGGAACCTTCGTTACCATTGACGCAATGATGTCCATGATCGAACAGGAGAAGAAGGTTGACATCTTCAACTTTGTGAACAACATGAGGAAACGACGTTCATTCATGGTTCAGGTCGAGGTACGATAAGCACATCCTTATTCTTTTTTTTTTCAGATATGTAGTGTCATTATCCAGGTATCTGATTTATGTTTTCCACTGTCGATAAGTGGACATCAATATCATGGCATAGGTTTTGTCTGCAGTCGCCTTCTCGTGACTAAGACTTGATAGTGTCATCGAGGTTTTTTTACGTTTGTTTATCTTTTTTATTCAGTTACCTTTTTAATGATATGCATCAAATTTACGTGACTTCAGCCATTCAGAAGAGAGTCTTCGTACACGTTTTTAAACGTTTGTCTTGGATCGTGATATAATAAAAGCACTAATAATTATGTTCTTTTCTGTTGCTCTCATTTGCTCAGCTGAAAAGATTCCCAGAGATTGATTGATTCGAAAGCTGAAATAATGAATATTAGGCTTACATTACTTGTCCATGGGTAACGGTGGTCACCTTGAAATTTTGGCCATGTTTACGTTCCTCCTTGATAATGATAATAATAATAATAGTGGCCTCTTATAAAGCGCTGAAGTCCATCAAGGATGATGCTCATGGCGCTCTTACATTACCAGTCCTCAGTTCTTCACAGCTTTGTCTTCTCTCTTCCGTATTGCAGTAAAAGATGTGGAAACATTCTTTCTTGATATATTAGTTAATCACTTTACTGTTACATTCATTGCAAATAATGTATGTAAACAGTAAGCTCATCATTATATGCTATGGCATGTTGACATTCAATCTTCCTATCTTTTCCAAAACTGCCGTGTCATTCACTCTACAGGCTCAATACGAGTTCATCTACGAGACTCTGCTGCAATGGTCAGTGTGTCCAGTTATGACCTGTCAGTTGCTGGACATCGCAGTGGTCCGACCTCAGTGGCAAAAAACTGATCCTGCTTCTGGCAAGTCGGAGATTGCAAAACAGTTTGAGGTTAGCTTGAGATCGATTTATTTGTGCAAAATAATGCAGCATGGCAGTCTCCGACAAGCCTAAAACACATTTCGTTTAATTCATTTCTAATAACAACATCGGGACAAGTTTGAATTTCATTTGCAATAGGCACTTTGAATCAAGTTTGAAATGAAAATACCCTTCTGTACACGTTCAATGTCAATGCTGAAATTAATATTTGTTAACATAAGCAATGATATTGATATCGGTATTTCAATTATGTTTCTAAATCATTTTACTGAACTGAGCGGTATCGCGTAAATTGACGCACCGTGAATATCACGCATAGAATTTCAATGACGCATGGAATATAAAAGAATCAATGATATATTTTTCTTTATTTCTGAATTTTCGTCATCACTGAATGCAGCTGCTGGACTACATCACATCAGATGGGACGAAATTGTCAAGTCCTGCTGGACTGAGATCAGAGAACATGAAAAAGAACCGTTTTGCAGACAGGATGCCAGGTGTGTTCAACCAATTCAAACCATTCCTATTTTGTTAGATGCTGGGGATTTTTTGTTTTGTTTTGGCTTTTTTTTGGTCATTGAGTTGCCAGGTTATGCACGATATCAAACAAAGCTGTAATGATAACTGGGACTCGATCCTGCCGAAACTTATTTGACAACACTTTACCTACTGCAACGCCATCATCATTGAACAAAAAAGGTTGTCACAACCAATAGCACAGGAGTGGGATATAGGATGCGATAGAATAAGCAAATCAATTTTGTCCCTCCGATTACTCAGAATCTCATTACGCCACATAAGTTCGTGCGATTTACTCATGATGTCTTCCTCATACCAGGTGGAAAAAAAATGTACCTGGCATCGGTGGGATCATTTTTATTATTATCATACCAGTAGACGATAGGCAGATGGGGTTCTATAAACATGATAAAGACACAATTTGCACACTTATAGGAACGCGATTATTACTTACAGTCTTGTTACTACATGTACTATATTAGACAACTCAAGACGATTGATGCAGATAATGCATCAGCTTTCGACCATTGTTTCAGGGAAAAGTAGAATTCTAACCGATTGCCAAGACTATGTACAGCTTCAAACCAGTTCAGGTTTATTCATCACATTTGACCGCCTATGACTCCTGTGGGTTTTTTTTTTCTACCTCACTTTTGTTTTCCATCCAGCGGATAAGTCACGGCCATATCTCATGATGGAGGGCGACTATCCAGGCGCGAACCAATACATCAACGCTTCCTTCTTCGATGTGAGCGTGATTAGATAGAATTCTAAGTAGAAGTAGATAAGAAATAAAAAATGAGCAGACTTAAAGTGCCCCATCATGTTATTCAGTTTAACTCTAAGATAATTATGCCAACTAGATTTACTTGTTGACCACTTAACTGATAAACACAAATTACAGACCAAGCTTTTGAGAAAAATCCATAATGTGATCTTTCTTTGCTCCGTCTTCAAAGCAAATAAGGCTGTGATGGTGTTTTGTTTTGTTTTTAATATTAACTTGTACCTCTCGTTCGAACTATTATAGTCCTGTATTCGAAATCCTGAGATGTTGTATAGTTTGTCTCTCCTGCCTATCTTTTTATTCTTTGTTATTTTTCTTATTTCTGTCCCATTCTTCTCTTCTTTTAAAACCCATTACTTTGTTCATTTTCACTGCCTATCACTGCTAGCTCTCTGTCAAAATCTTTTCAGTTCGAAGGTAAAACGAACGCCCACATATCTACCCAGTGCCCACTGCCGTCCACGATCACTGACTTCTTACGTCTCGTGTGGGACTACGACTGTCGAACTGTTGTGCACCTCAATGAAATGGATAAGGTATTTAAAAAAAAGATTCTGATATCAATGTATGATATTTGTAATGCATAATAGTTTGCATAAAGTTTGATTTTTTTTGTGGTTACAAAAGAGCCTCCATGAAACCGATGCCAATGGAATTACTTATTTGGCTACTTTTGCCACCGCAGTAAATGCTGTAAAATACTGCTAGGATACTGCTGACTACCCTCGTTAGTCATTAGGCACTTAGGGTGCTATCAAAGTAGCTACATATTTTTGTTGTCTTTGTTGTTCCCTGCCCTCATGCTTGATTTTCCCTTTCAATGTTACGACCATGATTTTCTTCAAATATTATTTTGGTTTATTTCAGACATGTGGACAATATTGGCCTTCACACGGTAAAGACACCTACGGTTCATTTACCGTGGAGCTGCTTAAAGAACACAAAGACACAGACTTCATGACTAAACGGGTTCTGAACATCACTTCCACAAAGAAAAAGGTAAGTCTGCCTTCCGACACGAAAGGTTCATAGGAAAAGATACTGCATGGTGAGCAGTAAATTACAATTATATTTTCATCAGAAGAAAAGAAGCAAAATATGTTTTGATACTGAGAGATAACTTTGAAAGATAGAGACTCGCTAGAGGTTCATAGAGATAAGATTTAAGTGACGATTATTGATGGCAAAGTTTACACTACAAGTTACCAGTATTACATATAGATGCTCGTAACGTTTACATTTACAATGATCGGTCATTAACTCAGTGTGGTCTATTCACTTCTCTTTCCATATTTCATGCCAATAACTACCACATTTTTTAATCAAATGCCATGAACTCAGATCTATTTTGTCTCTTTTTCTACTGTATTCAATTGTTCGCGATATATGCCGTACCTTTTTGAAATTCCCTACTGGCCAAAGGGAATATATATGGACTACAGTGTATTGGAAGAATTCTTGACATTAGGTCGATGAATATTCCTCTTGTTATCTCTTGATACGTATAATTGTCGTGATATCTCTAGTGACAAGCCGTAACAGAATACTTAAACCGAATTGCATTGCAGCAGAAGGAAATCGACTTAACCTTCTCGATTTTGTACTAATTGCATCACCAACAAATGTACAGCTGTAGATGGATTCATATTTGCATCTTAGTTTTGAACACCCTGCCTCAGTTTTCAGACATAATTTTCTGTGAAATTAAACCAAAAAGGAAACATCTTCTTGAGCTTAAACCTGTATTTGAATCGATCTTATATTTGTGTGTACCTTGTTTGTGTTTTCGTGACCTTTATTCCCACCTAAATATCAACACTTGGAAAAAAACAAACAAACAAACAAACAAACAAACAAACAAACAAAACAGGAGCACAAAAAGCGTTCAGCTTAATCTCTAAGCCTGAGTTGCATGTAGTTTCTAAGCTGCTCCGTATGTACATGTAATCCTGTAGTGTATTATTTTTCATCCTGTAAAGTTGGTTTCCTCTTTTCTTGTTTTGGGGTTTCGTTTATTTGAGTGTTTGTTTATTTATCTATATATTTGTTTGTTTGTTTGGAACCATCAGGGAGCACATCGAGTCGATCAGTTTTACTATCACGGCTGGCCAGAAGACCAACCTGTGCCGAAGTCAAAGGGAAACTTTTGTCAATTCATCCTCAACGTTGACGAAAAAAACGACTCTGAGCGACCTCTATTGATTGTGTGCATGTAGGTTTTTCGTTTGTTTGTTTGTTTTTTGATTGTTTGTTTGTTTGTTTGTTTGTTTGGTGGTTTGTGTTTTTTTTTTCTTTTTTTGGCTGTGCCATCGTTAAAAGGACATTCCAGTGAATCAAAATAATTCTACATCATGTAAATCAATTGATAGTGCCATGTATTTGTGAAATTTATAATGGTCCTTAAACAAATTATTTGATAAACCGCAAAACATAAGTTACACTGAACAAGGATGATGACGTAGGAGGCTCATATATTCCAGTGATGTAGCAATGAACTTCATTACAACACCATTTGGTTAAGAAGCTTACCTGTTTAGAATTTATGTATACTTTCTTCTGCTGTTCTTCTTTGGGAGCACCGAACATGCATTCTTATGAAAAGCTGTTATGTCATTATCCTTGTTGACTGTGATTTGTTATGGGTTTTGAAAACATTCTTATTCCTTACCCCGATTACTATGAATTACATTACTCTGTGCCCTATTATGACCAATTTATAGATGTTTGAACAAAAGTCTGACAAATCATCCGGACGTCCCCCTTGATGGCCAACGCAGACCACGTATGACTGTTGACCGGAAGTTATCTCTATAAATTGCTATGAAATCTTATGACAGCCCGTTGTTATCACATGCCTGTAGGGGAAAAAAAAAGTATTTTACTGTCGTGTGTGCGCGTTTGTGTATTGGCTGTGTGTCTTGCCAATCACTCTGAAATGAATATCATGTACGCTTCTTTTTGTGTCATTTGCTGTGTTATTTGATTATGTGCTTCAGAGATGGAGTTGGAATGTCTGGCACCTTCCTGGCTGCCATGGCAACGATCAACAAAGTGAAGCAGGACAAGACGGTGGATATTTTCAGCGCGGTGAAACGTCTACGCAAGAACAGACCGGGCGTCGTGGATAGTTTGGTATGAAGTCGTTACAATCACAACACTAGTTTATAAAGCGTCAAAAAGGATAACACTGAATATTGTGCAAAGGGACCCTTCTCGATCCAGCCATACCTTCTTCCTTTTTTTTGACTCTGTCAGATACATGTCTTCAAACTTGAGACACACTTTGTCATTGCCAATATGCTTAAACTATAACATCTTGCCTTGAATATGCATTTGTGCAAGTGGGTAAGGCCTGTTGGTCCCACGTTGGAGAGGATGGATCGAGGCTGGGGATGATGGGACTTCAGGCGAGGGGAGGGATAAAGTTTTGTTGAACGTAAGTCTGGTATGGTGGTGGTGATTTGTTTGTTGTAAAAAATGTGTGACATGTTTTTGTGCCACCAATATATTCCTCCCTTTCGTAATAAGACGAAATGACAATTCGTTACAAGAATATACTATCATTTTGATGTTTGGAAATGAAAATAAACCATAAATGAATGAATGAATGAATGAATGAATGAATGAATGTGTGAATGAATGAATGAATGTGTGAATGAATGAATGAATGAATAAGAAATAAATAAATAAATAAATAATATCAAGGAGTCCCCAGTGACACCTTTTTAATCAGTGTGTGTGTCAATGCTTTTTAGTCCACAGAAGGCCTAATTAAGTTATGCTATGATTGCTATTACCTTCTTTGCAATTTTTCAGTTGAGCACCGTTTCAAAGCAATTAAGGTATAGGGACCTACCCCGATACTGTAACCAGGAAAGCTCGACAAATCTCATTAAGTTTTTATCATAATCACCTTCGACCCGATCATAAAGACAGTGACATGCACCAATTATGCATAGTGACGCACTTGTTCCAGCAACAGCTCGAAATTAATGATGATTTAGTACGTCAACGTAGCTGTTCTAGAGCGTTTGTTTTGTTTTAAAAATATATTTCAATTTTGACGATGAGAATAGTGATCTGTCTCAACCACTTACTTTTCTCTCCTGCTCTTTTTGTTCTCCTTTCCAGGAACGCTACGAATTCTGTTTCGACGTTGTCGAGGCCTACAAAGATTCTGTGCAAACCTATGCCAACTTCATGTAAAGCCTCGTCTTGAAATCCTACGGTAAATTCATAAAAACGAGCACATGAAAACCTCAGATCACCCGTTACCGTCAGTGTTCTCTCTCACCATTTTTGTTTTAATTCGCTCCGCCTGAGTACGGCGTGGTTCCAACAGTGAATGGCTTCACGAATGCTAGCCAAGTCGTTTTTCTTCTCATGAAAAATAGTTGTAGAGTAATGCACGGTATGTCATCCGATTGTAGCGAGTTGAACTGGAGATAAGTGATGACTTGCAACAACTAAAATTTAAGATATCAAGTTCATAAAACAACTCGAGGCAAGACCTCATCAATTTAATTGAATAAGCAGTACCCGCTACTGAACAGGCAGTTTCCTAGATACGACGCCAATCTAGTAATCAGAAGATTTTTGGTCTAATTGTATGCCTACGATTTTTTTTTTATCATGGCTGCTAGCAAAGCACCGAACAGTCGGTGCTTATTAACGTCGATGTGGGGCACTTTGTCAATCAACGGCAATAAAAACAAATCAACACATGAGTTCATTAATATCAGTCAAGACCGCAATGTCAGTAGCCAGCAGTATGTTTGTTGCTGTTTTGGTTGTTAATACTTTGATATTCTGTGATCAACTCGACTTTGGCTTCTGAAAAAGAGTCAGAAATATTTTGTTAAAAAAAAAAAAGAATGCCTTTTCCTCAGCAGCAATATATCACTGTTCCTACGTGCAATCAGATCAAAATGGCAATTCGGTACAGTATTCAAGTTTGATGTTGTAGTTGTATCTAGACAAACCCAGAGAAAAAACCTAGAGGAAGATACGATGACGATTGTAAACTTGACTTTGTCGAAACATGCGAACCTATAGCCAGAATTACTGTGACTTGTTCATACTCTCCTCTAACAGTAGATCATCTCGGCTTACCAGTCGCTGGACAGGCAGCAAGCTTTCTCCTCTTGGAGAAATGTACAAAGAGTCTTGTATGTGGTGGAGTGTTCGTGTCTTTCTAAAGCCTGGTGTTGAATATCCTATCAGTGCCTGCTGTTGAAGTACCTTAAGATGAGATAAGCTATATACGTATATCAGACACGTAATTATATCTATATTTAGGTACTCTTGTTTATATTTTGATGTGATTTCTTATTTGTCATGATTTCATTTGTAGAAGTGGAAAAAACAAGCAAGCTGAAACTGAAAGTTAAATTGAAATCGGAAATCATATTCCCCTGTATATGGAAGAATCTTACCTTACGGCTGGAAGGTCCTAACGACAACCAATCTGTGCAGGCCTAAACTATTACTGGATTCTTTATCTGACTGTAGTTTGATGTGTGTAGATAGAATTCATTTTGCTGATCTTTCCTATTCTTTAACATGTCGTTTCGCCTGTACGTTCCTTACTTCTCCTATGTCTGCAAATAATTTATCAGACTATGGGATTGTATTAGCAGGAGACTCTCGTGATAACGAAGTCCTCGGGATCGGCAGTTTTCTTTCGTCACATTGAAATTTCGATCTGATAAAGTGTGTAAAGACATTAACATAACATAATTTTGGGACCATCATTTTAGTTACAACAGGAGTACACTGATAGTGGATTAGACGTTTCAGAATTTGTGTTATATATTGATCTTTGTTCTGACTACGCTGGACCCTAAGGAATTATAACACTTGTTTTTATTGAGTTAGTTGTGAGTGTATACTTAAAATCACACGTCAAATACTGCACACTACAAGAAGGTGTTAGTCCTTCGTCAATGCTTCTATGTTGCAGTTGGGGATTATGCACAATAAATGTGATATTTCATAATTTTAGCAATTTACGTTTAATTGCGCAAAATGATTTATCATATTCTTCGCTATCCAATTAATATGTAAGAGGTTTTATAAAGAAAAAATACAAATGTTTATACTCAGTTTAAATGATATGTGATACTCTAAAGTATGTGTAAACTGTACTATATCTAGGATATCATTTGTTTTCATTCATTCAAGAATAAATGCAGTCTTATTTTAACCCTAAAACTTTCATTATGTAAAGAATATTGTTAATGTATAGATTGCCAGAAACCTCACTCGGCGTGGCCAATGAAGTGTGTAGTTTATAAGCAAGATTGCATTGTGTATATCTTTTCTTGCAGTTGTTATTTTATGTGTAATTCTAACTCTATTTTGAGTTCAGAATATGGAGACTTTTTGATGCCGATGAATGATAAAGTAAAAAAAAAAAAATCAGAAAAATACTGTGCATTGTAGTATTAAGAAGAATGAAGTGTGAACGTGAATGTTTCCCATTACAGCCTTGCGGTTGCACATTGTACTTTTCGAACAGTTGGTTAAGTTATGTTTGCATGTACTGCATATCAACTCTAATGTAAGTTCGCAATACAACTTCGAGAAAATCTTGCATGTCAACTCGTGTATGCCACATTGACATAGTTGTGTTAAACCTAGCGCGCAGATTCCATCAAGGTCACGTTTCTGTGTTTCAGCAGAATCTCGTGTATTTCACACAGATTCCTCGCACTCCGGGATGGATATCAGTTTTTGTTCAGTTGAAATTACAGAATGATTGACAGTAAGACGACAAGTGATCATACAAAAATGTTTACAACCATGTCTTTTGATTGAAGAAAAAGAAAAAAATATTGAACACAAATGTATAATGGTCACATCATGAAATGAGGATGTCACAAGGAAAGTAACTTGATGGGACCTAAAAAGCTATAACGCTTGTAAAATTGTAGCTTCCCAATTGCCGATCTTATCTCAAAGGTTGATGCAAATTTTCAAAAATCTGTCGATCTACTACTATAGGCTTCCTTTCATACTTTTACGCAGTAATTGCACGCACTTTTGATGGTTACATATACAATTATACTTAAACATATCTAAAGTCAACATACATCACGACTGCTTGATCCTTGAAACTCATAATCATCCGTATAAACTGTACATGCATGTAAAAAAAAATGATTTAATTAATGATCAACTTCGATCTGACTCGACATTTTAACAAAAACTGTTTTTGTATCATTTTATTTTAGTTAAAACAGAATTCAAATATTGCTAAAAAAACACGAGGAGAGTCGAAATGCTCAAATAGCTTGAACAACGAAGGAAACGTGTTTTAGTTTCAGATTCGGAACTATCTGAATATATATAGTCACGAAGGTCACTGTGAAGTAGAAAGATATTGAAACTAGTTGTATATAAAAAAGCAGAATTTCTCAAATATATCACTATGTAAAGGCACTTGTCCTGATAATTAAATGTTGTTGAAGACCTCGAATAAATCCATCAGAATCGCACATGTACCTCAAGACCTTTGCATCTGCCACCTTGTGAATAACTGAGAAGAGTGTTATCATGATGTATTGTATATAAGTCATTTTTAAACTCACAGGTGAATGCTAGAGATTTAGAATAATAACAAACGTCCATGAAATTCGGGAGGTTTATTAAGATAATCGTAATTATTTTTGTTCACAGCGCTTTTTGTTTTGTAAGCAATAAACTATTCCACTCGATTTTACGCAAAATAGCTTTTACACATCTAACATATCTTCTTTTCTTTTGTTACCTATATTCCCCTTGCAAATTTGTGTCGTTTCCATCATGATTTGATGACTGGTATGGCTGTAAAACTAAGAGAAAGTTTCTATTGAACTTTATTTGGCTCATCATAACTGCAAAAAGTGTATAAATCTGAAACAATCAGAACACTGAGAGTGAGAATGTAATGTATAACATCCAAGGCTCTGAAAAAGAAGATCTTGTAAATTCACTTGACTTGATAATGTTAAGTCTAGTAATTATTTTATGTTAAATGTTATACGTTATAATCATATCATGTAAAATGTTATACGCTTCGTTCTTACGTATCAATCTGAAGGTTCAGTACTTTTACCCATATTATGTATAGCAGTTACAATTCGCCGATAGTCAAATAAGAAATGTTAAAGACACTTCGGGGAATCTTTATAAGAGTACGTACTTAAAGATTCGTACTTATGTAGCTCCTTCATAGTTCTTACGTTACTCCTTATTATGTTGGAAAACCCGTTTGGGTGAGCTATCTCGCCACACAAGATTTTAAAGGGGAATTTCAAACCAGGCAAAACTTACTGTGAATAGAAAAAGTAAATACAATTTTATTTTTATAAGCACATCAGAAAAATTTGATCGAAATCGGGTAAAAGTTATGAAATTATGAATTTTTAGTGAGTTTTGCAAAATATTTCTTAGATTTCTGAAATGAATATAAAAATAAGTGAGTTTATCATGTCATCGCTTTGCAATTTGTAGTACATATATGTGAAAAATACTGATGAAAATTGAATTTTCATGCCATGAAATTGTGAAGCATGATGCTCTCTCTTCCTGAAAAACTTCAAAATAATTATCGGTCAGATACATTAGGATTTTCGAAGGAGCATAACTAGATATGAACAAACACACTAGAAGGAATTCCCCATAAAACCGGCTTTTGCATGGGAATCAATATCCAAAATATCTATCGTTATCTACATGAAAAGTTGAAGGATCAAAGTATATTATGATGAAGTGTCATTTAATAACAAATATAATTGATGATGTATATGAACTCATTTTGTGTGTAGTATTAATGTCAAGCTGATTGACAAGGACTTGTGTATTGAAGTAAGCGAACAAATCAATTTTTGTACTTGTCCGAGATTAAACGGGCGGTGAGATATGATTGGTAATATAAGCATGTTTATATCATGCAATACATCGTGAATTTGTCAGACTTTTATGTCTTTGCTGTTGTCAGAGAATAGATATATTTGATTTACCCTAATGACTTCAAGGGTAGGCCCTACTTGTGTACACAATTTTTATTTTCTTTCATAGATCAAAGTAAATGTATGTGACTTTGATAAGCAAACACGACGTTACCGTAGTAACGTAGCAGAAAATAGAGCCAAGAAAAATAAACCCAAAAGTCGAAATTTAAAACTTTTGAATTGAAGATAAGAAAAACTACCTCTAGACCAAACTTTAAAGACTAACATTATTCTCCCCATCGACACACATAGGTTTCTACGTAACATTTACATGTTGACATGACGTAAAATGACATAATATCTGGAAAGGATAGTAGATGGGAGTGGTTATTTAATATCTCTTGATTATTTTTGATTTTCCATCTATTGAGTGGGAATACCATTGCAAGAAACAAGTGACATTTAGGGTTTTACTTATTCGTTGTAAATGATTATTTCTGAATATCCTAGACTACTTTAGGTGTGGTATTTTGGAAGGCTTACACTGACTGGACACAAGGAAGTGAAATCTACACCATTTGTTTAATGTGACCTTGAATAAAATCAAGATATCACGAGGAACATCAGCCCTAAAAGAAACAAAGCTGAAAAAACGAACCTATACGAACTGGTTGTTGTTGGTCTTAAGTTCGCGACACATCAGACGTATCGTGTTTGTCACTAGACTAGGGAAGATAATTTGAACAATGTAAATACTATACTATCCTTGAACAAGTAGAGGTTGATTTAGTTACAAAATAAAGTATCTATGATTCAAATTTTGTCGTGCAGACTTCAGTTAACTGCAATCAACTAAAGGTAGGGTTAGAAAGTACCCAATGTTTCATAAAACGTGTCATTGTACGCAAACAGATTCAAGTCGCTTAGTTTTCTGTCCTCTTACTATAGTTCTGCATCCCCCCCCCCCCCTCCTTGTTCGACACGTTTCGAAGTATATGCCAAACACTGACAATTTGAGTATCCGGTATGTGATGGGGGAAAGAGGCGAGATGAAGGAAGTATCATCCGCCATTTGTGGCCAAAAATTACTTTCGGACAAAACTGGCAGACATTACGATGCTTGAAGTGCTTCCTACGTATCAAAATATTCATCGATGTAAGAGGTATCCACGTACACCCAAACAAGAAAACCATTTGTTGTACACTATTCTGGGGAAAAAATCACTAAAGCACCTCAGTCTGTTAGAATTCTTAAGCAACTTTGAGCAGTTAAGAATGCTATAGTGAAGTGCGTGTGTGTGCACGTGTTGTTTTTTTTCAATGAAAAATTCTGTGGTGCTTATAAGAATTTTAAGCCATCAAGTCCTTGGGACATTTTGCTCGAAAAAAAAAATAATCATCTTGATTGTCTTTATTACGCTGGCAGCATTGAATTTCATTCTGCATACAATCAAAAATGCTAGCTTCATGGGATGATATAACTTTGGTGGAGATGGGGGATTCAAATTTTAACTTTCTACGAGATAATTAGAAATCACTTACGGAACATTAGAGAAGATACAATTCTAATTGAAATTCAAAGTTTGTTTGATGAAAATCGGTTTTAAAATGGCTGACATGCTAAAAAACAAAGTAAAACAAAGAAGTTCAAATAAAAGGTAAGTCCCCGTTTAAAAAAAAAGACCTCTTTGTTTTGGGGCATTTCAAAATCAATTTTTATCAAATAAACTTTGAATTCCTCTTTATATTGTGTGTTCTTTCATATTTTATAGAGGTTTCTCATTATTTCACAAAAAGTTAGAAACCTGAGACCCCATTTCAACTTAAACTATACAATCGCTTTAAAATCTTCTGAGATGTGCAGCCAAAGGATAAGTTACAGTCTTCTTGATTGAAGTACTCCATGGTTCAAAACTAATACAAGGCTCATGAAGAACTTGCATCCAAAAGGCGCTAAATCCATCATTTTCCAATGGATTTAGCGCCGTTTGGTAGCAAGCTCTTCATATCAACATTTATTATGATAAGTTATCATGAAACTGCAGGTACTCAAATAGACTAGCACTATATCTTTACCATGCGGGGCAACATTGGAAGTAATTATGATTTCTCACAAGTACATTAACTTTGAAGAAGAGTGGGTCAATGTTACATACTATGTTACTAAAGGGGTTGATGATACTTGAGATTTGAACAATATCTCTTTCATTTTGATAAAATTAAGAATTGTGCTTCCATGCTGCCACAATGTCAGCGTAATATCACACAAAGTGATCTCGTGTAGTTGGGGTGGAGAACAGCTTCATTTCCTGTTAACGGTGACTTCCATCCCTAGTCCTTACTGTTCATACCGAAACGCAAGGAGCTGCCGATAGTATCTGCAATGTGAACAAAAGAACCTACAGCTCGACGTGCTCTTACCACATCTCCGGACATATCGTCGTCAAAGTTAATAGTCCGCGTCTAGTTTCTTCTTCGTGTTGCTATTTCCACATCCTGTCCATGACACCATCGTATGGCGATTAGTCACGTGGTATCGGTGGTAAATAGGTACCAAAAGGAAGAGAACACCAGAAAGGGCGTAGACACCGATGCACACATAGAGAGCGATTCCGTACGACCCTGTCCTATTCATGCTTTCCCCTATAAAACAAAATCAAACAAACAAGCTTACATAAAAATATCAGTGAGTGTGTAACTGTGGAAGAATTTTTTTTAAGTGCTGAATCCACATAAACAGAATCGCAGAAGTTCCATTTAAGTAGGTCCTAAAAGAAGAAAGTAATTCCGACTTTCGTTTTTTTTTTTTTGCTTTTGTTTTTGTTTTTTTGTTTTTCGAAAAAGTCATATCAATAGCAACTACAAATGCGACATAGAGATTAGAATAAAATCTCACTTGCCGGTCACAGAATTACACACACATCTTTTCTAGTATGTATCCGTTATATCAAATATGTTATTTTTGCTCGAACACTGCAAATGTAACTTTATGGGAAGGTTTGTCGCTGCTGAAATTGGGACAAAAAAAGAACACGCAGACATGGGTTATGTGATATCTTAGTGCACGAACCATTTTGACGTGTTGTGACTTGAGGATGTCACTGCTCAAATCTCTACCATTCTCTGTTTGTTTGAACTTGAATTATTTGAATTTATTTGAACATGAAGTGAAATTGTTCTTTAAATGCAAATATGAAGTCAGAGTTCAGCACTATAAGTTACAATCACATAGATAATAGATAAAAAGACAAAACCAGAAGACAAAAAACAGGACAAGCAAACAGGGGTTTTTTTTCTATGCTTTACTACAAATCTTCTTGCCATTGTCAGGTCGGACGTAGTTGATTTGAAAACTGTACGGACACAGTCTTAACTGTAACTTATAGTACATCGTTAGCACATCTTTAGAGCACCCTTGCATGAATGGAATCAAGGAATTGCTATCAAAAACTGGAAAGAGGCCAAACAGCAGACCACATTACTAAACTGATATTTGTTTTAGTATCCACTACGAAATATGAATCATAGCGCAGAATTCAAGAATTCTGTTAACGCAAGATTTACATTCAAGACATTCTTATGGAGAGTTTAAAGTCTTCAAATAAATTGTATCACAAAATCTGGTATACATCAATCAGTGTTTGTAGAATATTACACGCAGTGGTTTGGTTCTCCGATCAAATCTACCTATTTGGAAAAAAAAAAAACTATTCAGTGTCACTGACTATTTGATTATTTAGATTGTGACAATAATACCTAATACGGAAGCAAGAATCACTCCAACGCCATAACTCATGGCCATCAGACTAGATGTTTCCCGGCCCCTGCTAACTCCGAAGACATGATTGGCGATGGAGAACGGGAGGCTGCTACCAACACTCATGACAACAGATCCTTGTGCTGAAAATACAAATGCAAGCAATGGAAGAGAAAGAAGTGACTGATTCGCGAGGAACATTCATTATATTGAAACTAATTTCGCGCGTACACTTCACAGGTTTTGTTTCAAATGGGTGAAATTCATTTCTTCTGCATTACTGCGTGTCCGATATAACTGGTTTTTATCTATTGATGAAAACATGCAGACAAACCGCAACCTTGATTGTTCATTCACTGAAGAAGACAGTGAGACTGACAGATATTAATTTCATTTTTGGGGGGGACTTCTTTTCTTTTTTGAAAGGTAGTTATATAAATGAGATGTAGGGCCCTCGAAAAAAAAAATCTTTGTCAAATATGAACTGCTTAAAGAATGTTAAAAGTGAAGTCAATGACGGTGAAATATCCACTTGGTGATAACAATGGCAACACGTCACTCCAACCCTAAAACTTCTGGCCAGTTATTACCTTCTTTAAAGAGGTTATGAATGAAGGCGTAGCATATTACCGACTGTATAAATTGCATGCTTGTGAAATTTTAACGCAACTGAAGAGATTGTTAGAACATCTGCAGAAATAATGCAAATGATGTTCGAGTGTGGAAACTGACAATCTCTTTATAGCTGTGCTCACCGACCAGTAGCGTCATAACTCCTGCGAGGCTTTCGGACACCAGTAGGCAGGCCATGACGGTCATTCCTGTCGTACTGGCGATCGTCGAGAGATATAGCTTGTGGAAAGGTAGGCTGTCGGAGACCAGGGCGACGATGACTTTACCGACCATGAGTGCGATACCGACGACGACGACGGCCTGGGCACCATTTGCCTCAGTGAAACCAAGCGACAGCATGTAGCTGACCTGGCAAGACAGAAAAAACAAATGAGGTGTCCTGACTGTAACGATGACATTAAAGCGCCTAGAACTATACAAGAACAAGCTTTCCGTAGACAAGAAACAACGGAAAAATTTGCACGATAGATATGTAGGACCCTACGTATATTTTGTATATGCATGTATGTAGCCTGGGCATCCCCAAGATGTGCAGTAACTTACCATTTAGATTCATATATCAAAAATATCTCTCTATTGAACTGTTCACTGTTATTCAAGCTTATCCGGAGCTCATGCAGCGCAGAATGATTGTACATAAGATTCTACGCTTTTAATATTGTTTTATAAGCAATCAATGAAGTTTGAAGAAAATCGGACAAGCTGCTTAAAAAAAAAAGTTTTGATGATTTTAAAACTTTTTGTTAATTCATGACTGATTAAGAATACTGCAACTTGTTTGTATTTTATTCGTGTCACGGCTGCAGTGAAACATGATAAGGAAAATATGACGAGAATATAATATATCTAAACGAAAGAACACTTGGCTTTACCGCTTTGGTTAGGCAGAAAGAGTAATATTAATCTAAATCTATGTCAGTAACAAGTGGAAAGTACTTTCCATTAAAAGAATGACGTTTTGGGGAATATCATATTCATATTTTCCCTTTTTCTTTCAGTATATCATTGTTGCACTAGACATTACGAATTGTGTAGTCTTCTTATCTCTAACCTTTATCCCATTTTATAACATTTTCTCAAAGTTCATCCATTTGTATCAGTAATATTCCTGCATTCATTAAATATCCAAAATATGTGTTTCGGTTTAATTACTCTTTTATATTTTAGATTTCGCCTGTGTGCACCGTATCAAAGATAGTGGCCGTGATGGAATCCCCATGGAATAGCATGAGAGCAATGGAGTATACGGGTTTGATTGTGAAAGTGTATTATCATATTTCAAGCTTTATAACTCTCTCAGAGACTTTGGACATTGATATGTACGATGCTATCATGGGAAACTTTTTTGCCAAACGGTACGTTCAACGAAGTGTTTGGCTCTTTGGCACTGGGAAAAGGCGTATTTCAAGAACTACCACCAGTAGGCCCTTATCATTTTTGAATCTTCATCATTGAATCAATGGATGAGTACCGGCAATACAACATGAAACACGCACTTAGATATTCCTAATGTGCTACAGGTCTATATAGGCGTATCACTTCATGTCACTGATGTCATTATTGATATCATAATCCTTACAAGACAACTTTCTTCATTAACCAACTAATGCAATTTTATAGACGACTAAGTTTGTAGATCTGAATATAACTTCTTAAGAAATGGTTTACAATTATGTCGCGGTATTCCCTATTGGAAACTTTGGCTAAATTCGATAGATTTCTTCCTTAAATGAAAATGTTTGTTAAGAAACCATGGATTTATTTTGTGTCAAGTTCACACACACAAGAGTAAGCAGGAATAAAACGAGAAAGATGTATTGCGTATTTCAAACTAACCATCTGAATCAGGAAGAATGAGTTTACGAGCCCAAACCCAAAACAGCCGATCGCTAGGCACCAGACATCAGGATATGTCATCGCAACAAGGATACCTACTCCAAGCGATCGTTGGATGATGTGGCTGTCGATTCCAGAGGTTTCATCTAAACTTTGACATGATGTTTTGCTCACACAAGAACTCATTCCGTCTTCTGAACTGTCGATGAAAACTGTCGCATTTTCCTCCTCTGACGTCTTCGAAGCACGAAACACAGGACTTTTGGCATCATCTCCTTCGGTGTCCCTAGCAACGGTCGCCCTTCTTGTAGGATCATTTTGCAAGTGTACTTTTTCCGAGACATCAACTTTGGTAGCAGTAGACTCCTCCGCTGCAAGGGGTTTCCGGTGCGTCCAGGCACAAATAGGAAGGACGAGTACAGCGATAATGCCTGCTATAGTTCGTAAGGTGTTTCTCCAGCCAAAACGATTGTTGAAGAAGTAGATGAACGGTCCAAGGGACAACATACCTGACAACAAAGTCATATAATTATGTACAAGGCTCAACACTTGAATTTAATGTTTGGTATATAGCCCCCCCCCCCCCGAAAAAAAAAAATGTAGAGACCATAGAAAGGAAGTCAATAATAATGAAACATCAATACGATTCAATAAAGCATGATGATTATCAGTTATTGCGGGGGAAATTAGCAGGTATTAGAAAGTGCTTCGAACACCACTTACGATTAACAAGAAGTTAGGAAAGGAATAGGTGAAAAATCAAATAATTTACTACGATATTTAAATAACTTTAAGCCACGATATCAAGCGAGAACAGGCAGGAAAAAGGGCTGTGAATAAGCTCGCTAAGTTTAATATTTTCAAAGTTAAATGCAGGCATAAACATGATTTCCATGGCACCAGAAATCAATGAAATTAATGTGTCCACCATAAAGGCAGTGCAAGGGAAAAAAGGCCAAAATAGACTAGGCTTGGCTATGAAGACTAGTGTGAATCTGGTGATGGCATATCTGTAAGATATCAGATGTTGATTAGATTTATTGACAACTAAGAAGATGGAATGACAATGACCGAAAGTTTTCATAACTAGTCGGTGAAAGCCATCGCAGTGTTCCGTTTGGAAAAAAAAAAACTTTGACGTGCTTTAAAGCGCCTGCATTGGTAGCAAATAGGTATGTGTAATAAAGATACGTTTAGATAAGTAGGCCCTACTCGGTGTAATATACCGTAGTAAATGAACAGACATGGGAAATTATTGTGCCTGGACCCAAGAAATCAAAAACAACCTGATCTATGTATAAACCAGTTTCTGTCTGACGACCAGGGCAAGGTAATCATGTGTGATTTGTTGTCAGTATCATACAAATACGCACAAAGACTGAGTGGTGGTAAAGGGCACTATAAATAGAATGATCAATAGCAAACAACCAATCAAATGACAAGGATCTATCAAGGTGTTATATGATATCACAACACGCATTGGCGTGTGAGAAATTTGCACCTTCTTTGTGAGTTGTCCATTTTATGATAGATAATAATGAAGATTGTGTGATGTCAGAACAAGAAAGTGAACCTATCAGAAATCTCCACTGAGAGTCCATTGTATAGGTTATCATTCTTACCTAAATTGGATGAGGCCATCGGCAGAGTAACGGCAGCCATGAGATGACGCAGTGGGAAGTACACATGAAGGAGTGAGAAAGAGCCGAACATGATGCAACCGGTACCCACCCCATAGAGCAGGCTGTAGGTGAAGAATGTTGGTGTGATGCTCGGCATGAGTGAGGTCAGTAATAGCCCTATGGCAAGAGCGGCGACTCCGCACGTCACTACACAGCGGTAGCCGAACCGCTCGACGAGCAGGTTGACGGGTATGGAGATTATTGCCGAGATTCCAAATGGCGCCGATCCGATCCAGGCTGTGTTAAAAGGGAGCGCTTGACGATTTTATAAACACTCCGGACCGGTTTCAGTTTTGGAGATGGGTCTTATAATACGATGGCCCCCTGTCTATAGTGGCCACCTGCCGACCACTAAGCACAATATATATATATATATATATATATATACGATATATATATAGACAGTGCGAGAAGATCCACGGACATTACAGGGCATTCACAGACTAGCTAGTTCTGTACACGGACGGGAACCCTTCTCGCTCTCTCTCTCTCTCTCTCTCTCTCTCTCCCTCTCTCTCTCTCTCTCTCTCTCTCTCTATATATATATATATATATATATATATACGTTAGTAGAGTGTGGACTGCAATATGGCTGACAGTGCTCAACTATAATAGGAGCCAATGTAGTACAAGATATAGTAGGGTGGAAGGCGTTGCTTTATTAGTGACTTAGCTGGACAGTCTGTTTCTGCCGAAGCCTCGTCAGCAACTTAATCAGTTTATTGTTAAAGTACAGTGTAAGATATACGGCTGTGGTGCACTCAAGCAAGCAAACAACAGATACAAAAGATACATGCACGAAGGTCAACCAATGGAAAAACACCACCGCAGTCATCAGCTGGTTCAAGGGTACCCCGACAAGGCAAAACTCAACATTCCTTTCGTTCGACGTAGTCAACTTCTACCCGTCCATTGACAGGAAACTGCTCAACAAGGCCACCAAATAGTCAAAAACATTCACCACGATAACGCCAGCCGAAGAAGACATCATCTTTCACGCCAGGAACACCCTCCTTTTCAATGACAACGAGCCTTGGCAAAAAGCAAACGCAGACGACCTCTTCGATGTCACGATGGGCTCATACGATGGAGCTGAGACATGCGAACTTGTGGGTGCATACATACTAGGAGAAATCGGCACCGTAATCCCCAAAGAAAACATCGGGCTCTACCGAGACGATGGTCTTGCCATCATCCATAAACCCCGCAGAGCAGCCGAGAACACCAAAAAGATGCTCTGCGAAAAATTCAAAGAGTTCAGGCTACAGAGAACGGCCAGTGCAAATTATTTCCTCGATGTCACATTCGACCTCACCAAGAAGGAATTCAAACCGTACTCGAAGCCAGGGGACTCACACCTATACGTACATACAGAATCCAATCATCCACCCACCGTCACCAAGAGAATACCACAGTCCATCCAGACCAGCCTAACCAACATCTCCAGCAACGAGGACATCTTCAACAGCACCAAACCAGACTACGAGAAAGCACTCCACAAGGCCGGACACCAAACAACATTGACGTGCACACTCCCAAAGAGACAAACAGCTGCAGAGAAGAAAGAACACCAAAGGAAACAAAACATAACGTGGTTCAACCCCCGTTCAACAGACATGTTAAAACAAACTTCGGGAGGTAGTTCCTAGCCCTCGTCGAACATCACTTCCCTAAAGGGCATCAGCTTCGCAAGATATGCAACAAGAACACCCTGAAAGTAAGCTCCAGTTGCATGGACAATATGCATACCACAACAAAGGCACACAACAACAAAATAATCAACAACAGTCAAGAGCAAGCCAATGACTCCTGCAACTGCAGAAAGAAGGAGGATTGCCGATCCCTGGGAAATGCACAGCCAGGAACATCCGAAGCGAAGGTAGCGACCCCAGACGACGAAAAAGTATATATCGGCCTCACCTCAACCTCTTTCAAATCAAGATATGCCACACACAAGGCAAGCTTCACAAACAGGGAAAAACGACACCAGACAGAACCGAGCAAATACATCTGGGGACTGAAAGATGAAGGCACTCCCTACTCACTCACTTGGAGGATCATCAGGCACGCCCAACCGTACTCTCCCAAAACAAACCGGTGCAACCTGTGTCTATTGGAGAAACACTACATCATCACGGCCAAGAAACCAGCAATCCTGAACTCAAGAACAGAACTCATTTCAACATGACTAAACATAAGAAAAAGTTTTCCCTTGCAGAGCTTCGGCTACCGCTGTGTAGTAACGTGCGGAGTCGCCGCTCTTGCCATAGGGCTATTACTGACCTCACTCATGCCGAGCATCACACCAATATTCTTCACCTACAGCCTGCTTGCACAACTTTATAGTGTTGTTAATTAGTCACGTGCATGTATCTTTTGTATCTTTTGTTTGCTTGCTTGAGTGCACCACAGCCGTATATCTTACACTGTACTTTAACAATAAACTGATTTAGTTGCTGACGAGGCTTCGACCGAAATAGACTGTCCAGCGAAGTCACTAATAAAGCAATGCCTTCCATCCTACTATATATATATATATATATATATATATAGAGAGAGAGAGAGAGAGAGAGAGAGAGAGAGAGGTGTATCTTCAGCTGCTAAACCCCTGGGCCGTCGCATCTTATAGTAGTGTTGTATAACGAGAGTAAAGAAGAGGCGGTAGACGTTGCTTTTGTATCTATAGATCTATATAGATCTATAGACGTATCTATAGATTTTGTTCTTCCCTTCCTGTACACTTATTTCTGGTTAAGAACGCTACTTATGTGTCCTGTTCTTCTTTTTCTTGTGCCTATGTTCCGCTTATTTACACATACACCCCTTGATGTAATTGCTATTATGATTTTATTAATCGCCGTTATTGTCTATTGGTTGCCTGTCTTGACATAATGTGAGGAGATTTACAATTGTGTTTGTGCGTACTTAAATTTATTCGTATCTATTATGTACATGTGTGTGCGCAGATGTTTAGTCATACGCATTTGTAAGTGCTTATGCTTGTTTGTGATTGTATGTATGTATGTTATATTATGTAAGATTGACGTATATATACACTCCCAATTTAATAGTGTATTTATTTTCTGCCGTCTCTGCCTCTACCATTGTTGTTATCATTTTCACTATTTCCTTGATCATCATTATTTTTTGTATATGATATCCATGTTTTGTATTTTGTCCGATTTGTCCTCAGTCTTGATAAAGGGCAGAGCCCGAAAGCTTGAAGTAAAATCAAATTGTGAGGATTAAAAAGCAACGTCTACCGCCTCTTCTTTTATCTCGTGTTATATATCTTTCGGGATTTTTTTTTTTTTTTTTTTTGTAATCGCAACTGGAATTGAGTCTCACTGGATATGAGACCTCCCATTTATGTCTGATAAATGGAATAGTATTAGGCCTAATGATTTCATTCCACATATTTCTGGGTTTCTTATTGTTGTTGTTGAGAACTATTTATATAAACTTTCTTGACAAGAGATTATTGAAACAAAGAAAAGACACCCACCGACTGTCGTAACGCTAGAGTTAAACTCCTCCTGCAAGCTGACGAGGAGAATACTAAAAGACAATATAACCCCGAAGCTGAAGTAAAAGGCGAGGCAAGTCGAACCCGTCACTACCCAGCCCCACGACGTCCTGATCCGCTTGGCGAGGCCTGGTTTACCAGCCATGACTGAACCTGATCCTGAAGTCGGCACGATCTGTTTGACAGAGTTTGAACAAATGGCGTTTGAGGTGCAATTCCATCTCATTAAAAGTCGACTGGGATACAGAGTAATTTCGAACACGCAGTGTGGCTGAGGTTAAATCATTATCGTATATATATATATAAGAATGTGAAATCTGAACGTGCCACACGTTCTCAGCAAACAGCATTATTCGTACACTTTGTACCTATAACAATGCGAATGAGATTAGGCGATTCACCTATAACCTCAGAAGTCTTCTATCGTTGTGTAGAAACGCTAATTCTTAATATAAGTAGATGTCTTCTTTTTACATAAATCAAAAAAAGAAGAAAAATGAACCCGTCGCATGATTTTTGTTTTGTAGGCACTAATGACATATTGGAAAAAGAATTGTAGTTATTGAGGAGATAAAAAAAAAAAAAACATAGAACCTGTTAATAACACATGGCAAATTGTAAATAGACGTTGCGTTATTGTCCAAGTGTTAAAGTTTTGGTTTTTTTTTTCATAGTATTTAATGGGGAGGCAATCGCCTTCCTCCCCCTACCGTGATCGACGCCCCTACTCGGTACTCTTTTATAGTAGTGATCTGGTGATAAACACTGTAACCGGTGCAGCCATAGAAATAAATGCCTCTTTCAAAGGTATTCGAAATTACAAAAACAAAGACGTAACGATATTTGTACAACATAAATCAGTTACAGTCCTATAAAAAGTAGATATCGCAGTCGCACTCTGAACTTTGTAAGGCCTCTTAGACAATTACCATTGTCATGGTCTTTTTTGGGGGGAGGGGATGGGCTTTTAATTTTGATATTTTGATGTTCACTCTTCAGAGCAGATAGACGTTACTGTGATCGCCGTCCACCATTAATGAAAATATTTCAGCAGTGGAAAGATGTTCTGTATGTATATATAATAACTTGTGCGTGTTGTGTAAGAAATCTGTTCAAAGGAAAATAAACAACTTGTGCTATTCCCGGAAGAAACGTAAAATAGAGAATAATGGAGAACTGAAAATCAAAACACAGAATCCGACCACACATATTCGCAAACAAGAATGAACAAGAATCGTTAAAAATATGCCATCGCTTCTATTCATCTGAAAAACCATGATTGTGTTTTAACGTATGTACAATCATTACACAAAAATAGTTCAGTTTTTTTTTTTTTTTTTTTTTAACCACACATCATTACTTTCTTGCACCGAGAACTATGGCTAAGTGAATAACATCCCCAAAATGGCACTATCTTTCTTGCCAGTGTACCATAGCAACAGCGTGCGTTGAGTTAAAAGCCACATTCAAAAGCAAAATATTACTGAGAACTTTCGAGGCACATTTTCATCACTGAAATATACCATGGTTCGAGAAATTCTGCAAACCTAACGCGCGAAGTATGGAGAAGAATTTCAAACAATACCATTGCTCATACGTATAGCTTTAAGTCCCCTCCCCTCCCCCTCCCCCCCCCCCCTCCCCCCCCTATACTGCCGATAAAGTTCACAAAGTTGTTGTGAGAACAGTCGACCACATTAATAACGATCAAGTTAACACTACACGTACATAATATGAGATAAAACTTTGTGTAGCATTCGCATTGTCAGGGGGGATCCAGGAATTCCGTAAAGGGGGGGGGGGCGTACGCGCCTTTTTTTTTATCATTTTTTCGTTTTACTTCCTTTGTTTTAACGAAAACTACAGGGGGCGCCCTCCCCCCCCCCCCCCGATCCACCACTGATTGTGTCTAGTATACTCCTCTCCACTTAAAGACCCACTAAAATGATTCTGAAGTTTTTTTTTTTCAAGTAATTTGATCATGTGAAGTGTTTCATCATGGCCGGCGCCACGTTTTCAAAGGTGGAGGGGGGGCACTATATACGGGGTTTTATGAGCAAATAAGCAAAAAAAAAAAAAAGTCTTTTGCAAGCTCTGCTTTCAGGCTTTCCCTATATTTCCAACATTACGCTGTAAATAACTTGTATGCGTTTATTTATTTCTTCCTCAATTCATGGTGTTTATATGATATTTCGGCGTATTGAGAATATGTATTTTTAATTTCCATAATTATTATTGTTCTTTTCTCGTTATATGTTTGTACATTGCCAGTCTTTAATGAAAATGAAATAAACGAAACGAACGTAAAACAAAAGTTTCATTTTATTTTTTTTTTCTAGTGCCACTTCCTAGATAAAAAAGTGGGGGACCCACAGTGATGACACCCTATGTAGTCCTATGTACGGGTTCCACCGGCCCTATTCATTACTGAGCAATGTTCATTTTGTGCGAACTTCTTAGCCTTTTTGACTTTTGTACAATATTTTTACCTACTCTAGCAAAAATTAAGCAAGCAGCAAAAGCGTGAGGTTCTCTTTCGCATTAACGATGTAACTCTACTTGTCATTGTCATCATGGCACCAATTTCAAAATCCAAGAGGGGCATACTTCTAAATCCTGTGATAACTGAGGTTTGGACAATTTCATCCGCATCTGTTCTGTCAAAGTCAGACAGCATTGAAATAACATACACGAAGTGGCTAGAAACACATTTTTTGATTCACAATCATGGGTTGTTGTTTGAGCTGTTTCTACGATATTGATGTCAGGATAATTGGATATGGCCATCAAGCCTCAAAATGCGTGTATAATTAGAAGCATTATACCACCTCAAAATTACTTGCCAGAGTGTGCAGTATATTAGTGTCTCATTTATGAAACTTGAGCATTAGACCCATAAGTACGGTGTCTTGTTTCACTAAAAAAAAAGCTTAAATAGCATATCGCCCTTCTCGTCATCCCATCATTGGGATGTTTAAATGAGAACGCATGCGCACGAAACAAAACCGATCAAAAGATACGCCCATCAGGCTGGGAGAAAAGACTGTTCATAATTAACCAATATCGTGAAATCATATCAGTCCTACTATAATCTGTCGGGAGAGCACAGACGCCGTCTACTGCTGGGGAGTATTGTCCAGTAAAACCTATACTTTACTCGTGGCCTTTTGACTCGCCTACCTACAGCCACCATGGCTTACCAAGAAGATCTTCTCCAAAGGATTGGGAAGTTTCGCATCTTCTTACTTTTCATTTTCACGTCGCTCCCCTTTGTACATGCAGGTAAGCGATAACCACACATTTGCAAATTAACAGCACAAAACTTTTCCATAAAAATGCGATTTCATGTCATTCCGAGGCTGACTTTTATAAAGAGTAAAATTGGCGAAAAAAATGATAGACGTTTGTTTCATCAAATTTAAAGTAAAAAAAAAAGGAAGTTATGGAATATTCACATGCTTTCACGTGTGGTGATAATGGTTACCAACTGAGTGTAATACAAATAAACTGAAGTTATGTGGTCAGCTGATTTGATTTGTGCAGAAAAAAAAAGAAAATAACCGTTATACCAATGATGCTTCCTTAAGTACACCTACAACCCGTCTCCCGTTAATCTTCATCACTGCTAAATTACTGCAACATTATTTTTTCTCTCTTTTTATCAAAATCACATTATCTACACATAATTGGCAACGATTTGAAAAATGACAAGAGAAACATTCAGAGAAAAATCATACACACAACAACTTTTTACCTATGGAAACACCAGGGGAAAAAAAAAATAAGTAAAAAAAAAATATCCATGGTGACTCAATATGACATATATTTGTTTAAAATCATGTGAATTTAGTATGAAGATGACATACACTGTATTCAATTTTGAGTGCACTGATAGAGAAATAGTACATGTATCAAAGTACTGTCACTTACAATAAGAAGCTGGATAAGAATACTGATCACTAAAGAAGTTTTGAATATTAGAAATCGAACCTCCATTTTCTAAAGCAAATAGGAAACTTATTCCTTTTCTTATCTAAATGATATTCTTTTTTTTTTTGGTCTTAGAGCAAATAATCTTAATGAGGCAGTGTTTGATATGTTATTTCAAATTCACAAAATAAAATTAGTGTAGAACATTTTACCACTAAGATTAAATATGTTACAAAATGTCAGATGTTACACCAAACTACTTATTGAAATTCAAAAAAAAAATTAAAATCAGAATCATACTTTTAAAAAATATGCCTCCTAAAAATTCTCAAATCCGAGTGGCCTTCTCACAATCATTAAAGAAATGGATTATTTTCTCTTCAAATTAGTCACAAAAAGAACGATTTGGGTGAACTTTTCTTTAAATCTTATACAAAAATTCGTTTTAAGCCATTGCTTTATAAAATATTTTGAAATAAAACGAGCGTAGTTTAGTATCAATAGTGCATGTAAAACTTCTAACATGTACTTTTTTCCAATCAAGATTGACCGGTACTAAAATGTTGTTATCCCAATATTCACAATGTTTTGGGGGAACTTGTTTAGAGTTCAGTAAATTGTATGCAAGGCTGAGTTTTTTCTTCGTACTTTTCAACTTGATAAAGAGACCTTCATGTTCGTCTAAATCGTGCATATTCTAGTTTTTTTTCTAACCAGTCATTTGGAATATTCTTTGTTGAAAAAAAACAAAAAAACTTCTCTGTAACTGAGGGAAATCAAAACCAAAGACTAATTCTTCAAAACTTATGACGAGAAAAGGGTGGGCTTAGCAAATCAAAATACAAATCTATTTTTGGTTTTACATTCCGTTACTCATAGCATATACGTCTTAGATTTTGAATGTATCAATCGATTAATCCATTCTTTGGAATTGAGTCAAATGTGCACACATTTCACACACAACCCAATGGACGGTCAATTAATAAACCACACAGAGGGTTAAACCACAATGATTGACGTGGACTTTACTCTGAGATTAGGTATTGAAATTGCTGTACAGTTGCATACTCCATGTAAATGTACCAAGTACGCAAGGAATCTGCTAACTGCGTATTACCTAAAGAGTTTAAGATTTTTTTTTTTTTTTTTTGGGGGGGGGGTCAGGCTTGTATGAATTCCAAATAATATTTGGGTCTCAGGTTTGAGTTTCTTCAGTTTGTCTCCCTCGACAAATGAAAATTTGTTAAGATCGCAACTGCTGATCTGTAAATTAACAAATATGTTAATATATTTCTTTCAAATATTTGGGTCTGTTTGATATTTTTCCAAGATTCAAAGGTATCATCGAGTAAACATTTCAACCAAGCCATTTCTTGAGCAAGATTAAAAGTAAAAGGGTCAGTGATCTTGAGACTATATTCAGCATAATCATTATGCATAAATTTCCTTTGACCCTCATCAGGCCACCACTCCTAATAAACCAAAGTATATAAATGTTACAAATCAAAAACAATTATAGTACCTAATACTTATAACAGAAAATAGATATATTTAAGGGGAAAACAATTGACAAAAAAAAAATACAGATTTTTTTTTCTTCAAATGAATGAGAAGGATCTCGTTCTCCAGCAGTTGAGAGTCTGAGTAATGACTTTTAATTTTCCATTTAACCTAAATCATATACCTAACCCAAATTGAGTAAAAATTTGATCCCGAGATTTTTGAAGTAGAATTCTACCACGTGATGCCCTGATTTATGGAAAGAAGTTTTGGTAACCTCTTTTAGGTACAATGCGAACTACTTCTGTTTTGGTTAATTAATTTTACAGCAAGAGTATTTACCAAATATGTTCAAAATATCAACTAAATGTTTAAAGGAATTTATTGACCAATCTATAAGACAAACTAAATCGACTGCATATGTTCTTGCGGTCTCTTGGTTCCTAATCAAGACCATATCAGAACCATAAACTCGATTACCAGAAAAAATAGTAAGGTGAAATCAAACATTCCTGAAAGATTCCCCTTTGAAAAGAAATACGCTTAGTTTAAAAATGAAATCATTATATACATCTGACGTGCTGAACACAAGGTTTTTTTTTTTCAAATTATAAGATTTTTGACTAAAATCAAATTCTTGTAAATTGTCAAAAAAAATATATGACTGACACAATCGACTGCCTTTTCAATATCAGGTAAAAGAATATCTCTAGGAATTTCATGTGTGTCGGAGTATCCACTCAAATCCAAAATTACGCGTTTATAATCACCAATACTCTTACGTGTTGAAAATCCAAATTGATCGGGGAGGATAAGACCATTATGTAACACGTTTTATACGGTTAAAACTCAGCACTTTGCCAAGATCTTATATAATCCACAATCAATAATGTAATGCAATAATGATTTTGTTAATAGAAGTGTAATAACACCAATTCCCTGTGACTTAGATATTTTTGCAATGAAGAGTTTAGAGAACTAATCAATAAGTCCCAAATATCTTGCAAAAAGACTAAATAGAAGTCAATAGGAAGTCTATCATATCCAGGAGTCTTTTTTATTTTCATAGATTTGATAACATCAAATATTTTCTGTTTTCAATATCGATATTATCGAACATTTTTTTATTATTTCCAATTGAAGTGAGTTGAATGTCATTCAATTCAATTCAATTCAAATTCAATTCAATAGTTTTATTGACAATAAAAAAACCATGCAGCTCAATAGCTGAAATTGTTCATTTTACAACTAAAACACCCACCTTGTAAAATATATATATATATATATATATATATATATATATATATATTGTATACTAGTTGAAATTGGCTATCGATATGAATATGAATATGACGGAAACACTGTACAAACAGATAAAACCTTAATGTTTCAACCCGGTCTTCAATCCTTGAAATTTGACCCCAGACCCAAAAGTTCCTAAGAAAATCATGGACAAAAAGCACATGGATAAATATATATTTTTCCACTAGTTACCACAGTTGACCTCTTAACGCTCAATAAAAATGCATGCATTAGAATTATCAATAGTGCTTTACAAAGCGTAATCATGAATATTCATGTGGTTTGGAAAGTCCGGGGCTAAGAAATACGAGTGTAAAAAGGTCGGTTTTCTCCTTAGCACCGGACAAGAGATAGTACGGGACTAATTGGCCAGTGTAAAAAGCTGAAAAAATTGGAACGGGACTAACGATAGTGACCTGGGTCAGAGAAAGTCCGGGGTTAAGAAACACGAGTGTAAAAAGGGCTGTAGTTTTCCATTGATAAAATCGCAATTCTTTTCATGTCATTTTATAATTCATTTCAAATGTAAATGTCTTTTTTCTGTTAAGGCCTCAGATACCCATTGTCAACAAAGCGATAATCATGACCGGCGCTTTGTTACACGATTTAAGTCATGCACTCAGCCGACTGTTATGAGCATTGAGTAAAATGGCAAGAAAATTTTAACGTTTGTTACAAATGGAAATTTTGGTATCTTATCACAACCAAACAATTACACCTTGAAACGTAAAAGTAGTAGTTGCTGTTGTTTTGGGGTTTTTTTTTCATAAAACGGTGTTTAAAATGGCCCACTTTGTAGGTGATGCTTGAAACGCCATTCAAAATGTTTTCTGGGAAATGCATACCCTACTTTGATATTCCCTTGGTTTTGTGTCAACATAAATCTTCTAGAGTCTGGAAGACTCAATACTATACAATATAGTATACGTAAATAGATGT
Source organism: Diadema antillarum (assembly GCF_040938485.1). NCBI lineage: Eukaryota > Metazoa > Echinodermata > Echinoidea > Diadematoida > Diadematidae > Diadema > Diadema antillarum. Next base: position 2,316,103 of record NW_027270992.1, on the reverse strand, counting down.
TTTGTGACTTTGTCGAGCATGATGACATGTCAAATTTTATGGCTGCTCCGAGCATAGACCTACATTTTTGATCGTTCATAGATAAGGGACACTGCCTCTGGGATAATAATAAGCATAAAAGATGCGGGAGCACTAAGTTTTGTTTTTTTTTTTTTTAATTCCTATTCTGTCATGGGAAGTACTTCTTACCTTTGAGTAACAATTATCTTCAATTGATTTATCCGATAGTACTCATGACTAAACCTATACAGAGAATAGATACTTATTAGCAGTTCTGTGACGATTTTGCAAGTCATCATCTTCAAAGTGGCATGTGCACAATAGGTAATTCTCTTTGATATTTAAGAACATTGAACAAGTAAATTAAACTTCGAGGAGTTTATGAGTCTTCGGTGGCGAGAGTTTAGCGATGTCATGTAACCCAAAGCATGAGCCCTGCATTGTAAACAATGCATGATAAATTGAGAATTTGAAGATGATGACGTATTTGCTGATGGAATATTTGGCAAACAATAAAGAGACGAATGGACGTTTTGAGAAAAGACGGAGATAAAACAGAATATGTTTGACACTAGCTGCGATCCTTCGACAGAATCATCTACGTTAATGATATTACAAGAGTGTTTTTTTAAGTTCCGATGACCATACGCCAGCAATGTTACGTCAACAGCATTCAACGTTGATATCTTAGATTGTTGCTTTTCAACAACACTTTTAACATTTTACTCTGTGCTATGCCTATATAATCAAGTATTTCCTTGTTTAAAGCGGATGTGTTTATATCGTAAACATTTTTCACACTATAGTTACATGTCTTACAGAAAAAGATAATAACTCATCCAGGATAAGCTGATACAAAATATATTATTAAAGAAATACTTCCTTTTTTTATGGTACACGTGCACAGAATCCTGATGGTAAGAAAGAAACTAACATTGCTCATTGGATATGATGCATTTTTTAAAGGACTGCTTTGTATACAAATTCCTGGGTCGCTTAACAGATATGACCGATTGGTCCTCTCATTCAAAGTAGCTCGCGTATTGCGAGGAATCCTTATAACTTTGTCCAAACGTATGCATAACTTTCTGTTATGATTTCAATGAAATTACCATTCTATTTGCGCAGTCTTTTCTCCTTGCTTCAAAGACAACTTACACACTACGGCATGTTACGAAAAATAGTTCGATTTTCCAGTGAAATCTTATGGTGCATTTTTGTTTGTTTGGTGGTGTGTGTTATCCATAACCGTAGGGCTATCAAAGTTCTAAAGATAAATGATTCTCCTTGACATTGTTATAAACATTGTGGTGATTTCTTTTCAGCACCATCTCCAGTGACAAATTTGAAGGCTACTGGAAGTGTCTTAACATGGAACGACCCCTGGAATGCCGGTCAGGTAGCGTACCAAGTGTGGTATAGTCTGTACCAGAGGAAGGCCTGCCCTGAACCAGAGAATAACTCAAGCCATCGAGTAGTGACCACCAATCAGACGACGTACCACCTGATCGACCTTCTACCATTCTCGATATATAATGTATCGGTTGTTGCGGTCAACGCTCTGAATGAAAGCAGCCATCCAACCAACATTTCTCTAGAAAACAATGCCACTGGGCGTGAGTTCATTCTTTTGGGTTTATTGTCAAATTTCAAACTTCAAAGGAAAATTTTAAAGTAAAGACGATATTTTCTCTGTTGTTGTTGTTTTTTACATTTCATAAATGATTTTCATATTTAGGCCTATCATGTTGCTTTTTCACATTACATGAACGTTAGGGGTCTACAAGTAGAAGTTACTATTGGCTGTTTTTATTCTTTCCATTGTAATTGGCTGAATAAGATCTTTGCAGAGCATTCTTCCACATCTAAATTTGAATTTATGTCTGTAAATATTGACTTTCTTTAATGGTTTCGTAAGTGGAAGTACAAGACCAGGTGCAATTAAATGATTCAATAACTCTTTACGTGCCATGGTGGAGACCCCCTGTGTGCCACGTTATTCTGAGACAGGAAGGTAGTCATTTTTTGAGAAAGAATTCTGTTTTTCCAATTTTATAACTTCTACAAATTTCTGTTAAGATGAGCATAATAGCAGGCAAAGTTAAAGAGGAATACCAAGCTTTGTTTCGATATAAATTGTACGACGAATCTATTTTCATTTTTTTTTTTGAATGACCAGTTGTTACATTACTGAAAAGGTATGACTTTTGCACATAAAACCGTGACAGAAACTTAGAATGTACAAGCAAATCTAGTTGGGAACACCGCTTGATAGTCAATCACCACATAGAATGCCAGCCGTATAATAAGAGGAACAAAAGCACGAGAAACGCTTTCATTGTGCCGCGGGATTAGCAGTGATTAGCGATTTATCGTTCGGTTTTGGCGGCTTTGTTTGTTGAGCAGAATATGCGAAGTTGGCACGCCGTCGACTGAGTCGGACGTGCGAACGTGGCACATAAAGAGTTAAAAAAATAAAGACGCGTACCTTGGCACACTCACCTGGGCCAAGAATTGTTGTTTTAAGTTTTCTAAGTCAATAAAATGATAACTGTAATATTCGGTTTATTTCGTGTTTGCTTTCTATGAATGTCAATCCTTCTTTCTTCCAGAACCCGGCCGAATCACTGGGTTTAGCGCGACGTATTCCGGCACGTCGCCTCCAGCACTTTTTATTGTCTGGAACAGATTACAGTGTCAAGATATCAATGGCATCTTCAGATATTACTTTTTCCGCGCATATAACATCAAACAGTTCCACACGTCTGATCGGAGAGCTGAGGCAATACACCGGATTATTGCAATCAATTCAACCTCACTGATGATTCGCCACCTGAGTCCCTGCACGGATTATCACCTCGATTTGAACGCCGTCGCCAATGCAAGTGGATGGGCTGTGCGAATAGAGGCAAAAACCCCAGATATTGGTGAGTGGGTGAGATTTAACAAAGCAGAGTTCATCTTCATAACTTGATCTACTCATTAACGATCTTGTAATGACACACCCTTGACATTGGAACTGGCGTAAGAACGGCTTTTATAAAATGATCTTCATAGATATACTGCTCGGTGATTGGTCATAGTGCGAACACGTGACTGATACGACGGAGATCGAAATCGTTTACGTTGCGAGTAGAGATATCACGTCAGACAATAATTTCCGAATTTGACTGGCTGCTGACTGGGCTGGAATGCAAATGATGGGTATTTGTGTAGACCATAAAACAATAAATATTGCGTTGTCCACCCATGTAAAAAATTTGACAACCCCCCGAGAGTTGTATTTTTTTCCTCTGAAACACGTTCCAATAAGCCACTTCTGTATAATTTGTCACAGTTTTTCACACTTGGGTAACAAGATGACAGTAACAAGTACTATACCCCCCCCCCCCCAACCAAAAAAGAAAAAAAAAGACGGGGCGTCAAATTACCCATGTAAGGCATCTATAGCTTGGAGTGGTGTGTACCTCTAGTTTTGGCGTTCATGTAATATTCACTGTTACAAGGAAATACTATTGTTTCATAAGAGAAAGAAAATATCGATGTTTACAGGAACAGCGTTGCTGTTCTTCATTACTGCAGTCATCACAACTTTACAACTTTAGTGTGACGACAGGTCCCTATAGTAACGATTATACAACAACATCAACAACAACTAATGTACAGAAAGACTTTCAGTGCCTTTATCGGTGTGGACAAAGATTTCGGTTATCTTGTTTAGAGCATAATAATGTTGTTTAATGAATGAATAATGCATGTTAGATATCAATTCTGGATTTCGTTCACACTGATATCTCTGAAATTTGTCAGAAACACAAAATTTGCACACACAGAGACTCATCAATATTTTTTCCACTTTGTGCGCGAGACCATCGATACATAATTCAGTTCGATGTCCTAAGATGACGTTTATTCTTAATTGACAGCCCCTCGTAAACCGGTGATAGAAACAACAAATCTTCGTGGACACTCTACGGAAGTATTAGTGACGTGGAAGTACCCAGTGTCAAATGTTTGCGCACCATCGTCCCACGAGATTTCCTACCAACTGCTTCAACGAGGCACCTGTGACGTGGAACAAAACCCATCTTGGACAGTGGCTGGGATTGTCAACGGATCAACGACTGAGTTCACCCTCGCAGGTCTGCTACACAACGCGTACTACAACATCTCCGTCAGGGGATGCAATTCCGGGGGATTTGGTCCCTCTGCGGCCGATGACATATTTACCGTAATCAAAGGTATGCCCATGTAAAATTGTTACACCAGTCATCAACCACGTAAAAGGGTTTGGACTTTACGTTTATGTTGATTATATCCATAATAATTCTGTTTTCTCATTGAAACAATGCCATGGAACTTGGTCCATATCACATGATTGCTTGAATATCATTTACCAAGCAGGGACTGCTTGGAGACAAAGATAAAGTAGGTCACATGAATTCCGTCTGGAAATCATTGTATACTGGAAAAAGAAAAGAAAGCTCTTCTATGCCAACTTTCTAACGTGTTTATAAAGAGCTGCACTATCGCTTCCAAAGATGAAAAATTGTAATTCATTATCTCGCAATATTTTGATATATTAAAACGCAATGATCCAGGTGATGGTGTGTGTGTGTGTGTGTGTGTGTGTGTGCATTGCCTTAACTGCCAGTATATTGTCGACTCCATAGTTATTGCCCGAGTCACATATAAATACGGATGCTAGAGGATCTACACAGTAATCCGGGGAGATCCAGGGAGATCCGTGGAGAACCGGGATAGTTTCGACCTCGACGGAAGAGCGCGGCGTCCACGGACAAACACTGTATTTACACGGATCAACACGGCAGCTACAAGGCAACCACCCCGGATTGCTCTGCCAACACGGCAATCTCCGGATGACGCCGGATGTTTGGACCTCCAGAAGTTACCGTGTTAGCCTCCCGGATGTCCCCGAATCTTCAGACATACACGGATGTCCAAGGCGTCAAACACGGATCTCTCTCCGGTTCACCCCGGATCAGATCCGGGGTGGTCCGGGGTGATCCGGGATGTCTATGTGACTGGGGCATTGGCCTTTTATCGTAAAAAAATACAAAGTGTAATTCTTTCGGATATACTCTCAGCAAAGTTACAAAAGCTATTCACCGTATACCAAAGGTATACAGATGTATCAGTTATGTCTTCGTCTTTTTTCCGACATATGCTCCTCCGAAAATTACTTCAAATAATGAGAGTGCTCTGCGAGAAATTAATGCTCCAAGACATTATTTGCTTGCAGACGAAACGTCAACCGACATACACTCCCCACGCAATGACTCCGACCCCAGTGATATGAATTCTTCGACATTAATACACCGTTAATGCTCCGCCAACAATATCTCCATCGACAGTTGCTCCGCTGATACATTCTTCATCGAAATATGCTCCGAAGATACGACATCTGCTTCGATGATATATTTATTCAATTGGCAACTGGACATGCTAGAATATGCTCCGAAAATAATGCATTAATTAGCTTTGGGGTACAACCTTTTCGTATTCTTAAAAATGTATATATAGACATGCGATTTAACATATCCCATGTAGTGAAAAGATTACGTCGCCCCGCGACGAGGTCTTTATCGACGGATCAGTGTCCCACATCTTTCGAGCAATCATTGTCGGAGCAAATGTTGCACACCTTCGGAGCTTCGTAGGCCTACACCTCGATCATCTGTTTGCAGATCAAGTGTTGGAGTCGCAAATAGTGAATGTACGGGGAGCAATTGCATACGTGCTAAATCATAAAATGTCATGGAGCATTTCTCTCAGTTTTCGGAGAAATTGTCGACGGAGCATAATGTCATGGTAATCTTTCAACACACAGGCTCCCCGTTGGTGGAACACATCTCGTACAAATCTAACAGCAACTCCTTAGAATTCAAGTGGAAGAAACCTGCCTGTGAACATTTGATAGAGGATACGATCAATTACACGTTTCAACTGAATGGGACGGAGATACACAGTGCAACAAATAGTTCTTGGAATGGTTATAACTTTACGGACCTTCTACCCTGCACTACGTACAAGTTTAGAATGGCAACTTCGTGGAATGAAAGTATGTCTGAGTGGACGGGTGTTTCAGCAAGGACTGCCCAAGAAAGTGAGTTGCCCTCTCGTGAGCAAATATTTTGTTTTGTTTCTTGGACCTCATTTCTCACCGTATCGCAATATCATGTCTTTAAAAAGAAAAATGAAATTAGCTAGAATCGAATTCCTGTTATTATTGCTTTCTTATAAGGATTTCTTGTCATTCAACAGCCAGACAGGTGTCCAATGTCATTCGTACAAGACTGTCTCTGGTTAGAAAACGTCACCCTTGTTTTTGTTTGTATTTTTGTGTGTTTTATGTTTGAAATATTATATTATTTACATTAATAAGGTTGTTCGCCTGTTTTATGTTTTTTTTCTCTCTCCTTGTCAGCTTTGTCCGAAATCAACCAATCTCTGGCTCAATATTACATATATATTAATACAAATCATGTTGCTAGCAAACTCAATTTCTTCTTCTCAGGTTTCAGAACTATAATTTATCACTAATCATTAGTCATTTTCGCAATGCGCAATTCCGATAATTGGCATCATCGATAACCTTGTTTTATTGTTTTTGTTGTGTTTTGTTTTGTTCGTTTTGCTGTTTTTTTTTTTGTTTTTGTTTAGACGTTGCACACGCAGTCTGAGGGAAGCAATATTATGACGACCTGAAGCGAAACAACATTTATTTGTCCTATTTAATCTGACGGAGAATTTATAAAAATCATTATGGATCAAAACCTGCAAGTACATTAAACCAATAAAAGTTCCCTTATTTGGAAAGAATTTTAGGAGTTTTTTTTTTTTATCCGACTTATGTTATACGAACTTTACATTACAAAAGTCACAGCAGTAATTACTGCAGTAGTCACTACCACTATCTTGTCAACTGCAATATTGACACTTGAAGCAAACCTCTTTTAATATTCATCGTAATCTTAGGGTAATCCAATTTTGCTTGTGAATCATCAGAAGTTAGGAAGATCGGGCAAACGTACAGCAAAACGATCGGAGGCAGAGTGCCATTTTCTGTCTAAATGTTGGTGACATTGATATAGTCGCTATGGCAATGCATACGGCTCAAATAGTAACTGAAACTTGTCTTGGAGGTATGGCAAGTCTCAACTTCCGTGCTGAACAGGAAGCAATTGAGATGTTACATTCGCTAATTCTCTACTGTCAGGACTGAAAAATGAGTGCATAGTGAGAAAATGTGCAGTCATAATGTGTCCAAAAAGCTGGTGTTGATGTAAAATCGATCAAAAATGCAATCTACTCGACTTGAACGTTGTAGTTCGTGCTATATTCATAATAACAATTAACAATTGACAAATTTCCAGTCCCAGGAAAACCAGGGATCATCTCGCCACTTCACAGCAAGAGTCCGTCGATGATACGTGTTACTTGGTCTACCCCAAGCTCTCTCTGTAAACCGGAATACTACAGTACGAAGTACACTACCGTTTGTTGGAGAGGGGAATGTGCCGTGCGACCACGGGCAGGAAGCCGAGGCTCGCGGGATCAGTGCCTAACGCGACTAAGAGCTTTAAAGTCAAAGGTCTCCATCCCTACTCATTGTACGAGGTCTTCGTGAGGGGAAACACTTCGGCGGGATATGGTGCCTTTGCGGTCCGAAATATTACAACAAATTATACCGGTATATTGCTATAATTATTGTTCTTCTATAATGATTTTATTATATATATATATAATAAATTATACACAAAGTTGTTCATGTAGCTGCATCTTGCCTCACAGCCAATTTTATCATTATAACTCATATAAAATGTATCTCATAAATCTTAAATACATGTTGGCCTTACCTGCTTCTGAACCAGCTCTGTTAAGAAATACAATGTATGCTATAATTACACATCACAAGAAAGCTTGGTGTCAAAAATATGGGGAAATCAGTTATATGATTATGTTCACGTAAGTGTAAAACTTTGTGTGCACAGAGAAATTGCTTTCCTTCTCTCTTCTGAAATCGATGTTTGGATCTCCCTATTAGCTCCGACTTTACCGCCTTCCAACGTGCGTGCAACCATCATACATCCACGGAGTCTCGTATTTTCATGGAGTGAGCCGACTTGCAGAGGGAGAAATGGCGAAATCACGGGCTATCGATACAAGCTGTTTGACCAGAAAGGTATTGCACATATCAATTCAAAGGTGGTACGAAATATAATGTGGCGCTGTAATGCATGCCATGTTCGTACCCCTATTTCATTAAAGTGATGTCGTATATGACCCTTTAAAGGGATGGTACAGGTTTGGTTGAGATGGGGATTCAGATTTTTTTTTCAAGATAATTCGAAACCACTAATGAAGTATGAAAGGGAATAAAATTCTAAAGGAATTGAAAGCTTGTTTGATGAAAATCGGTTTGAAATGTGCGATATATCCCAAAACAAAGTAAGATAAAGCGATCCTAGTGAAAGCTGGGTTCCACCTTTAATTAGAATCACTTTTTTGGATGATATTTGGTGTAGCATTCTCAGTGTTGCTATTCCACTATTAATTGTTTTCAACAAATAATGTTAAGATTCTTATCGATTATCGTATTTGAAGAAGATTTCATTGTTTCCCTTTAGATTATGCGGATTTGTTTGTTTGGTTTTTTTTCTGTTTTTGTTCGTCTTATATTGTTATAATGTTTGTTATTTTTATGGTTATTATTCTGTTGTGTGATAATTCTCAATGCTACATGTTTGTGCTGGAATGCCTCCGAGAAACTATAATCAGTGGTAATCCGTTATTGCTTTTGTCAGCCCAGACCAGTTTGTGGCATCCTCCTTTCTTTAGTTGTGTCAATGTTCTGCGTGATATATATGTCTTGTACTTCTACTGATGTGTTGTGTTGTTTCTGTGCCAATAAAATAGCGGTAATAATAATCATTGCCTAGTCTTCAAATGGAGTGTTTAAGCTCTTAGTTGCTGTTTGATTGCAAGCAATACTTCCTGGCCACACCAGGGGAGCATTTCATAATTATATTAATTATCTTTTATTTTCTGACAAACTGTTTTAAGCTACTAAAGTCCTTGCATCTCATTGGCTGAGAGCATTTTTTTCCGACAAAATGCCTCATGAAATGCCCCCCCCCCCCCCAACAGTCAAATCTGTAGCCTAATTTCACTCTGGTGGTATGTTCATCTACTCACATTTGGATGCTGACCAACCCAAACGATTACCATCTGTGTATTCGTAAGGAGGGAAAACAACCGTTATACCTTTATGGTACACATGTATATGTTACATATTTATGTATTTTTGTGAAAATGTGTGGTGATGTTTTTGTGCAATATGTTCATACCTAAATGTGATTACTGATGTGGATGTTATGTACGACAGCTCAATGATGTTCTGTTTAATTTAGAGGTATTTATATGTCATTGCAATGTATTTTAGACTTCGGGGTACGAGTTTGCATTTTTGTTACCATTAATAAACCATTCATTCATTCTTTCATTTTCATGCGAGCCAATATTCAACGTGCAGCAAGAATTCATAAGTGTATCAATAAATGCCTGCTAAGCTAAGGATTTTGTGCCCAGACATCTTTCATCCCTTTCTTCTTTCTTTCTTTCTTGTGTATGCAGGATCAACATTCTTCAAAAGTGTGAACAGCACTGTGACGTCGGTTGTCGCTGAAAATCTAATGCCTTATTCAAACTACAGCTTCTCTGTCAGGGCTAAAAACTACGGGAAAGGAAGAGCTTGGGCAAAAGCGATCGTAGTGCAAACTGCAGAGGACAGTACGTTTTTTTCTGGTTATCTATTCTGTTGCAGGCATACACTGATTACGCAGAAAGAAAATACAATAACTTGTAGAGTTAGGCACCCTATTAACGTATATATATATATATATATATATATATATATATATATATTATATATATGTGACCGTGCACCTCAAAACAAACATAAAGTCGCACACACTGAATTTGTGTGAGGACTGAAAATAAGTGAAATGGGTCAACCTAGCCGAACTTGACTTTTTCACATTTTCTGAAAGAGCGGGTCTTCTTTTACAGTATGCTAAAATTTGGTTTCATAAAACGGGCAGGAAAGTGTGTTTTTTTAGCAGTTTATCTCGAACATTTTTGGTAGATTAGTGTGATTATGTGTGTCTTTAGAATCCCTTTTTCATTTTTGAAAAACCTTGTCCACACACTTCACTTTCAACTCTAATAACTTTTGAAAGGATAGTGCTACTGCTTTGAAAGTTGGCATTAATTATGGACAGAATGTGTTAATGAGGCATGTTTAATTTCAGTTTAATCTGATAATGGCGTCATTGTTGTTACTCTGGTGGTTTACTTCCTGTTTTTTGTCCCATTCATCGCACAGCCAGCACGGTTTGGTAAAGATTGAGCGCTTGAATAGACACTGTACTTCAGAGCCTCTTTTCTCAGTTTACACTTTTCCTGAGTTTGTGCTTTCTTTCCAATATTTAGATAGGTTAGGAGAGTCCATTTGATTTGAGTTATACATCATTTTAAAGCTTAAAGTCTGCTCTTTCAGAATATGGTCTTAACTTAAAATTCATGTCTGGCGACTTTTTGTTTGTTTTGAGGTGCAGAGTCACATATATATTAAGATCAGGTACTAATAACTTGTGCCTCGCTTCTTCACTACCGTACGCGATGAACTTTCTACAATGGATCAAAATTACATTTTCTGCTTTGCTCTTTGTAATGGTAAGAAGGAAATACAGTGGTTAACTGAAAGTAACAGCAAGGATGGTAGCGCCAACGTACATCTTCTTACATGGCAAACGTACCAACACTCTGCGTACAACGACCTTTCCTGAGGGTCCTGCCATTAGACATTCCCAATAACCGTAGTGCTTGAAAGCCAGAACACTTAGGACAAAAGAGCGAAAAGACATCGTGGATACCTCACCATTTTTCAAAGTGATTATATCTTGAAAGAATCGAAGTAAGGAACAATTCTTGGAAAAAAATGCGCCCTCCGCGGCGACGAACATTTGCCGAAGGCAAGGCGTGAATATTCTGTACAGCGAAATAGTACAAACAGAGGGTTTGGAAAGCAGACTAAATTTGAAGTTGATTGGTATAATCCATATAACCTTGGTAGAATTATTGGGATACTTACATTAGCCAACAAACGTGAAGAACGTTAATATTGTCGAAAAACGGAATAAACTTGAATTTGAATATTGTTAGAGGTGTTTGTTGTATTTTTTGTCCGATGTCTTCTCCTGACGACTGGCAGTTCCAGGTCCTCCTCTGGATGTCACGGTTACTCTTGTTGACCTTGAGACCCTGGAAGTTGAGTGGCAGAAACCAGAACCACCAATGGGAAAGGTCGTCGCCTATTACATCATAATCTCGGAGAAGGGCGGAAGCACTACTCGAAACATCAGCTACGACTGCGCGAGAACATGTCAAAATACCCATCAAGTGCATAGGATTGTTAGCCTCATGGCAAACACAACTTACTCAGTCAAGGTACTTATTCGGAATACAGGTCTTTTTTATTTAATAGGTAGACAATTTCTTTATTGACTGGGGTCTGAAGAGAAGCTTCTCGCTCCTAATGACGGCCAACATTTTGTGTGTATATTGATCTGATAGTTCTTTTTGTAAAGTTGCAGATTAAAAGATATAGGCCTACAGTCGAATAACTTTGTGACCAAGTGTTTGTCTGACATTTGCAAAGTTACAAAGAGTTCTCTTACGTAGGATATAATCTTTACATGGCTGTCATTTGTCATTTCCAAACCAGGTGTCTTATCATTGCAATGGAGACAGAAACAGGAACAGGAATACTGATTTCATCTTACATGTATCAATATGCAAATGTGTCACTCGTACTAAAATGGCAAAAGAAAATGAGCAAGTTCTTTCATGATTGTTACATTTTTCGTTGTACTTTTTTCTTCCCCCTTGTCACTTGAGCTCAGAAATTAAACAAGGACATTCATATATTACCAATTGCAGCATTTTTAATGCTTTTTCAGGTTTCTGCCAGAACTAAAGTCGGCATTGGAGAGGGAAGTCCAAATCCTCCTTGCACAATAAGGACAGTGGAGGGATGTGAGTAAAATCATACTTTAAAGCCGGTATATTTTGACCAATGTTTTGCAGTCCCTTGCTTAGTGAATATCCAGCAGAGAATCTACTTTTGTAGAAGGATTTCCTTTTAAAAAGCCGAAAGCGTTGGATTCATGGGTGACTCAATTCACTCGCTGCCCAACGGGGTGCATTCGAAAACCACGAATAGCACCGGTCAGAGAATATGTGCGTCGAAGGGTAACTGTCGTTGGTAACAGACAACTCCAGTCGAGATTTTTCTTCTGTGTGAATACTTACACAAAGATCAGTGATAAAGCTGTATACGATTTGTTACTGGGATTCTCGAATACACCCTAAGAATCCCCACTCCATGGTTTCGTCACGTTCCCTTGTCTGTAAGTTATTGATGCTGGTAAGAATTTATATAAACCAATTGATGAGAGTTACGCACGATATGACAAAAAGGATACCTCAAGACAAGCATTATTCTTTCACAGACATTTTTTTTTTGTATGTCATTTGTAAGCTTCCTATCTGGCGTCAAGCCTTCGTTAGCATGGTGGATTAAAATTTGTGAAATCGTTCGTACATCCAACATTTCTTTGGTTTTATCTTCCTTGAAACATCAAGATCCGAGCGCTCCTGGTAGTATCACTCTGACGAATCCTTCGGTGTCATCTATATCAATCCAGTGGCAGACTCCGACCTACCCAAAAGGCACTATCAGACAGTATGCTGTGAGTATATTATATAACTACTGGTATATTGTAAAATTATAGAAGCTGTTGCCTGGTGTGGACAATCACAAGAGAGCTGCCTTCCAGTTATCTTTTCTCCGCGGTATAGGGATTGGGGTGGGGCCACTTGGACGTTGAGGGCAAAATGTTAGAGCGATCCTTCGTGGAAATGCCCAATACGTTTGTGGATCTTTCATGATGTAGAAGTTCTTCTAAAGAATAAGAAATGAATACCAGAAATGGTTGGTCGTTCGTCTTGTTTTAACAGATTGATGAAAGCCGTAGTGCTGGAGAGAATTGAATGCAATTTAGGCCTGTAATACTGTTCGAGGTTCGTCGCCCTCTGCCATCAAGATTCAATTCCCCGTCTGTGGAGTCAAATTGCTTTTACTCAGGCATTTATCGATTCACTTGTTCCATCCTATGATTCCAGACGACGGATGTGTATTTTTGTGTAATTTTGGAGAATATTGTATACAAATATGTGACAGACGCATAATAGCATTTCATTTTACGAATAGTTCGAAAGAATGAAGCGTTCTAACAATACCCCCTTCCCCCCCCCCCCCCCCCCCCCCCCGTACTGCCATCAGATTCTTTACAGGGTCGTATCTAGACCATACGACGACGAGTTCAAACCAAGCACTGATTTCTCAAATACAAGCACAACGGGTAACTCGACTTCTTACACAATGAGAAACCTGAATCCGGCAACAAAATATCATGTATGTGTCGCCGCAGCCACGAGTGTCGGATGGGGCGTCAAGAGTGACTGTAAAGAGTTTTATACGGAGCCACAACCAGGTAATTCTAGTTGCAGGATTACTGAGAATGAACATGACTTCTGCAGATGGAAAGAGTCTAGACATAATCAATTCAATTCAATTCAGTTCAATTAAATAGTTTATTTATTTCCTTTTAAAAATTGTTTCAATGCGGTACATGTGTCAATTTGACTCTCATTCAACTGATAAGGATAGTTCATTGAACACAATCTAAAATATGTGCACAAATGAGATCATAACAAAAATTTGATCAAAACTATGGAAAAGAATGATCCACTATAAAGTCAAGCTTGTAGGACGTGGAACACTGGAATGAAAACAACAGTAACACCAATATACCAATAAAATATGTTCATATTAAATTCATATATATCTAACATTGTACATGTAATCATTGATATATACACAGCTACCCATTTCTAGATTCTACTTCTGACATTTTACGCTGTGGGTTAACACAACCTGCCCATTTACATTACAGATCACTTAATCAGATTTTTCCAAAATACGTAACAAACAATTTTATTTGTCTAACATTTCTCACGATGTGTTTAGGAATGTGTGTAGAAACACTTCACCTGCTTTTGAGGCGCGCAGCCGTAATTAGTCTTCAATAAATGTCAGGTACAATAGTTACTATAAGCCACGGCAGTCGAGCGAGTTCGATCAAACACTCTTGTAACCTCGATGAGAGAATAGGGGCTTCTACGGAAGCTTTAAAGTGCCATTCGACTTGGAGACTTGGCGAGATAATTTATCTTGTCAAGTCAACATAATAGCTCTATCATGTCGACTTATCAACTTTATAAGTTGACATGGAGACAAAAATTATCATGTCAAGTCGATTTCTAAAAATTTAAATGTCGTCATGGCAACATAACATATCTTGCCAAGTCGACATCTAAAAAGTTACATGTCGTCATGGTGTGATAATGTATCTTGCCAAGTCGACATCTAAAAAGTTACATGTCATCATGGTGACATAATGTATCTTGCCAAGTCGACATCTAAAAAGTTACATGTCGTCATGGTGAGATAAGGTATCTTTCCAAGTCAACATCGAAAAAAGTTACATGTCGTCATGGTGACATAATGTATCTCGCCAAGTCGACATCTAAAGAGTTACATGTCATCATGGTGCATAAGATATCTTGCCAAGTCGACATCTGAAAAAGTTACATGTCGTCATGCCTACATAACGTATCTTGCCAAGTCGACATCTTCAAAGTTACATGTCATCATGGTGACATAAGTTATCTCTCCAAGCTGAATGAATCTGCTGAATGAATCATGCTGAATTTGCATGAATTTGCATAATTAATGAATTTCATTATTTCGTGTATAGGTTTGGAAGCCCTCACCAAGCCCTATCAGACAAAACAATCAAAATCAAAATCGGCCATGAAATGACGGAGAAGTAGCATTTTCTAACATTTGAGCACACACGGACAGACGCACACACGCATGGACGGACACACACACACACGCATTCACTTGTTATATTTGATGGTTTTGATTTCATTTTTTGGTAAAATATATACCATGGTATTAATTTTGATCATCTTCCTCCTCATCTTCTCTCACACTTTTTATAGGTCCTGATCAAGCAAGAATCACAAGGATTGTGTGAGATATGCTGTGATAGAAAGAAAGACAGCTTTTTCATTCCATGTGGGCACACACTCTGCCTTCCATGCAGCACATTCCTTGAAGAGAATGAAGGAAGAGATTGCCCATTGTGCCAGCACAAAATACAGTCTGTTCGCAGTTTGTATTATTAGCTACCTTAGACCCTTAGTTTGTGTCTGAAAGACGTGCATTAATGCATAATGATCTCCCAGTTCATGCCTATATGGCAGTCCTCGATAAAAGGGGAATTCCACCCAAGTCAGTCCGTGGTTTCTACAGTGTGTTCCTAACAAAGGGAAACCAAACCTCAAGGGTAAATTATATCACAAATGCATAGTTTTGTTGGTTGTTTTTTTTTTTTGTAATTTGTGTGCTGGATTAAAAAGTAGCTCATTAAGTTAAATTTGACACCTTGCGTGCGTCAACATTGCCATGGGTTTTGTTACAGATCGAGTAAGGTTTCTTTGAAGGAAAATGATACAACATCTACTTTTTCCAAGTTTCAAAGAACCCTAACTCTCTAACTCATATCAACGTTGACGCAAGCAAGGTGTTAAATTAAAGCTGGAGAGCTACTTTTTATTCCATTATACAAATTACAAGAAAAAAAACTATGTATTGTTCAGTTGACTTTTGAACTTGCCTTTCCTTTTTAGGAACACACTGTACGGAACACGATGAATTAAAAAGAATAATTGATCCAATCATTAGTGAATAAGGAAACTACACTCATTGATATTATCTAATACTTCATTGTCAGTTATGCAAAATGGCAATGCTGATGAAATCACAGTATTTTTAGGAGTAGTTCTCCATTCACATTTTACACAAAATTTATCATTTTTCAGAGTATGTATTTCCACATCTTAAACTCTGAGTATATTTAGAACAGTTGTCACTCTTTGTCAAACAACTCCTTAGAGTATAAGGTAGAAAAAAATGTAGCTTTCAAGAAAATTTAGAAAATGGGAAATTCTTATGTACAGAGAATGCAATGGAGACTTGATGACCCATGCACCATGACGACATGTAATTTTTTGCAAGTCACTTTGGCAAGATACCTTATGTCACCATGACGACATGTAACTTTTTAGATGTCGACTTGGTAAGATACCTTATGTCATCATGACGACATGTAACTTTCTAGATATCAGCTTGGATAGATAACTTATGTCGCCATGATGACATGTAACTTTTCAGATGTCGACTTGGCAAGATACGTTATGTAGGCATGACGACATGTAACTTTTTCAGATGTCGACTTGGCAAGATACCTTATGCACCATGATGACATGTAACTTTTTAGATGTCGACTTGGCAAGATACATTATGTCACTATGACGACATGTAACTTTTTTCGATGTTGACTTGGCAAGATACCTTATCTCACCATGACGACATGTAACTTTTTAGATGTCGACTTGACATGATAATTTTTGTCTCCATGTCAACTTATAAAGTTGAAAAGTCGACATGATAGAGCTATTATGTTGACTTGACAAGATAAATTATCTCGCCAAGTCTCCAAGTCGAATGGCACTTTAAAGCTTCCGTAGGCTTCCTTTTCCAATTTCATTTTCTTCTGTTCAGGTGAGACATTAACATCGTCTAGTCACTCATTGTAGGAGGGCAAATCTTCATTACAGGAGTGCACCAATGAATCCAAATGGGATCGCAATAAAGTGTGCCGATCTTATCACTTTGGACAATTTTTGGATCAAATTTGCAAACCTTATAAGAATTACCTCTTTCATGCATCCTATAAATAGTTTCATTGCAAAAGCAGAAGCGGCATTGCCGGGAGTGTAGAGTAGTCACCTTCCTTTCTCAAAAATTTTGACTTCCATGTTATAATTATCATAAACTCGTAGTGTCAGAGCTTCCGGAACTGGACCCGCCAAAGGTGAAAGTAGCGAATAAGACGGCGGTTGTGATGTTTGATGTGCTTGATGGCGCTTTGGGACTCTACATCGCGTGAGTACACATCAGTCGTCGAAAATGATGATAATAATGATGACAGGAGAAAGAAATTGAAGTTAAAATTGCGATCAATCAATGTGTGCAGTGCATCGAATGACAGACCCAGAATGGTTAAAGGGGATTCTACGCCAAGTTACTATTACATTGATTTTGTATCTTGATTCAGTGAATGCAGCTCAGTGTAGTTTGATCAAACTCGGACAATCTGTTCAAAAGTTATACATCTGTAAAGTTTTGGTGAAATCTATGTGCCGTTGTCACTTGATAAGAAGAGTACAACAATTTACAAACCACGATAAAAGAAAATACAAAGATAATTATTATATATTCCTAGCATTATGAAAGAGCACTTGACTTTCCTCTTTTGGAAGGCGGGGGGGGGGGGTAAAAATACCATGATACAGTAACAAGTTGAGGGAATTCCTGCTTTTCATATTAAAAAAGGAATTGTGTGAAAGTTGTCTTCTGTTATGAATAACAATAAAATTACGTAATCTTGTATGTTGTTGTTTTTTGTTTTCATCTGTCATCTACAGAAACATCAGTTTAGCCGTTATGAAAATCAACGCCCCTACAAATTGCAAACAATGGAGTCGTAGAATACCTACATGTACCTCCTGCATTGTAGGAAGATGGAAAAAGTCGGACGTCCCCACGAACTTTACCCTTGGTGACAATACCACTCATGGACGCTACCATAATGCCCCTTTGGAAGAAAATATGACGTACTGTGTATGGCTGGGTGTCGTTAGTATGACAGATGTAAAGGTAGGGGTTACTTTGTGGTCAAGATTTTTGTACGGCAATCCTTGCTTTTTGCATGAATCGGTTAAGGCCAAAAGCTGTTCCAAGCTTTACCTACTTAAAATAATATAATAATGTAGTCAACAAATCGAAACTGTGAAAATCTCATCCGCTTGTAATTACTGCAGGTAAATCCATGTTCCAGTAATGGCTGGTGTGTTTGTTTGTGTGGTTTTTTTTTTTTTTGGTTTTTTTTTTTGTGTGTTATTTTTTCATTTTCCATCTAAGAAGATAGCCCATATTCAGCTGCAATAGCTGGTCTTTCCATTGGGTTTCATGGTCCAACTGGATAATTGAGATGGTTTGCCGCGATTTAATATGTGTAGAAATGATTCATCAGTCGTCGGGAAACTGGTGAGTATCCCTCGAAACATCGTTTCAGTTTCAATGCAAACTTAACTAAAGCCGGCTTGCAGACGTCCTTTGCATTAAATGTGGGATGGGGATCTGCAAAGGTATGACGGACTTCCTTGTCCGTCTGGTTCTTTTTATTCCTGACCAGACAAAGATTATGCATGGTTACTGGCCTAGTGATTCTATAAAGGTCTATTGCTCAGTCTATTATATACAATTATTCTCATAAAAGATTTCAGGAACCTTGATAGTAAGCGTGTGGTTTGAAAGAGAGGAGCATCGCATTCAAGATAATTGTCACCACTTTGCCACGACTGTAATGTTCCTTCGTTCCATTTTTTTCTCAGGTGACTGTTAGATACGGACTACCCTCATTATTTGTCGGTGAGTACAAGGTACCTTTAAAGGGATATTTTTGTTTCAGTTGGGAGGGCCCGTCAGATTTTTGTTTTTGTTTTTGTGAGACAATGAGAAACCACTTATGAAATTTGAAAGCATATTTTATGTGGGATTCAAATTAGTTTATGAAATTTGGTCTTGCAATGACTGAGATATCCACAAACAAAGTAGTCCCAATATTAAAAAGGTTATCGATACCATCCTCCCTACACATTACATCATTCACTATTCAGCAAATTCCTGACAAGTACAATCCCTTTTCATAACGATCAACCCTCTTTACACAACTAAGTATTCGTCAGTGAATTCCAAATACAACGTCAAGTTCAATATTTTGTATTCATTTTCGCACCTGCATGGCCAGTTTATTGATTTTCTTTGAACGTTTTATAAGCATGGAATGAACAAATCGCTGAATGTCATAAGATACAAACGTAAACGTCTATTACGTCAAGTAGAGTTGAAGACACTGGTTCTTCTACTTCTATAAGATTATTATTATTATTATTATTATTATCATTATCATCATGACAAAATTGCAGTGTTGCAGGAAAGTCGGAGGTCTCATACCCGATAAATCTTGTTAGTTGAATTGTAAGACTAGAGTAGCTTAGTATAATGGTATTTCTTGCCCCAAGAGTGTGTGTGTGTGTGTGTGTGTGTGTGAGGGGGGGGGGGGAGGGCACATCTTCCCCGACCCCTCCCCTCCCCCCAAATTATTTGGTCCATGAATTGCTCTGTATTTTACAGTTTCTCATAACACAGTCCTAAGTGCCTGTATCATTCAATGTGGCTTTATGCTTTCTCGTTACAGTATCGAGTGGAAGTAATGACAATACCAAGATAAGACGAGCATCATCGTTGGGGCAGTATTCGCGCTACTGCTGGTAATGCTGATCCAGTGGCTATGATCAAAGTGTGGTATGTAAGACACTTCTAAACAGCTGAAAAAAAAAATCATTTTATGCAATCCCAAAGCGAAATAAGTCTAAGTTATCACACATGACAAAATCTACTTGCGATGTGTCTCCACTTTTTAGTTGCAGGTGGAATTAACTCCCTGTTGAGCAATACTTTAGAATATATCCCACTAGATAGTGATGCCCTTGTTCTAGTTTACTAGTGGCCTCTTCCTTGAAGCAAATTCCAAGATAATAATGATTGACATACGTTTCTCATTTACTTTCAAAACTGCTTTCATTCCGTACTGGTACTATGTGTATATACAATACTAGAGAGGGGAGTGTGTGGCCTGTTTCGCTGTTTCGCATAGCAGCAAGTCATCACATAAGTATGGGGCCCTTTACAAGAATGTCTGAAGACCTCAGGTAATATTACCTCACAACAATGTACACTACGTCTAAGGCATTACCTTCAAGCAAAATCTTATTTCTCCCCATGTCTCTTCTCTTGTGATTTCTCTCATCCCACCCCCCCCCCCCGCCACATTACCTCAGGGGCGTTTTTCAGTTTGGGGGGGGGGGGGCTGCGCAGCCCGGGTCGGGGGGGGGGTATCAAGGTCAACCCCCCCCCCCCCCCCCCCCCCCCCCCCCCAGCTTGGATAATGATCTTCTGATCTTGGGAGGGCGGCGCGCGCGGTTAGGCCTACTATGCGACCGAGCCATGCGACCGAGCCCGAGCGAGCGGAGGGAAGGGGGGGGGGGAGGGTGTGGGAGGGGGGTGTTCCCCCTCCCACGGTGAGAACTTTTTGCATTTTTATGTTGTAAATGGTGCAATATGACGCATGTTGAAACGGCCCCACTTTTTTTAAGGTAGCAGGATATTTTGATGTGGATTATTATTGAACAATTTGCCTATAAAGTCTTGAACCCCCCGCTTACACGTACCGGCGTAGCCTGGATAATGACCTTGTGATATTGGGGGGAGGGTGGTGGTTACTATGCCAGGGAGCGAAGCGACCGAGTCCGAGCAAGCTTAGGGAACGGGGGGGGGGGGAGGGTGTGGGAGGGGGTGTTCCTCCTCCCACGGTGAGAACTTTTTGCATTTTTATGTTGTAAATGGTGCAATTTGATGCATGTTTTCCGTCTTTTATCGACTTCAAACGGCCCCACTTGTTTAAGGGATAGCAGGATATTTTGGTGTGGATTATTATTGAATAATTTGCCTATAAAGTGGTAGCATATGAATAAACTTCTTGTATAAATTTATTGTTACCATTGATTTCATGAATGTTGTCTGTTAAGCAATCAAACAGAAAAGGCAGGCTCACGAGGGTGTATGATACAAAAGGCATATTTCTCCTCCTACACGAAGGTGATTTTACATTTTCAGACCTGAAATTCAGCGATCTGGTGCAAACTTTTGGTGCAATACTTGGATTTTTTTCTAGCTCCCCCGGCCCCTACAAAAAATATATATATATATATATATATATATTTATGGAAATGATTTAGATTTTTTTCAGGAAAGTGTTAATACTTAATAGCAAAATCACGGCATTTAGCTGTTATTCCGCGTGTGCATCATCTGTGTGTATGTACAAAGTCTAATGATGGTAGAGGGGAGGGCGTGGGAGGGGGATGCCCCCTCCAATCGACGAGCTTTTGCGTTTTTGAAATCAAGATAAAGCGATCTGAAGCACACTTTTTGTGAGAAATTCGGGTAATGTGATTTTCCCCCGATTTTTCCCCTTCTTTCTTTTTTTTTTCTTTGATTTTTTTTTCTACGATCAAAAAGTGTGTGGGGGGGGGGGGGGGGGCTACAGCCCCCCCCCCCCCCAGCCCCCCCGCTTCCGCGGCCCCTGTACATTCAACCTGATCTAGACATTTCGTTTTTTGCCTGAAGGGGTTTAATAGTATAGGGAGAGAAAACAACTTAGTGTTTCCAAGGACGCCATCATGTTATGGATCTCACTGATAGTTTTTCTCCTTTTTTTTTTCATTCTTGTTTTGAATATTTTAATGTCGAGAGGAATAAACCTCTCTTTTTTCATTTCATACTTACTTTGAACAATTGCGCAGGAAGAGGAGAAGTCTCACCATTGGAAATCAACCGCTACCAGGGAAGAGAGTGGAAAAGTGCCTATCGAAAGTGAAGAAGACAAGTATGTCATCTGGGCCCCGATTCATTAAAAAAGGTTATAAAATGGGTTCAAGAATATAGCCAATAGGAAGCGCTGAAATGAGTCACGTGTGCTTTGGTTATTTTAGTCCCATTGCACAGCGTGTTAAATTTTATTGCGATCGTCTGTGCGCGCGGCGGCTCCTTTGAATTGCATGCATACGCGCTGTCAATCCTGTAACTAGTTCGGGCTGCCGGCTAAGCTGCCGGCCGGCCATTCTTCCCTTGTTCATGACATGTGTGGCGTACGTATACTCTTATACGTACAGTAGACCAAGCGTTGTGGGAACCGACGCGTACATGGAGTCACTTTGAAGGGCAAATCCAACGATTTAGCAGGTTAATTCTCACGCCGTTTTCGAGTATGTCGTCTAGCTAGTAGGCCTATATGAGGAGTCTATATCAAGTTTTAAGGTAAAGGGTGCATATTCTATGTAAAATAAGTAAGTTTTCATGCGGAACTTTAGTGTCCGGAAACCCAACCCCCCCCCCCCCCCTCCATCATACTTATATGTGCGGGATTTCCGAGTGCGACGTGCGTAAATGTTTGGGACGAACATCTTCGGACATCTTGACCCACAAAGGTACGTGAAAAATGCTGTTAGTTTTCGAATTTTCGACCCATTTTATCGAGTGCGCAACGCCTCCACTAACGCACTCTATCGCTGTGCATCATTTGTATAATGTTAGGATAGCACCTCTTACTGGAATGGCAATTGTCATGAAACGTCAAGAGTCCAGCTTTCTGATTGGCTCTTGCCATTGGACTCTTAACGTAACAATGACAATCGCCATTAGACAAAGAGTTGCTATCGTATCAATTTTTTATGAAATAAGGCCCTGGAGTACAATCAGATTTACATACAATGATATCGGTAAAAGTAACATCAACGAGCGACACGAAATGTTCGAAGTCGTAAGCTCAAAAGACACGCCAAATTTCAAGAAAATACAGTTGTAGAAACATTTTATAAAGTTCGCAAAAAGACCACGGAAATGTAAAGAAAATTATAACAAAAGGCGTATGGACAAATTTGTATAACACTTCGAATGAATAAAAAAAAGTACTTTAAAGCAAATAAACATATAGTTGTGATCATTGCAATCGCAAGCAAATGTCACAGTGTCATTCACACGTGAGAGATGGGTGTTTATGTTTCTCTGATCATGACTTTGTATACCACATTCATGTACATGTTTATATTTCTTTTAAATGTTATACACTTCTTTTCATTATACAGCGAAGGCTACACCATGCTTTTGCACGGGTTACAACCAAGCAGTAAGTTTCACACAAATTTAAACAGTCCAACTTCAAGATGTAATGATGGGTATGTGTGTGTATGTGTCTGTGTGCGTGTGTGTCTGTGTGCGGCTGAATAAAACCTCGAAAAATATCGAGGAGGAAGAAAAAAGCCGAAATATCCTGAGAAAATGGAACATAACACTATTCGTATTTTTCAGAAGTGCATAAGGGTCGAAATATAATACGAATCTATATGTCCATGAAATTATGTGTTTTTTGAGCTTTTTCACTTTCAGCAATTGGGCACCGTGACGCTGTAAATGATGTCTCCTTTTAACCTTTGTCCACTTTGCCACATCTTTCCATGATTTCTGATATACTATATTATAAAATAATATTGTATGCCTCCTAGCTGAAAATAAATTGCTAATCTCAAAACGTCCAAGGATGTTAATGATAATTACTTTGATTCTGTGTCTGAGATTATTGACATATTCTTATCGCCATCTGTAGGCATATTGTGTTTCATTATTGTTACCATTTTCAGGTCTGCTTAAAATCTACCCAGCATGGGACATTTTGAAGGATTTCTGATACAAGTTCACAAATGAAACGGGCAACTTAAAGAAACTCTTGGATGAAAAAAAATAGTCAATATAATATATAATGTATATTGTTCACTGTATAAGCTTTGGAAATTATATGCGTAAATTATTTCATTTCACCTCCCGGAAAAAGTCATAATGACTGTTTCTAGATACTGGCATATGTGTGTGTGCTTGTGCGTGTTATGAATATTATAGTATATAATTTACTTGCGTCACTCTTTTGACTCAAGTGCCGACTTTGGAGGTTGATAGGAAAGAGTCATAGCGTTTTCTTTTCCGTGGCTGTCGGCAAACGCTTTGAAATTGATGGGCAATAGGTCATTTTGGTGATTAAAAAAAAGAGAGGAATGTGGTGCGGAAATTGTTCTTCTCAAGTCTTGCCGTCAGTCGAGAAACAGATGATGAACGGCTAACAAATTTTGCAACCCAATGGTTGTTGGCAGTTGGACGTTGTGATACAACGACTGCATGCATAACATATTTTCATTCCGAAATGCTAATGCGTGTCCTACAGTTATTTCGCTTTGACACATTCGAGCGCATTCTTTCGTTACCATGGAAGTACCATGAACACGTTTTATGACGTTTCTGTGATACTGAGAATTCAATAATATTCTGCACTAATTGCCAGAACCAGTGAATCTCGACCTCAACAATCGCTTCCGTATGTATGGCGTGACCAGCATTTATCGTCGTTAATGTTCTAACGTTGATGTTCACACATGCAATGTATTCAAAACGTGTGCAAGAATTAAGTCTCAATTCTTCTTTTAACGAATTGTTCTATTTTTTTTCCCTCACAGAGTATCCCGTCCATCCAACTCCATCCGTGGACGGTAGCTGAGAAAGTCGAAAACAAACAGAAAAACCGCTTCCAAAACATAATTCCGTGTATGTGTTCATATTCCAAGTTGTACAATTGTAGAATATTAAATATGTAAAAAACACACACACACACACTTACAACCTTAGGTAGCACGAGCAGCACAATCAAGACATTCTGTCAGTACAGGAAAGGTACATGACACATATCAAAGATTCAAAGATTCAAAGATTCAAATCATTTATTATCATGCACTAAGGCATAAAAATCTTTTCAACAGTCTCCATTTCAAAATTTCACATTAAAAGGAAAATAAGTATATATTTATACATAACTGAAACGACAAGTAACATAACACTAGACAAAGTATATCAAATACACATATCATAATAATAAAAGTATTGCACTTGGTCCCAGCACATGTATATGTTCTTTGTGGAATTCTTGAAACAGATATTTTTTTTTAAAAAGCTGTTTTATTGTATTCTATCTAGTAACAGGGCATCTCATAAGAAATGCGATTCGGTTCCTGGGCACACGATTTCTTTTCTCTATACATCATCCAATAATCTGTCACCGAGTTTAGGGCAAGATTGTTGTTTTTTTTTCTCTCTCTCATAAATATTAATCAATGAATCTCAGCCATGGTTTGGAGATCTAACAATAATTTATAGGAACAGCTTGGAAAAGACGTGTCCCATTTCCTGTTTCAATTTAACAAGCCGATTGAATAAGAACATTTGTTCCAGATGTTTGAACGTAGTTTTTTTTTTTTCGTACAGACGACCATTCTCTGGCTAAACTGGACCCAATGGAGAGCGAACCTCATTCTGAATACATCAATGCCAGTTTCATCGACGTAAGTCATAAGCCTTATATTCTCTGGTGATCCGAAAATGAAATAGGTTTGCTATTCCACGGGTTCGTTATTGCGAAGCACACAATTCTCTTTACCTTGGGTGGTTATTCTGAAAATATAAAAGGGTTCGTTAATCCAAAAATGAAATAAGGTTCGTTATACCGAAGGTTCTCTAAAGTTGAAAGTGAAATAGAGTTCGTTATTCCTAAAATTCCTTAATCAGAAAAAGAAATAAGGGTCATAATTCCGAAGGTTCGTTGTTCCGAAAATTGAATAAGGTTCGTTTATCCGAAAAAGAGAATAAAATATTGCGAAGAATGGCTCATCTTGAGGTGGCATACTACGGAGGAATAGAAGCACTCCTGTTTTAATCAGTAGCACAATTCCAATTACGATTGTATTCCGGTTCGTCTGTAAGTATTTGTATCGTCTGTGTTTACACTTACATGTATACATGTCTGTGTGGTTGTGGGTGTGGGTGGGTGGTGTGTGTGTGTGTGTTTTATTTAATTTTCATCGGTAAATACTTAATCATTTTGTTTCCTCATAGCAATATCGTATCTTTTCGCTAAATGAAATTATTTCTTTTTCGGAATTACGAACCAGATTTAATTTTCGGATTAACGAACCTTGCGTCATTTTCGGATTGATCAATGAACCTTCGAAATTAGGAACCTTACCTCACTTTCGGACTAACGTCCCTCCATAAAAAAAAAAAAAAAACGAAAGTTTTTTTCGTTTTCACATCAACGACCCTAATTTCATTTTTGGATCAACGAACGCTTATTCATTCTCGGTATTACGAACCTTCGGAATAACGAACCTTCAGAATAGCGAACTGTATACAACCGTATTTTCTCTGCGATGATACATAAACTGTTCAAAAGTTAAAATCAAGAAAAGAAAAAGCAAGTAAGCCGCCTGCCAGTGCTACTGGCCATTTTTTTAAGAAGAGAGCAATTGGCTTTCAAATTGATGAGGAAAATTTAGCCTTTCAGTAAACCAGGAGACGGGTAAGACATCAAACTTCCGATTTTTGAAGCCCTATCAAATTTTTATATCAAGACTTGTCGAACATGAATTGTTGTCGTTCCCCATGATTTACACCAGATATAGCCATACAGTATTTTGTTCCAACCTGACATCCCGACTCCTAAAAGGAATGGATAACAGCACGTGTTTGTTTGTTTGTTTGTTTGTTTGTTTGTTTGTTTGTCTGTCTGTTTGTTCGTTCGTTCGATCGATTGTTTTCGTTACGGAACAGATTGATAACATCTGTAATCTTCACAATTCCATTGTTTCACAGGGATTCAAGGGAAAGAGAAATTATATTGCCGCCCAAGGTATGAATTGATATCTTAGTGCATAATGACTTAAATCATTTGCAATGAATGTTTGACGCTTGTTTAGTTTTACAACTCACTTGAAATCTACATCTTGGAGGTATTGGTACGTATTATTTTTCTCCTGAGTAGATTGTTACAATTAATTTATGCATGAATACATTGTGTTTCTCACCTTAAATGTGACATCCTGAAGCCATCTTACGAGCTGCTTTGAGATCAAATCTATATAGATACATATTAAAAGACCGTTGCAACCACTCACAAAAACAACAAAGGAACCGAAATTGAAGAGAAGAATCTAATTTAAATGGGTTCCTTTGAGATTTTGAACGATTAATACTTAAATAACTCCATTTTACTATCGATAAGATTACAAATAACATATTCTGTAATCATTACTTTTTATACATAACGATAAAATTACATCCAGACGAGTTCTTGAAAGAAAGTGATTTTTCAATCAAGAGTTTTGCGGTCTTCTTAGCAATGACACGCATCAGAAAAGATAGTGCTACTTCCGGTAATCATTATTCTCTGGTGAAAGCGCGTATGTTGCAGAGTTTACGTCAAACCTAGATTGATGAAAGCATCAATGTTGCAACAGTGTCATTTATGCTCTCTTACCTGTGATCATCTTTCAGGGCCAAACTCGGCCTCGATAGACGATTTCTGGCGAATGGTATGGCAATATGACTGCAGAAAGATCGTGATGTTGACAAAGTGCGTCGAGAGTGGAAAGGTAGTATTTTTTTATTTATATAACATTTATCCAATTTTTAATTGTATCCCCCTCCCCAGAACCAGGTTAGCAAAGGAAAATATACCATAGTTTCAAATTTACATAAGCAAATTTCAAATATATTTATCAATTTGAGAAAACAACTTAGCATTTTTATTTTGAAAGTTCTCTCCGTTTGTAACACGACTACAATACTGTATGTAATACGTAGAAACCATTTCTTTTTTCAAAACTAATTTAGTTAGAAATAAAAACATTTTTCATTATAGGTTTGCATACCGCTTTTTGTATCTGTATTTTGCTTTCCTAGGGAAAAAAAAATCTTTTCATTATCAAGTTCAGCCCATCAAATTTCTCTAACGTCAGATGTCTCTCACTTTCATAATTTGTGCCATGTTGAAGAATAGTTGATAAGAAACTTATAAATATCATCGAAAAGTTATTGTTCCCTTTTCTAAACAAGAAAAACAACATAACACAACGCACACATTCCATTCTCATTTTGTTGGTGTGTGTGTGTGTGTGTGAGTGTGTGTGAGTGTGTGTGTAGAAGTACATTTTGTTCTTTGTTTGTTCTTTGTAATAATGTCACCTCGCATTCTTCATATCATACAGAATAAATGCGACAAGTATTGGCCGGACAGCACGGCTACTTACGGAAGCATATCTGTTGAAAAGACAACAGAAGATGTTCATTCACATTACATTATAAGAGAGTTCAGCGTGAAGGTAAAATGTTTCTTACTTCTTTCACGTTTCAAAATTTGTTGCTCGTCTAAAATACATACTTCAGCTAAATCTTTAAGCTCCAACGTAATCAGGGGCAGATCCAGGAATTTCGTAAAGGGGGCGCAAAAATATTTCTGGTGCCACATCCGGGTTTCATTTGTTTTCCCTTTTTATTTCTTTTATTCTAAACAAAAAAGAAATGGCTGCCTGCTCCCTCTCGATCCGCCACTGGTAATATATTTAAACTAACAACCGCCCGCCATGCTGCTCGAAGCCTTTCATTATAGATCTAGTTTTGAAACGTATCAATACGTGAATATTGTGATGAGTCAGCATCTAAGCTCTTTAATGCATCGTGAGAATAACATTGGCATGTGCTTATCCGACGGATCCTGTAATCCTCATATATTTGATGCAAAGTTTTGATTGTAGTGTTTTGCTACTAATTCATATCACGCAGTTAATACTTTGCCTCAGTGATACAGACAAGAAAAAAAAAAGATAATTGCATTGTAGTTGCTCTGCTTTCATATTTGACATTGTGGGTTTGTTTTGACGGGGGTTTTGTTCTCAGATACAGCAGCTCAAACGTAATTGTGCAATTAAATCATAACTCATTTTTTTTACCACTGGTTGCCACAGCGAAACGGTTCAAGGCGAACAGTTGTACAATTCCACTACACCTCTTGGCCTGACATGGGAGTACCAGAATATGCCACGCCCCTTGTGAAGTTCATTCGGGTTATTAAGGAGCATAAGGCTGGAGAGTTAGAACCAACCATCGTACATGGCAGGTAAAGATGATGTTTTGGGGTCGTTGTTGTTGGGTTGTTGTTGTTGTTGTTGTTGTTGTTTTCAGTTTAGTTGTGTTTTTTGTTTTTTGTTTGTATTTTGCCTGAAAACATTCTTTTAAATGACTGGTTTTAATACTGGCTTGATTTTAATTGTGTTATCGTGTACGTGGTTCCATATCTCACACCGTAGTCATTTATTGTGCTCTGCGTCTAGAATAAATCTGTTCATATTGATATTGGCACTTGATCCCTTTATGGACTGCATTATTAATTTACTTGTGCTTCCAATGATTTAAACGAAGCTATATTTACAATCAAATACTTCTGTGGTATTTAGAGAAATCAGGCATACACAGTAATCACCAACAAACCTAGACCCTTCCAAGATTTGAGCAGTTTGTTTGTTTTTTCTACGAAAACTGGTCCCTCTGTTATTTCTTTTGGTTGAAAACGGCACCGTATATGTACGGGAGCAAAGGGAATAAGGAGATTTATGCAAAAAAAAAAATGTGCTTACTTCATTCAAGGTATTCAACAACATGTACGGAAATGAAATATACATCTTAGACTGCATGTCACATAAGACTAATTTTCCAAATGACATGATTTATTCTCAAAAGTACCGGTGTAGGAAGGACGGGAACCTTCATCACGTTGGACGCCATGCTGGATCAAGCCGAAGAGGAGGGTGTGGTCGACATCTACAGCTTTGTCAAAAACATGAGAGAGCAGAGGATAAAGATGGTCCAAGTAGCCGTAAGTTGCGAACCCCATTCCCCCAAAATGCTGTTTATTCTGGTAAGATAGTTGACTTGTAAAAACTAATAATCTACGTCCCCGTATATAACACGATCGTAATTTCGCTTTCGTCCCCATGCTGAAAGCAACACTTTTTTTCGGGCCCTGTGTATTACTTTGAAGATTGATATACTTGCAATAGAAAGCATTAATTTTCGATTTCCACGTTGTTATTTCCAGGAGCAATACGAGTTCATCTTCGAGACCTTGATGGAGACGTTCACTTGTGGTGACACCAGCATCACACATGATGACTTTCACCAGGTCTACCCTTCCCTCAGCCTTCCCAGCCCGGACACGGGAGCGTCGGTCTTACAAGAGCAGTTTGCCGTGAGTGGAGCAATGTACAATTTTCCCTTAAACTTTTTAATATACCAAACAACTCTCATAGATCTGGAGACGAGATTATAACAAACAAACAAGAAACATACACAAAAACACAAACAATCTGTACAGGGGGTAACTGAACATTGTTTTCAGGATGCTATAAGGGACGAAATATCCTAAAATAGCATAAAGAGAAAGAAAGAAATAGAGGAAAGAATGAAATCATTGACTTTTAAGTTTAAATCATGTGCTACGTGAAATAGGTGTTTCATTGCTGTCTGAAAAGAATCGACTGAGGAGATAGTGCGAATATGTACAGGAAGTTTGTTCCATAGAAAGGAACGTGCATGAACAAAAGACCTGTCACCCCACATGGTTTTTGTTCAAAACATGATGTGAAATTATGAAAATCGTCTAGACTTCCGCTTTGATAATTATTCTCTTCACGCCACTGCAGTGCACTGCCTCACTTAGAGGCAGTTTAAGGGTCTTGTTTAACTTTGGGATGTAAAAAATATTCAACATATCACTTTTGATGCATGTGTGTAGGTCAGCTGTATCACAAAACATCCTACCATATAAGATTATTGAAATAAAGCCTGAAATAATATAGAAGATATCACTATTTTTTCTCATTAAATCATAACTGTAGACGGTTTAGTTTCCCACATTTTCATTATAACTGTTGTTCACATTTTGTATATTTAAAAATACTTATCACTGATTACACTGGGTTCAAATTTTTACATTGATTGTTTCTATCCTTAACTAACATTTTTGAACTATTTTGAAGCACTAATGCTGGGTTTTTATTTCACCTACAAATGGTGAATTATGCCTTCAATCAAAATAATCCAACGGTGAACAACGTATAGTTGTGCTGTTTATTTTGTATTGTTCTGTGTCTCAAAAGCACCTTGACACTCACACTGTGAAGCCAGAGGACAATGACCACCAGGCAGCAAAGGATCCTGCCAATATCAACAAGAACAGATACCAAGATAAGATCCCAAGTAAGTCATAGACTCATAACAAGCTTAACGTCTTACGATCCACGAAATAATATGTTTGATTGGCCTTTTTTTTAATTTATGGCAGAAATGACTATCACACTAATTCCAAGTAAGGTCATGGGAGAATTAAGAAAAAAAGATGTTATTTAGTAATGCTACTTGAGATGTTGGCTTCTTCGTGTGGTTAAGTGTAGGATGACTAATTTTAATAGATTATCATCCCTTCCGGGTTATGCACTGCTAACACGGTGACTAAAGCCTTTGTTTAAAATTGGCAGTCTCTGTGCATATCAATGCACGACATCGGTAAACAATAACACGAGTAGGCCCTATAGTAAACCGACAGCCAATAGGCTGTCTGAGGCTTGCCCGTGAGGAGAGTGGATTGTACCGGTGGATTGGGCTTGTCTTAATATAATATCCTAAATACAGATGATTGTATCCTTCTATTCAATTCAATTAAATTTAATTCAACTTTATTTTCATTTCCATTAAATAAACACGGAAAATTATATACAACGCATTAACAGAACATATTTGTAATAATTTCAAAAACATACATTAACAAAATACATGTGATCATGAGTAACAACATAATTACATTTTTAAGGTATATGCATATGCATGTACAAGGATGGGAATGGAAATGGAGGGTCCCACTAAAAAACCAAGCTTGTATGATATGGGACCCTCAGAAATACATAAGAGAACGAATAATGACTTCATTAAACTACAAACAAACAGATATATGAAACAAAATCAAAGAAACCAATGTCAACTGACATAAAATGAAAGAACGGGAAGGAACGAAAAAGAAGAAAGGAAAAAGGAGGGGAAAAAGGGAACAAAAGAAAAAAATGAAACTGCAACACACGCCATCATGGAAACAAGCAAACTGGATTCCATGATGTAGGAGTAATAAGACGCACCCTGGAATGATATTGCGAAGAATTCGGTCCATATACCGGAAAGAATGCAGAAGAGCGGACATATAAAAAGGCATAATTATTCAAAACATGCCATTTAGGGAAAACACCTACAATGCATCATTATGAATATCTTTAAGTTAGACAGATATATGGTCAGCATTTACTGACATGTCAGTAGCTTATGCACACATTTACAGCAATGAATAAATAAATAGATAAATAAATACATAAATGAGTAAGTAAATAAAGTTCTTCCTGGTCCTGGTAACCAGAAGGTATGCCGGACGTTTGGACGTCTTATAGCAACAATTTGCAGTTTAATTTTGAAGATTGTTTTTTGCTTTTTGTGACAAAATTGTATCTTTTTAGGTGAAATTGATACCATGTCACCATACATGCATACATCTCTTCGACTTCATATCTCTTATGCGGATTTGATTTTGATTTAACCGTTATTCCGTGTAAACTATACACTTAACATTTTAGCCGACAAGTCGAGGCCGTGTCTCCGTACCGCAGTAGAACATGGAACCAACTACATCAACGCCTCTTTCTTACCTGTGAGTATGATGATATTTCAATGCCTATCATGGCTAAATGTCATTTGAATAAAAAAAAAAAACAATCATCATGGTAAGAAAATTTTGCAGAGATAATGCATTGACATTCTCCTGTATTTCTTTTACCAAATCATTGGTTTTGATGGGATGATGATACATAATGGAATTTCCTGCCTCGTCCAATGGATATTTTCTTTCGTATTCCTCTCACTGTTCACGGTCTCATGAGGAAGGTGAAAAGAAAGGCTTCGTTAGTTTGTTTGGGGGTTTTTTTTGTAGGTTTTTTGCCACTTTCCTGGTTTCATTACAGTCTCTGGCGACCTTTGCTACTTTGTATTTCACCAGGTCGCAAATGTGAACAAATAGATGTTTGGGTTATCAACTAAAATAACTATATTTATGGCGTCAATTCAGCACTTTTTTCATTTTCATATCATCCTCTATCGATTGATTTAGGTACAGATGATAAACTGTTGTAACGTAGCAGATGTTATAGGGTATGCAAATGGATTTTTGACAGGTGTATAGCGATCATTGTCATCTACCACATTGTCTTAATCTAAATCCTCCGTGAAAACATAATATTTATTTGTAACATGTGCACTTTAATTCATACGGTTTATGCTGTGTGTTGTATATAGGTAACCTGTTATTGTGAACTGGAATGTAATTTGTTAACGTGCTTTGCGTGTGGGGGAGGTGTGTGTGTTTGTGTATGTGTGTGTGTCTGTGTGAAATAGCTGATAGTAAAGCAAAAACGAAAACAAAAAAGCTCTTAGGAAACACCAGTTTGTTATAACGCGCTATAGCGGTTTTATGCTATTATAATTTCGATGATTTTTTTTTCAAGTTTTTCCTTCTCTTGTCGGTTTTTCAGGGGTGCATGAAAAATGACGCTTACATAGGCACTCAGACACCACTTCCTCACACAGTAGTGGATTTCTGGAGATTGGTCTACGATTATAACATCACTAGCATTCTCATGTTGAATGGACGGCCTTCTGAACATCCGGTATTAACCTTTTCATTGATGTATAATTATCTAATCATGAGCACATGTGTTTTTATGTTTGTACGTATGGACATTATCGCATTTCATATTGTACAGTTATTGTTACGCATGTACATATCTATCCAATTGATTTGCACTGATTTTCTATGTACAGCGTCTTCGTAGAAGTCTCATCTGTGCATTTTTGTTTTAGAATATGACCCAATATTGGCCTGAAAAGAGCCAAGTGAAGATGACTTGCGGCCCGTTTGTTGTCACTCTCGTGGATGAGGAGCTTGGTGTGAACATTACCAGCCGGACGCTTCACCTCACTAACACTTCTTCTCAGGTAAAGTAATCATTATTTTCCAACTGCAAATGTTTCCATTCGGATATGAGCAACTTTCTATGAAATTCATCAAATAATTTAGTTCTAATGAGGAGGTATAATAGCCGTCCTTAGCCGAAGGAAGAGGATAGTTATGACTTTTATGATTAGTTTGTTGTTGTCGTTGTTTTGCTTTTGTCTGTTTATTTGTTCGCCAAACTTTATTCCAGAAGGTCACTTTTACAAAGTGAAAGGGCGATGTTTTATTTTGATTGTTTTGATTTGTACGGCAATCACTTTCCTTATCAAGAGGTTAACCTGTTTGAAATAGACTATACATGTATTCCTATCGACAGAGAACACCTACAAGTATAATAAGCACAAGCACTCAAGATGTCTGAGCAAGTATGAAGCGAGACATGGTAAAACTCAAATCAGCGATACCGAGCTTTACGAGAAATCAAACTTCACGAAAAAAACTCAAACCTAACGACGCAAAAGTTGCCAACGAACTTTTGAGTGCATTATTTCACAGTGTCAAACCAAGGAGGTTGAAGAGATGGAGTAACAACATAGTTATTTCCGTTGATCTATGTTCGAAGCCGCCGCTCAAAAATATTTGAAGCATATGCCAAACAGGATCTGCCGCGCCGATACAAAGACAATTGACTCGTGTCTCATTGCATAATCACCAGCCACTTTCAAAGGAAGATATGTCTTTGTGATGGTAATTACTTTTCGCCATCCCTTCTCATAAAAGCTAGGTGGTACAGACACGAGGATGAGCGAACGGAAATTGAGGAAAAAATGCTGAAATGAAGATGAAAATTACTCGACTGGGCATACACGGGCACCAATCTGATATATCTATCAATAAAGAATTATACTTGAAGATTATTACATGTTATGCCCCAGTCACATATAAACACGGATGCTCAAGGATCTACACGGTGATCCGGGGAGATCCGGGGACGTCCGGGATTTTGGTATGACTGTACACACGGTATCAACACGGCAGCTACACGGACAATGCCCCAGTCACATAATTATAAACACGGATGCTCTTAAGGATTTACACGGTGATCCGGGGAGATCCGGGATTTGGTATGACTGTACACACGGTATCAACACGGCAGCTACACGGATAAGGCCGGAAGAGCGCGGCGTCTACACGGACAAACACGGCATCTACACGGATCACCACGGCATCTACACGGATCACCACGGCATCTACACGGCAGCCACACGGACCACCCCGGATTGCTCTGCCAACACGGCAATCCCCGGATAACGCCGGATGTTTTTGACCTCCAAAAGTTGCCGTGTTGGCCTCCCGGCGTCAACACGGATCTCTCCCCGGATCAGATCCGGGGTGGTCCGGGGTGGTCCGGGATGTCTATGTGACTGGGCCATTAGGCCGGAAGAGAGCGGCGTCTACACGGACAAACACGGCATCTACACGGATCAACACGGCAGCTACACGGCTCAATACGGCAGCTACACGGCAGCCACAGGGACCACCCCGGATTGCTCTGCCAACACGGCAATCCCCGGATGACGCTGGATGTTTTTGACCTTCAAAAGTTGCCGTGTTGGCCTCCCGGTGTCAACGCGGATCTCTCCCCGGATCAGATCCGGGGTGGTCCGGGGTGATCCGGGATGTCTATGTGACTGGGGCATCAGTTTCATTGGGGAAATTAAGTCGAAAAGTGATAAAACCAGCTTTCCAGGATGGTACAGTTTTAAACATTTTCACATAATACAGCTCTGATTTACACTTTTGCGCAAATTTCTGAACGGAATTGACTTTTGTTTTACATGCTTTATCATTAAGTGAAATTTCATTTCATTTAATAAGTAAATAAGCAAAATATGGCCAACATCATGATGAAAGTAATTTAAGTAATATTCTTTCCAAAAATACGGGTGTTTTTAATAAACTGAAGAATGTTTTTCCAAGTCAAATCCTGCTTAATCTTTATTCTACTTTGATTACTCCGTACCTTAATTATGGTATTCTTGTTTGGGGGAATGCACCTAGAAATCTTCTTGACATATTGTTCCGTGTTCAAAAACGCGCCATCAGAAATATTAACCATGTTGGATATTTGTCCCACACGAATGATTTATTTTTCAAGAATAAGATACTGAAAACATCAGATGTATTTAGTTACAACGTCGGCATATTTATGTATAAATTTTCTGCCAAGGAGTTACCGGATGTTTTCACTCGCATGTTCAGGAAAAACTATTTGATTCATAATCATCCTACCCGCCAAAGTGACGCATTTCACCTTCCACGTACTCGAACAATTTTCGCTAAAAAAAACCGATAATATATACGGGCCCTAGATATTGGAATGACCTCTCCCCCGAAATAACAAGCTGCTCGTATTTATATTCCTTTAAACGCAAATTAAAAGAGTCTTTATTACGCGTTTTCAAATCAGCCCGATGTTTCGAAATAGCGCGCTATTTTGCTGACTATTTTCTGCGAAAAATATCTCAAGCTTGGATTTTTATCGGGCTGATGTGAAAACGCCTTTCGAGTGCATATCTTGCAGACACTGAATAATTGTAATGTCTTATGTAATATTGTGGTATGTTATTGTCCGATCAAACATTCTTGTCAACACGCTGCAGATTCCATTTTGGGTCTTGCTGTCAGGCTCTCCGAATTCATCATTATCAATTCCACATTCTACTTCGCTTCCCTCTCTTCCTCTTTCCCTCTTTCTCTCAGTAACTTTCTATACAGAGCTTGACGGCAGGCACCAAATGGCTTGATAGCTGTACACGTGTCTTACTGATCATATCCTGGCGTGGCTTTAATACAACAACAGTTTATAGTGTATATACCAAAGTAGGCTTTATGATTATGCAAATTTAATCATGTTGTACTTCTGAAACCAATGATAGCTCGGTCACAGTAATAGTTCACATTTTAGTTTTGTTTTTTTCTTATTTGGCACCCTTACATCATCTTGTCTTATCTACTATCCGTTCTCCGTTTCTTTTTCACAAACACTGATTACTCGGGGCTTACAGCCAAACAAGCTTGCTTTCATGTAGGTCCCGTCATACTTTTCTTTGATCAACCCATCTCGATTTCGAATTTGACCAGTTATTACATATAATTACTGTGTTATCATCATGTATATTGTTTGTGTTTTGCACATTGTTTACAAGGTGAAAGAACTTGTTTGATTTCTGTTATAATGTCCATAAATGAGAAGTATAGAAATAAAATGAATTGAATTGAAAATGAATTGAATTGAAAACGTTCAAAATGAATCTTCAGATTGCTCAGCAAGACGGCGGCTTGGAACATCGATCATCAAAGGCACAAGTGCACATGTGGAATTCTTTTGCACATCAATAGAAATCTGGCAACTGTTTGAATAATTACAGCCAGTTGGAACTCCATGTATAAAACCTCCTCGATCAAACCCTGTTGTGTGTGCTTATTTGCTTTGTTTTCTGTGTGTAAAATACACTGTACACAGTCAGGTGAGCGAATCGTACACCAGCTAGAGCTGACAACGTGGTCACTTGCTGCGGATGTCGCCTCATGTCCTGAGTCTGTCGCAGAGCTGTATCGGAGAGCAAACGGCTTGAAGGACGCCAGCGACGGCGAAGACGCTCCCATCTTGGTGCACTGCAGGTGACATCACGCTCTTTCCTTTAGTATAACCCATGTCTTTCAATTCAACTCTTGATCTTTCTCTGCCAATTGCATTTTAATTCGAATGCTGAATTTCTTTTCGCCTTACATCAAATTCACGTGAAGCTTGATATAACTGGTTAATGTCTTATTTGGCATTTAAGCTACCTGAAAAGAAACACATAAAAGATCAGTATAATGTAATGACCTTTTTAACTTACCAGGTAACAAAATTCAACACAAAAGTCCAAGAAATGTTTGCAATCTGTGATTGTCATTATATTGCAAACAGTGATGGGGAAGGAGCAACAGGATCCTTCATTTCCGTCTCATCCGTGATCGATAGGATAGAATCCGAGAAGGTGATCGATGTCTTCCAAGCCTGTAAGAAACTGAGGACCGTGAGACAGGGGGCTGTAGCATCGCTGGTAAGCCGCCTTTATCTCCCAAGCCGTCAGAGTCAGACCCCGTTTACAGTGCGAGGCTCGGCCGCGGCTCGACCGCGGCGGAGCCCGCCTTCATTTCTGTGTAAACGCGCAAAAGGCCAAATGCGGGGCCAAAATTGGCCGCGCATTTGGCCACGCTCTGGAGGTGGTCTCGGCCGCGGCCGAGCCGCGGTCGAGCCCGGCCTTTTCTCAGAGTAAACGCAAACTGGGCCAAATGCGCGGCCAATTTTAGTCTGGCTTCCAAACCCTCTGCCCGTACTTTTCGCTATTCAGGATATCAACCCCCTCAACGTCGAAAACTAGTATAGTTTAAGGTGGTTTTGTCTTGCAAAGGATTGTTCCTTCGGAAAAGGCCTTAGCCCGAACGGCGACTTCGTCGCCACGGAATCCAGTTGGCAAAGGGTCTGAAAACCAGACTATACCAAATTGCGTTTGTTTACAAGCAGAGCGCCACTACGACAAAATATTGAAAGGTTTGAATTAAAAGCGCGGCCGAGCCCGGCAGTGTAAACGGACAAAATTGCGGGGCTCGGCCCCGCAATTGAGGCTGGGCTCGGCCCCGCAATTGAGGCTGGGCTCGGCCGCGGCTCGGCCCAGCCCCGCACTGTAAACGGGGTCTAATACTGAGTACCAGGCCTGCTATTCAAGCCTTGTTTAGAAGGTCCAAAGTAAAGGCTCATCCTGCGAATGCGAATGTTAATGCCGCCGTTATTGTTTTTTAAAGATAGCATCAGTTTTTTTTTTTCTTCTGGGAAATCAAAAAAAAAAAGAAAAAAGAACATGTTACTATCATCATACAGATGATGTTCCTGGGCGACAATTTCTTGCGAAATGCTTTTCTCAGGCTAGTTAAAACAAATTATGATTCTACTTTGACATTTAATTTTTGAGATGCATTCGTTTGTTCCTGCACAGAAACTATCGAGGCAATTGAATAGAACTCTCCTATCGTTACAGTAACTTCCGAATCTGAGTAGGCCATGTTTATATCGTTCTGTGTTCTTGTATGTGTGTACGTGTTGTGTAAATCTATGTAGATAAGCCTACGTATGGCTTGAAGGAGTACAATAATCTGCTACAAGCGTATACGTTTGCTTGTTCGGCCACAAGATTTCTTGGTTTATTTCTGCATTGAAATAAGCAATTCTATCGTGACTGATTTCTTCATTTGAAATTGAATGTGAAGTGACTTCATTTTAAGCTATTTTCGTATCCACCTATTGACCGGGTACATCCGTTAATACAATAAGCAAAACGTGCACTAAAAAGGTTAACAGAAAAATAAAACCCGAGTGATCAAAATGTTTACTTTGTGTGCAGCAATGGTCGAATCACTTCAATGTATTTAGAGCTTCAAGAAGCAAGATTTTCATTAATTTTCGACAAGTGAAATCACGTTACGTTAAAATACAATATGCATTTGCATAAATGACTTCTATTTGAAAGCGCATTAACGTCATTACAATGTAGGTGTTTTCTACCAGCAACTCTTTGACTTTTTATGTTTTTGCAGGCGCAATACGAGTTCATTCACGCTGTAGTCAAGTCGTATCTTGACTCAACAGAAATGTATATGAACTTCTGAGCACACAGTACGCGACGCTTGTACCAGGGCTGGCTATCTCTGCGGGTTTAACTCGTCGACTCACCTTTGTCTTATTCTTGCTAATCCAGTTCATCGATAGGACCATTAATTGCTACTTATAGGCAAAACTTTAATACAATGACTGATTAAGTGATATAATCTTTAAAAAAAAAAATTATACAACAGATATACCGCATCAAACCACATGAGTGTGGTTTGTGAGACTTAATTGATGAATGTATGGTAATATGTAGAGCAGTCACGTAGAAAAGTAGATAATCTCATATATATGTACATGTACGATGTATGTGTTCGCGTGTAAATAATGCGCTGTTATAAACGATCTGCTTTAATTACTCCTCTGTAGCCGTAATACAATAATCTTGTAGTGGCCTCCGTGCGTTAAGAACATTTGTGACACAAAGATGATGATTATCGGAAACGGACTGAATGGGTTAAAGAACGCGTAAGCACGAAGCCCATCAGCCCGCTCTAAATCAAGTTCGAATGAGGATATTAAAGAGGTGGTGAAACACATTATCAAATGCAATCTTCTTCCACCACCCACTCACTGAAAAGACATCATGCTTTCGGTTGTATCAAAAATATCCAGTATAATTATCAACTTCTTCAAGAGTCTTGATTTTAAAAGTTGATAAACCATGTATTTTCTGTCTTTCCCTTGACAAATAGTCATGCGGTGGATCAAGGTTCCGATATTTAATACCTGCACAACTCTAAAAAGCGTCAATCTATATTTCTGTATACGGTAATGTTGCCTTCAGTATTGTCAGATTCGGTAAAAAGATACAATGTCACGACAAAAAGGTTGTTGAAATTATTCTATCAAAACTCAAATGACAGCAGATATCACATGCAAACTATTCTCCTAAAATAATGTCTTAGAATTTCATTTAAGCTTAAATGTGTCTTGATAATATTGGTGCTTGCTGCAAGGTTTCCAATGCAAGTATCTTTCACCTTATGTAGGCACAGCACTGTCGCGATTTTGTATGAAAAAATAGAAATTGAAAATAAAATAAAAAATGTGCGTGCAATGAAGGATCCTTTTTGAAGTCTAGGCAGCTCAAATCAACCTGGTCGATTACGTTGGCATTTACAATGGATCCTGATGAACTGAACGAAAACCGTGGTTCTTGTTTTAATGCATTACATGATGTAAAACGCCTTGCTGGATACCTCAGTTCCATCCGCTCTGTGGTACCTCTTTATCTGTATAATGTAAACTGTAATGAAATTCGTATTTACGATATATTACTTTGTTCTATTTTCATTAAGTATACTTTTATTATATACATAATAATACACAGAAGTACAATTTTTTTTCTGCAGTTGCAATGACATATAAATTCCGACAATTCATTAAAACATCCTTTTTTAAAAGGTTAAAAAAAGTCAAGAACTGTTTGATAGTCAAAAAATGCAAAATACAAAATCAAGTGGGAAGTACAGATGTTACTTAACATGTATAACTCGGTATAGTTTCAATGATGATCTCATTGTATGCGACATCACGATTTCGTGTTTGTTGAACGGGAGAGATATGTGTAACGGTCAGATTCCTCGTTTTTCATATTTGTAAGCGAGAAAATTGACATTGAAAGACCAGAAATGAAATACGTATGATTTCTATCTCTTTGCAATAGCATTTGGCGTTTCATTCGTTTTCGTATGAGGTCCATTCCTACGGAGCTTTACAGATGTTTTGTTGGTACCATGGTACGATATAATTAGCCTAAAGGTAAAAACAAGCACAACGTCCACGGTGTACGTATTGGAACTCATTACCAAATAACATTAAGTCATGTCAAACATTAAGATTGTTTAAAAAGTCCCTCAAAAGGTCATTATTACTGAATGATTGAATCATTTATGAAAAGTTGATCTCTCTTATTTTGTATCTATATATCTTTGTATTTTGTGTGTGTGCGCGTGTGTGTGTTTTTATGTGTTCCCTCATTAATCTGACTTGTAACATATGCCGGTAAAATACCTCATTAGAAGGTTTAAGAGAACTTACTTCCTCACAAGGCTTCTGAAGCTTTCCTCCAAGTTCTCTTTTTTCATTACACATTTAAGTTAACCAAAGGCTGTATTCCTCAGTTAAATAACTAAGTGCGTTATTCTGTTGATTTGTTATATTTATTATGTTATACATTCTAATCAATTATTGTATGCTTTGTATTTATGTATGTATGCATTGCATGTTTGTTTGTTTTTATCGTAGAAATGAATAAACGAATTGAACTGAACTGAAAAAAAACAACCGTTAAGTGCTTTTAGGAGTATATCAAACTGAAATATATCTTCTTTTCTTTTTGATCTCCACTTTAAAGTTTACTACGAAATTGTTGATACTGCTATGCATCATGAAATCTTCGGGCAACATAGGATGTTTAATTTCTTGCAAGTACGATGACGTTGAAACCGAAATGGGTTGATGTTACGTAACAATATAATATCTTTTAATGATGGTAATGGTATTTGAGACTTACGCAACATCTCCTTCAGATGTCCTCCATCTCGATGAGATTTCGAGAGTTTTTCCTTGCTGCCAACAATGCCGATACAACATCAGACAAAGTAATCCTGTGTAGCTAAGGTTATGGCGAAATACTAGAAATGCTCGAAATACCCTTCACGCCTCCGAACATATCGTCCCTACAGTCAACAGTGTCTAGTTTCTTTCTCTTGCTGCCATTTCCACATCCTGTCCATGAAACCATCGTATGGCGATTAGTCACGTGGTATCGGTGGTAAATAGGCACCAAAAGGAAGAGAACACCAGAAAGGGCGTAGACACCGATGCACACATAGAGAGCGATTCTGTACGACCCTGTCCTATCCACGCTTTCACCTATCAAAGAGAAAACAGACAAATAATAGGTCAAAATTTGTTACATATAACGAAGTGCAACTCACCATTCGAGTTGACTGAAGTACAAAATATCATGCCGTCAAACCCCCGTTTGAGGCGAGACCCCATCGCCAAACGAAGCTTATGGGGTGCTATACCCCCTAACGATTCCTCGTTTGAGAAGTGGGAGTAGATGTATTTGCCCACTGCAAAATAACTTTCTACTCAGGCGTGGCAAACCTGGAGGCCAAGCCAGGGTTTAATGACTGCAACAGCTGTCATATTACGTAAGAGCATGATAAGGATATCTGCCTGTGGCAGACCATTCAAAGTGCACTCAATTTTCTCTATTCTTTCTAAAGTTTTAGATTTAATATTCTATTGAGAAATTCTAAAGTCATCCGTTTTGAATTTCGAACGAAAAAGATTGACCCATAAATAACGAAAATACAGGAATAAGAAGGAGAGCATTGTAGAAGTTTGTCCACACACACACGCACCATGGAGCTACATAGCCCATGCCAACTAAAAACCAAAACAATCTCCTCCTCTCGCAGGTGCCCCCCCCCCCCCCTGTGGCGGTGACTGATGCTTAGATTAGGCCAGGGTCAAGAAACAGGTGTTTTATATCTTTGGTTTTTAAGTCCTTGATTGCCAAGATATACACTGGCATAGGGGTGTAGCTTCTTCAAACGAGAGATTTGCCTCATGCTTGTTTTTTTTTTTGAATATATACAAATTTACATGAAAAGAATAACAGAAGTTCCATCAAAGTCGGATATACAATAAGAAGGTAATGCAATTAATCTCAAAGTTTCACTTTTTTTGCGAAAATGGTCGTATCAGCAGCAGCCATAAATATGATATATGGGAGATGAATAATGAAGTGCCACACATTTTACTGAATTTCTACTAACATTTTAGGAAAATGTAATATTTCTCAACCCAGCCGATGATTATTGACATCGAACTTAAAGGGATGGTACAGTATTGGTGGGGATGAGAATTGGGCTTGTAACTTTTTGCGAGATACCTAGAAAACACTTATGATATAGTACAGAGCATATCATTTTTAGAGGAATTCAGAGTTTATTCGATGATAATCGGGTTTGGAATGACCGAAACATCCAAAACCAAAAACAAAGTAAAACAAAGCAAAAGTAATGAAGTGTGGGTCCCACACTTTATTAGAATCGCTCTTTTTTGGATATCTCATCCATTTCAAAACCAATTTTCATCAAATAAACGTTGAATTCCCCACAGAATTTCATGATCTTTCATATTTCATAAGAGGTTTCTCATCATTTCACAAAAAAAAAAGAATTAAAAACCTGAAAAAAAGGTCTCGACCAAAACTGTACGCTCCCTTTAAGTCATGTAAATTCACCATCACGGGACATGATATTATCAGTGTATGTTTTGTTTTGTTTTTTGTTGTTTTTTAATTGAATATCATTATTTACGTTGACATTTCATGGAATTACATCTTTAGGTACTCTCAAGGGACAAATTTTCTAATTCCCTCAAACTTGCTAAAGTCATTCTCATTTTCATATAAAAACAAAATGATCCCTCTTTAATTTGATTTCATTTCTTGATTATAGGCCAATATCCATTTTACCCCCGATATGTAAAAATCCTATGTACGGGTCTAATTTGTCCTAATAAACAGTTATGTATTTATGCCAAATCAATCTGGGTTTTTTATTTTCAACAATTAATTAGACAATTCTATGTCTGTGGTTTGTTATAGGTGAAGTCTTTTTGAAAAGATAACATGCACGAGGGGTTTTCATGGATGTATTCAAAGCATTTAACACAAGTGACCATGATATAATTATGAATACATAAATCAAGATTGTACATTGTATTTAAGAGGATAAAAGCTATTTTGGTTTATAAACTACCTACATAACAGCCAACAATATGTAAGCTTTTCTTTCCATAGCTCATCGCTATGTGGTGTACCACAAAGCTTATTTAGGGTCCATTATTGGTTATCATAATATTCCTTCTTAATATTTGCCGACAATACAATTATTTTTTTTTATTTCAAAATCTATTAACTCTTATCGCTTGACTAGAAAAGTGTGTTACTTTAAGTGTCATAAAAGGAATCTAATAAATCATTTATTATCAACAAATCAAAATATATTCAC
The DNA here is from genome assembly GCF_040938485.1 of Diadema antillarum. NCBI lineage: Eukaryota > Metazoa > Echinodermata > Echinoidea > Diadematoida > Diadematidae > Diadema > Diadema antillarum. Next base: position 2,271,413 of record NW_027270992.1, on the reverse strand, counting down.
TTCCTATTAAACTTCAGAACAATAAACATACGCCCGGGAACTGTAATGAATCCATTGAGGGGATATTCCCAAACTGAAAATAAAAAATATATATCTACATAAAATTTCTGCGAGTTGCCATTGATTGTAATATACCAGTAAATTTGAAAGAACATAGAGCCAGAAACACAGTGAAACTTCTTTAAAATTAAAAGGTTACACTGAATGATTTCTCTTAATCTCACATAATTATTTTTTTTTTAAATCTCGCAGTTCATATTACAATACTGTTTGGGAAAACACAAAAAGAAAATAACAATGTTTATTATTTCGTCGAAAGATAAAGAGGACAAAACGCAAAACCACAAATTAGATGGAGATAAATTAGCTACGTAGGTAGTTGCCAAGCGTGTGCTATCACGCAGAATTCAAGAATCTGGTTTTAGACTGGTACACCATTCTTGTGGATGGTTTTCTTTCTTTCTTTTTTTCCTGGCTTTGTTTTTGTTTTTGCAGTTGTATAGCGTGTTAGACGGTATATCAATTGCGTATTTAGAATGTTAAATACTGTGGGTTATTTGTTTTATCAAATCTACTTGTATTTGAAAACACTCCTCTGTCCCTGCTCATTCAAATAGTGAGAATCATACCTAGGACGGAAGCAAGAATCACCCCAAGGCCGAAGCTCATGGCCAGCAGAGTAGATATTGCTCTGCCCTTGCTCACCCCGAAGACATGATTGGTGATTGAGAAGGGAAGACTGTCCCCCACGCTCATGACAACCGCTCCTTCCACTGCAAAAAAAAATAGGAAAAAGCAGACACACAGATGAACAAAATAATAATTAATGAAGTAAATACATGCATATATATATATATATATATATATATATATATATATATATTAAATAGATTAATGAAATAATAATGAATGAATAAATCTATAAATGAAAAAGAAATTGTTTAAAGGACAAGTTCACCTATATAGACATGTGGGTTGAGTGAATGCAGCAATATTAGTAGAACACATCAGTGAAAGAACATGTTATAGGGGGTTTTATGAACTTATCCAAAGTGTTTGATAAGTTACAACATGATATTCTACTTAAAAAGTTACAATTTTATAGAGTTCGCGGAGTTGCACACTCGTGGTTTAGGGATTATTTATTTTGTAGACAGCAATACGTTGTTCATGTGTATAATGACATGTCATCCCGTTTTTTAGAGATTAGATGTGGTGTCCCCAAGGCTCAATATTTAGACCCCTAACCTCTATTTTTTGTTACATATTAATGATATCGTAAATTCGTCGTCTATGTTATCATTTACACTTTATGCCGATGATAATATCATTTTTTTACTCATATGTTAATATAGATACGTTAGTTTCCATACATAATGCAGAGTTGCCAAATGTACTGAATTATAAATAAATAAATTATCACTTAACTGCCAATCTCTAGCGGCACTTACCGACCAGTAGGGTCATAACTCCTGCAAGGCTTTCGGACACAAGCAGGCAGGCCATGACGGTGATTCCTGTCGTACTGGCAATCGTCGAGAGATAGAGCTTGTGGAAAGGCAGGCTGTCGGAGACGATGACGATAACAACTTTGCCGACCATGAGTGCGATACCGACGGCGACCACTGCCTGGGCACCATTAGCCTCGGTGAAACCAAGCGACAGCATGTATGTGACCTGGCAAGAAAAACAGAAAGTCGAATATCTTGATTTGTCACGATATTCTTATGGAAATCATAGCTCCTCGAAGTGAAAATCTGAAATGTGTAACAAGTGTTGCTACATTTGAATAAAACTTAGAGAAAGGGTTTTTCGGTTCTAAAATACTGTTTGAACAATGCTTTGCTTTTTATCACCTCATTTGCATGATATTCTGTTATTATAACTTTACCAGTGTCAGTGGATTGCGTTCGGCACAGGGGCAGATCCACTTTTTTTATAAAGGGGGGGGGGGGGGGGGTAGTGGGATTGACCCAATGACAATTCTCTCGCCAAACTGGCTGACAAAACAGGAAATGATTTTTTTTTTTTTAAAAAAAGGTCTTCAGTGTTTGCCAATACTGCTTTCCCCAATGCGGCTGACAAAAATAAATAAATGAATGAATGAATAAATAGACATCAAAATGAAATATATAAGATAAATAAATATATTGATAAAATCTATAAGAACAAAAGAAATAAGAAAAAACTCTTCACGTAATGCTACATGATCTAGCGAGAAAAATTCTGACGGAGAGCATATTATATTATGCCAAATGATTTCGTGTGCAAATCCAATGCAAATTGTGTTTTTTGTTTAATTGATATAAATTAGATTATTTCAACTTTTGAACATTGAAATTAATCAAATCTAATGTAGATAAGCTTGAAAAAGTGCCTGCAACAAATTTTGGCCAAAAAACAATAGAAAACAAAGGTCGAAAAAACAATAAAATACATGAGAAATTAACAAAACAATAAAAAAACAAAAGACACTGATTTTGATTGCGCTATTTTTTTACAAGAAAATTGTTTGATGTGTCTTGAGGAACTCTGAAACAAAAATTTAGCAATCCTTCATTCTTTTTGATGGAGTTATAGGCCGAGATCTTAAGGGGGGTCAAATTGACCCCCCCCCCCCCCCGCAGTAAAAACTTGATCTCAAATAGCCCAGTTAGAATAGGGTTAAATTGAAATGTTTTTTGAGAAACTAGGTGAGTATTGTGTGACCAGCACGCACCCACGGAGTAAACACTAATGGCCAAAATAACAATAAACTAGAGAGATGCTTGCATCATGTAATATCCAACCAACAATAATATTCTGTAAGAGTCGCTGTACCATTGCACCTTACCATCTGAATCGCGAAGAATGAGTTGACGAGCCCAAACCCAAAACAGCCGATCGCTAGGAACCAGACATCAGGATATGTCATCGCAGCAAGGATGCCTACTCCAAGCGATCGCTGGGAGATGTGGCTGTTTACTCCAGAGGTTTCATCTAAACTTTGACATGCTGCTTTGCTCACACAAGAGCTCATCCCGTCTTCTACGCCATTGTCGCAGGAAAGTGCCACCTTTACTTCCTCCGACGTTTTCGACGCGCAAAGCATGGGGCTTTCGATATTGTCTCCTTCTGCGTCCCTAGCAGCGGTCGCCCTTGGTGCAGGATCAGATTGCAAGCGTACTTTTTCCGAGCCATCCCCCTTTGTTGCAGTCGACTCTTCCGTTCTCGGGAGGGGTTCCCGGTGGGTCCAGGCACAGGTGGGAAGGACGATTACAGTGATAATGCCTGCTATAGTTCGTATGGTGTTTCTCCAGCCAAGACGATTGTTGAGGAAGAAGATGAACGGTCCAAGCGTCAGCATAGCTGACGGAAAAAAAGAAAACATGAATATGATTAGATATACATGTATAACAACATATACATGTATAACAACATATTTCATCTACATGAGACAAATGAAAAAAAAAAGAGGATTTTACGTCACAATATCTGTGAGGTACACGTCTACACGTCATACCAGCTTCGGAAGATCTTATTTTATTTTATTTTATCTTATTTTCTTGTGGGGGCACACTCTTGACCAAGGGATCTATAATACGTTTAGATTTAGTTTAGTCTTATTTACCTTATACACATTCGACCTTATTTTAGCAAATCTTTATTGATCCACGGGAAGGTTGCATACGACATTCACATTACAACAATACGATATTACACTATAAACAGACATATAGATAGCTACGCGCATTAAATGTCTGCACAATCATTATACAATCATCTTATACATCATAACGATCAGTACCAGTCAAGTCCATTCTTGTTATCTCTATATTATGTCCTATAATATGCAACTATCATTATGCAATCGCCACACGGTTACAGGAGACACTGAAATAGTGAAGACATTTAACATTAACATTTGCATATTTGACTACTCCCATCCAATGTTGCGTCCTCGGTTTGTTGACAAGAAGATGAGAGATAGTACTGAAAGCTGTAGGGGAGTTTGGTGAAAATTTACAAACAATCAGTTCCTTCAGAGAACTTTGGAGTGTCCGCGGGTTGCAGTACCCCGAAAGTGTATTCATGTATGTGTGCGTGTACAGGCCTATTTTGCGTGGGTTTGTGTGTTTAGTCCATTATTTCATCATCCGTATCGAAACTTGTGATGGGGAACAGCAGTGTGAAACCCACGGGGCTGGGGAATAAAAGTGTCCATTCGGGACAAGAGAGTTGGAGTTGGCAAACATGGCGTGAACAGTTGCAGTCATTCGGTGCATGCTGATTCAAGAATGTTTTGTCGGTGTATGACAGATGTTATGTCGGTGCTGAAGGGTGTTCTGTTAGTGCATGACAACAATCGCTTGACCTCAACTGGCTGAAAGTCATTTCAGTGAGAAAACAATGTCATTAAGTTTGCAGTTAGTTTGGAACGCATTTCTACTACGAAAATGCACTTTCCAAACCGATTTGGCAATCACGCTGAATTGGCACGTATACAAACATAATCGAACAATCCCAACTTCAAGTGTTACTGAGCTTTCACCCAGCCTTTCAGGCCAGGATGGCGGCTTTCTGGGAGCTGGGAAAGAAGGTTGATTGTTTGAGTTAGTCACACGAGCATCTCATGTGACCTGTGATATACGTATACGCAAGACTTATTTTTCTTCAAAAGCTAAAGACGCTTTGCTGTTGAGAATGACGACAATAGTCCGCGGTCTGGGATAGTTTGGATATCCCATCATAAAAGGGGTTTAGAACAGTGTGTGTGCACTGCCATGATAAAGGTCAGGAATCTACGGGGTCCCTTTCTTTCTTTGTCTCTGACTCTGTCATGAGGGAGCTTTAGATTTTAGACGCGCGGACGTTCAAAGGGAAAAAAACATGTTCTGAGCGTGCGCAGTAGCGAGCGTCAACTTGACCCGCGCTTCTGCGCACGCTCAGAACATGTTTTTTTCCCCTTTGAACGTCCGCGCGTCTAAAATCTAAAGCTCCCTAATGTCCATATCTCTGTTTTGTATCTCCATCTACTAAGATTTCGTGTATTACTGCATATCTCATTCATTTATGTTTAAAAGACACTCTCGCCACAAGTTCTTTACATCAAGAGATGTGACCCCAGCATGTTCAATTGACCACATTGCTATTTGTACCTACGTAAATATGTTGTTTGCTGGAAATAAATGTAATCATCTGAAGCAATTCCGAGAACGAATTTTGCCCAACACGTATACATTCCTCGACAAGATATTTCACTTTATGATTACGCTCCCCCCCCCCCCCCCCTTGACCAAGTCGTTAAAAGACAGAGCCTTTGGTAATGGTACTGCAGAAGCTGCAATCCTAGAGTACATGAGACCAAATCAGTCTTCCACATAAAAGGATATCTACATGGACAATTTGATTGCACGTTGCAAACTTTCATGATGCCACACATACGTCTTCTTTGTACTCATTCTTAATTCTCCCCCATCGTTAAAGGGATGGTATAGATTTGGTTAGGGTGGCCGGCTGCGGATTTCTAATGTTTTTCGTGAGATAATGAGAAACCTCTTACTAAATAGAAAACAGCATATTCTCAGAACTCACAGTTTATTCAATGAAAATTGGTTTTCAAATGATTGAGATATCCACAATACAGAACTCCTAATAAAAGTTGGGACCTCCTTTTTATTAGGATCACTTTAGTTTACTTTGTTTTTGGATATCTCAACCATTTCAAAACCAATTTCAATCAAATAAACTTTGATTTCTTCATAGAGTTGTAAGCTCTTCAAAATCCAAATTGTTTTGTAATAATCTTGTGTAACCAGACGACTGGTGACAAGAATATTATATTCTTTAAGTTTCTCTTTTCCCGTTCCCGCGCTGTGGATCACGGGTTCACGGGGTTCTGGAACCTTCCTTGGCAGACTTGTCACGTGGTCAAGCGAGGTCCTGACCCCCTTTTTGCCACCCTTTATTTTATGCTAATTATAGCGTTAACCAATTCTTTCAAATATGCAAATAACTTTCCCCCAAACCGGAAGTCAGGAACACCACTCGGCGACTGATCGCAGTTCGTCCGACGTCGGTATCCTCTTAACCTTTCTTCGCTCCACGCCTCCTATTTTACAGGTAAAATCACACCTTTCGTATTACTTATTTATGAATTGATTATGCAAGTTACTTTTGTAAGACTTCGTAGATGGTTTTGAACCCAGTCTCTCATGCCTGTGTGTGATAGTAAGCCCGGTATTTAAGTGAAAAGTTAATTCTCAAAAGTTGACGAGTGTCTTGATAATTTTCGTCGACTAGCTATATGTCGTGTATCAGCTCGCCACAGAACGCCAGTTCTGCGAGAGAACATATTCGATGGGTACTCGAAGGGTTATACACACTTCGCACTCTGAGTCTATGAGAGAACATTCTATTCGTTCGACGGTTGGTATACAAATTGAAAGTGCATGATATTCCCTTATCTGAAAGGGCAGACGCAGGTAATTGACGCCTTATTGTACAATGGGCGAATCGTCTTAAATTTGTTAATCACATTGTTTTAAACTTGAATGAAAGTAATCCACTGTTCGCGAAGAATAAAGGTGCGTTCCGCTCAGCTGAGAGGAGTGCACAAGGGGTAGTCTACGAGTCGAGACCTGCCGAAGTGACAGCCGGCTAAGCTCGGCCGTAAATGTTGATATTGAATATATGCATTTTAACTGGGTAACGTAGATGAGTAGAGGGATGAAATGACGATCATCAATGTGAAAGTTCGTGTACAGTATAATATTAACGTGCAGGTGTCGAACCAAGACGAAGCTTCGCAAGGTTCGTGATGTAGACTATCGATACGTTTCGAAGTACCGATGTTCGGGGAAAAGCTAGTCTCAGTAGAAGTTGCTGAAGGGAAAGAAGTGTTCGAAACGTGCACTCTATGCCATAATATTCGATGTGTACGAGGTATTAACTGTAGAACTAGATCCTCTGTGGAGTCAGTTCATAATAATGTTATAAATGTATTACAAGTACGCCAGCGAACTGCTTTCTTAAGTTTCGTACGGTCAATCCTAAGGGTAGAGTAAGGCGTTGGATAGACTAACATTGGGTCTGACCAACGTGCATCATTCCAAAGGTATGTGAGTGATAGTGGAAGTAGTTGTCCACAGTTGGGACTGACCACCCCCCCCCCCCTTGTTCATGTTGTAAATCTTGCCTAAAGTACCGTATGCCGCGCCGAGAGAGAGAGAGAGAGGGAGGGAGAGAGAGACAGACAGACAGAGAGGCAGAGTGGGAGAGAGGGACGAAGAGGATCACAGCCGTTGCTAAGGGTTACTCGTAGAGAACAGGGGGCTCGCTTCGTACATCCTTGGTCTATGTAACTCTTTGTTTGACTGCAGAAGTCGAATCCGACTCTGTTCGCGTTCGATTTACGCTGTTTTCACTTTCAAAGGGGAAATAAGTTTTGAGTTTACTCGTCGCCGTGATCGTAGTTTAGAGAATGTGGCGGCTTAGCGAATTCGATTCGATGGTACGATAAACGTTGCATCATTAACATGTTTAATGTGACGGCTTGTTTGCAGTTATATAGTTTTGTTGAATGCTTAAGTAGATGATTTAGGAGTAAACGTCTGCAATCAGATATATGAGCATGATCTCCCATTTTCTGCTCGTGTTACGATCGATGAATATCCAGTTATTATTGTCACTTTGCTGTACATATATGTTTATTTTCTGTTAGTCGTCGTGTATAGCTTTAGTCCATTAAATTGGCATGGATGTCAAGTGACACGGACGTCGGGTATTTATTTGGAAACTTGAGTAGTTATAGTACCCAGGTAAACCAATCATTTAAAGTAAATGCCTTATTTCATAATGAAGAAATAAAATCATTTCATTGGATAGCAGAGTAAATAAACAAATTGTTCTAGCATTGTTTGGGTTAATATGGCGACTCAGGGAAAGCAGTTTTTATATGATTACGGATAGTTTGTTTGATTAAACTTTGCGTTAGAAAATACAATCGTAAAGTTATTTATACAACGAGCTAATAAGGTGGATCATGTGTTTGTTTATTTTTGTACTAGGTGATTTTATGAAATCATCACATTGCATAGTTTACTATACAACGGTAATGGTTATTAGTAATAATAATATACGCATTAATAACGAATAAGGATAACGGGAAATGATAATAATTGTATTTAGAATGGTTTAATCAATGCAATAAAGTAGATTGTAACAGTACACGAGCATTAGGAAGTCCAATGCGCTGGTTAGGTAGTAAGGTAGTGAATTAAGATAGTTAATGAGTGGTACTGAACATCTTCGAGGTAAAGATGCATCACAAGTGACCGTCTTCCTTTGTGTTTTAACATTTGAGTCGGCAGTAAGGAGAGTGTTTAATAATGATATGTTTGTTTTATTCTTGCCCTGCACTCTTTGTACATATACGGCGGCTGATTTGCTGTTTATTATTTTGTGTTCTTTGTTTACTTCCGGTTGGAAGTTGAAGTTAAGTAAATAAACGGCAGTTCGTCCGACGTCGGTATCCTCTTAACCTTTCTTCGCTCCACGCCTCCTATTTTACAGACTCAACTCCCTTCAAACATTCTTCATCTAGCCCCAACCTACTCCAAGGGAGGGTCACATTTCTGGCGTAGTCGGCAGGATCGGACAGGCTGCGACGAGTCTTAAAATAGCGGAAGGCGGTTCTTTTACTGAGGGAAAGGGAGGACACACGACCGTGTCCCACCATTGACTGGCCAGAGGCAGGACCTAGAGGGCAGGAGCAGGTGATCTGGAGGACCGAGAGGACTGGAACAGATGATCTGGAGACTGACTGAGGGAGCGACGTTTCTGGACGAATCCGATCAATAATAGCTACATATTACATTTGTAATAATTTGTATAATACTTCAGGTGGATGCACTCCTGTAATTATCTGTTGTTTTATGTTATTTTTCTTCTTTCACGTATCTTCTGAATTTGAGGGACACGTCTGCTTATATTACAGCCTGTAAGGTACATACCCATTCTATTTGCCGCCTCATTTTGTACGGGCTTCGTTTAACCCACCCGTGTCCACATAACATCACCTTGCTTCTTTCATTTTGACATTAATTGTTTCTTTGTTAGCAAATAGAGACAAAATGGTCACACGCGAGGAAGCCAGCTTGCAGTTCGACCAAAATGAAGCGATAGACTTCTCCGTACAAAACCAACCCGCACCCGGTCCGACGGCATTCACGCAGGTCAGGGTGTCCCTGCCTTTAATGGGCGCGACTCGAAGGTAGGAGTAGATGATTGGATTCGCGACATGAACTACTTCTTGACGGCAACCAAGACCCGGCCGCCCTCAAGTTCCCAACTATTGTACGAAACTTGAGTGGGGAAGCCCGTCGCCTCATCCTCAACCTACCAATCGATGAGCAAACACCAGCAGGGGGCGTTCAACGAGTTGAAACAGGAGTACGGGGATGTGACAGCGACAGATCCGTTTGCAGCTTTTACGAGAGGACGCAACGGAATGGGGAATCGGCCACCTCTTCGCGATTGCGCTCGAGGCACTACTGAGGGGATCGAACAACACCATCCCAACGCAATCAGACCGGATCAGAGGGATTGTGTCCTGGCCACGCAATTTATGAGGGGGCTGAAGGACGACGAGTTGCGTCATAGGCTGGCTCCGATGAGACCTCGCGGGATGTCGTTTCGAGCTGTTAGAGAGGAGGTGCGTCTGATATCCCACGAGCGGCATGGTAAAGCCAGGAGACATGGTGGTGCGGTGTTCTCCCAACAGGCGAAACAGAGTGACGAACAGAATGAAACCCAGGCGCACTTGCTCCAGATCAGCCGGACATCGGAGGACGTCCTCAGGTTAGTAAAGGGTATCTCTGACCGACAGGAAGAAGCGGACCGAAAGCTGGCAAGCTTGGAGTCACGAGTCAAAGCTTTGGAGGTATCCCGACCTGGATCGGCAACCCAAACCCGGCCAGCAGGTTGTTGGAATTGCGGCCAACCGGGACATTGGAAGTCAAACTGTCCGAACAGACCGGCTCCCAACACCCGCGACGTCACCAACGGACGGTTGGACGCAATCCAGCAGGCGCAGAATTTAAACTGGTCGGGCCCGCGCCGTCTATAGATAGTTGCGCGGGCAATACCCAACTAGACCCCAATAATGATAATAACCCAAACCCCGAGAGTCGCCAATATAAGACCCCAATAAGTAGACTACAGAATAACCTCCCAGTCGTTGGCCCGAGTAATATCGACACCGTCAACATAAATGGTGTGTCATGCACCACCCTTATCGATTCGGGGTCACAGGTTACTACAATCTCCGCCTCCTTCGCCAAGAGACACCCAGCACTCTCCAGAATACCGCCTACTCCCTCAGCAATTGAAATCAACGGTGCAGGCGGACACACCCTCCCTCACGTTGGCGTTGTCCATATCACCGTTGAATGCCAAGGGCAGAGGTTCGATAAGGTACCTGCTCTGATTGTCCCACCAAATAGTTACGGCCCAGGAATCGATGCTCTCATTGGCACAAATCTAATCCGCGCCTTCCAGGATGGAGAGAGACGTGCCCGGGGAACAGCGTACCTGGCGCACCTGAAGGAGGTAAGCCCCGCATGGCATACGGCATGCGCAGCAGTAGAAGCTGCACTGCCGGGTGACTACCTTGGAAGAATGGGAGAGCTCACCTACCAGGGGAAAACTGCGAAAATAATCAAGCCCAGAGGGGAGGTAGACGTTTTCTGCTGCACAACGAAGAGGTTGCCAAGATGCACCGCCATTGTTGAGCCCCTTAGAATGCCCCAAGGAACCAGAATGCTGGTAGGTAGGACACTTGTCGATGTCACTCCGGATAAACTCATCCCTGTCCGCATACTCAACCCGTCAGAACAGGCAATCACCATTTCGCCCCGGTCCAGAATAGCACAATTGTGCGTAGCCTGCTCCTACGACGACCCCCAAGCTCTAAGGAGTACCCCACCTGTGAGGATGGCCCCAATATCAACTTCTCAACCCACCCCAGCAATCCCCGTCCCTGGTGTTGACCTCACCACCGCATCTTTTGCCAATCAAGAAGAGGAGACGCTGCTGGTTAATCTTCTACAGGAGTACACCGACGTATTTTCACAGCACGACTTTGATTATGGGTGCGCAAAAGGCATTGAACATGAAATCCCGCTGATCGACGATGATCCATTTAGACTCCCGTACAGGCGAATTCCCCCTGCCCAATTCCAGGATGTGCGGCGGCACATTACGGAAATGGAGAATGCTGGTGTAATTCAGAAAAGCAGCAGTCCATACGCTTCCCCGATTGTTGTAGTCCACAAGAAGGATGGATCTATCCGCCTTTGCGTGGACTACCGACGCCTCAACAGTAAGACCCGTCGAGATGCCTTTCCGTTGCCCAGGATTGACGAATCACTAGACGCCTTAGGCAGGGCCAAATATTTCTCGACCCTGGATTTGACAAGTGGGTATTGGCAGGTGGAGGTTGCGGAAAAGGATCGTCAGAAGACAGCCTTCACGACCCCAATGGGACTCTACGAGTGCGTCCGTATGCCGTTTGGTCTGCAGAACGCCCCCGCAACATTCCAGAGATTAATGATGGCCTGCCTCGGTGACTACAATTTCGAATCCCTCCTCATCTACCTGGACGATGTAGTAGTCTTTTCCTCGGATTTCTCTCAGCACCTGGAACGTCTTCGTCTGGTCTTCAACCGCCTTCGCCAGCATGGCCTCAAACTTAAGCCGAAGAAATGTCATCTTCTCCAAACTTCAGTTAAGTACTTGGGGCATGTGATCAGCAAGGATGGGATTGAGACTGACCCAGAGAAGACAAGTACGGTGGAGGGATGGCCACGCCCTGAGAATGTTAAGGAGGTCAGGCGATTCTTGGGCTTTACGGGTTACTACCGGCGATTTGTCGAGGACTACGCCAAGATTGCCCGTCCACTCTTTCACCTCACCGAAGGGGGTGGTGGCCGACGGAAGGTGAAGAAACCAGCTCCACCCTTCATCTGGACCAATGATTGTGAGCATGCTTTCAACTCCCTGAAGGCTAAACTAGTCCAGCCCCCCGTTCTTGGTTTCCCCGACTTCGAACGACCATTCTTACTGGAGGTGGACGCATCTGGAGTGGGTCTGGGGGCAGTCCTGAGTCAGAAGCAAGGTGGCACCAAACGGGTCATCGCATACGCAAGTAGGGGTCTGACCATATCGGAGAGGAAGTACCCTGCACACAAACTTGAGTTCCTGGGCCTCAAGTGGGCAGTGGTAGATAAATTTAGGGAGTACTTGCTGGGCCGGCGGTTTCATGTCTTGACCGACAACAACCCCCTGCTCTACGTCACCACTTCGGCAAAGCTGGATGCCACCGGCCAGAGATGGGTTTCAGCATTAGCAGACTTCGATTTCAGTGTGGAGTACAGGAGTGGACGCACCAACGCTGCCGCTGATGCTCTGTCGCGAGTACCCACAGGGGAAGAGGGACACAAGAAGGACGGCCACTGCCTCGACCCACAGGTAGTGGTGGGTGCTCTATACCATGGACCCCGAGATGCTGACCCCCCATCGGCCCAACAACTCATAGCCAGCCTAAGCACTGATGTGCCTGGAGTGCCCTCCATCAAGAGTATCACCCCAGAGACCCTCTCCCGCCAGCAAAGGGCTGACCCAGACATCGGGCCAGCATTGTTCTTTGTGGAACAGGGTTCTAGGCCTACCAAGGAGGAGTGGCAGAGCTGCCACCCAAATGCCCGTCTTTTACTCAGGCAATTCCCTCGACTGGTGGTGAGGGATGGGGTGCTCCATCGGCAGGTCCAGGATCCCACTGGTGCTCGAAGGTTGCAGCTGGTCCTCCCTCAGTGTTATCGGAAGACGGTGCTTGCCCAACTCCATGACGACATTGGCCATCCTGGGGTGGAGCGGACTCAAGACACTGTACGGCAGCGTTTCTTCTGGATCCGAATGGCTGGTGATGTGCAGGCCTGGGTAACTACCTGCAAACGATGCTGCCTGACACTTTCCAGTATCCACACTTCGGAACCCATGGAGCTGGTGTGCATTGACTTCCTCAAGCTTGAGAAGTCCAAGGGTGGTTATGAGCACGTTCTTGTTGTCACTGACCACTTTACGCGGTATGCCCAGGCTTACCCAACCAAGGACCAGCTCGCCTTGACGGTGGCGAAGACCTTGTGGCGGAACTTCTTCGTCCACTATGGATTCCCTCGAAGAATTCATGCCGACCAGGGTCGCAATTTCGAGAGTCGCCTCATTTCCGAGTTGTGCAAGGTAGCGGGCATTGAGAAATCCCGAACAACGGCCTACCACCCCCAAGGAAATGGTACCACCGAGCGATTTAACCGCACCCTCATTGATATGGTCGGAACCCTCAACCCATCTCAGAAGGCAGACTGGAAGGAACACCTTGGGCATCTGACTCACGCCTACAACGCTACGAGACACGAATCCACTGGCTTTGCCCCATTCTATTTGATGTTTGGGCGATCACCCAACCTTCCCGTGGATTTAATGTTCGGCTTAGACAATGACAGGGACGTGGAGGAGTACGATGATTATGTCGCTGATTTCCGGGATGGGCTTAAGGCGGCCTACGACCTAGCAGCAGAGAGAGCGAAGGTGGCAAAGGGCCGACAGAAAGTCCAGTTCGACAAGAGGGCAAAGGTTGGCCCTCTCTCCCCCGGGGACAGGGTACTCGTCATGGACAAGGTGAACAATGGGCGGAAACTAGCAGATCGATGGGAAGCTACTCCGTACACAGTCCTCCGAAAACACGGAGACCTACCAGTGTACACGATCAGGCGCTTTGACACTGGTGCCGAACGCACGGTCCACCGGAATTTGCTGGCACCTTGCATGTTTCTCCCAAGTGACGACATCCCTATGGACTCCGACCCCCCAGGATCCCCAAACCAAGCTCAATCCCCGGCCAAGGAGACAACCACACCAGCGGGAGAGCCGATGGAAGTGGCTAGTGACTTACCAAATGAAGAATGCGGGGATTGGATCCTCCTTCGGCAAGAGGAGACCTCCGATACCGGAGGACCAAGACCCCTCGAGCATCATCGAAATGAAGAAGCGGTTGAAGCAGAAGGGCCCCCTGAAGAGCCTCCCGATGCCGCTCAGCCTGATGTTAATCAGCCCCCATACAATGAGGTAGAGGAAGAGGCAAATGGGATAGAAGGGTCCCATGAAGAACTCCCCGATGTTGGTCAGCTCGATTTTAATCGGCCCAAACCGCACGACCGAGGGGAAGAAGTGAGTGACATAGCAGAGCCCCCTGGACGCCTCCCCGACGCAAATCAAAACTCGTCCCCACCCCCATCACCCGTCCTGACTGACACTCCACCCGCAGAGAACCCTTCCCCTACACCCCTGACCAGGCGCAGTGCCAGAACACGCCACCCAGTAGATCGCTTACAGTATGAGACCCTTGGTCAAAGTAGTAATCGGTCTGTCTATCACATGAAATTACAAGCCGGTAAACGATTGTGGGCACAGTGGAAGAGCCCCCGCATGGCGGCCGCAAGGGCAAGATTGGGTATGGCTTAATTGGTGACGATAAAGTTATTGTTACGGTGAGTTCGTCGCTCATTACATGTGAATAATTCATGGCGATGTAAGTAAAACTTAATTTGTATTGGAGGCATGCCGGGACGGCATGGATTCAAAGAAGGGGAGAGTGTAACCAGACGACTGGTGACAAGAATATTATATTCTTTAAGTTTCTCTTTTCCCGTTCCCGCGCTGTGGATCACGGGTTCACGGGGTTCTGGAACCTTCCTTGGCAGACTTGTCACGTGGTCAAGCGAGGTCCTGACCCCCTTTTTGCCACCCTTTATTTTATGCTAATTATAGCGTTAACCAATTCTTTCAAATATGCAAATAACTTTCCCCCAAACCGGAAGTCAGGAACACCACTCGGCGACTGATCGCAGTTCGTCCGACGTCGGTATCCTCTTAACCTTTCTTCGCTCCACGCCTCCTATTTTACAGGTAAAATCACACCTTTCGTATTACTTATTTATGAATTGATTATGCAAGTTACTTTTGTAAGACTTCGTAGATGGTTTTGAACCCAGTCTCTCATGCCTGTGTGTGATAGTAAGCCCGGTATTTAAGTGAAAAGTTAATTCTCAAAAGTTGACGAGTGTCTTGATAATTTTCGTCGACTAGCTATATGTCGTGTATCAGCTCGCCACAGAACGCCAGTTCTGCGAGAGAACATATTCGATGGGTACTCGAAGGGTTATACACACTTCGCACTCTGAGTCTATGAGAGAACATTCTATTCGTTCGACGGTTGGTATACAAATTGAAAGTGCATGATATTCCCTTATCTGAAAGGGCAGACGCAGGTAATTGACGCCTTATTGTACAATGGGCGAATCGTCTTAAATTTGTTAATCACATTGTTTTAAACTTGAATGAAAGTAATCCACTGTTCGCGAAGAATAAAGGTGCGTTCCGCTCAGCTGAGAGGAGTGCACAAGGGGTAGTCTACGAGTCGAGACCTGCCGAAGTGACAGCCGGCTAAGCTTGGCCGTAAATGTTGATATTGAATATATGCATTTTAACTGGGTAACGTAGATGAGTAGAGGGATGAAATGACGATCATCAATGTGAAAGTTCGTGTACAGTATAATATTAACGTGCAGGTGTCGAACCAAGACGAAGCTTCGCAAGGTTCGTGATGTAGACTATCGATACGTTTCGAAGTACCGATGTTCGGGGAAAAGCTAGTCTCAGTAGAAGTTGCTGAAGGGAAAGAAGTGTTCGAAACGTGCACTCTATGCCATAATATTCGATGTGTACGAGGTATTAACTGTAGAACTAGATCCTCTGTGGAGTCAGTTCATAATAATGTTATAAATGTATTACAAGTACGCCAGCGAACTGCTTTCTTAAGTTTCGTACGGTCAATCCTAAGGGTAGAGTAAGGCGTTGGATAGACTAACATTGGGTCTGACCAACGTGCATCATTCCAAAGGTATGTGAGTGATAGTGGAAGTAGTTGTCCACAGTTGGGACTGACCACCCCCCCCCCTTGTTCATGTTGTAAATCTTGCCTAAAGTACCGTATGCCGCGCCGAGAGAGAGAGAGAGAGGGAGGGAGAGAGAGACAGACAGACAGAGAGGCAGAGTGGGAGAGAGGGACGAAGAGGATCACAGCCGTTGCTAAGGGTTACTCGTAGAGAACAGGGGGCTCGCTTCGTACATCCTTGGTCTATGTAACTCTTTGTTTGACTGCAGAAGTCGAATCCGACTCTGTTCGCGTTCGATTTACGCTGTTTTCACTTTCAAAGGGGAAATAAGTTTTGAGTTTACTCGTCGCCGTGATCGTAGTTTAGAGAATGTGGCGGCTTAGCGAATTCGATTCGATGGTACGATAAACGTTGCATCATTAACATGTTTAATGTGACGGCTTGTTTGCAGTTATATAGTTTTGTTGAATGCTTAAGTAGATGATTTAGGAGTAAACGTCTGCAATCAGATATATGAGCATGATCTCCCATTTTCTGCTCGTGTTACGATCGATGAATATCCAGTTATTATTGTCACTTTGCTGTACATATATGTTTATTTTCTGTTAGTCGTCGTGTATAGCTTTAGTCCATTAAATTGGCATGGATGTCAAGTGACACGGACGTCGGGTATTTATTTGGAAACTTGAGTAGTTATAGTACCCAGGTAAACCAATCATTTAAAGTAAATGCCTTATTTCATAATGAAGAAATAAAATCATTTCATTGGATAGCAGAGTAAATAAACAAATTGTTCTAGCATTGTTTGGGTTAATATGGCGACTCAGGGAAAGCAGTTTTTATATGATTACGGATAGTTTGTTTGATTAAACTTTGCGTTAGAAAATACAATCGTAAAGTTATTTATACAACGTGCTAATAAGGTGAATCATGTGTTTGTTTATTTTTGTACTAGGTGATTTTATGAAGTCATCAAGTTGCATAATTTAGTATACAACGGTAATGGTTATTAGTAATAATAATATACGCATTAATAACGAATAAGGATAACGGGAAATGATAATAATTGAATTTAGAATGGTTTAATCAATGCAATAAAGTAGATTGTAACAGTACACGAGCATTAGGGAAGTCCAATGCGCTGGTTAGGTAGTAAGGTAGTGAATTAAGATAGTTAATGAGTGGTACTGAACATCTTCGAGGTAAAGATGCATCACAAGTGACCGTCTTCCTTTGTGTTTTAACATTTGAGTCGGCAGTAAGGAGAGTGTTTAATAATAATATGTTTGTTTTATTCTTGCCCTGCACTCTTTGTACATATACGGCGGCTGATTTGCTGTTTATTATTTTGTGTTCTTTGTTTACTTCCGGTTGGAAGTTGAAGTTAAGTAAATAAATGGCAGTTCGTCCGACGTCGGTATCCTCTTAACCTTTCTTCGCTCCACGCCTCCTATTTTACAGACTCAACTCCCTTCAAACATTCTTCATCTAGCCCCACCCTACTCCAAGGGAGGGTTACACTTGCAAAGAGTTGAAGGCTCAATCCCAATCTCAACTAAAACTATATCATTCCTTCGAATAGTGGAAGTGGCTAGTACATTGTACTAGGTCATTGTGCTTTCCAATTATTTGATTAAACAACAAGGTGAGGAAAACTCACTTCCACGGTCAGTTATAGTTTTTAGTGCACTTTGGAAGGGCACTGATAATAGAATGTCAAAGTCATGAATAAATTGCTTCGAATCCTCAATGGCGTAAATCAATAAGTTTTAAACTTGCCCGCTTCGTTACACGCCATTCCGTGAGAGCAGCAGGAAATGGTAATGGTAATGGTAATGGTAATGGTTTATTAAAAAAAATTCATTTGCAACCATGAACATGGCTGAATTGCAGAATTTTGTACAGTGTAATATTTCATTTTATGGTAACATACATAATCATACAATCAGTCTACGATTAAAAGATAAAACTACACAATTATACACATACATATAGAAAGCCACCTGATAACCAAAATAGCAGAATTAATCAAATACACTTATACACACACATTGAGAAATATGCTGGGAAAATTATACATAATCTTCATATCACCATCATATACATACACAAACGTATAGACAAAAATATATCAAAAATACACAAATCATTACACTTCTCCGACAACTTTCAAATTTTGTTTACATCTTGTTTACATCAAATACATGTGCTGAAAAAAAAAAATAGGCCGGCAGTGATAACATATAAGAGATGTCAAACACTCGTGTATGGAAACGGAGATATATATATATATATATAAAAACACACAAATCATTATACTTCTGCAACAACTTTTATATTTTGTTTATACATGTGCTGAGAAATAATTTAAGGGGGCAGTGATAACAAGAGATATCAAACACTTGTGTATGGAGACGGAGAGAGAGAAACACAGAAGGGGTACTTGTAAAAAGGAGATAGCAAGAAAGATAGAAAGAGACAGAAGAGAATACTAGGGAAGAGATATGCAAAAAGATATAAAATATCAAATATATTTGTTTTCATCTTCTATTTCTATCAAAATCATCATTTCAATCCATATAATCTCTTAACTTTGCTATCTTTTTAACAATACTGTACATCATTATTGATCAAAATTAGATAAAAACCAAACTACCTTATCCATATAAATCGTATAATAGATATAAAATATCAATCTTATGAATGCAGATGTGAAATACACACAAAATATATGGATCAGAAAAAAAAACATTCCAAAAACTCACAGAAAATATTACAATATCATAACATTCAGGAATAATTATTGCACAACAAAAATATTGTAAAAATGTGGCTTATTAAATTTCGATCGCATGATTATCATTATGACCACTGATGGACGGGGAGGGCGCCCCATGAAACCGTATCAAACGGACATTGTCATATTGCTTGGTATACTCTTTTGATGTAGAGGTATGAATATTGCAGAAAGATCTCTAAAGACAACCAATAAACTCTGTACACCCCTGAGAACCATTATTTAGATGGCGATTTTTAAAACGTTGCGCTATTTCGCGTAAAAGTAATTTGAAGAGAGGGAGAGAGAGAGAGAGAGATAGGAAGAAAGAAGCGAGGGCAAGAGAGAGGGAGAGAGATAGGAGAGAGCGAGATAGGTATAAAAGCCCATTGCCATAATGCCTCATAAATAGTGCATCCGAACAATAAAATATAAATTATGTAAATTATGTAACATACAAACAATCTGCAACTTAGTTTGTACAAAATACCATACAAATAATATATCATTACCAACCTGATTAAAAAGAATTCAACAAATCAATGGGATACGGTACTGATCTGTTGCGGAATCACTGGGTTTTGCATCTTAATTGTTCTCTGACATTTGATTTGCGTAAATCTCTAATGTTCTTACATAGGGGTATGAGGCAGGGAATCTTATCATTTGAAAACAAGTTCTCAAATCTCAAATGATAACCAATGTACTCTGAACACCAATGAGAACCATATTTGTAAGGTAATTACAAAACTTTGCACTATGTCACAAAAAAGTGGTTTGAATAGGGGAGAGATAGAGAGAGAGATGGGAAGAGAGAAGCGAGAACGAGAGGGAGAGGAGAGAGCGAGATAGGTATAAAGGTCCAAAGAGATAATGCCTCGTGGATAGTGCAACCGAACAATAAAATACGAATTATGTAACATACAACCAAAATGCAACTTAGTTTTACAATATATAATCATAAGCCTGATTAACATGAATTCAACAAATCGATGAAATACGGTACTGAACTGTTACGGAATCTCTTTGTTTTGCATCTTAATTGTTCTCTGACATTTGATTTGCGTAGATTTCTAATGTTCTTACAAGGGGGTATGAGGTAGGAGACCTTATCATTTGAGACCATTTTCTCAGCAAAAGTCAGACATAATTGTTTCCTTCTGTCAGCCAAGGATGACAAGTTCAGAAGAGTCAGAGGACTCAGAGCTGTCTCGTATGATGAATAATTCGTGCCTAAGATTATTTTCAAACTTCTTTTCTGCACCCTTTCTAAACAGTATACTTGTTCTTTAGTTAAGCCACCATTCCAAACAGGGCAGGCATACTCCACAAGGGGTCTAATGAAGCCAATGTATATGGTGCAGAGATCCTCAATTGATAATCCGTATCCTTTCAAAATCCTAATGAGATATATCCGTGCGTTAGCTCGCTTAATCATAAAATCAACATGATCATTTCACTTTAGATCATGACGAATGTGGACTCCCAGCAATTTTACAGAAGTGGATTGTATGAGGGGTTCTTGGTCAATTTGCAGTGGCCATGGGTTTGGGGGATTTTTCATGAAACAGACTTGCATACTCTCACATTTAGCGGGGTTAATAGACATTCCATTGGACGTAGACCATTCGGCTAAACGCTTGAGAGTCGCTTCCAATAAAAGGGGTTGCTCTCCGGCGAATCTTGAGTCAACAATGGAAAGGTCATCGACATACTTCCAATATGCTATATCACTATCACGTAGCGCATCGTTGATGACGATTAAAAACACAATTGGTCCAAGTTTGGTCCCCTGAGGTACTCCGGCCTTTAGAGTCGCCCACATGGATGTGGCACCACGGTAGCGCACGCATTGGCTCCTGTCCGTAAGGAAGTGTGCTATCCAGCGAATCAGCGTAGGTTTCACTCCCAGAGAGATCATCTTTTGGACGGCAACAGTGTGGTTGATTCGATCGAAAGCCTTGTGGAAATCGGTCATGACAAGTGTAGATACAGCTTTACTGGTCTCTGCGTGCTGATAAAGGTGATGCAATAAGTCAACTAGGTAATGCGTAGTGGATAATCCTTTCACATTACCAAACTGTTTGTTGTCAAGCTGCGATCCAATGGACTTCATCAGCCACTTCGAGACGAAACCCTCAAAGACTTTGGCGAAAGTATCAGTCAGAGAGATTGGACGGAGTTTATCAATTCTCGCAGGAGTGGTTTTAGGGACAGGGACAACTACAGCTCTCTTCCACATCGTCGGGACGGCACCTTCAGCAAGTGAAGTACTGTAGATATGGGCCAATGGGACACTAAGTTCAAATGCAAATTCTCTAATGATTCGGCAAGGTATCATGTCAGGACCAACCGCTTTCCCAACCTTCACCTTCCTAAGTTGCAGATAGACGTCCCATGGTTCAACGCGGGGAGGAGGAGAAGGATCAGGTAAGTATGCAGGTAAGTCTTTAGTGTCCATAGCAGGTACATCTTCAGCGACCGAGGTGAAGAAGGCATTGATCATATTCGCTATGACGGCGGTGTCATCTCTGTTAACTCCAGGAACAGTTATGTGTGAGTTGACATTTCTCATGTTGGTCATAATTTTTATTTGTTTATACCATTCTGCAGGATTGGCCTTTTTATGTTTCTTCACTCGGTCGTTGTAATAACTGTGCTTGGCTTTACGTATCTCTTTTTGAACACGATTAGCAAGTTTCCTGGCAAGTTTCTTGTCACCACTATTGAAAGCAGCTTGTCTTTCCTTAATCATAGATTTGATGACAGGAGTAACCCATTGCTTGTCACGACAGTGTATTCTGGTCATTTTTGTTGGCAGAAATCGGTCAATCTGGGAGTTAAGAGTGGCATAAAAAGATTCCGTCTGCTCGTCTGATGAGATGCTGTCTATCACAGAACTCCAATCATAGCTTGTGATCCAGGACCCGAATCGCCTCAAGTCTGAATCTCTAAGTGGTCTTGTTATCCGTTTTGAGGTAGAGTTTTGATAATGAGGAGGGGTACTCGGTGACCATACCACCATGTTGTGATCACTAGCTCCTAATGGGCAACAGACGAGTGGTTGGTCATAGAAGTTAGGGAAGTTTGTCACTATCTTGTCCAAGATCCTACTATCTCTCGTTGGCGTCTTGACAACTTGTGTGAAGTTTGCGTTAGCAAGCAACGTAGTTAAGTCAAGCTGGTTGAAATCTCCCATAATCGCTATGCCAGTATCTGGATGTTGGCTTAAGATCTGGTCCATGGTATCCTGTAAGTGATCGATGAGTCTGTCTGTCAGTACACTGTCTGGCGGATGGTATACTACTGCTACGATCAGTTGCGAAATTGCTCGCGGAAGCCGTTGAGGTCGCATTTTCACCCAAAGAACCTCCAGTTCTGTGGGCACTTCAATTTTCATTTGTTTTGCGTTACATGTTTCCAGCACATAAAGCGCAACACCACCACCTTGTCTATGCTGTCGCGACTTTGTGAACAAGTTGTAATTAGCTATTTTTGCGACGTGCGTTGGCATATTGGATTTGAACCATGTTTCCGTTACCGCTGCTATAGCGGTTTTGTTTTCTCTTAGAACTATTTCCATTTCATCTAATTTGTTATTGAGTGACCTCGCGTTGCATAGAAGAAAAGATGGGAGATTCAAATGTCTTTTTTGATGAGATGTTACAGAGTTATGGCAGCGTTTTGTCGTCTTTATCTGCACAAGGTTTTCATACCGTTTCATTATTTTCTTATGTCGGTACCGGCGACAGTAATTTATTACGACGTTTATTCCTGAACAGTTTTCCGTTGCTCGTAGTGTACTTTCTCTCACCTCTGATTGTCTTGCTGGTGTGCCTGTTAGAGGACGGAGGTTATTCAGGTTGACCCCATTCTGTCCTGGAGTTGCCCTTTCTCTGCTGACCGATGCTGTTGTTACAACTGCTATCTTTCTCTGTTTTCTCCTTCCACATCTCTTTCCTCTCCTTGTACGAATAGAGTGTGATGGGCTGATGCCGAGTGCTGTGATGTGTTTCCGTACCTGTTCTGGAATATTTCCTCTTTCGCAATGATTCCAAAGCGGGTTGCATGTGAGCAGGGATGATCGCTCATACCTGATTCGCTTAGTGTTTCCACTAGGTAATTTGTCATCAAGTGCATATACATGATTGCCGTTTCTGGTTGGTCCTGGGTTTGGCTTCACATCCCCGGACACGAGAAGTCGTAGTTGAAATGTTGCAGTAGTGTTGGCATGATATGATATCCTTGCTCCCAAAAATCTGCACTCTCTCAAATCGCTACTGAAAAGTACATAGGGTCTACTTGGTGGTTGTGGTAGTACCTGAATACGTGCACTTGGGCCTGCGACATTCCCCACAGCCCAGTCGGACAGGTTAACAATAAACACAATAGCGATGAGCTTCACTGGTTCCATTACTCACCCTCCTCTCAATTCCAGCTGCCTATACACTGCTGTACTCCAATTTGATTCTGGTCAAGCATGACTGTCTAGGGCAATGTGGTGTAGCTCATCATGGCTACTAGTTGGAGGTCGCCACAATTATAGACAAACCTTTCAGTCACAGATGAGCTCAAAGTATCACGAAATTTCCAGCCAAAATTGTCTCACATCATCCAGGGATTCACTATAATGCTTTGGTATCATCAACAAATATGGTACTTGAATGAGAACTGCAAAAAATTGCAAAATACACGAGAGCGGTACGGTGGCATCAGCCTGCTAGGCGATTGCCAATTTGCTCACCGAAGGTCAAATCTGGGTCTACATAAGAAAAAACGGATGTGAAGTCATCGTAATCACTAAAGATGTCAATGTCCATACCGGCTTTTGAGGCAAAAGGGGTGCTTACCAATCAATGCCCATGAATTATTTTCATTCTCATGTCCTTATGAGCAGTGCAATTTTACACATGTTAACCATGTCACGTCAAATAGTTTCTGAAAAACTAAAAACTTGAATGACAATGTTGAGCGAGTTCACGCCACTTTCCAGTATGAGAAGAACTATGTGTAGAACCCTTTTGAGCGTTCACAGTAATTACATGCAATAAAGATAAATCCGAAAAATGTGGGCCGACTCAGTAGAATAGGCAATGATAAATGGGAGGACAAGGCGCTCTGGGAATCGTCTTTCTTCTTAGTGTGCTGTCATTTAATATCAGTAAATATCAAAACGCGCAAAAGGTGAATGAATTCATACTGAACAATTGGACACTTTATCCTGAGTGCTCCAACAAGAACGATTATGGGATGGTAGAGGAACAAAGCTGACAGATCAGAAATTTAGCATCTTTGGGGTCACCTCACTAGATCGACACCCACGAGTCATACTGCCTACAGCCCACGAGTTCGACAGATACAACACGGGGCGTAGTGTGTCAGCCTCGTGGGCCTTGTGAGCTTAGTGTCGAACTTATGGGCTGTATGACGCGTGAGCTGTATAATTCATGGGCTGTATGACTTGTGAGCTGTGTGACTCGCGGGTGTCGGTCTCGTGACGTGCACCCGCATCTTTTGGGTGCCCGCCCGCTATATATTAGAGCAGATAAGCCGAAAAATTGTGCAAAATTTGACTAAAGCATGAAACTTTCACCAGTGTTAGTACATGATATAAAATTTATTTTAAGATCGGGAGGTAAGTCTGAATTGACTTCTGATGACCTCCAAAGGTCAATGACCTCAAAATTTGATAAAAATCGATATTTTGCGTCATTGATGAATGTTAAAATGGTAGGTCCTAATGATGTACTAAAAACTCATTTTTTTTTGTTACAGTGGAATTGTCTTCATGTTTCATAGAACCCTGACAGGTTTCTATCCTTGTCTTCTGATGACCTCCAGAGGTCAATGACCTCAAAATATCAGAATATTGATATTTTGTCATTGATTAATGATAAATACGGCAATGATGTACTAAAACCATGTTTGTTTGTTTGTTTTTTACAGTGGAATTGCCTCAATGTTCCACCGATCCTTGACAGGTTTCTACCTTTGACCTCTGATGACCTCCAGAGGTCAATGACCTCAAATTATCAGAATTTTGATATTTGGTGCAATTGGTTGATGATAAACATGATAACGATGTCTTAAAAATTTTGTGTTACAACTGAATCGCTTTCCTATTCCTCAGT
This sequence comes from Diadema antillarum, assembly GCF_040938485.1. Taxonomy (NCBI): domain Eukaryota; kingdom Metazoa; phylum Echinodermata; class Echinoidea; order Diadematoida; family Diadematidae; genus Diadema; species Diadema antillarum. The sequence goes on along the minus strand of NW_027270992.1, from coordinate 2,246,514 downwards.
TCAAGGGAAATTATTTACATGTCTCTGCCTTTGACCTCCGAGGACTGTGACAGGTCAATGACCTCAAAATATCAGAATATTGATATTTGACGTATATTCAATGGTTAACTGTATACCTGGTGTGCAATCACGCATTATGCTACTAGTATTAGCATTTATGCTACAATAGAAGTGTGTCCTCATTCCACTGAACATTGGTCATTACCCTGTGTATATCCAACTTTGACATCTAAGGACAATGTGAGGTCAGACTTTTAGAATATCAAAATTTGTGTAGGATTACAAGTATCTGTGTTTGGCTTCTTTGGTTTAATCCTAAAAGTTTAATCATTTACAAATCACGCCTTGACGTTATAATCAAAGCATGTATGCATATTCCACAGAGTACTGGTTCATAGTAAAAGGTTTCAGGAATGTGAGCGGTCAATTACTTCAGAAATGAAGCTTACGTGTCTTCACTGATGGCAGTGACCTCAAATACCGTAAGTCCCCCCCCCCAAAAAAAAAAAAAAAAAAATTACAACGGGACCCTCCGCAATGATATCTTTAAAAATATCGAATCAATCTAAATACAAATTCAGGGTATGAAACTGTACCTCATTGCCCACATCTTACAGGAAACCCCATTCGATTTGCTTCAGTGGTCAAAGAGAAATGAAGAATTTTATAGAAGATGTCAGGAATTTCTTCCCTCCAAGTTCTGTCTATTGTATTCACACACAGGATCATCGAAGTGCTAAACTTGGAAGAATCAAACTCATGACAGTCTCTGTGACCTCTTAACCAAATCGAATGGGGTTTACTGCAAAATAGAGCTAAAATTTTATATTTTAAGACCCTGGAGTAGCATTTAGACAATTTAATCATATTGTGTGTTATCAATGCGAAAATCTAATTGTATTTCTTTTCTTTTTTGGGGGGGAGGGGGGGACATACTGTATAATATTTATGTTTGGGTTAGTTATGCAGCCTAGCTTGCATGAAATTATGTGCAACATTATCAAATTTGCACTGGACAAAATTTGTACGCTTAAACACGGAAAGTGGGGAGAGGAGTACCATATTTTGGGTTGATGCTTAATAGTATGTGAACAGGCATATGGCTAAGTCCCTTGAACTGGATGAAAGGGTGAAAGATACTAACCAGAAAACAACAGGCCCACCTCATCAGGTGTACGTCACAAGTCAAACAACTCAAGAGTCGTACAGCCCATGAGTTACGCAGCTCACGAGTCATACATCCTGTGACCTAAACACTAGATGAACAAGGTCCATGAGCTCGACATCAAATATGATAAGCCCACAAGCTGTGCGGTCCGCGAGCTCGACACTCGAGGAAAACTTGGCACACGGTACGAGATTGATATAATGTATTTCAAATAGCTTAATCTATTCAGTGTATAGGTCTTGTGGACCCCCCCCCCCCCCCCCATGTGTCGGACTCTTATGGGCCTGGTTTGCCTAAACTATAGTGTCAAGCTCATGGGCAATGCTACCTAGTTTCGAGCTCGTGGGCATGGCTCCGATGAATGACTCATGATCCTGAAGCATACAGTGACGTCATGGACCATCTGGAAAACGACATACTGTGAGGGATAACATGCACTTCACATGAAGTAATCCTGTGTCTTGCTATTGTCATCCACTTAAGTTTAGGTCATTAAGTCAGGCAACATGGGGCATTTTTTTTTAATGACATCTTTAGGTACCTCACTTCCAAATAGGAGTGGAACTACTATTTGCTCTTATTGTCTTCTTTATACTCGATACTCCTTAACAATTGGGCCTGGCCAAGAGTTGCGTCCCCCATATGCCCAAATATTGCTTGTTTCCAATATGGCCGCCATCCGGTTTGCATCCAATGTGTGAATCAGGGCAGTAAGGCAGTAATATCATCCGGTTAAATCTCTCTACCAGCAAGTGATGATTCCGTGTAACCTCCTGCTTTGGAAAGGGCTATCGAAAGCCGTATAACAGGGGAAAGTTAATAAACGCAGCCTTCTAAAGGGCTTTGGAAAGGGCTATCGAAAGCCGTTTAAACAGGGGAAAGTTAATAAACGCAGCCTCTCCAGGCAAATGTCCATATTTGCCAAGTGGAGATATTAGCGATTAAAGGTTAAGAAAAATAAAGAGAACAATAAGAAAATGTTTGCTTCTTTTGACCATAACTTCAAAAATGTACCTTCATATGTAGTGACCAATATATCATTTAAAAGGTATTATTTGTACTTTATGACAGAGACCGTACTTCAAAATCTTCAAACATGGACTTGTCGGTTTTTGCGAACACATTCTTCATATATATATATATATATATATATATATATATATATATATTTTTTTATATATATGAAGACAACGTCATTATTGTGTAAGTTCCTAAAAGCTCCTTATGACTTTCTCTGAGCCGGCGACCATATTATTGTACAGATACATAGAAAGAGGGTAAGAACACGCCAGCATGCCATTCCCCGTAATTTGGTGTGGGACTTCGGGGATGAAGAGCCATTGGAACTGACCACTAGCGGGGAAAGTAGCCAATGTCTAACTTATAAATTCCTATGACCATAGACTTTTCTTGGGAGAGGGGGTTTCGACAAAAAATAGCTGGAAGGAAGATAAACGGTTTCATAAACTCCAAGAAGGGGAAAATACTGAGCATATTGACGTCACAGGGTGACTAGGAAAACGAATGCAGTGTTCTGTTTTCTTTTACTCTCTATCCTATCATATTCTATTCTATTCTGTTCTATTCTATTCTTTATTTTATGTGCTAGCAGCCATCTGGGCTACTTTGTAAAACAGATATGTTTGTGTTGTACATCCTTTAAAGATCACCAGAGGTCAAAGGTAGAGCCCTGTCTGTGCTCTTTGGAATATGAAGACAATTTCATTGTAAAACAGATATGCATGTTTTGCACATCTTAACCATGTTTATCATTAACTAATAACATCACAGATCAATATTATGGTATTTTGAGGTCATTGACCTCTAAAGGTCATTAGAGGTCAAAGGTAGAAACCTGTCAATGCCCTGTGGAAACGGAAGATTTGTAGTACAAATGCATTATTTAGTGCAGCGTAACCAAGATCATTCACAAATGCCTCCAAACATCAATATTCTGATATTTAAAGTTCATTGACCTCTGGAGGTCATCAGAGGTCAAATCAGACTTACCTCCCTATCTTAAGATGAATCTTATGGTATGTACTAACACTGGAGAAAGTTTCATGCCTTAGTCAAATTTTGCACAATTGTCATGATTTTGAGGGCTTAACTGCTCTACTAATATAGGTCATGTCATAAGTCTCACCCAGATTGGAAGAGGCCATCGGCAGAGTGACGGCAGCCATGAGGTGACGCAGTGGGAAGTACTCATGGAGAAGTCCGTAAGAGGCGAACATGATAAAACCGGTGCCCACCCCATAGAGCAGGCTGTAGGTGAAGAATATCGGTGCGATGCTCGGCATGAGTGAGGTGAGGAATAGCCCTATGGCAAGGGCGGCGACTCCGCACGTCACCACGCAGCGGTAGCCGAAGCGCTCGACGAGCAGGTTGACGGGTATGGAGACGAATGAGGCGATTCCAAATGGGGCCGATCCGATCCAAGCTGCATTAAGAAAAGGCACATACAAAGGACTACTCGTTGATTATTTCTGAAACTTACCGTTTGCTTGTTGTTGTTGTTGTTTTAGTTCTGGAAATGGGTCTGAAGTTTCATGGGTTTGCCAGTCGAAATTGAATAAATTTTGCGCACCTTGTTGTTTAAGTATCGCCATAACGTCAATATACCTGCTAAACTACATTGTTCTCAGCCAAGTTTTCTATATATTCATCTGTAGATCAACATGTTAGCGGTGCGAGGTTAATCTATTATTTAGTCAATGGCTTTATGTTTTTCCCTGTTTTCTTAGATCCTTCACAAATATGTTTCCAATTCCAATGCTTTTCCCAAAATTTTGGCCAAATGGAGGTTCTTAAAACAGACTCTACCACTCACGAATATCGCAATAAAATGATATAGGAACACTGCCACAACTTATACCTCCCTTGGTCATACCAAAGCAGATCATAAGATAACACCTGACTCCAGCCCTGCGTACAATATTCACGTCTCAGATCTTTCCTTTAGGACCTACTCTCATGCATTATGGAGACCCAATTTTTGTTTTTAAAACATTGGAGTTACACATACATATTTCAACTTTTCTGTAAAAACATAACCCATGACTCATCAAGTACCATAATATTGTATCCATGTTTTATGCTGAAACTTATGTGATTCAAATTTAAGTTCTTTAAAATATTATGAACTCAAGCAAGCGTTATGTATATTGCTTTGTATTATATCATAAGGATATAAATCAATTGAATTGAGTTGAATTGAATTGAATTGAATTGAATTGAATTGAATTGAATTGAAAACAAAGCTTGAGACATCCATCAATTAAAGTCTAAAAATTCATACAGTTTCAAAGAAAATGACATAATGTTAAGAGTTCAGTGTACTACGTTGCAAAATACGCAGGTATAGGTTACTAATTGAACAGAAGTAGTCCAGCTTGGAAGGAACAAACCTTCAAAGAGCAAATACTTGAAGGACAAGTTCAACTTCATTTGCATATTATGGCATGAGTGAATGCACCAATATTATTAGAGCACATTAGTGAAAGTTTGGGGGAAATCGGACGATCCATTAACAAATTATGAATTCTTAAAGTGTTTCTGCAGTCACTGCTGGATGAGAAGACTACTATTGAATGATGTCACAATTGCATGCGTACGATACAAGGAAAATATAAAGAGAATGCGTACAACGATACAAGGCAAATATCAAGAGAATATCGCAAATTTTCATTTCTTGAAAAAAGTGCACATTTCCTCGACCTGTCGCTGACGTATGTTAAGAGTAATATAATTTCCCTTGCCTTCTGAAAGAGGCAAGTCAAGCGTTCTTTTATTTTGCGAGAAAAGTGAAAATATGTTTAATTTTCTCTATGTTTTCTTTGTATTTTTCAATTCAATTCAAAGGTTTTATTTTCACTTCTTTCAACAGAACGTACAAAAAGTATATTGTTGTACATCAACATTTGACATATCACAAGCTGCAGTATTCTTCACATTCAGCGGTGACTGAGAAGAAACTTCAAAAATTCATAACTTTTGAACGGGTTGTCTAATTTTCCTCAAACCCTCACTGATGTGTTCTACTAATATTGTTGCATTCACTCAGTCCACACGTCTATGAAGGTGGGCTTGGCCTTTAAAGGCCCGATCTCACAAAGGTGCTACAACCTTGTCCATGGACAAAGACCACGGAGCGCCAAGTATCGCATGGAATATTTCGTTACGAAATCAGTCATTTCGTCGACAAAATGATTATTTTGTAACGAAATGACAACATTTCGTAACGAAATATCTATTTCGTCGACGAAATGACTGATTTCGTAACGAAATATTCCGTTCGACACAAAGGGTCAGCAGTACGAACGAAATTGTGTGTGTTTGTGTGTGTCCGTCAGTCCGTGCGGCCGTCAGCCCGTATTGTGAAGGTCCCTCGGCAACGATAGTTATGAATTTTTTTTTATCCTCTCTTGGTCGTGTTGGTAGGCCCATGGGAGGCCGACATATGGGTAACTAAACGAAGGAGTACCTCCTTGACTATACTACACAGCCCAGTCGCTGTATTGCGCTTCGCGCGCCATCTGGTCAGGCTAGTGTACTGAGTGAGAGGTCACGTCCACTACTTCGAACACTGTGTTGTTTGAACCAGGGCTGTAACATCTTGCCAGAAGTGTTGGGGAGGGTGTTAGGACTATGGTCAATGCTTCGAATCCTTCCTAATGACATGTATTATCTTTTTTGTTCGTTAAACTGACAGATAAAAGGTTAGCCAGCTTGCCACCTGACAACCACAACTTTAAAATGATGAGTTTGAATTTTGAATGCACTCAGGAGGGGCTGATTTACGGTTGGTACAGGCTGGCGAACACAAATAGGTTCATGCTTCGTACTAAAAACAGAGAAAATCGCATTCCAAAACGCCTCTAAATGGTTATTTTCAAATTTGGACAGGGGTCAGTATTTGAAAGTGAATAAAATCCTAGTGTTGCACAGATATCAAATCTTTTATTTTTCAACCAAATCACCTCATTTCGCAGTTTTCTCGATTTAGACGTCAAAAAAATTATATTAACGACCGCGTAATTGTACTCGAGGTGGCATGTTACATGTACAATATGCAGCCTACATTTAATACTACACTCTTTGTTCTTTGATTTCACCTAAGTACCAAACTATACTCGAACACGTAAAGGTGGCTTACTTGCACATATCATATCTAAATCATAGAAGCAATTTCATAATGCTTCGACACTAATTAGCATGCACTGCACTCGATATCCTTTTCTCTGCTGTCTCTGTTTATACATGTATGCTTAACGGTTAGACAGGCATGCCGTATGCCGACGGGGTTATCATAAAGCCTTTGTATATCAAGGTCAAAAGCAGCTCAAATGGAGCTCCCTTTGTATTTTTTTTCTTCTATCAAGTGTAACATTATAACAATGCCCTGTTTATTCAAGAATATTGAATCATCATGCAATGCTTACATCAAGAAAAAGTTAATCACTTAATCAGATAAGTTTTCACATACGATGGATATCTTTCCACTCACTTATCCAATGTCTTTACTCCATACGCTATCATCGACACTGGATTGGGGCAGGGCTGGAGTGGCCTTAAACTCTCCTAGTGAATTTTCATCTTATGATACACGTAAGACCTACGCACTATTAAGTTCCGCAAAAATGTATGCAGGCATTGCAGAGATGTGGGGGAAGTCGTGTTGGACGGTTATGACATTGACCTTTAATTGTCCTTTGCTCTTGAGTATGTGTGACCAAGAGGAGATTGACTCGGCTTTGTCCACTCGCACATTTATATACAAGTTTCATGTGAATACCTCTAAAAGGGGTATCTCACTGAGCGGCGAACGTTTGCGAACGTAGCGAATTTGGGATTTCGCCAGGGTTCGTTAACACTGAGTTGCAAGAAAGTTCTCAAACGGTGTTTATCGTCGCAAACACTTTTTCTTGTCGCAAGAAAGTTCGCAAAGAAATTTTGAACATGTTCAAAATTTCATTGCGAAGCTTTGCGAATTTGTGTTTTCGCTAACAGTTGCAAACATTCGCAAAACACTCGTAAGAATTCGCAAACGGTCGTATTATACGGTGTCGCTAACATTTTTATTTGATTCGCCACTGCTAGCGAACAAGTAACCATATGGTTCCTATATAAAAGCTCCTGAAACAGGCAAGGTTCCACTCTAAGAAAGTTCTTGAAGCTCTTGACATCTCCATCATGTAATTGCTGCAAAAGCTTTTCATATTGATCACTGAAGTCTATCCTCTGCAACAACCACTCTTTGACCCAAACAGTCTTTCTTTTCTTCTTCCTTTCTTGTTTTTTCTCTATCTTCTTTCTCCTAAGCTGCACGATACCTGTAGCAGCAGCCTGGCAAAGCAGCTCTTCAAGGATAGCAGCACGTTGAGCCTCTTCTTGGCAGAAATTTATTTCCATATACTGGAAATCCATCTTAAACGGTTGTCACAAGAGATCTGAATTCAGTGGAAGGTTATACGTTCGTTTTATGGGTCTGACGATACATAATCGCCTGGTACTTTTCTAGGTCCCAGAACATTCGCAAATTGTCGCAAAGGATTTGCAAACAGTTTGCTAACATTTGCAAAATTGTCGCTAATAGGTCGCCACCTGTGTTTCGCAAACACTTTCGTCAAACATTCGCTCAAGTGTTGCTAATTGTCGCTAAACATCCCAAAAAGTCGCTAACTGTCGCTAATGGCAGAAGCGAACCTTGATTTTTCGCAAACATTCGTCAGAAAAGTCGGCGAATCTCAAATTCGCTATAACGTTCGCAAAACGTTCGCCGCTCAGTGAGGTACCAGCTTAAACGGTTATGTTACGTCGTCCACAGCAAAATTGATTCGGACGGACAGCCCTAAGCTATATAATGCTTCCAGCATTGTCCAGCGACAGAGTCATTATCTTTAAAATAATAATAATAATAATAATAAGTGAAAGAAAGGGAAAGGCACCCACCGACTGTCGTAACGCTAGAGTTGAACTCTTCCTGCAAGCTGACGAGGAGAATGCTGAAAGACAATATGACCCCGAAGCTGAAGTAGAATGCCAGGCAAGTCGAAGCCGTCACTACCCCAGCCCCATGCCGCCCTGATCCGCTTGGCGAGGCCTGGTTTACCAGCCATGACTGACCCTGATCCTGAGGTCGGCACGACCTGTTGACAGAGTTTGAGCAAAATGGCGTTTGAGATGCAGGTCCATGTCATTGACAGTTGGCTTGAATAAGCAGAGTAAAGGTGGAACACGCAGGGCAGTATCGTTGACACTGGACAAAGATAAGAATTTGTAAAATGGGCATGCTCCATAGTACCACCCTACTCCTTTTCCGTCGATATACGGCATTGTCTATCAGTTGCAATATCAGTGGGCCCTATTACACTTTATACCGATCACAATATGAATGAGATGAGCTGGTGCATCCAGAATTCCCAAGTCTTCCATCGATGCATGATCTTCAATCCTTACGTTTTGTCCATAGATTGATAGACAAGGAGAAAACATTCAATCCCTCACATCGCTTGCGTTTTTTGTTTCGCAGCATTATTGACATAATATCATAAAGGAGAAAGAATTGCAGCTGTTACGAAAGTATGTGACCAAAGAGAGTGTTTCGTTGCCATGGTTAAGTGCTATTTGTGCATTTATAAGACAATGTGAGAGTTGAATTTTTTGTTAGTAATATCATTACTCAATCTAATTCTAACTATTATGTCGATGTGACCAAAATAAAAGTTGACGAATACATGTAAAACCCAGTTACATAACGTTCTTGACTCTAGTCCGACTTTGGCTGAAACTTCTACCGCTTTATTCATTTCATTCTATGATATAATCAGCCGATAATATGGCGATATGTCGATCATGGGGTCGAACTGTACTTTTTTCTTCTCGGACAAGAGATTTTTCTTTACCACAAGCCGCTTCCCATGCTCCAAAGTGAGTGAGTTTGCGAAGGTTATACTGTCAGCGATTGTTCACACAAGACAACGTTTCTCCCAACACAATGCCCTCCAGCTGATATCTTATTTGTACAACGCTTCAGTATTTTAACGTCATTTCCCATCGAAAAAAAAACTATACAGTACAAGCTAAATAATATGCTTCTTTCGCAGGCATTTGGAATCGTATAAGAAAGCGACAACAGGTTGTACAATACAAATCAAAAGCAGTTTTACAAAACTGAACTTTTTAGTACACCATAGGACATCACCAGTCGTCAAGACGGAAGGGGGTTCATGTGATTTTGCACTTTGCATCCAGTGGAAAAGGCGCTCTATAAATGTCTATTATTATTATTATTATTCAAGCAGAGAGGGCCTTACTTCGAGTGCTTTCCAAACTTCAGGATAACATTTCAAGGAAATAATTATAACATGAGAAAAACTTTATACCACAGCCATCAAAATCGCTGTGGATGTTTTGTGAAGATAATTTGAAAAGAAAAGCGAAACAAACCTTGTTGTTGTGCAGTTACCCCCAAGGAACGCACATCGAGAAATGCGAGTAAATTTTATAGGAAAAGACACCCGAGCAAATTGCACACACAATAATCCATTCATCTACACATGTATATGATATGCCAATGCCTAGTATGTGGCTGCATGTAACATAACGGCGTACGTGAGTGCAATGTGTACAGAAGCGTTCTGCAAGATCAAGTTTTGACAATAGAACCTTTCTTTCCTCACAGTGAAAAATGAAACCTACTGAATGAAATATTCAGCCCCGTAGAGAGCTTTGTGATAGTCGTAGCAATTCTATCATGAGTTTCCAGCAACAATGAAAAGCAAATAATGGTCGAGAGCTGTCGAAACGTGTCACTGTGCATCATCAAAATATATATACCCTGGACTATACAGATTGAGCAAGCAGAAGTAAATTGTTTCTTCTTCTCCTCCTCATCCTTCTTCTCCTTTTTCGCCTTTTCTGCGTGAGTGTGAGTGGAGGTATAGCCCCTGAGGACCTCCCCCTCCCCCATTCCGCGACCCATGACGAGTATAATAGGCAACAAAACTCCGAAAACAAGATTAGAACTTGTCTTGCGAACAAAATGCACCAGGGAAAGCTCCTAAATGAAAGACATTACCCACGGCTGTCGGGTAGCTGAAAGGCCTTTCATCTCTTGTTGTTTATGCCGACAAAGTTTACCAAGCTTTTGTAAGCTAACAATCAACCAGCGTTGAAGGCAATGAAGTTAACATCGCACGTACATAATCAGAGATTAAAAGCTGGTGTATACCTTTCGAGTTGTTGATACTCCTGAGTCCTTACTACTCAACGAAGTTCACTGCCCACTGACACGCGCGTACTTCGTGACGTGATTCAACTGGGATGAACAAATGCCTGCATGGGAGGCCAGAGTTCTGAAATATAAACGCGATATGTAAACATTCATATTATGGTTGACTTGCAAGCACCTAAAAAAGAATGGAATCTCGATGTATATGACGAAATTAGCAGACTAACATGATTCAAAATTTTGGTCATGAGAATCACTATTGTGACAAACTTAAATCAGTGGAAGTAACCCGGCCCATCTTGGAAGCAAAAGCTTTAAAATGACAATTCAACCGCTAACGATTCCACGATTCCATGGAAATGCACACATGAAACATCGTTATATGGTATGGAAACATTTCTTTAAACTTAAGCCTTCTATAATATAGAACCTCTGCGAAGTGTTGAATCTTGCAAAGTCCACAAGTGGTGGTGGCGAGGCAGCAATTATATTATTAAAAGAAAAAAAACGCTTCGGTATATTTACCCTAATGCATATTTATATCTAAGTCGTTATTACATCTCTAAGTTTTTTTTTATGAGCACTACCTTTCATGTTGCTGATTTCATGATCTCGTTACCGAAGTCTTTCAATGTTATATAAAATATCGCTCGTAACTTGACAAGCCGTTCAAGTCCACATAATTATATCAAATCACTGTAAAGATGAGACACCGCGCAACTCTCCCAGATTAGTGACTCCTGCTTGTCACCGTAAAAGTTCATTATTCTGAAGGTTCGTTATTCCGAAGTTTTTTTTGTTGTTGTTGTTGTTGTTGTTGTTGTTGTTGTAATAAAAAAAAACCGTTATTCCGAAGGTTCATTAAGCCGACAATGAAAAAAAAAAAGATTCATTATTCCAAAGGTTGGTTAGTATAATTACACATCATCTTTTCATTCTCAGACGAACGGAACCATAATTTTCTGATCAACGAACTTTCGGTGAATGAATGACGAACATCCATACGCAAATAACACAGTATCAACGTACAACATGAAAAGAACAGTCAGCACATGATTCCTTGTCTATTTGTTGCTATTTCTGAGAATAAAACGTTTCATTTGTTACATCATCACTGTCAAATTGGTTTTTTTAACACGTATACGTACGTGTTTGTCTACTGTATATAGATAGTGCACTCCCCCACCCCCATAATAAAACCCAACCTTCTTCAAGTATGTCCCATTTTATGCTGAATATGACGCGAATGTGTAGCCGTATTACACATTTGCAAAAGTAAACAAACAAAAAAGAAGTGTTTAAAAAAGCACACACATTTAACTTTTTCATATTCCTGAACGAAAATATTTCCTCGCTCATCTATATGGCTCCCTGTAAATTGTTATACTATTTTCTTTAGTAGCTTCTGACGTCTTAATTCGTATGTCATCTGCATGGACCTGTAGCAGTGTCGATAGTTAATCCCTAAAGTTCAACAAGCTCACATCAATTACTGCCTCCTCAAACGCAACAATATCGCTTTGAAATGGGAGGTTCATTGTATCATATATTATATCCAAACAACTGTGTTATGCAACACGTTCTAGATACCTTTCAGATACTAGTATGACGTGCGATGCATTCCGGATTTTGACATAGGCCCTATTGATTCGATATATCGATATGGATTTATATACATATATACAACGGGTGGTGAATTAAGAAATTGTATAAGTCCGAACTCAAGTGCGCATAGGCCTATCTTCGGACAGTGATTATTTGTAAATTAAGTTATTATTACTTATAATTTGCATATATGAAACAGTAACCAAGCTTTAGTGCTTCAAAGTATGTTCTAAAATGTGAGTTAGAGATAGAGACAATTAACCGCTGTAAAATTGTAATCATTTTAACCAATGTTAAGTATTGTTGATATACAAAATGTGAGCTATATATTTATATTCTTGTATGGTACGATGTTTCATGACGCAAACGTGACCTACACATGCATAATAATGCATCAATGTGATAACCTTTTTTATCATCGCTCCCAATGGTAAGCAGTACCTTTAAGATAATTTTTACTCATAACCGCCATCTCAACTGAGGTGTAGATCGAAATACTGGTACCTGAAAATTCTGGAGAAACGGTAATGGCAGATGAGATATCAGAGTCCTCAAGAACAACAGTGTATAGGTCCTTTAAGTCTCTACTGGGTAAATCATAACAACAACAAAAATTGTAACACACCACTACATCTTCAGAAAATGTGTGTGTGTAGTAACAGTATCTCACTTGTTCAAGGCGAAGACGAGTCTTTGATCGACTACTTCCTTGAAGTAATGCGTGGGTTACGAAGTTGAAATCTGATGTTGGTGATTACCGATGAGTGGCTAACCTCACGACACCTGCATCTTCCGCCTGTAGCTCTGGTCTGTCTCTGAGGACTGCATGCGGTTCATCTCGACCAGCTGATGATGGTGCTTCAAGTCGATACGTTGGACACGGGCAGCCGCTGGCTGGACACTATGTCCTAATCACAGCGCTTTTCCCCATCCGCATTATTCTTCTGCATCGATCACACTGCCACTAAGTCACTGCAAACCTTTTCAGGTATGTTTGTACGCACAAGACTGAGCCGTGACGTCCTCCATGTAACTATTAGTGAGAAACGTTGCTGCCTGGACCCGCACGAAATAAGCTTTCGCAAACAAGACCCAATAATCATGGAGCATGTTGAGCTCGAGACTTACTCGGCCTACATTGTATTGTTTAGTCTCTGTCAAAGCCTTTCAATTCCTTCTGAGGTGCAATGTAATAGTGTCGAGACTATTGTCCCCCGAAAGATAAGATGGTCCATAGAATGATAAGCCAATAACGGTCCGCAAGCGACCCGCTATATGTGAAGCTAGAAACACACTCAGACGTGATCATGAACATTAATGATTCGAGCTCCAGGTGTTACGTAATATGCAGACGCAAAACCAAATGTCCGTTGTAGGACCCTCGTACGGAACTCACGCACCCTCATATATGAACTACAAGTGTATAATAGATTGTGATATCGTAGGGAGTATAAATACGTACTTCAACGTAGGCCTATACATGTACTACTACTTTTTTGACAAGCAATATTTTCCATCGCTTATATACCATTTCCTCAAGGTATAAGTGTCACCTGATGGCCAGTTATTTATCGCCCTTACTTGCTTTCAACCCTCTGCGAACCCCATGCATTACTTCCCAGTCCATAGGTATGTTTGAAATTTGTGCAAATTTTACTCATTGGTATATTATGTGACTCATACAGTACACGATATGTAGGCCTACTATATGATTATTTCATTGAACCTGATAGGCATTATTTTCACATTCGAAATAATTATCCACATTTTGAAAGATGTATAAAGATCTGGGGGGCATTTCATGAAGGAACTTGTCGGATAAAATGTCCGACAAGTCAATTATATCCGACAAGTTTAGAGAAATCAGCCAATCAGACTAAAGGATTTCTCAAAACTTGTCGGATATAATTGACTTGTCAGATATTTTATCCGACAAGTTCCTTCATGAAATGCCCCCCAGGAATCGGGGTCTCACCTCTATGATCAGATATGAGCCACTTGCCTTTTCCTGTTGTGAATAAGGACCCTCGCATATTATTAGAGCAGTATACTTGACATTTATTGGCTCGACATTGCCTTTTTTAATCAATGATCGAGTCATTCACTGACTAATCTATACAATGTGCAATGTGCGCTTGAACATGGCCACATGGAATTGTTCACACCACGTATACGTTCTGAATTCTCTACATGCTGGAAGAAGTTAAGTATTCCTTTTTTATTCTTTCTTGTTGTTTTTATGTTGCGATTTTCGTCTGTTTGTGTGTATAGGCCTATGTTACTTTATTTGGACTTTAACTGGTATAGCCGCAAACTTGTATTGACATAAAACACCTTTTTTTCATTGTTGGATTGTTTGGTCAGGGAGGTGGCCTGGCTTGCGTTCCTTACTTTGGTTTGATGCAGGTAGGTATTTTTTGTTACGTTGCCTGAAGATGATGTTAATCACATCAGGTTCTAGAAATCATTATCCACATCGGATGGAAAAAAAACCCAGTCAATCTATAATCATTACTCATTTGACGTCGTTTCCTGCACCGACTGTAAGTTTCATCTATTATTTTGTAGGCTATACGTGTCATTTCATTAATTTGGACTTTCAGTGGGTCTATATAAACATCGCCTTATACTATATAGGAAGCCATCTTTGATATCATTGTCGACGCAATCTTTTATGTGTATTTATTATTGTACTACCGATAAGATTGTACATATCACCTTTTTGAAGTCATTCTCGATATGCTTATCAGCCCCGTTTCAGTCAATTCAATTCAATTCAATTCAAAATAATTTCATTTCCGTATAAAGTAATACATTGTACAAAGTAATATATTTAACGCTTACATGAGTAGATAATATTTAAAGGAACTTTGAATCACGTAAGTTTCATCTTTTGCACTTTCCAATAAATACAATTATACTGAACTTCCGATTTTATTATATAAAATGAATATTTAAGTAGTTATGTCCATAATTACCCAACAAGACAGTATAGTTCATTGCATTTACCTTTGAAAAGAACATTATCGGCTAACAGATATATATATATATATATATATATATATATATATACGTGTTTGTATGAATTTAAACACACACTCATGATATTATCATTTCAAAATGGGGCGAAGAGGTTGCCAAGGTATCCCACTTTCACCCTATTTGTTCTTAGTCATCGTTATCGTTAAGGGAGAAAACTTTATTATGAGATAAAATACCAATCAGGATGTTTAAGTTTGTGTCAGAAATTGGTGCTTTGAAGGTAAATATAGATAAAACAAAGACTTTGCGATTACATTATATCATATATGTACTCCCTCAAAATAAGTTCTGCAATTAAAGTTTAATATATCATATTTCTCTTATATCAGCATTATCTTCATTAAATATGATATTGCAAGAAAGCCTGATTCATTATCTTTAAAATGACACCTCACTTGCTATGACTGAGTGTTCTTGGAATGTGCAAAACAGCTGAGTATGGGGACAGATCAAAAGTGAAAAGTCGCAATTATTCTGCCATTGATAATGTACAGTTTTGATGAAAAAATACCACAGGCTGACAGGAATAAGCAATTCTGAAATGAGAGCACTTTCAAATACTCCCATTTCCTAGACATTACACTGTAAAAACATCGGTGTTAGATTTAACACCACGGGTGTTAAATCTAACACCGATCAAACTTCAATAAAGGACCACACCCACAGGTGTTAAAAATGCACTGTGATGGTGTTGAAAAGTGTTCACCTGACACTTCGTGGTGTTAATTTGACACTGTACCTGGTGTTATTTTGACACGGTACTGGTGTTAATTCAAAAATGACACCACATGGTGTTGATTTGATATTTGCTGGTGTTAATATCAATGGTTTAACACCCGTCCAGCTTCAATAAGGGACCACACCAGCTGGTGTTACTTTGGTGTAAATTTATTTTCACATTTTTTCAAAAATCTAGTATTTCAATGTAAAATTCTTGATCGTCTTGTTTAAATAAAAAATCAAGAAGAAGTGCAGTTACTAAGAAACTCTTCAAAAAACAGTTTAAAATTTGGAAATGACACCCGTAGGTGTTAATTTAACACCATAAATGAGCACCGAAAATTTAACACCAGCTCGGTGTTCACTATTTAACACCGGACTTTTTGCAGTGTAGATGACTTTTTGGTCAACCTGCTTATGTTTAATTTTAATCTGCACATACTACTGCAGTTTTTAATTCATGGATGAAGCCTGGAGTCTAATGATAATCGCACAAAGCATTCTTTTCAAGCACATTCCTTCCCTGAAACGACAAAGCAACTGGGTATTATACTGTTTGACGTAACACATTTGCTCACATTTGACCTTTCCTCATACTAGGTCATACTGTGCATTCCAGGAATGCATAATGAAAACAAGAGAGTTGTCGTTGTAAAGAAATTTAATCAGGCTTTCTTTTGTCTCATTAGAATAAAATGATGTAGTTTTAAGAGAAATATGATTCATCCAATTGGACTTGCAGGACTTTTTGAGGAGTTTATATATATATATATATATATATATATATATATATATATATACATACATATATATATATATATATATATATATATATATATATATATATATATATATATATCGAGACACCTTCAAGCTGCTCCTCCTAGCAATGTGAATAAACTATTGAATTGAATTGAATGGAAAATTGAATGTACCGGTATTGTGTAATAACCGCGTTTTATGAGGGAACGTGACAACATTATCGTTGTTTCACCTGCGATACGAGGGACCATACAGATATATAATGATCTTCTCGAATTTAATATTGTTTTCCCCTTCCTGTCTGGACTCTATATCAAAGCAGGGAGAGGATGAAGTCCTGTGTGGAGACAAAGGGCTACGGAAGCTTTTAAGTACCACCGAAAAGACAAGTTGTTTCCTCGCCTTTCGACCTTTTCAGGTTCGAGGAGGATGAGAGAAGAAAATAATCCAGATTTATTTTTTTTCTCGACATCTCTGGTTCATGAAGACTCGACCCAAGATCTCGTCTTCTCGCAATCTCTGGTTCGGTGAGCATTTTAAGGCAAGATCTAAGATCTTGTCCTCTTGACTTCCATGTCGGGTCCCGAAACGAGAGCAGGTGATATTGTTATAATAACCATGAGCAGCTCGTATTCTCGACTCCGGAAATTCGCAACGAGATCTCGTCTTCTCGCCTTCTCGGATCCGAAAACGATAAAAAGGCGAGATATACGAGATGTCGTCTTGTCGCCTTCTCGGGCACAGAACTCTATACAGGTCTGTATTCTAGGGCCCCGAAATGAAAGCAGGCAATGTATCACAACGACATTTTGTCTTCTCCACTTCTCGATTCCCGAAACGAAAGAAGGCGAGATAATAACAAAAATCTCATCTTCTCGACTTTTTTTCTTTTTTACCCAAGACGAGAGCACACGAGATAAGAACGAGATTTCGTCTTCTCGGGCACAGAACTTTATGATACCTTAACTACAGTTCTGTATTCTCGGATCCCGAAACGAAAAAAGGCCAGAATAACGAGATTTTGTCTTCTCGATTTCTCGGTACCGAGACTGGACATTGAGAGCAGCAGGACCTCGCAACGAGTATGCAAATTGGTGGCACAGGGTGGGGCATGTCTTTGTACTTGGCCTGCACATTCTGAATTGTAATACAGTGTATCTGACTTTGCCTTGCATGCTCCATGTTTCTTGATTACTACACTGTATTAAAATACATCTTGATTTCATTTGAATGTGCTGATACGTGTGCGCAAGTGAATAACTATTTCATTCGACATACATTGTTGCAGGTGTTTTAACAATCCCGGCAGGTTTGACAGGTACATGTAGTTCTGTAGAAATTTTCCCCGTTTGTACGACAGACGTATTTTCACTGCACTGCATGTTCAAATTCCAACGCAGATAATTGAATGTTCTCCCCCTGCACTGCTTGCTCATGCCGAGTCACTTTGAAGTTATATAATCATTCCTGCTTTGCAGGAAGGTGGGTTTTGCCTTCATCTTATAATCAGCTTAATCGACATGTGCTTACCCTGTACTGTGTATCAACTCACTAGGAAGGAAGCCACAAACTTACGACTGAAGAATTACTGTAGATTTGTATATCTTATGAAGATAACACAAAGATAATTCCACAAAACTTCAACTGCATGAAAAGTACATAATCCCTCAACTTTGCTCACACATCTTAACGGTAATATTAATCCCACCACTTTCTGAAAGAGGAAAGTCAATTTTTTTTTTCTTTCATTATGGTTGAAGGTAAGAGAATGTGTTAACATCTCTTTATAATTATTTTCATCTCATTGTCTAGCAGTGATGGCACCATCTGCTGTACTCTTCTAATCCCGCGATGGCAGCATCAGCACTTGAACAGTTCATCACTTTGTTACTAACACTGCTGCATTCACTCAATTTGCATACATACTTGGGCAGTCTTCACCTTTAATTCTATTCCCCTTCGATTTTATTGTGCTCGTCAAAATTCACTGAAGTCGAAGAATTATCTCCGGTTCCTTTGGATTCTACTCAAGCGGGGTTGACTGTATGTCTGTCCCTTTATATTATGCTGTAAATTGAATAGGTTGATACAAAATTGAGGTGAACACACTGCCTTTGTAAAAAGAAATAAATAAAAATGAATATAATAACAATAATAATAACAATAATACAAATAACAATAATAAGAAGAAGATAGTAATAATAATGACAAAAGTAATAACAATAACAGTTATAATAATAATAATATTATTATTAATAATAAAAATAATTTATAAAATTTGTAATAAAAATATATGATTTCATATATTTATCCATTTGTAGTTCAGCTTGCATCTGTCTTGAAATTTTGATTTACTCACTCTTAGAGTGCTGACACCATTATGTCCATGAAGATGCTGAAAATAACATTTTCATGATGATCATATTCATGAACAGCTGCAGATACATTGGCTTTTTAGTACCAAGTACCAACTTTCAGTTTAGTCAAATCAAGATATGCATCTCCTGAAAAAGAAAAAAAAAGAAATTCATGAATTTCTTTGCATGTGTGTGTGTTCGCATGTGTATATACATATATATATATATATATATGTGTCCAAATATCCAGAGATTCAAAATTTTTATCCAAGAGCACAAGTATAAATAATATGAGTACTGAGTTTTAATTGGAAATCTTACACAATGTGCCACATGTACATCACATACGATTCATTTATAAAATATTGACAAAATATGCACTAGAAGGTCTAGTACTTGTTCCATGAAAACACACAAACAAAAAACAAAATCAGAATCAAACCATTGATGATACCATTGTATCAATAACACAGTAACTGCTAAATATATACAGTACCTCAGATACACATAATGGTACTATCATACACTGCTGGTTCCTTTTCACTCAAAAAATACTGATTCCTAAACACTGGTATATTCACAAAGCTATGTACACGTTGGCAAGAAAATCACGAGTACACCATACCTGTTCTGCTACACTAAAGGTATCAGTGTAAACTACACTGAAGGTATCAGTGTAATCTACCAAAGGAGTAAACTTGGATGTCTCCTTCACTGTCTAAGCTGTGCAAGGAAACGACTCATCAATATCCATCGATCATTCACAGCTAGGTCTTTGGTCATAGCAATCATACACATAAATGTGATTTTAAAGGTCTCTTGGTATCCAACTCACTGGGAAAGGTCCCGCTGTGTGAAAGGATTTAGTCAACTCCCTTCCCCCCCCCCCCCCCCCCTCATCCCCAACACCTGCAGAATATTAATTTACTGCTCAATATCATACAAAGAGCAATTGATGTGAGTATTCACAATAAACAGAACAGAAATCCTTGGAAGTCAAGCCTCACGCCAATATTACAGAAATTCGATCTTTATCTGTTAGCATAATACCGTAAGAGAGGAACATCTGCTTTAACAAGTTGATCACGAATCATATTCTGTGTTAAAATACTATATTCACTAAATATTTTGCAAGGTTTTTATTGTCGCAAATTTCACAGGTCAGGTGCTATTCCTGAATTTAAAAATGTGAAAAAATGTTGACTCTGATCCCCACATAAATGTAACGCACACTCATACATTTCTCCATTCAGTACAGTACTCCGAAATCGCAAATGTAACTATTCACAAAATCGTTTTGAAGTCCCCATTAGCGAAAAATTAGACTCGCTAATTATATGGCTTATACAGTAAGTTGTCTTCAACAATGAGGCCTGTGACAGCATTAAAAACAGAACATTATTTTTTGTTCTATTTCTTCTGCAAGAACTGATTAAATCATAGATTTTCAATCAGGTACATTTCAAGAGTATCATAACAATCTCAAGAACAAAGTCAGTTTACCTCACCTAGATTGAATCCAAATTGACAAGAGAAAATCCTTGGACCCACATGAATTTCATTGTGCACAATAGCCTTAAGAAATGCCTCATAAATAAGGAGAAGAATTTTTCTTCATCTTAGCCAATTTTTGGACTTCTGCTAGGTTGACATAGGTGAGATTGATTGTACTTTGGTACTGGATTGGGAAAAATATATTCCCTAAAGTATGCACAAACTTCTATGGTATGTTACAAACCTAGTGACCCTGCACAGAGTTAATGGCAAGATATCTAGGCACATTTCATTCCTTCCCATTGCAGTACATCACATCAATGTATGTCCTTCCTATAAGGAAGCACCAACTGATATGCTTCCTTCTATCAACAGCTTGTCACCACACGGAATAGACAGAAAAGAAAGGAGGCAAAAAAAGAAAGACAAGGAGATTAAAGGACAAGTCCACCTTTATATACATAAGGATTGAGAGAATGCAGCAATATTAGTAGAACACATCAGTAAAAGGTTGGGGGAAATTGGACAATCCGTTCAAAAGTTACGAATATTTTAAGATCTGCGCAGTCACTGCTGGAAGAGAAGACTACTACAGTGTATGATGTCACATGCGTACAACTATATAAGGAAAATAAAAAGAGAATTTCACAAAACTTTACTTTTTGAATAAAGTGCACATTTCTTCGACTTGCTACTGATGTATGTTAAGGGTAATATTATTCCCCCTGCCTTCTGAAAGAGAGAAGTCGAGTGTTCTTTTGTTATGCAAGCAAAATAGAAATATGTTGAATTTTCTTTATTCTTTCTTTATATCGTTGTACTCATGTGACATCACAAGCTATAGTAGTCTTTTCATCCAGCCATGACTGAGCAGAAACTTCAAAAATTCATAACTTTTTAATGGATTGTCCGATTTTGCTCAAACTCTCACTAATGTGTTATACTAGTATTGCTGCATTCACTCTACCCACATGTCTATGAAGGTGAACTTGTCCTTTAAAGATGAGATTCCTAGACTGAGGGGGGAAAAACAGAGAGAAAAAAAAATGACCCAGAGCGGAGGAGCAAAAATAGGGGCCATAAAATGTCAGTAATCAAGAGAGAGATAGAGAGAGAGAGAGAGAGAAGTGGGGATCAAAAGGAATGGAGGTTGAAGAGTGAAGATGCCAGGGATTGGAAGAAAAGAGGTGGAATCACAAATTATTACGAAGAGGGAGAGAAAAAGGAAAGGACCTGACACAGGAAAAAGATGAGGCAATCATGATGTGCATCTGACGTAGGCATCTTGGGTGTGGTCACAGTTTCCAGCGTTGCTACGGGGACAATCGTAGAGGGTTGCCTCAGTCCCGCTGCAACTGACCTGGTCCAGCCAGATGGGCACCTCCTCGGAGAAGTAGTTGGAGGCAGAGGTCAGCAGGAGAGGGTTCTCTGCCCGGACACTCTTGCCAGAATCGAAGCCCAGCTGGCGACAGACCACCCGGGCATCGCGGTCGTCCCAGCTGTTGTCGCAGATCGTGCCGAAACGCCCGTTCATGAAGATCCGCACGAAGCCTTCGGAGGAGCGACTGCCGCCTACCAACTGGACTGCATTGACATGAGAAACAGTATCCAACAGTGTCATACAATTTCTAGAATGCAATGCCATTGACTGTGTGTGATAGGGTTTGTTTACCCTCATTCATTTAAGTATATATGTGACCCGCTACAACAAAAGGATCCTAAAGTCGCTGACGGCTGAGCCGAGAAAATCGAGTTTGAAGTCACATCATCAAAATTGGTCAATACAATCGGATTTCTGTTTTTGGCATAATTTTGTAGTCTAATGTTTTGTCTATCATCTGCCTAAATTTCGAAGCAAAATGAGTAAAGGAAAGGCGAGAAATCAGCGTTTTTCTGGGCCATGATTTTCCGACTTTCAATGTAACAGAAACGTGTCCGAAGATTAGGATTTAGCACCTCAGCTAGACTCTGCCCCTAGCAACGAGGGAGTGATCTTATTGGTCAAAGCGTGGCATCCTGATTACTGATTTGTTGCTAGGAGCATGCCTTCTATTGTCAAGCGGTGAAAACTGTCTCGCCTTCTCTGATCATGTTAGTGTCGGAAGGAAAACTTTAAAGGCATTTTTCTCGAAACTCTGATTTCCTCAACCACTTGACATGCGCTAATAAAATCATTGATATCTTCGTAATCGAGTACTTTTATGAGTTGTGCTTTATATGAAATTAAAGTAGAAGAGTAAGGGAATAATGTCATGCCATTTTCAGAAAATCATCCTCCCCCGACTTTCGGATCCTTTTGTTGTAGCGGGTCACATATGTATGTATGTACGTATCCATGTCTGTGTGAATGTATGTGTACGTAGCTGTATTTATTTGTGTATGTGTATAATAATGATAATTATAAAATGGGTTCAAGAATGTAGCCAATAGGAAGCGCTGAAATGAGACACACCTCCTTCCTTTACTTCAGTACAACTGCACTGCCTGTAATCCTATGGTAGATTGCCGATCGTCTGTGCGCGCGGCGGCTCCTTTGATGAATTGCATGCATACGCGTACGCGCTGTCAATCCTGTAAACAACTTCTAGTTCGGGCTGCCGGCCGGCCGGCCGGCCTGTCTTCCCTTGTGCATAACATAATATGTGGCGTACGTACGTATACTATACGTACACTTTGTACAGTACAGTAGACCAAGCGTTTTGGGACCGGACGCGTACATGGAGTCACTTTGAAGAGCAAATCCAACGATTTAGCAGGTTAATTCTCACGCCGTTTTCAGAGTATGTTGTCTAGTAGGCCTATATGAGGAGTCTATATCAAGTCTTTAAGGTAAAGGGTGCATATTCTATGTAAAATAAGTAAGTTTTCATGCGGGTGTCCGGAAACCCAACCCCCCATTATACTTATACTGTATGTGCGGGACTTCCGCGAGTGCGACGTGCGTAAAAGTTTGGGACGAACATCTTCGGACGTCTTGACCCACAAAGGTACGTGAAAAACGCTGAAAAATGATGTTAGTTTTCGAATTTTCGACCCATTTTATAAAACAAATGATGCACAGGATTATTTCGTGGCGTTAGTGTAGGCGTAGCTCACTCTCGGATATTTACAATGTAGTGCAACATGCACTCGGCTTCGCCTCGTGCATGTTTCACAATTGTAAATACCCTCGAGTGCACTACGCCTACACTAACGCACTCTATCCTGTGCATCATTTGTATAATGGTAACTCTTTTATGGTTGGTCATGATTGTTGCAGGTCAACCAAATCAATGCATCATTATTGAAAGTTAATCGTAATCTTGCTTCATTTGTTTCTAGTTCAAGTATCAAAAAACTATTTAAAAAAATGAAAAAAAAAATATTCATCCTACAGAAAAATTATACAGAAAGTCACAACAAGGCAACCTAATAGAACAAGACCAAACCTCCCTTACCTGCTGCATCGCACACAGCAGCCGCATCAGAGAAATGCGAACAGCTGAGCGAATTCCCCAAGCCGTGGGGGCAGTCGGCGAGGCTGTGCTCGTTGGTGCAGTCGACATGGTGGAGGTGGATGGGGCCCACACCGGCACCGTAGCTGGCAGCGACAGACTGAGGAAGGGCGGCGAAGAAGCCAAGCTGCCGGCACACCACGTCTGCATCCTGCTGGTCCCAGCCCTCTTTGCAGACGGTGCCCCACTCCTTGTCGTAGTAGAGCTCCACCCGACCCTGGCGAGCATTGGCACCGCCCGCAAGACGGACAGCAGCTGTGGAATGATAGGATGTCACCATTAGTCACCACTTCAACACCATATTATAAGTGTGATGAGCAATACTGGCAGTGGCAGGCATTCACATAGCATCATCATGTATTAGAACAGTACAATTTCCCAATGAACAACACCACCTAGGGAAATTACTGTGCAGAAATGACCACCATCACACAAAAAAAAAGAAAATACTCGTACAGTACATCACTGCATCATGCCATCAACAATTTTACTCGCACCACATGGAGACACCACTAACAGTCACATTTGACCCTGCATGGTGCTATTTAAACTCTGAGCCTATTCTCACACAGCACACACTCAACTTCCACATAGAGTACTGTAAAACACACTATATTCTCGCGGCATGAAATTTTCGCGAATTGGAGCCCATGGCCTTTTTCGCAGCATGAAATTGTCGCGAGTTGCCTGTAGCATTCAATGCTTATAGTGTAGACAAGAACTTTCACACGCACATTGATTTTGCGAATCTTGGCTCTCTCGAAATTCGCAAAATTAAAGTGCAAGCGAACATTCCTCGTTTAACAGTAGTAACGTCCTCCGGAGATTCCTATCACTTCCCCACCTCCATTCCTCACACATATACCCTCCCATCCTCTTCATTAGCTTACGGGCAGTGCTGCAGACAACTCCAGCATCTCTGTGATGTCCACATAGGTGGCTGGCCCTGGACATGGTCAAGCAGTCGGACAGCTGCCTTGCGTCGCTACTACAGCTGACCTCGTCAAAGAAGATAGGCCCTGATCCCTGACCAAAGTGGGCTCCTCGTGGTGCCTGGGTCAAAAGAAACGAGACGAGAAGATCCCATTAGGTTGACACCACGCTATACTCTAACCCATTGAGGACAGTTTGATTTTGCTACAACACATATTTCCCATAGACGCTTGCCCAAGTATACTCGAGACTCATTCTCAACGGGTTAATACAGGTGCTTTATGATAACAGCTGTCAGTATAAACTAGAATCAAGTCCAACGTCAAAAGGTTGATGTATGTCAAATGAGACCTTTACAAGAAAGAGTCAGGAGTGATATTTCTGCTTTGCCAGGAAATGGAGTTGTTTTGCATTTACACCTTGTACATAAAGTAGATACGAAAGAAAAACTTATACTGTATTCGACAAATATTCAGTGAGTGGAATTTTTCGCAAATCAGGACTTCCTGGCAATTTTGCAAGTTGTTAACTTTGCGATTGTCAGGTAGCGTAACGAACGGAGAAATGAGCAGGTGCAAGTCTCATTCATGTCGGGATCAGAGTTAATATCTTTGTGTCGTTAAATTCGCAGATAGCACTCGACTCGCAAAACTCGCCAAAATGACAACTCCTCGAAGTACATGACATATCGGCCTTCAGTATCGTTTATCTTTTATGGCAGTCATGAATGATTACCATGCGTGCAGAGGTGTACCCCAGTTGGCGGCAGACCACTGTGGCATCGGTCAGGTCCCACCCACTGTCACACACCGTCCCCCAGCTCCCTCCGATGTACAGCTCCACTCGACCCTCGCTGGGTCTGGAGCCGCCAACCAGACGTACTGTAGGACAGCGGAAAGAGGTGAGAAACACAAAAAATGGCTTTCTTTTTACTTGTCCAGCTAATATTGTTACACAACTGGAATGTTCTGTACACATCAGAGCACTAAACATTAGCACTGACACTAATTTAGCATCACAAGGACCAATGATTTTCTGTTGCTTTCATTTTGGAGTTTTGTTTTGAAGGTGAATACTAAGAGGAAAAAAAAGACTTCTCTATCCCAAAAACTGATGTGAGAAGTTTCAGGGCTTACAGAAGAAGGACATATGAAAAGAAAAAAAAAAAGGAAAGAGATAAGGGAATGACAAGAATAATAATTAGAAGAAAGGTCTCCAGGGAATTGTTGTATATACAAAACAAATCTATTAACCAACAAGAGATAACTAATTCTGGCAGCCACCAACTGATCGTCGCTGGGGCGATAAGACCTCGTATCTACAAAATGTCCAATGTTCAGGAGAGCCAAAAAACAAGGCGGCCAAAGCACTGTGGCGAATGGGATAGCCTTTCCTTTGGCATGCCATGGTGGCTTCATTTTTGGAGTAAGAAAGTTGGGATTTGGACAGGACATCACTTAACCCATTATTTGACCAATAATCCAAAAAAGTAATTTTCACCAAAAATTGCAGATACAAGATCTTATCACCCCAGCGACGTGATACTGAATGACTCTGACAAACATGACACATAAACACAACACTCATATCTCAAAACTGAGGAGACAACCCTTGCAAAACCAGAAATTTTGTATGCATGAAACCTCTGTGAATTTCACAAGCCAAGATTTGTAACAGTAAAATACATGTGAATATTTCAAAAAGTCTATACAATGCATTGAATGATTGTCGCATATTCATGAAAATTCTATGCCCTGAACAAGGCAATCAGCTCCAATCCGCAAAAGTTTAATGCCACAAATAATTATGGTTTTACAGTATACAACAGAAAAAAGTTGGTGGAAAACTTGAGAAAAGAAAATATAGAAGGAATGGTACCTGGACTGCGGCATACTACACCCACGTCATCGCCATGGTTACAGTCACTGCTCATGGCACTGCCCATGTGACAGTCTTGAATCCGGCTCTCATCCCCCTGGCACTCCAAGTGGCTGGCGTGAATAGAGCCATTGCCCATCCCAAAGCCAGCCTGAACAACGGAATGAAATGGAACAATTCTTTATCAAGTCTTATCCACATAGCGATACCACTGATTGTACTCTGTGAAGCCTTGCACTTGCATCATAATCAGAATCATGTCGAGTTATGACTGGAATTAAAGATAGTGTTAGCTCCGCTAAGGGAGGAGGTTATGTTTTCTTTAGCATTTGTTTGTTTGTTTGTTTGTCCATGTGCAAATAACTCAAAAAGTAGTAGATGGATTTGGATAAAACTTACAGGAAAGGTTGAGAATGACACAAGGAACGGATGATTAATTTTTGGTAGTGATTCAGGCATTCTTATGGATTTTATGAAGGATCTTTGATATTTTGGCAGGTAGGGTCAATGAACTTGGGAGTTCAAGCTGCACATTTTTTGAGGTTTGCATACGTGTGGTAAAGTGTATGCTCCAGTTTCTGCTAGGGCGAGGCACACCGTGCAGCTGGAAGGAATTGATGACATAACAAAAGGCTCCTACATTGTATATTGGGAAATCAGGCAATTTCAGCACCCACATGTAAAGGTGGAAATCACTGATCTCTATGGAAGAATAAGATCAGTGGTGGAAATAAGCTACTTGGCGGAGGTCTGAGCTCTTTGAGTGCTTCTCTAGCATTATATTATTTTCCAATGAAAATGTCATACAAGGTGTATACAAGGATATGCCTAAAACCTTTTCATACTATCAATCCGAACTATGAATCTAAGGTTATGTGTACTTCGGTATGCATCAAGCAATGGCACAAAGGGGTGGGGCTCTGCCACCTTTTCTTTGCACCTTCTGACTTCATCTGTACACAATCCCTGAATACAGTCAGCTCCTGTCATCTTGAACATGGTTACAAGGAATTTTGATACAATAAATTATTGTTACAACAACGCATAAATAAGTAAAAAAACATGAACATGAAGAAATAAAGGAGGTAAAAAATTCAGGTCAAAAATTCATCATCTACATACAGGCTTGTATGTTCATACATGTATAATTCATATGTTCATACATTTTGTACATGTATAGTTCCTTTGTTTAGTAATAACAAATTTGCCACATAATGAAAGAAAACTCCCAATACAGAGGACTTCATTATAAAGCTATTAAAGGGAATCACCTGTACAAGCAGTTACATTCTTTTCAAAAGCAAACAAGCAACAGAAGTTACACATCAATAAAGAATTACTCATAAAAGTAAAAGTGGAAATTTTTGCAGTGTTGCAATTTTCACGTATTTCATGCAACCAGACTAAAGAGCGATAATGAAAGAACAAGAATATTTTTCCTTGCCATGTGTTCAAGTACATGTAGTTGATTTCTTGATTGCACGGAATTAAAAACACACAAAACTCATCTTACCTGACCGAGCGAGAAAAATTACTCGCGAGAAAATATCCACATTTACAGTAGGATCATATTGCATCTTGCTTTGACTCCCTTAGGCCCCCATTCTTCTGTCAACCAATTTACATGAGGCAGTTTTTGACTTCTGCCTTCCTACTGTCTTACAGGAATTTAACGTAAGGCGCGGTCAGAATGGCAAAAGATCAAGAAGTTTAAGATCGCCATCTTTAAGATCTCGAAGTTTTGCCAGTGCGACCGCAAACTTCCCGCGAAACTTCTCGCGAAACTTCTTGATCTGTTTGCGGGCGGTGTTTCCGAAGCGCGAGGCCATTGTCATGTACAGATGTGCATTGTTCCGTCACAATCACTAGCCATCGGATGGTGCAATCTTTCTTGTGCGCGTACCAATGGCCCAAACTTCGCGATCTTAAACTTCTCGATCTTTTGCCAGTGTGACCGCCCCTACAGAGTCACAATAACACCAATTTATTTTCACATCACCGACCTGAGGAACCACCTCCAGTGCCCCGGGGTATCCAACCTGTCGACACACCACATCAGCGTCGGGGATTCCAAACGACTTGTCGCAGATCGTGCCCCACTCGTCGTCAATCATGACCTCGATACGTCCCTCCTGGTGACCATTACCACCGACCAGCTGTAAGGGAACTGGACAGTAAGAGACGGGGAAGAAAGAAAAGGGCAGAGTAAGTGGACTTAATCATACTGTGCGTGCTGTCATTTCATTACTTTGACAAGAGTCAAGAAAACTGTAAATTATGGTATATTGGATCAAAGACAAAAAACAAGACATCTGTTCAGAAATTGAGAATTTGATATAGCTACCTCCTGTTCAAATTTAAAAGTCTTAAAATACATGTTTTATAACATTCAAAACTTTGCATATTATGTTGCACATTATGTTGATGTCTTACAAATTTTGTACATCATCCCACAATGTTTATATTATATCTATTTTCCTGCATGTTAAAGGCATCGTGACTTCTAAGCCAATTTTCTTAAAATTGCTTATCTCTCTAGGGCCTCCACATCATTTCTATGATGTGTTCTTGAAATGCAGATGGGTCAAATTTTGTACATGTATCAATATGGAATCAGTGGAGAGCTTGGGATATAGAGAATCCCATGGTGCTAAATCTACAAAATCAAAACTCAGAGTTTTCATGAGATGTCATTTCTTATACACCCACATAAACATTTTCATATGATAGGAAATCATTATTGCCGAGTTTGGGTAAAAGCACAATTCAACATCATGTTAAAATGACTTCAATAGAGTACAATCAGATACACAAAAAGGTAGATATATAATCAAACTAGCTAGGGCATGATACAAGAAACTCATGGAAATTCACAGTTTCATTTTTTTCATCAAAATAGGTACATATATGTAGGTCGCGACCACATACATATTCAAATTAGCTGAGGTGATGACTTTATAAATTCACAATTTTCACATTGGCTTGTGCACAAAATATCTACGGATTTTTATATTAGCAGACTATTTAGCAATCTCAAGCCTTAGAATCATTGCAAGATAACAAGCATCTACAATGTATGTGAAGAATACAATTTTTGATGCCATATAAAAAAACAACAACAGGGATTCAGGGAAGATTTACGAGATGGGTTACGCGAGATTTGTTAAGCAACATTATCAGTTAATCTAATTTACAAATATCACTATCTTTTGAATGCATGTGCCACTTTAAATTCCATATCTGCCCCATTTCAAGTCTGATTTTAAACTTTCCCATACATTCATTCTGAATTTCCTCTGCCTATAAAAGCCACGTTGAATGAGATTTGACAGCGCACTTGAAGTCATATTTAAATTCTATGAAGGAATTATGCAACCCCTTGAAAAATGCAGAGAAAACTTATGTCAAGATTATTAAATCATCTTACCTGTAGCAAAGCAGACAATCCCGACGTCTTCATCATGTCCACAGTTGCGTCTGTCCAGCGTACTGCGGGGACAATCTATCAGTAAGTCCTCATCCCCATTGCACTGCACATTGTCAAGATGCACAGGGCCAGTACCCACCCCATAAAAGGCCCCGGGCACCACAGCGAGGGCCGCCAGGAACCCCAACTGCCTGCAGGCCACCATGGCATCCACCATGTCGAAGCTGTCGTCGCACACCGTGCCCCAGGCACCCTCGTGGAACACCTCCAAACGACCCTTGTTGGGGTCTTGTTCCACACTGTTGACAAGGCGGATTGCCTCTGTTAGGGAGGGGGGTGGGGGTGGAGACAAATGTTGATAACTTTTGTGGCATATCAGGTAATTTTAGGAATGGCATCGACAGTGTTCTAAGAATGTTTTCCCTTCTCTTCTGTATTTTCAGTCCAGTTCAATCGACATTTATTCCATTCGCCCACAAAAACTGTAACAAATCCATGCCATTCCTAAAATAACCTGATTTGCACATTCAACTTTAAATCCAACCTCACCAAAAGTCTGTACACATATATGTTGTTTCAATCATCCAAATGACAGCATCATTTAAGATGTTAATCTTGACATTTCACCTTCATCAATCTATCTAGACATTCATCATAATGGACTGTAGTAAGAAGTGTCTTGAGGGCCTACCTGGACCTCGACAGATCACGCCGGCATCATCATCATGCTTGCAGTTGCTCACTCCCAGCTGGTTGTGCTCGCATTCCATGATACTGGCTTCAGAACCTGACAAGATATCAATCAACATTTAGTCACAGACCATGAGTGTTTTCATCTTCACACACAGGACTCTGGTCTGCTGAGTTTTTGTCAAGACAGTACAGGAGTGTTTAACGATCACATACAAGCCCCTTACTTGAGGGCTTTTGGCTACTGAGTTGTTTAGGCACAGTGGTTAAGACCATTAGGTGTTCAAGCTTCAGATCTTTGGTTCAAGTCCCTTGACAATAGAGCAGTGCATTCGAGTATGACAGTGCCCTTGGGAACAACAGTTTACCTTGCCCTTCATGGCGAAAATGTCACAAAATGACAATGCATTAAATTTACCCCTGAAGTAGCTACAGCAGTTATAATTTATCTGGAATGATAACTGAACAAGAGTTGCAGCAAACATAGTGTATGAGCATGAAAGTTTTAACTCCAGCTGTCCTGGATCATAACATATTTACATTGCATTATATTCACACAAACAAAACTAAACAATGCAAGCGAAGAAGGCACTCTATATTGTTCAAGTCAGCTCAACTTCCTTTGTATAAACATCTACATCTTACACATGTATATACAATATACAATTTATGCATATGAATATTATGTCAGCATCAAACAAAAGACTTGACAAAAATATCTGAATTTGTGCTCACCATCACATTCGACACCGCTGAGGACGATGGGGCCCCTTCCCTGGCCAAACCTTGCCCCACCAGTTGCTTCCACAGCCGGTCCAAATCCTAGCTGCTGGCAGACAACGGCAGCGTCATCTACGTCCCAGTCACCGTCGCAGACGGTGCCCCACACGCCATTGGCGAACACCTCCAATCGCCCCTCGTTCACTGTGCTACCATCGGCAAGGCGCACTATTCAAGGGAAGGATATGATGGAGGGAATCAAGACTAGAAATCAAGACTAGTAATCTCTTATTCCAGTCAATCATCATTAAGAACCCATTATGTGTAAAGGCATTTTATAACTAAACCCATTCCATACTGAATTCTGAAATCCCTATAAACTTAATACAAGGGCCACCAGGTTCCCATAGGGAATGGGTTAACTTCATATTTTCTATTCTGGACTGTAAAACAAGGTTTTCAGGGAGCATCACACAGAACCAAGGCGACTTGACCACTCTGTCTTTAAAATTGTTCTGCTTTCTTCTTCTGAGGTTCAAACAACTCACTTAACTTTCCATGACTGCAGCTATCAACACAAATCGGTAAACCTACACGAAATTCCGATGTTTGATAAAAAGTATTGTAATCTATGAAAGCACTATATCGTCGCTGTGGCGACAAGATCTCGTATCTACAAAAATGTCAAATGTTCAGGAGAGCCAAAAAACATGGCGGCCAAAGCACTGTAGCGAATGGGATAGTCTTTCCTTGAAAATGCTGTGGTGGCTTCATTTTTGGGTTAAAACACCTAGAATTTGGACAGGACATCACTTAACCGATTATTTGACCACTAATCAAAAAAAGTCATCTTCACCAAAATTGCAGATACAAGGTCTTGCCACCCCAGCGACGATATGCCCATGAGTATACAGGTAAGTGGGGCTTCCTGAATCTCCTATGTTACCCTACAACAGATACTGTAAAAGTGGATATTTTCGCGCAACTAATTTTAAGAAGAATTTCGTGTATTTTTAATTCCTCAGAATCAAGACCTTAACTATTGGAACATATGGCAGGCAAAAATATTTGTGTGCTTTTATTTTCGCGCTAGTTTCTGCTTGTGCGGAATGCACGAAAATTTAAACACCGCGAGAATTTCCACTTTCACAGTAGCGCACAGATATTGACCCTTGAGTGGCTGCATGCTCTTTTCTTTGAAGCCTTCAAAGAATAGATGTTGTAAGGGGTTGAATCTCCTGCAAGGCCCCATTCACAATCATCAACACTTTAGAAAGGTCTGCATCAGTTTTCAACACACAAGGTTAAACATATCAGTTTACAAAGGTGCTTTATTTTGGACCACATCACATTCTGGTCTGATATGTTTTACAGGATTTTTGCTTATATCTAAAAATCAAATCGTGTATAGTGCCTTTCCAGGTGTTAACTCTACTAAAGACTGTCGTATAAAACATAGAGAACAAAAGAGGAGAGAAAAGAGAAGGGGAAGAATGTGAAGAAATGCTTTTAAAAAAATATTACAGCAAGAACAGAATGATTCAAGCTAGTGGCTCACGAAATTCATTTTACCAGTACAGGTATATAAGTAATAATGACTGAGAGAACACCATTTCATTCAATTCAATAAATCTCAAAAGATGAAAAAAAAAATCCAACTAAAATGATGGAGGCATTATTCATTTTATTAAATGTTTCACACACACTCACATTTACACACACAAATTTATCATTTTCTACCTGGGACTGAGCAGATAATCCCTGCATCTCTGCCGTGGTTACAGGAATGACGTCCGAGAACACTGTGGTAGCAGTCGCCCAGTTCAGACTCCAAACCGGAACAACTCACGGTTGACATGTGAATCGGCCCCGAACCAGAACCAAAACCATCCTGTGAGTACAGAATCGTTTCTTTTCAAATCAGGACGTCAATAATATCATTCTATTCA
The DNA here is from genome assembly GCF_040938485.1 of Diadema antillarum. Classification (NCBI taxonomy): domain Eukaryota; kingdom Metazoa; phylum Echinodermata; class Echinoidea; order Diadematoida; family Diadematidae; genus Diadema; species Diadema antillarum. The sequence continues at coordinate 2,213,040 of NW_027270992.1, read as the reverse complement.
AAAGATGTAAATGCTTTTCTCAATATTTGTCAAGTCCTTCACAAAAGGCATTTCAAGCACTTTCACAGCAAGTTCACCTCAAATTATATCAAACTATTAGAGTCACAAAAGCTGTGGCCAGCTTGCTGTTTCCACAACACTCAGGGGCTGAGGCAGCGAGAAATCAAGGGTTCTTTCAATATGCTGTATCCAAATGAGAAAAAGGACTGCATTTCATGATGCAATTGTTACATCATCATCATGCACTCATCAACACTTCGCGTTTCAAATATATGGAGTTCTCGATTTCATTCACTGAAAGATTAGATACACTGACACAGTAGGGCGATTTAAAATATCTTCACAAAATACTTCATTACACCCAAAAGTCATGAAACTTTGAATTTCAATGCAGTCTTGGACTGCAGAATTTGGACAAGAGGTAATTACAACATCTATCCTTTGATTTCTGAGAGAGAATATCACTTTTCCCCTAATTTATTAAAACAAGTTGCTTTATAATGCAGATTTCTCGGCATCAGTCCTGCAATATTATCATCAAACCTTTTTCCCTCCCTGTTATCACAGTGAAATGTGATGATGAAACTTTAACACAGTGAACACAAAACTCAATGATATCCCGCAACAACACAAATACACAATGATAGAAACCTTATTCCTCATTCCAGTGCATTTGTCGCTGGCTGGCAAGCACAATGGAGTACTTTGTTTGCCTATTGACACGGTGTGTCTGGGACCTTGTTGTCAATGAACACAAGTAGATTACCTAATCTCCTGACCCCCATTGTGCCACAATGGCCTTCCTGTCACAGGTACTATTTACCATTGGGAGCAGCCATTTAAAAATGTTTGCATTAACACATTTGATGTACAATGTGTAGATCAGTTGTTTCACAAAACATCATACCATATAAAGATTTTGCAATAAAGTCTGAAATATAAAGAGATATCATTATTTTTCTCAATAAACTATAACAGCAGATGGTTAATTGTGGAAACAATTTTATTCTAACTATTGTTCACATTTGTATTTAACAAAACTTAACACTATTTATACTGATTAACATTTCTACATTGGCTGTTTCTATCCAAAACTCACATCTTAGAACTATTTTGAAGCACTAAAGCTGGGTTTTTGTTTCATCTGCACAAGGTAAATAATGCCTTTAAACTGAGGCACATTGTTACACCTGAGAGGGCTTGCTAACAGACAAGTTTGGGTGGATTACTGAATTCCAATGAAAAAAGTAACTTAAGCTAAACGCCTGGGCACATTAAAGGTATAAGAGGAAAATCGGACAATCCATTCAAAAGTTATGGATTTTTTAAGTATCTGCGCAGTCACTGCTGGATGAGAAGACTACGGCAGTGTATGATGTCTCATGCATACAACGATATAAGGAAAATAAAAAGAGCATTTCACAAAACTTTACTTTTTGAATAGAGTGCACATTTCTTCGACTTGTTACTGACGTGTATTAAGGGTAATATTATTCACCCTGCCTTCTGAAAGAGAGAATTCGAGTGTTCTTTTGTTATGCGATAAAACTGAAAATATGTTGAATTTTCTTTATTCTTTCTTTATATCGTTGTACACAAGTGACATCACAAGCTACAGTAGTCTTTTCATCCAGCCGTGACTAGGCAGAAACTTAAAAAATTCATAACTTCATAACAGATCGTCCGATTTTTCTCAAACTCTCACTAATGTGTTCTACTAATATTGCTGCATTCACTCAACCCACATGTCTATGAAGGTGAACTTGTCCTTTAAGGGTTAACACAGTGATGAGAGCATACAATACCTTGCTGGGGACCACATCAACAGCGCCCTCAAAGCCAAGCTGACGGCAAAGCACATCGCCATCATGAACGTCCCAGCCATCGTCGCACACTGTACCCCACAATCCATTCATGAAGACTTCCACACGCCCCTCATTCACCTCACTGCCACCAGCCAAACGCACTGTGTTGGGGTAACGACAAAAGCAAGGATGTCTCAGTTACTAATAAATAAGGTTATCGGTTAGTATAGTTCATTTAGGAACTAAGTTACTGGATTCATGCCAACAAAATTTAACTACAATATCTGTTGTTGTATTAATCAATGGTCTCGGAAATACAGAACATGTGCAACTCGATCAAAAGAAACTTTGTATACAATATTTTTGTGGCTTACATCTGGATTTTGAAGACAGAACAAGTACAAACCCGAAATGATTCTGTTAAATCGATGGTAACTCTTTTGAGCTCAGCTGAATGGCCAACTGAAAATTTTTAAGTCTGCAGACTACCCAATCACAACCTTTTATCATCATTTCTTACACGAAATATTCCATTGGGATGATTTCTTGCCGACATAGACTGTTGATTGTTGGTTTGTTTGTTTGTTTGTTTTTTGTGTGTGTGTTCTTTTTTGCATAAATTTTAATGTTACTGTGAAAACACTACATGCCCTTTATTAACGGGCCTAACCACCATTAGAAATTTTGCAGTTTCTGCACCAGAAAAATTTGCTCCTTAACCCGTTGAAGACGAGTTGCGAGTATACTCGGGCAGGTGGCTATGGAAAATGCATGTTGTAGCAAAATCAAACAGTCCTCAACAGGTTAATTGCATGGTTGACTGCAATAGTCTCTTCTAAAGAGTATCTGTGTAGTTTTGAATTGACTTTGATGCACAGTTGCAAGCATACATGTACATGCATATTGTATACACACTTTCATACATACAAATACAGAATTCCTGGCGGGTAATTAACAATAAACTACTATGATCCACTGGTGAAGCCATAGTCCACCTAGAAAAGAAATATGAAGTTCAAGAGAACCTATTTCTTCCTCACTACTCTGTGTTCACCATAACCAGTGTTTTGAGCTGAGAAAGAACTTTTGTTCTCATATGAGCAGAATGTATCTTTATCTCTGTCTTGCTTGGCTGGGAACTACAATCCATATTTCTTTTAAAAAAATGTATAAATAAAGAAAAAATAAAAATAACTGAATATACAAATGAAGGAATAAATGAATGAATGACTAAATAATAATAATAATAATGATAACAATATTAATAATAATAATAATAATGATGATGATGATGATAATAATAATAATAATAATAATAATGATAATAATAATAATAATAATAATAATAATAATAATAATAATAATAATAATAATAATAATAATGATAATAATAACAATAATAATAATAATAATAATAACAATAATAATAATAATAATAAAGACTACAAACAGACACCAGCTTCTGACTTGCCTTTTGGTCTGCAAACGACTCCTGCATCATTGCCATGGTTACAGTTGTTGATGCCAATGCCGGGATGGGGGCAGTTCAACAGGGATCCCTCGTGTCCGGTGCACTGCATGCTGCTGAGGAAGATGGTGCCAATGCCGCGGCCAAAAGCTGCTCCCCTGTTGGCCGCTACCGCCCCCGGGTATCCCAGCTCCCGGCACACCACCGCGGCATCGTCAATGTCCCACGACTGGTCGCAGACAGTGCCCCACTGACCCTGATATTTGAGCTCCACCCGACCTTCATTTGGCGCTAAACCATTGACAAGCCGGACCTCAGCTGTCAATGAAACATTACAAAAATAATTTTTAAAAATTGTGTCTATCACTTGGGAAGTTCTGCTTTCAAAGAATCACTACTTAAGCCCCGTTCCACTATCACGATTTGGACCCCGATCTGTCCCGATCTAGCAGATCGGGAGAGAGCGGCAAAAGCGTACGGGGATCGGAAGCATCGTAGCAGCAGCGTGTGGAGGTCGGGGTTGGAGCGGGCAGTTTTTCAGATCGGGAAGAAATTTTGAACCGGTTCAAAATTTCTTCCCCATCTCCCCGATCAAAATTGGCATATTTTTAATCGTACGGCAAGCGGGGAGAGCGTAGTGACAGCGTAAACGCAGCGGGGAGAGCGTAATGACGGCGTAAACGCAGCGGGATGAGCGTAACAAGGTCTTTCTGAGCATAGTAACATCGGCACAAGAACGGGTAGTAATTTTAGCTGTAATTTTCGAAGAAGAAGAAGAGATGAAGAAAAAGAAGAGAAGAAAGCAGCGAAGCAGCTACCCAAAAGGCGAAGAAAGAGAGACTGCACGTGGTGCTGAAAGAGGAGGAAGAGGACATAGCAGAATTTTGAAGAATATGAAATCATCTACAACTGGAGGAAGACGGACTATAAAAGCAAGGACATCAAGAAAAATCCTTTGAAAAATCAGCACGTCTTTGTTTATACAATGCATTGCTGCAAAAGAACCGTGAGTTGAGGAGGCTCTTGAAGTTCAAGTTGATTTATTTCACTTCCAACAAACAAATAATAAAAAATACAAAGAAACGCTCATATACACAGACGTCATGAAATCAGTACCACAATGCAATGAACAGAATAACATTGTAAAAGAGATGCAGGCAAATTATCAACAGAGATACAAATAACAGTTACGTCACTGTGGTAAACGCATACAAAATATTGCTGGAAATGGAGGGGACTGCTAAAAAGCAGAGCTTGTAGTATTAGAATGCAGTCCCCTCATAGAGAAAAATATATAATTGCAAAAAACAACAACAACGAATTTCCCTAAGCGGTAGTAAAAAAAAAAGACAGAGTAATACACACATACATGCACACATACGGACGCACATTAACAAACACATGGCAGCTCTCTTGTAAGGAAAAAATTGATGAGAGGATAGAAAGATATAGTAGTGAAGAAGGTAGTAAGTCCGAGGTGGACAAGGGGGGGGGGGGGGGGGGGGGGAGGAGGGGAGAGGAGAGGGAAATGGTGGGTCATAACCAGGGCACTGGAGGCACAGAAGCACGGGCTCGCTGATGAAGAAAGAGTAGTGAGAATAACGAAGCAACAACAACTTCGAAAATCAAAAGTAAAAAAAGAAGAATGAATCGTCGAGGTCCACAGTATATTTCTTCGGTTCTGCATGCTAATATGTTGACTGACTGCTGACCCACAGTCGAATCGGGGTACATCGGGGCACATCGGGCACTTTTCAGCTCTCTGAACGGGGGTAACAGCGTGATAAGATCGTATAGATCGTTCAGAGCGTAGATACAGCGTGCATTGATCGGATAACATCGGCAACATCGCACTAACAGCGTAGCTACATCGTTCTAAAGCGTACCGGCAGCGGCAGAGATCGCAATGTCTAATTCCCGATCATCGTAGTAAGAGCGTAGCAAGCACTTGGTAGTCGTAACTGCAGCGTACTTAGAGCGTTCTAACATCGTACTGTGTCCAGATCGGCTCAGGTTTTACCCGATCCTTCCCGACCTGAGAAAATTGCCAAATCGTAGCGAGAACGGCATAGTGGAACGGGGGCTTAAAGATGTATTTATGATGACAGTTATTAAAATTGCCACTTCCAACATCTCTATTCCTTACAAGCATTGCCTTTAAAGTGTATACACTTTCATGATTTCATGTTTACCATTCACGTTACTTCTTCTGAATGACACATCGACTGTTGTCACGTCAATAGGACAGGTAGTAAAAGGAGTAAAATAAGTAGCAGTAGTAGTTGTAGTAGTTGTAGTAGTTGTAGTAGTTGTAGTAGTTGTAGTAGTTGTAGTAGTTGTAGTAGTTGTAGAAGTTGTAGAAGTTGTAGTATTAGTAGTAGTCGTTGTAGTAATTGTAGTAGTTGTTGTAGTTGATGTTGTAGCTGTAGTTGTAGTTGTAAATGTAGTTGTTGCTGCTGCTGTCACTGTTTTTTGTTGCTGTGCTGCTGTTGTTGTAGTTGTAGTTGAAGTTGTAGTAGTTGTTGTTGCTGTTGTTGCTGTTGTTGTTGTTGCTGCTGCTGTTGTCATCATTGTTGTTATTGTTGTTATTGTTGTTGTTGTTGTTATAGTTGTTGTTGTTGCTGTTGTTGTTGCTGTGGGAAAATAAAAAGAAATGTTTCCAAATCTCACTGATGTCCTGGCAAATGACCCCAGCATCCTCCATGTGCTGACAGTTGTGGATGCCAGTACCACGGTGGCCACATTCCGACAGGTGTAACTCTCGTCCGCTGCAGCGAACGTCATCAAACAGGATGGGCCCCGTGCCCTGGCCAAAGCTTGCCGCCCTCGTGGCTTCCAGGGCACCCACGAAGCCCAGCTCGCCGCAGACGACAGTGGCATCGTTGATGTCCCAATGGTCGTCGCAGACAGTACCCCACACCCCGTTCTGCAAGACCTCGACGCGGCCTTCGTACTTGGAGCGCCCGCCGACCAGACGGATTGTATCTGATGGAAAAAGGAGGAGCAGCTTTAGTTTTCTATCAGTGTATGCACAGTAATATATGTGCATCTCTGAATGGCACATTTTTAGCACAGCAAATAATGTCACACAAGCATATGAAGAAAACGTATTACCATTCAAGTCATATCCTCGATCTGAAATCATTTTATGAAAACTGGCATTTTTCACGTCATGTGACGTCATTTTGCATTGAAATAACCTTAATGAGCAATGGACATTAATACCACTTACCCTTTCATGGATTTGAGCATCAGAAAAAAACAAACACCATAAAATTTTCAATTTTGTTAAAATTCAGCAGGAGCTCAAAGCATCCAAATCTTCACAACATTACTGGAACGATTTTTATAAGTGGCACAAATTAACCAAGAAAGTCAGAAATTCAGTATAAGTTGACAAATACTCTCATACAAACAGACAAACAAACAAATAAACAATACTAGCCAGATTAGGTCAGATGTCAACTTACTTGGGACCCCACAGATGACGCCAGCATCCTCATCGTGGTCACAGTCGTGGATCCCGATCCCAGCGTGGGAGCAGTTTAGGAGGCTGCTCTCTGACCCACTGCAATTTACATTGTCAAGAAAGATCCGTCCCGTTCCCTCTCCAAACCTGAGGTCAAAAAGACAACAGTATCATGGTCAAAACAAAAAACAATTTAGTATCCACCTGTCTTTAATGACCACTGGCACACGCTTTACCACGTTAAAATCACACACAACACACAACACACACACACACACACACACACACACACACACACACACACACACACACACACAAAGATCAAGCAAAAAAGCAAATTTATAGTTCGGAAGCTGTGCATACTGTAAAAATCCAGAAACATTCCTGGCATGAAACTTTTGCAAATTTGGAGCCCATGGCTCTTTTTGTGGCATGACACTTTCATTCATTGCAACTGGCATTCAATGCATTATGTAGACAAGAACTTTCATGTGCATTCTACTTCAGCGAATCCTGGTTCTTCACGAAATTGCAAAAGTTTCATGTACCCGAAAATATCTGGTTTTACAGCAGTGACTACCTGCCTAATGTGATCAGTGACCACAGATTTCAATTAATTGGTTTGTGCCAAATGACTGAATACTGTGGATAGTAACTACCCAGCAGTGAGTGGTGGCAGAGCAATCAGTTAACTATACATTGTAGTTTTGCTGGCCATTGCATCAAACAAATTAAAGGTGTTCATAACCATGGCAACCTGTGATTGTTTGACAGAGTAGAGCAACTGCTAACATAAGATTGTATGTACGATGTAGGTGTATGCATATTATGCATTACTGTGGTTTACATGTGATAACATGGGGCATTGAATATACATTATGTATAAACAATGGCTACCACACCAATTGTGTACAACCGCCATCTGTACGTAATGCCCACATTCTTTGTTTTCCTTCAGGAGTAATTGTAGACAGGTTTGACTATGTGAACATATTGCAGTCCAGTGGATTGCCCATTGTGCATTCGTTACAAAGGTAAAGGGTTCAACCCTTAGCCAAAGCACTTCAGTCCTTGAGTAAGAAACTACAATGTAAATACTTAAACCAACCATGCCTATCTTTTGCTCTGGTATATAAATCAGTAGGCCTGTTAGATAGGGAGCTTAGTATGAATGTGGCTGTATTTAGCATGTGTGTGTAGTAAATGCAGCCTGGCGGATAAAATCTACACGCAAGAGAGAGACTACAGCTGTAGTTTTACCTTGCACGCGTAGTGACTGCAACTGCATCCCCAAATCCGAGGCTGTTACAGATGACCGTCCCATCTTCAACTGACCAGTGGTCATCACACACTGTGCCCCACTCACTGTCATAGTACACTTCCACTCTCCCCTCCGCCCTCGAACGTCCATCCTGTAATCTCACTGAAAGCAAGCAACAACGACGGGTCAGTTGGAATATGTCTCCTTTAGTTTTGGAACAGATTAGTAATGTCACAATAAAAAAAAAGACTTGCTGACTTGATATACACTATTTTAGACTTGTATTGTACTTGTGGCTTATTGAAGTGCAATGGTCACACCATGAGTTGTCACAAGAGTACAAATCACATTGTGTCAGTATTTCTTACGTACATACTTGCAACGGCCTTATTATAGCCTTCAAAAAGGGACTGTCACATCATTTCTATTCATATGAGTAGGCTTGTCATCCTGTCTGATGTCCTTTTACTGGAAGATTTTTTGCTCCTGTTCTAAGGGAAATTAATCGAATGCCAAATCTAATTAATAATAAGGCCACTGATGAATAGAAATGGCCAGTGCTGATTAAAATGTCCCTAACTCTGGATGAAATAGTTGTGGTTGACCATAAGAATGGTCTCTAGGTATCTCCTGCTTACCATTGACGTCACAGATGACACCTGCATCCTCGCTGTGTTGGCAGTTGTGGATTCCGAGCCCACCATGAGAGCACTCCGCCAGCCTCTCTTCCTCTCCTGTGCACTGGACGTCGTCCAGCGCTATGGCACCAGTGCCCCGCCCGAAGGCCGCGGCCGCCTTGGCCTGGACGGCCGAGGGAAAGCCAAGCTGACGGCACACCACTCTGGCGTCGTTGATGTCCCACTGGTCGTCGCACACCGTTGACCACTGGCCGTTGTGCAGGACCTCCACCCTTCCCCTATTTGGGCTTGAGCCGTTCACCAGACGAACTGCCAACATAATCACAGGAGTCTCAAAATGACAATTTGTGTCTTCCATGAAGAAAATTTTTCAATGTTAGCATGATTGGAAGCATGTACCACATGGCAACACAACAGGGATTAGAGGGTAATCACTACTGACTGACAATTAATTTCCAGTTAACTTTGCCAATCGACAGGTTTGCCAATCACCCAAGAAAGCACCGCACTTTGATATGCAAAAGTGATGGAAACTCACCGTCAAGATCACAGACGACACCTGCATCCTCGCTGTGGGCGCAATTATGCACTCCGAGGCCCGAGTGGGAGCAGTCTACCAGTTCTCCCTCCGACCCCTCGCAGTTCACATCATCCAGCACGATGTCACCGGTCCCCGGGCCAAAGGATGCAGAGCTGGTCGCCGAGACCGCATCGCCAAAGCTGAATGAGGAAGTGAAAGCAATATCAGGTCAAATCTGATCGTACTCGTCTATTTTCTTCTGCTACAACATTAATCCATATTGCAATCTTTTAAACTGTTGCTGCAAGGTCTTCAGTTATGGCCATTCTTCACAGCGTTAGTACAATTCTATAGACAAAGGATGATAGCAGAAGAAAAATTTCACATGGTTTTAAGGCTCGGTCTCAATGGTGTTTTGGGAAGACTTGCGTATGACTTGCACACAAAATTGGTTTATATTCCCTAGACATCCGCAACCAAAATTTTGTGCAGCTCAGAAATCCTGGCAACGGAAAAACGTGCCTCTGCAGATAACTGCGGATGTGTGCGGAGATCTGCCGAACCATATAAGTATGTTTCACGAATATAGGGTATGTTTCGTGAATATAAACCAACTCTGTGTGCAATTCATACACAAATCTTCATAAATGCCATTGGGAACAGGCATTTAATCAAAATATGCTTACTGTTAACACTTACAGTACTAATGCTCAAGTAAACCACAACCCCAGAGGAGAGGGAAAAAAAACACCGATGAGAAAACAGCAAAAATATCATCAAGACATAGCTCCCTCACCCAAGCTGTCTGCAGACAACACTTGCATCCCGGAGATCCCAGCTATCGTCACACACTGTGCCCCACCTGCTACGGTAGAGGACCTCCACGCGTCCCTCATTGGGCCTTGAGCCACCAGCGAGACGGATCTCTCCAAACGCTGAGGAGAAACCATGGCAACAGAAGACATCTCAAAATCTGTGCCTCTCATTTCCCCCCATGGGCTTTTTTCTTGCTTTAGCCTCAAGAGATACACGTAGGCCATATGGTAACTGACAATAATGGCAAATTCACTTTGCTGAGTACAAGTAATGTCACCATCTATTGGCTAAATCATGAAAAACACTGACTTTGGCACATACGCTGTACAAGAAAATGACAGCACAGACAAATATGTCATCTACACTTTATATAAATATATGCATACATACAAATATTTCCTTGTACATACTGATAAACAGATAGATTTGAAAGAAAATGAATGGCACATAAACACGATTTAGCCTGTATATAATTTAGTTTTGCAAAGTTCTTTTTAAGAAATAATAAAGAAGGACAGATTTTCCTTCATACTTCTTGGAAACCTTTCAAATACATAGGTATATGCCCCATCACCCATACAGGAAATGGTGTTTGGCTTGTTTGCTGTATGTTCTAGTTTATCAACTCTGGAGACAGTACATCGAATCCAGCCATTAAGCTTACATCGAGTGCATGTTACACCAGCGTCTTCATGGTGACCACAGTTGTGTCTGCCAATACCACCATGAGGGCAAGCAGCGATGGTCTCCTCGTCGCCGTTACACTGGACATCGTCCAGAAGAATGCTTCCCGTTCCCCGGCCGAAGTGGGCTTGCCTCCAGGCCCGTGTGGCCGGTCCGAGTTCCAGCTGGCGGCACACCACATTGGCGTCCTCTAGCCCCCAGGAGTCATCGCACACGGTGCCCCAGGCACCTCCCAACAGCACCTCCACACGGCCCTCCAGCTCACTTGCACCCCCAACCAGCCGGATGCTCGCGGGGGACATGCCTGCATTCCAAACGAACAACAAAAATGTATGAAATGAAAAGTTTGCCAAGTTTCTCCTCACTTGGAATGCCAAAACACCATCTGTGCTTTACTCAGCATTTACAGTGATTCTGCTGTTTTGCTCATTAGCAAGACAACCACAGGTACAAAGTGCACGATTGATACAAAGACACCAACATGTACACTGTATCACCAAAGAAAGATGTAAGCAAGGACACAAGCATACATGTAGGTTTGAGACTGAACAAGTAACAAATATCTGCATATAATAAAACTGGTTTAATATGATTCTAGATTGTCAAATCCTATGGGATCTACAAACATAAACCAATCACTAATACCTTGAATATAACAAATTTACAGTTGGTCTTTAGAAAATAGTCCATTGGCATCCTTTTATCTTATTTTTCTCTACAGCTAAGTAATCATAAAAGAAAATATTGAAAATGTGACTACCTCATCATCTGCATTTTTGTCTCTTCATCATGTTGATCCTCACAATATAAGGAATTTCATCAGATTAATGGCAGTAACAAATCATGAACTTGTTTCCCTTTGTTCATCAATCAATAAATTACTTCACGACTTACAAGTTATACTTTGTTTACATACATCTATCATAACTCAAACCAAACCCTGTAATAAAGTCCTGCTCATCCATAAGTTTTTTTCTTCCCTACATTTTCTTTTCCAACGAAACTTGGAATGTGTTTTATTGTGCAGCAAACAACAACAACAACAACAAAAAAACCAGACTAATTCACAATTGGATTGATTAACAAGATTTCTCTTGACAAAAACAGGGATTAATTGTCTGAATAAAATCCTTCTCCACAGGAAAATTTGGTGCTCGGTGTTGAATCTGCAGATGGCAAGGACCTATTAGATTTCTGAAATCTCTTACCGACTGAGCAGAGAACTCCCGCATCTTCACTGTGACCACAGTTATGACTGCCGACTCCCCTGTTTTGACACAGAAGGAGGGAGCTTTCACTGCCGGTACAGCCGACATCGTCAAGGAAAATCGGGCCAGAGCCACGGCCGTAGCGGGCCGTGCCCGACACCGAAACAGCCCTCTCAAAACCCAGCTGCCTGCACACAACATGGCCATCGTTGATGTCCCATCCGTCGTCACAGACGGTTCCCCACTGGTTGTTGATGAAGAGCTCAACCCGCCCCTCGTGAGAGCTGGGCCCAGCAGCCAGGCGAATTCGAACTTCAGCGTTTCCTATCAAGCAGAAGAACAAGTCAAGCATGTATGAGGCAGCTTTGGCATCGGGGTCGTCTTCTGTGTTTTATCACACCTTTGGAGACTAGTCACGAGTATACAGTATGTCCCCCCCCCAAAAAAAAAAAAAAAAAAAAAAAAAAGTTACAATGGGATTTCCGCATTAATAACTTTCAATATGATTAAACTGTCTGAATGCTATTTCATTCAAATATTTGGGGAAAAGTCTTTCCAACTATCGAGTCCAAGGACGTAGTCATCTTAACATTGTGTTGCAAAAAAAAAAATATAGATATTGTCTTCAGGGGATTAAGCAGCTATCAAAAGGCCAACATTTATTTGCTTTGACCATATCATACTCAACATCTTATCATTTTTACATGGTAATTTATGGGAAGGAGCATGACACAACTTACTTTAACTCTTAACGTGCCATGGTCGCCGAACGGCGACCTTAGTCCTGACGTGCCATGGTCGCCGATCGGCGACTAAGAAGAGCGAGAAAAGCATTGATCATTTAAGTTATTGTGGTACCGTAATGTGTTACACCAAGAAACTGCCAATGATATGTACTGGTAGCTGATTAGTATAACCATCGTTTCCACTGAAAATATGACCATGTTTACATTGGAAATTTTTGAGTAAATACATGATTTTTCAGCTAGATGTATTTTTTTCACGTCGGGAAAATCCGCAGTGAGCGCACCCTCCGCAAGATGTGTATGGACCAAAAGTCTCATTGGTAAACCACGCGTGTGTATGCTATTGAATCTGCGTGTATTGTCTATGCGGTTCCACTCGCATTGTTCCACTTGGATGCTGTCCTGCGGGAAGCTGCTTTGATTTTGTCCCTGAAAGAGGGTCAGCTTTCGTTCGGCGGTCAAGTCTTTCATCCTTTTGTTTTGGTAAGCGTCACTAATCGTCCCCCACGCTAGCATAGGAATTACGCGCGGACAAAGGCCAGCCGATTTCAATAGAATACGCCCGCCCCCTGTCTGCTGAGACAAAAGGAGGATTAGTAGGTTCTTCCTTCTCAAGTGGACAAAAGACACTCTTCCAGGGCCAGGGACATTACTTCAGTTGCAAATACAGGATCTGGGACTAAAGAAGTCACATTTGGGAATGAATTACTGAGGCAGAAAGAGAAATTGCTAAGACAAAATAAACTGCTAGTATCTTTGGAATCATACAATTCTAGAAGGCAATTTTGTTATCATTTGAAAGAGGAGATGTTGCTCTAAAACTTTCTCACAGAGTCAAGGGAGCGTTCTATTGAAGAAAAACTGCGACTGACTCTTTTTTTCCATACTACACAAAAATTTCTAATAATTTTGTTGATGTATCAATTACTTCTGCAATATTTCAGGTTCAGATAGAAATTATGGCAAACTGACTACATGACATGAAAGAACAAACATTTCTTGATATATGTTGTGTAGAACTCAATTCAAAACAGTCAATAGTTTCAGAGATATGGCGGTTTTAAATTTCATTGTCGATCCAATTTCGAAACATTCTAGCTTTAGGTAAAAACCTCTGGCACGTTAGGGGTTTTGGGCCTGGCACATTAAGAGTTAAGAGTAAAATCGAGACCAATTTCCTATAGGTGTATTTCTGTAAAATGAGTACAAGTAACAACTTATCCTTTGCAGTGATATCAGTGATCAAACTGTATTGTTGGTGATGTCTTCCTATCAAATCTTTAGCATTAAGATACAGATAACAAGGAAAAGTAGAAATTACGCGGTGCGTAACATATGTCCCCGCCGGAAGTAGCATTTTGTAACAAAATGTGCAATATAGGTAAAAAATCAAGGTCAAAGGTCAAAGAAGTCAAAGGTCAAAATTCTGTGTAGAAGTTTTGAAGCCCTCACCTAGTGCCATCACATAAAGCAAATGGAATCGAAATTGGGTTAGAAATGGCGAAGGAGTAGCATTTTGTAGCCAATGTACAATATAGGTCAAAAATCAAGGTCAAAGGTCAACGAAGACAAAGGTCAAAATTCTGTGTAGAAGTTTTGAAGCCCTCACCTAGTGCTATCACATAAAGCAAACGGAATCGAAATCGGGTTAGAAATGGCGCAGGAGTAGCATTTTGTAGCAAAATGCACAATATAACATGTAGGTCAAAAATCAAGGTCAAAGGTCAAAGAAGTCAAAGGTCAAAATTCTGTGTAGAAGTTTTGAAGCCCTCAACTAGTGCCATCATATAAAGCAAACGGAATCGAAATCGGGTTAAAAATGGCGAAGGAGTAGCATTTCGTAGCAAAATGTACAATATAGGTCAAAAATCAAGGTCAAAGGTCAAAGAAGTCAAAGGTCAAAATTCTGTGTAGAAGTTTTGAAGCCCTCACCTAGTGCCATCACATAAAGCAAACGGAATCGAAATCGGGTTAGAAATGGCGAAGGAGTAGCATTTTGTAGCAAAATGTACAATATAGGTCAAAAAATCAAGTTCAAAGGTCAAAGAAGTCAAAGGTCAAAATTCTGTGTAGAAGTTTTGAAGCCCTCACCTAGTGCCATCACATAAAGCAAACGGAATCGAAATCGGGTTAGAAATGGCGAAGGAGTAGCATTTTGTAGCAAAATGTACAATATAGGTCAAAGGTCAAGGTCAAAGGTCACGACTGAAATTCTGTGTAGAAGTTTCAAAGCTCCCATGTAGTGCTATCATATAAAGCAAACAGAATCAAAATTGGCTCATAAATGACAGAGAAGTAGCAAATTGAAGATTTTGATCACACACGGACGCACACACGGACACACGGACACACGGACGGACGGACACACGGACGGACGGACACACGGACACACACACGTACGGAGCCCGTTTCATAGTCCCCTGCTCGAACTCGTTCGGCGGGGACAATTAGCTCAGGCAAATGTTACATTTACATGGTGTATGTAGCCTTAAAGAGCACTTAAAACAACTTTAAAATTTTAAGGTTAAAGCACCCTGGAAAAAAAGTCCAATATTGCATACTGTAAAACATGATATTTTTGCAGCATGAAATTTTTGCGAATTGGAGCTGACAGCCTTTTTCGTGGCATGAAATTTTCGCGAGTTAACTCTAACATTCAATGCATATAGTGTAGACAGGAACTTTCGCGTGCATCTTAATTTCACGAATCTTGGCTATCGTGAAATTTGCGAAATTGAAATGCACACAAACATTCTTTGTTTTACAGTATGACATTCATTACTTGATCGCACATTACCTGCAAGGAATGCTGCAACACGACAATTTCAAAATGCTGATTCACCTCACCTGCTGAACATATTGCTCCAGCATCTTCATGGTGGCCACAGTTGTGTGAACCGACCCCGCGATGAGGGCAAAGGTCAAGGGATGACTCGCTTCCTGTGCATCCAAGGTCATCAAGCAGAATGGGGCCCGACCCTTGGCCGAACGAGGCTCTCGTTGTGGCCGACACAGCACCGGAGAAACCAAGCTGACGGCAGGCAACGCTGGCGTCGGAGATACCCCAGTTGTCATCACAGACCGTACCCCACTGGTTGTTGAGGAAGACCTCCACACGACCCTCAGAGGAGCTTGAGCCCCCGACCAGCCTGATGTTCACCCCTGGCCCTGGTAGCACACATGCACATGCAAAAACACATTCAGCCACCCAT
Organism: Diadema antillarum; assembly: GCF_040938485.1. Taxonomy (NCBI): domain Eukaryota; kingdom Metazoa; phylum Echinodermata; class Echinoidea; order Diadematoida; family Diadematidae; genus Diadema; species Diadema antillarum. The sequence goes on along the minus strand of NW_027270992.1, from coordinate 2,197,213 downwards.
CATAGCATCAAGATATATGAAGTAGGGTATAGGAGTAAGATCCTCCTAAGTATAGGAGTGGACAAGAGAAATCTTGAACACGAATATTAATCTATAGTTTCATAGTTTGCAGGCATAGAAGGGAAGGGATAAAAACTGAGTGAATGCTAGAAAGTCCAAAGTCATGGTATCTTCTGCTGATGCAGGTGACACAGAGAAAACAGGAGAACACCCTTGTGGAGTCTATTATTCAGGTGTTGGAGCAAATTCTTTAAGATGCAGCAACTACATGAACTGGGTCCATTATTGATGTAGCAGAATCTCTTATAGTCTGCAGGTGGCAAGCAAGATGACAGGGCGAGGTATGGTGGAGAGGTACCAGTCTCATTGCATACGGACTTGAACTCTTGAGGCTGTGGACAAGTTCTGCAATTTTAATTTTGGAGATTATAGGGAACTTTCACAGCACGACACGGCCACTGTGAGCCTGCACTGAGCAAAATTTTAGGGTTAAAGTACCCTGAAAAAAAAGTCCAATATTGCATACTGTAAAACATGATATTTTCGCGGCATGAAATTTTTGCGAATTGGAGCTGACGGCCGTTTTTGTGGCATGAAATTTTTGTGAGTTAACTCTCACATTCAATGCATAAAGTGTAGACATAAACTTTCGCGTGCATTTTTATTTCATGAATCTTGACTATCGTGAAATTCGCAAAATTAACCCGTTCCATACTGAATTCTGAAATGCTCATAGACTTAATACACAGGCCACCAGGTTCCCGTCTGGAAAGGGGTCAAAATGCAAGCGAACATTCCTTGTTTTACAGTATGACATTCATATTGTAACTTGATCACACATGACCTGCAGGCAATGCTGCAACATGACAATTTGAAAATGCTGAGTCACCTCCACCTCTTGAACATATTGCTCCAGCATCTTCATGGTGGCCACAGTTGTGTGAACCGACCCCGCCATGAGGGCAAAGGTCAATGGATGACTCGCTTCCTGTGCATCCAAGGTCATCCAGTAGAATGGGCCCCGACCCTTGGCCGAACGAGGCTCTCGTTGTGGCCGACACAGCACCGGAGAAGCCAAGCTGACGGCAGACAACGCTGGCGTCGGAGATACCCCAGTTGTCGTCACAGACCGTACCCCACTGGTTGTTGAGGAAGACCTCCACACGGCCCTCAGAGGAGCTTGAGCCCCCAACCAGCCTAATGTTCACCCCAGGTCCTGGTAACACACACGCACACACAAAAATACATTCAGCTACCCACCATACACGTAGCATTAAGATATTACACATCAATAGCTTCTTGTGTGTACTTATGCAATTTACTACTTCATACTCACTATTCAGATCTACATTATACTAAAATGAAAATGTATGTAAAAGAATATATTAACAGGACCCATGGGTACTGCCATACTTTCTGATATCATCAATTGTCCCTGATACAGCAAACCTCTTCGATGTAATCTATGAAATTTTATGCAGTTCTCTGAATTTGTTGACATTTATCTCAATTGCAAACTAAAGTGCACACAGAAAAAAAAAAGATGAATTCAACCATTTAGACATTGTTAGAAAAAGCATTCGCAAAACTCAAAAAATTGAAATTAACTTTTCACGTAATCATGTGTATCCTGTCACCTTGAACCCGACAAATCTTCACAACTGCCACCACAATCAATTACACTAAACTCTAATGAGCAATTTTAATGACGTGCACATACTAATCGACATAGTGACCCCCTTGTAAGTATGTCTGGTATAAACAAAAATTCAGTTTTAAAATTTGCACAAGACTTCAGGGGGAAAAAAAGGATAAAGAAAAACAAAGCAAAAATCGGACATTCCACATGGTCGCCAGGCAGTCATTAAAAATATGGAGTAGGGCACAGGAGTAACGATATCTTCATGGTACGCTGCCTTGGAGGATAAGGGATTGAAACTGAATGCTGGAAAGTCCAAAGTCATAACATCTTTTGCCTGATGCAAGTGAGACAGAGAAAACAGGAGAATACCCTTGTGGAATTTGTTATTCAGGTGATGGCGTAAACTCTTTAAGATGCAATAACTGTACAAACTGGATCCACCATCGATGTAGCAGAATCTCTGGTAGTCTTTAGGCAGCAAGCAAGATATTCTTATCTGACTGAGATGCCAGGACGTGGTAGGCCTATGGCAGAGAGGTACCAGTGGAATTGCAAATGGACTTAACTCCGGGGCAGGAAGTTTGAGGCTGCGGATAAGTTCTGCAACTTTGGAGATTGTAAAAGAGAACTTCCACAAGCACAACACGGCCACTGTGAAAATGAAATGTGTAAAATTTGTTTCAGGGCATGCTTGAATCTGAAAAATCTCCCGTCCTGGGGAAAGCAAAATTGCGAGATTGAGCAGCCAGCCAATCAGCGATCTTGACGTGTGCGTCGGTCATACACCACGGAACGGTTTACGTTTCACACATCATCCAAAATTGCTGCGTCTGCTTCCACACAGAAAAGCAAAACTGCTTTTTAGAAATGGGGATGGGAGTCCAAGCGCCAGGACTGTCACTGTTCCGCGTCCTCTTGGTCTTCCCATCGTGTAGCAAAAGTTCTCTGATGTTTGCTGCAAAAGGAGCTGAAAAAGCAGTTGTGACTGCAAGGATTCAGAGTGACTGGATGAAGTTCTGTGAGCTCTCGCCCTTCCTCACTTCGTGGGCAACACCAATAACTGTGAGAGGGACGACGTATAATGTGTATGTGAGGAAATGCATGACCTATGGTAGTAAGGCGTAGGTAATGAATTGTCCAGTGTAGAATTATTTGAAAAGGCTTAGATACGGTAAGGATGGTCAGATGGATGTGCAGGGCATCACTATGTGATAGAAAGAAAAATGGAAACTACCTCCAGTCAACAAGCCTGCTAAGGATAGGGCCAGTGATGAAGCAGAAAAGACAAACTGTCTCAAAGAGAATATGAAAATTCCCAGTCACTGGGAGGAATCCATGTGGGAGACCCCACAAGACATGGGAATAAACAATCAAAGAAAACAGAAGAGAATCTAATATCGCCCACATTGACCCAACTGATGGCATACCACCGAGGTGAATCATCAAGGAAATGAACTGTCCACTCCAAAAGAGTTGAAAAAAATAGACCCTAAATGTTGATGATGATGACAATGATGTCAGCAATTTTCAGTTATATCTCATCATTTTCAAGCAAAACTTGAAGGAAGTCCTTTTATTTCAAATTTCTTTAAAGGGGATGGCTAGTAACCGATCAGTGGGAATCAGTGGGAATGCTGAGGGATGATTGTTCCAATCCTTGTGGGATTCATTTAAGAGTACATTATATATCTGCTGTTGTGTGAAAATTATTTGCTTCAGAACGGTCTCATATTCAAGTAATGTGCAGATTAATGCCCCGTCACTGACCAGGGACGCTTACCTGGAAACATTAAACTGCACATTACTTGAATATGAGACCATTCTGAAGCAAATAATTTTCACACAAGAACAGATATATAATGTACTCTTAAATGAATCCCACAAGGATTGGAACAATCATCCCTCAGCATTCCCACTAATTCCCACTGATCAGTTACTAGCCATCCCCTTTAAGAGGAATTGTTCGGCAGGTTTTTTTTTTTTGAAGAAAAAAAAACATGTTCCTTGATAATCTTATTTTACAACACGTTTTACAAAACAAACAAAAAAAAGAAGCTTTTCTTGTCATCTGAATCCCTTGTCTAAACGTTGACCCAATGCAAAACTTGGTTCAACATTTTCAAACTCTAACAAGTCAAATAGCAAGCGAATCAAAGAAGTGGAATTTAAAAAAACGATATTTCCTCAGTATATTGCACAAGTTTGCTTCATAATGTGTAACTGGGAGCACAATGTTGTTCAACTGTGTGTTGGGGAGAGAGCATTTAGTCTGTGTCACCTGTCGTAGCCTGGACACAGACTGCACCAGCATCTTCACCGTGTCCGCACGCAGTAGGAATCTCGGAATCAGGCCAAAAGCACTCTTGCAAGGAATTCTCGTAACCAGTGCAGTCCAAGAAGTCAAAAATGATGCCCCCCGAGCCCCGCCCAAAGCGTGCTCCGCCCGGAGCAGAGGAGGCCCTGGCAAACCCTAGCTGCCTACAGACAACATGAGCATCCTGCAGGTCGAAGGTGTTGTCGCAGATTGTAAACCACTGGTTGTTCAGGAACATCTCGACACGACCTTCTAGGCGACTGGCCCCTCCCACCAGTCGAACTCCTAGGACAAAAAAAAAAACATAACGAGACAGAGAGTCTGTCAAAGTGGCAACCTGTGTAAAGCACTCACCATCCAAGAACATTTAACCCAATCCATACTGAAATCCAAAATCCCCATTGACTAATAATACACTGATCATCATGCTTCCGTATGGAACAGGTTAGAAAATGAAAAACTGTCTGACACACAGGGTACTATCCAACCATTTTATCTATAAATGAGGCTTTTGACAGCACACGACAACCAATACTTTAATGGCGGTTACATTCAGTGCAACTTGCAAACACAGATGGAATCTCATTTATCATGGATATCAGTCCAACAGATGCATAATAAGAGGTTGAAATCATCATTGACCATTTATGGACTCTGGCACTCAGCTTTAAAGGTGGTACAGTATTGGTTAGGGTAAGGATTCAGCTTGTGACTTTTTGCGAGAATACTTAAAAACCACTTTATGAAATAATAAAGAGCAGGCAATTCTAAGAGGAATTCAAAGTTAATTTGATGAAAATCGATTCTGAAATGGCTGAGATATCCCAAAACAAAGTAAAACAAAATGATCCAAATACATGTAAAAGGGGGGTCTGACCTTTTATTAGGATTGCTTTGCTTTGGATATCTCAGCCATTTCAAAAACATTTTTTGTCGAATTAACTTTTTTGTCAAATGCGTATGATTACATACTCTTTCATATTTCAAAAGATGTTTCTCATTATTGCACAAAATCAACACTAAAAACATTGGAAACCTTAAGCCCAATTTCATCCGAAACTGTACCATCCCTTTAACTTGCCAAGCCCTTTCAGCAGTAAGCAGTGATCTATCCACACTTGGCCTAGTTGTAAAGTTAGCAAGCTCACTCAGGTGTCACAATACACCTCTATCCAACAAGAAGCCCATGGTGGCACAACAAGAATTAGGTGGATTTGGTCATCTTTAATCATTGATATATAATGATATGTGTTGCCAGATAGAGTCTCTCTAGGAAAGATTCTGGACTACGGGGTCAAGGGTCAAAGGTCAAGTGAAAGTATTAGAATTGCAATTTTTCTTCATATCTTGGAAACGGTTCAAGGTATCTCTGTGATCTAATGTTGTCAGAGTCCTGGTGTTGTATTGAGATCAAATTTTGTCGCAATTATATGCAATTATATCAACAGAAATGTTCAGATGTGAGTTTCTTCAATTTGTCTCCCTCTACACCTGAATCTTGCCCCTCTGAATTATATCTTACCTTTATTCAACAGAAATGTTGTTTAGATAACTTCATTATTTGTTTGTTTGTTTGCCATCAGCCAGCCCAACCCTTTGACCAGCTGTGAGTGCTAATATCAGCAACTTCCAGTTCATTGTTTGTGCTGGTGCTGGTGCTTACCAGGTCCAAAACAACTGTTTCATATCTCGCTCCAACACCATTGCTGCCTGTTGAGATAGCACCACAACACCAGCACTAGCAACAAACTTGAAGTCATCCAGTGACGGCAGCCTACCTGGGTTGCTACCACCTCCGGGTCGTGAGCACACCACTCCGGCATCCTCTCTGTGATGGCAGTTGTGTAGTCTGCGGTGTTGACAGTCCCTCAGGGAAGATTCGCTGCCGCTGCACCGAACGTCGTCCATCAAGATCGGCCCCGATCCCTCGCCAAAGTGGGCCCGGGACCGTGCCTCCACTGCAACTCCGAGCCCCAGCTGGCGACAGACCACACGGGCGTCGTTAATGTCCCACAAGTCATCGCATACTGTACCCCACTGGTTGCCTATGAATACCTCCACACGGCCCTCGTAGATATCACTACCTCCAACAAGTCGGATGTTGATTCCACCTATTATTGAAATAGACAAGGATGCAAAATGAAAAGGTCTCAACACACAAAAGCTCTATTACAATGAGAGAGAAATCTAATCATTGGCTTTTGTCAGGGTTACGATGATGATTAAGCAATCTCTTCATATACCATACTAATTATATTCTATAACATTTCAGACATGGAAAAGTAGTCACTAACATCACATCCCAAGAAACTTTGCATAGAACTGAAAGAGAAAGCTATTTTGATATCATAGTGAATTGACAACATCAGTTTTCCCAATCTTCAGATGAAGTTAAGATTGTCGTGCAAGTTCAAAACAGATTGTATGTTTTGTTTTGTTTTTCAAAGAGCATAGCTATAGAATAAAGGAGCAAATTGAAATGTAGAAAAGCACAATTAGAAATACATACCTTGGGTTGTGTAATAAATCATGATGATTGTTTTAAAATGCCAAATTTGCTAATTACACTCTGGGGATGATGTCAAGTTTGATATCATTTAAGAATAGCTCTAAAAATTTGCCATGCATTTAAATGATTATGTCACATTACTTACAAGTATGTCACAATTGTTTGTTGATGTTTTTGTACTGTTTTTAACCTGCTCCATACTGAATTCTGAATCCCCATAGACTTAATACAATAGGCCACCAGGTTCCCGTATGGAACTGTTTAATTGATGTTACTTTGTTGGGACTAATAAACCTTTCCTGAAAATGATAAGAAGCGTAAATAGATCTAACGTATGTTTAACAATGTTCATAAATTCAATTTATTCATCCTGGTTGACGCCATGCAAAATATGTGAATGGAGAAAAGAGAAAACAAATAACATGTTGGCAACTTAAAAATCTTCTGAGAGCTGATGCAAGTTAGGTTTAATTTTCAGGTGTTTCAGTACGTGTTAAATGTGGATAAATAGATTTTCATTTCATTTCATTTTATTTCCACTTTCATAATTGGTTGTCAAACTTTGCATTAAAAACAAACAAACAAACAAACAAAAATACATGGTGTCAATTATGATAGAGGCGGAATCATGAGAAGCACACAGTAGGCTTATTGAAAATGATCCCTGAAGAAATATTGTGATGAAATATGTGTAATCATTTATAATCATTTGTAACTGGATTGAAACAAACATGAATGCAAAATACGATAAGATTCACAACTTGAAATCAATAGAAAAAAAAATGGATACGTGTAGATATGAAAGAAAAGAAGAACAAAAAAAAACCCTCCATATTTAACTATTCATCAACTTGTAACTTAATTGCATCAAAAAGATGTTGTTCATATAATCTTTTAAATTGTCTTACAGTCTTACTGATCCTGAAAATTATAATTCAAATTATTCCATAAAATAGTATCTTTATTTAAGATATTGATGACTGCGTACAAGATGTGCGATTTAATGGGAGATGGATATTCTGAGCATTTCTGGTATATTTTTTTTTTTCAAAGATAAAAGGAAACAGATACTTTTAAAGATTGAGGGCTAGTTCTATTCCCTTTTTCAAATGTACGCTCACCACTTTGTCCGCAAATGACTCCAGCGTCTTCCCTGTGAGCACAGTTGTGTGTTCCCAGACCCTGGTGCGGACATGAAAGCAGGGATGACTCTCTTCCAGTGCACCGCACATTGTCTAGCAAGATCGGACCAGATCCCTGGCCGAAGTGAGCGTTGGATGGAGCATGGCTCGCCCGTCCCAAGCCCAGCTGGCGGCAGACTACCTGTGCATCATTGAGATCCCACAAGTCGTCACAAACGGTTCCCCACTGGTTGTTCACAAATAGTTCAACGCGACCCTCATTGGCGTTGGAGCCACCGACGAGACGGATGTTGGCCGCACCTGAAAATGGTAATCATTTCATGACCTGACATCAATATCAGCACCGCATTATAATAAATACAGAATACAATACTGTTGAAAAAAAGATGCAGGCTTATCGCAATCTCGGCACAAGGCAAGATTCATGTGTACCCACTAGAAATAGCACCACCGGTCCTCCCTCTCAAGTGGTCAACCGTACAGTGTGTGGTATGGCGTGATGAGCTGGTGTGTAGATATCTACTGGGACACTGTGTAAAATTTGCTGTGAGTTTCTAATACGATTTATTAGACTATCCCAGTGCGTGCATGCAGTGTAGTTGCTTTCAAATCACCACTTAGAACCTACTTGTAATTGTACGTGTGGGACTGATGTGTATCATTGATGTAGAACTAAAAGTTTACTGCTACGCACTGATACGCAGTGTGTAATTTGGTACAAACTACGAAGCAAACTACTCACCTGACTGTGCCACAGCACAGAGACACCCCAGAACAACTCTGGACCTTCTTCAAAGTTTGAGCAACTTCGACAATTATTATGGCATTCACCACGAAATAGAACTGCACCTCTTTTGCGGGTCCCCATAATTCTCGCAATGTGTGCTAATGTGTGCTGTGCATTGCTGATGTATGGAATGTTCACTCGTGCTCGCACTCGTACAAGGCCAACCAGTGCTTAGCGTATAGCGTCGTCTGCTAGAGTACGTAATACAAGCAGCATGACGGACGTGCAACGCAGATGGAAAATGTCCTGCGAAAAGAATACCAGCATGGCATGCTTTGCATCAAAACATACACCCTAATTTCTATTTTTTCTTGGGGTCTGAGACCAAACTTTTTGGGGGATAATGGCCTGATTGTGATGCTGGGGTGGGGAGCGGCGATCGCGATTAGATTTAGAATTAGATCTATAGCTGATGGAAATGCAAAGAGCTTTTCTCATGAATAGGCCTATATGACGTAGTGAGAAAAAAAAATATCTTTCGGAAAATGCCATGTTGTTGTTGACCTGTTATTGTTGTTTTTAATAACCTTGCGTTGATCATTCATTCATGAGTTCAATGTAGAGTGAGTAAAACAACACTTTTGCGCCCAAACTGAACAAAACCCATTACTCCGTTTTTGGACGAAATGTTTTTATCCACCATGTCCCTCTCGACCCAGGTGTATAAATGGGTACCTGGCAACGCTACATCTATAGGGTAATGATAGTGGCAGGGACCTCTGGTAGCGCTGTGGCAACACTGAAGAGGCTATCATGGATAGATAAAAATTATCATTATCATTATCATTATCATAAAGCCTCCCGTTGGCCTGCACACAAACAGCAAATCTGTTCGTTGCTTCTTTAGGGTGGGAATTGTATCTATAAGCCAATAATCGTAGCATCAGCTAGCTGTGACAGGACTGGGCTGATCTCGAAACTACCTCACGAGGCGTAGAAACGGGGGAGTGCCAGAAAACATACTGTCACATTAACCCTTTGCAGTGGCGGATCCGGGCGCGCCCCCTCCCCCTTTATTTTAGTTGTTGTTGTTGTTGTTGTTGTTGTTGTTGTTGTTGTTAAAACAAAAGATATAAACAAAAAAATGGGGGCGCGTGCGCCCTCTTCCCCCTTTAATTTTGTATAGGCGCCCCTTTTTTACGGAATTCCTGGATCCGCCTCTGCTTTGTTTGCTTTGAGTGCCGATAGTGGCACAGAAAATCCCACAGAAAGGGTTAAAGACCAAGTTAAGTAAGGGATCACGCCAAGCAATGTTTATGTATACAAGTACTGCAGGCTCCACTATAATAACATGGATCATCATGGGCGCCATCACTTATGGAGACACTGCTATCACCTTGTTAAAGGTTAATGAACACAAATGCAATGCGGATTGAGTAATTGCAGCAATATCACTAAGTAGAACACATCGGTTAAGTATGATAAACTTTCCTTCATATTAGTTATGAGTTTGAAAAAATAAAAATCTCGGTGCTGCCCGTTGCTAGATGAGAAGACTGCAAGATTTTGTGACGTCATGCATGGACAACAATCAAAGAAAATAATTATAAAGATGATTCTGCGTATTTTCATATCGCTACCATAATTTTTAAAAAAAATGAAATAGGCCTACCTTTTTCAGAAGACATGTTGAATTACAGTATCAATGCGGAGAAAGGAGGAAGCTTACACTTTTTATTTCAAAAAAAAAATTTGAATTCCTTCTCAAACGCTTTGAGGGGATGAAAAACATTAATTTACAAGATTATTGACAAAACGAATCCTTGATTTTATAATGTTGTTGTTTGTTTAAAGCAATGACGGATTATTCTTTTTTCAAAGCTCCTACTTTATCTCTTTTTTTTTCATTTATGTATTTTTCATAGAAAAATCAGTCGATACAAGATATTGCACAAGTTCAAAATCATTCACAGTACTCCTGACAATAGAAGGATTTCGTGTGTACCTGTATGTGTGTTTGACTTTCTGTCCTCGTAAACTATAATCATACCGCAGATTTCGATAGTGCGTTGTAAGATGTAGTTAGATACATGCTGCGATTGATCGAAAGATCGGTCTGTATCTGGTCGTCGGGGATATGTTCCGCCGAGACTGCCTCTGGCTTCACGGAATCCCCTCCGATGTCTCCGGAGGAGAGCGATAACGTCCCAAAAAAAAAAGACTCTTCTGGGCAGACGGATCTTTCTGTCTAATGCTGCGACTATCATCCTCTTCTGCCATTACGAATAATTTTGAGGTAATCACATTGATGACGACCATGCTAACGACTATGATATTATTATCATCTACATGATAACCACAGTGATGACTGTCCTTACTATCATTAATATCATAATTACTACTGTAACACAGTAATAAAGAAGGGTTATATCTGGTTGTGCCCTCCAAGGAGTATGTCCCCTTTGCATTCACATTGTTTGAGAAAATAAGTCTGTCGATAGCTAAGTTAGTGTTGGAAATACCGATACAATTCTGATCAGACAGCCAATGCAGCAGCATGCATACAATATATTTCTATACTCGCTCTTGTAGACCTCTCTATGAAATTTCTTGCAACATTGTTGTACATAGTGTATATAAGTGAGCATATTTTGTAGTTCAGCAGTGTTACATCCATTTAAAACACTAATGATTTGTTTTCGTAGCAGTAGGACTAGCCCTCTCGGCCCATCCCCTGCCTGAGCTGTGGTTAAAGCCCCCCCTGTCTCTTATCTTCCTTCCTGTTTATCTTTGTGGTCATCGCTCTACTGGTGGAGGGCAGTGCAGAGTGCTGTGTCGTTATCTTTTATGTCTTTCTTGGAAAATTTAGGGGGAAAAGGGGATGGAGACTACTGGGGCTGGAGAATATATAACAGATGTAAAGTATCGAGACTCTCTCTCTCTTAATTCTGGTACCAGTGAGGCAGCATGTCAGTGCAAGAAACGTGGGGTGGTTCTGTTTGAAAGGAGTCTATAACTAGTGGCTTCGACCTGTAAATATGTCATTATTATACCTGTACTGTATAGTTTCTGGTGGTTTATTTGTGATTACCGACCTGCTTGGTTTGTGAACTGGCGAAGGAAGGAGAAACTACCTCGGAAGACATCGCTTGTATATAAGCGCCCTTCAGACCTGAGACTAGAAAATCACATTGCTCTCTTTCGCTATACTCGTCCCTAATCATCATATGTGTGAAAGATGTGTGGGCACATCACGTTATAATTATTGTCTTCACCATTTGTATCCTGCTTGCTGTACGTTGGAAATTGTGTCCTACTTCGGAATCGCAGTTAATGGAAATGGAAAGTATGTGCTTTATGGATGGCTATGACTGTGTTTGTACTGTTTACCGGAGCTAATCAACCCAAGTGAAAGTGCATTGGTGTATGGTCGCAGAGTGCCGCCAGTCGCGTGAATCTCGTGTCATTGGATCCCCAACACTGAACCGGTCCCGCGGTGAGGAGAGCTTTATGTTTGACACTAGTCATCGGCGATAGTATAGAAATCTGCCGCGTGGACTGTGGAGGACTCTCTATGAGAATGTGAGTCATATGTGCCTTATAATTATATTACATGATCACTGATTATTGTGTATGAGCCCCGTTGTACTATACAAATGTGTAGTATAATGTATATAAATGTAGACGAGTGAGGTTAATGTCATATCCCTCTTATGAGATTCTTGTAGTATATGGATTGTATGTTGTGGGAGTAGTCAAACACATTTGGGACCTGACGGTATTATGTAAGAACAGGAAAAAGAGTTCCAAAGGACTGTAATAATCCTCTGCATGGAAATATCGGATATTGATTTCTGTCATGTTATATGTCACCCAAAAATTGTGTATAAAATGATCCTGTAGTACCCTCAATGGATGAAATATTAAGTTAAAGTGCACAAACAAATGCACGTTCACGATTCTGAGCATTTAAGCTTGACACATGAACCGCTAGAGGCCTGTGAAGTGGCCAAAACTGTGTTTTATACAGTGGTACACTATGAGCTTAAGATAGTTCGACATGCCGGTGATACGAGAAGTTTCTTAATGTATGTTGTGATGTTATAAGAAAAGCTTGTAATTGCTTACTGGCTCCATTATCATTACTCTATGTATTAAACCACATTTATGAGTTAAATTGGTGTTCAATCGATTCCTAATTGTGGAGTGACGTGTCTTGTAAGAAGAGCTATCCCTGATACGAACATAAATAACGGTCGCGTTACACTACCACTGTTCTCCCTTCATGTTTGTTATTTGTTTCTTTTGATATAAGTTTGTCTTACCTCCAACTTGACGAGTTTGCCGATGTGAAAGCTCAGCAGAGATAACAAGAAACAGTGAAGACATGGGGAATATTCTCAAGAGATTGACAGCCTTCCATCGTCTGGAGATCGTCATCGTTCGTTCCGGTGATCGCAAGCTCCCTTGATTGTAAAATTCAACTTTCAGAACTAACGCTGGTGAGCAATCGTCGTCTACGGACTACAAAATAACAAGGGGAGATAAGCGTAATTCATACACGACGAGCAGTCACGTTTGAATTGATGATGATGACAATGATGACGACGAGGATGAGTATTTGGTGGTGGTTGAATGATGTAAGAACCTGGATGCGCGTTAGTAGGTTTCACCGACCTGCTGGGCAGAGCCTACCAGCCAACACCTTCCATTGTTTGATAGTAAGGTGAAGAGTAACCCGCTCCCTGGACGAAGCCGAGTTTTATATCCTGAGATCCGGTGTTTCTTCGTGTCACACGCAGCGTTTGTAATGTATAGTGATCCCCCAAAAGCAGTTCCGGGACGCACCCGGGTTCTCGAGAAAGTCGATGCGGGGGAGTTGGCAGGGTCACTTTGGAACCTTCTGCACTCAACACCTCACCCGCAAAGGCCAAACGACAAGTTAGTGTAATATTACTATCGTTTCTTCATATGCAGGGGGAGCAAATCAGTGATCGGGTGATCAGTGTTCTGGTATGGAAAGATAACTGTCAGCTATTGTCAAGTTTCTCATTTTTCATATACTTTTTTTAATTTCTTATTTGTGTATTTGTTTGCTTGTTTGTTTGTTTGTTGTGTATATGTTGTTTGTTTGTTATTTGTGTTTTCTTCTGTTGATTTCGTTTTGATCTTTTTTTGTTTTGTTTGTTCAATTATTTTTCTATTTGCTTTCCTTTTGAACAATGATGGTTCATAAATTACGACTTGAACAACTTCACAACTTATGACCTGTTATGTAGTCATAATCATAACCATTCATGGGAATAATGATACAAACTGGCACAGCAAACACGTGGCATGATAATGTTATTTTTGCATGATCTGGCATGGGTTAGGCCCTTATATCGAATAACTACAGAGGAACGTGCATGAGTAATGCCCCTTCAGGCAATGCCTCAACACACAAAGAAAAAAAAACCTTCATGAGCAGATATTAAAGATGTTGAAAATAGAAGCAGTGAGGTATACTATGCAAGGTCGTTTATAGAACTTTCCTTTTTTTGTATATTAGGATGCTGTGTAAATTTGTGGTCAGGTTATAGATCGCAACAAAACGGAGGGCAGAGACCATTAGATCTTTTATGTTTATGCGAGTCAGACATCTTCACACATGGGTTAAAATTTAGCGGAACATTGAGGTTCGTGGACAGCAACTTGTAGATCATAATTATTTACAATGTAGGACACTGAATCGCGCTCTAACAGTTTCCAACAACATGGAAACTGGCATGAATCCGTCTGGTAGAGATGGCTATTCAACATGTTCAAGGCAAGTGTCGTTTCTTGAATTATTAAAAACGAGTACTTATCCAGGGAATAGATATCGTGATTGTAATGGCAGCTTATACATGAAAGTTAGTAAAGTGTTATCTGGATAGTTACGATATTCGATGGATCCTTTGTTGTTGTTTTTTAGTTCCTATGAATGGCTTCATGGGGTTTGATCAACATGACATTATTATTATATTTTTACAGACGATAATGTTAATGTTGCTATTCCCCATCTCCCATCTCTTTGGCATCATTATCTCCTTTGACATTCTGTCAATTGATTTTACAGTAGCCCAGCACCAGTTGGTACCTGACCCGGAGGTTGAATGACCCCGTTTGACCTCCCGTGTACTAGTACCAATCACCTGCAAGTTGACTCGCGTTGGTGAACTCACGTGTTCGTCTTTTGGAGCAATGACCTTCTCGCTGTTTCGGTATATTTTGATGATGCAATGGGTAATCTACCTCCTTGGCAACACAGCGCGTAATGAACACAGACTTGTCTGACTGAGATTTTGTTTTGTTTCGCTTCACTCCATTTTTATTTCCACGATGTGACTTTTAAAAAAGGACAGGATATACACACCAAACATTGACAAATTATGAAGTAAATGGCAACAAGCATGTACTTATGAAACATCTCCGGCAGAGAGTGGTATGAAATCGATAGAAACCTACAGAATTTTTCAAGATTCTAAGGCGATGATAACTACAATACTAGAATAGGAATGATAATGACAATAATGTAGAACGTCTGAGAGCATACAGCAGCATAATGCTAAAGAGGCCTCTGAGCGCTTAAAGATGAGTTTATTACACGTCAATTTGAAAGTGAGCTTCTTGTCTCCTAATATTGAATTTCAGTTCAATTTGTTCTGACCAACTATATTTCTGTCGTTTGTCGGCGTGGTCGATGATGACGCCATAATTTCACTTGTTGCCATGGTAACTTGCTGCGTTTAGTGTTCTGTTGGTACAAGTTGTTCATTGGGGTGACGTTCGTTATTTCCAAGTTATGTTATCCGACAATGAATAAAGGTTCGTTTTTCCTATAAGGTTCGTTAATCCGAAAATGAAATAAGGTTCGTTATTTCTAGGGTTCGCGAAGCAAAAGAAAAAAAGAAAAGAAAAGAAAACGCAAAAATTAATAAATGAATAAAAAGGTGCGTACTATCAAACCTTTGAAATTATTATTTCATTTTCGGAAATACGAATCTTCGAAATAACGAGCCCATGTGTAAATGAACCTTCGGAACAGCGGCACATATGACTGCTTGGAGTATCAAAAGACTTATAATTCTTGCCAAACTCAACTGGAAAGAGACCACGAGTTACCGATCCTCCGAAAATAAACACCATCGCTGCTCTGTGGTCATCCCCCGAAAACTGCCTGGCCCGGTCTCGGGATAAGTTGGGGATCTCCCGTTGTGAAATGCTGCTGAAATTTAACACGTTTGTTTTTGTGAGCACAAAGACGAAAGGTATTCAAGAGGGACAGGGGAAGAGAGACGAGAGATGGGACGTTGTGACACAGGGCAACGGAGGAGGTTCACATGGAGGTCACTACGGAAAGAGACGAAGAGAAGAGGAGAGAGAGAGAAGACGAAGAGAGCGAACGAGTCCATAAAGAAAACGATCGTCTATCGATGAATTTCCCTCCTTGTATCATACACGTCCGCCCTCACCCTCCCCCCTTCCTTCCTTCCTTCTCTCTTTCTTTCATCTCGTTCTCATCTTGTGTTCCTTCCGTCCTGCTCCCTTCTTATTATGATCAGCGCTACTTCCATATACCAAAGGTGGACATGTAGGCCTACTTCAGACGAAGAGAGATGATAGATATCATGATCTTATGCAGGCACAAAGTTTTCCACTTGCTGGATATATCCAGGGAGGTTTCTCTTCCACGTCCCTGATATATCAGATCATGTGATGTGTAATGCACAAGTATCCGGGATATCTGTGAGAGTGTGCAAGGTCTTGTACACATTTGGGAGTAGTGATTTTAAAAAATGTTCAAGACATCACTTTCGTTTAGGTCACTTGTATCACAAAACATCTTACCATAATATATATATATATATATATATATATATATATATATATATATATATACAATACTCTGTATATATATATATATATATATATATATTTTGCAATGACGCAAGGAGATACACTATTTTTCTAATTACTGCACATAATTGTAGACGGTTTAGTCTGGACACATTTTTATTATAACTATTGTTCACATTTTGTACAGTTAACAATACTTAACATTGATTATACTTGTTCCTATTTTGACGCACCAATGCTGGGTTTTTGTTTCATCTGCAAATGATAAATCATGCCTTTAACACATAACTTTGTGCAAAATATAGGGTGCGCCCTATTCAATGTTTATTGGGACTCGCGATACATCGAAAACAATCGCATGGGATCAACAGATACGAAATTATTTTGGCACATAATCCTTGCTCCGTTCCTCGTAATATTTGCTCTTTTTGTTGAATATCCAATGAAAGGTGTGTCAGCTGTAAAGCCATAACACCTCATCTAATTTTGCGCGATTGCATGGTTGCGAAGCTACTTTCACTGTAGCATGATAACGTGAAAGTATAGTTTCTGTGAAACTTGTAGAATTTCAGTGTATAGGCCTACTTTCCCACAATAAATGTAAGCCTACTATGTTGGTGAACTTTCTGTTCTGGGGCCTTATTCTGAGAGCTAGCGTTTGATTAGCACTAGTAATTAGCGAATTGGTATTCTAAGAGCTTAATTAAGTAGGGGGGTTATTAACTACCATGACAACAAGCGTGTTCTTTTTGTGTATAAGACTAAATGTAAACGGCATGGACATCGTGAAAGGAACAAAGTTGACAAGAATAACGAAATATTTAGTAGCAGCCACATCTTCATACGTGACGAAAACAAAGAACATTTCTGAAATAATACCAGGCTCATGGTCCTATTCTGGTCCTATTCTGAGCACATTGCAGGTAATGGCATACTTACAGTACAGCTGTACTAACAGTGAACAAGTTACATTGTATATAGTAATACAATGTACGTACAACTAATACATTGATTGACAGAACTCTCAGATAATAATCCAACGAACCCTTATACATTTATCATTATTATTATTATTATTATTATTATTATTATTATTATTATTATTATTATTAGTATTATTATTATTATTAATGTTATTATTATTATTATCTCTTCGGCTTTCAATCACAAATATCATATTACATTTTTCAAAATCAGAACATACAATGGAGTGGTAAGGGTGCACCCAAAACAGCCAGTTTACAATATAAAAGAAATACAAAATACAATGTACATATTACATTTCGAAGTGTTTAAGCGTCCATCAAACAAATGATTGTCATATTTGACCAGGATACAAATTTTATTTCTACAATGTAAGAGCTAAGTGTCAATCTAATAAAATTGTCCAGGATATACATACATATAATATAATAACATATTACATTTCTAAATGTCTTACATACTTACATACTACATTAGTTTCTAACTTTCAATAAGTGTGTAACGTCACCCTAAGTCTGTTCTTTTAAGAAGATTATTGTCAAGGAAGACGGTACTGCATGCTTGCTAATGGTTTAAATTACATCATTGTTATGACAGAACATTACAAATCACCAAGGGGAGCAGTAACTGTATATGCACTGTACGAAAGTATCCACTGAAAAGACAATGCTTGTAAGTGGGCCCTCTGAAGAAGGAAATCGACACAAAATATACTATCCAGATTCGGAAGCCCACTACAGAGACAAGACAAGTGACAACAGAACGATATAAGATACAAGACTGACATGACAACAAGACAATAGAAGACAGTGGCGGATCCAGAGGGGACGCACCGGGCGTGCGCCCCCTCTTTATTTTTGGTTAAAACAAAAGAAATAACAAGAAAAAATGGGGGGCACGTGCGTCCCCCCCCCCCCCCCCCCTTTAATTTTGTAAAGGCGCCTCTCCTTTACGGGATTCCTGGATCCGCCTCTGGAAGATACGAGTATTTAAATCATAATACTACAGAGGTAGTAACCTGCGGAGGTATTGATATCGAGAGGTAGTTATACGGCGTGGAGACGGACAGGAAAATATTCGCGACTCCTGCATCCGTAGTCTTGCCCATCGTTTTACAAACATAAAGTCATTAAAGTTATTTTCAAAAAAAACAAAAACACCAAAATATCTGTTCTGGATCTCCTCTATCTATGTAGGCCTGCACTCTTTTGTATAATGAGAGATAAGGTAAATTTGCATTCAAAGCAAATGAGCAGTGTGCAACTATGATCGTTATCATGTGATCATTTACTGGAGATTATGAAAGGCTTCTGGGAAAGATGATCAGCCAATATTCAAATACTAAGTAATGTTGACCTACTGAGTATGTATCAGGCATTTGTTGAGCTGCTGTTTATAACATTACAACTTTCATTACAATTAACTCTTTCCTGCGTCAAATAATAGGCTGATGGGTATTCTTTTAATAAGTATTTTCAAATACTTTATAAAATTCTACAAAATCAAGATGCAGTATACTGTATTACATAATATTCCTATTCAAAATTTGAGAACTGACAGTAGTTTGCATGCTAATGTTTTACAATTGTTCTGAAAACAGATGATAAACAAACGATGCCATCTGCAGTTAAACTGACGTCGAATGACGAAGGTTGCCTATCTGACTTTTATTAAGTCATGGTTTAAAGGGGAAGGCTAGTAACTGATCAGTGGGAATCAGTGGAAATGCTGGGAGATGATTGTTCCAATCCTTATGGGATTCATTCAAGAGTTCATTGTATATCTATTGTTGTGTGAAAATGATTTGCTTCAGAATGGTCTCGTATTCAAGTAATGTGCAGTTTAATGCTTCCAGGTTAGCGTCCCTGGTCAGTGACGGAGCATTAATCTGCACATTACTTGAATATGAGACCGTTCTGAAGCAAATCATTTTCACACAACAATAGATATACAATGAACTCTTGAATGAATCCCATAAGGATTGGAACAATAATCTCCCAGCATTTCCACTGATTCCCACTGATCAGTTACTAGCCTTCCCCTTTAAGTCTACATTGATACATTTCTTCGTAATATTTCATGACCTCATCTGTACATCTGATAACGTCAGGGGTCACATGATCTCGAGACGGTATCTCGCTGGGAGTTGAAAAATGGCTGCTCCTCAATGCCCTCCCGTAGAATGGGATCAACTTTTCGAGTGACCCATCACCTACAATGATCCACTTGTTCAGCACTGCCACTGACGCGTCCCAAGTGAGCAGCGACTTGTCGTAAGGTAAGTCCGCGGCTTCGCAATACTTCGACAGCACTTCGGCAGGATTCGCCAAGAGTTCGTCCCCATCGATCACAATCGGGTCGCTTTCCAAATTTTCACGAACGTATTTCCAGAGTTCATAAGTCTCTCTGACTCCCATCTGAGAGCCATCTCCCAGTGGATGATCTCGACCGATGTCAAATGTCGCTTCATCCCTTGCCGAGTCCCGCAGCAGACCAAGATCGGAAAACGAAGAAGTGACGGCCTTCCGAAGTGATGCGAACACCCGAAGAGGATGGCGTATCAGGAAGGTATGTCTGTAGCCTTTGGGAAGGTGCTCAAAATTTACTCTCGTCATGGCGACTGATATGTCCTTGACAAAGACGTGACGGCTTGTTGAGTTTTCCAAACGATGTTTGACGGAGGAATAACTGTATGAATGATAAATCGGAGGAAAACATCAAATTCATTAGTCACAATGCATTCATGAAAGAATAACTGCGCAAACAACAATATGTAGCAGAATTTTTCAATTGCGCACATGTGAGGCACCACAGCTCTCACAATTACTTTCGCAAATGAGAACAAGCGATGGTTTTAAGCTCTCTCAGAACTCTGTCATTCCGTCGTTCAGTGAAATATGATGAAATGTAATTTCGTACTGTATTATTCGGCAAATCTAACTTCATTTCAGAGTCATCACTATTCAATAAGTACAGTTTTACCGCAAGTTTTCGCCAGAGCATGCCATTTCCCTAGAAGTCTCTTAAAAGAGTCAGGAGAGATGATAATGTGGAACTCTAAAGGATACAGCGAGGATATGACGTTGTTAGCTCATAATTTGACATGTGTGGTTGTGAGCATGTCAAATATCATTAATTTGTGAAAAGATATGAGATTTTGTCATTCCATATAGGCCCTTACACTCTCATTCATATTTCCGCTTTTGATGAAAATTTGACTATTTTGCTCTTGTGACTATAAATAGTGATCAGGAGTATGAAAATAAGACACAGTCTCTCTGTATTGCTATCATTGTCTTTTTGCCATTTGTTTGCATCCTGAGCATCCCAGAGCTGGTCTGTTATGTATCTGACGTTGTTAGAAATAAAATTTAAAGATATCACGATCGTGCACAAAGCAACATTTTGTCACAGAAATAGAAGTACAGAGCTCTATACATATGTGAAGAATTTTGTCGCAAAACGAGCTACTTCCATTCTTGTTAAGTTGAGATATTTGTGATTACAGCTGCCCCCAAAACAAAGAAAATGATAAGAAAATATCGGATATTTTAAGTATAACTACTCGAATATTCCTTTTTATGTGACAAGTGAGGTATTACTGAAAAGAGTTTATTTTGCTCTAAAAATGGCGCTTAGCTCATTTTGCAATAAAAGTCTTCACACACAAACACACACACACAAACACACACACACACACACACACATATATATATATATATATATATATATATGTGTGTATATATATATATATATATAAAATTCCTTATCAATGAAATTCTTGCGTCGGGTTGTTTTCATTGCAAATAATTGACGAATTGCCCTATATCACATGGCCGGCGCCACGTTTTCAAAAATGGGGGGCCACTTCAGACTTCTGGTACCACTTCCGGGTTTCATCAGCTAACAAGCAAAAAGAAAAAAAAAAGGTTTGTACAACTTCTGCAGTTCTGTAGGGTATCACTTCCTGGTTTCTTCAGCTGACGAGCAAAAAAAAAAAAAAAAAAGGTCTCCAGCGCAAAACAAAAACAAAGGCCTTTATACCGCGCTCACACTTCAAGGGTTCTATCTAGTTCTTTCTAGTGTAACGTATGCAACATAAATCAGCACTGAATTAATCAGTGTTTTTACGCAGTAATGGACTAAATATTAATTTTTCGGTAAACTGTGCGCTTAGAAACATCCGAATTAAGCGCCTTATAAATATTTTGTATTATTATTAGTAGTACCCGCTGCATGCTGTAAGGGTTAGAACCAGCACTGGCTGTCGGGTGGAAGCCGGTGACCAGGACGTCGTTGGTTCGAATCCATGCAGCCCGAGTGTGTATGTCCCTGATTTTTTTTTTTTTCAAAATCATGGTGATTACTAAAACACTGATTAATTCATGCGTAATTACGCCGGTGAATATAATAGGGCAATTTGTCAATCAGTAATGTTGCAATACATTTGTCATGGGAAAGGAGCATCGGCGAAAGTCTTCAACGTAAATGAATCGGTGTGCTTAACCCGTTGAAGACGAGTCCCGAGTATACTCGGGCAGGTGTCTGTGGAAAATGCGTGTTGCAGCAAAATCAAACAGTCTACTTCGAAGATTTGATTTCATGATGGATTTATATACGAGGTCAAACAGCCTGTATATTTATGTGAGCCTATATCAAAACCGCATTATAGCAAAGATGGTGATGAGCAATTCTTCGCTTTCTTCAGAAAGTTATCAATGGCCAACAGGAAACATTTGCCAGAGAGTTGCCGGAGGTTTCCAAAAACTATTGTCGACAGCCAAGAATTGTCGGGGGGGAGGGTACAGAGACAGATTAAGCATTCAAACTTTTAGGACAGTTTCTTTTATACAATATATGGCTGATATGAGTCAAAACGAGTCTTATTCTCGCCGCACCGACGTACTTTTGCAGACATTTACCTTCTCGGCCAGGCCATCCCAACTAAAAGTACCATTTTCATGCCAACAAACGTGCTGCCAATAGTCAATAGCAACAGTGTTAAGAGTCTCATATCTGTTTGTGCCGGGCAAATGATATTTCTATTCTGTGATTAAGCAAATTTGCGTATCTATACGTGATGCATGCACAGAATATACACTGTATTTTCTCAAAACTGCACTTTGGAATAGTTAGTGTTCCTTCTCTTTCACATGCCCACTCTCTACTTATACGGGAAACAGCGTTGGGGCTCACTATTTCAAGGAAATTCTTTTATAGAACCTTATACTTTAAAGGAATTAAGCTCCACCAAAATTTTAGAAGATCAACGCCATATTCTATGTACATGACCATGCCAGCAAATTATGATAATTAAATTATGTAGGAAATTTTACCATATTCTAGATACTTTCCAAGAAAAAAATACAGTCTATAAAATTGGGTATCTTTGGAACAATTCGAACCTGTTGGCGCTGTCATTCATAATGGTACAGGGCAAAGAATGAAGTAATCATAAAGAAATAAACACTGGCAGGGGATTTTGCTGACGAAACGTATGTCAAGATTGATATATTCAGCATGATTTAACTGAGAAGCGAGAAACGTGAATTAGCGCACACTTCATTGATCTCATTGTATATATTATCTATATAATCATATATCATTTGCAGGTGAAAAAAAAACCAGCTTTAGTGCTTCAAATAGTTCTAGAATATGAGTTAGAGATAGAAACAACCAACTGAATATTTTTTATCAGTATAATCCATGTTAAGTGTTGTTAAATATACAAAATGTGAATAGTTCTTTCAATAACGTTTCCAGAATAAACCGTTTACAGTTACGTTTTATTAAGGAAAGTGTAATATCTCCTTATATTTGCGGTTTTATTACCAATTTTTTATATAGGCTGTTTTGTGATACAACTGAACTATGCATATGCATCAATTAATGTGATAATTCGAACATTTTTAAGATCACTGCTCCCAATGGTAAATAGTGGCTTTAAGCAAACGTCAACGAGGACCATCAAATTTGGCCTATTTGTTCTTTTTTTAATCTGTTTTGTTTAAACACGGTAATAAAATCAGGGTATTCCCATCAGTCGGCTGGCAAGTTTTCATTAAGTCTGTGTCACGCAATCAAAAAACAAAGTCAAATGAACTTGAAGTAAAATAATGTGGCACGTCACAAGTTGAAGAAAAATGTTGAATCACAGAGTCCTTATACGACAAGCCTACTTACGAGAAAGTTTGCTCTGTCTCTTGAGTGTAATTGGTATCGACTGTTTTAGCTTGCTGACAAGTTTTGGTATCCGTGAGTTTATTCTCCTCCTCTGCACCGGACTTACTGCGGCTCAGAGCCGTTCCAGGGGTCTCAATGGCCAGACAGCGCCAAAACGGTTCGAACCAGACTTCGATCCCGTCAACGGCACTCAAGCACTTCGTCAAAGCCGTGGAGATCGAGCGTGGAACACACCACAAGATGACTCTGCTCCCTGATTCGATCACGGTTTCATCGCTAGAGGTGCTTTGGCCAACACGCTGCGAATATCCCACCGACTCCATCATAAGGCTGAGTTTTGACTGAGTTTTATATCTTAGATTTGGATTTATAATACGTGACAGTATGCTTGAAGACACGGTTAATCGATGGACGTACCTTTTAATGGGGAAATCAGTGGAACATGACGATCTGGAATATATTCAAATCCTCGAGTCGCTATCTTGAAATGATGTATAAGCTTATGGGACAAGAGAATATCAGAGTTGCTGCACTTAACAAAACCGCCTCATGAATGAAGAAAGGACACGCAAATTGAGTAAACTTCAGTAATGCGAGCTGCCCTACTTCTCAGAAATAAAAAGTTGAATTGTATTGGCTTTCTCGTCAAACGAACACAGAAAATACACTGTCTTTAACCGTAGATAATAATTGAGTGAGACATCACATCCTAATCTTTCGCCCAAGCTGATCTCGATCACGACGGGACTAGAGATCAAAATCGGACTCGGAGACAGCGTGTCCGGGCAGCACTGTCATGACTGTGGGCGGCGGCACCCGTGGGATGAAGATCTCAAAGTCTGTCAGTCATTACACATTATCAAGGTTCGCTGACGTACACACTAAAAACACAAACATGCAGGTATGTTGACACTGCCTGCTCTTTGTCACTAATAATTATGTTAACAGTCACAAAATGCAAACTAACAGTGGAAACTCAATAATATAATGAGGTTTGACACTATAAAATACCAGACACAATTACAAACTACCCTCTCCAGTTCCAATTAGAGTGTTTTCTTTATTCTGCATCATCCACGATCTACCAGTAGGTCCTATATACAACAAAGTTCCTGGTACCACACTATGAACCTTGTATTTCATATTTTTCACGGTATGAGTTTTAATTATCAAAATGTACAAAATGAATGATAATGGAGTCATTGCAAAGGACATGTATTGTATCGATGATACCGTTCTAGTGTTAGTATGCTTTGCTAATTATCAAAATACTAGTATGTGACAATTTTTCTTTCTTTTTCTTTTTATTTAAGATTTCATTGAAGAAATAAAACAAGACGATTACATATTTTACAACGCTTATACATGATTCTATAAAGCAACAATATATCTTTTACCCTTAACATTGTGCATAACATTTTTCGGCATCGAAATCGATTTTCCACTTTTGAAAATGAAGAGCTAATTTACCTTTTTTCCCTAGCTTGGCAATTAGCTATAGATTGAGCAATAGTAAGAGGTTTGGCTTGGAATTTTTCATAAGTAAGATAAAAACTTGTCGGCAAGAAATTTTGGCCTTGCGCTCCATGGTACATTCACGATACATACATTAATAGGTCTAAACATGTTCCATACATGTTGAGATTTCAAAGTAGTACATTTTTGGCCAATAAATATTGCCAAGAATCCTAAAGAAGGCGTGGGACGCCAAAAATTCGAGTCAAATAAACTTATAGTTTATTGGCCACAAATACATTACCAGTTTATTACATACATACATAATTTATTTATACATATCTATCTTATATATACATAACACTATATTGCATATAAATATTTTATATTGATTTCCAAACTAAGGATTTTAGAGAGAGGAGTATTATGATCTTTGCCACAAAATATACAGAAGGGGTATCCTTTTTTCATAATTTTGAACAAGAAATCATTTAAGGCAATATTTTTCAGTCTGTGTAATAAAATGCTTTAAAAAGAAAACATTTTGAAATTAGTAGAATGTATTTTATTCCAATTTGAATCATGAGAACAAAAATCCTGAAAATGGATTGATTAATAGGGTTCCATTTAACGCAGAAGGTAGTATAATCACGACCATTTACTTACTTTTATTGTTTGTTAATCGTTGCAATTTCTTGACAATGCCATCATGACTATCAGTAAATCACACGTATTTAAAGCCATCCAACCATATGGGAGAGGGATTTTCTTTTAATCAAAAAGTTGTATTTTCTTCTATCATTCTTGAAATATCAAAATCAAGGATTAACTCTTCATTTATTTTGAAGCCAGGGTGTGGAGAAGTAAGAGTCGAAAGTTGGCTACATCCTTATCTAATTGAAGAATAAACTATAAGGCGCATAATATTTTTCATATAGAATATTCTTAATGTTGCCTAAATAATAGAGTGTTTGAACTTCAATAGTTTTCCACATAATTTCAAAATAATAATCCAAAAGAAGTGTCACCTATAGGACCATTCTGTGTGTGTGTGTGTGTGTGCGCGCGCGCGCGCGTGCGCGTGTGTGTATGTGCGTGCATGACTTGTGTAGGCATGTACTGAAGAAAATGTACATGAATCATTTTCCTCTCAGCGGCTCTATGTGTTCCACTATTCCATATAAATTTGTAACAAACGCAAAGAGAAAAACTGACCAGAAATGAATAATATTTCTAAGTGGAAAACTGAGCAAAGAAAATGGGATTCCACCGAGGTGCGAACCCGAGACCTCCGGATTGCTAGCCCGGTGCTCTACCGACTGAGCTATAGAAAGCCCTAATTCAGCGTTTGTCCCAGAAACCTTAAATTCTCAATGCTCGAATGGTCTATGAATGGTCTCGAATGAACTAGGGCTTTCTATAGCTCAGTCGGTAGAGCACCGCTCCAGCAATCCGGAGGTCTCGGGTTCGAATCCCGATGGAATCCCATTCTCTTTTCTCAAGTTTCCACATATAAATTTGTAGAAAGGAAAATTATCCAGGTCCCTATTTTAATAATCAGGACTTTTTAAACACAAAATTAAGACATGATACAGTAACTGTGGCAGCAACAATGTATTTGTTGCACAGCCCAGAAAATAGTAATAAATTATATTGATACACAATCATTGTACAAGATAACGTGACCATGACATGTATGGAGCAATATAAGGCTAGTACTGACGTATAAGTTACTTTGAGAGAGAGAGAGAGAGAGAGAGAGAGAGAGAGAAAAGAGTGTGTGAATTGACGTATCAGCTGGAATCATATTCAAACGTGTTGAAACGGCCCATCAAAATGGTATATTGAGGGCAAAGCAAAAAAAAAAAAAAAAGATAGTACATTATTATATTATACATTTTTAACATGAATAAGCAAACTCTGATAGTGTCTCATACTATCAATCTGATGAAATAATCTGTATGTTAACCAAACAGCAACAAATGTGGTTAAATGTGCTTTATTTGTTCGTTTTTTGTGAATTTGTTTGGTTTTGTTGTTGTTGCTGTTGTTCTATATTTTGTTGAAACAAGGTGATAAAATCAGAAAACCTGCCGTCGTCTGTCGTGTGGCAAGTCTGCGTGTTTTTTGGTATACCGCGCGGGTACTTATACGCATGTAACAATCATAAAACAAAATTAATGAACGTGAAGTAAAACGATATAACACATCATGTGAGTTGGAAGAAAGGGGTAACTCACACATTCATATCCGATAAACAGGGGTCATCCCACTAGACCGACACCCACGAGTCATACAGCCCACGAGTTCGACATTAGGCAAACAAAGCCCGTGAGTTCGACACGAGGTAAAATCAGCCCCACGAGTTCGACAGATACAACACGGGGCTTAAGGTGTCGGTCTCGTGGGCCTTGTTAGCTTAGTGTCGAACTGATGGGCTGTATGACTCGTTAGCTGTATAACTCATGGGCTGTATGACTTGTGAGTGGTATGACTCGTGGGCTGTATGACTCGTGGGTGTCAGTCTCGTGACGTGCACCCGATAAACCTACTTACGAGAGTGACAGCTTTGCTTCCTGACTGCAATTGGCATCGAATGTTTCAAGTTGCTGGCAGGTTTTGGTATGGGTGTCTCCCTTCTCTACTGCACCGGACTCAATACTGCGGCTTATAGCTGTTCCAGGGGTTTCAATGGCCAGACAGCGGTAAAACGGTTCGAACCAGACTTCGATCCCGTCGACGGCGCTCAAGCACTTCAACAAAGCCGTGGAGATCGAGCGTGGGGCGCACCACACGATGACCCTGCTCCCTGATTCGATCACGCTTTCATCATTGGTATTGACTTGGCCGATACACTGCGACTGCCCCATCTGCTCCATCTCAAATCTGTTTGTTTGTTTGCTTGCTTAGTTAGTTAGGGATTTGACTTCGAATGCTATAGTTTAGTTGAATTTACTTCACGTGAACAAAATATGCTTGAAGACACGGACCGCTAATTGACAGACTTAATAGGGAAATCATCGAAATATCAAATGGGATAAACTCAATTCTTCAACCCGCTTTTTAATACGATGCCCTCAATGAGACAAGAAATACATTTGTAGTCAAGTGCCTGCTCTTACACCGCCTCATGAAGAAAGGACACGCAAGGTGTGTAATTTTCGGCAATGTTACCTGCTGTGCTTTTTATTTAAAACAAAACAAAGTTATATTCAGGTCTTCTTGTCATACGAACACATTATCTACTGTAAACACTTGACTTTGACATCATCTTGATCATGCCTTAATTGTTCGTCCTATAGTTCATCTTTATCATGACTTGATATACCCCTGAAACTGTAGGTCAAAAACCGGACTCCGTGACATGCAACGTTAACGTGCCCGGACAGCGTTGTGAGCGATGGCGCCACTGTTTCCAGGCCTGTTCCCACAATAATTTCTCAACGCCCATTATCAATATGCATTGATTAGATACAAGTGGCATGCAACAATGACCAAACAGCACAAAATAAACGTGTACTTACTTCGTCAATGGCATGTCATAATATAATCATACTTGTGTGTCATGATACTGCATATCTGACGAATCTCTTTCTGTCAATATTCGTTGACTGTCGGTTGCATATGAAAGGGCCACACTGTTTTCCTGACATTTTCTTTCCTCTTCCTCAGTTTAGCAAAAGTTTTAACTACCTGATATGACTACGATCAATTTCCGATCAACTTGAAAACTGATGGGTTGTATCAAAAGGCTTTGGACCATAAAATATGAATGGGTCTTCGCAGAATTCAGTACAAACGTCCTTTCAAAGCCTACAATGTACCATTAAAAATGTTAGAAACTAGAATTTGTACCTCATCAGTCTTTCACATTAACATTTCAAACAAGAGTGACATTTCTTTTCTGTAATCAAAGAATAAACATTTACGGAAGTCATGTTTGTTCTGTCCAACCAAAGACGTAGTAGATTCGTGTCTACGTAAAGTTTATAAAGAGGTGAATGTGTGCAAAAGACAAAGGTCACCACCGTGAAATCATAAGCAAGACATTTATCGTGTTCTTATTTTTTTCCCCGAGACACTTCCTGCGGTAAGTTCGTCTGACAAGAAAAAAATATATATACATGTGTAGGCCTAACTGCCTCCCGTGTCTTCGTTTGGTTCCTAGACGCCTATAAGATTAGGATAGCAGGATTCATATTATTTTGCTTTTATTATTATCATGATATCGTGGAGGGAAGGGGTGTGTCCGAAGAGTCCATTATAAAGAGTGAACGAAAAAATTAATGTTCGAGTTAATTCCATTTCGTAGAGTTGCCTCAAATACCAGTAACAGAATGGTTTCACTGTGCTACGGTCGGACGCAAGAGATAAAAAGTATTAATTATGGGAATTTTGAAGTCTCGCATGTTGTTACCAAGCAATACTATATTAATCATCATCATAAATATGCGAAAGTATATACAGTACAATGTATCAACATATGTGTATGTGTATATATATATATATATATATATATATATATACAATAATAATATATGTAATGATATTATATACATAATAATCATATATATAAGTATATATATATATATATATATATATATATATATATATATATATATATATTGAAGTTTTTCCGCGTATTGGCAGTACTAGAAATAGCAATAATAAAGTCACAACAGAGGAATGCAGGGAATGCATTAATAGCCAATCTTGATTTAATGAATAATCCGAATTTTCACATGATTATTAAGAGGTGTTACCCTCACTCTTCATAACACCCCACTCTTAATAATCATTGTGAATATTCGCACTGTCATCCCTGAAGAAGAGGAAGGATCCTCGAAAATTCGGATTATTCATTAAATCAAGATTGGCTATTAATGCATTCCCTGCATTCCTCTGTTGTGACTTTATTATTGATATATGTATATATATATATATATATATATATATATATATATATATATATATACAGCTGGTATTGCCATGAGAGAAACAGCTAATGCATTTATAAACCTGTCTATAGCGACCACCAAAGGGGAGACTGAAAAAGTGGCCGTGATAGACAGGGTCTTGAACATTTTTTTTTTTCTCCGAGGATTTTCCAATGGCCGTATATAGCAGGTGGCTGATGAGGCAAGTGTGACTGCATTTTATTGCCGAACTTTTGGGGGCATCCATTTCTTCAAGGCTCTGGTTGACAAAGTATTAAAGAAGGGGGAGGCCCCCAAAACAGTCAGTAATAAAAACACATTTTGGCTAAAATGCATTACCTGGGCCCAGTTGCATAAAACCCTTACCGCTGGACTTACCGCACCTTTCCAGCGGTAAGTCTTCAAATTAGCGGTAAATTTTATAATCCTTGATGTTGATTGGCTGTGACGCCTAATTTTGACGGTAGTTACCATTGAAATTCAATGGTAAGTTTTATGCAACGGGCCACTGTTTTTCTCTAGACTATAAATGTGTAAATGTGAATAAATATTATCCATATATCTGTAATATAATTCTAACTTTGATTTGAAAGGTTATTTATCAAAAACAAAAGAAAAATGGAAATTTAGTACAGTTTTGTGCGCGGTAATACAGATCACTGTGAGGCAATGACATCTCATTAATTCGCTGAAGAGTGAACATTTTTGGCATTTGAAATCAAATTTCTCTGTGAACTTCCTTTCAAAAGAAATATTCGAACAGTTTCAATTAATTTTTTGAACAAGTGAAAAACCATTCCTGAGAATGTCACTGGTGTTTAGGCAAAAATACAAAGTTACATTTAATAGCTTATTTAGTATGAGTTAAAATGATCAAATGTAGATCTTTCACTTAAAGTTTGTTGAAAAAAAATGTCTGCTAGTGAATGATCATAATCTGGGCCAAAATATTGAGATGGTTACTCCAGTAACACGCCTGATAACGAATTACAGTTTGTAGTTGGAAACCTTGTAAGCAGTGGCTAGTATCTATGGAAAGCAACTTGTGTTGATGAAATGTTTATTGTCTCTAACCTATTTCTCTAGACTCTTTATTCTTCACTCTCCATTTCTCCCCCTCTCTCATGCGTACTTCCTCTCTCTCTCTCTCTCTCACTCTCTCTCTCATTTCCAGTATTATTATCTCTTTACCAAACCAAAAGTTTTAGAATTGTCATTCTCAAAACGAAGGCAAATTTGCGGCAACATTGATTCATTAATTTATTGATACACGTAGCTTCTGAAGCAACTTCTTTTAGTTTTAATAAATTCAACAAATCTGTGTCCACATTAGGATGTGATTTGCACTTACTTAACAGTGATACATAGACATCAAGCTCAGTAAATTTACGCAAAATGGCTAGTTGTTGTTTTTTTTTTCCCTCAGAAAACAAAGGAATATACGAATACAATGAACTTGGTGAACTAATTTCAGATTCATATCAGATAGCATCTGCAAATGTTTAACCACTTAGTTACCTCAGTGTATTAAAACAAGTGAGATAAAATTTCAACACAAGACCTCAACTTTCTACTTCAGTGCATTTTCTGGTACATGGCAAAATAAAATCAAATTCACCGATTTGTTAATCAAACTTTGTTTTAATAAGAAATTGCACAATATCACTTTTAAGCTGAAATCTTTTCTCCCTTTTTTTATCCCCTTGTGGAAAATTAGCGGGCCTTCGCTTATCATATGTGCAAAAACAACTACACAAGAAGAATGAAAACAAAATCAATTACCAATACTGGCTGCCATACTTGAAACATCACTGAAAATCAAGTGAACAACACTGGTTTACAGAAAGGGCAGCAGAAATTCAGCTCTCGTAGGAATTATAACGTGATGTGCCCATTACTGAAGCTACATCCATAATTAAGCAGGGATAATGTTGCCAATGCAACCCTGCATACATGGTTGCAGTCTGTATGTATAATTTCAATGTCTTAGTGCAGATAAACATATGCATAATTATAACAAAGATAGTTGTGCTCAATGCTCTTTCTTTTTTACACGTACCTTTCTTACAAAAATTCAATAGCTTCATATATACATATATTTGAAGTCCTATAAACACTATCTACAGAAATCGTGTAACAAAAGCTCACCAATATTTTCCACAATTTTTTACATATGTAGATGACTTTGTGACCTTCAAGAGAATAGATTCCTCACAGGTACATGTAGAACCGAATCCCAATCATGGTAACGTTTTAGTATGAATGCTCTTCATTATACATTAAGACAGACTATGAGAACTTAAAGTTTATGAAAAAATATCAATACTAGACAATCAGCAGTCTACTAATAACAGTTCTTAAACTGATATTCATCCAGAGATTTGGTGAATTAACTAAAACACAAGTTCAATACCAACTTCCTCTAGAAATGGACAATATTGTGTGTCTGATGTAAATAATTCCCCAATCATAAGGGGCAGATTAGATTAATTAAAAGCACCTGTTAAAATCTGAATAGACTGATTTGAGCACCATAGACTATACTCTGCCACACCAAATCAAAGTGTGGTAGATATCAAACAGAGCTACAAAACAAGGACTTAATGATCGGTGGTCAGCTAAATCAAGGTTTGCGGCACAAAATTAAATAAAACAAACTACAACCACATGAGATTTGTTCATGCTTTTTTTTTTAGTTCAATACATTCTGGTGAATAAAAATGAAAAGACACACATTTAGAGGCATTTTATCATATAAAAACACGAATGTGTTCAAAGATGCATAATTAGCTCACATAGACTGACTTGGGCGAGGTGAAGTGCAATCATGAAACATAAATCAACATGTTAACACACATCAATTACCACATCCAGTGTACAAATGCACAATGTACACTGGTTTGTCAAACAACTACTCATTTGAATCAAAAGAAAACCCTTACACAGAAGGCACACACATTAATCAGCCGACAAATAAACATGGCGACGAAGCATGACTCAATGCAATACAGAGAAAATACATACACATACAAATATGTATAAGCACACCACATTACCTTTTGTTCTGGAGTTCTGCTTTGTTCAAATGTGAAAAGAAAAAAAATCAAAATCTTTCATAGAGTAAACCTCTGAGTTTTGCAAGCCTGCAGAAATGATTGAGTTAACATGAAAGCAATCATGCCAAAGAGTGCGGTAGGAACTGAAACACACATAATATTTATCCATAAGATCTCAGTTTGGTTTGGTTACTTCGGCTGATGGTTTTCAAGTTAGCATAGAGTTCCTCATATTATATAATCATAATATACCACACTATATTACTACATATTGACCAAGATATCGTTCTTGTGATACCACACACTCCACAATACGATAGTGCCCACTTGCTATGATCTCCAACCACACATTTCCAAGATGTTGAAGGATTTACAATGGTAAGGAACCCTTTTTTGGGCAATACTTGACTTGACCTGACTTATAATCTTAATATATGCAAGCTTTGTCCTTTGGATATTAGCACAGCAAGACATCATTCATGTAAATCTGCATCACTTACCTCGTATATAATTAGTATACGCACAAGCATTCTGATTTATTTTTTTTATTCATTAAGTAATTTGTTGTTTAGATATTCATCCAATCGTTTTTGCCACCATTAAAAAAAAAAAATCAATTTTCAACTGAATACTTTTAACTGGGATGCTACTTCAACCAAAATGTACTGATGAATGTTACAGGAAGAGTATTGGATTTTCAACATTTTTATTCCAGATGTTCCAATCATTGTAGGACACAAAAAAAGTGTAGTTTGCATGGAAAAAACTCTTATTATCACGGCTGGTCTTCTCTAAAGCTACTGTTGCTTGCAAAAGTTGACATATTGTATTGTGAGTTGTCACACAGGTTTAATATAATGGGGATAGAAAGAGATTAAAAACTTTATTTGCAAGTTTCTGACTGATGCAATGGAAATCATGCAAAGTCTTGAATTTTATTAAAAAATCATTAATTCACTTTATTTGGTCAGTTGGCTTCATCTCTTGAATCGCTGAACTTCGTGCCCACAACCCACAATACAAGTGAATGCATGACTCAGGAATACATTTTTCTTCACATATACACACACACATTATGGAATTCTTCCACTCACATCTTATGTTTTTGAATGTAATCACGGATCTCAAGACGACCTGTCCCGATTTCCCGAGTTTCAACAGAAAGCAAAATCTCCTCAAGCGCAGTCAACCTAGAAGTGACTGCAAGCACTTTCTGGAGGCAGAGCTACAATGTATTCTGCGATTAACGCATATAAATATGTACAGGTACAAAGCAGCTGGCGAGAGTTTCTGACGGAGGTTAACCCATTGAGGACGAATCCCCAGTACACTCGGGCAGGTGTCTATGGGAAATGCATGTTGAAGCAAAATCAGTCCGTCCTCAACGGGTTAAGATTCAGATTTGAATACAAACATCTGTGTCTCTTTAATCCACTGATTGCTCACTTTAGAGTTAGTATTTCACACAGGGCAAGGCAAGTCCCCAATCTCCTTTAGCTCAGTACTCAGTGGGTTAAATAGGCAACTTTCAAAAAAGAAGAACAGCATCAGTCCAATTAGATTTTGTACTCAGATGACAGTTTCCAAGTGAGATCGCGTTGACTCCGGCGATGCAGGTGTCGAGGACAGTGCAAGCGTACTGGTGTTTGTTGAATTGCTGGCGTCGTCAACATCGTCCATTCTGGAGGCACGTTTGTGCCAGGGTGAGGGATCCGAATCTGGTTCGCTTTTCACTTTGCTACACTTGGCCTTGCAGGGTGAGTCCGATTTGCGAACTTGCGACGAAGTGGCAGGCAGCGTGTGGTAGTTGCCCTGCGCGGCGCCTCCACCCAACGGCCCGCCCGACGTAGGCACCACTGTCGGACTGGGAACCACGGGCACAAGGTCCATTCTGGCCTTACAGGCATGGGCTGTTAAAGGATTAATCAAGTCGGGCATGCTCCCTGTCAGACCACACGTACCCGAGTTGGGAAACAAGTGAGCTTTGGTGGGTTTGTCTGGCGACATTGGTGATGCTGGGGTGAAGTCCTCGCTAGAGCTACTGCCGCTACGCGAGCCTCCTATACCGGACTCGCGGATTAAAGGGTGCATCTCAATCGGGGAGGAGGGCTGCTGATGCGACTCCGTCGGTGCTATGTTGATCAGCTTGGCATGCTTCTGGCTGTCACAGTCCGTATCGATGATAAGCGGCTGAAATTCGGTAGTGGTAGACAGGCGGTTGTTGCTGGAGTTTTGCTGCAGGTCGCTGCTCTCTCCCGCGTCCAGTCGCGTAGATTCGTGGACGGGATTCTCCTCGAAATCCATGCTGATGCCTTCATCAGCGATGACTCTTGGCGTACCAAAGTCTGTGCTTTCTTCCGGGGCACTGAGCTCAGAGTTATATTTGACTTGTTCATATTGACCTGCAATAATCAAAAGATGTCAGAAGCATACTTATCAAAAAAATGTCAAAATTCAAGTTAAAGTGATGGCTATTTACATTCTCATTCAGTTATTCACTCGCACATGCACGCATGTTAATTATAATATGTACACATATGTTTTGTTAATTGTTGCCAAGTTACAATTGTATTTGTTTGTTATGGCTATTCGTTTTTATGGAGTCAAATTCAAATCAGAAAGTGCTTAATGTTAACACTAGCTTGTTATATAAATTCCTGCAATAACTTGTATCACTCTGCTTACATGAAAGATCATTCAATTCTTCTTCTTTTTTTCATCTTTTTTTTCATCTTTTCTGCTGCATACAATTTCCAAGTGACATGCAATTACTGAGCATATTTGTGAAAGATAAAACTCAGTTCTTCACATATCTTTTGGATGGAGGATAATTACAGAAACACAGAAACAAAGAAAAGTCACTAATTTCATTATATCAAATATCTTCCCTGTTGAAATGACTTTTTGCAGTGTCAAATACTATCACTAAAAAAAGGTCATTAGTTTTGAGCTACAGCTTGACAATAGTCAATGTTTGACTAAAATATCCTATAGTCCTTCTTGAGTTCCCAAACACACATTTGTCCTCAGTTTGCTCTTCTTGAAACCATTTTTAATATGGAAGAATGTCATAACTACACACATTAACAAAAATAAAATTTTAGTTTTTAAAAAGTGACAAAAATCACTGGTACTGTTCTATTCCTTAATCCTGTCTACCTCAACAGATATTAGGACATGGAGCAGTAATTATCATATGGGATACAATGTAAATACTGATTGTGAATTACTGCAACACATAATGTACTCATTAGTGCACACATACAGACATCAGTGTTTCACTGTTGGAGTCTCACATAATGAGTTTGACACACATAATATTATTTACATCTTCTTCACACACTGCAAGATTATAAAATATTTCTAAAATCTCAAGACTATAACTGATTTGTAACAAGCTTGCTTTACATTCACATTAATCATGAGCATGTAAATAATCAGCAAGGACAATGTGTATGCTACATTTGAAAAAAAAAACTATACAGGGTATACACATTCTGTCTTCTGCTTTGAAGGCAACAGAAATATCAAACTTCAAACACCTCTGAGTTTTAGTTTCTGAGTTTGTACTATTCATGCATAATTTAGCTGGCATACTGTACAACTAGAAATATTCAGCTTATGAAAATTTCGTGAAATGGAAACTTTTTCATTGCATGAAACTTTCACTATCAATACTGGCATTCAATGATTTGTGTCTAGACAAACACATGCATTACTTTCGTGAATTGTGGCTCCTCCTGAAATTCAGGAAAGTTTCATGCAGCCAAAATTTCTGGTTTTACTGTATGCCCAAGTCTTCAAACCATGGGATTACATTTAAGGTGCAGTTATGGAGTGAAGTTTCATACTACTTTAGTACTCTGGGTATTAAGACAGGTTAAAAACTGAGCCTCTTGCTGAGAACATGTGTGAGTTCTTGCTTAATTTCTTGTGAAAACGAAACCAAAAAATCTCTTACAAAAGCTCTACAAACTTAAGAGATTATAAAAACAAAATAATGTTTTGAATCTTGTGGTGACATAGAGTTGATGAATTCTGCTACTTTTCCTACAGATGCATCATTTTGATGTCCATCTCAAAATCATCATGGGGGAAAATACCGACATGCAAGTACACATGCAAGGTTTTAGAAGAAAAACGGAACAAAATGACAATAAAAGAGGTGTAGTGAAAGCATTGAGGTGAAGCTCTGTGCATCAGTCCCATCAACAAGTTTTAACATTGAAGAAAAAGTTTTATAATAATTGGAGACATTTTTCATAATATATATGTATTTGGCTCATTTCATGTACAGATAATCAATTAGCAGTGTGTGACAGACTTTTGTCAGTCATTCTGATCATCGAATCCAAGATATTTTTACCTTTCTCAGTCATCTGTGACCTCAGATTCTGCTCCTTTTTTGCATTTTTTCTAACCTCCCATATGTTTTGGGATCAGTTTTTTTAACCAGATCATGGAAGGAATTGCTGAAACTCTATCATCATTTGAGCACTCACCAGCATTATAGTCTTTGCCAGCAATTCATAGCAATCACTTGAGAGCTGCTTACACTACTCTTTGCTTAAATACCACAGAATAGCAATCGGATGTTTTCAATTGGTAGCACCTTTCTTTAACTAAATTTTGTAAATCAAACTGTCGGGCATATACTTGCTCACATTTTGTCATATTGGTAAACTACTAGGATATCGTTGCTAGAATAAGCATAAATGGGCTGGTTAAACTCTTGTTTATGAGCAAAATACTTTGTAAAGTGCTTTTTTCTCAAAATAGCATTCACTCTAAAATTAACTACAAATTTATTTACAGGAGAAATACACTTAAAAAAAGAATGTGCAATTAGCTTTCTTTTTTTTTTTGAAAACAGATAAGTTCATCTGTCGATATGCCATTTGACTGTAGAGGAAATGACATAATTAAAGTGTGTATAATATGTAGAAACAGAGGTGAGAGAGTGTTGATCATTGCAATCACAATGACATGATTTTTGGAGTAAGTTTGTAAGTGAACCCCCCCCCCCCCCCCCCCCAAAGAAAAAAAAAAAGATGGCAAAGAAAAAAAAAATGAACATATGTCAAATACAGGTACATGTATATCCTGTGGCATTATGTTAATGATACTACAGAATGAAGCATACAAATAGATCCTGTGATCTACTGCTGGGGATTTTTTATTTTTCATTTTTTAATATTATTACTATTTTTTATTATTTTTTTTTTAATGATCATTATTATTATTATTATTTATCTTTTTATTTTTTTATTTTTTTATTTTATTTTTTTTTTTTTTGGGGGGGGGGGGGGGTCCGTTTGTTTTACAGAGCTGCACACTAACCCATTTTTTCTACTGGTCCAACCTGTATGTCGGACCAGTAGGTACCCAGTTTTTTCATGTTTCACTGGTCTATTCCTGAAACGGAGGCCTAAAAAGTTACTGGTCCGACAGTGATTTTTACTGGTCAGGGACCCTTTGACCAGTGCCAGTGTGCAGGGTTGTGTTTTGTATACTTCCAGACAAAGTTACAAGAAAACCACATATATATTTTCTCAACAGTGTCAGATATATCACTGTTAGGCGTTGTGACCAACCCATTCAATCTACTGCCGCTAAAAGTTAGAGCAAACCCAAGACCCGTCTCTCTCTCTGTCCAACCCCCACAAAAACAAAACAAAACACAAACACAAAAAAAAAAATAATAATATACAAAAATGTTATATGCCAATCAGGCTTCCGTCGAAAAGTATAGCAGAATTTCATCTACAACACATCAAATCTTGTACCTCTATTACACGATACCACAGAGCACGGAACTGCTCTTCCAATATACATGTATTAATATGATGAAAACAGAAATGTGTGAGAGTGTGAAGATCAACTTAAAGGCATGCATCAGTCGCATCTTGCTATACATGCTGGGGACGGGCTTGAAATAAAAACGAAAAGGAGAACTTCTCTGCATAACAAGTACAAAGCACATGACCCATGTCAGCCTGCATGCATGTAATTCATTTTATGATCGCTGGTTTTAAAGTGAAACTCAAATCGCACATTCAGGTTGACATAAATCAAACAAGAGGATGGAGAAAGTTTCATTCATATCCGACTACAGAAGAAAAAAAAAACAATATTTTTAAAGCAATATTGGAACTTTTCATGTTTTCTTCCAACATTAGTAGTGTTTAGAGGAACTTGTATATATGTTATAGTGTTATCTTTCTGTTGTTTACATACCTTCTGCAGATTGTCAACATTGCTGACGTATGAGTCGAACAATTAGAACCGCGACTCGAATGAGCAAAGAGTCAAAGACTTATTTATGTTGACAATCTGAAAATGGAGCAATTACGGTGGTTAGGGTCGTCAAACCGATTGCGCTCTCCTTACCTTCTAAGCCCTTAATTATCTTCAAGACTAGGCATTTTCTTGGACATTGTAGGTTGAGCTGTCCCTCTTTCCTCGGCCAGGTACTAAAGTAACTCTCGCTTTCTTTCATTGTGTACGGAATATGCGAATAAGATGGGGTAATGATGCCATCTCCGGATCCTTTAAAGGACCAGCATAGACATCAGCTGCACACCAATTATCCTTACTAAATATCCTACTTTGTTCTGGATTGAAAAAGAACATAGTGGCTTCTGACTCTTCACTTTTATCTGATGCCTACAAAACTCTTACTGTTATGCTTGTTCTAATATCAAACAACATTCTAATGTTAACTTTAATATGCAATTGAGTTTCACTCTTTTTCAGAAGTCACAATAGTTTTTTGGCCTTTTTATTATAGTGGATATCGTAAAAGCTGGTAGATAAAATCAGAAAGAATGTGCCATAGTGTGTAAACAGTTTTGCAAATACATTTGTAGATCTTAATTTATACAAATTTATCAAAATCAATCAATCCTAATTCAAGAATATAATTTAAAAAAAAAACAATATAAAGATTCAGCACCAGGTACCAACTGACATGTCTATATGTTTTTCTCTTTCTACATCTACGTATCTTTGGTAGATGAATTGCCAACTGCAGAAAAAAAAAATCCACTGATTAGTAACTTTCAATAGCAATGGACTCACTAGTCATGGACAGCCCCATGCAAAATTTATGAGGATTCCAAACTATTGAGAAGAGGTTTTAAACAAATTGTTCCCCCCCCCCTCATAATTAGATGCAAAACGGCAGGGTGCAGAATCAACTTCATTGTGTTGTATGGCTCTATGTTCTGCAAAAGGGCAAGGAGTAAGGGATAAAACTCAGGAAAGGGCAAGCCCTTTAATAAGTGGCTTTGTAAGATGGTGGGTGGAAAAGAAGAAGGAAATCTACTGTAAAAGTGGTTTCTTTCGCAGTGGTTTTATTTTCGCGCTTTTCACGCTTTGAGGTTGAATCGCTAATTTAACATCAAGCGAAAATGTTTTGAACTCGCTGCTTGTTACAATGCTATTGCGCACATGCACACACAGAGTTTCCGCGCATTGAGTGTATTGATGGTCAACACACACACAGCGATACCGCGCAATGTAGGTACATTGTACTAGCATGTTATAAAGTACTCGAGAGATGGGATTTCAGGTAAGCCTGCATTTAACATTAATTTCTATCTAGTAAATAAAAGAATAATTGGATTATAGTTTGGGTTTTCATGTGCAAAATAAAACAGTTTTTGCCGACTGTGATTTCACAGATTTTGCCAACCGCAAATTTAAACACACACGAAAAAGTCGGCACCGATGGAAACCGCCAAAGTATCTGTACGCGAAAGAAACCACTTTTACAGTATTTAAGAACATAGCATACCATAATCCTGGTTGCAAGTGTGTAAAGTTTGGAAAGGGTTGGGGGGGGATGGGGGTGATGCAAGCATCTTCATGTGGTCATTCACGGTCAGTCTCAGTCAGTGCTGGTGGGCCAGATGGCAAGGCAAAACTGAGAAGCAGGTTGTAAATGATGCAAGAGTTGGCAGTTTAAAGGAAAGTGTCTGCAAGGGTAAGGGAACCAGGGGGATGGGGGGGGGGGGGGTGGGCAGTCATGTGCTAGTAGCAGGAGAAAAGAGACTTGGTTACCTTGCACAGTGCGAAATGCGCAATATATACAAGAAATGGCGCCCTCTATACACATGAGTGCCCCATCAGGGCGCGTATGCAGGCAGTGCAATGGACGATTCCACTACAACTACTACAGCAAAGCCTGCGTGATAATATGAGAACAAGACAAACACACAGAGAAAAGAAGGCATAGCATGTGTAGTGTCTGTGTATGCATATGGCAGGCAAAGATTGTACTACGTGACATGCATCTAAAAGTTTTTTATCCTCCTCAAAGAAATATATAACCATGTTTGTTACATTATTACACAAAGACAGAAGTTAAAGGTCATACTGTTGAGTTTCATTCAGTTTCATTAACCAACACAAACAATTACATTTGATACACATTTTCAAGGCCCAAATGCACACACCAACAAAATGATGCCCTAAATGTGTGACTATCCATCCAATGTGAAATCCCAGATACGATGAGTATGGTAAAGGACTGTACACTACAGGTCAGTGCATCACCTTTATATCCAACTGATATTGAACAAAGAGTGCCATCAGTTTCTACTTTCACAAGTTATTCCCACATAGACACAGACAAATAATGAGAGGTGAAGACATTGACATAAGAAAATTGCTTGTATCATTGATGAGAAAATCAAACAATTCTTGCTTTTCTTACTACATACATGACCAGTGGTATATTTTATGTACACTTGGGAAAAGTAACCAAAAGTCATACTTGTGATGAAATATGAATGGTGCACACACAAAAAAAAAAAAGTTTGCAAAATAAAAAGAATGCTCTACTATATAAATGAAACAATAATGCTGCAATTAGTACCATAAGTTTTATGATGCCTAAACTAAAAGGCAAAGAAAATGCAAAATAAATGGTCAAGCAAGATAAGATGGTACAGGTATATGCTACAGAAACTGCTTGGATATTGGATTCAGAGAAAAGAAAAATCCCATCAAAAATTAATGGCCCATTAAAACATAGTACCATTTATATCATGATAAGCTGCTCCTTGAACTTTCTACACAATACCCCTCATCAAAAGCCTCTCACAACTTCACTTTATTTCTAATTCATTTTCAGTGTACAATACTGTGTCTCTTCAGTTTTGTGCTTCATGTGCAGCAAACAAATAGTTCATATTTTCCACTTGAAGACTGCCCGATTTTACTGCACACTCATCATCACGACAAATTTGATATATCAAGTACAGTGCTGTACTCTCAAAAACTATTTCACACAAGCTTTTTGAAAAACCAGGACGTAAGACATATAAGAGAAAGTTTGCCTCATAGAATTTGAGGCATATTGCGAGAAAAACAGCTACAAATGATATCAGAAGTATTATCGCCACTGTCAGAGCACCCAAGTTATGATGTTTAAATGGGTCAAATGTTATATTTGACTGCATCAGATCCTTGTAGTAACACACATACTACTGCATATAAAGCAACATTTCTCACTATATCAACTCACGGACATGCAATTAATGTGTATATACTGTCTTGTGAAGCTGGTAATAAAATGATATAAAAACAAAAAGAAAGAAATTAAGATGTATGAAGCAAAATGGAAAAAGAAAAGCAAACTCTGCCAAAGAAAAAAATCAAAATGAAAGCAAAAAGATATGGAAAGATATGGAAATAGATGAAGAGATGGGGTACTTTTATTTGATGGTAGATAGGAATGATGCTGGCTCAGGGAAGGATGAGTTACACTTGAGATGTGAAATTGACTCCAACTGGCTGCCCTGTAAGCATTGGAGGCGGAGGCATTGCCATGGAAACGAGGAGGACGTTGAAAAGAGAGATGGAGAGGCATTGTTTAGACACAGGTGGGTAAAGAGATATGTAAACACATCGAGAGCAGAGTCATTCAACCAGAAACTAATTTCAGATTTCAGATTTCAGAGCAATTCCCCTTGCTTGCAAAATTCAGACTGGCTTAAAACGTTTAGTCAAGAGCAAGCTTGTATGATCAGTCCAATATTTAGAGAAAGTTACCAAACAGCACAATTTCACAAGATTTCCAAAACAGTGATACTTGAAGCACCATATTTACAATTTAGGATAGATATGATGGTGATGTCCACAGCTCTCACATTTCCAATTGATCTTTTCACACATCTTCACTAAATTTCCCCATTTGACATGAAACCAAACAGAAACACTTGTAACCTTCACATCACCTTTGTCTTATTTAGACCTAATGACCTGGCATAGATAATTTTTTGAAGGAGAAGGGTTGCAGTTGTTAGATTGCTCCACTAATATAACATGACCTCATGACTATTTGTGTACACACCAGCAAAGAGAGCTGTAGGGTGATAACTTCATAGCATCTTCTGATTTGCATACATTGTTGCTTGTACTTTGTGCAGCAAACACATGAATCTTGATAATTCCTCAACTTTCTAATTCTAGGTCTGATTTTGATGAAATTTCTGTCATTCTGTTCATCTGATATTACTTAAAGGGATGGTACAGTATTGGTGGAGATGAGAATTGGGCTTTTAACTTTTTGCGAGATACCAAGAAAACACTTATGATATAGTACAGAGCATACCATTCTAAGAGGAATTCAAAGTTTATTTGATGAAAATCGGGTGTGGTATGACTGAAACATCAAAAAACAAAGTAAAACAAAGCGATCGTAACAAAGTGTGGGTCCGACACTTTGTTAGAATCACTCTTTTTTGGATATCTCAGCCATTTCAAAAACAATTTTCATCAAATAAATGTTGAATTCCTCATAGAATTACATGTTCTTTCATATTTCATAAAAGGTTTCTCATCATCTCACCAAAAAATGTTACAAACCTGAAATTAGGTCTCAACCAAAACTGTACAATCCCTTTAATTTTGAATAAATTTATACATGAAACTTGCCCTTTAAAGACTAACATATCAACTTTTCATCTTCTTCTGAAGTCCATATCTTTGCTATCTGTAAATATCTCTATAACTTAGCTGTTGTTCATGAGAAGTTTGTCTTGTGTAAAGACGACAGGAATGACAGACTCTCATAGAGAACAGGCCAAGGTTGACAAACATTTTATTTTGTGGGTACACACAGCCTTTAAAACGGCAAAAATCTACAGCTGTACATGCACTTGTACATTGTTTAAGATCATTGACGGCGAGCTCCTGATAACACAAGTGATTCATCGTCTACACTGTCAGGTAGTACTGTACATATGGCAGACTTGTACCTTGAATGCGATCTTAATTACTTCACTGCACCACAGATGTTTCATATGACACTATGAAGACCACTGACTGAGGGAAATGCATTTCATATCATTACAAAAACACGCACAAAAAAAAATGACCCTTCTTGAGGGCATCTGTTTAAACATCCTAAAATTGCTATAATATGAATTTTCATTGGTGCGTCAAGCCTCTTAAGGCTGATATCATTCCTACATAATCATGATCACATTTTTTCTAGTTCTTCTTCTTTTCTCATCTACAATTGTACTTGCCCTTCATTCTGTGATAATACATTCTTATATAATACAGTGTACATTATGTACATACATTTGTGTGTGTGTGTGTGTGTGTGGTTTTTTTTTTTATTTTTTTATTTAAGACATAATAGTTCGAAGCACTTTAATGACAGCTGGATATCCAGCGTACAGTAACACAAATGTGAAACCTAATACACTGAAATGGAAATACATGTCTTCCACATCTAGAACCTTCTCAGCTTTGGAGCAAAAGAGTAAATAAAGCATGGAAATTACCTGGGTACTGTTGCAAAACACACAACAACAACAACAACAACATGTGGTGTCTGAAATACCT
Organism: Diadema antillarum; assembly: GCF_040938485.1. Taxonomy (NCBI): domain Eukaryota; kingdom Metazoa; phylum Echinodermata; class Echinoidea; order Diadematoida; family Diadematidae; genus Diadema; species Diadema antillarum. Next base: position 2,152,521 of record NW_027270992.1, on the reverse strand, counting down.
TGATAGAATAGATAAGATTCTAATCTACAGTATTTGGAGCTAAAAGTGGAACTTGAAGTTGGAAAAGGAAGTAAACAGGGAAAGGAAATACTCAACAGGTGCGATGTGTTACCAGGATGAATGTAAAGAGTTTCACACTTCGTAGAATGGAATCTCTAACAAGTATTCAGTTACACATTTAATTTCCAACACAAATACAACAAATAGGGGAGGAAGAAAGATATCCCTTCAATTTGTGGCATACATCCGACAGTCCCTGTTTGAGTGACGGATCTGAGTATATAAGGAAATGCTGCCGAAGCTTGTGTTTGGTGACCTAAAAACCCTTCTCTTTAGAACCTTCCAAAATGATTTTAAGGAAATTCACAAACAAGGCAAAGCCTCCCACCTAGCCCCAGAATTTCAGCAGAAATGAAAATCAAGCACTACTTGCTTCAGTTGCAATTACATCTTGGTTTCATCCTTGTCACAACAAAAGAGAACAGAGGCATAAATTGTTGTCCAAACCTTACATTCTTTAACTGTCTTCATCTTCCATGAGAAAATTAGAATCTTAGAGCTACTAGAGCAAGATCTGCACACCGGAGTGTAGACATGTATGATGTGCAAACTTTGAATGTTACGTGATCCCTCTTTCTTTTTTGAAACTACAACTGTATATCAAAAATTTTTATCATAACATCACACAAGGATAGATAGACTGATAGAGACAGTGATAGATAGTTAGATAGATAGATAGATAGATAGATAGATAGATAGATAGATAGATAGATAGAGACCGATAGATAGATAGAGACAGATGGATTGATAGATAGACAGATAGACGGATAAATAAATAGATAGAGACAGATAATAGATAGATATAGATATAGATATAGACAGAGACAGATAGATAGCTAGCTAGATAGATAGACAGATAGATAGATAAGATAGATAAATAGATAGAGACAGACAGATAGATAGATAGAGACAGAGATAGATAGATAGATAGACAGATAGATAAATAAATAGATAGATAAATAGATAAATAGATAGACAGACAGATAAACAGAAAGTTCGATGGATGAACAAACAGACAGACAAGTCAATCATTCAATCACTATGAGCCAAACTTACAAGTCTTCTGAAAAAGAAAATAACATTCTTGTTTTTCTTTCTTTTCATCTAGAAAATTCCAACTCTCTTTTCCTTGATATTCTTGTCAAGGTATGATTATCTCCTTTACTTTGACGCTATACCTCAAGGTTTCCTGGAAGCATTTTTTATGCCAGCATCAAAGCTGTGCACTGGTGAAGTGTTACTCTTCATCAACTCTCCATCATACTTTTGAACAAATTTGGAAGCAATTGCATTTTCATAGAATACATCTACAGATTCATATCTTGCATACCTACAGATTGAGGGGATAAAAAACTTTCTGTATAATTATGTATTATAAAATAACTGCATATTCTTTGCTCATGCACATTTTGTAACTGTAAACGTAGACGCAAGATCTTTAGGATAACCACGTTTTTTGGCTTGCTTTCATCAAAACCTGAAGACAGGAAAATTCCCCAGGAGAACACCAGTGTTCCTATACCGTCTCAAGTTATAGAAACTCTACACCGTAAATATTTGTATGCAGCTTAAACTTCCTCTCCTTACGAGGAAAAAAACATTACCATCAAGGGCACCTGCGCACACTTGCAGACAAAAGCCAACACAGTATGTACAGAGATTGACACTGCATTTCTCTTCCGCAATTACTAAGCATGGCATTACACAAAGCCTTTAGTTATAAATATTTTTCAATCTAATCATGAAATTGCAACAGCAGAAAATGTAAGGAAGGTTTTCCTTAACATTTTGTACTACCAAAAACATATCAATTAAATCTTTTTTTTTCTTTAATAAGACACAAACAAAAAGAAAAACATATGACCATTTTTTTTTTCAGCTGGAAAGATAAAATGCAGTAATTCAAGAAAACATTCAGTATAGGTGATGCTGCTGAAGGAGTTAAAGATTAATCAATGGACATTCACTAATTTAAATTAAATTGTCATTGTCTCAAGCTTATCTGTAATCATCAGACCAGAAACTTTCCTCATGTACATGTTCCTCTTCACAATGTACCTCCATACCAAATATGACTATGCACAGAGAAATAGATCTCATGTTTGCAAAATCATGTGACCTTCTTCCATCAACAATCATGGCTGCAAATACAAGAACAATGTAGTCTACATGAATTCCACCAAGGTACATGTATCTTCTCACTTCTCTACTCGCCTTTCACCTTCCTTTACAGCTGCCATAAAAGTGGAAGGGAGCATGTACCAAACTGCACCAACAGGTGGTGCTGTTCACTTTTTATCTCCCCAGGGTGATTCTGTGGCGTGCTAACTCATTATCTTCCGACACCTCATTAAATATCAGTCTCTCACCTGAATTTCTGTAGACATAGGAATTTGAGAGCTTTCTGTTTTCCACGCTGTATGATCCTGTTGTGTTACTGAATCTCTTGCTGTCAGGCCTCTTCTGTTGAAGCAAAGAAACACATTCAAAGTAATACCATCATGCAGAAAGCAACAATTCTACCATTACAGCTGTTCCTACATTGTACTTCAGCTATAATGATACCAAAAGTGACTGTCCTCTCTAATGTCAACATCCTCTTCTTAATCTTCTTTTTCTTCTTTTCATTATCATAACCCTTCATTTCAATATCAATGTTACATCATTATAACCTTCATCAGCATTATAAATCATTATACAGGGTGGCCCAAAAAGAACAGAACACCTAAGATCTTTAATTTTAGCTATATTGTTGGTAATATGTCACTATTTTGCATACTATAGGAAAGGCCATTCCTTTTTCCATGTAATGACACCAAGTTCTCTAATTTTGGTTAATGCGTTATGATTTTAGAACCATTTTTGTCAACCCGTGCAATTTTCAAAATTTGATCATTTTGCACTCTCAGAGATACCGAAAAGAGCGAGAATTCGGCTTGCCATAAAACCAGTAGCGTTCACAATGTGCGGAATGTGGGGCGGACAGTGTTATTGTCGTCAGGTCGTCTCATTCACAATGGTAACGGACAATGACAACCACATTCTACACATTGTGAACGTAACCTGTTCTACGGCAAGCCAAATTCTCCCTGGTTTCGGTATCTCTGAGAGTGCAAAATGATCACCTTTTGAAAATTGCAAGAGTTGACAAAAACGGTCCTAAAATCGTAACGCATCCACCAAAATTAAAGAACTTGGTGTCATTGTATTGGAAAAAGAATGGCCTTTCCAGTAGCATGCAAAATAATGACATATTTGCAAAAATATTGCTAAAATTAAAGATCTTAGGCGTTCCGTTCTTTCTGGGCCACCCTGTATAACCTTCATAATTATCATCTACATTCCAGGTTATCTGCTGGTAGTTTTATGAACATCTTACCTCTTCAAGTAAACACATACATTTCTATGAAGTATCAGTAGTTACCTCTATTCATCATTGAGGTAATGATTGTTTGATGGACTTTCTAACATTTATTCAAATATATATCTATATCACTGGATGTGCCTTTGCTGTGGACAGAAGAAGTCTGAGCCAGAAACAGAGTGACTTACAGCGGCACTGCTTGACCGGAAGGAATTTTGCTGGTTGGAGTTGGTGAGTATCGTGCCTCCGTACTGCTCACGTATGCAGTCTGGCAGCCACGTGCTGTTGCGTACATACCGGCGATATTCTTTGCGTACCTATACATCAATCATGAGTGCAGACAAAGTTTAGAGTACACAGTGTGTCCTGGAATGCATGTGGCATCATCACCACTCCGACTATCACACTTTGATTATTAAAAAAACCAGCATCAAAATTATCATTACCATAACCATTATTAGTATCACAATATTAAACTTGAGTCACTGACATTGTCCAAAGATGACAATCTCCTGTAAAATTCAACATTTTTCATAAATATTATTATCACTCAAAGTTTAAGAAATCATAGGGTTATTGTCATATCTTTCAATATCCAGTAATCCAGTAATATGCTATTTTGCTGACACTACAAGTATCTTTAACCCTCTGTATGTATGCCACACTAATTTCCTGTACATAGAAATGTGCATGAAATTTGTGTACATTTAACTCATTGGCACACAGAAGGTTGAAGGACATTAAAAAAGACTACAGATTGGATTCACTCTTTTTCTTCCATCCAACATAACAAACCTCCCTGCAGTCACAACTAATCAATGCTGGCACTGTGTATCTCTGTAACTACACCATGTACCTACATGTATCTACCTATTTGTATCTACCTTTTTGACTGTCTGTCTCTCAGTCTATCTACCTTGCAACTTGCCTATCTGCATACCTATCTACATGTATACATTTCAAATATTATCTATCTACCTATCTGCCTGTCTACCTATCTTTCTGCCTACTTATCTGCCTACCTACCTTCATAACTATCCATCTATCAATATATCTGTCTACCTTGCAGCCTGCCTCTCTGCATACACATGTGTACCTCTCTACATACATATATTTCAAATATTATCAATCTACCTATCTGCCTGTCTACCTATCTTTCTACCTACATTGTACTTATCTGTCTATCTACCTTTATAACTATACAGTGTATATCTATCTATCAATATATCTATCTATCTTTTCAACCTATCCTCACCTTATCATTCATACAGCAGTGGAAGACAAAGATATGGACGCCCTGGAATGCGTTGGTGAGAGTGAAGAGGTAGGCGAAGGCGATTAGGTCTTCCATGACACACAGGAGCCCGAAGGCCCAGGTGACCCCCAGAAGACAGAGTAGAACCACAGCCCCTCGCACAAGTGACCTGAAAAAAAGACAAGATAAACACAGGCCAACTTTAATTTTCATGTTCTTCTTACTGCTTTTCCTTCACTTTGAAAGTACACTTTGCAGTCAGCAAACATACCAATAGGCAGTAATTACACTGTACTGTAAAGTGGAAATTTTCATTTAAGTGATTTTTTTATGCTCAGCCAGGTAAGATGAATTTCACATGGTTTTGATTCCACAGAATCAACAAAAAACTTAACAGTCTTTACATAAAGATCAGATCTTTTTACTGGATCTTCTTCATATATAGCAATCAAAAATATTTTTTGTGCTAGTTTCTGGTCACGTGAAATGCGTGAAAATTTCCTCACAGCAAAATTTCCACTTTAAATGGTGTACTTTGGACCTACAAAGCATTGTTCACGACAAACAATTGTACTTCATCCTGACACATGTTGCATGGAAATTAGTTTTCTATGACAAATGATGTCTTCGAATTTTTGTCATCTTCGTCAACCCAAGTACACAGTTTGCTATTATTCCATCGTAGGCTATTATCACCCAATGGGTTAGTGCAACATCTTGAAGATGATTAAAACAAAAATATATTTAGTTAGCTGTATCGGCTACAGCTTTGCTCATAACTGGACTATACTGAAATGAGCTCTGTTACTCACTTTAAATAGTCGCCTCTAGTCGTTCCCAGCCTACAGGGTGTTAGCGTGCATGCACAAGAGAGAAATTGTCACAGGACAAAGCAGAACAATGAGAATATTAGTCTTGTTACGGGTCAGTATTTACATGACATGGTGATTACACAGAGAAATTGACACAGACAGACAGACAGACAGACAAAAAAACACAATGTTGTTCACAGGAAAATGTGACATATAGATAAACACACACAAGTACATGTATAGTGTAGATAACCAGTACTAGTCCATCTACTCCCATTTACTCCCACGTCTAATCACTCACCAATACCAAATGGTCATAATTTTTTTTAGGTTGATTTAGCACAGAATTTCACCACTTTACTTCAGTTGTTTGATGGAATTGAGATTAGAAGTGCAAGTTCTCATTACAGTTGGTATAAAAGCATGATACAGCCACTTGGAAAACTCCTCCTAGTGGTTAGAAATAGGTTATTTTCCTTGATAACAAATGGTGTCTTCATACTTCTTATTTCTCATAGAGACAGAACTTACACAGAAAAAAGTTCTTCAATTCAAGTGAATGAGTACACACGCACAGACAAAAAGAATACTAAAAATATCCTTTTGCTGGTATGGACCATGAATGCACCCCTCTCTTTGAAAGAAATTTGGCTAGCACATGAAGAGCAAATCTATTGCGAACACTTTGTCTGGAAAACTATTCTTTTGTAGCATTAACATGACTTCACATTTATATGCAGGAAAGGTCATTGCCATTTCTGCTCCATCAAATTGTATATTCATGCTTTCTTCAGTGTGTTCTTCAAATATACGAAAGTGATTTACAAAATTAGGTGGTAAAGAGGTATAAAGTACAAATTTTAGTACAAATTTGAAAGGATGGCTGGCTACATAGGGTGAAGAAATCCCATACGGGAAGATGAAGCAGGAATCCATTATTGAGAAGACTAATGGCTACAGGTGGCTAGGCCACATACACAGAAAGGAAGTCAAAATAGGGCGGTTCACGAGAATTATCAATGGAGCAGATGCATTGTATATTGAGCTTAATTGACTACAGTGTATGATGTAAATAATGGATTGATATGAGATTTGATCAAACCAACAAATATGAAAATGATTGATCTCTCATTACACACAATCACGCTTCAGTAATTTTCTTCCTAATTGCCTTAAAAACCAAGAAAAACTACCTTTTAATCATTAGCTCAACAATGCCATGGAAGAATAGTTGAGCAAATTTATCTGGTTGTTCCTACACAGTTCATATTGAATTTGCCATGACTTTAAAAAAAGAAGAAGAAAAAGATACTTTCATCCATTCTTTTTGGTTTAAAGAAATCAGCTTTAAAAACAATTTTAAAAGTGCAAGTGACATTTGGTGACATTTGTACTTCGTGCACAAGCATAGAATATATACTATTTGTATACAAAGCTGCTGGACTGTGCATTTCACACTTGACTACTTATTTCCAATCACCAGAACTATCAAAGGCATCATTATAAGTGTGCAGTTCTCAGACAAGAGAATTGTTTGATGTGTCTTGATACACATTCAATTCTGCCAATTTCATTTTTAGCTTTGAAAGTGAGATAGTTTGAAGCCGTCTCCAGACACACTAACATTCATTTATATGAATTTTGAACAGAAGCAATTCTTTCACATTTAAATTGGGAAGTTTCCTCTCTCGGGAGCGGTGGACATGATGGTTTTATATTGAGGATGGATATGGAATGGTGTGCAGAAACCAGTTGGACATGATTCAACTCTACAGGGCTAATCTGCATCAATTGATACGTACATGTATGAGTATGGGGGTATGTGTATCACTGTACATGGTGAGCATGAATACCGGTATACAATTTACAACATGACCATAGCACTGACGCATTCAGAAAATAATGCCTATGGTAGACTATTCAATGGCATATGGATCGGAGATGTCTAAATGATAAATCCCTTTAATATCATCGCAAAAAGCAATTTTGCGTTTTTCATTACTAGACAGAGCATGCAATGAAGACCAAAACCATAGTACAAATCCACATGCTTTCATAACTTAGTCTCAATCAGTGCTTTACATTAAAGGTACAATATGCATGCACAAAATTTCACAGACAAATATCGTTGTATTTCACAAATAGAAATTAATTTCTTTAACCCTGTGAGACAAAGATCTACGACTGAACAAACTCTTCATTTAAAAAAAGTATTTAGAACTTTCCTTCACAATATCGATTGCCATGCTTCATTTTATTTGAAATAGTGTCACTACATTCCTTTTTCAGAACAACATTTCAGATTCAAATATCCTAATGGCCCAAAGGGCCAATAGAGAATGATGTTAGTGTTGAGCCCTGCCCATATAGACCACTACCATAAAAACATAAATCATGCAAAATTGTTTACTGATAACTAAAGTTTCACTGTTCAACTATATCTAACAAATAAAAAACTAGGCCAACAAACAGCAAAAATTATTTCCTACAAAAAAGAGAAATTTGTTTGAAATATCCCACAAAGTACAACTGACTCTACCCTAAACTGCAATTTCATATCAAGTTGAAGTACAGTGTATACTGTTCAGAATTATTTTTATAGTTTCTGTCAATGCTAACAGGATGACTAACAGACTGATGGTGTACATAAAAAAAAAAAGACAACAGCAAAGATGAAGCAAGTCATGTTTTGAAATTATTCTGTTGTCTGTCATTCCCAAATTTCCATGGTTTAAAAAAAAATGAAATGAAATTTCTGGCTAATTATCACTTCTTGTGCCTGACGTCACATTAATTATCTGTCATAAAGGTGGCACGCTCCACTTTAAATAATTAACAGATATCACAGCACGGTACTACACAAACATACACATGTACATGTAATGAAACTATGATAATTAACAGATTGTCTGCTAAACTACTGTACGAGCTGAAATTTTCACGGTAGTTTTATTTTCGCGAATTTCGCGAATCGCCTTTGAACCGCGAAAATAACAACACGCGAAAATAACAACGTGCGAATAACTAAGTTCAGTTAGACCCTCGCAAATGCGAAATTAACAACACGCGAAAATGTCCTCCAAGTAGCAATTCGCGAAAATATCTGTAGGCGAAAATTTCAGCTCGTACAGTACATGCCTCCACAGAGTGTAGAAAATACTAAATGCACAACCAAGTTTACTACTCCTCCACAAGAATGAACTCAAACTCACACCAATAATAATAATAAAATCAAAACCCCACTACAACCAACAAAAATGAAATAACAACAAACAGCAACAAAAAAATGTGTCCATCTTGCAGAAGTTCTCCATTATTATATCTGCACACATAACACCAAGTATTGGAACACACACTTAAGAAGACGACACAGGGGTTTAGAGTACACATATGTGACAGGATAAGGGAATGAATGAATGTAAGATGGATATTTGGAAGCAGGGATGCAGCAGCAGAACACAGAAATGTGGCACTGTGCTTACGTTAGTCTGTCAGTATTTTCGGAAGGAGGATCCAACGGTTCGACCTCTCTGTTTTCGAGGGAGGTCAGAAGACGCAACACAAATTTGATGACACAAAATGAGAAGATGTGAGACAGGAAAGATTGTTAATCAAGCACTTTTTTGTTTTTGTTTTTTTGTTAGTGCCTAAGACAGAAATCTCTAAAGAAACTAAAAACAAAAAGGATAATGAAAATTGGGGAAGTCCCTAGATCACAGTGAATTACTGTTAAAGGGATCGTACAGTTTTGGTTGAGACCTTATTTCAGGTTTCTAACATTTTTTGGTGAGATAATGAGAAACCTCTTATGAAAATATGAAAGAGCATGTAATTCTATGAGGAATTCAATGTTTATTTGATGAAAATTGATTTTGAAATGGCTGAGATATCCAAAAAAGAGCGATTCTAATAAAGTGTGGGACCCACACTTGATTATTATCGTTTTGTTTTACTTTGTTTTTGGATGTTTCAGTCATTCCAAACCCGATTTTCCATCAACTAAACTTTAAATTCCTCTTAAAATGGTATGCTCTGTACTATATCATTAGTGTTTTCTTGGTATTTCACAAAAAGTTAAAAGCCAAATTCTCATCTCCACCAATACTGTACTATCCCTTTAAACCAGAAATATTTGCAGCATGGAATCTTCGTGGATTGGAGTCGCCAGACAGCCTCCTTTGCAGCACAAAATTTTTGTAAATTGCCACTGGCATTCAATGCACAGTGTACAGACAAGAGCTTTCAGGTTCATGTTAATTTTACAAAAATTTCATGCACGCCAACATTTCTGGTTTTACAGTTTAGGTATAAAGTCTGTTTCACTGGTGTAAACTGCCTGTTGGAATGTGAAGGGAAAAGGTTAAAAACATAATGAAAGATTGTATCATCAAGGTTCTCCACCGAAGATCACCCAGGGAGAAAGAGATGCTAAAAGAGGTATTCATAATTAGACTCCATCTCACAAAAAAAAATTAAATAAATAAATACAAATGGAAATGACATGAAACTTGTTAACGGTATCATTGCACCCACCAGAGTATACAGTTCTATACAGGTAACATTTATAGACCATGAATTATCTATACTGCATATACTGTAAACTGAGAAAAAGTAACAATTTGGGGTTATTCAAATTCTAACTTGATCTTCTTACATTTGACTTTATCGTTTGTTTGTTTTTGTTTTTTGTTTTTTAACTAATTTGTTTTGGGCTTTTTTAATATGAAAGAAGATAAACATCCGCTACCGCTTGGGTAACATGCTGTACAATTTCCCCAGAAAGAAATACGACATAAGATAGGAAATCAAGTCAATCTACAAAATCCCTTCGAATGAATAGATAGGATATATATTATGAAATGTTAATCATATTAATTCAGTGAGGAACATGAAGGGGGAGAAGAGAGTTATTTAATTCCTCCCAGAGTACCACCAGCTTATTCAAACACGTACAGATGCCCACTATACAGAGAATACAAGCACACAGTGTGCACTCCCGACTTTCAAAATTCTAGCAAATCATTGATCAAATCAGCAGTGTCAATCAAAATCACCATCCTGGATGGTCTTGACAGTTCCGAAAAGAAAATTTTGAAATAAGCCAGAAATGTGTGGGCAGTATTAAACGCAATAAGTGTTTCTTGATCCGAGGGCATGAATTAATGTGACTTGCACTGACAAAGTTTTGTGCACATACTGCAATTGTTAGAGCTAGAGCTAGCATGGTATTGTGCTCTTATTTTAATAATCACGTAAAGTGGGCTCTGCATTATGACTTCGGACCACTAAATAAATACAAACCTTTTTGACAGAAATGATACAAGGCTGACATACAGTACGAACCCATCATAAATCAGTAACCATGGCAACCTGTGTGTTACAGATGTACCAAGTGCTAAGCGATGGCTTAACATCATACAAGTACTGGCAAAAATGGAAATCTGCATGTTCTGCGTAAAGTGTGGTGTAAATCAAAACTTTGAGATTGATGTTAGCAGCACTTCACCACAGCGCACCACAGAGCACCAAGAAAAGAGACCATTCGTATTAATGAGTGGAAAGAGAGGAAGAATGGAATTAGAATAAAAGGGATGAAGAGTTATTATATGTGTATATATTCATATTTTCTTTTCTTTTTAAATGTTTGGATAGAACACAACTTTAATGTGTACACACTTAGTTCTCTTGGCATCACGTTTGCTGAAAACCGAGGAGGAACGCCTGAGGAGCGCTATAGGGCCTGAGAGTCGTCTGTAGCCTCCGCTGTTTTGGGTGGGGGTAAAATATTGAGGAATGAAAATAACCCAAAAATATACTCAGGTCAAATGCATGCCAGCAGAATTAACTCATTATTTGCAGTGTTAGACATAGCTAATGTCCACAATGTTTGTGAACTGCAACATGCATCATATCAACCTGCAACTCATTCTCTACAACATTCTGTAACTCCCATAGCCATTTGTACAGAGCTTGCTTGCCCGAGGGTACAGAGACAATGGCTTAAAAGAGGGAACTTTGTATCAGATTCTGCATGTGTGAGCAAATATGCCCAAAATTCATACCATGCTCAGCATGAATTGCAAACTGCCTAAATATAGTACTTGTCAATTCTGGTTCACCCACATTTTAGCCAAAGATCTTTGATAATAAACAAGGAAAAGTAGAAATTACGCGGTGCGTAAAATATGTCCCCGCCGGAAGTAGCATTTAGTAGCAAAATGTACAATATAGGTAAAAAGATCAAGGTCAAAGGTGAAAGAAGTCAAGGGTCAAAATTCTATGTAGAAGTTTTGAAGCCCTCACCTAGTGCCATCACATAAAGCAAACGGAATCGAAATCGGGTTAGAAATGGCGAAGGAGTAGCATTTTGTAGCCAATGTACAATATAGGTAAAAAAATCAAGGTCAAAGGTCAAAGAAGTCAAAGGTCAAAAGTCTGTGTAGAAGTTTTGAAGCCCTCACCTAGTGCCATCACATAAAGCAAACGGAATCGAAATCGGGTTAGAATGGCGAAGGAGTAGCATTTGGTAGCAAAATGTACAATACAGGTCAAAAATCAAGGTCAAAGGTCAAAGAAGTCAAAGGTCAAAATTCTGTGTAGAAGTTTTGAAGCCCTCACCTAGTGCCATCACTTAAAGCAAACGGAATCAAAATCGGGTTACAAATGGCGAAGGAGTAGCATTTTGTAGCAAAATGTACAATATAGGTAAAAAATCAAGGTCAAAGGTCAAAATTCTGTGTAGAAGTTTTGAAGCCCTCACCTAGTGCCATCACATAAAGCAAACGGAATCAAAATCAGGTTAGAAATGGCGAAGGAGTAGCATTTTGTAGGCAATGTACAATATAGGTAAAAAATCAAGGTCAAAGGTCAAAGAAGTCAAAGGTCAAAATTCTGTGTAGAAGTTTTGAAGCCCTCACCTAGTGCCATCATATAAAGCAAACGGAATCAAAATCGGGTTAGAAATGGCGAAGGAGTAGCATTTTGAAGCAAAATGTACAATATAGGTCAAAGGTCAAGGTCAAAGGTCACAACTGAAATTCTGTATACAAGTTTCAAAGCTCCCATGTAGTGCTATCATATAAAGCAAACAGAATCAAAATCGGGTTAGAAATGGCGAAGGAGTAGCATTTTGAACATTTTGATCACACACGGACGCACGGACAGACGGACACACGGACACACAGACACACGGACACACGGACACACAGACACACACACGTACGGAGCCCGTTTCATAGTCCCCTGCTCGAACTCGTTCGGCGGGGACAAAAAAAAGAAGAAGCAAAAATTTAAGGCTCTCATACGTAAACAGGACATTTCAAGAGCAGAGTACCTGATCAGCACATCAATATGCAATGCCAATGGCCTTAATGAATGAATGTTAACCTTTGTCAAGAAGCAAGAAAACATGAACAGAAGTTCAACATCTTTGATGCCAAGGCAGATTGAGAAAGGTTATCATATTCATTTAACATTACACATGAACAATTTGTTATCAGCTGACACCTGATCTGTCACACATTTGATAGAAATCAAAAAGTGAAAACAGCAAAACAAGAAAAAAAAACACACACTGAGAAAAAAACAGAAACAAAAACAAAAAACAATAGTGGGAATGATCAAATCTCTGCATGTCCACCAGAGGGAAAAAAAATTGTTCAGAAGGATTTAATTATGATTGAGGAGGGATGAAACTGTTCATGAGTGGGTCTGAAGGAAAACCTGTCAGGAAAGATGCCCAGCGATCACTCTCGTATCTCCTCCCCAAAGACTCTTGACTAGAAATTAATCACGCATCCTTTTTACATCCACTCATCCCATCCCCTTCCCCGCATGTTCATCTCCTTCCTCCCTTTCTCCCTCCCCCTCCTTCCCCCCCCCCCACATCCCCCACATCCCTCCTACGGGTCATTGGCACTCCTGTCCTGTGGTTTCTATGGAAGGGAGCGAGTCATGGGGTAAGGGGTCTGGAATGACCCCAATTTGACGATCGTTATCTGGTCGAGAGGAACAAAGCATTTTTCACACTTCTTTGAACATGTCATTTCTGATCCAGCCCATTCTGGTACCGATTCCTCCCTTGTCACAAGATTTTGTTCTTTCATGAGGGGTAAAACAGTGATAAACTGATGGGAGACAGCAATCTATGTTACTGCAGGCCACAAAACTACCACAGAGTCGCAAACAGCGATACTCTGCCAATAGCAATTATCATGAGAGTTGAGTGCTAAATGTCAATTTGTTCTTAATACTATTTTCTTGATTATGTCTAACCCACTGGGGGCTAATATCTTGAATCCTAAAATATCCCTAGAAGTGTTGTTCACTATTTCTCCACAATAGTTTGGATGCCTCTTACAATTGAGCTACAGAGACTGGTATGCTGGGACACAGATACCTCAACCAAAGAAGGAGCACAGATATTGGAGAAATTCTGTGTTAATAAACATAACACAGCACTACATGTCATGCATATCCACAGCCCTCAAATAGGATTGATTTGTGCTTTATGGCATTGCTCTGCAATTTTGATGTACAACTTTCTTATTACAGTAATTAAACATAAAAGAATAACAGATGTATTGCATGCAAACTGCATGACTTACAATGACTGATTTATTCATTTGCTGCATTCTGCTGTTTTTGTTATCAATCTTCATACGACTTAACGCAAACACTTTACTTCCAAAAGGGGGAAATCGACATGTATAAATTTGCAGCTGTGCCTCCACTATCACTGCCTTTGAGAAGAATCACCAAATTAATGTTTCCACGGACATAATCTCCTACCGTCACACAGCCAGGGATCTGTTTTGAACCTTGAATTTTAGAGTGCGCATGTGGTCCAAATTATGCCTTAACAACTGATAAAATCAGTCCCCGAAGTATTTCATCTGTATGCCAATAATCTCAAGGACACTGTGTGTCACAGTCTCACAAACTCTGACCCACTCCAAACAATCACATACAACCCTCTCTTCCACCCCCCCCCCATTCTCAAATTACTGATGTGTTAAGTGACAGAATGCCACAAACGTTTAAATGCAAGCTGACACGCAATTGTTTTCACAGATCTGTCAGATACTGTCATCATCTGTGCGCCAACTCAAATCCAAAGGAAACTTTTGATGGCAGACTCTCGTGAGTAGATAACATGGTCTGCCCGTAACTTGCTCTTAAATTTCAAACATAAAAACAACACTTGCTCACTGCTACTGACATGTTTCTGCCACACGACTGTTTCCTGTCTACAAGTTATAGATATACATTTTACAAGCGGAGAATATCAACAAGGTGTGTTTACAAGATCTTTAATTATGGCCAAACTCCTTATCAGGCGGCAAAGATGTTACCCAATTAAGTCATTAAAGCCAACTTTGTTCTAAGTTGGCTGAGAAAAATAAGAGAATCAAAATCTTGAAACTCACATATGTGACAACCAAATTTTTTTGATGTGATGATTAAGCGCACGGCACAGACAAACAAGCACCAATAACATGTCACTGTGGCTGCTTTTCAGTTTCTAGTTTTCGTTTCAAAGTATACAAAAACCAGAAAGAGAAGTTTGGTCTTAGATTAATGAATCAAAAATAACTGCAGACATGCAACTGGCAGAAACCAAGGCAAACATAGAAAACAAAAAACTGATATGCAGTCTATGATTATCATCCCATGGAAGGCCATTCACGACGATGAATTCAAGAAATTCATCTCACAAACAAGAAGAATGTGGAGGAGCGAAAAAAAAAAGGGGGAAAAAACAAAAATGAAGGCACTCCACTGAACTAGACAATCTTCTGGTCTGTCAAGGACCTCACTGAAATATAAAGTATGTTTGATGTTACAGGGAAAAATCACACATTATTAGCTTCCTATTAAATAAGGAACAGGTATTCAAAACACCTGTTGGATCTTTACAATCAAGTTCTGTG
Source organism: Diadema antillarum (assembly GCF_040938485.1). Lineage (NCBI taxonomy): Eukaryota > Metazoa > Echinodermata > Echinoidea > Diadematoida > Diadematidae > Diadema > Diadema antillarum. Next base: position 2,137,098 of record NW_027270992.1, on the reverse strand, counting down.
TATGGAAAGCATTGAATATGGTACCAGCTGATGCCAGTCTTAAAGCAACCTGCAAATGTACTTTTATTGTTACTCATCAAAAGAATAAGTGGCCAGAGAAGGGCGCCCTCTAGATATACTCACATCGCTTTCTCCTTCTGCGTTTTCTCTTTAGGGTTGGTCTGTATTGTACTGTGTTTGCACATGATGAAAAGTGCCATGGACAGGAATAAGATATTCACCTGTGGAAAATAGAAGGAAAGAAAGTCATACATATCAACAAACACCCTTTGATGTATTTTTTATCCAGTACAATGCATGATACAACAATATGATTAGTCGCTATAATTCATGCCGTTTATCATTGTCTGTTCCTGGTAATACACCATAAAAACACTTGTCTGCATATTTAAAATGATAGCTGAATTGGCATGATCAAAATTGAATTAGCATGTGTGCAAGTTTCAACATACAAGCACAAAATGCTTGTTTGGTGATTGTTATGAGTACTAATATTTTTATATAAAAAAGAGGGGTTCTGAAAAAGCTAATATCAATCTTCTGCACGTAGTAATGTAAGTATACTCACAAATATGATGAGGCAGACTGGTGCATAAAAAGCCCACTTTATGTTACTCTCTTGACAGAACCAGCAACTGTAGTGAAAGAAAAGGAGCAGAAAATGAAAAAGATGTGAAGACCTCCGGAATTAGACAATAAAAAAAAAACAAAAAAAACCCACACATTTTGCTACTTACATGTACCGGTACATGTAATGCCACCTATTTCCCACTGTCCATCACCAAGAATGGTTCTCGTTTGTCAATAAATCTTTTTCATTGAAAAAAAAAGTGTAAAAAATGCAATAATAAACTGACACATACCAATACTTTTGAAAGGTAATGGAACAAAGGAAATGCATAACACAAGAAATGAAGTACACTAAGAAGTCATGCACATACAGTGTTCAGTACTGTGTTGTATGCACCAGACTGTGGAAATTTGCTTGAAAACACCTGTACATGTAGGCCCTTCACTGGAGAGAAATCTTACATCAAATAAGCTATGAACATAAAACATCTCTGTAAGATGCCATTCTAAGCCACAAGCACTGTGCCAAAACCTTGTAATTCAGCTCCAGGAATTTTTAAATTGTTGCATTGAGGAATGTCGTTCCCGACTGAGTGAATATTGCATAGATACACTGTACATGTACTTACTATTGTGGCGTTCCGTAGCTTTCAAAATCTATAGCAGCAGAAATTCCAACAATCAGAAGTGGCAAAACTGTGAAAAGAGAAACAAATCGAGGGAAATGAAGTGAGTATAAATTCCAGTGGAAATCTAGCTCTAAAACTATCCACTGATTGGAACAATTGATTCATAATGTGTCAAAACATTTGTAATTCACCTTTTGAAAACATTATTCATTTGTTCCTGTTCAAAACTTTCAATGCTTTATGTTGTAAGTTTTTTACCATATCTCCTGCTTGGAATATTGTCAATAAATCTATAAAGTGTAGCGAAATGACCAGCAAACAGGTAAAATTGACCAGTTTGCAGTTAGCGATGGTTCAAATGACCCTGAATCTTAAATCACTGCAACAAAACAGTTGTAAATCTTGATATTACTCTCTTATAGAATCAAACTTACTTTAATGTTAACCACTGAATGGCTATATAACCTTCCTTTGCTGCATTGATGTACAAACCATACAGGTACATGTACTGTCCATGACATTGCTCATAACAACTCTATTTCTCATTATACTGAACTCAGAACTCTTATTTCCCTTTTATGTATTCATTCACAGAATGAGACTTCCAAATGGATTATAAGAGAGCAATTTGGAATCATTTATGCACAGAAGAAAAAACATTAGCCTACTTAAAAAGTCGGGAAAATCATCCAAAATCATCTCTGTCACAAATGTCTTGGATATACCCTCTTTGGGTAAAAACATTATTAGCTGCAAAATGAAAAATTCCTGCTTTTACAATATCACACAAATAATATATAATGGAAAGCATAAAATTGTATAAGCATATGATAATAATGTACCATTGTGAGACGAAGTTGGTGAAATATAACCAGAATTACAAATCATACAATTCATAACTTATGAAATAAACTTATTAAATCTTACAGTATATACATTGTACATATTACAAAAAGATACCTATGTGAGACAATGCTGTTGGAATATGACCACAAGGATGAATACTCACTGTATCCAAAGGGATAGTAGTACTTTCTCCTGGAACTCTCTGACTCAAAGACCTGGACCAGCATGATGTAGAGCTGGACCCCCTCCAGACACATCCAGGCAAAGACGGAGAGGAAGAAGTAGTGGAGGAGGATGGCGATGACGGCACACAAAGTCTGCGGGTCGGAGGAGCCAGAATTGTTCAAAAGATGAATGTGAGATCAGGGGGGCATTTTATGAAAGAACTTGTCGGATAAAATGTCTGACAAGTCAATTATATCCGACAAGTTCAGAGAAATCAGCCAATCAGACTAAAGAATTTCTCAAAACTTGTCGGATAAAATTGACTTGTCAGATATTTTATCCGACAAGTTCCTTCATGAAACGCCCCCCAGATACAGTTCCAGCTTGCAGCCTTACAACAACATCCTTTACATCCTAAGAACACTGAAGGACTATTCACAAGCATTAAAAATACAACAACAGAAAAAATATCACAGTAATCCCAGGCTGCCAAAATTAATTCATAAGAACCATATGCAATCTAGAACAGGGAAATATTTCTGCTTTGCATGCATCTTAACTGAACTCAAGGAAGCTTTTATATTATCCTGCTGGGACGATGAAGAAATTTCTTTCATTTTCAGGGAGCCTACTGCAGAATCAGGGATACCCAGCAGCTCTACACAAGAATAATATAAAGCTGCTGGCATTTAAGAAGAACTAACGAGAGTTATATATCAATGTACTACAAATCTACTGTCGATAGATCTGTGTCATCAAATTTGCAAGGTGTGATATAGTTGAAAATTTCTGCTGAAGATTTATTCTATTTCTCTCTTAGGGAAAAGATGCTGTCTAAATATCTGTGTGCAAAGTATTGTATGAGTAAGAAGTGATTACCATAAATCATTGCTCATCTAGGGTCAATTTATATATTGTAGTCATCAATTCCAAATTTTGAAACATAGTCTTTCTTTGTACAGCGTTGAGGGTTTATTGCTTCTTTCCTTGTTTTTCATCATACATCTGCCTGACAAAAGCATGTTAGAAGGGTGGATACGATATAATGTTAACAGAGTCGGCATAACAGATGCGATGGTCATCTCACAAAGTTACCTTGTTGGCCGTCTGGCTAATACCAGCCATGAAGATGATCTCCACAATCATCAATGTCAGACAGAGGTTTTTGTGGATCGTGGTGCGGTCACTCTGGAGGTTCCTGGAAATCACAGAAGAATTTCAAGGTCGGATGTAAAAATCAGTGTTTACCATGAAAAGACAAGGAAACACTTCCTCATTTAATACATAACAACATATTGAAGCCCACAAGGTAGACACTTGTTTTCTAGCATAATTAAAAAAAAAAAATAATAAGTTTTTTGTGGAACCTGAGAATCTATAAGTAAATGTATACAAAAGTTCCATTGAAATAATTAAACACACATGTATTCTCCTACTGACATTCTTATATGACTCTAGTATTGTTCTTGTTTGTAAATGTAAAACAATCAATAACACGGGGAAAATATTTCAAACACATGTCAAATTCTGATAATGAGTGACATCTACGAAGACAAATTTTTGGCGTAATCCCTGATTTCTCTCCCACAAAATCAAATAGATAAATGAATGAATAGATAACATGAACAAGAAAATCCACAAATTGATATGCAGATAAATAGATAAACTGATTAATCAATAAATTAACCAATTAATTCAAAATTTCATCTCATTTTGGAAAGTAAACTCACTTGAAGATGGAGAAAGTGATAAATGCCAAGACGAGGCAAGGAATGGAGATGATGAAGCCAAAGTAGGTGATGAAGGACAGGGCAAACTTGTGTCCTCCCTCAATCTGGTGGGGGAAAAAATGATATTAGCAACAAATCTCAAGCCTTCATGCGTGGAGGTGAAGAGTTTTACAATAGAATACTGTAAAACGAGGAATGTGTGCGTGCATTTTAATTTCGTGAATTTCGCAAGCGCCAGAATTCACAAAATTAAAATGCACGCAAAAGTTCTTGCCTACACAATATGCATGAGATGCCAGTGGCGATTCATGAAAATTTCATGCTGCATGAAAGCCGACGGCTCCAACTCGCAAAATTTTCATGCCACGAATATATCGTGTTATACAGTAGTAACGATTCTGCAAATTCCCTGAAATCATCAGACAATGTGTAAAGAAATAGCATAATGACAATTTACAACAACAAAGTTCATCTTTAGAACTGCTGGATTATCAAAACAGATTCTTGAGCTTCAATATGCATGTACATTTGTAAGTGCCATCTCTAAAATTGTCATGATTAATGATTACACAGCTTTCAATCTAAACATTCCAGGATGCCATGAAATATCTTCAGACTGAACAGCACTCGATCAGAATACAAAATTTATTTGCTGGCAAGGAAGCCAACCTTATTGTAAACAGCATTACAGTTTTCTGAGATCTGAGAAGGCATTATTTTAGGTGCAAAAATATTTTTTATCTTCCGAGCAATATACCAGTGCAGTAATATAATTCGTCAAATATTATTTCTTATGAAACCTACAGTACTTTGGCAAAAAGAAAAAAAAATGGTACAAAATACTGCAAACAAGGAACAGTTGGCATCTCTGTATTCACCATCAATACACAGCCTACAGAATGTATGCCCTATACAAGTGACTATTGTAAAACTAGCCCAGTTTGTTTGAATAGGTGGGACTACACTCACTGGCATTCCCTTGACGTTCATGATGATGGCAAAGTTGGTGAGGTGGTCGCATGAGCAGACGGTGTGGGTGGCGTTGTTGTGTACCATCCTGCACCCCTGGCCCGACCACTCCCCGCTGCGGAATTCATTGGTTCTGGTCACAAAGAAGTAAATCACAGTCATGATGACATTCACTTTTTAATGCATGACACGACAAAGAAACATACTTTGATAAATGCATTTATCCACATATCCAGATATTTCAGTCATTACTTTGTAGATTCTGTCAAAAAAAGAATAAAAATAGTTTGAATTTAATTGAATACTATCTGTATTAATCATTTATTAGATTTAATTACGGGGGAAAAAAAGGGTTGCCTATAAACAATGCACATATGTTTTGCTTCTCAGGGCAAAGGCTTTACTGTTCTCCAACAACAATGAAATTGTATGCTCAAACTCTCAAGTCACTTGCCTTTGCACGAGACACATGCAGTCACATACACGTATCTACTGCTGCGTCATATCTGATCGCCATAGCAAGGTATAGAAGTGAGATTCAGGAGTACATAGAACCCTGCACTACATCGACATTGTCACTTACGATCCCATCTCTCACAGCCGTACAGTGATAACCATCGCAACTCACATAAATATCATACGCCGTATCTCATTCATCCAAAGTGTCAACTACAATCAGGATCACAGAAATCAGTCCGTGGATGCCCTTTTCACTGCTCTCTATTAAACTCTCTCTCTCCCAATTTTTCACATGCTGGACGCTATCAGCGGCATCTAGAGGCTAATTTAATCTCATATCGGGTACGATTCCACGAGAACCCTGTCAGCACATGGCGACAAGACAACTCTACGCATCACACAATCTCAGTGCCTTCCATCCCCTGCACCTTGCCCGACTCACCCATTATCAAACTTCCAGAAAGAGCACACTGGATCCGTCAAATTGTCGCCAGTCTGCATAAAGAGAAGAAGGAGGGAAAAAAAAAAGTAGAGAAAGAGAGATCGAGGGGGAAATTCAATTGAGTATTTCGTGCCTCTGGCAGCTCCCTTGGATCGCTAAAAATTACGATCCGCTGCCGGAAAGGGGTTGCACTAACACATGCTACACATACAGCATGTTGCCTCTCTTTTAGGTGTGTTTTTGACTATTTTCGCTCACAGGAAATACAACACACTGTATCTTGAGGGGGCTATAAAAACAGAGGGAAAGAGGGCAGAGGAAATAGCAGGTTATGTAACTGTACCACTTTCAAGTACTGCTCGCCAGTTTCCTTCACTATCACTTGTATCTCATCCTGAATGTATATAACCTTTATATAGCAACTGTCATGTTGGACATTGGAATACACATTAACACTGTAATGTGTTAGATCAAGAAACAAGATGCATTTCATGAAATTAGGCTACTCCCATTATAACAAGGTCCTCAAAACCGGCAGTTTCCTTTTGTTTTTTAATACCAAAATTTTGTTACAGCCCAACAGTAAAGTACATAAAGATATACAAATTGTACAGGTGATCGACCCTTATGGGACCTGAATCTTTATTTTGTTGTAATGAGAACTTTGTTATGACATGAGTGAATTGTAGCATATCATTACGTGGTAAGTGTGTCACCGGTAGATGTGATGTCATGAGAGATACAGATTTGAAGAAAAGTAACCATTAGGAGAGTTGCAGATACAAGTAGTTGCGTACCACTTTGTGTTCAAAGGTCAAGTTGACAGGCTTGGACAGCGGCGTTGTCTCCCAGGGATTATTGATGGACACCGAGAGGACTCGCGAGTTGACCACATCTCCGAGATCCTCCCTGATCACCTCCTCCTGGCACGGTCTCCTAGCAACCTGCTTCTTAGGCATCAGGGTGGGCTGAACCTTTGGTTGGGAGGAGTTGGCCCCAAGGAACTGGCCAATGTTGTTGTAGGCCAACAGAACAATCTTAGTTTTGCCTGGGAAGGGGGAGAAAAAGAGGACATGAAATTGCAATGTGGTTTTGCGTGCTCATAAATAGACATCTTTCACAAACTGGGCAACAAAACCTACTCAACTATAGTACTAGTTCTCTTTTAAAGCCTTCTCAGTATCAACAAAATTCAATTTGTCAGATATGTGGATTAACTAAGGTACTACATAGTTAAATGGAGTTCACTGCTTCAACACTCATGCCCACATCCTAATATCCAACAAATAGAAAACTAGGAGTAACAAAAATAATGCAAACTTCCAAAGCACAAGAACTACATGTATACTGGTAACAACTAAAATATATGAGTTCAGTCATTACACAACAGTAGCCTGATAAGCTGTTGATATTCACATCAGACCTCTTTCATTAACACTTGTATTCCTTCACTTCTGTTCATTTTTCTTGGCAAATCATTGACCCAATGAAAAACAAATTCCAACTTGAGCCCACATCAAATTGGTACAGTAGTGTTTGGATGACCTAAAGGTATGACAAAAAGACACAAGCCTTATGAGCATGGTGCAAACTCATAGGGAGTGGTGTCCGTTACCATCTCGGGTCCTCTCCTTGATGGAGTCTGCAGGCAGGGTGATGGAGTCTGTGATACCGCGCCAGTCTCCCGACAGCTGGTTGGGGTCAGGGAACACCAAGTCACTGCCATCCTCCTCACTGCGTACCACCACTTCCATCACTGTTGGTGACAAGACAATGGTGAAACTGGTTGACAAATTGGCATTCATCCACATATACATTGTATATGCGAGTTGAATAACAGCCACATTGATATTAACCCATCCAAAGTATACTTGGGCAAGTATAATATGGGAAATGCGTGATGTAGCAAAATCAGCCCGTTCTCAACGGGTTTTTAAAAAAAATTAAAAAAAAAAAATCATTGACTTACAGACCAGGGTTTGATTTCAACCCATGACCTCCTGATTGCTAGACAGGCATCATATCCACTAGACTAACAGGCTTCTGCTTGATAGCCAGTGATGGTCCTTATGGTGCCCTTATACCACAGTACATTGTGACTGGTAATGCATATTTATTCAAACCAGTCACTACTTTACACAATGAATATTGTTCACTCTATTAACACAAAAATTAACACAGTACACGTATGAAGTAAGCCTGTAGTCACTGTAAGTCAAGTATAAGAAGGTACAGACAGCATTAACACAAAAAAGATATAAAGCAAGCTGCAATTCCAAAGACAAAGAGTATGCTACATGTTGGCCAAATAACCGAATGATATAGGAGCCATTCACATCGGAGCAGAAGAGTATTACAAAACACTTCTCTTTGACAATCACTACCAGACTTTTTTTCAGTTTTTCAAAATCAAGACTCTTCCATACTTTGCTCCCTCTCCCCCCCCCCCCCCCCCCTCTCCCCCACCTCCCTTTTCTTCCCAAAGTCTTTCCTGTGACGAGGTTAGAGGGATATGAGGTGGGAGGGGCCAATCACCGGTCACAAAGTTCCCCCTCTCCCTGCCCATCTCCACAGATTCCGATTCTGCGTAGCTCCCAGAGGAGGCGCAAAGCTGCACCTCTTTACTCATTCTTGACCCACTTCCCTACACCTCAACCCATCTCAACCCGACCCAAACCCCTCTCCTCTTCCTCCTGTGCCATCTCTCATCCAGTCTGCTCTCTCTGGCGCCTCCCTGGAGCATTCCCCCATGCCTCTCAGGTCGGCGGCATTGTTTGAATTAGCGGCTTTCCTCTGGAGAGGTAGTGACATAGGGGTCCGTCACTTCCTTCGTCGGTACAGGTGAAATCCTTCCCACCCAAATTCTGTCCTTTCTTCTCAACCAATAAACAGTGACACATCCTCTCTTGTCTTTCTAATAGCATATTGCCAAAATGTAGCAATCATCATCCCTTTCTGAACACTCTATAGCAGTTATTTAGCACACATTACATTACACATGCCAGAAACAAAACTTATTATCCCCCTCCCAAATCCCTCGTTCTTTTCCCCTTTATATCTGCATCCCCTTTCGATCAATTCAATCTTTCTACTTATATTTCTCATTTCTGTCCCATCTCTACATCACCTCTATATTGCATCCGTCAATCGCTATGTACAGGTGTACATGTACATGCATGAAGAGCATGAAGACACTTCACACTGCACACATTACACATTGCATGCAGACGTGCCCATTAACCCTCTGTGTGATACGTTAATTACCTGTCCATAGGCACATGTGTAAAATTTGTGCACATTTGACTCATTGGCGTAGAAAGTGTTAAGGCATGAGCACTTCTTAATGAGTGCTGTGCATCAATTTCAAGTAAACATGTTTTGTTTCTTCTTCTGCACTCCTATCTACAATGTACATTTGTTTGTCTTTCTGTCTGCGTCGTCTCTTGTCTGTGTCTCTCACAGTATGTTCTCTGTCCACCCGTCAGTATGCGAGTGGGTGTCTGTGTGTCAGTCTGTGAGTCTGTACATATCAATCAGTCTACTTGTCTGTCAGTCTGTCTATACACATGTCTGTCTGTCTGTCTTTTCTCTACTTCTTTTCTTCCTTCTTCCCCTCTTCCGCCTCCTCTTGGAATGCAGATGACTATGACAGGTGATAGAATTGTGATGTCATAGCTGAGAGGACTTCCCCCCTTCCTTCCCCCCTCCTGCATCAGATCCTCCAATTCCTCCCAATACCACAAGTACTTTGACATCACTGTCTCCCTCTCTCCCTCTTTCTCTCGTTCTCTCGCTCTCCTCTTCTCTCCATCCCAAAAGTCAAGCCCTCTAATTTTCCCAGCTGGACTTCCATGTCGATGTCTGGAGGCTGGAGGCGACTGACGGGGACAGTGGCATACTCGACCCTGCCCCACCCCACCGAGATGCCCTGCCCCACCCTGACACACAGCCTCACAGATGTTTCCCAGCAGTGGAGAACCTGAAGTTCTACAATGTACGTTTTTTCTCTCTGGTCACCAAACACTGCAAGAGGTCATAACCTCTTGCTTTCTTTTGTAACAATACATTGCAGCTGCTTTTTTTCTCATTCAAGCAATCTTCTGTATGATACCTTTCACTGCAATATCATAGTGCCATTTGAAATGGACATATGTTCCTAAGTTCATATACAACAAGCCTGCCTGCTGATGGGCCTGTTCCACATAATTATTACTGCATCTCAATATCTCGTACATGTTTTTCTCTCTCCCCTAGCATAATCTCTCCCTCTATCTCTGCCTGCCATACGTGATCTCTCACTATGACTTTTCTTTCTGATTGAACTTGCTTGATTAATGATGATATTAACCTGGATAAAATTCATTTCCTGTGCAATAATCCAAGTATTTCCTCCACAGAAAGTCTTGTCTCACACTTATTACATAACTCTTCCATTTCAACAAGTTGACCCTTTAGTGCACCGCATGAGAACTGGCCGAGGCCGTATCCATGGCGACACTCTGCCAGCAGACCTAAAGGGAATTTAACCATGTCACTGCCACAGGTTCCTGTGGCATGTGATACAGCATTGAAGTTTTAAGATCATGGTCCCCACAGGGTTAAAGTGGTTAGCTGAGCAACTATTAGGATATCTTGCTGACAGAGATACAACATGGTGGCTGCCTGCGATCCATTTATCTGGCAGATTGAAACCTCGCTCTGTGTCAACAAACCAAACTCAATTTATCGTTCGGCTCTCAGCGCGCTTCCACTGCAGAGCAATCGTCTCGTCTGGCAGCCACGGGAGCTCCCCGTGACGTGTGCTGGTGTGTTGAATAAGGGCATACGTGGGATTGTGTGACTAGCAGATTTATCAATTAAGAATTAATTAGATCCATACTTTTGTGCCCAGCAGGGAATAGATGGAGAGACAGAAATATGATGAGACAAAGACTGACAGAGAGAGAGAGGGGGGGGGGGGGGGAGGGAGACAAGAAAGAGACTGAAAGATAGGGAGGGAGGGGAAGAAATGGAGAGAGAAAGAGAAGGAGAGAGAGAGAGAGAGAGATATGAATATATGAAGAGATGAAAAGGAGAGACAGACATTTTATATTGTACGGTGCAGGGAATATAAATTGGCAATGACTGAAAACTATGCCAGCCATATCCCACCCATCCCCCATACACTGCTCTCTTCAAGCAAACCTCCCCCACCCCCTACCCCCCCCCCCCCCCCCACCACCACCACCACACACACACAAATACACCACTCTCCTCAACCAAACCTCATCCCTTGAGGGAAAAAAAATTGTGGGGAGGGTGGCTTTAATCAAATACAGCTCTGTGTTAATTACATATCTTATCGCTTGGCTCAGATGAGAGTCTGGGCCCCTAGCTGACGCTCTGTCTGGCGTGAGCTCAAAAATATCAAACGTTTGCACGGTTTGGCTGTTTGAAAAATATTTCATTGATCTCAAGTGAGAGGGAAAGGTTCCTGGGGTGAGGCTGCGTATTCCGTTATTTATTCGTGTGACTACGAACGATCTCTAAGCTAAAATTTCTGGTGTGGGTAAGTCTATTCTGCACTAGTTCACTGCCAGTAGGACTTCTCTGTATCTTTAATACAAATTTTGCTTGTACACTGTACAATCTTAAATATCAACAAGGTACTGATCTTGTGCAATTTTCAGGGCCTTGTGACCTTATGTCAGAACAATGAACTGACACAATTTTACACACGAATAAAAAAAAGGAGGCATGCATTGTGCAATTTTCCACTTTTGTATCTACATGCAATATGATGTGCAACCTTAATGAGAGCATCTATAAGTGAACCAAGTCATTTTCTTTCCCTCTCGTGAGCTGCGAAGGTTGCCTCGACAATGGAAGAACCATCACGCATCCACAGCACATTAGGCAATGCACGTGTGTGTTTTCCAAATGCAAGACACGGTAGCATTGATTGATGATCCAATTAGAGCGAAGAGGGCCCACTTGCAGAAAAAAAGATGCACAACAGTACTACTATTCCCCTCATAGGATGGCATTCCAGCAGTTAAAAATGGTTTTCTCTCTTAAAGGAGATCTGTGAACACTATGTTGTTTAAGTATGACATACATAGAATTAGGAAAAGCCCCAGAATCCCATCTAAAAGAGTGAACATACACAAAACAGTTTCTTCTCTGCAGTCCATTTCAAAAATTTCCCGGGCCCTCATCTGCATCAGGCAAAATTCTTTCCTTGTAGAGAGGCTGGAAGATTGATTAATTTTAAAGTAACATACAAACTGTCTGCCCTGCAGGCTACACATACAGAATACAGAAAAAGAATTGCTTTGTATCACTTCACCAGAGGTAAAGAGTTCATGTTCAATGCTACTAAAATGACAACAGTGCTCTCTGCCCTGCACTGCACCCACCCACACACACTCTAAGCAAATTTATCTTGGAGGGGCGAGAAAGCAACTTTTCTTCCTATCGCCAAACGCCATAACTCCCACAGAAATCATGAATTTCCTCAGGATACTCCCAGAGAAATGAATAATCTCTATAGAGTTCGTGTCCCCAGTTATGTTGCATTCTCTACAAAGTCCTCCTGTTTTTGGCTGCCTAATTTTACCCCTCCAAGTATACATTTACCCTCGAGGCAAACAGCCCCCTCCCCCCAATGTTCATTGACAAATAACAACCACTTTGATGAATTCCACATTTTACGCCAAAAAGTTTTCCATCCCTCAACTTGACATTTCAAATGCCTTTGAACTCTGACAGAGCTCCGTTCCTTCCCCCCAAGAGGAAGCTAGTGGCTGGTAAACGAGTCTAAGAAGTGCAAACTCACCATGCAGGGCTAATCACTACAGGCCTGGAAATTTAGTCTTTGCAAAACAGACCCTCTCCACAGTGATACATGTGACTGGACATGCTAGCCAAAGCAACTGAAGACACAGAGGACCAAGACTACATACAAACCACTCAGAGTAGGGATCCAATACCAGGACAGCCAAAATCATGACAAGGTGGTAATAACATTGAATATCAGGAGAAATGAACTTCAAGCTCTATTTGCGGTGAGTCCTTCCCCCCTATAAATATCTTCACGTTCTTATCTACTCCCATACCCCGACCACATCACTTTCTAAAAATATGAATGGGATCAAGAGAAAAAATAGCAAAGAGAAGATAATATCATAAGTTTGCTCTTGCATTCAAGAAAAAAAAATCATAGAAGATAAAATATGACAAAATAATGAGAGGAACAAAATCTCAGTGTGTAAGAGTAAAATCACTTGAAGGAAAAACTGAAGAATATATGCATAACATTAAATGAGTCTTTTTCTCTATTAACCCGTTGAGGATGGACTGATTTTGCTACAACACGCATTTCCCATAGACACCTGCCCGAATATACTCAGGACTCATCCTCAACGGGTTAATTTCTCAGATATCTGCACAGATGCAGCAGGAGCAAATCATAAAATGATGCCATCATCATGGCGTGCATCTGTTGCCTAGCAACAGCCACCTCCCACTCACCGACATTGTCCTCCTCTTCGACGACAGTCTGGTCATCCTCCAGGGTGTCTGCCAGGAGAAAGGCGCTCTCCTCCAGCGAGGTGATGAGGGTGGAGGCCGTCTCCACCTGCTCGTCGTCCGACAGGTCCTCCCATGAATCCTGCTTGCTCTCTTCCAACAGTGCGCTTCCAACCTTAAGGTAGTTCTGGAGGAGGAGGAGGAAAGGAGGGGGGGGGGAGATGGGGATATTATGTTTGCTTGTGTCACAATGACAGGTGTATGGGGTACTTTCATCATTAGGCCTGGCCTGTGATGTCTCATTCCTTATGTCACAACAAATCCTACTGCATTCATGCATTTGCATGCTTTTTGCAAGAAGAAAATCAAGTTCTAGTCACTAGTTTTAAAAATTCATCACTTATCAATATGAGACTAGGACAATATGCACATTGCTCATCTAAAAGGTGGAAAATGAATACCAGTACACAGGACCCTTCATCCAAATCACCTACATTATACAGTATTATTGATTGCTACATGTTCAAACACCAATCACCTATAAGCACTGGGTACTGCCCGCGGTAATAGTGTAGGAATGGCATCATATTTTCTATTGGCAGTATTGGATTCACTCGAACCCTTTCACTTCCATACAGATTTCATCTCACTGTTAGCAGTTTTCCTATACAACTCTACGAATATGTCACAATGATGCAGACTGGCATCTCTCGACTTTCTTTCTGTCTAGCATCTGTATTGTGCAGTATGCGAATGGTCCACTCAGATAATAACAAAAAAGGGCGTGGTCCACTGGTAGAGCACTCATGGCTCTTGATACACACCTTGGTGACCTCCTTGGTCTTCTCCGTCTTCTCCGTTGCCGTGGCGTTCTGGAGCTCCTCGTCAAGGTTCCCCAGGGAGTTGGTGAGAATGCTGGTCACCTGGAGAATGTCTCCTCCGTACAGCTCCTCCTCCTCCTCCACTGTCTGGGCGAGCTCCTCCGAGATCACGGTCACCGACCCTCCTTGCTCCAGCTGGGGGGCGAAGAATGAGATGACAGCTTGTGATACACCTTTCATAAACTCAATTAGAGTCAACCTTGCTTAAGTCAACATCCCATAAGTCTAATAATTGCCTAAGGCAGAGATCTTTGCAAGCCCCCTTCTCTTTATATTCTATTGACTGTAATCCCTCATAAGTCAACTTTTCTCTATAAAGTCAAACTATTTCTTCAGCCCAAATTGATTCAATTCATGCAAGATTGACTGTTTGTGGATAATATCTGCATTGTTTGGTCGTTAATTTGGAGCAGATCCAGAGTAATCTACTTCTTTTTCTTATTTTTTGATGATGCAGTTATCTGTATACTATCCACTTTATTTTGTCATAATAATCCACATGATACCTGCCACACAGAAATACTTTGTAAACACAGTTCCCTATAACAATAGGGATTATTTGCAAGGTGCAATCAAAAGGTTACCCTTTTTCAGTAAGTGACAGCATTATATCATGGGAGGAGTTTGTGCAGTTTAAATGACTACCCATATTTTCTAGGCTTTGGGGGTTCTATAGGCACTTGCAACAAAAATTTAAGATTATTTCCAAGGTTTGTGAACACAATTTTCATTGAATTGTTCACATAATTCCAATGCGGATAATCACTGATGAATTTGTGATATGGGTATGAGTCACAAAATAATTTCATAAACACAAAAGGAATCACTGAGCTTTATTCACCAATTGGCACACACACTAGAGTGCTTTCTTAATTGATTGGCACAGATGTCTGGAAAGTAAGTGCCAATGATTTACACAATACTGAGTACAGATTATCTCATTCCCCTAGACACTATTGTGTCACTATTAGTTCCTGTTGGACCGAGGCACACTGCTGCACCTGAGTGGGCTGGCTAACTGTGCAATTAGGTCAAGTTTGGATACATTACTGAATGCTGATACAAAAAAAGCTTGGCAAATTCAGCTAAATGCCTGGACACGTATGGGGTTTTCATAAACAAGACAACAATATATTGGCTTGAATAGGATTTTTGACTTGTAATGATTGGTCTTCCATTGAAGTTTACCTGAACATATTTTCATCTGGGTTGAGCAGACTTTTGTGCAACTCTGACTATGGGACATTGACTGCTTTCTTTTCTTGTACAATTAATACTGAATTCAACGAGCTACACAGAGTGTGTTTTACTGAACATTCAATGAATATTGATCTCATCTACAGTCAGCAATATATCATCTTATGCACTGGCTATTCTCTCCAAGCAGTACTCAAGTGTCAAGTCTAAAAGTTGATGCAGCAATTTGGTCCGGGTTCTTAAAGTTGCTGGAAAGATTTTCACAACTGAAACTACAGAGATATTATGAAGAGGAATAGAAAGGCATGAAAAATATAAAACTGTGAATGCAATATGCTGTCAAGCTCAGTTCTGTATCTCGTTCTCAATGAAAAAAAAAAAAAGAAAGAAAAAAAAAAAGAGCTGTGATGTGAATTTTTACCTGGTCAGTTATGTTCTTGATTTTGATAGACACACAGTCACTCAGATCTGGCCCATCCTCTGACCATCTGGCAGGGTAGCCGACACATGCCCACTTAGCTTGACCTGGTGGTATAACAAATACAATCAAATATACATACATGTGTATATATACAAACAACAATGATAAAGATGGAACTTACAACCACACCTCCACAGATGAATAAGCAAGTCTGCAACTTTCAATATCTAATGCAGTGACTCAGAAAGTTTTTTCTTCTTTTCTGCCACACCTGGGAAGCAATCATATATTTCATATCAATAATATTTCAAATGTCCTCATAGTCTCTACTGCAGTCTGCAAATATCAGCAAAAAGGATCAGATCCGTCATGCAAATGTGTTTACTGTATTGTCTACAACATGAAGGGATTGACCAAAGAGTAGGGGTCTGTTACATGAAAGTCTTATGAGAAACTTTTCCCTGATGAGACGCACTTGTGAGAGACTTCACGAAATGGATTTTATTTCTCTTTGAAAGTCTCTCAGAGCTACATAAGAGCGACTTTGACTATTCTGAGATTTATGTATCAAGACTTTTATGTGGTGACTGCAAGAAATGGACTGCAGAAGGGAAAGCCAGGGAGTGTTTGTTCCCAGCCAAAGCCAATCTGATTTCAGAGATGGCCGTCTGGGTAATGGGCAGCAGCAGTTCAAGGCCAAATAATATGTTTTCATCCAAAACAACCATTTCTCCACCCTCACCCCCCCCCCCCAAAGACTAACCCCCTGTTCAGACGCAAGCCAGTTTATGCCAAAACTCGATGAAGAAACGACGTATAAAGAATCATCGTATAGCCGTTAGACCGTTCACACGCTAATTTCGACCATTCTGGAAAAACGTCGCATAGCTGTGCAGTTTCTCATTGCGCATATTGTTATGGTCATGAGTGACAGGTACAAGGTCACTTTTCGTGCTCGCTCCCATTAAGCCCCGCCCAATTATACCGTTCTATGGTCGCCATATGTTCAGACGCACAATGGACACGATGGAATGCTGATTCTAGTTCTAGTTTGAGATCTAGTTTGAAACGATACTCTGACCGTCGTTTCGCTATACGTCGTTTCGTTAGTCAGCGTTCAGACGTATAAATTAATTGTATAGCTATACCGTTTTGGTATAGCTATACCGTCCTAGTATAAATTTTTTTGCGTCTGAACACCCTGAGAAAGAGGAGGGAGAGAGGGGGAGAAATGTATTGGACCTGTTGTTTTTCTTGTTGGTATCAAGGGGGCTTAGGGCTAGTTCCTATTATGGAAAATTATTTTTGCCTTGCTTGTGTGGTGTACATTTAACACATCAAGTCAGAATGGTTTGTTGGATCAGTACAAGACACACAAGCTGTACAACTATGAAAGTTACAAAATCATATCAAAATGGTGTCCATAGCCATCTGAGGTTACCACTGTAATTAATGTACATCTCCTCTAAATATCAAAATCCGCCATATGCATACTCTACTACAATGTAGGAAAGTCAGAACGCAACCTCCTAAACAAGATATACTATAAGCATTACATTGCATGACTGCATTTAGCCCCATAACAACTGTACATATTAGTAACCCTTTTCTATTTGAATATGGACAATCGGTAGACAAAAAGACAATCAGTAGACCGAAACCTAATTTATTTCTCCCTTTCAACATAAATGACTAGAGCAAACGTTAGCTTTTACAACTGGCATGCACCTTATAAATGAAGCTCTTAACTTTTAAATGTTGTAAAACGTGTTATTTCACGAGGGTTTAATCTTTGCGAATATCATTGTTGGACCACGAATTTAATGACATGCTAAAATGTTGTCATGCGCTAGGGTAATGGTGCAATACGATAGCATTGGTGTTGATTCGCAAAAACAACATCTCGCAAAAATGTCCATGATATCCTCATTTGCGAAAGTATCTGCACATGAAATAAAAACAGCTTAAACTGAGTGAATGAAAGTGTGAATGTGAACAGGGCATCCAACACAGAATATCAAAATGAGAAAAACAAGTTTCATAGCTGGGAGTCATTTAAGGGCAAGGTGTAAATGAACTCCTGCACAGCTATTTACAGGGCAAATCAAAGCCCCGAGCGACATCTCTCCTAAACTTCTTATCAAGCTCCGATCAAATTCGGCAAGATTGATGTCCGATGCGAATGCCTCATTACGTACCCCTGCTTCCCTAAAGATGTCATGGTCTTAGTAGCAGAAAGACTTAACTTTCTTGAAAGAACGTATCACAGATAGAACATGTCCACAACTACAACAGAATGTAAATGGTTCATGGAAAAAACTGTCTCTACAAACTTTGCCATATATCTTAAAAGATTTCAAATCTAAAAGGGGAGGTGATTAAAAGATACAGAACTTCAAAACACTACAGAGCCGAAGCATCAACAAACGCACAGTTTTCACTGAGCAAACTACAGCATGTTGTCAAACTAAATCTAATCTGTGACACCATGGTACGGTTTGTACAAGGGTACTACAGGCATGCAGTAACATACTGTACATACCAAGTATACATACAATGCTTTGCAAATTAATGTCATAATTCATCTGAATAATTAATTTCTCATTCATCTGAATAACCTGTCTACTACTTTTGGTCCGACATAACTATAACCCCTTCAATATCGGTAGGATTACAGTAGCAGTAGCACAGAAATTTTGCAAGGAATTTAAAGGGGGAAACATTCTGTGGTAAACAGGCTTTCAAGTAGAGGGTTTGATAGTGACTATATACACCATAGATCTATGTCCAGTATCATGTGATTCATACAAAAAATATATCCTGATATAATTTGCAGAATAAAGAAGCCATCAATTGTTCAGTTACCTTTAAATTTCCCCCTTATTTCCTAGGAATGTTCTGCCTGTCTGTCATATTCTTTCTCCTTTTTTTTTTTTTTTTTTTTTTTGGGGGGGGGGGGGGAGGGGGATTTACAGCATTTCATATTCAATTGCTTCCTAAATCCATTATCACTCTAATCTACAGAGAGAAGACTAAATTTCAAAGGCCAGAAATAGTTTCAGACAGGTGGTCATAATCTTGCCAAAAACCTTCCTCTCATAATTCTCAATATGTCTGGCCCAACCACAAGTTTTCTTTCGTCTGATAGGCTACTGCTAAAACTCCCTGTTCCTAAAATGCGGGGGACTTGGATATTTTCCAACCCAACATCAATCGTGCCTATCCCAACTCGGTTGGAGTGGTTGAAGCGGTTTTACCAATGGACAGAAACTGAAAGAGAGTGACAAGTCGCAGGAACATAGGCCAAAGATTGTGACAAACTTGTCACAGTATAGGGCTTTTTACACTTGCAAATTTTTGCTTAGTCCCGTACCAACGGTGGGGCTAAGGGGGGCCTTAGCCCCATCGTTGGTACCAAACTTTCCTTAGCCCACTTTCTATTTACACTTGTTTTGGCGAAAGTGGGCTAGCCCCACCGATAATCCCGTACTATGTACACTGTATCTGGCCCTGCAAATTGCGGTGCTAACCCCACAATTGCGGTGCCAAGCAAGCGAGTGTAAACAGAAAGAAAAAATAATCCGGGGCTAAGCGACGGAGACAAAGTCCGACCCCCCACTGACCAATCAGAAACAAGGTAATCAAGTGCTGCCAGTGCGTGCGTGTACTTGTACAGTGCACAGCCTAATCATGAATATTCATGTGGTTCGGAAAGTATGGGGCCAAGAAATACGAGTGTAAAAAGGTAAGTTTTCTCCTTAGCCCAGGACAAGAGCTTAGTACGGGATTTATTGGCGAGTGTAAAAAGCTGAAAAAATTGGTACGGGACTAACAATAGTACTGGGTCAGAGAAAGTACGGGGTTAAGAAACACAAGTGTAAAAAGGGCTAGTATGTGTGGGGGGGGGGGGGGGGAGGGAGAGCAGGGCTGGCCTGGGCTGAGGCAAAGAAGCCAGCAATGGATCGATAGTATCTCAACCTGACGACGCTCGATTCTTGTGAGTCACATTCTCATGGCAGCCGATGACCAGGGGGAGAAGTGGCATGCCTAAGAGTGGGGTGGGGTGAGGCAGAGGGGGAGGGGGTTACTTCCTCATGATTCCTGACAAGGGAGAGACAAGGCAGGTCATGGGGTGGGGAAGGGGGATGGGTTTACTTCCTCCTGATTCCCATACCCTATGCCTTGACATGCTTCTAACTTCCAACACCTGGGACCTGTTTCATAAAGAACTGCGATTGATCTTACGCTCGATTTATTGAGCGTGACTTGGTGAATCGAGCATAAGTTCAATATTGAGCATAAGCCCTGTTTCATAAAGAGACTTACGCTTGATTTCAAGAAAAAAAATCAAGCGTAACTTTCAGTAGATTGAGCGTAGATTGAGCGATCAATCGCAAAGTTGCTTATGAAATGCAATTTGCGATTGATCGCAACTTACATGTACATGTACGCTCAGTCTTTATGAAACACGACCCTGGGATAGATATAGCTATGCTCCACAAAGAAAAAAAAAATAATACAGTAAAATAAATAAATAAAATAAAATAAAATAAAACAAAATGCCTTCATCTGGTTTGGCCTCTTTATCATTCACCCATACACCTTAGCATGGACCACAGTCCCACTCCTATACAATCCATGCCATATCACTGTGAAAACTTGGTTGCTCCAACTCTGTCATTCTGCACGTCCATCAGAGTTGCAGCTCCCCTCCCTCGCAGATTACAGACGACAGGAACGGAAATTTGCTCAATCACGTTGAATCATTAAAGCTATTTTGCAGCTCCAATATGGCACCTACCAGACAAGTTAGACGTTTTATCTCCCGGCAGCCAAAATAAAGAAAAACACAGTCAGAGCTACACACCATGTAATCTGACTAACTACACCTAAATCCTCACACAGTCTTTAAAAAAAAATGTCAGTGCTCTGATATCATATGAACTCTGGTTAAAATAAGGAAGGCTTGGGACAGAAAGATACCCTTACCCAGTGAATTTTCTTCTCTTTCAACACTTCGGTTCTGGATCATTTGATAAAAATAATACAGGCATATCATGCTTGTCAAATTATAAAATGGAAGGGATTTACTATACATGGAGAATCAGAAGCATTTTGAGGTTGCTACGCAGTGGTTTACTACAACTAAACATGAAATGTAA
The DNA here is from genome assembly GCF_040938485.1 of Diadema antillarum. Classification (NCBI taxonomy): domain Eukaryota; kingdom Metazoa; phylum Echinodermata; class Echinoidea; order Diadematoida; family Diadematidae; genus Diadema; species Diadema antillarum. The sequence goes on along the minus strand of NW_027270992.1, from coordinate 2,116,118 downwards.
CTTCAAAATTGGTTCATCACAATTTCAAATATGGAAAGCCTTCGATTGTGGTACAATGGTGCCAGAATGACTAGAAATATCAGGGAGTGAAAAGGACGTATGAAACAAGACCTCACTACCTGTGACATGTACAGCTGTACACTGTATGTCAAAGAAATGAGGGCCATAACAACCACAACCTAAAGGCTCTCGGGGACTATGTGGTAATGTCACGACAACAGGTAAAAACAAAGCACTTCCTAAAGGCTGCTCCCATCTCCAGGGCAACCATTCTTACATGAATCTCTGGAGCACAACAAGAGAAAAGCTCCAGCCGGGGCGAGCTTTCTCGGCCTTCAGTCGGTCTAGACAGGCGAATTCATTCCAAATCCCTCTAGAGTATACGGAACCGATTTTAGCATCGGTGAAAAATCCATTCTCTGGGGGCACAACATTCGCACCATTTTGAAGTCACCTGTTTAAACAGGGGGAAATGAGTGCCTACATTTTCCTGAAAAAAAAAGAAGAAGAAGAAATGTGCTTTCCATCTTCCTGTAGCTATTCATTAACCATGTTAACAACTGCAGGATGCGAGGATGAAAGGATTGTTCCTGTGTAATGTCAGACAGGGAGTCTCCCCGAGCCGTGTCTCTTTTGACGATGCTAGCAAAAAATTGGTAGCGGCAAGGAAGTGTCGACCTTCATTAAGCTCTCTTCCATCAGACCCGTGGGGAGATCATAAAATGACATGTCCACTGCAAGCCATTTCAATCTGACGGGAGAGGGCAAAGATTTCCCCCCCCCCCCCTTCCCCTTCCAATTCATGACAGGGGTTCATGCCAGATACGGGACAACATGGCGATGACAAGGCGAAATTGAAAAATCATGCCCTACCGTTCATTAATGAAATGGAAGATTACCTCTTAGAAATTCAAGAGATATTTTGAAAATGCTGTGTAAGAAATAAATGAAAAAGCACCAGATGATGAATGAGTTTTCTGTCAATGTACAAGTAAGATGTGTCTTTATGATGAAAAAAAAAACCTGCAAAAACAGAGTACTAAATTCCATTTTACTTAGGCTTTCATGGTGGTGAAGGTGAAAATGATGGTGGTGGTGATGATAATGATGACAATGATGGTGCTGGCACTGGTGGTGATGGTGATGATTTAAATGATGCTGCAAAGTATGAAAACCAACAACTGTCATAATGATAATGATAATAATAATAATGATAATAATAATAATAATAATAATAATAATAATAATAATAATAATAATAATAACAACAACAATAATAATGATAACGATAATAATAATAATAATAATAATAATAATAATAATAATAATAATAATAATAATAATAACAATAATAACAATGATAATAACAATAGTAATAATAATATCAATAATAATAATCATCATCATAATCATAATAACAATAATAATGATAATAATAATAACAATAATAATATGAAACTATATTGCACCAAATCCACTCTGTATGAGTGCTCAAAGTGTATACTGTACATACTATTATTATCTCGGTCTCTGGATACATTATTCCCTGTGAGCACTGACAGTGCTCACTCTCCACTCCCTGGGGAGAATTCCAGCCAGTTGCCATTCTACAGGCGCATACATGCTGATCGACCAACATTAACATTCTCATCCTACCGGGTACCCATTTATACTCCTGGGTGAGAGCAGCAATATGGATAAAGTGCCTTGCTGAAGCCAAGGCACTTTTATAAAAACACAGATTACCAATTATATGAAAATCTGACACTGGCGTTGACTCATACTACTTATACAATTTTGACGAACCCAAAACAACATCATAATCCATTTAATGGTATCAGATCCTCAATCAGCATACAGTCCATTGCCAATCAAGATGGTGCTAAGATAAGGGGCTTGAGAGTTGATAAGCTGTAACCTGGCTGGAAACATGGATAAGTTTTGGTTTTGAGAGGCTCACAGTTTTGACTTCCTATTGGGTACAAATTGATGTCTGAATAAGCCCTCTTGAAAACAGATCACTTCCAGTTTCAACCAGACCCCTCGGCCAGAAATATTTGGCATCTTCACTAACTGTACTTTTACCTCATCCCGCAAAAGTCACAAATTGAATAAGAAAATAATAGTTCCTTAATTGACAACCTCAGCAGATTTCGAAAGCGATAATGACAGTGATAGAGATCTCAGGAAGTACTCTTGTACCTCTTAACTCTGAGGATTGCTGGCAGAGTATGGACAGCCAGAAGAAAACAACAGTTAGGTTCACACGCTGTTCATAAATTTAGGTCGAACACTTAAAACTCTTGATGATTAGTTTGTAGTTTAGCACCGTGTGAACGCACTCGAAAGTTAGCAATCTTAAAGTTTAGTTGATACTTAGAACCACGAGACATCTCAGGGTTTACGCACTCTCCACGAGCCACTGGAGGTCCCCACTCATAGTTTCGCTCCATGTGGACACAATAATCAATGAGCTTGTGAGTTAGCGTGAACCTCGGTCATCATCAAGTGGAATTCGCTCATAAGTTGTAACTTAAAGTTTAGGTGTGCATGTAAACCCATGTCATGACTTCACAAGTGGAGCTAATCATCGACAGTTAAGTTTTCGACCTAAACTTCAAGTTTGGCAACTGCGTGTGAACGTAACTGTCATCTGATCTTACTCCAGGGAATTGGCAATTTTGTATACCTTTCTTTACTTTTGTTTGTTTTTGTTTTTTGTTTGTGTTTTGTCTTGAAAAAGTATTTGATCAATGCTAGCTTTAAAAAAGCTAGTCAGTTATCAGATAAATTAAGTGATGTATCACTTATTCTTCTTATGCACACAGACTTTGTGGCACCTGTCATCAACAGACGAAATCATGAATAGAAAGCTGGTATTGGAAAACTTTTAGTGCCCCTGGCTTCATACAATTGTAGACCCCTGCAGTTGTTTGGAGCACATTGTTTCATTGTAGATTTCAGGCAACATCTCTTTAAACAATGAGATCCTGCTCTCACTATTATTGGGCTTTCTGGAGGTTTTTCATGAATTTGAAGCTAATCAGGGGACAAAATGGGTCTTCCTATGTACAGAAATATACAGACTATCTGAAGAATAAATATGTATGAAAATGTATGAAGCCAGTGACATCATCATCATAAGGTTAAAACCAACGACAATATCAGAACTTCTGCAGTTTTTATTTCATAATCTACATGTATGTGATTTTAATACAATATCAGGAGTCCATTTGGTCCTCATACATTTGTATCTGGTACAAATGTCTTTGCTTTGTTTTTAGCCATGGAAGGTCAACTTTTTAAAGATTTACAGAAGATAAATTTACTTGTCTCAAACTGGCTTTGATATTTGCAAGTTTAATTTTGCTCTGTCATACACAGCTTGTTCCATTTTAGTAGGTCTAGGGCAATTACCCCCTGGGCAATTACCCCGACCCTTCTCCTGACCCTAAAGCCAATCCTAATCCTAACCTTAATCCTGAACCTAATCCTAACCCTAACACAAACTTCGAACCCTAAACCTAACCCTAACCCTAATCTTTACTCTAACCTTATCACTAACCAGTAAATGGGGGGGGGGGGGGGGGGGGGGGGGGAGGGGAGTTGCCCTGATGCGATTTTAATTTACCCTTATCATGTCTGTTAAGGCCAGTGCTGTATCACCTGTGAGATACAATGTATATCATGCCATCTGTACCTGCCACTTGAATGAATGCCACAGCTACAGTAGAACTCGCAAACAGGAAACTTGTCTAATAGATGTGTGTGAAGCTGTCACTTGTCACAGGGGGCAACAAACCTTCACTATAATACGTTCAATATTTAGAGCTAGTTGTATACAGACACGTGAGTGTGTGCATCGTTGCACAAGTGTGTCTGTTCATTGCAACGTGTATACATACAAGTGTACATTTTAGCAGCCCTGAGTAAAAATGTAAGTCCAACGAAACTAGCCCAATTTGCCTGCATCCAATCAAAACAGCCCTCACAATGAAGACACTCTGGGACATGACTGAGAAATATGAAAGTCATACAAACGGAGAACAGCGACCCAACCATGTAATGTTTTCAACAGTGAAATTTCACAATTGAGAACCACATAACAGCTCATACACACAAAAGGTTAAGAGGGCAAAAAAAAATCCATCTTGGAGAATACTATACATTGTAGAACATTCTGGCATCACATTAAAAACATGTATTCTTGTCCATTTCATTTTCACTGTGCAATGCGAGAGCATATGAAGAGTTTGTTTGCAAAAACCGATAAGTCCATTTTTGAAGATTTTGAAGTCTCTGTCATAAAGCACAAAATAATACCTTTTAAAAAATGATATATTGGTCACTACATATAAACGTACATTTTTGAAGTTATGGTCAAAAGAAGCAAAAATTTTCTTATTATTCTCTTTGTTTTTCTTGACCTTTAATCGCAAATATCTCCATTTGGCAAATATGGACTTATCGGTTTTTGCGAACAAACTCTTCATATTGAACAGACGCATAGACCAATGAATTAATTCCCAATAGGCTACCATTGTTAGTGGCCATGCGATAATACATCATATTTTTTCTCATCTGTTGCACGAGCACTTGGTGAGTGTGGGAACGCTTGCGACTGTACTAAGTGCACAATCAACTCTTGTTACAATTCACAGCACACAAAAATCTTGCTGCTGATACACAAGTGAAAGTCACTCTTTTTTTCAGTGCAGTCCACTTCAGTCTAGTAGAAGTATATAGTGTTTTTAAAGCATGCCTTCTATAGATAATGATTATAGATGGTAATAGTTATATTGAATGACTTTAATTCATGGAATACCAGGGAATATTGCACTCGTTAGGACCAATATTCCCTGGTATCCCATTCATTGCCATCGAATATCTAAATATTAAACTTGGATGAAGTGACAAAGTGGAAAAGAGTGGTGACCTCATCAGGCTCCTGACAATAGGTATACACTAAAGCCTTCACAAAGATTATTAAAGTAGTGTGCTGTTTCTCACAAGCAGAGAGAAATTTCCCTTTTCCCTTGATACTGGTAAGCAATGCTCTTAAAGGGCCACGGCCCAATTTCCATGATAATCTTTTCTTCATTTCCTCTAATTATGACTGCAAAAGCTGCCAATTTATTTATATTTCCCCACTACACACAATAAAATATCACAGATTATTGCATACAGATTTCTTCCCCTTGTTTTTCTCTGCTACAAAGCATTGTGACCCCAGTCTATGGCAATGTTCCAAACGAGTAATCCTGCGGTATACACACTGGCATAGCTCCACCATGTTTCACATTTTCAGAGTGTAAAAATAGTTAGATTTATTCTCTTCTTCTTGAAATTGCTGCAGCAAGGAGGAAAAAAGATTTAATCTGTTGCAGGCTCAATGAGGTATGATGTTTACGAAAATGTCGTGAACACACAACCATTCAGAAGTTCACAGTGGAGGGACCAAATGAAACGGATAAATGTGCATTTATCCCGAGCTAAGATACGATCACTGTTCATGCCCCTCTTAATCCAGCCCATTCGTAACTGGAACATTTATAGCAACTCTAAATCAACTTACAGGGAGGGGCAGGGGGGGTAGAAGCAAACGCTTCTGGGGGTACCTGGCCATCATCCCTTTTGCTGCAGAGAGCTCCAATCTGATTCCCAGTATCTATTCCCCTGTCGGTATCATTCCCTCATCGAAACGCCGTGCTGACGTACACGACATGCCCCATTAGGAGATTAATCAACAAGAGAGCATCCAAAATAACTCTTCCCTTTTCGCACACAGCTATCCCTCTCCCCCTCTCCCCCCCCCCCCCCTCTCTCTCTCTCTCTCTCTCTCTCACTATCAGTCTCTCACCTTCCTCTTTTCTCTCTCTCTATCTCTCTCCTTTTTTATTTCTGTCCCTCAACCCTTTCTTTCATCTCTCCCTCTCTTCCCCTTTTTCTCTCACTGCCTTCCACTTCCCCCCATCCCTTATCCCTCGCTCCCAGAAATGGTCTTTGAACATGATTCCACAGGATCATAGCTTGAGAAAACAAACTCCAGGGTAGTTAGGACAAGACCAGTTTGATTGAAGAGGGACTGAAATGGGTGCTCAATTTCACTCAGAATTCAAAGCCAAGGGACTTCTAATAGCAACTATATGATCAGAGATATCAGCGATTCAATAAATACTTAAATATCTAGCAACATTACATTTTCCGAATACATTATTGAGTGCTTCTGAAAGATTAATGCTCCTTGTGATGCATTAATGTAATAGATTGCTGCAGCAGTTTGAGTGCTAATTTGTATAATACCCTGAGCTGGGTAAAATGTGTAATATTGAGTGAATTAAAAAACTGGAGGATATTTGTCAAACTCAATATGATAAGCACTTTTGCAAAGATCTTTCTGCTAGCAACAATGATGGACAGGGCAGCTTTTATTGTGTAGTGCCAAGATCTCTATGGTTTAAAATGAGTACCTCAATGGTTCACATTATTATCAACAACAAAAATGAAATTGTGGAACATAATTTTTGTCTGAATTTCCTGTAAAATAATAAATTTTCTAACAAAATATTCACAAGTAATTTATTGATGATTTCATTGTTGGTATTGTTACCACTTATCATTATAGTCATTGTTCCTGGATACAACTGTAGTTCTTTCAAACTAGTATGTTTCTTTCTCTTAACTGTTATTCTCAGAACAACTAGCATTCCTTTTCTCCATTTCATTTTGTTTTGGTTTGCTTTTTTTTCTGACCTGAAAGTAACCTCTGCAAATTTTTGATGGATATGGCATTTTACAATACGGGCCAGAGGGTTAGTCTAATCAATGGACCATGCAGAGTAGTGACGCCTAAAATTTGATTTGGTCAACTTTTCCCTTGTCAAGACATCAAACCCAAACCACTCTGCCAGAACCCAACACTCATAAATCTACGCAAGGAAAGCTTTAAAACAAATTAGCCGCATACACTATGGGATCGTATAGGAAACTTGATATGCATGGAGAAAAGAGTAGGCAGTGTTGTAAGGGTTTGACATATTTGTGGTCTTGAACCTTTTCTTTTATCTCTCTTTGTTTCAATGCAAGCATCTCCCTGATTGACAGACAGCTTTGTTTGGAAGCCTAACACTGATTCATAAAAATCTCACGATCTGTATGTGTGTGTGTGTGTGTGTGCGTGTGTGTGTGTGTGTGTGTGTGTGTGTGTGTCTAAAAGTGTGTCATGAAGACATTATCAATCATATTGTGCTTCATATTGCAGTTAAACCTCTTATGTAAGAATTGCATCAAAATAAAATCATGACTGGAATTATGCATGTCATCACATGCTGATATTCACTATTGAAAACTGCCCACAATACAATCGTGTATGATTACCCGGGAACTCAACCCCAATGAAATGTACGCCCGTTAACTGGAAGTTTTGCCACGTTCTTTACCCTAGTACTAGTAAACCATGACATGTATTCAGGAAATTTTCCGCAAATAGATTGTTTTAAGAAATCATACTCTCACACTGAATCTGATATTGCTCCTTGTTACACATCTGTATGATCATATTCAAAATGTAAATACATATCAATCATAACTCATCTCAATGGCACTAATTCATGAATGCGTAAATATGAATAACACCTTGAAATATAGGCATTCCCTATAAAAACCTCAATTAGAATCTCCCAAAATGGCAAAATTATATAATTTGCCCTGAAGTTATCAATTAAGAATCTCCTTCTCCCAGGATATCTTTTGGGAAGGAGCATAACTCTTCTGTGGCATCATATTGCATCTCATATTTCAATTAATATCATATTTCCAGTTCATATTTCTTCCACACTTTACGAGGCATTCCAGACAAAGCTATGAAATGAGTGCTTGTGATATATTTATGGGGAAAGGAATACACAAGGTATCAGGGTATCCAATTGACTTTTACAATCTGTTCTCACTTCTTTATGACAGGAAATCATTAGCACCCTTTTAATTATCTTGAGCCTTCCATCACCCTCCCCCCCCCCATACCTCACTTGGAAGTTGCCCCTATTTCCCCCCAAGGCCATGTCACTAAGGAGCAAGGAGAATACCCTTTAAACCTATAAAACACCTGTCAAATGGTTTTGCATATTTCATGCCATCGCTCCATGGGGGGGGGGGGGGGGTGTTTGTGCTCTATCACAAAGAAAAGACATTGAAGACATCTTTCCCAATGGCTACCAAATAGGAATCTGTCCAGAAAGACCACTTGTCCATAACAACCACATTTCATTTCATGTTTCCCATGAGTGAAAGGCTATGCCAGGTTTGACCGTATCTATCTATATCTGTATGTCTATGCTCCGTATCTGTATCCACCTCTATCTATCTTTCAATCCATCCGCATTGCTACTGAAAGACAGACAGACAGATTGACAGACTGTGAGAGGGACTAGGTGAGAGAAACACTGGTCACATACATGTACTGATACACACATTACATGCCAAACAACACAGTAAAAAGGACAAGATTATCTTGGTTTCTCTTACCTGAGTGATCAGGTGGGCACGGCTGCACATCTATTGTCCCCGCGGGAGCGTGTTCCCACTGAACCCCACGTACCACCATTGGCATGCAGAAGGTAGGCTTGCGTGTCGTCATGGCAACTGTAACCGGATGAACGGACAAAATGGATGTAATTTCCTTTCAGGTCGGATTCACCTGGGCAATAACACTATGATCTGACTTTTCACCGCATACATGTTAGTTTAAGAATTTTGAATCACAGTTTTCAACAAAACAGATAAATTACATCATTTTTCAATTTGGACAGAAATATCTAATGGCGTACTTGAGACCTAGGGCCACAGGAGTTTGCATTCTTCTTCAAAAGATTATTCATTTCTGGTATGGCAAAAAATATAGTAGAAGACTATGATAAAGTCTGTTGTTTATAATTGTCATCATCTATTCCCCAAAATGAGATGAGAGAGAGAGAGAGAGAGAGAGAGAGAAGGGGGGAAAAGTGCCCGATAGATCACCTGATTGTGTTACCCAATTTAGAGCACCCTTTGCAATAAACTTCCTCTGAAGATCAGCTCACTAAATGCTACTGCAAGAGTTGAACTCATACTAACCTGTGAATCAATTTTAGGGACCATTACACACCATTCTTCTCTATCTCACCCCCCCCCCCTTCTGATGTTTTATACTGATACAACTGTATTTATTAGATGATATGAAAAGTCTCTGAGTTATCATGATGCCAAATCCAAAGATAAACAGCAATCATTCAACCAGTCACTTCAAATGAGTTTATGTTAGCACAGATGCACATCTGGCATCAGGTACATAGCGTTTGAAATAAGATCTCTCAAACACATACAATTGCAGCAGTTATAGCATGAACATCAGAAATGTTACAGTAAACATGGCACAATGTTTCACTTGAATAAGTACAGGATGTGTTAACATTTATCTGCGCACCAATAATAAACATTATTTATGTACAAAGCATTAAGGATGCAATAAAAATAGGATGGACAATGACGATGATGACGGAATGTTTCACTGCTCTCGGGCTTCAGGTGTTCATGCGATCCCAACTTTTGGCACATCTAACTTGGATGTTATTTAGTTACATGTCTGGCATATTGTGAAAAGCTGGTGAAGTCACAAAATTGTGGCTGCAAGCTCGCAGCAACAGTTAAATGTCAGCTGCATGAAATGTTGCATCAATACTGAAAACCATTTATATGACCAATTTATCAGTTACTTTATCTTGTGAGGTTTTGGATCACAAGAGGTTTAGTACCAAACATCAGGGGCTATTTTGGAGTTTGTAAGATGACTGCACATACCCAGATGGATACACAGTTCATCTGTTCATAACGTTAAACACTGCAGATTACCCTTGCAAATATCGACAAAGTTCCCTCTTTCCCAGGGTTTAAAACAAAGTGCACCCCAACAATATGTATCTGTGACAACACTTTCAAGGGATTGTACAGTTATGGTTGAGACCTAATTTCAGGTTTCTAACATTTTTTGGTGAGATAATGAGAAACCTCTTATAAAATGTGAAAGAGCATGTAATTCTATGAGGAATTCAACGTTTATTTGATGAAAATTGGTTTTGAAATGGCTGAGATATCAAAAAAGAGCGATTCTAATAAAGTGTGGGACCCACACTTTATTATGATCGCTTTGTTTTACTTTGTTTTTTGATGTTTCAGTCATTCCAAACCCGATCTTCGTCAAATAAACTTTGAATTCCTCTTTCGGGAATAAAAAGGTATGTTCTGTACTATATCATAAGTGTTTTCTTGGTATCTCGCAAAAAGTTAAAAACCCAATTCTCATCTCCACCAAAACTGTACTATCCCTTTAACAAATAAATTGTTCACATAAGGATTTTGAAACTTTCCATCTCTTATACACATGCACTGCATGAAATGACACATCAGTGTTTAAACAAGAACATTTCATATCACACTGTGAGATCCATGATATAGATGGCAGACATTTTGATACATTAACAGAACACACATGCAATTTTATAGTAATTTATGGTCAGAACATTCATGTTTTCCAACCAGCTGCATGTGAAAATAGGAAGTCATATAAAAACATTGTTAAGATGTATGTAACCATGACAACCTGTAGCAAAGCAAATTTGATGAGTCTGTAATATGTCAGATGAAGCCACATTGGTTAAACAGAGCTGATCAATGGAAGCTGTAAGACATTAGTCCAAGCAATACGGTCAATTAGGAAAGTACAGATTGACAAACACACAAACACGTCTTAATACACTGCTCTGATCAATTAAATTCCAACACTCTTCCACTAAGTCTTTCTGTATATGCCCAACTCCATAGAACAATACATCAACACCAACTTGCTCCACTCCAACACATGCATTACAAATGAAATATATTGTACATGTATATAATATGACTGTTCTAAAGAGATGATGCATACAATTTGTTCATGCAGGTGATATGATATGATATATACACAATAAATATATCTGGATGGAACCACAAAGAATACAGAATATGACATAGGATATGCATCAACAGAAGCGTCTATTATTGCAGCAAAAATATGAAAAGCAGAATGTATTTGGTGGCACACAATAGCAGAAACACCAGGGCCAGGAGAAACACGCACAATATGTGGTAGCTATACCTATTGTGGTAGAGACAGTGGTTGGAGAAGTTGTGGGCTTTGTGGTGGTAGCGGTGGTGGTAGTGACATGAAGCGTGGTAGTGGCTTCCTTAGCTGGGTAAGTTGTGCCACGTAGATCTGTGCAAATGGATAGGTTGTAAGCTGCAGCCCTGTACAACTCTTTCCCTCTTTTTAACATTGTCACTGTTACCTGACACATTGAAGCATCTTCACAAATAAAATGGCTAACAGAGAAATTTTCCTTCATGGACAAAATAACTAAAAATTCAACTTAAAATGGATCTGTTACTATCCTCATCTCATCATTTTCTTGACTGTCTTTTAGTCAAAGTCTGATGTCAGTCAAGGAAGCAATTTTTTTTTTTTCAATTCAATTCAATTCAATTCAATAGTTTATTCATTTCCATTAAAAAAAACTTGATTCAAAGCGGTACATGAGCTTTACTGTACATGTACATTATATAAGATCAGTTTTCTGCCATCACAAGTAATACCAGTTGTTCCCTCAATAATGTTACCAGACACCTGAAGCACAAGCTCCATGCATAGGACTACAAATACATGGTAAGCTCTCGTATTTCCCACCAAGCTTGTATTATTGTGATTCCACAAATTAGGGGGAGGTAGAAATGTCTTTGTACCCTACAAAAGTGCAATCCAAGCAATAATATATATGATATAGAGTAATATTATTCTTAGTATGGAAGGATGTAGGGCATACAACACATTTTGCTAGTAACAGAAGAGCAGACTTCCAAAAGGAGTCTCCGGGAAGAGTGGGGTTGATAAGCGGTACAATGTATACAGAAGCACCCATTTCCAGACTGGCCATAATGGTACAAATGGTAGTAAATGTAATTTTGAGACATACAATGTATAGCAACAGAAACAACATACACCACCACCAAGAAGGACACGGCAAAACACTTGCGATCAAGTATCAATACCTGTTGTGGCAGTAACAGTTGAGGGAGAAGTTGTGGGAGAAGTTGTGGGCTTTGTGGTAGGAGTGGTAGGGACATGCAGCGTGGTGGTGGCTTCCTCAGGTTGGTAAGTTGTGCCAGGTAGATCTGTGCAAACAGATAGGTTGTAAGCTGCGATCCTGTACAGCATTTTCCCCCTTCATAATGTGGTACATTGATGCCTGATATATTGAAGAATGTTCATACTTGAAAAAGCTAACTACAAAAAATAAAACGTAATTCCTATAATTGCGAATCAAATGTAAACTGAAACTTATGCCAACACTGTGATTGTCATCACCAGTCTATCAAATCTGGTTACACAGTCCAGGAAGTGATAGTTCCTGTAGATGCTTTTAATCAAGCAACAGTTATCTACAACCAAAAGATAAACGAGTCACTAACTTGCCAATGTTGCAGTACAACAGTGGCACAAAGTTTACAATCTCCTCTTTGGTCTGTTGAAACTCTTGGTGCTGATGCCAAGATTGTGCAACTGTGCAACTGTGCTTCTGTGGACAAAGAGGAGGGACTCAAAATTGTCAGTTGTGGGCAACATTGCTGCTACAAGGCAACTGCAGCATATTATCTCACCTGTCATGCCCAAAGTGGAAGAGGGAGCTGTTGCCAGCTTTGTATTTGCCCTTGAGAAGGTACTGGCGTCCCCCGGCAAGTCTGTTGCCACAGGTGGCAGCCTGGTAGTTGCCGGCTTGGTTGTGGGTGGTGCAGGCGTTGTGGGAGTTGTCGGTGTTGTAGGTGGTACTGTTGTTGGTGCTGAAGCAGAATATAATGGGATGTGAAAAGTAATGTTAAAAAATATCTACTGTTAATCCATCAAATCAGTTTTAAAAATACTTGGTAAAATCTTGCTTTCTGGGCCATGTAAAGTATTTCTTTACAAGAAAAATGTGTTTCCTCGATGAAATCTTAAACTCTCATTCTCTGCAATCTGTTTCAAGTGTAATGAACATGTCATGGGTTTTTGGCAAGATAATCAATAATCATCCCCTATAATGCATCACTACAACATGCTATTCTTTTACTGTCAACAATTTAATTTCAAGAACACAAGTGTATGATGTATGAAAAAAAAAACTTGAGGTATGGTATATTCACATTTAATAGAAGCCCATTTTTTTCAACTGTCATACAGGGCTACATCTTATGTAACGCTTTTGTTCATTTACTGCAAAAGAGAATGACTGAAACCATAACAAACATGTGACTAACAGTATACAAAACATAAATTCCTGTATTTCCTATCGCTTGTTATTGAATAATGCAAATGAAACTGCCAAAAGAAATATTTAAATATCAAGAATCGTTAATCCTCCCACTGATGCAAAATCAGAAGTAGTGTTAACTTCTACTAGGACAGGATAGTCCAAACCCTCTACACACAATACACTCTACGAGTTATGAAACAAATTACTCAAGCTATGAAAAAGGAAAGAAAAAGGTTTAGACAGATTTATCCCGCCAAACTATCACACACTTTGAACAGGGCCCAATAGTTTCCCATAGATTACAAGTCAATAAAACCCACATAAATGTTTTTATAGTCTACTTGTATTGAAGACAAGAAACGTCATTGAAAATTTTACAGAAAGAGTTTTGTCCCTTGCTACCAAGCGATAGCTAGACTATAAGAGCTCACTACACTGTCTTACTCACCCAAAATAATTTCCCACAGATGGAAGAAGTTTGGGAAGAGAGAGAAAGATAGTAAGAGACAGCAAAAGAGAGAGAGAGAGAGAGAGAGAGAGGAGGAAGTAACATGTCAATCAATTTGCTCATCCAGAAACAGGACTGGCACAGCGATATTAGATCTCAGTTCTATGAAAGTGCGCTACTGAGTGATTGTGCGAGTCAAGGAAAAAAAAATGTATAAAATATCATATTAGTTCTACCATATCCCATTCATGTCTGGTGCAGTTTCTACCAAAGTTATCATTAAAAAGAAGAAAAATGTCAGTGGAATTTAAAAAAACAAAAAAACTTGCCATATATTAGAAATATCTCACCAAATTATCAATTATCTGCATATTAGAAATACCTCACTATCCCCATAATTATGAACTATTAAATATGAATATAAGGTCAGTCTGCTTTTTGATGATTGTTATGATCCAATCAATTTTGTTAGGGAGGATACCCTTATTACAATTGCTCATGAAATATCCCATTTTGCTGTTCATACAGGTATACTTTGAATGAGGATTTTATTCCACATGTTGGTTTCAGTACACATATGACATGAGGAAAAGATTGGCAATGTATTATCAACATCCAAAGTACTCTATTAGCTGTATCTTGATGTAGCTAGTGTAATATGTTGGACATAGTCCATTCATTATCTATCTCTTCCTCTCATCTTTTATGTCTATGTTTGTGTGCATAAACTAGTAATATAATAGATAACTATATATATAATTATATATACACATATATAACATATAATATATGATATATAATATATAATATGTAATAAACGGATAGGTATTTACTTATTTCCATATATATTCATGTTAGTTGGTACAATCTCTAACCATGCACACAGTAATCAAAGGACTCTTTCATGCAGTACAGTGCATGCTGCTATTAGTATGCTCTAAAAACTATACACACATCAACCACCAAAAACAAATTAGTAAACTGCATAACAATAATGGCCAAAAAAAAATATATCAGCATGAGCATCCATATCAAAACCACTGAGAGAGACAGAAAAATATCGCACTATAGAGCATTTATGTGTGACCAAGAAATGCATTCTAGTGCAGCACATCCATATTGCTGAGATATTAATATCCCGCCACAAAAGTGCATATGTACACAAACTGCTCAAAAAAGAATGTGACTAGAAATGCATTGACTACAAAAGCACATCTTAAAAGTGAATCAATATAAGAAGTCCTTATTAAAAACAAACACATATGTGCAACTGTGTGAACTAAATAAAAGATTTGTGAAACAGAATTATGATAACTTTTCAATAATTAAAAAGAAAGACATGATGTACTTCAATAGCAATAACTAGGTACCAGTCCTCAATTGCAACCAGGTATGATATTCAGAAAATATATGTTGATTATGCAGTGCAGTTTACCTCTCAATAGCAGTTCATTTGAATAACTTCTGATAGGGTTTTTTTTTCATTCCAAATACAAATATCTAGCTATACAACCTCACTAAGAAAAGAAGTAAAGTAGATATGTCTCCAACCAGCAATTCACTAAATGCATGTATCTTTTTCAAAAGTAAGAGTATGGTGTGCAATATATTCTGCTTGTATATCTTGCAATATTATTTCTGCACAATTAAAAACATAACAATTGTGATTGTCCCCATTAAAAAAAGAAATCAAACAAACTAACAAACAAAGTCTACTTTGGACTAATGCCAATTGGAAAAGTAATGCACACTGGTCTTCTATAGTATACAATTTCTCACTGCTTCATTTTTAATTTAATCTTCTTGGCAGATATAATTATTTTTTATGTTTTAACTGCTGCATTTTACTAATTCTGTACACTGACAACTTATTCTGATATTTGAAAGGTTGCATGTATGAGGCCTGTTACGAAAATACACATAAACAAAGCATCATGACAATATCAGCACGCTAAGTAGGAAACATCGAAAAAAAAAAAAAAAACTTACTACACACACATATAGCACACATGTAAAATTCCAAACAAAAAGGAGCACAATCTAAATAGACATTGAGGTCTATGACAAAATGCATATAGTTTTCAAAATAGTCTCATGGAAGCTCAAAACGCCTTAGCTATGAATTGTACATTGAGTGTAATGCTTGAAATTATGTTTACATTATATATAAATCCATATCTGTGTTTGTTTGTTTTTCTTGCTAAATTTGACAGTGGCTCTCATATATACAGTTATATATCATTTCTTCTTAGCACAGAATATCTAAACTCATGCAAAACAAGGAGAAATGTTAAAGATTGAAAAAGAGAGAATTTGTCTGTATCTTTGCAACAATCAAGGCCACACATACAGAGAGAATAGAGAGATATTTACAGACGATGGTACAAGGCAAGGGTTGCGTACACACTATAAAGTATTGAATATAGAAGAATCACTGCCTGACTAAAAGAGGAAGGCATATAGACTATGAACCTCAGACAAAAAAGGGAATAAGACATAGGAGAGGTGAGTCAGCTTGTACGGTTTACAACTGAATTTCAGACTTCTAATCTGTTACAAGCATACTATATGGATGGTCCTATTCACAAATGCTTTCATTACTGCAATGTTTGGTTGTATCAGGATTTTTTGGGGGGGATTTCAGTGCACACACAAGTTATTTAGATTTTTTTTTTTTTTTTTGGGGGGGAGACTATAAATTTTCAGTTTCTCTAAATTATGTGGATTTAAAACTGTACTTTAGCAAAGTATTTACATCATTCTTGGTTTTACCATGAGGTTTCAAATATGTTACATCTTTAAGTGATTTCATGTGCAACAATCACAGAATAACAGATCTAACAGGCTGGAAATAATGTCGGTGACTTTTAAAGAAACAAAAATATTCTCTACAATACTCAAAGACAATGGTAAGCCCACTGCAGGGGTATAGCTACAAGTTACATTAGCCAGGTTTGCCATTCCTCTCAATATAAATGTTATAGGAAAACTTTACATTATAAGCTTTCTGTATACTAGATTGTATTTGTACAATGGCGAACAATTCTTGAATTTTCAAATTCAGATATGTTCTACAAAATCGCGTGTTGGGCCATACCCTATCACGAGTTATGCAACCAAACCAGGATAGTTCATAATAGTGGACAATGTTAAACCAGAAATCATATACATACTTAAGATTACAGGAAATTCACAATGTGGTTTTTTTTTCTCTTTTTTTTTCTCTCTCTTTTTTTTTTTTTTTTTTGGTGGAAGCATAGGGGAAGGACTCCTTCACACAGAAGCTTATAAGTAAATAGGTGAGGTAATTCCTTGTCTAGTCTTCTTAGGCCAGAGAAGACAAAAAAGTGAGATGGAAGATCTCTCCTTCTCGACTTCTTGGGTCCGAGAAGGCAAGAAAGTGCGAAATAAAATATCATTTGTCGCCTTCTCACCTCCTCAGAACTGAAAATCAAGAAGATAAGAACTTACAACTCCCTTTTTGTCTTCTTGGATCACAGTCACCGAGACGAGGAGATCTCACATATTGCCTTCTTGCTTTCTCAGGCCTGATAAGTTGAGAAGACAAGATCTTAGGGCCTGGTCCCATTAGCATAACCATTAGGAAGATTTGCGTATGAATTGTAAGTAAAATAGGTTCATATTCGCCAAACATCCGCAACCAAAATTTCATAGCGCAGCTCAAAAATGCTGGCAACAGAAAAACGGGCCTCTGCGGATAATTGTGTACGTATGCGGATGTTGGTCGACTCAAACAGGCATGATTTCATGAATATTGCGGATGTTTAATGAACATAACCAAATTTTGTGTGCAATTCATAAGCAAAGCTTCCTTAACACCAGTGGGACCGGGCCCTTTCTCGCATCCTCACAATTTCGGACCCTAAAAATGTTGAGAAGGTAAGGAACTATGTCATCTTCTCAGTAGCACTTTCACATAAGCTTCTATACTTTCACATGTGACAGACAGACAGAATTTTTTATTTTCACATCCGAGAAGGGGGAGCATGATTATACTCACGTGCTGGCTTGCACTCGAATAACACTTCGAGATATTTTACAGTGCCTGGGCATGCGTCCCCGAACTCTTCAACGGTTGTCAGTATCGCACACCAGGGACGTTCATTGCACCTGTTCAGTGAGTTGGATGGGGGGTCAAGGTTAGAACAACCACAAAAAAAAAAAATCAAACTAATACATCACATGCATTTTTCTCTTTTTGGCTGTTGTTTTAATCTGATTGAAGGCATAATGTGACAGCATATCAAGCAGTGTAATCAAAAGTACGTCAACCACAAAAAAAAAGAAATAAAAATATGATAAAGAGAAAAAAAAGGGGAAGGCGACAAAATAAACTAATGCAGATCCGGGACGTCCTGTCTGCTGCTGAAACGGGAAGGTTAGGCTGAACAAAGCAATGTCGTGGCTACAATGTCTTGTGCTGCCATGCTCTGATGCATTCATACTCACCTCCATTCAACTACTGCGGCTGGGGCGACGATGTTTGTACATCGTCTTGCTACTTGGAGGTTAATAACATTACAAGCAGTGCCTAAAAAATAGGTCCAAATGTACTGACAGTTGGAGAAAACTTGAGGAGAGCAACATGAAGGCATGTTGCTATTAATGTTCACACTTTCTTCATCTACTGTTTAAATTCTCAACCCTGGTTCTTCAAAATTGAGTTGACACACCACGACGTTAATGCCTAAATGTTAAAAAAGGCTTCTCCACACTAAACTTAGGAGTGATCTGGCGATTAATTTGAATTGGATTCTAAGATAATATACACCACAAAACATTTTGCTGTTGTTATGAAGTTGGCACATTCATATTTTTGACAAATGACAAAAAAGTGAATTAAAAAAATTGAAATACTGATTACACTGATACAAACACTTGTAAGAATAAATATCATTGGACCAATTTTGCTGAAATGAATATTGTGTCTAATGACATGGCCCAGGCCCTTCGTACCTATACACTACAGTGCTCATGCAGAGAAGTGTTTATGTACATTAAGAGAAACAGTGTGTATAATATGTGTGTGGGTGTGTACCTCTCTTACTACAACTCTACAACATTAAGAGCATATTTTAATCCAAAAGAAATAATTCTTCACAAAAATGGCCTTGTGTTTTAAATATCTCTATAGGATGTGTATTTTCAGTGATATTTGAGGACTGCCTGCCCTATACGAGATGGGGTTCCGCAGAAATCAAACACGTTGTAATGTAATGTAACTGTGTGTTGAAGTATTACAGCAAACCATGGAAGGGTTAGATTTTTGAATTAAAGTTGTCAGTTATCTTCACAGTTTTATGTAGGCCCTACTACCACAGGACGTTGGGGAAAACATCTGTAAAGGTTTAGACAGACCAACGGATCTGACTTAAAACTGTCACATGTTGAATTTCGTAATGATAAAAGAAAAGAAATTACTTTAACATTGTCACTGATTTATCGCTTGTGGCTGAAGGTAGGGAAAAAAGTCATTAGTGGTTAGTACAGTGCATGCATAGACAAGTTTGCAGAGAATTGACGTGCCTACAGGTATAGATTAGTAGGCTATTGGCTACAAGAAAGTTACAGGGGGTCAGTTCTGACTCTGATTTGAATTAGTAATTTAACAAGAATCAGGAGATCGCATTCAAAGTGCAGGTCATAAAGCAGTCACAATACAAAGTGCGTTGCAATCAACCCGCCATGCAAATCTACAGTCGGACGATTCTGTCGCTCCGTTATTCCGGAGGCGCTCTTCATGCATGCAGAGGGCGCCAGCTAGCTGACCACCCGAAACAGAGAGCGAGCAGCATGCTGTAAAGACCCAGCGCAAGGCCGTGCTCCATGCGTTAGAGGTCGCATCAGTTCATTGGAAGGAAAGTTGGGTTACCATTCAGTTTCTCTCTTTCCATCTATATCTTCTTTTCTTTTCTTTTTTTTACTCACTCGGTGGCCGACACCGGAGTTTCACCTCAAGGAATTTTGCAGGTTCTTCCGGGCAAGGGTTGCCGAATAATTGCATGGTGGCGTGGATGGTGCAGTGGCCACGATTATTGCAACTGGAGAAAGTAGGATGGACAGAAGGTGCAATTGGGGGTGGAGGACAGGGGGAAAGGAAGATCATACCAAGATTTCTGTTATTCCAGAAGGGGAAAAGTCTGAAGAAAGAGTCTGGGTTTACTGGGGGGCGTAATCACATATAGTTTTCTCTTAGACAGTGAAGATTTTTGTTTTTTTCAAGATCAATTATGCTGTGGAAAGGGTTGGAAAAGAAAGCATATTACAGTACAATACAATACAATACATGAACATACACAACCATTCAAAATCTGCTTCTGCTGCATAGTGTATGATATCACACACTTTTCACATGCACTCACAGATTTTGTAAGCTGATGTCATATACCAATACAAAACATTCATAGCTCTATAAACTGTCACTTATGCTCCCAGAATACTGAACAGTTGAAACAGATATAGATAGGGCCCATATGTATTGCCATCTTTACAAATAATGTTGTATATTCTACCACACAACAGTATACAGATCTAATAAAAGTTATTTATCATATGTTCAAAGTTACTATTCAAACCAAACTGCAGAGAATAAAATACACATGTCCTAAGTCACTAAATTGTTGCACAACACCATTCAGAGGAATGTAAATTTCAACCATACTGAAGATTAATTAGCAACATGTCCTATACAAATATATTTTCATATTACAACTTCTACTTCTTCAAATCTTCTATTTACATTTGTACCTACAATGTATTTCTTATCTTGTCTGTGAACCACTGTTGTAATGGTCAATTATTTCTCTTTTTTCCAGGACATTCTTTGTGGATAATCTTCAGGGCAAGGAAAAAGTTGATTAATAGTCTTTTAAAAGGGAAGAGAGTGGATACCGTTAATTGCGAGCATGTTTGTAAGGGGGAAAAACGAGGGAGGGGGTAATTTCCAATGCTTGATGGACGCGAATAGAGATCAGGGCTTGTTATACATGAGAGACAGGCAAAGCAAACCAAAAGAAGGGGGGGAAAAAAGAGAATGCCTTCAAACCACAGTCATGAGCACTTCCAGTGACAATCAAAAGTTTCAAAAAGGGCCAGAAAACTATTGCCCCTGACAGATAGTCTTGAAAGTAAGAATGTTCCAAATGGCAAAAAATGCATTTATAGATAGATAATTTGTCAAGTATTATGTATACTATGTACAAGCAATTTGTAATCCTTGACAAATTCCCAGAAGTCATCTTACAAGAACATTTCTCTATTGTCTGCCTAACAACTCCATGTCTATTATCGTGGTTAAAGGTTTGAATAGATTGCAAGATAGTATCATGGATATTTCTTGCACTTGCCCAGGTGAGCATTCAGGCAATTGAAGAAGGAACCCATACTCTGAATAGGCAAGCACCCATTCATTTTACCTGCCAAATAGTGAGATTTAGTAACCCAAAGCAAGTAAGGAAGTGGGTTTGTACCACCTTGGAATGAAATAACATTGAGTTATTTCACTGACTATTAAAAGTACAGTAAAGTCATAAATATCATTTTCTGGACTTAACACAATCTTACTGAATGCATTGACAAATTACTGCCTGTCGTATTTCCCTTTTCCTAAACAATTCTCATTACTGAGACATACATTTTTGTACTTAAAAAGAAGAAAGAGATGATTTGTACAAGTATATGGTAATACATTTTTCAATTCAATCTCAAAACATGCATTGCTCGGAGATGTTGCACATCTTTGGGTCTGCCCAAGAGAACTCATCTATTTCAAATCAGCACTGCGCTGATATTAACCTACAGAAACACACAACTGCTCTAGGCTACTTCATGTACATCAAAATGAAATCCTGCAGCAATCGATGCAGAACAGATCAGCGGCAAGCTATAAATAATTTCAACTTATATGAAAATGTGTCGAGAACAGAGTCAGTTCTTTCAGGAGAAATGTTTTAGATGTGACATGATGTGGATATACCCTGAAGTTATTGTTTTTACATTAACTGGTAATGTAAATAGAATACAGCGGAAACTGCATTAAATTATTTGTCAATATCTTTCTTTATTCTATCTAGATTTTTTAGCCAATTTCATATATTTTATTAAATAAATGGACAAATATGTATTGACAAATTAGACAGCGAGCAAAGCAACCCACAGCAGCTAAAAGATAATCTTAATTGAAAATAGTGCTCAATCCAGATTTTCTGCCTTACAAGGGAATTCACTCATAAAATCATAAACTCATTGCTATAGAGGAAATATCAAGTTAAATACTCATCCATCAAGTGACCTAATTCATTACACAAGTACACCAATCATCTCTCTCTCTTTCCTTGTAGCAAGAGACATGTGTGTTAATCAAAACAAACGAGCAATTAATTTGCAGAGGACGGAAGCCATGGCAGCCAACAAGCTTACAGTTACATAACATTCTGAAGGGCATTCTGCGACACAGTTTTTTGACACAGACAGCTAGACATCACAGAACAGGACAACTTACAAAATTATCTAGAGAAATCTTTCAAAAATTATCTTTCTTTGCACAAAGTTACCATGAAACATACAATTTTGCGTTATAGGAATCACTTAGAAATTGAATGTAAATTTGAGTTCTGAAATGGTTCGGTGTATAACATCTTGCTCAATCTTTTTCTTGTTTGACACATCAAATTCATGGTGAGGTGATTTTTGTTGCCTTTCTTTCAACATCAGTGAATAAAGTTAAGTTGTAAGCTGCATTACACCTTTATGACTCAGGTGATCTCTCGACTCATCCTAACTATGGGGAACATACAGGCCAAGCAAATGAAAATTGATCTGATAACATACAGGTAATTCCCAGAACTTTGAACCGCTAGTATGTCAATATTCATCTTTGTACTTACAAAAGAATCTATACAGTCATGTCAATGTAAACTATCAGTAAACAGTCGAGTCCATACACCTGTTGTCAAATGTGGAAGTGGATGTCAAAGGTCAAATGAGCTAGGACAATGAGTACATGTAAATAAGTTACTGCCAAGGAATTATTCCTCTATGGAAATATTATATTTTGAAGGTAGAAGATGCCAGGTAGCAATGCCTTTAGAAATTTACCTGTTACTTATTATGTTCTGACAATAAAGTGGTGCATGTTATAAATGAAAGATTTCTTTAATACATGTAGTATACATTGTATGTCCCATGTAGTCATTCATTCTTGCTTGCTCTACATTACTTCCCTTTTTCCCATCTGCCAAAAAGTATTTCAGTAGGTATAAAGTTACTTTCTCGTTGTTATTGATGTATGGATGTACGCTCTTTTCACAAACCAGAATTGTAACTGGCCAGTCAACAGAATGATATCTACAATTGTATATCATTGGTTGCGATAAACTTTGTCACAATATTTGTAACATGGTTTCTTTCAATTTACCAGAATAAGTCACAGTAAACATTACTGAGGACTACTCTATAAACTATACGAATCTAGCATAAAACAAAAATCTGATGATAAATTAGTGAACACTAGTACTGTACAGTTTCATCTAATAGGCAAAGTGCTTCCTGTTGCTAGGATAAGTACAACAAATGCATCTAAAAAGAATGTTTAATATAAGAAGCAGTAACACCCACAAGCTCATGAGCACAAAAGACAATTGACATACATGGAGTCGTTAATTCAGAGTAAAGAGAGTAAAATCTTACTGACATTTTTACCAGTTCATGTTCTTCATGCCTCATAGTGACTGAGGCAGAAGTGAAATACCACGCTGAATGGCTTTAATTAAGTGACCAGAAACAATTTTGATATCTTTAGCCAAAATTTCAGCTTCTGTTTTTAGGTCTGTTTGCAGCATTAAGAAACTGCATGGATTGGGTCTGAATGAATAATCATACCATCATTGGCTGTGAGAGAGAAAATTAATTTTTACCCAAGTATAGATTTTGGTTTGAAGAGGAAGATACCAAAATGTGTGAATATTTCTTCATTTTCACAATTTATGAATTGGCCACTGAAAATAATGTTCGGCTTTCATACTAAAACCTCATTTTGCTGCAACTGGAAAGTTTTGAAATGTTTATTTGAAACATGAAGATGTAAGAGTTTTGGGGTCATAAGTATGTTCATTTGTATTCTGGCAGTCTAAAGATCGTATTACAAGTACAGAAGGGGATTATTATCAATGTCTACTAGATGATTACAGTCATATATCCCTGCAATACGTATGATTTTTTTTCTTAATTTCTAAAACTTTAACTATTCAGGAGCTTCAATGCACTGTTGATACCCATATGGCAGTCTACAAATAATAGACTACTATGATTCTCTATTCCCTGTAATAATATTGTCCTGGTGCATGAAGCATATTTGCCTTTTATTCGTCACACATTACATCATGTTTTAGTGCTATCAGTGTTTCAGAGAGAACAAATACAGAGACCTCCCTCTCTCTATATATTGGCAAAATAATAGCCTTTCATCTACAGCGGCCTTCAAATTCGGCTAGTGTAAAGTCTATCTTAAATTCCCGTCTCTGTACATTGTATGGGTTCTCATCAAATATTTGATTTTGGAGAGGAGACCTACTCACCCTATGAATCACTCCCTTTCGAACCACTCTAGCATATTTAATGTAAAATTTACATTGCAAGAATAGATTGCTGTACTTTATCCTGTGACTACTTTTGTGCAAGTTCCGTTCTATCACAAATACACCGTATGCATTAAGGTTTTGTAGATGTGAGCATGGTTTCCAATAGCTATAAAGGGGGAGTCTTTTTCTTATTTTTCTTCAGATATCCACAAAATTTATTTGTTCCTGGATCACGGGTTAATAAAACGTTCACTTCAGTCCCTGCTTATTCAGGGTGTTTAACACAGTGAACCACTATCGGGTGAAGAAGTAAAGGCATCGCCAAGCAGGATCGTAATGGCTACATATTGATGTGGTTCTCTTTCAGTGTATATATAATGTCATAAGCAAAGTGTGAAGATAGTGCAGTTCTTCCATCCTTGCGTTATCGTTAAGTGTGCGGTGCACATCAATTTTTGCTATTTTGTGTGTTAATAATGTGCACCCTCTCTTCTTATAAGGAAGCAACAGTAAATCTTAATTCATACAAAAAAAAAATATTGATCTTATACATAAACACATATACTCATATATTTAATGTAAAAAATTGGATCTACTTGTATACACACAGATTTTTGCATGGGAGCTCTCAATGTGAGCAGACATCACTGCGATAAACCAATAGTAGGCTGTACTCGGTGAAAACCATTTGTTTATAGTGAATCACACACTCTTCTGTAGTGTCTGAATGATTAATATCACTGTTGTCATACTCCCCTCATGAAATCATACCATATTTTACCCGACCGTATGGAACACTTCATCATCTTCACAAATAGAAAAGCCTTGTACTGAGAGAACAGTGCATATGAACTAAGAATAGATGCACTAGATTCATCCAAAGTTATGAGGCTATTCAATACTTGAAACATTCTACATGTATCTCTTTTGGAAATATGATAATATCACTTTGATTCAAAAACATTTGTGACCCGCTACAACAAAAGGATCTGAAAGTCGGGGGAGGGCAATTTTCTGAAAATGGCATGGCATTATTCCCTTACTCTTCTTCTTTAATTTCATATAGCACAACTCATATAAGTACTCGGTTGCGGAGATATCGATGATTTTATTAGCGCATGTCAAGTGGTTGTAGAGATCAGAGTTTCGAGAAAAACGGCTTCAAAGTTTTCGTTCAGGCGCTATCGTGATCAAGGAGAGGCGAGACAGTTTTACCGCTTGACAATAGAAGGTATGCTCCTAGCGACCTCCGCCAT
Organism: Diadema antillarum; assembly: GCF_040938485.1. Classification (NCBI taxonomy): domain Eukaryota; kingdom Metazoa; phylum Echinodermata; class Echinoidea; order Diadematoida; family Diadematidae; genus Diadema; species Diadema antillarum. Next base: position 2,090,461 of record NW_027270992.1, on the reverse strand, counting down.
GTTCATTCAAGCTTAGCGCCAGGGGTCCACGCACGACCAATCAGTGATAAGGATGCCACGCATTGACCAATAACATCTTTCCCTCATTGCTAGGGGCGGAGTCTAGCTGTGGTGCTAAATCCAAATCTTCGGACACGATTCTGTTACGTTGAAAGTCGGAAAATCATGGCCCAGAAAAACGCTGATTTCTTGCCTTTCCTTTGACCATTTAGCTTCAAAATTTCGGCAGATGATAGACAAAACATTAGACTACAAAATAATGCCAAAAACAGAAATCTGATTGTTTTGACCAATTTTGATAATGTGACTTCAACCTCGATTTTCTCGGCTCAACCGTCAGTGACTTTAGGTTGTTGTAGCGGGTCATATTTATTCCCTTGTGTACATGAAAAGGGATAAATATTCTAAGCCAGCGGTGACACAGTGCATGGAATGAAAAATGAATATAAAAATTGTTTTGGCTCTTGTGATATCGTGGGTCTTAGAAATCCACACGAATGGCTAATAGTTCAAATTCTGATTTAGAGAATACATCTCCATGAAGCTAGATTCTGAATTTTTTTTTTCTTCATGATCAATTTTAACTTGAAAGCTACTATATGTCCCTATATGCGACATCAGAACAGTTGATTTGTCTGCATTGTGACCATTGATGATGCAGTAATGAGGAATATCATTCCTGTGAGGTGTGTAGCTGTTTTAACACATTTCTTTAAACAGATTTGTACACATGAATGTATTCCAACCAAATTGGCTGTCTATTCACAAAGATTTCAGGTATTCCAACAGGAGGGGGAGGGGGGGGGGGGGAGGAAGTTCACAAACTGGTTGCTCTAATGGATTCCAATTCCTTTACTTCCACATTCTAATGTCTAGTCTCTTGCCTATCAGAGCAAATATTTGAAACGTTTCATTTACAACGTTTAATACAGTGTAGGTGATCTGTTGCATGGAATCATTTAATCACCAAGAGAATTTGCAAAATCTTTACATACTTATTCTATCATCATTATGCCATTGTACAGAGCAATCTGCATGAAAAGAGATGTATGACTTGTACGTATCCACATACATACATACAAAACTACAAAGTATGCAAACACACACCCACATATTATACATCATACATAGATACAATAAGCAGGTTCTGCTGCCTTCATATTCAACACAAAGAGAGTGCATCATACAAGATACCGAGGGAATGATGCTGATACTAAGTACAACCACAGTCAAACCTGTCTATAGCAGCCACCCAAGGAAGACAAAAAAGTGGTCATTACAGACAGGTAGCCACTATTGACACTAATGACAGGGGTTTTGACACAGCTTTTCTCAAGGTGAGGAAGGGATTTTTTTTTCTCTAGTGGCCATATATGGCAGGTGACCACTATTGAAAGACAGGTTTGACTATATTCTGATATTTGACACTTTGTATTTGAAATATATTTCAGAAACATCCAAGATACAAATACAATGTAGAAACAAATGATATATTTCAAATTAAAAGAGATTAGTCTTCATAGATACAGATGTATCCAGAGGGAAATAGAAAAAAAAAATTCTGACAGGTAGAGGAAGATAAACCCACTCTTTGGATACAGTAACTTTAACACTCCTATCACCTCTTGATTTCTCTGTTTTTTACCAGAAAACACAGCTGGGAGGTTCTGGCATGAAGAACCAAGATTTCTATTCATAGTCAAACAGTTTTACTGGATAACAAAGTAACTCAGGGTCTGATTGTTGAGTGATTACTAGCCATTAAAGTGCAACCAGAACCTCAATACATCTTACACTGTATGTGCAAAAGCAGTTCATCAATCAACACGATATCAAAGTGTGAGTATACAAAAATGTACATCACGATACTTACGCAGTGGCGACGATATCCATCGTATTCTCCGACCTGCAGTCTGTGGTGAGGACAGGACCATTTACGCAGGTTACATTGTCCACACGGCCGAAGTTGGCGTCTGCTATAGCGATGACCAGACCCGGCGGACAACGCAAGTCCATAGTGCTGTCTTCGCAAACGCTGGTGTAGTACAGATGAGCTTGTCGTCGCACTCTAAGTCTAGGACTCCCTTCTGTGTATTAAAACCGAACATGAGAGGGGGATGCAAAAGAAAAATTGAAAATATGAATCAATGAATGTTTTTGACTAACATCTTGAACACATGTAATTTTGAGTGACAATTCATGTGTGATCTTTCCTTTTAACCATCTAACTACTGGTATATATAAAATGAATCATATCTTGACTTGCTCAAGGTTGAATGAATATGCCAGTAAATCTACACACTGAGTATCTATAACTCTCCAGTGTTGATTAAAGTCAACATACTGAGAAGTTAAGATCAACATTTTTATTAAGCCAAACACTTACTTTTAAGATTCAACATGATGCAATGTTTGACCCAAACTGACAAAGAAACAATGTAGGCAACAAGCTGACATTTACAGATTTCTGCAAATAAACACAGATGTGGGCTTGGAAGCATATCACTCTGGATGGATGGTCATTTGAGATTCAATCACCTTGGCTGCAATAAGTAATATCTCCTCTTCACACAAAGGACAATTTGATAGTCTAAGAGTCTTTTATCATCTCAGACAGACTAGAAACCACAAGGAACTTAAAATCTCTTTTCAAAGATCAATACCATTCACATTCATATATGGTTTCTAGAAAATATGAAAATTATAACAATATTGAATAAGTTCCATACTTCAGTCTGTAAACATGAATATCTTGCAGCAATTTTTCTTTCAGTATGAATTATGATGTTGTGTGATATAGCAAAAATATGGGGGAAAAGTATTACTTGCAGTTACCACAAATTTACACTGTAGTCCACATAATCTTTGGCTACAGCTGGTAACATGTCTGAAGTGAAGTACAATGTAAGCAAAATTAAACCACATCTAATAGTTGTTGGGGTGTGGATATAAAAATAGCATGTGAAATTTTCTCTCGCACAGTGATCACAGGCGCAAGTCCTGTTCAGAACAACAAGGCTATTTATACATATTTACCATCGCTGGAGTTAAACCCTTCTGGCACTGGCCACATGCCATCATCTTTGACTTTAAGGAGCGCGCACCATGATGTCACCCTAAATTAACAGAGCTTATCAAAATTTAACGCTGCTACCAGCGGTAATCTTCAACTCTTGGCTTTGCACACGCTACGTGTACTTGTGAATCATTGAGTCTTGAAGTTGTGGCCGAGCTGATTGGTGAATCTGTTCATTGTGTGGTTTTCGGGTCAAAACTCCATTTTCAGTCATGTTACCAATGTGGCAGCACTGCCATTCATGTGTGAAGCATAGTAATTGTCACTGAGTAATGATTTTAGTAAAATTTGTGACTCAAAATCAACTGCATTACAGACATGTACATCAGCGACAATGCTTCGTAAGTCTGTTTAAGAAATAATATTTATAGACACACTCAGTTACTCATATTCAGATGCTCCCATAAATTAATAATAAATGTGTAGGAAATCATGCAGTGTTGCCTTTTTTACAAAGTCTCCTAGAAATTTTGCACAGACAACTTTGCAGCTCTTAAAATAGACTTGGGGAGCAACTCTCACCAAATCTTCATCATTGATTTTTAATACAATTATTACAATAGAAGAGCTGCACATTAAGATGTAGACTAGAAACATACAAATGTCTGCACAAGTTTGCACTGGGATTTCTTCAGATGCATCCAACATTGGTCAGTAATCAGAATGACTACACAGCAGTGTTTTTGCTCACTTTCAGATCTTGGGATGATCCATGTCACATGCCTTCAAAGCATTACTATGGCAACAGTAACAGAGCACTGTAACCATAGTTACTGGCACTATTTGCAGCAACAAAGGATCACTTGTAGGTTGGACGAGTTGATGACCAAGGGTAACGGAGATGTCGTAGACCTTCACTATCACATGCTGGCTCGTCTGTCATGCTAACAATTAAGCAAGGTGTTGGCTAGGGGTAAATAGTACTAACATCAGTCTAGAGGTTTGTCACTTAAGGGGGGGAGGGGTGTCCCCCTAATCTATGACTATTTCAGGAGCAAAATTGATTCATCAATTTAAAAGGAGAAGAGAACGCTGGCAGAAGATCAACAGTGATGACCTACAGATCATCCTGTGAGTCAGTGACAGCAGAGAAGGGGGAGGGGGGAAGTGGGGAGGGGGGCCGAGCATTTCAGCGGGTCCGCATGTCACTGTCGGATGGTCACGACAGGTAGCGGTGCGACACGTGCGGGCGACAAGGTGTCCTAACTCGAGCTGACAGATTTGTGGCAGGAACATGATTTCCTCGACAAGCTTGCAGACATGATAAAATGAGTAAAGTGAAGGCAATCAATTTTTTTTCTGTTCTCAGGATTTCTTCAAAAAAATATTCCTGTTTTTCAATTTGATGTGTCAGTTTTCACCATTTGCTCTAAGACTCCCTACTGGAGCATTTCTGTTCCACCAAATTATTTCAGGGTATGACACACACACATTAGAGTTGAATAGTGTGCATGAAAACAAAACAACAAAAACAAAAAAAAACCTCTTTTTCCTACTTTGATCTATGATATTCATGAGTTGCTTTCTCACCGTTGCTTTAAACCTCTATTTTGAATAATTGACACATGGCACTATGAAGATGAGGATTTGACACCATCTTCATAGATTTGGGACTTACACCCTTTGGGGTAACTCGGGACTTACACCCTTTTGGTTGGCACCAGATGAGTGGGTCGCATCTGAAGATCAACAACACTGATCGAGGATTCCATCTGCCCCCCTTTCTAGGGGCAATGTCTTAATATGGACATGACTTCTGCCTTGGTATACTGGGTGACATGGCACTTTTTTTTTTCTTTGGGTATCACAATTATTATGTAATCAGGAGATGGTGTTACACTTCCTCATTGAAACTCTCTTTGATTGCCAGAAATGTGAATTCAACAAACAGACGGACTACATGCTGACAGCAGAACGAAGACTGTCGGTAACATCAGGGCCAATTCAACAGGTGCACAAATGTTTGGCCATTTGCATAATCTTTACAATGTGTACATGCCAAAACCTAGTACCTTCTTGGCAGCATGTGAAAATTATAGGAGTGTATCCCTATCATGGAGACACAAGCAAAAACAAAAATACGAAATACATCTTGTCTCATGGATCTTTAATATGGAAACGCATGAAGATATACAATGCAGAAGAAATAAACTTTAAAAAAAAAATGTAATGAACAGCCTCGATCAATACCAGTATACTTTGGAAGCTGATGAAATCAATGAGCAGTGCAAGTATTTAAAGGGTGTGTATAGTTCTGGTCGAGGTGAGGATTTAGCTTTTAACATTTTGCGAGATATTCAGAAACCACTCTATGAGATGTCAAAGAGCATGCAATTCTAAAGGGTATCAAAAGTTTATTTGATGAAAATCGGTTTTGAAATGGCTGAGATATCCAAAAACAAGGTGAAACAAAGAGATCTTAATAAAGTTGTGGCCTGTCGCCTTTTATTATTATCACTTTTTTGGATATCTCGGCCATTTCAAAACCAATTTTCATCAAATAAACGTCGAATCCTTCTTAAAATTACATGCTCTTTCATATTTCATAAGAGGTTTCTCATTATCTCACTTACAAATGTTCAAAACATGAATCCCTTACCTCAACCAGTACTGTACAGTCCCTTTAAGGAATTGCTTGTACACCTTTTACCCTATTCTAACTTCATGTTGATTTATTTTAGAATACTCTCAACACAAACAGAAGATAACATACTGAAAACACAATCCACTGTTTTCAGTTAAACCAACGAAGAGCAAAAGAGAAAGTACAATCTTGCCTGGGCGTGCAAGAATGATTACGAAACTGATATTTCAACCCTCTTGAAAACACTTGATGCCAACAGTAATAGTATGGAGTGCAGCCATGCAAATACACAATAAGCATGAATTCCGCTGCCTATTTACTCAAGGTTTGGATTCCAAAATAGGCTTTCTTCCACTCCAGATTGTAATGAGAGGAAAATAACAGCAGAGAAGGGTAGAAGTGTCGCTGACAACATGACACTTCATTTTAGAGGAGCAGCATGTTATACCTGCCACTCATTTCCTGAATCCTATTTGGTAGGCTCTCCAATGTAGGACTACTAGACGACTTGGATTTCATTGTGTTGTTACATGTACCCCTGCTGAGGCAGTTTTACCAACCTCCTCGGTTTTACTAGTGCAGTCAATCGTAGCACATATTTGCCAATGTTCGTTTGTCTGTATTTATTTTTCTGTCAGCTGTATTCCACAAAGACTTATAAAACAAATTTCGTTGAAAATTCAGGATAGGTCTGCTTTATGGTAAAAGGAACAGGTGACTACAATTTGGTGGTAAGCTCAGTCATGAGCTGGATCCCGGGAAATTTTTGAAGAATGCATGTACACAGTTCTGAAGCTTTAACGACCCCTTGGCCTATAGCAGAGGTTAAACAGTCTCTGAATGAGTTCTTGTTCCTTACTCTCTAGCTGATTAAAGATGCAACATTTTACAATTTTTTTTTTCATGGTTAAAGTGCATACTAACAGAGGATTAACATAAGTCTACAATATCTTAGAAAGATAAGTTGTTCTTCTAAAGGCACACAGGTAAGTCAATCAGAACCCTTGCATATATATTAAATACATGTATGTCATCCAAACAATTGTTTTTTTTCCTTGGCACTGCTTTGTTTTCTTCTACAATGTTATGCCCTTCAATTTTCCTTAATGAATGCAAATCTCTTTGTCTGACTACAAAGCACTTGTATTGTGGATATTTATCTGTGTGTCAATTTTTGGAAGTAATCATCTTAGGGGGAAACAGTCAAGATGCAAGAAGGGCGCCATAATCAAAACACTCTTGCAATTTGTGAGTTCAAGGTCATGAAAATGCTAGCAATCGAAGGGCATAATCCTGCCATATCATACACCAATTATCTGCAGTAACCCCCAAAGCATGTACATGTATCTCCCCACCCCCTCCATGATGGATAAATAATGCCGTGCTAACGAGCGGATTTCAACTGCACTGAGTATAGACTCTTAATGGGCTGCTTCCACTAATTACATTTGGGTAACGTGTATAAGGCACGATATGTTGAGAACTTTAACACTAAAATGGAGCGCGAGTATGGTGGCCACTGTTTTAATGCTGATGACTAAGCTTTCTGATCGGTATCTTTATGAAGATGCTGGTCTATTCCTCAGCATGTGGGACTATTAACTGAGAGAGAGAGACACTTAATCATGTTCGACCAAGAGTAAAGGACCGTACATAGGCCCAGTGGTATCGAACTGATGCTTGATGAATAATGTAAACACCACAGCACTGACTGTACATCATGGTGTTTGCACAGGCAAATTACGCCTATGATTGGCACGACCTTCATACATCATTCATAGCACACAGGTCATCTTGAGAAGAGTGCTATTGCCCTCAATGTCTCTCATGACACTACACATTTTCTCAAATGACGATCTTGTAGGCTGGTTTAGATCCTGTACTCTTCTGTACCAGTATCTCCATGCATGCAGGATTTTATAATTGTGTCTCAGGCATAAACTTGTACATATAAAGCAATAGACCAGTTTACTACCATTAGTTAGTTACACTTTCTAACAAAAGACTTTTCCTGACAAGAAAACATGCCAAAGGCTTGCCTAACATTGCAGCACCTATAAACACATACAAAATGCATGCCAGATCCATCACATGATTGAATTGTTAATGAACAGGTGAGTAAAAAAAGCTTGTTCCTAAATCATTAATGGAAAAAAAAAATATGCATAATTTCAAGTACGTATATTATCACCTAGTACTCATTTTATCAATATTGAGTAAGAATTTGTTTTCATATTTCAAAAATTACTTTTAAATACTATCACATCTGTATGACTTGCAGAATCATCAAAATATGAAGAAAGATATTCTTCACTGTATTTTATTCAGAAAGGTACACTCACTGATAATGGATATAAGAAATATTTGACATTTATAATGTAACTAACGCCCGAGTCTTCTCCAAGCAAGTTGCCTACTCATTCAAGAAAAGTACAGACTAATTTATAGGCCTATATACTGGATCATTTTTTTTTTAATTAGATTTTTTGAGCCTGATGTTACCATCATAATTTGATGAGAGGTGGCCCTAGATTACCAAATTGCAAACATGACAACAGGTAACAAAGACACTGACAATCTAAAGCCTAATGACAATGTCTGTCAGTAAAAAAAAAAAAAACAACAACAACAACAACAATTTTGTACAGTATGAACATTATAATATTTTTAAAAATGTCTAATGAATACCAAGAACAACTTTGCTTCTTTTTTTTCCCCCCAGAGAGCAATCTCACTGCTTCATACATGTGACATACAGTCACGGTCATATTCACTCATGTGACTTAAATGTTAAAAAGCTGTAAGCCTTACTGTATCATCAAATCATATGCGGTTCTCAGTCTCAGTAGCTGAAGACTCCAGATAACAATAATTAAAGGCATCATTTGCCATTTGCTGATGAAACAAAAACCTTGCTTTAGTGCTTCAAAATAGTTCTAAAATGTGAGTTAGGGATAGAGACAACCAATGTAAAAATGTTAATCAGTATAATCAATGTTAAGTATTGTTAGATATACAAAATGCAAACAACAGTTATAATTGTTTCTAGAATAAACCATCTACAGTTATGGTTTATTGAGAAAAATAGTGATATTTCCTTGTATTTGAGGCTTTATTGCAAAATCTTTATATGGTAGGATGTTTTGTGATACAACTGACCTTTTATGTAGCTCAAATGTGATAACTCAAACATATCTTAAATCACTGCTCCCAACAGTAAATACTTTTAAGGTGTGTGATGTTGTCTGTCTCGGGATAAAAAGGTCAATTGTGGTTACTATGGATATGTAACAATATACAATGCTTTCAGTCATCAAAGTGCATAAATCTCAGGAAATCTATAAACAAGTCTGAAGCTTGAGCAAAAAAATAGAACTAAAAATAAACAAAAGAGTAAACAAATGCACAAAAAAAGAGTTATCTAGTAAACACCTATAGTCAAATAGATAGTTAGCATTCTTAGAATTCTTTATCATCATCTCTATCAATAGGCGTAGGTTGTGCATCAAAGCTCTCACAAAACAAACACTCTGACCTACGCTACTAACAAACTCGTCACACAGTCGCCTTGTTGTTTCACTGATTATGACTACTAGGAACTATTGAAGTTGAAAAAAAAATCCCCCAAACTAATAAAAATAAATATCTTATACAGGTTATGAATATTTGAAGATTGTAGAGATGATTTCACAGCACAAATCTTTGTTCCAGTGATCTACTAGAATGGAGAAGAGAAAAATAAATAGTAAGGAGAAGGACCAAGAGGTCACTGAACAAAGATTACCCAGACTATACTTTGTTGTTCATGCTCGTACCAGTGTCAATGGCCTTGGTTTGCAGAAATTACAAACTGGACTGTGACTGGTATATAGTCAGATATATTCAAATGACTTAAAAACACGGTTTACTACAACAATACAGAAACGACATCCAGACAGGAAGTCCAGCCGCAATAATACGCCCTAAACTTCCCAGCCGCGACCGAAGATTGTGCGTAAAATGAGGAGGACAAAGAGATGGGCGTGCGGTTAAATCTTGAGAGGGCACTGGAGTGGAATGGGAACAGCAGCAAACAGAACCAGTGGGACTGATACAAATTTGCTGTACCTTGATGTTGAAGTAAAGTCACTTGGCACCTGCACTACAGGAGACAAGGTAAGAGTCTGCTCTAATGGCAGTGCACGCAGCTCTCTTGAAGGAAACCAAAACCCAAAGAGAAATGTGGATTGAGTGAAAGCAGCATCATTAGTAGAACACATCAGTGAAAGTTTGAGGAAAATCAGACAATTGATGCACAAGTTATGAATTTTTACAGTTCTGGTATTGGAACCACTAGATAAGGAGACTACTTGAGTTTATGACATCATGTGTGGACAACAATATAAAGAAAATATTCAAAAAATTCAACATGCTCTCACTTTTCTAGCATAATGAAAGAATGAATAACCACTTTCAGAAAGCAGGGGGAATTATTACTACCCTTACCATATGTCAGTTTCAAGTTGATGGAATTTGTAATTATTCACAAATAATGAATTTTTGTGGAATTCTCTTTATATTGTTGTCCAAACATGACGTCATGAACTCTAGTAGTCTCCTTCTCCAGTGGTTCCAATACCAAAACTTTGAAATTCATAACTTTTGGATCTATTGTCTGATTTTCCTCAAACTTTCACTGATGTATTCTACTATTAGTACTAATGTTGCTGCTTTCACTCAATCCAAATTGCTCTTTGGGTTTTGGTTATACCTTTAATGCTGTCAAAATGGAACTTTGATGGGTAGTTGGGACTCACTTATTTGGTAAAACAATATGACCACTACATTGGGGAGGTATGAGAGATTTTCTCTAAATACATTTCCCAGAATATACCACGCCATAAACTCTCTTCATTAATATTCACATAGTGTTCTACTATCTGCTGTTTCTAACTTACCTGTTATATACATGTCAGTGGCGGATCCAGAGGGGGGCACACCGTGTGCACGCCCCCTCTTTATTTGTTGTTACAACAAAAGAAATAAAAAGAAAACAATGAGATGAAACCTGGAAGCAGCACCAAAAATTATGTTTGCACCCCCCCCCCCCCTTACAGAATTCCTGGATCCGCCCCTGCATGTACACACATGCATGTATATTTCATGTGTTTGCTAGGATTTTCCCATTTATCTTTTATGAAATATATTGTATATTCAGTAAAGCAAGGGCACTTTCCATGTAGATTGATATACTGAACTAACAACATTACAGAGAAGAGATTCCAAACAGCTGAAGGCAAATAATACAAGCAGACAGGCCATTAAAAAATTAAAACATCTTCCCACACATGCAGCTCTTCATTGAGCAATCACCTGCAGCCTTCCTTTTTTTTCCCTCTTTTTTCTTTTTTGTTGTTGCTATTGTCAATTTATACCTATCTATTTAAAAGGATCCTACTCAACAAGCTCACTGTGTTTTTGTATCTCCATCAAGGTCACACAGCCGATGAAAGCATTCAAACCCATAGACATATTGTGAATATTGTCCCTGAAACAACCATGGCAACAAATGAATGTAGACAGAGCTGATTTCATACAGTGTGGCCGTGGTGTCTACAATCATTATAGTTACTTATTGGGATATTGATGTCCTCTCTTATTTTTGATGGAGGGGGAAAAAAATACAGTCGTCTGTCCTTCAGTGTCTCTTTCCATTCAAGCGAGGGCAGTAGAGGAGCTGTAACAGAAATATCTTGCTCCATGGCTAATCTTTATCACACAAGTAACTCACCACATCAAAGAATCAGCATGTTCTTGAGAAAGTATGGATGGCTTCTCCAAAGTCATTCAGCCAATGGGAAGATCACAATGGGACTTTAGCTTGTCTGCTTGGTAGCTAAAGACTTTAGCTAGTCTGCTTGGTATCTAAAGTTAAAGAGAGCTACAACCATCTCCACCCCCACCCCCCACCCCAACTCCCACCAATAATTCCGCAGCTTTAGGAACCAAGGCAAAGGAGGGACTTAGCTTCTGTGTGCAGAAAAGATCTTCAAATGCCAGGATTTAATCCACGGTAAGCCGCTACCTTCGGATGTCAACTCCATGACGTGTTCAACATCACCACCACACCTCAATAGATACCCAGCCACCTCCAGAACTCTTCAACTATGCCTAAGATGATACAATCAGTATTTGCATGATCGATTTGCATTTCTAGGCCAATCCTTTATCTCTGTGCTATGATGTTGAGGAAGCAAGGAGGTGGATCAAAGGCAATTCTGTGCAAGTTTTTTGTGTGTCCATGTGCCCATAAATTGTAATAATTTGGGAGAGCATAAAATGTTTTATTCATGACATTTACTCCTGCAACAATTGTTCCCATGAAAAATCTGCACTCTTAAAGCCAAACATAAATTCTACCCACAAACATAATCTTTAATACCTTTAATTCTAATCCTCACATCAAATTAAACCTGAAACCCTATCACAACCGTGACCCTAAATGAGAACCCTATTAAAGTCCTTGGAGAAAATAAGGGTGGAGCAACTGTCACAGGAGCAAACAGGTGCAATTGTCACAGGAGCAAATGTTATGTCACCTTTTTCTACACTCAGCCCAAATCAATGTAGCATTTGAAAGAATAAAAATGCGGTACTTGTATATTAACGAAAAGATAAATTCATTCACACACAAAAAAAATGATAATTTCAAAATTTATAGGATTTGCTTGTAAGTGTAAATAGTCAAGATGCAATACAATCTCCATTTATGTGAAATGCGCACAACAAATACCTCCACATACAAGTTGATGCCTTCAGCAGGTGACGTGAGGTGTAAACGAGCTATGTAAAGAAGCTGGTGACAAGATATTGCACCGTGGCACCAGGCAAAAGATTGACACCTAATATCCTTAGTGGTATTCCTTGCTCATGTCTCAACAGTCTGCCAAGCTCATTAAAGAAACGATGAACAGCGTACCCTCGGTATGGAAGCAGGTCTGCTTATTGGCAAGGATATGTTTTCATTTTGCTTTTGTGCCCAGAAAAAAAAAAAATGAGGTCATGAAAGTTAAAGGGGATACGGGATAGATCTCATGTATCGTAATTAATTGTTGGTCCAGTGCAGCGACTACACAGACCTAGGGTCAAATTTAGGTTATCAGACCAGGGTGTCGCTATCAAGCCACAACTTATCTGCTTTTAAATACTCTGTGGCCTATGTACTACTGCAGCATAGATACACTGTACAAGTACTAAACTGTAAAACCAGAATTTTTCATGAATTTCGAGAGAAGCCAAGATTCATGAAATCAAAATGAACATGAAAGTTCTTGTCTACACAATGTGGTAATTTGCGACAATTTTGTGTCATGAAAAAAGGTCTGCTCCATTTTGTGAAAATTCATGCCACAAATATTTCTGGTATCGCAGTGTTTTGTATGCTTACATTGTATTTGTTTCTGTGCTCTGAGAGTGAGTGATATACATACATACACTGTAGGTCCTCCTGACAGGATAGATTAGATGTCTCTTCCCCCACCCCCTTTTCCCTCTCACCCTCATTATGTCCAGCAAGACTGGGATAAGAGTACATGTACAATTTCATAATCCAGGGATAGTCCCTGGAACAGTACAATGTGTAGCGTACTTCTCTATTCTGTTGCACAACTGTCCTGATATTTAACCTTCCCAATACACTGAGTAGCCACAATCACTCCTGACAGTTAGTTTCGAATTACAAATTGTAGGCCTATCACAATGATAGAGACTTCATGGTCAGAGGTTTCTTTGGACACACACACACACACACACACACAAAAATAAATACTTTTAATGAACTTGACTATGAGCACATGCATTGTACGCTCATAAACTAAAATTCCATTGGAAAGCTTGGTATCAGCTCCGTGGTATGATGTTTCGGTCACTCGCCAAGCAGCGTGTGCACATCACATGATTGTTGCATCTCGTACAATACAATAGCTGGATAGAATAAGGTTTGAATTTCAAGACTACAGCATTTATTAAAACGATAAATCTAAAACTTGTTCCACTGAAATATCAAGTGAAGCAGCTCTAATTGATGTCCATTAATCACTTGAGTGAAAGAATTACATAATACAAGGTCCTTCCCTCCTCACGGTATAATTGAATTATGCTGAAATATAATAGGCGCATAGATATATCACCATAGGCCACGAGGTTGACATGAAACCTATACCGCCGGACTAAGCTCGAAATGAAGCATGCAATACATACACTGATGAGTGAGTCCACTGCGACATGATATCCCCCTCTGTGCGTTCGACATGCGTCTGTCGAACGCAGACGGTCCATGCTTCCGGAAGGATGCATTTCATAAAATGCGCCCCGCCTCATTCGACTGTTTACATGTCCTGAGACCAAAAACAGTGTCAGGTCATATTTTGGTAGGAAGGGGGGGGGGGGGGTGGGGGTGGAGAATTAAATTAAAAATTGCCCACAGGACATGGCTTGGCTTTAGCTTCTCAACCTATTCTACCTTCATATCATCTTTGAATAGTTCACCTAGATCATCGCTAAGGAACAATTTCACTCACTGCCTTCATCATATGATGAGATGATAGCTTAGCCATATCCACGCTTAAACATCCTTCAATTTTGTATGCTCCTGGGCGCAACAGGGCCATATCATTCGCGGAGAATCGCAACGTCATATGCACAGAACGGCGTACCGTGTTCTGATTTGTTGCCCATGATGCAAATCACTAAGCTCAAAAATAGTCGCCATATATATTTATGTTCCAATTCTATTTGAGATAAAGAACATATTTGTATGCAAAAATTATCAAAATAAATCGTCTCAAAATGCAAAAATTGTATTTGAAAGTGAAGGCAAATCGTGGGCAGATGATACACATACGTTGCGCTCTCGTGTGTGTGCATTCTACATGCCTGCCATTTTGCTTGCGATAATTGTGACCAAAGGCATGTTATAATGTATGTGTTGTATCAATCACAGTTAAGGTAATGATGACACACTATTTGATAGTTTGAAGGATTGACCAAAGTCTGCTTCCTGCCTTGCTGTAATTTTTTTCACATCCATGGCGAAATACTGTCAAATCAGAAATTTCGGCAACACATTTTAAATTTGCAGATTGTTCAAGAGCCGATTTAACAAAATTAAAATGCATTGGTAATTTGCAAGAATTTCGTGTCACGAAAAAGGCCATCAGCTCCAACTCGCCAAAATTTCATGCTGCGAATATATCTTGTTTAATAGTATTTGAAGATGGTCAGTACTGACTTTTATCTTATCTCTAGTGGTATAACTCTTTAATACACCAGTGGTTTTACAAAGTCACTAATTGCATACAGGAACCTGCTGCATCCTGTCCAAAGTCTATGAGCATTTCTGAATGCTGCACAGAACTTGGTAACAAATAATTGGGGGTAAAAATTATGAAGTTGTCTCATTCACATTTGAGAAAAAGAAAGCTGAAAATGGCAAACATATCTCATCAAATAACTTTATTTCAATAACCTACATCAACAAGTACTCTCTGTTTTGTTTCACTTTTTTTTGTTTGTTTCCCTTTTGGGGAGGGGGGATTTTCTATGTTTCTACTTCATACTCAGAATTATGTGAGGTAAAGTGCATCAAATGATTTTCCTGTGACATCTTGAGACCAAAGCTGGTAAAGATTTGCTGGTCTTCAAATCACAAAGCTGTTACCCTCAAGTAGATATTTTATGTCACAATGACTTACCACAGACATTTGACACCAGAACAATCATCATCAGCACCATGCTCTGAAGCGTACGTTTCACTGAGGGAAGAGCCATGCCCAAGGCTGCCATCTTGTCATCTGTCAATACAGCTCCCTCCCTCTGGATAAAAAAGACTGGCTTCTTTGTCACTTCAGTAGTAGCTCTAAGGAAAGATTTAAAATAAGAAAGATGAACATTATAAGAAGGCAATGATGATGTCATGCATTTAACAAAATTGTGGGTCCAAAGTGAAATAAGGTTTTACATCACTAAAGTGTATAATATGACTATACTGAAATAGCCACTACAATGTAGCGGATATTTTCAACGAGTCAGTGGTGTCGCTTAAAAAATTTCTTACATAATTATCAGGAGTAGCCTTCTACTCTTTGCTGTCGACAGAATGAGAAGGTAGGCAGTACACAGTGTAACTTTTTTATTGTTGCTCTCTTTGATAACAATTTGTTTTTTTAAGTGCCACTCTAACTACGATGATCATTGGTAATAAAAGACTCGGGACACATTCTCTGCTTTTGCTGGTAGACAGTTGATACCAAGACTTTTAAATGGGGTTGGCAACTCCATTTAAATAACCTTCATACCTTGTAATAACACGAACAACATTCAAGTATGCTTCAAATTGACATGTTCATGCACGAACATGTAGTAGTGAAGCTGCATGGGTTTTTCCAACATGTTTACTGCATGTTGTCCTTACAGACTCAGTGGGGTATTATAATCTATGGTCAGTCGATGCTAGACACATGGAATATATTCGATTCAATAACATGATGTGACATTCATGTAATTAATTACAGGAATATATGTGTGTAGGCCTATATGTAACATGCAGATAACTGGGAGACGAGACATAATGTATGCCACTTTAGGATGCAATTCAAGATTCAACAAAAGAGTCATATCTGCATGTATGACATGATCTTATGCAATCTACTAGCTGCAAATTTCTTGATTGCAACTGATTGACATACATTTCAAACTGAAATTTCAAACAAATTGACAGTCAATCAATTGCAATAAAAACATCTCGACCGAAGAATTTCATGAATTTGAATTATTTCTTGATTGTTCTCTTGCACAAATTGATATGACATCATTATCAATCTTGTTTTCCTGCGATCTCTCAAATTTTCGTTACATGCTTTGATATACTTCATGGATTAATCCTATATCATGCATAGCCAACCTTCCACAAGTTTAAAAATTGGGTTAGTCAAAGAAAATTCTAATCCGGATGGAGTTAATATAATCATGTCAATTTCATTACTAGTCAAATTTTATGTACGTCAAAGAACATTCTCTGGTCCCCTTGGATTTGACTTATTACGCAAGGTGGACTGTATATCAGAAGGATTCAGAACTGATAGAAGTGGATAAACCTAAAATTACCATGGTGTACAGTGTATCCTATTGACAAAAAAAAATCAACAACAAAGAAGAAAGAAAAATTAAACATGTATTGATGCATGTCTGGAAATGGAGTACATTTCCTGTAAGTGTTCACATAACCTACTTGTAGTTGTACCCCTACTAAAAAAAAAAAAAAAGAACATTTAGAATTGGCTAGTAACTTCGAAGGTTAAGGCTGTAAGCTCATTACCGAGTGATGATCTGATGAACGCATCTTTCTTGCACACTACATAGACACACATAGCATATCGACTCAGTGTATTAGACTACCACCAACAGATGAACTTTAACCACCTTTAATAGCAGTCTGCAGGTGCCTGTAGTCTTGTTTCAGCTCAGTTTTATCTCGCTCCCTCATTACATGAATATAGATGAACAAACCCTGTATCTGTCTCTCAAGAGGCATGCTAACAATCTGTCGATTTCTATGGTCACTTTTCAGTTGTTACATGTAAATAGATTAATAAATAATTACATATGAATATGAAAATACACAAATAGATGAAATACCTCTATGAATAATAAAATAAGACATCTATACATACATATATGTATTAAGTACATAAATACACAAATGAATGGATACAGAATATATATATAGAGAGAATTAATTTAACAAAGATATAACAAAAACAATGAATGCATAAGAATTTCAACCATCTATAGTACTGAATCAAGACTACACCATGCCAATATGTGACATGCCTCTGTGTTGATTAAAGTAAAGGAACACACACACACACACACACACACACACACACACATGAACACACACACACACACACACACACATACACACACATACTAATGTGTCTGCAGGTGGGTATTGTATGCACTGTATACATCTTTCCCGTTTTCTATGAAATAAAATCATCACCACGTGGTTAAAATGTGTTTGAAGATTTAACTTTCTGATGGAAACATATTCTTACACTGCTAAAAAGCTAACACATCAATCTTCAACTTTTGGCTTACATTGGGACACAGTGTGATATAAACAGTATATTTAAAATTTTTATCTCCAATGTAGTAGACTTAAAAATGGGAAGACAACATTTCTGGACTGTTATCATATCTCCAATTAGCTGAACACTATTGTTTTGTCTGTACTTGATAGGAATCAAAAGCTCTAGACACCATACACATTCTTTGCCTCAAGCCAGCCAGCAAGAGATGTATTGAAGAGATGTATTGATACGCATGTACACTGTAGCACTGATAAATTTTATGGGGGAGTGGTGGTAGTTTTACGGAGTTATGAAGCTATAACATAATGGACTATTTGACATCAATATGTACAGGTACACAATGTATGCTTGTTCATGCAATGGGACAACAAGAGGCAATGATACATTTGTAGGATTCCATAACCCCACTCATTATTTACTTGTGTCTAGACAGCCGTTTTCTAAGAAAAATGCCTAATTTATGCAAGATTTAGTCGGATTGTAACGGGGTATTTGCTTTCATCATCTAATCAGTAAAATTTGAATGTGGAATAGACTTTCCATTTAAATTCAAACCTTTTATTTGTTTAACCCCTTTTGTGCCAGGGACTTTGGACGATGTATACAATGTTATGGGATTTTCTGTGACAATCAGCACTTAAGGCACACAGAGGGTTAAAGGACTTCTGGGGGGCATTTCATGAAGGAACTTGTCGAATAAAATATCTGACAAGTCAATTATATCCGACAAGTTTTGAGACATTCTTTCGTCCGATTGGCTGATTTCTCTGAACTTGTCGGACATTTTATCTGACAAGTTCCTTCATGAAATGCCCCCCTGGTCATTTTTCTCACAGGTGTCTGAAAGTCATGGCTTCAACCATGAGTCACCAGAGTTCATTACTGTTCCATATGAGTAAGGTGTTGCATGTGAGTATTCCCACTGTGGTTTGAGCACTAGCCTAACTGCTAATCTACTGGATTAGTGCCTTGAGCCATGCTGGAGTAAATGGTGCAACACCGTCACCAAGGCAATGAAAGAGTTAAAGACCTTGCACGGTTCCACAAAACACCCGCAAAATGATTCACCTTCAATGGTCTCCGCAAGATGGTTTTCTCACATACCTCTCTTGAAATATGATACGTTCTGACAAAATCATCATAGTCAATTGTAAATGTGTATGATTACAGCATATATTTGGCCATTCAGAGCAAATCCCACGCAAATTAGCTTTGATTCAAATATCTTTTTCAATCAACAGAATGTCACATGACCTCCGAATTTCCCTGCATTCTTCCTACGGCATGCACGTACAATGAACATCCTGTACGGTATTGCCAGGAAGGTTTGAGAGACAACTCCCCAGTCTTATCCTATTAGGATATAAAGAGAAATGTGTGCGAGACCCTAAATTCAACAGGTCAGTGACCACAAACCCAGCTGCACAGGCATGTACCCCCCAAAGTGTGGGCACGAATCTGTCTTTTCTTTTGTCAACCAGAACAAAAGCTTTTTCATAGGATGCCTACGCATTTGCCATGTCTGATTGATTTCTTCATGTCTGTTTCAACAATGCCCAAGGCGCAGCCCGTCTTTGTATGGTGTAACAGAGACAAAACTTGTACAAGAGCAAACACAAATCAATGTAAATCATCTGTATGAGTCATCCGCATATTGACATTTCAATGATACAAGAAAGCACCTGCACTCACTCTGATGTACATTGTATATGGTGTATATTCAGGTGTTTATCCAAATAGAGGCACAAGTATACGTACAATTGTACCTCCTACTTATTACATTGACAATCTTGCCCATTCTACATATTGACTATCAAACACAAATTGAGATCCTACTGAATTTTGCACTTTTACTTTTATAATTCTACTTGTTCATAACCCGTTGAGGACGAGTCCCGAGTATACTCGGGCAGGGGTCTATGGGAAATGCATGTTGTAGCGAAGTCAGTCCGTCCTCAATGAGTTAATTGCTTGGGGTAATTTTCTGAAAGCACACTTGAATCTATGGTCAAATTTCATCAAATTAACAGCAGTATTACAATTACCCAGCCTTTCTAGTTTTATGCCATGATGCATGCGATTTCAAAGTAGCATCAGGTATGTAAACAAACATTTTGTAATATTAAATGGGTTAGTCAAATACCGGTTAGTGATTGGCTAAACAAAGTCAGGTGATGGAGGCACATTGGTTATGTTTGCCCATGGGCAGAACATTTTTGTAATGTTCTCCCACGGGAAAACATTTGCACGTAACAAATGACAAACTTTACCAAATGATTGAACGATTGAAGAGTTTGTTCGCAAAAACCGATAAGTCCATATTTGCCAAATGGAGATATTTGCGATTAAAGGTCTAGAAAAATAAAGAGAATAATAAGAAAATTTTTGCTTCTTTTGACCATAACTTCAAAAATGTACCTTTATATGCAGTGACCAATATATAATTTAAAAGGTATTATTTTGTACTTTATGACAGAGACTGAACTTTAAAATCTTCATAAATGGACTTATCGGTTTTTGCGAACAAACTCTTCATATTTTTCACACATATAAATTTGCCTATATTCCATACAATGTGAAAAAGCAGATTTGACTAACCCATATTATATAACATATTATATTATATTATATAACATGCTGTTGGGAACATGTACCAAACGTTCCACCCTCAGAGTTTGAAATGCTATTTCGGGAGGCTATAAGTCCCTCAATAGCATTTCAAACCCTTCAAGGTGGAACATTTGGTATGTTCCCTCCCCCGCCAGTCATCATCTATATAATGTTACTCATTGCTCTGTTTTATTCTTCAGATCTCTTATCTCTCAAAAGACCACTAATTCCATAAACTTCCACAACAAATGATGCCTGTCCACTCTGTTCATGATTCCAGTGTAACATTATATGCATTTACAAACTTTATTGGGTGATAAAATAAGACAGTGACACGGGACCCTTTGAGGAAGGTTGACATCGTATAAGCTGTAAAATAATTAAGGGTAGGTGCACTATATTGCAGTCTTTTAAAGGTAGAATTAAAAAATCTTCCATGAATGTTTGCCCCTGTAAGAGTTGGCATCTTAGGTTTGCCTCAAGACAACATCACAATAAATTCTGTTAATTTGTTTGTTCAGGCCTGTATTGCCCTATGATGACAATCTTTCCTTGTGATTTATCAGCTTGCTTGATTAGCACATTTTGACAACAAGTATATCTAACTGTCACTGGACTGCTCTTGAACAATGAACTCCGTCCAGCCATATATCATACTTATTAGCTTGTTTGTGTTTGGTTGGTTTGGGATCTCAGATATTAGTTCAAATATGGAGAACACTGGATATATACTGTGGTGGCTCCATGATGCTAAAATATAGACAAAGAAATATACTTGTGTATGACAAATTAGTTGAAAATTATGCTGTATTTACAGTCAAATCGAGATATTATCAATAAGTTACAGTCAAACCTGTCTACAGCGGCCACTCAAGGGAGAAAAAAATTGTGGCCATTATAGACAGGTGGCCACTATTCACAGGGTCTTTAACAGGGCTTTTCTCTTAGGGGATTTTCTGTGGCTGCATATGGCAGGTGGCCTCTTAGACAGGTTTGACTGTATATCAGGACAGGGCTATCATGCTGGTAGACCACTTCTGAAATGATTTTCCTTCAAATTCTTATCTGTGGGGAAATACTAATACATGGTAAATTCACTCACTTGCATATTCTTACTTTTTAACGCATTTAAAAACAATCATTTTTAAACTACAATATATTGTACTGTTGGAGAGCCGTTTCACTTTCCCTTACCGTACTGGATCTTCTCAATGCAGAATGAATCATGATTGCCATGAATACATCTCATTCTCTCTTGATTTATTGTGGGAGATTCTTCCAACAATTGCAAAGTGATCAAATGATACAGCGAAAGCTCTTTGCATGAAACTCCAGCCATTGTTATCAGTGAAATTCACATCAAACACTTACTGCACTTTGTACCCTGCACGCTGTTACTGTTTGCAGCCAATTTAAATGCTGCCTGAGGGGAGAAGATGAATCATGTTTTCATTCTACGAGATTTGATATTCCAGTCAAAACTGATTTTTTTTTTCCTTCCTTCAAACAAACAAACAAACAAACAAAAATATGAGTTCCAAGAAAATTTTATTTTTCTGTTGTATCCTATTTCTTCCAAGTGCCATGGATTCCACAGGTTTCAAAGTATTCTACATCATCTACATATCTACCAGTAATCACATAATAAAGGGAATAACACCAAAAAGAACCCTGCTGGTGCTGGCCAATGACAAGTCCAAAGTGACCATGGAAATTCCAGGCTGGACAAGTCAGCCTTCCGGTATACAAAGTTTGATAATCACTTTTCTGGTACCCCCTCCCGAGTTGTGGGTTCAAAAAGAGGGCCGTAGGGTTGAAATACTATCTGTATGATTAGAAATTCATAAAAAATGGCGGAAAATTACTCTTGATAGAAGTCTCAATGTATTGTTATGTTCTGATGATAAACGGAGTAAAATGCTAGACCTACATAGGATCCCAACATTGATTAACTTCCCCAACAATTCCTTCAGAAAACATTAATGTTAAAACTTAAAACTTTATATGGAAGGATACTGTACATTTGTTAGCAGCTGTTTTTTTTTTCTGCCAAGGAGGTAAATATGTATTCTGTCAGCATATGTGTTTGCTTGTCCATGGTTTCTTGTATTTTTTTTTCCTTTTAGTAATTTCTCCAAAAGTTAAGAAGAGATATTGCTGACACATTCAGGACACATCTGTTGTGGTGTAAGGAAGATGTGATTAGTTTTTGGTGGTAATCCAGATCACGATCCAGCTCAAGGGTTTTATTTTGTTTTGTTTTCTTTTAATTCAAAGGATACGTGATCACTTGTATGGCATCAATGTACTATGCCTATGGTCTTGGCAAAGATTTGTGTTCTTGCAGTACTTTCTACTTTGTTTTGGAATCACAAGTGGGCAAGTCTCACATAAAAATTGTGACAACATGCACTCACTTTCCAGGGATGATATTGATGGGTCTTTTTTTATGAAAAAAATTGGAAATCTAAATTTTCAGGTGATTTTGATACATGAAAATAGCAAAATGAGTAGAATTGAGAAAAAAAAAACTGAAAGTAGATTTAAATAGACAGAATATATCATACCTGCTTTCCTATCTGAAGTGTGCACATTTTCGCATTGATACTGGTCAAAAAACATTTGCACAGAATACTTTGTTGCTTATTCACAAGAGCACAAAAAAGAAAGAAAATAAAACCTACTTGAAAAACCTGCACACTCTGTGATAATAGGAAATCTGATTAGTATTTCATACCCGTTAGGTACTCACCAGCAACAATGGGAGATTAACATTCTGCGGAAAGCTGGTTGAAATATAATCTAAATTTGGATCTCTGCCGTGCATAACCAACACAAAAGGCAAACAGGAGTTTTTAGAACAGTCTTCTAGGAGACATGAGGCTGCAATGTGCCTGCATGGCCCTGCCAGTCAGTTTCTATTCCTTTTTTGTTTGCAGCATTCTTTCCAATCCTGTTGTGCCCGTCTAGCCTAGGAATCCTTCAAAATGAAACACCTTTTGCGCAACCACAAAAATGTTTGCCCAGGCTGGGCACAAACTGAATGCATGACCACGATAATTCCTTACTGACCACATAATAGTAAAACCCATCCAGATCCAGCCCCTATTTATTTTTGCTTTCACATTGCCACACATTCATATTTCCTCATCATTTTAGTTTTTACTGTTTATTACACATAGGGGTGAGATTGCAAACATTCTCTGAATAAACTTGCCATCAATTCTTTGCTCTACAGAAAGAATTTGCCTTTGCATTGTAATCACATTCAACTGTAAAAAAAAAAAAACAATCACATCTGTGATGTTTTTATGCTAAACTGGTCAACTATTGTGTGGTACAGTTCATATAAAGACCCTTTCCTACACAATGCCCTACCCCCCTTTTTTTTTCTACCCCAGGAAACTTTGAATCTACAATCATATTATTTCCATTTTAATAGTACAATAGAAACCCAAATCCTCTAAGTGCTGCACATCTGTTCTGTACGCATGTCAAATTTGCAGATAACTGAATTTAAAAGCATTTAGTAATGAAATATTTGTTCACCATCAAAATCACCTCATCAATGTGGGATACTCCGAAGACAAAACTTTTCATATTTTATCTAATCTGGAAAAGGAGAAAGAGTATCAAGTATATATACATGTACATAAAAATGAAAGGTTCTGATTGAGCTTCAAAAAAATCAAACACTTGAAGATAATCATCTAATGTGGCATCATTTTGCAGCATCGCCTTTACAAAAATATGATCAATATTTGTCTTTATCAACTAAAACTCACGGTAACATTTCATCTTCTTCTCAGGTAGCTGTTTTGCAATTAGAAAAAAAAAAATGAAATTGCACTCATGACTATGTTATGTCACAAAATTTCACCTGCCCTCAGGGTTGCTTTCCTTTCTGTAGTGTGTGTGCATGCATTTGCATGTTTGTGTGTGGGGCTTTTCATTCTTTTATTTCATAAGTGCAGTTCAAATGATTTGGTAAGAAAACATGTGACCGAGCCAAGGGACAAAGGCATCAAGTCCATGGCATTCCAAAGAGTTTAATGTACACGGGCGAGCGGATGCTTTCTGTTTGTTGTATTTTTATGACCTTTGAACTCCCTCTGTGAAAGTGACTTTGTATATAATCACATGAATATTGGCATCTGAATATGGGTTTTCTTTTCTTCCCAACAAGAGAAGTTGTTCAAACTTGCATAGTAAAGAGACTAATCATCATAATTCATACAGGACCAGTCTGCTCTCCCCAGTAGTACTCCTACTCACAATATTTTTTCTCTCTTTCTCTTTTATACCACAGATAGCCAATAGGTATATGTTTGATGTGACAGACTTAGTTTGAGTATAAAGACTGATGATCCATTCTGACACCTAGCATGAATAACAAATCCACCCTCAACAGGACAAGAAATAAAGAATATCTAATATTCAACAATTTCCAGTGAGAATTGATGGCTTAAATTTCT
This sequence comes from Diadema antillarum, assembly GCF_040938485.1. Taxonomy (NCBI): domain Eukaryota; kingdom Metazoa; phylum Echinodermata; class Echinoidea; order Diadematoida; family Diadematidae; genus Diadema; species Diadema antillarum. Next base: position 2,065,585 of record NW_027270992.1, on the reverse strand, counting down.
TAATCATTTCTTTTGTGTTGCTGGCAAGTTCTCTCTCTCTAAGAATTAATGAAAAGGCATACTTTCAATAGACCAGTCATTTTGCCACAAAAACCTAAAATATCCAAACCTTTCACATCCCATCCCCCCCCCCCTCCCAGTTTAAAAAAAAAAATAAAAAAACCCTTTGTATAGTAGGCTATTCCTGTGAAAGAATCACTGCTACGGAAAACATAAAATGAGAAGTTGAGGCAAATGAATCAAATATTTACTATTGTTCCAACACTTTCAAGTAATAGGTCAATGTCAAGCTCACAATACTTATTTGTACAGTGTATGCTTCCATAAAAGTTCCTTTCATTATCCTAATGTCCTTCACAAACTCTGTACTAATGATACCTGAAGGCCATGCCATGTTTGTGTTGTCATGGTTTCTTGAATATATATCAGTGTGCTCAGGCTTTCCAGATGCATGAGAAGTCAAGCATTCTTTTTCTTCTTCTTCTTCTAAAAACCTTTCCATTGGAACATAATCATTGAAATAACTACATTATAGCGCTACGTGGACTTGGTTTACATTGTGCTCTAAATCAGAACTCACCATATATTTACACAATTTGTGGTGTAGTTGGGGATATATTTTATTGTCGAGGGACTTTTGTTGTTGTTGTAGGTGGTGGCGGTGGTGGTGGTGGTAATTTTTATGTTCATGATTTCCTCAAGTGCTCTATACATTTGTAATTGACCAGTCATTCAACTAACAACACAGTTTCAAATAGCACACTTCTCTGTTAATAATGTTGTCTGTGCCTTGTGTATTCATCTTAATCCAGTGTTATGCTGGGTAGGTGTTGTATTTTATATTGTTCATTGAAAGAATGAAAAAAAAAAAGAATAAACTAAATTGTTGCCACTGTTTATATTCTTTGCGTTATTTTTGTTTAAAAAGTAAAACCCAAATAGCTTTCTCATAATTCACAAGTTTCACCATTGGAAAGGTACGATCACATCAATCTTTCATCGAATGATGAAAGTTCGTGCAAACTTGGAGAGCATATAAATATACAGACTACCAGTATATTTAATGTGATATAACTATCAGATATTTGCAAGTGTAGCTGTGTAATGAGTCTACCCCGGCAACATAAAAATGATATCATATTTCATATACTGGTATAACTGTCAGAACCACTACCCCAAAAAAAAAAAACACACACACACAAACATATTCAAATCAGACACGGAGACATTGCCAGTCAAAGCCCCACCCCCCTCCCTCCATCCTTCGTTGATTTTGATATGATATTCTAATGAATATTCTAATGCCTAGTGATGTACCATTTCAACTTGAAGTACACTGTTCCGTAACATTCTCTTTCTTCAGTTTATTATTCATTAGCTTTGTTTTCTTGGCAAGTATCATGGGATTAGTGCATTTTATATCATATTTTGTCACTATCATCAAGAACATAATAATGATCATCGTCATCATTATCAAAATTACCATTACCATTACTATTAACCAGTACCATGGCACGAAGAAAACATGTCCATATCATAATTAAATAGGTCTGTCTTTTTTTTTTTTTTTTTTTTTTTTTGCCCTCATTCAGATCAGAAAATTCACTTTACATCCAAGGAGTATGAATGAGACATGTAACAGTACTGCATAAGTAAAAAAAAAAAAAATAACAGCTTGACTTACTTATGTAAATACAATGTACACAATGCATCTAGAATCTACAGATAGGAAGTTTCATTCACAGGTTTCACCAATGAGAAAAGCCACCTTTGAAGCAATTTGTGTCAAGTACTCGTAAGGTTATGACATCAACTTGTACCGGGAATTATAAACATGGCCAGATAGTAAGTACTAAAAGCATGAACACAGCTCATGAAATGTTTGCTTTACAAGCACCAGTTTCCAGAAACTTGGTATGATACCTGGGATCTCAAGTGTATTTGTATTGTATTGGGTGTGCAACAAACGAAACTGTATTTCCTGATGTAATCAGTAAGTAAAACATTCATTTTTATTATCTGTCATAATACAAAGTTGCCTAAAGGTTTCCTTAATTCCTTTTCTTTCTTTTATTTCCTGTGTTATTATCCTTAGATCTTAAGATTAGGGCTTGCCTGACAACACACGCAATCAAAGTTTTCCATTCAATGGTGTGTTGCATGGTGTGAAAATGTATCGCTTCACTAATAAAATAATTGTTACAGTTTTTTAAAGGAATATGCGCCTACAGGGATATTTGATCTGATTAAGCAGGGCAACAAAGGAAAACAACTCCATTTTTTAAAATAAACTTCTACAAATAGGGAAAAGGTTACAAACGTCTGCACCTCAGTCAACATCTCCAAGATATCATAATTTCCCACGGGGTTAACAGGTTGAATATGTATGTGGGTCTTGTAAGGCTACATGTGTGTTGAATTGCAGTCCCAAATTATACTGAGCACTGCATATAAACACTGCAAATTCACTTGCCCTGCACAATATCATTTGTTTGTCTCGGAAACCTCCTCTGCTGAATTCTTGTCTTGAAAACCCAACGATTATTATTAATTCATCAAGTTCCAATTCCCTTACTGTCCCCCTCCCCCCCAAAAAGGAAAAAAATTATGCTTTGAATTTCATATTTAGACCCCATTATCCATGGGAAACACAGTTTTGTTTTATGCAATACTAGCATAGGGCCTAGGCCCTATACAATTGTATATCACGGAAAACAGTAATCACATGTAATCGAAATTTGATTAGGAATATAATAATTGACATGCAGTACCTGCTTCAATAATTTTGATGGTACAACAGTTTGAGCACTTTGATGAACCATTCAATCAATGTGCAACTTTTCCACATTTAAAAACACTGCAAAAATGCATGATTTTTCTTTCAAATACCGAGATGACAGATGTGTATTAAAACCACAATGTGAATGATGACATACCTCTTTACTAGGATGTGTTTGAATATTACTACATCTGATATATTCATTGCATTTAGTTTGGGGACTTGGATGACCGATAAATGGGACATGTAAGAGAAGAGGATATGCTCGTTTTGGAGAGGAAACACTCCAAATGGTCTAGACGAGTTAATGTCAGTCACAGCAGTAGCCTCTCTGACAGGAGGAAGCTGAGAAGAAAACCATCACATTGAGATGTCATCCCGTCAGCAGGAAACATATCAAGCATTACAAGATGGCATCAACAAACCATTCTCTTTTTGGTTTTTTTTTTTTTATAGATTCCTAATCATTATTAATACCATCAACAAACCCCTTCTTTTTTTTTTGAGTCGTAATCATTGAACTGGAGTTGTGCATTTCTCAACCATTTTAAGCAGGGCATCCATATCTCATGCATCTGAACAGTATATTGTGTTTCACTCAATGATGAATTTAGGCCGAACAATATACTATTATATTGTATTCAACCCAACTTGGGGAAGGAGATTCAAATGATAATCAAAACCTAAACCTTTGAGCATTTAAATCATCAACATAAATCCCATCTCTTCTTTTTCTTCCTTCCCTCTTCCTCCTCATCCTTCTACTTCATCTTCTTCATCTTCAACTTCATTTTCTTCCTGGTTCGAGACCACAATCAACTTGAGGATAATTTCATGTTCCTTTGAAGAGAGATAAATGTACTTGGCATCACACTTTGCAGTGTAACAGCATCAAATTGTTCCATCACAAAAGATGCAAGTAAGATACAAAAATGTAACACATTTTGAGAGTGATATTGGCATCCAGCCACAAACATTTCAAGTTTTCACCATTTAATTCACTCTCTTCTGACTGGTGCTGCATATTCCATAGTGACCACTGGACATGAACCTCATCGCTGACTGTATCTCACTAGAAGATGACATATGTTGGTATATAATGCTTCAGAGAACCAATGTTCACTGTTGTATGCCCATAGATCTCAAAACCCAACATCACAACGCTTTGGACCATACATACATTGTACATGTCACAAAGTTTAACCTCTTCGGCATTGTCTCTAATGACTGTTCCTCTGCTGTTCAGATCCCTGTTGTTAATCTTAAGGGTGATCTCCTCAACAAACATTACAGGCTAGAGGTGCTAAAATGGGGGTTTTCTTCTCTTCCTGTGTGAGTATAACTGTCAGGAGGTGTCAACGGACAGAGCCCTGTCTTTATTTGCCTGACCAACATCTTGCCAAGACGTCCAGCATTGTCCAGGCCATTGTCTTTTCATGACCACTTCACTGGCAAATTTTCCTTTTTGAAAGGATTTGCATTACATGTACTATCCACCAATATTGCCTCTATCAAGCACATGTGTGACAAACATTACTAACCTCTATCTGTGATCTCCAGTTTCGATAATCCAAACTATAAACAACATCCACAAATTTATATCATACTACCACATCATAATTTGCAATTACTGCAAAAGTGGCAATTTTTGCAGTGTGGAAATTTTCATGAATTTCATACAACCAGAAACTAGCACAAAAATAAAAGTACCGGTACATGAATATTTTTTGCTTGCCATATAGTGTTTATCCAGCGATTAATGTCTTCTGCAGACTTAAAAACATGGCTGGCTGAGCGTGAAAAATTATCTACTGAAAATATCCAATTTTACAGTTAGTGTTTTTTCACTATGACGAGAGGACTGTACAAAGGAGCTTGCCCCTTTTTGCACAAACATGTCATCTTACCCATGCCTGCACTGAAGCTATAGACTGACCAAAATACATACAGGTTGCATATTACCACTTAACACTGCATACGACTGTCACAATTGATGCACACACGCACTGATTATGGTTCTAAATATAACAAACTCTAACATATTTATGCAGTGAGTAAAAATAAACTGCATTCCCAGATATACTCCACATCGCACGTTAAACACACGACACAATGTATGCTGTTTCTGTTGTCATATCAAATGCCACAAAATATATCTGGCATATATGCCCCAGTTGGCTTGGGTACATTACAGTTGCCAGTTGCATGAAAAAAAAAATAGAACATGAATGAAATTGGGAAAAAATGGGAGGCTTCATGCTATAAGCGAGTTTTTATATTCAAAAATGTAAGTAGAGAGAAACATGTACTTGTGGACATTGCACGAGCAAAGCCAGTAATGGATCATGAACACTTAACGCTGACTGACCCAATACCTGTGTGATGGCCATTGGGTAAACCGGTCATTTAAAGAGGTGTTAATCTAATTGGCCTACAAATACTCACCACACAATCCACAGGCTTTCGCGATTGCACCTCTTCTAGTCTAGCTCCAGCAGACTTCGAATGGTACTCCCACCAAGACCAAAAACCCTCTCACACCGCTTCCAGAATCCTAGACAGAGATCATATCCGGGTAGACTGGTGACAAACGGTACATAAATCCAACTAACATCCACGAACGATTCGTAACCGTAGTGTCATCATCTTGACATTATTCCACCGGAGATTTGGAAGCAGCAACGAATACAGAAAGGAAGGAGATATGTACACTGTAGGTGAGACAGAGCTACAAGAGAGATGTCGCAACTTTTCCACGAACTCGCTATGCGAGAAGATTTTGAGCAAGCAAGCCACGCCGAGGCCGAGTGTAGCTAGCTGAGCCGAGGCTTGGTGGGTTGTTGACCGCAAGCAAATATCAACAGAAAGCAGCCTGGTCAAACAATGAGACAAGGTAGCAGAGCAGAGACACACAATATCTTCAGCAAGGCAAGAGTCCAATTCCTTCTAGGACAAGCTACATGCTAAAATTTCACTCATTTCCCAGGCAGGCAACTGTTCACACAAGAACCTTTCCTTCCACAAAGCATGTAATGTTCACCATGCAAGAAAGAAACACACAGGATTGAAGAGAAAAGGATCCAAGTTTTCCACTTTTGACACAAGCTCCACCAGACAAATGTGTGGTCAACACAGATGAGTGTCTGCTAATTGCTAACGAGCTTCAAATCCAAAAAGGGAATGAACTACACAGAAGGTGTGGAGGTATTCTACGATCCAACGAAGTGACCACACTAGCAAGTTGTTCTATACATTCCGGGTTCAAGCTCCTTCATCCATACAATGGGATTACTCCAAAGAAGGTTCAGTTCTTTAGTGTCTTCCAAGAAGAAAGCTCGATGCTAGTACAGAATCCACACCACCAATACGAGTTAGCAGTGGAGTGGCTTGCATGCTAGTGGCTTAGCAGACTTACGCTGAATGGTAGGAGAAGAGAGTGGGCAATCCAGTAGGGGAGCTTACTGACTGCACACTGATGAACTTATTGAGCCAACCAACCAGAGCCATGCAGCCACTAGAGCCCTCCCTCTCTCTAGAGCAAAGGCAGCCAGTCACATAGCTAGATTGAATGCCTGCCTAGTCTCAAAGTTTAGACCCTAGGTCCATTTCATGAAGTCATCACATAAAACTCTTTACGTAAATTCTCAGAAGGGCAGAAGTTGTTCATTATATGTAGCTATGAGAGACATTTAATGAGAAGTCAAATCCATTTCAGGAAGTTTCTCATAAGTGTGTCTTATGAGCGAAAAGTCTCTCATAAGACTTTCATGAAACAGACTCCCTTTTTCCTAATATCCCCTCTATTAAGATCTGTTGCATCTCATGAATGCACTTGAACTCCTAGGCCAGTCAGCTTTTCTTAGCTCTACCTGTCTCTAGATATCTTCCCTACACACATCAGTTCCCAAGCATCATCTCCAGGGGTTACTTTATAAAGGGTAGGCCAAATTTCACTCTTCAAAATTGCTTTAAAAAAAAGCATAGACCTATATTTCACCATTAAGGCCCAGTCACACTGCCCGAAAGTCACATAAATGCATGAATCACGTAAGAAATTCGAGCCTTATGCGATACATGCGCAATTTCATGAGTTTGTCTGATGTGGAACCTTCGTAGTGGTCCGCTAATGTGCGTCGGATCGGCGCTTTACTCGATTCCAGGTTTCGAGCAGCTCAAAACTCGGCTTTGCCTACAAATTTACGCAGTATTGCGCTGTTTTACGTAATTTTTGCGGAGTTTGCGTAATTCTTACGCGAACAATGCGCGAAATATGCGTGGAATATCAGTGATCATTCCCAAAGATGTTGCCGCTGTCACGTTCATGCGCGATTCATGCTCAGTTCATTAGTGATAATGTGCAGATTATGCATGGTTTTCTGTAGACCTCAAGTCGTCGCACACAACCACGTATTTGCCCTGTTTGGGGCCTTTGCGTGCCTATGCGCTGACAGTGCATGGTTTGTAAGTGATTTTTGCGTGATCTCTCCGTAGTTCTTGCGCAATTCATCGGTGATTTTTATCGCATAAATCAGCGAAAATTCTCGACGAACAAGCACGCACAACCAAATTTCTTGCGTGATTCATGCGTTTACGCGACTTTTTTGCAGTGTGACCGGGCCTTAACATATAAAACCATTGACTGAAAGTTTCTACTCAGAGTGTTTATATCACATAACACACTGTAAAATCTGAGACATGGAAGTAGTAACCACAATAGCCGGGTTCACACGTACACCAATTAGCGGGATACAAATCTTGAGATTTGCATCGCGATCGTCATCCCGAGTTTTTTGCACGTGTGGACAGAAAAACCCGAAAATTAGCGGGATAAGCATCGCGATGCTAATCCCAAGAAATCTTGCGCTGGTTCGTCAATTAGCGGGATAATTGGCCCCGCGCTGGTACGTGTGAACGGTCGGGATTAGAATCTCGAGTTTTTACATCCCATCATACAATGCGCACATCACAACAGCGAGGCCTCTGCGAAGAGGTCCTTCACCTCTTTGGAGCACAACAACAGCGCGCGAACCACACCACTGACGCGTAAAAGACAATGGGCAAAGGTAAGTGCGCGCAGGCGGTGATAGAGAAGGGCGCTGCGTGACCCAGTTTGCAGGCTTTGCTGTTATCTCTATCGGCAATTAGCGGGATAATTCGGTACGTGTGGACGCTCGCCAAATTAGCGGGATACCGATCGCGATCGCTATCCCGCTAATTTGGTACGTGTGGACGCTCGCAAAAAAACTCGGGATGTGCATCGCGATCGTCATCCTGCTATTTTGTACGTGTGAACCCGGCTAATATGTTGATACACCAATGCTAGTCTTCCCTTTTGTAATATCATATGTCACCTAAAAATGTTTATATTTTACATAAACAAGACATCTAAAAAAATGTATGCTTTCATTAACTTCAATAGCTAGCTACTTTGATAGTAGTACATGTACTGGTAACCAATCTCTGTATGTTGTTTTTTTTTTAATCATCATGGGCTAGTTCTCTGCATCTCTTCATATAGCAAGAGCAGCAAGCATGTTTACATCAACATACTAATAATAATACTGTGCTCTTGTGGAATTTTAACTGCATTTAATTAAAGTCTCATCAATGAATTCAGTCTAGTTTCTGAGTCAGGAAATATTGCAGCATCTGGACGCCATTTCATAAAAAGCTGATATGACAGCAACTCTTGTTGGAATGGCAATTGTCATGGTAATGACAAGAATCAAGCTTCCTGATTGGCTGCTGCTATGGGAAGTTGCCATTCCAGCAAGAGTTGCTAGCCTAACATCTTTTATGAAATGGGGCCCTGATGTCTATGATGAACCATATGCTGCATGGTGAGGAGTGGGAGGAAGGGGAGGTTGTAAAAAGCATTTAGCCAGGGCTCACACTAACAGTGGCCCGGTGGCCCGGGGCCACCAAAAATGAAAGTCGGGCCACCAAATTTCAAAAAAGGGCAAATTTGGTGGCCTGCCTCGGGCCACCAACATTTTTTGAAAAGTGTCATTTATTTATGTTAAGATGTTGTAATCTGTGTGCCTGTCAATGAATATTTATACTTAGTCTTACCATTCAGCAGTTAAAGGACAAGTTCACCTTCATAGACATGTGGGTTGAGTGAATGCAGCAATATTAGTAGAACACATCAGTGAGAGTTTGAGGAAAATCCGACAATCCGTTCAAAAGTTATGAATTTTTAAAGTTTCTGCTCAGTCATGGCTGGATGAGAAGACTACTATAGCTTGTGATGTCACATGAGTACATCGGTACAAAGAAAGTATAAAGAAAATTCACCTTATTTTCACTTTTCTCGCATAACAAAAGAACACTCGATTTCTCTCTTTCAGAAGGCAAGGGGAATAATATTATCCTTAACATACATCAGTAACAAGTCCAAGAAATGTGCACTTCATTCAAAAAGTAAAATTTTGTGAAATTCTCTTTTTATTTTCATTATATTGTTGTAAGCATGTGACATCACACACTGTAGTAGTCTTCTCATTCAGCAGTAATTGCGCAGATACTTAAGAAATTCATAACTTTTGAACGGATTGTCGGATTTTCCTCAAACTTTCACTGATGTGTTCTACTTATATTGTTGCATTCACTCAATCCACATGTATATGAAGGTGAACTTGTCCTTTAAATTTGTTTAAAGGATGGATGAAAAGGACTGAATGAGTGCCTGAGAGTGAGTGTTGCGAGTTTGTTGAGGTTTATTTATGAGTAGGTATGTCCAGCTTCCCATTTATACTATGATAAAACTTAAATATTTGACTCATCAAAAAAAAAAAAACAGGAATTTTAATGTTTTTTGTTGTTTTTGGGGGTCCACCAAATTTTTCTCTCGGGCCACCCAAAATTTGAAATTGATGATTTTGGTGGCCCAATCGGGCCACCAAATAAAAAAGTTAGTGTGGAGCCCTGATTTAGCAATGCGATTCTGACTCTTTGACATACACGCACTATGGTCTGAACTCAAAGACTAGGCACAGTAGGGGCTTCACGCAGATCAATGAAGACGGACAATCCAATAGAAAAGTGACTCATCAAGAGCTGAATAGGGGTGGAACACGTAGGAGGGATACAGGGGTGGAAAGGTGACCAGTGGAGCAGGTTACAATTACCAGCCAAAGCAACAAGTTTGTCAGCATCCATCTTTTGATAGAGGATTGTGATTCGATCTTCAAGAAGATGGGAAGGATGGAAGGGATGGATCTCGGAGGGGGACCCAAAAAACAGAGAAAAATATGTGAAGGAAAGAAAGTTTGAAGCATCCATCCCACGTGTTATTTGGATTCATAATAGCATCAAATCAATGCCAGGTGAGAGAGGTCCGTGTAGTGATTTCCTACAGATGAATAAGGCGTGATAAACAAGAAACAACTGTAAAAAAAAAAAAAATGAGTACTAAAAGAGGAAGATGTGCAACCAGGGAAGTCTGCACAGAAATCAAGGCCCTTCCCTTTGTATGATACAGTATATGTGTGAAATCTGCCAGCAATACAAATATTTGATGGTAATTTTTTTAACATAATGGTGTGACTTTTCGGTATAGAAATGATTGTTGAGTGTTTTTCATATTGATTTAGCATGTCAAAAACAACAAGTGTATCTTTATGGATGAGATGGTACAAGGATAATCATACACCTATGCATTCTATTCAGTAGGCCCTACTACATTGTATGTGTTGCTGGATTGTTTTCGTTGGGTTTTTTTTTTCTTTGTGTGTGTGTGTGTGTGTGTGTGTTTGGTTGGCTTTTTGTTTTTGTGTTGTTGGGTCTTTTTTCATTTTTTTTTTTTGCTAATCACTCTCACAGCAATGCCACATTAAATTTGCATTGCAAGCCTCTCCTTTTTCAATTTAGTAATTTCAAACCATTGAAATTTCATGACTCTCTTTTCACTGTTATCAACATGATATGGATGAATTCTCCGGCTTCGACCGTGTTTCACCAAATTTTCTACGGTGCTCAAGTTCTAAAATAGCTCATTTTGAGTATAAATGTAAAACCTGCCTTTAACCCCCCCCCCCCATAACAAAACAAAAACAACAACAAATGTTAACTCTGATATATCTTGGTCTGAGAACATGCTTTTACTTGTATTCAGCTGAAAATAACAATTTTTCTGAATTTCACATTTAACATACATGAAAAATTGTGAGGGTATGACATCATCAACTCGTTCACTTGAATATTCATAAGGACTGGTCAAGAAATTTCATAATGTCACATCTTCCTTGTTTCTTATCCAATTTTTTGTCATTTTTGTACCATTCTATAGGAAATAATTTTGCTCTTTCTTTTTTTGAAGTTTATTTACTTTTTGGGGTGGACTTCCTCCTCAACGCATTCTGAACCTAACCTATGGGTATGCTGACTAGCTGCATGATGCAAAACAACAACATTGATATCATGACTTCTTTTTCCACAATGATTACCATCTACAGAAAGGCTAACCCAGCAAAACATGAATGAGTCTAAGTGATCAATAACAATTGGGGTTTTTTAAAAAAAAAGTTAATGGAACAAAAAATCAGAGAATGGTTTAGATATAAGAATATCATCCTCACAGAATTTATCATGAGGACTTACATCCACAACAATTACAAATGGCTGGTTAAGAAGAAAACTTTGACATTCAGGCAATTTAAGAAAAGGATATATTAGTCTATCGCACATTGGCCGTCAAAACAAATCTGTAGAATACATTTCATGAGATAATTCCACCACCTGAAAAGGTGAAGCCATCACAATAACCATCTGGTCAATCGTTTTGCCCTTATAGCTACATGCCTGTTAGGCAAAGTAAATGTCCTCCCTGCCTTTGGCTGCTAATTCCCTGCCACTGCTTGTCTTGTTAATGGCTCAATTGGGACTATTCGGGCCAATAATTGCTATCACAGGTGCCCCCCTCGTTGGCACGCTCAACATTCAATTGCCGACCAGCCGCAGGAATGGATTAGCCTCGGCCGAACAGACTTGACGAAAAGCATGGTTTTATGCCAACATGATCAAATGCATTCTCCGTGCAGCACTCGAGTTTGATGGACAGGAAGTGGTTCAAATATTCACGAGAGATAAGGGGGGGAAAGAAGAAGTAATATTTCATACTTTCTGTACAAAAGATAATATAAGTGATTTTTCAGATCTAAAATAACTACACCTTGTGCTGTGCACATTGCGGTAGAAAAAAAAAATGCCCCGAGTCACATCCAATTTCTTCTGAACATTCAATTATTTCTGACATAATTAGGTCTCGTAATTGCCACAGGAGGTAGGCCCCTACATCACTGCATGTCAACCAACATATAAAATTACTTAAACTGATGTATTCTGATGGTAACCAAAACATTCATGGGTATTCAAACTTTAAAGACACCTTATTACTATGTACAGAGGAATGTGTATTTTCATAATTGTTTGTTTTAAATGATGTAGAAATTACATTTTAATAACAAACAAAAAAAATCATTTGATGATTTCAATTTGCTACTCACTTGCAGTTTCTTTTTGTTTGTCGTTTTTTTTATTTCAAAAACTTTCATCTTTGTGTTTTTCCATTTTACTAGAATAGAAACTTGGCAGCACCACAGTACGGTCCCTAATACTATGGCATTACTTACTTTTTAACCCACCAACATTGAATATGGACACAACAACACATGAAGTGAATATTCTCATGATCACAGGAAACAGAATGTCACGCAACATGTTTTTAAATTCTTACGAGCCATTTTTCTCTTAAAAGGACAAGTCCACCTTCATATACATGTGGATGAATGCAGCAATATTAGTAGAACACAGATCAGTGAATAGGTAAAAATTGGACAATCCGTTCAAAAGTTATGAATTTTTTAAGTGTCTGCACAGTCACTGCTGGATGAGAAGACTACTATAGTGTGTGATGTCACATGCGTAGAACGATATAAAGAGAATATAAAAAGAATTTCACAAAATCTTATTTTTTGAAAAAAGTGCAGACTTCCTCGACTTGTCACTGATGTATTAGTATTCCCATTGCCTTCTGAAAGAGCCAATTGTCCAGCATTCTTTTATTATGCAAGAAAAGTGAAAATATGTTGAATTTTCTTTATGTTTTCTTTATACAGTTGTACACATGTGACATCACAAGCTATAGTAGTCTTCTCATCCTGCAGTGACTGAGCAAAAACTTCAAAAATTCATAACTTTTGAATGGATTGTCCGATTTTCCTCAAACTCTCACTGATGTGCTCTGCTAATATTGCTGCAGTCACTCAATCCACATGTCTATGAAGGTGGACTTGTCCTTTAATGGCATCATATTAAGATATAAAGATGCTGCAATTATTTATTTTAAGTGACACTGATATGTAGACCACTCGAATCAACAATGCTGTGACTATTGAACAACATTTTTGTGGTCTCCTATTGGCAGAAAGCTGTATCTAAAGTGATTACAGTAAAGAAACCGGCATTTTTTCCGCAGAATATATGTGTAACTTTCATTCAGTCTTGGCTGCCTTTTATCAATACTGACACCGACGAGCAAATAATTGGGATCAATCGGTGGGGAGAAACAAGTTAGCGGCTAGATCACATGACCCAGAGGAAAGCGATGATATTTCCAGATGCTCAGATTTTTACCCTCTTTCCAGCACAACTGATCCACAACAAGGTTCTGTCACCTCCCTGGTTCTGTGTGGTCACCAAGTCAAATATAATCTGTCACATATTGAATTTCATCCTCTGTATTACTTCACTCCTCGAATTTGTTTTTATTTTCTCTTTTTTTTTTTTGCACTTTTGCATGTGCATGTATGGAATGTACACTGTATATTGCAACCAGCCTCAAAACTATGAAGAATCTCATACTATGAAACAAAAACAATTAAAAAAAAATTCCACTGTACTTTTCATTTCTTTAATTTTTTTAATGTATACACTGTGAATATTTGTGAGCATAATATACTTTGTTTTAAACTGGTTGATTCTCAAACCCCACTCCTTAACCCCCCCCCCCCCTCCCATGAAAAGACTAAGAAACAAAATCATATTCTGGGGTCACAACCACTTTAGCTGGGGCGGATCCAGGAATTCTGTAAAGACGGGGTGCATTTACAATTTGTTTTTCTTTTTATTTCTTTAGTTTTAGCAACAAAAAAAAGGAGGGCGTGCACAGTACGCTCCCCCCCCCCCCCAGAACCACCACTTCTTTTAGTACTTCCCTATTTTTGACACTGAAGAACTGCCCTATGTATTCTAGTGGTAGGGTAGGTACAAAGAAGTGCCACCATTGATTAAACTGCTTTGAAAACTCACCATCTCCATTGAACATAAGCCCTTTTCACAATTTGCAGAATGCACATTGTAACCTTGAGCATGTACACCAGTAGGCAGCAAATTAATGCACATATATGGGACAAAGCAGTTCTGAAAGTGCCCCATGAACTCCATGAAAAACAACAACCACTGTAAAGATGAGATTAATTGTTAGCTGTTATGATACACATAGAGATCCTCACTCATAGTACATTAGATATGCAAAGAGATTGCATAAGGGCTTTTTACACTTGCAAATTTTTGCTTAGTCCTGTACCAATGGTGGGGCTAAGGGGGGACCTTAGCCCCACTGTTGGTACCGGACTTTCCTTAGCCCACTTTCTGTTTACACTCGTTTTTGCCAAAGTGGGCTAGCCCCACCGATAGTCCCGTACTATCTGGCCCTGCAAAATAGCAGGGTTAGCACCGCAATTGCGGTGCCAAGCAAACGAGTGTAAACAGAACGAAAAAATAATCCGGGGCTAAGCGACGGAGACGAAGTCCGACCCCCACTGACCAATCAGAAACGAGATAATCAAGTGCTGCCGGTGCGTGCGTGTACGTGTACAGTGCACAGCGTAATCATGAATATTCATGTGGTTTGGAAAGTACCGGACTAAGAAATATGAGTGTAAAAAGGTCAATTTTCTCCTTAGCCCCGGACAAGAGCTTAGTACGGGACTTATTGGCGAGTGTAAAAAGCTGAAAAAATTAGTACGGGACTAACGGTAGTCCTGGGTCAGAGAAAGTACGGGGTTAAGAAACACAAGTGTAAAAAGGGCTCTAGTATACAAATATACTTGGCCTTGAGAGTTTCTTGTTGAAACTATGGGCAGAGGTGACTTCAAAAGAACTATTCACTGAAGGGTGCAGCCCCGAAGTGAATAGTTCTTTTGGAGGCGCAGAGGCCTATAGTTTTAACAAGAAACTCGAAATTAGGCAAAGTATATTTGTTTTATATTTTGGATCAAAAATTCAAACAAAAGAAAGGAAAATTGGGGAAATGCAAAGCCAGAAGTCGTTAACATGGATGCGATGTTGTGAAGGGCATGCAGCTAGCTAGCAGCGTACGATGTAGGACTGCTTTGTGATGTTGTTAAAAATGTTACGTTTTGACAAGTGCGACGCACGGTGCGAAGCAATTTGCGCAATGTCAGAATTGTGTTTATGACGTCACAATCGTTTTGTTAGGAATTAGTTCATTTTCGGAGTGACGGTACGAGCAGTGCACAATGTCAAAATTGCTTTGTTGCGTCACAATTGTTTTGTTAGAAATTGTTACATTTCACAGACTGATGGTGCAAAGCTGCGCACAATTTCAGAATTGCTTTGTGACATCATTTTGCAAATAGTATACTATTTGCAAAATGTCGTCACAGAAGTGACGTCATTTTGCAAATAGTACTTTATGGAGTGTCAACTTTCTGAAATAGCTGAAAATACCTTTAATCACGTGAAGCTCTTTCAACCAATCGTCAGAGGATAAATGTTTGATCCAAAATACAATAAGATCTATTTCTTTACTAGTTTTCTGTTAGAGCAACTGCCGCCATAAACATGATAAAAAAAAGTTGGAAAAGACATAAAAGGCAAAACCAAACAGGCTTTAAGTCAGGCTAAACAGCATGGCAGGTTCTTATCACTATAGCAACCCTTTTGATTAGCTGTGACATGCCGCTAGCGCAAGCTTGATTGGGTTTGACACACTCTGATTGGTTGGTATCAGGTTGCCACGGCGTCTGATGAAATGCCTAGCAACGAGTGTTTGCAAGTAATACCACTCATACTGATCAATACGAAAGGGCATCTTTCACATCATAAAACATGTGACTGTTACGCGGATGATCAATGATTCTAATACCAGAAGAAACCTTCCAATATTTGACTGCCAAGAGTGTAACTTTAAAATCTTTTTAATATATTGGACATTGCTTCAATGCATGCATAGCTTAGATATTAATGATCATTGGTTAACACTGAACAGCGATTGCACACTATTCTTCACTCTTCTCAAACTGTTTACACTGAAGTAAACATCATTTCAATGATATTATTCAAGACATGAGTAGAAATGATTAGTAAAATTTTCAACAATGAACACAAAAACAAACAGAAATAAGAGCAAATCTACAAATACGTAACAATTTTTGTTCTTTTCTTTTTTTATTATCCGTCTGTATTTCTTTCTGTGTTCCATTCTGCAGATTTTTCCTTCTCTTTCATTGTTTTCACTGTTTTCCATCGTTGTCTCATCTGTTTCATTGGTATGTTTTTCCTAATCTCTCCCTCCCTCTATCTATCTATCTAGCCCCACTTCTATCTCCATCCCTCCCCCTTTTCTCCATCTTTCTTTCTATCTCTTTTTTTTTCATTGTCTGTCTATCCTTCTCTCTTCCTAGCATTTTCTCAATATCTCTCTCCCTCTCTGACTTTATCATTTGGTGCAATCACGTATATGGTGAAATACCAAGGTATTTCAAAATAACCACAGTATTTTGCACAGTAATTTGTAACATGAATGCAAACCCACTGCAAAATGCACCACAAAAACACCATGAAATACAAAGCAATATGCTGTGGTATTTAGGGTAGTAATTCAAAGTACACACAAAAGACATATCCTAGATTTTGAGCATGAATCGTGTCACAAAATACCATCGATCGGTGTCTTTCTCATGTGACTTTCTGTCTTTTCCCTGTAGGAGATATGTGCAAAGTGCAGTGCTTTCCATGTAAAGGTGCACTTTCGGCCCAATAGATACCACAAGTAGTAGGCCTAATCATGAAGGAGAACAGTCCCAAGTGAATTACTGCAGAGTATATTACCAATGTAGTTTGCCAAGGAGAATGGTACTGTCAAATTATGATGGTATTTGATACCAGGTAATTCAAATGTTAAAGGCACAATTTACAATATGCAGATGAAACAAAAACCCAGCATTAGTGCTTCAAAATAGTTCTAAAATATGAGTTAGGGATAAAAACAACCAATGTAAAAAGAGGAATCAGTAAAATCGATATCAAGTATTGTTAATTATACAAAATGTGAACAATAACTATAATAATAATAATGTTTACAGACTAAACCGTCTACAGTTACGGTTTATTGAGAAAAATACTGATTTAGGCTCTACTGTGAAAATTTTTGGATAGTAGGATGTTTTGTGCTACAACAGACCTACAATACGCATATGCATCAAATGTGGTATCTTAAACATTTTTTGAATCACTGCCCCCAAAGATAAACAGGACGTTCTCTCTGACTGTTCCTCATTAATCTTTCTCATCTATCCCCCCCCCCCTTCTCTCCCTTTCTAGCTACCCAGCCAGCTCATCTCCTCAGACTGGTGGTGTCCTCCTGAATAAACATATCCATGACCTGAGAGAGATAAGAGAGTGAATGACAGAGGAGTGTCACTGGTTTTGGTGTCCTGAGAATGACCTTAGGAGATAACCTACTCCTCACCCCACCCTTTCCACTGCCCCACACCTCTTTCTGGTTTTCCCCTCCTTCTTCAATCTCATGTCTCACATTCTGCCTTTGAAGGGATGATACAGTTTTGGTTTAGATGGGGCTGCAGGCTTCAAATGTTGTGTGTGTGTGTGTTTGTGAGAAAATGATAAACCTTTTATGAAATGTGAAAGATCACATATATTCTTAGAGGAATTCAAAGTTTGTTTGAAGAAAGTCAGTCTTGAAATAGCTAATATATTTAACCAAAAAAAAAGTGATCCTAATAAATTGTGACAGGCCACAATTTTTATTAGGATCTCTTTGTTCTACATTGTTTTGGGATGTCTAAGTCAATTCAAAAGCGATTTTTATCAAATAACCTTTATAGAATTGTATGCTCTTTTACATTTCATAGAGTGGTTCCAAAAATATCGCACAAAACATTAAAAGCAGCTGAATCTTCACATCAACCAATACTATACCATCCCTTTAAAGGGACTTTCAGAAAAGGCAATTTTTCATGTCATTGTTACAAATAAAAGTAATGGTTAAAGGGATGGTACAGTATTGGTGGGGATGAGAACTGGGCTTTTAACTTTTTGCGAGATACCAAGAAAACACTTATAATGTAGTACAGAGCATACCATTTTAAGAGGAATTCAAAGTTTATTTGATGAAAATCGGGTTTGGAATGACTGAAACATCAAAAAACAAAGGAAAACATAGCGATTGTAATAAAGTGTGGGTCCCACACTTTTAGAATCACTCTTTTTTGGATATCTCAGCCATTTCAAAACCAATTTTCATCAAATAAATGTTGAATTCCTCATAGAATTACATGCTCTTTCATATTTCATAAGAAGTTTCTCATTATTTCAACAAAAAATGTGACCCGCTACAACAAAATGGTCCTAAAGTCGCGCACGGTCAAAGCCGTGAAAATCGAGTTTGAAGTCAGAGCATCAAAATTGGTCAAAACTTACGATTTTCTGAATTTGACATATTATTAGAGTCTTACATGTCTTCTATCGTCTGTCGAAATTTTGAAGCAAAATGATCAAAGGAAAGACCAAAAAATAGCGTTTTTCTGGGCCATGTTTTTTGGCGTTTCAACGAAGCAGAAACTGGTTCGAACATTTGGATTGAGCGCCACAGATAGGCTCCGCCCCTAACAACGACCAGAGTGATCTCATTGGTCAGTTTGCTGCTTGCCGCTAACCGAAGCGTGAAGCTCGCACACTGCCTAGTCGACTGGTCTGTGCTGGCAGGGTGCGCTACGCCCAGCCGCTTCTCCTGGCATCCTGGTTACTGATTGGTCGGTGAGGAGACCGCCGACGCTGTGTTTGAATGAGCATTTCGGGGGTTGCTAGGGCTTACCTTCTATTGTCCGGAGGTGAATACTGACTTGCGTGTCCCTTGATCGTGATTGCGTTGCAAGGAGATCTTTTAGGGTGCTTTTCTCGAAACTGATTTCCCAGACGTCTCGACATGCTCTCTTTTAAACATCGATATCTCCACAGCCGATTATTTATATAAGATGTTTTATACATCAATTTAAAGCAGAAAGATTAGGGAATTGTGTCATGCAATTTTCAAATAATCGGCCTCACCAGACTTTAGGACCATTTTGTTGTAGCGGGTCACAAATGTTAGAAACCTGAAAATAGGTCTCAACCAAAACTGTACCATCCCTTTTAAAGCAACGCTGCTTTACTCTGGAAAAAGGACACAAGTGTGATATCATCGAAACCTGAGATATTCGGCTGCTTGGCAAAAAAGAGTAATCCAGGTTTGGAGCAGAAACACTCATTGTACTGAAAGTTGTAAAGGTACAAATTACGTAAGGAAAAGTAGTGAGGGAATTAGTAATAGTAATTATTTGCACTGGCTGTAGTATAACAATGCCTAATGAGTATAGCAAAGAAAAAATTGTTATAATGTCCCTGCTTCGTCATAACAGTGAGTTTCCCTATCATATCTTATGAGAGATACTGCACACACAGGGCATATGCCCCATAAATATAAAAATTTGTATTCTGCAATCACTTGGTGTATACCAAGTATCCTGGTATGGGTCTCCATCTGATTAGATTATGGCGCAAAATATCTCCATTTCCTTCCAGCCTGACAGAAATGCTATCAGACTGTGAGATTCTCTGAAATATTCAGAAATATTTATGAGGAAGAAAAAAAATAATATACACCGCCCCAGTGGTATCAAATTCCTGGACAAGTCTCACCACATCAACCTGACCCCTGTCAACTATGACCTCTTTGGGAATTCCCACCCACTCACAAAGAATATAAATCACACACTATAGGATCCTTCAAAACAGACCACCACTCCTATACAGAGAGATAGGACATTTAGGGTCAGAATGTCATGGCACAAGCCTCTAAACTGTCAAAATATAACTTAATTAATCACAGACAATAACTGGTGGCGGATTGTCACGACCATCCTCTTCTGGTCACCTGTAATAACAAAGCATGAAAATCCTTTTTATTGTTTGAATGCTGTCATCGACTAACATTGAGCTCAGAAGAAACCACTCAAATAATAACTACTCATGTGGTATAAAGACAAGCAGCAATATTTTTTTTCATTTATTTTTTTCACTAATACATGAAAATACTTGTCAAAACCTGTGAATGGTACAAGTATATCAAAAAAAATGCATACTATTGTGTCATGAATACAAAGCCAAAGGACAAGGACAACATAAAAAAGGAAGAGAAAGGCATTTCAATCAATACCATTATGAATTTCTCGAGAGTGATCTGCCTGCTCTAATCTTGATACACACTTTTATTTAAAACCTAAGTAAAACAAAGTTTATTTAAGTGCTCATATGCCATATCTATTAGTCTGGATAATCACTCATAAGCTACTGCTGTGTCAGAGAAAAATCTTGTCTTTATGAGATAATAGCCACTTGCTGAATTCTTACATCATTACTATATATGACCAATCAACAATTTTCAGAAAAACTAGAGAGGTGCCTAAAAGCTCTAACAACAATAAACCCCCTGTTCAGATGCAAGCCACTTTATACCAAAACTCGATAAAGAAGCGATGTGTAAAGAATCATCTTATAGCCAACAGACCGTTCAGACACTAATCTCGACCATTCTAGAAAACATTGCATAGATGGGCAGTTTCTCAATGTGCATGCTGTTATGGTCATGAGTGATGGGTATAGGGTCACCTTTCGTGTGTGCTCCCATTAAAGGGATGGTACAGTATTGGTGGAGATGAGAATTGGGCTTTTAACTTTTTGCGAGATACCAAGAAAACACTTATGATATAGTACAGAGCATACCATTTTAAGAGGAATTCAAAGTTTATTTGATGAAAATTGGGTTTGGAATGATTGAAACATCCAAAAACAAAGTTAAACAAAGCAATTGTAATAAAGTGTGGGTCCCACACTTTATTAGAATCGCTCTTTTTTGGATATCTCAGCCATTTCAAAACCAATTTTCATCAAATAAATGTTGAATTCCTCATAGAATTACATGCTCTTTCATATTTCGTAAAAGGTTTCTCATTATCTCACCAAAAAATGTTAGAAACCTGAAATTAGGTCTCAACCAATACTGTACGATCCCTTTAAGCCACATCATCAAAAAGATTTGCCACATGAGCACATCATCCTTTCGTAGAATCCTTTGACAAATATTCAAATATATATCATTAATAATCCTCCATCAAACCTTTTCCTCTGCAACCACACATTCATGACACATGAGATCAAATGCCTTCGCAGACATGGGCAAATTGTGGAAGAGTCAGACTTGCATCCATCAAACCCACTCTCTGTGCAATACCACCACTTGGCCAACAACATCATCTGGTAGACAGGGTGGATCAATCACCATGGCAACCACCATGCCAAGCCCACCTGGGTCATGGCTGCCCTTGAACTTGCTGAATATACTGCAGACCAGAGTCTGTGCAAAGTAGCTCACATCCACCTGCAATAGCAAGGCATGCAAGTGGCTGCCTACAAAAATCAAACCTACCTACTTGTACCAAGGAGGTACTAGGCGAGCTCGCCTAGTACCTCCTTGCTTGTACAGTGTATTTGTAGGTAAAACCTGTGATGCAGTTAAAATCAACTTAGGAAAAAATAAGTTTCCGCTCTCTTTCTCTTACTACAGAGTTGCACAAATCATACCTTCAGTGAATCTCTCAAAATAAAGCAATTTCTTGGATTATGGCAATAAAATGGAGTTCATTCAACCCAAAGGCCAGAAGTGTTTTATGAATGGCACCATATTGCAAGTGAATTTTTGCTGAAGGCTTATGTGGGCGGGCTCTCCTATTAGGGCCTATTTCCAACAATGAATTACAAATTGAGTTTGTGTTCACAGACAGAATTGCTTCAACTTCAAAAAAAAAATCCATGAAGACACAAGATCCATACCAAACAAGTTAATATACTCAGGCTAAAAACATTAACCAGTCACCATCTGCCATCCCATGAGATAGATTGTCCATCATAACACTTTCTCCACTCTTCTACTACCTTGTCTCCAAATCAAAATTTCACTGTTATCTTTACAAAGAGACAGTCGAAATTTCATTTCAAAGCTCTGGCATATAGCAACAGTCAAGATGTAAAGTCCTGGAGAGACATTCTTGTTTTATCAAAAGCTGACATTTGAGGAAAGATCCTCTCAATTTGCATGAGGGAAAATGTTAGTTGGATTTATAGGGAAGACACAATGTAGAATGACATACCGACCCATCAGAATCACTAGTTCAGATCACGTTTATCCCCCGGACAGTTAGATGATAAATGGACCCTTAAAGGTACAGTTTACCTTAGGGAGCAGTGATTTCAAAAATGTTCAAGACATCACATTTGAGGCATATGTGTATGTCTGTTGTATCACAAAATGCCCTATCATATAAAATTTTCGCAAGAAAGCCCGAGATATAAGGAGATATCATTATTTTTCTCATTAAAAAATAACTGTGGACAGTTTAGTCTGGAAACATTTTTTATCATAACTACTGTTCACATTTTGGTTATTTAACAATACTAATAACATCGATTATACGGATTCAAACTTTTACTGTGGTTGTTTCTATTTCAAACTCACATTTTAAAACTATTTAGAAGCACTATTGCTGGGTTTTCGTTTCATCTGCAGATGGTTAATTATGCCTACAAAAAAAAAGGGCCTTAGCACAATTTGGAATGTACAAAATCATTGCTATACACTATAGATGAGCATCCTCCACTCAGTTTATTATGATAATTTTCTCTGTATACCCCCCCCCCCCCCAAGAAACGACAACAAGAAGCAGGCGAGCAGGGTCCAAATAATCTTGATGCTTTACTTTCAGTTCAATAGATGCAAACATATTACGTTTTCAGCCGGGCTCCTACAAAATAGCACACAAGGAAGTGTAGGGCCTATGGCCCAAAATTTAAAACATTTTCCGCAGAGACTCCAACTCTCCCGCTTTCGATGGGAGATCTCCCGCTGAAAGCCCATTTTTGGAAAAATCTCCCGTTCTCCCGCTTGAGATTTAACTTCTCCCGCCCTGGCTGTGTCTCCCGCTTGAAATGACTTCTTAATTGGTGCCATTGTATGTGGAAAAATAAGCCTTAGATAGCATAAGAGAGCATCTAGAACCCAAGTTGGAGTCTCCCGTTTGCTAGGGGTTTCAGGCAGGAGAATCCCCAGATCAGAAGGTGCTTGGGGTTGGAGTCTCACTTTCTGTCCTTCACTGAAGGGCACGTATAGCTTGCGCTTTCCCAGGTAATGCATGGTTGTTCAGCATGACTTCCACAGAATCATAGTCATATGGCAACCCTTCTTGTAATCAAACAGGGAATGAATTTTGTCAAATAGAAAGGTTGAGTTGGCTTAGATTGATATATGAAAAGAAGTAGGGAAAAAAATAAGACTAAAATTGCTGGATATGTGGATACACACAGAACATGATGGAACTCTTTGTTCCATTGCAACTCCATTGACTATCATTTAGCGTGGCCTCAAGGTTCTTTAACATTTGTCATCTGTGTTCACCACACTGTTTGCAGAGCCCACGAGGCTGTGAACTGTAAGAAATGTAAGTAAAGTGTTATACTTCTCATGTGCAGATTCAGTTTCTTTTCTATTCTTTTTCTTTTTTTGCTCTGAAAGGCACAGGTGTACAAATACAAATGTACTAGACTCCATCCAAGAGCACTACAGATATTTGAAATTTTATATCTATACATTCAATTTTCTGGTTAAGGTTTTTACCTGACAGGTGAAATTCAAACAAATGTTAGAATATTAGACATAATATGTAGCTTAAAAGAAGAACAAATTTAACAGTTATTGTGCAAAATGGACCAGGGGTTGTAAGTGATCTAAGAGCCTTAGCTTAAACTTTCTTTAGCCAAAAGTTCTATGTATTAGGCCTACATGGTAATAACCAGGAAAGATAGGCACTTTCTGTGTGTATATGTGTGGTGTAGAGTGTGTGATTGTGTGTAGGTCTAGGTGTAACGTATGATTACTTGTGCATTTTATTATTTCTTTACTATCAGTAGTACTTAATTTTTACTTTTTGTTGTTGTTGTTCAGTTTGCAAGAAATAAAAATGCATTTAAAAAAGTTGACTGTATTTTCGGTCAAATAGCCTGAAAATGATAAATAAAATTTCCCTGGTTTCATTCAAGCCAGAGGATGCCAATATACTGGGATGTACAGTATAACAATATTTCTGAATAACCTTGTCCCAAAGTTTCAAATATCAGCGAAAGCCATTTTCCTCAAGCCCTTGCTCCCACATTTGCCGACCCCAAAACTACCACTGAGGCAGTATCAAGGTACAGAGGAATAGAGAGACAAAATGAGCTCCTGTCTGCTGCAGCTGCTCCTGACATTCAAGAAAATTTGAATAGCGTGCAAAGACTAGATCACATGCAGGGCAAGGCCTCGGAAAACATCCATGAGCATAATGCAAAAGGAGAGCAAAACTGATTTTTCTATTTCATTGCAATGAGACAGCATCTGTTGACAATCAACCAGCTATACTCTCCTCCGACCAGCAGGGGGTGTCTCCTCCATCACAAGAGAGAATACAGGGGATATGGAGGAGGATGGGGGTTAGGGAGGTAGATGGAGGTTAGGGAAGGGTGGACGGGGTTAGGGAGGTGAATGGGGGTGAGAGAGATAGGTGGAGGTTACAGAAGAGGATGGGGGTTACGGAGGAGGGTGGGGGTTACGGAGGAGGGTGGGGGTTACAGAGGAGGATGGTGGTTAGGGATGAGGATGAAGGTTTGGGAGGTGGGTGGAAGTAAATAGGGGTTAGGGAAGGGGCAGATGGGTTTAGGGAGGTGAATGGGGGTTAGGGAGAAAGGTGAAGGTTACAGAGGAAGTTGGTGGTTACAGAGGAGGATGAAGGTTAGGGAGGTGGGTGGTAGATTTGTATGGGGGTTAGGGAAGGGGTGGATGGGGTTAGGGAAGTGAATAGGGGTTAGGGAGGAGGGTGGAGGTTACAGAGGAGGATGGGGGTTAGGGAAAAGAGTGGAGGTTGCAGAGGGGGATGGTGGTTAGGGATGAGGATGAAGGTTAGGGAGGTAAATGGGGGTTAGGGAGGAAAATGGAGTTTAGGAAGGTACATGGGACAGGGAGAAAAGGGGGGTTGGGAAGGAGGATGGGGTGGAGGAAGATGATGGAGGTCAAGGAAGAGAATGGAGGTTAGAAAGAGAATGGAGGTTTCAGACAGAGAATGAGGGTTAGGGAGAAGAATGGGTTGTTAGAAAGGAGGATGGGGGTTAGGGTGGAGGATAGAGGTTTTGGAAGATGATAGGGATTAAGGAAATGAATGGGGTTAGGGATGAGGATGGGAGTTCTAAGGGAGGAGGATGGGGAGGTTAGGGAAGAAGGTGGAGGCTAGAGAAGATTGGAGGTTAGGGCGGTAAATGGGGGTTAGGGAGCAGCATGGTGCTTACAGAGGTAAACTGGGGTTATGGAGGAAGACAGAGGTTAGAAAAGAAGGAGGATAGGGGTTACAAAGGAGGATATGGGGCTGGGGATCTGAATCGGGGTTAGGGGAGAAAATGGGAGTTTACCCAATAATGAGGAGTAAGGAGGTTAGGGAGAAGAAAGGTCACAAAAAGTCCCGCTTTCTTATTCAGACATCTACTTCCTCATTGAGAATACATGGCAAAAAGTATTTGAAGTTACTTGTTGAACAAAGTGCAAAAGAAATGCTGATGCAAAACTTCCAGCTTTATAAACAGTTATAACTTTCTCAGCATCATACACACTTCAAAAAGAACAATTCCTTAACTGGTGCTTAATTGCCTTCATTACATTCATCATATATATGTATAGTTCTCCCTGGGTACATATACTCCTGTGACTGAAGGGTACAACAGTGAAGCTCATTCTGAACTATTCAATCCAGGGAGTATGCAGAGTTTTTAATCAATGACAGGTAGGCCTAATTGAATCATTTCATGTGTCAGATGAA
Organism: Diadema antillarum; assembly: GCF_040938485.1. Taxonomy (NCBI): domain Eukaryota; kingdom Metazoa; phylum Echinodermata; class Echinoidea; order Diadematoida; family Diadematidae; genus Diadema; species Diadema antillarum. The sequence goes on along the minus strand of NW_027270992.1, from coordinate 2,039,551 downwards.
AGCTGATGAAATTCCTGGCACTGCATCAAATGAGAGTTCTACTCTTCTAAGAAAAGCATCATCAAAGTGAATCAATAGTATTATCATGTACATCTCTGTCAGCATGCACACCTAGTTCATGAGAGGACAAGCACATATCAACCATGATCAACCCGAGTAGAATTTCATCCTCGGTGTTCATCTACATTAACAATCCCATCACATCTCCTTTGTTTAGCTTACGGGCACTCGGCCTTTCCTTGTGTGCTAGTCTCACGACCAAACTGCTTTGATGCTTAGGAGAAGTAGTCGAAGAAGAAGAGTAATCAGGCAATACTCAAAGATTCTATGTCTGCAGCATACACCACAGGTACTGCTAATAGGCATACTAAATGAATGACCACAGAGGTAAAGGTGTGATAATGTGTGTGGCTGTCCATGGCATGTGGAAGAAACCTGGGATGGTATTAAAGACTTTACAGGAAGTCTAAGCAAATGAAATATTACCCGCAGCATCACACTTGACTTTGGAGCCCATGGGAAAGCAGCGGGGAAGTTGGGGATGGTAGCAAGAATGGGTGTGAGTCACGATTCCAGCTCACAATTCCTCTCCCCCCCCCCCCCTTCTTCCATGCCATGCTGCTCAATTTTATCATGAAACGGTCCAGTAAAACGAGATGCTGTATTGCGCAAGCAAACAAGCTTTTGTACATTCCGTCAGCGGGGAGTGGTCGTGGATGAAATGACGTGGCTGTTCATTCTTTCGCACATCACTTTCAGTTTGCGAGAGAAGCACAGGTTGAGTGCTGCATACTGATTTTTGTTCCGAGACAAGTTTCTTTAGCAAGATTGCCAGACATACGTAGGAGGATGTTTTGTTTCATGAAGATGAGGATCAAATTTGTTCAAAAATCCATCTTGTTTATTCATTTGTCAGGTTGATTTCAAGATACACGATATATGACGTCTCTTTGTGACAAAGAAGACAAAAATACTAGTACTGAAAGAGTAAAATGAAGGGGAATGCCATGTACAAGACTGAAATTTTCTTTCCTCATAGGTCAAGTACAACCTTCCTACTTTCTAATTACAAAAAAAAAAACATTGATGTGAAATAGCAGTTAATTTAAAATAAAAATAATCAAATGATCAAAATCAATTAAATAAGAACATGAATGTCCCATGCATTCATCTCTTTTAAAAAAAATATCACTTGCAGAGCAAAGCTGTAATCAAACTGCAAATCTCTTTAAAACCTGAAAATGTAAGGTTCAATAACTTAATAGCCTCACTCTATTGACAGTTGCATCCTCTGGAATTGTTTTTACAAAGCACTTCTGGATGTGGTAAGACAGCATGAACATTAAATTATGTGACTATACACAGAACACAAAATCAAATGTCATTTCCTTCTAGAATGGCTGTGACATTCTGTGAATATCCTTCAAACGAGACAAGAATGAATATTGGAACGGATTTTCTCCCTCCCCTCACCTTTTCTCTCATCACACTCCCAGGGGATGAGGTGCTGGTGTTCCCCCGGGAACGGAACTCTTTGCCCCCTCTCCTGGAAGTTGGAGGATGAAGAATTAATCCTCCCTGCTCCCAGCGGGTTGTCCTGGAAGTGCTGAATGAGGCGGGCTTCCTGGGCGGAATTCATGGATAATGCCTCCTCGATTCTTAGAATGTCACCTTCCCGAAACAATGCCCATGACCATGTCTACAGGGACTGCATCAATTTCACAGTCATCTTGACACTAAGATGGATCAATCTCCTTAGATTACCTGTTTCTTTGGTCATTTGTTTGTTTGTATGTTTTGTTTTTGAGTGTTTGTTTGTGAGTTTCTGTATGACAATGTTTATCATTGTCTCGACTTTGTCTTGAGCCTAAAAAATCTTGTCGTTTGGTTGTTTGGTGTTTGTTTGTTGTTTGTTTGTTTTTACTTGTGCGTGTATGATTGAGTGTATGGGTATGATAGACTTTGTCTTGAGCCTAAAAAATCTTGTTTATTTGTTGTTTGTTCGTTGTTTGTTTGTTTGTTTGTTTTTCCTTGTGCGTGTATGATTGAGTGTTTGGGTATGGCAATGTTTACTATTGCCTCAACTTTGTCTAGAGTCTAAAAATTCTTCCTATTGCAGTTATGATCACAAAGGTGATAAATCCTTTATCACTCATTAATTTCCATTGTCCATCCTCTTCATCTCTATTCTTTCTTTCACATCTCTCATCACCATGCATCGATGTAATCACCACTGAATCAAGGTAATATCAGACATGGGTAGTAACAAAGAGATATGTTTCCATCCACCTTGTCTGCTGCCAATATGTAGAAACTCCAATGTAAAATTTCAACCCATTCCAAAGAAATTGATCATGGTGAATAACCTTTCGATAGTTCTGAAAGGAAATATTAAACTTGAGAAAAACTGTGGTTAACTGATTTAAATCTTCCTGTACTACTTTGCCTTGCTCATTACCTGTGTTACCACTTTGTATGGCTCTAAAAGAGAAACAAACAGATTTAGATAATTTATCAAATCTGCAGAATATCGAGAGTATCAAAAACTATTCTCACAGAGTACCATTTTTCCACATATTCTCAACAAAATATGTCATTAATGAACCAATCAAGATATTTATTCCATGTGTATATATCAATATAGTGTTTAATCAAGTATCATGACACATTCATAGAAACGTTAGAAGGGTGTGAAGAAACAGCTCACAAGGTTGAAACCAGACTGCGAGCTTATCAGCCTATCTTAAATTCAATTCTGGCAAAGACAAAATAAGCCATTCAAACAAGAATGATAGTTAACGCCAAAATTAATGCTTAAGCAATACCTCCTTTTGTCTACCCTTCTTGATTTTCTTTTTTTTTTCTTTTGCTTGTGCTTTTCTGCTCATTTTTGCTGATCCTTCCAAATTCTAAACCCAGGCACCTTGAAATAGATCACAGGTTAAGGTTAAATTCTTTTTCTTGCCCAGGTTCAGAATTTATGATTCCCCTAGGCTGAATAAAGCAAAGAATGCAAAGAATTTGCAAATTTAGGGAAAGTTTGTGACACACGCTAGGGTGTTCCCTCTCCATAAAATTCACAGGATGATAAATACCATTTGACCAGTTCCCAGAATTTAAGCGCCAGAGAGTGTCTGCTGGAATGCGGAAGCTGACCATGGCCTCCTGTGTTAATTTCTCCCTTCCTCAAAAATCCATCACCACCTCCTTGATTCTCTCACATCAACCAATGATTGAACGGATGATACCCATCATTCATCACCTCTTCCTAGGCATTCAAATATTCCTTACAAGGCCTAAGAAAATTGAGAAAATATATTGGGTTTAGGTAAAACATCTGAATAGGGAGTAGCATCTTCAATCATTCTCTTTAAGCAAATGCATGGATATGAACGAAATAAACGATTCCCGTTCATGCTTTTGAAGTTAAGAAGATATAACGCCAATAACTGAGTATATGGGAAAGGAATCCATGTGAATATGATAATGGGGCCAACTATTTTCCTCTTTATCACATATAATTATGCTCTTGTGGTTGTGTGCATGCTTGTAAGTGTACGTGTTTGTGTGTGGTATCTTTATAATTTGCACATATCCATATTAAACAATGACAGGAATTCCAAATCAGAAAAAAAAGATGGAATGTGTTTGTTACTGTATATTTGTGTGTGTCTGTCCCTGTGGCTTTAAAGTGTACATCTATCATGTACAAAATGTGTGTGTGTGTTGGGTTTCCGTGTTTTGGTGTGATCATTTATTTCGTGCGCTTGTGTGCAGATAATTATGTGGAAAGGAAGGCTCATTATGAAAATATGGATGTCCTGTATCAGTGAACGATGGAAAATCAGGTCTCTGAGTTGATGGCTATAGCCTCCTCCCCAAAGGATTGTCACACCATTCTAGGCTCATCTATCCCATTAGCCGCTTCAGCCCAAACTGAAATGTAGATCAATAAAAAAGTTAAAGGGATAGGCTTTAGAGTTAGACTTGTTTTCCAAACAGTAGCACGTATTTCAAGCAGAGATGTCTAATGAGCAGGGTTTCTCATGAAATTTTGGTAGGTATGTCACAACAGTCCACGATTTTTAGTCAGAACAGAGTCCAAAATAACTTCTTAAAAGTTATATCCACGTTATGATTTACTCATATGAGGGTAGTAATAAAGATGATTAGGAAACAAAAAGGTGCAGATTAATCAAGTTGTGTCAGCATGCACAGAAGTCCTCTCTACACTGCTATCATGTTCAGTGTAAATGCAAAAGCATATGAAATGGTAATGGTTTTAATTTCTAACTAGAAAAGCACTCTGAGAGCCCAGACCTCTGCCAAGCAGATACTTTCCACCGATGATCTTGCTCTTCCATAGAGATCAGTGATTTCCACCCATACATATGCATGCTTAAAAATCGCCCGATTTCCCAATATAGAAGCCTTTGTTACGTCATAAACCATCAGCTGCAGAGTGCACCTCGCCCTAGCAGAAACTAGAGCACGCACTTTAGCGCGCGTATGAAAACCCCAAAAATGTGTAGCTTGAACTCCCAAGTTCATTGCCCTACCTGCCAAAATATCAGAAATCCTTCATAAAATCCATATCACTACCAAAATTTAATCATCTGTTCCTTGTGTCATTCTCAACCTTTTCTGCAAGTTTCCTCCAAATCTGTGCTCAACTTTTTGAGTTATTTTGCACACAGACATACAAACAAACAAAGAAACAAACCAAGGATAATGAAAACATAACCTCCTCCCTTGGGGGAGGTAAATATTAGAAATTTCACTTCCCTCAGAAATTAAAATCAAATCAACATTATTCACTGCATAAGCAAAGAACTGTTGAAGACATCCACATGGACCATACAGTTTCTTTTTTTTTTTAAAGAATCTAGTAGCCGATACTGTGTGCATATTTCACATATCATAGATTGTTGTTGTTTTTCTTTTCAAACCAGTTGACTGTATGACCATAGGTGTGTTCGGACGGAGGCAGTTTTGGTCGGAGTAACTTTGGAGGAAGGGTCGGAGGAAGCTTGGTCGGAGCAACTTCGGAGGATAGGTCGGAGTAGTGCCCGTCTGAACAAGGTCGTGGTAACTTCCTCCGATCGGAGGAACTTACCACGACCTCTTCCTCCGAACGAGATACTCCTGAGTTTTCTCAGGAGTATCTCGCTACCACGACTAGCCGGTCGGAGTAAATTGCCCGTGCGGACAAGCCCTCGGAGTATATGAAATTACATGCCTTACGACCTAGGTAAAACTTCCTGGGTCAAATCGCAATGTTGACATTTTGCAACTACACGGGCGCGTGTAGCGCAATTCTAACCTACCGTAGTCGATCGCGACGAACAAGCTAGCGCTCATGCAGAAATTTCTATCAACAACAATGGAGAAGACAGATGCCACTGGTAAAAAACAATCGCATGGTCGACGAGCGCGGCGCTACCACTTCCGGAAGTTACACCGACCCTCGCACATAAATTGGTCGGAATTTCTTCCCACGACCGTCGTGTGGACACTAGGGTCGTGGTAAGATATGCATTAATTTGAATTTTAATTGCCGTGCCATAAATTTTTACTCCGACTAGAAATATGTGTGAACATGGCTTAAGTTCATGAGTCTGTGATATGTAAATGGCCATTTTAGCAGCACCAGCTACCTGGTCAGAGTTCACCTACAGTGCATTTCATCAATTTAACATGGCAATGACATGGTCTATTTACTTACCTTATTGCAGTCATAGGAAACTAACATCTGACTGAGGCTCAAACAATGAACTGCGACTAGTTCCTTTCATTTTTCCTAGCCAATGAGGAATCTCCAGCTATTTACATCCATTTCCTGGACAGCTCGCAGGAACAAAGACCGAAACATTCCTGTCATAATTGCATTATGTACACAATGTATGTCCATTTCTGATTCCTCATTTGCTACTTCAGTTGGTTGTGATTATGCTTTACAACATCACTTCCATCAATAGATTACACTATCTACTTGTTTTGCGCCAAAGTATTAACTCCCTAAGACTCCCTTCGACCACAATTCCAGCTAAACAGTTCTAGGCCTACTTAATGACAATAACATCAAGGATTGTCAAGCATTATTTTTACTGAGCTTTTGAATTTGTTTAAATTCCATCATAAAGAATAAACCTTGTTCCCATTGATGCACTAACTAGGCTTTATGGTATCTTTCTTCTGTCGAATTGTTCGTTCAAAATCTTCACTCTTCTAGGTGTTTTTACTTCAATCATACATAGTTCTTATAAAAAAGTTACAAATACATCTTTATTGTAAGTACAGTGTACTCCACCTCAGACATATTATCATGGAAATAGACCCAACATGAGGTGAATACAAAGAATATATGATGTGAATATAAACCCAGTCAAGTGGTTTGCAGGAAATTCTTAGAGATTAGTGGCAAAAATTGCCTATGATACCCCATGAAGCAAGGGAATTATAAAGTGAGTGAAAGTCGGCTCAGAAAAATGAGATCAAATGACATGGTGATTGCACATGCTTCCTTTTATCAGCTTCCATATTCAAATAGAAGATCACAAACTAGCAGTCAACTCAAACACCATCATCTTCATCTCTCTACCGATTGGACCAAAACATGAAATAGAGTTATAGGGGACTTTTCTTTTCTGCTATTGGGTTACTAACTCCAAGAAAATGGCAATTATATTTCAACCTATTGATGCCACACACATCACAATCATGATCAACACAAAAGAAAAATAGAAACTAGATATATCGCTACGGCTACTGATATGCCTCCGCCATAATGCATGGTTCTCCTAATAGGTCTATAGTACAATGTCTTGACAATGTGTGATGACAGTTTCACACAATTGGCAAAATATTAAAATGACAGGTTTGACACAAATGTGCTGAATGTTCACTTTCCTAGAACTAGGTTCAATTGGATGAATGATTAAAATGTCAGAGTGCAGGTATTTGGGGAACTGATGATTTTTACTTGACTTTTGACCCTTTTATAAGTCTATGCATTGAGTAATTTTGAAGGTATTGAGAAAAAGTATAATTTCAGTATCAAATGGGAAAATAGCATTATCTAAAACTGGCCTTTGACCTTTGACCTCACAGTTCCAAAGAGAATCACTGTTAGGTTGAACATGCATAAATATGTAAGTTTCATGATGATACCTTGAGTTACTTTCAAGATATGGAGGAAAAAGTGCAATTTAGCACTTCCACTTGACCTTTTACCTTTTGACCTTTGACCTTTTGGCAAGAAACTTCCCCCAAAATATATATTGGGTAATACATGCCATACATCAAGTTAAAAAAAAAAAAAAAAAACCTTCAGGCATATTGCATTTTAAGGAAAGTGGTGATATTTTGAGGAGCTGACCTTGACCTTTGACCCCCTGACCTTTGACCCATGACCCCCAACTTCCCTAGATAATCACTGCCCATCGGTACAAGCATATATACTAAGTTCCATGAAGATACCTTGAACCATTTGTAAGATATGGAGAAAAACATGAAATTTCAATTTTTTTTTTCACAAAATAACCTGCGACCTTTGACCTTTGACCCTGTGACCCTAAAATCCACACAAAGTATTATCCCCTAAGGATATACCCTCATACCAAGTTTGATGTAAAACCACCACATGGTTCTTGAGATATCGACAAAAACAAAACGGGACGGACGGACGTACGGACGTACGGACGGACGTACGGACGTACGGACGTACGGACGGACGGACGGACGGACGGACGGACGACCCGAAAACATAATGCCTCCGGCCACTTCGTTGCGGAGGCATAAAAAAGTTTCATACACACATTCAATCATGTACAGCAATTACTCACTCAAAAGCTGTTTACAGCATTTCTGATTTACCGATTACATTGCATATTTTGCTTTATAATCTGGCACAGTCCACCAATATACTTCTATCCAGGTGCTCAAGATATTTCATTGTCACCGTATGTAGAGATGACGATGCAATAATCAGTGCGGCAGAAAGGCCCTCTGTAGTGATTCATAAAAAAGGTCAGACTTGGGTTCGGTCTTCAACTGGGTAGTCACGCACCATTGCAATTCAATGACGGACAGGAAACAGCAGAAATATTTTGGTAGTGATTGGATTACATTATCTCTTTCAAGCCCAATCAGTCCTTAGAAATACAATGTATAGCGTCACCTGTGCATGCACTATGACTGCTGAAAGCATCGGCAGTGAAAGCAAGGGGACATGTATAACACATGCAGAAGTAAATGAAGCCATGTTAACGCATCAAAATATTTTTTTAAAGAATAATTGGATCAAAACATAAGATAGGAGGAGCTATCGGGGGCCCTGTGTATAGGACCATAGACTATATACAGGGCCCCTGATTCAAGTCTCGCAGCTATTGGAGCTGTGCCCTTAAGTAAGGCACTTTATTCTCATCGCTTAGTCCTTTGGAGGAATTCAAAGCAGCTAGCCTCATGACTGCGTGCTAATGAAAATACAGACAGTACTTCATGCATAGTGGCAACATAAATGTATGTTGTAAATCATATTTCAATTCAAACTGATATTTTTTTATTCCTTGTTTGAGGTTCTTTTGCACATTGAGAGCAAGACAAAGTAATTTATCTACATAGGGACACAGAAGTCGTATATCCAGGAGTATACTGTACATCAACCCAATGAACAACAATAAGCTTTGTCATTGGCATACATTTTAACAGCGACTTTTACCAACTACTGTAGGCATGAAAACATGCAGATCTAATGCAAACATTTAGCTCACCATGAACTATGTTTTTATTCTCATTCAAGGATTTTGTCAAAACTTTGTCGCCATGACAATCAGCCATTTACTTACATGGCAGATTTGACTGGGGTAAGGTTAATTGGGGTCGTGGTATACAAAAGACGTTACATTTCGCCCAATCAAAATTCTTTCCCCAGTCAAGTGCCATCTAGTCTAAAGGTCAGATTTCCATATGGTTCCATGCACTGGCGAACATTGCTGAGAAACTCAAAATTCCCAAATTTTAATAGAGCAGAAATTCCAGGATATAACTCAGAACTACCATTTACAGTCGCAGCAATAAAAGCATGCATGCGACCAAGGAGGTGAGACATGATATATTCAGAGCACATAACATTTTGACTATCATGTCTGATAAGAAAATATTACAAGTGGATGAATTTAAGATCCACAGTAATCCACAGCAAAAGAAAAAGAAACAGGTATATTTTGCAAGGGGGATTTAAGCAAATTTCAATCTTGAAGATGATGTGCATTGTACGTGTATTTCTGTAGCTGAATGCGATGTTATCACCAATCGATGATTTGTGAATAATTAGCCAACTTCTTTTAAAAAATCCTAACCCTAAAAAAAAAACCACACAAATTATATGGCATACACAGCAAACGACCCTGTCATTGCAGTCTATATGAGGAATATAATATACACTTGTACATTGATAATGTAGCATGTGACATTTATTTACCAAGTCCCCCATTACCCATTCATATGTATTTTGGGGGATGCAATTGTTTCAAGCAGTTGCTAATGGTGATTTCACCCTCTGCATTGATCAAAATTGTATTAATCATATGTAATAAGGTTTTGTATTGAATGTATCTGTGTACACTGTATTTTCATGCTTCTTTATTGCCTGATTACTCTGCTATTTACATCATATTACTGCAGCTAACATTAAGACACCTTAGTTTTAAATATAAAGACAACCTGACATGTAAAAGGTAGGACCCACCAGCTGGGGGAAAAAAAGACAGACTCACTGAGCCCTCTGTCAAGTTTAGAGCTAAATTTGGTCCTGGGCCCCTTCATCACCGCCAAAGCCCCCCTCGCTCGGAAGGGAAATGAAATTGCAGCGTCATCCTCTGATGAGCCGCAGTGAGAGGCTCGGTGGCGAGCATCTCGCACATTTCTGACCTGGATCGATCGTTGCCTGCCGAGATTGCACTCCACTTGTTGCCTGCTACATGTACATGTACTTGCGCTCTTACATGACAAGTTGCATAAAGTCATTAAACGTCCTGTTCACCTTTGGGAACAGTGATTTTAAAAATGTTCAAGATATCACATTTGATGCATTGCGTAGGTTTGTTGTACAACAAAATATCCTCCATATAAAATTTTCACAGTAGAGCCTAAAATATAAGGAGATATCAGTATTTTTCTCAATAAACCGTTAACTGTGGACGGTTTAGTCTGGAAACATTTTTATTATAAATATCATTTCCATTTTCTATACTTTACAATACTTAACATTGATTTTACTGATTCAAATTTTTACAGTGGTTGTTTCTATCCCTAATTCATATTTTAGCACTAATGCTGGGTTTCTGTTTCATCTGCAAATGAGAAATTATGCCTGTATTAAAAGCCTAATGCCAGGTGGTCTGCGATATTAATCACGCTGGTACCTGTAATTGGATGTCATCATTGTGCAGATCATCAATGGGTAGAAAGTCCCTTGAATTTTAGTCTCAACTATTTCTAGTGCCTCCACCCTGTCCCCTCTTCTCCCCCCCCCCCCCTTCCCTCCAATCTATACATCTATCTTCCCCTCTCTCTATATATATATATCTAAAACCCTGGATATCACACTTGTGTCATGATTAAGGGATTTTTCCTGACATTATCACACAGATTTACATTTCCTAATCGGCAGCTTTCCCACTTCCAAATGTTCTATAGAAACCCCCTCCCCCACCCCAGTTCCTATGCCATACTGTTGCATGCCATGTCTTTCCTCACAGGTAAATCATTCCCCTGCCCTGGTATTCCTGAAGACAACTGTTCCAAAAAGGAGGAAAAAACTGGGGATAAAGTGTTAATCTTGCACAGCACGTTGTAGATCTTTGAGGATCTTCCTTCTTTAGGATGACTTTTTTTGTCACAAAATCCAAAGAAGAAAGTCGGTTTAAACCTATTGCATGGGTGGTGAAAATATAAAATGAAATAACAAAACTTCACACATGGTGTGGTAGTAAGTTTGCTGTGACATATAATAAGTGTAATATGTGGAATATGATATTTGCACTCTGAATCATTCTGGTCTCTCTTCATTTCCTTTACAGTCAGGAACATATGGTCTGCCAGGACGCTCACATAGATTATTATCACGGTACATGTTCTAATATCACTCAAGGCAAGAATACATGGTTATTATTCGAAAATTTTTACCTGCAGGTGTATTTTTGAATGCAAGTTTGCTCTAAAGGTTTTCTCCTCATGAAATCTGCAGGCAAGACACATAGATTAATGCCACATACATAGAATGAAGACAATTTACTTGTACGGTAACTGATATGCAGACAATAAAATAAAAAGAAAATGCGGTCCATTGGCTTTGTAAGTTAACAAGATATACAATGAAAAATGAAAGTATGATAATTATGGTAATATAACGTGCAGACATTATAGAAAAGAAGATATATTTGGCTACATATGGCAGACATGACATGCAATGGCAAGCAAAACAAATGTCTATAGCAATATAATATGAAAACAACAAAAGGGGAACAAAATTTGTTTGACGACACAAATATGTTTTATCAAGATGGAAAAGACACTGTGGGAAAATTGGGTTGTTGATTGAATGTCTTTTTCTTACAGACTGGCATTTGTGACATCCCCACAGTGCGCACGCAAACAAGACAAATCGACAAATGCATGGAAAACTGAGTGTGAAGGATGTTGAAAAGACAATGTTTATGACTGTTATTTCCTCCACTATAGGCCGTCTTGTCTGTGTAAACATTCAATGGAAGACAAAAGCACATCTGTCTAAGCACATACAGCACTGTACCATGACCTGTGACAATCAACAAATGGTATTTTATTTAATGACTTATTAACCCATTGAGGACGGTTTGATTTTGCTACAACACGTATTTCCCATAGACACTTGCCCGAGTATACTCGGGACTCGTCCCCAACGGGTTAAAGGTGTCACTCCTATTGATGTTATGTCTTATGCTGGAATACAACACATTCATGTGCCCACAGACACAGCTAAATGACATTAGTGAAATCATCTCTTACATTGATATCCCATTCTATAGCTGAGCACAACAATTTACCTGAAATAGACACAGCTAAGATTTCTATACTGCTTTCTTCAGCATAGAGCGTTCATTATTCATAGAGACAATACAAATTAGATGGTGTATTTTGTGTCCTTTTATACAGAGAATTCTCTGCAATATTTGAAATTTAACAATGACTGAGTGCCATTATGATACAAATTGATTAACTCCACATGACATCAAAAGCAAGCAACAACCTACAAGAATTCTGACAGTTGTAGCTTTCTTCATATAATAACAATAACATACTTTTGTATAGTGCATTTCAGATCTCACAGAACTCTCAATATGTTCTACATCAAAGATAATACTTTATCTACTCTCAAAATACAATACAATATTAAACAATAAGATCAACTGTCAGAAATTAATTGACAATGTATTAAACATGATTTAATTGAATGCATCACTGAAAAAACTTTGAACCATTTCTTAAAAAGTGCAGGGTTATACTGAGAAAAAAAAGATCACACAGTATACACTGTAGTAGGCCCTAGAGAGTTGCACCGGGTTGGGCTGCTGTACGCAAAAGAATCATATGCACTGAAGGGCATACAAACTTTCAAAATATCAGATTAAAGTTTTACTGACCCATTATTCTATTTACGCTGCAGTTATAAACTACATATATTTCTCCCTGCATTCATCTCCAATAAGATCATAAATGCCCATCCCTGCATGTGATAATCATCACTTGTTACTCTAAAAACAATTTGGATCTTCCTGAGTGTTCTTGGATTCCTCGCCAGACATAACAAGCACTTTGGACTCTGTCCAAACATAACAGACTTCACAAACAGATCTCCCTAACTAACATACTTTCACAAGTCTTCACCCTGTTTGCACATCAGCACATTCAACAGGTTGGGACTGTATCATTTACATTTTAAAAAAAGGCTTAAGAGTATACTTCAGACTTAGTCATTCTTAATGCGAGATGCTGCCAAACAATGCCCTAATCCATAGCAGAGACACATACACTCGTATCTCTCTCAGAAAAGAATGCTCTTGGGGGAAAAGGGGGAGAAATTATATAACAAAATTATGTAAAATAATTTAAGATTCACTAATTGGTAATTTATTACAGTGTACATGTGTAGTTTGGGTCTTTTTAAGGTGTGTACACACCAATACACGTACACAATTAAACAGTAAATGGCAATTTCATTTATTTTACTGACAACTGAACAGCTAGATCACACTGTTCTATTCACAGAGGCTTTTTCCTGAAATTTCCCTGCTCCAATTCAAACTACAGTATAATGTAGGCTGCAACCAGGTCAATTTCCCTGAGAACTTCTTGTAATACCCCCTCCCCTTCAAAATTTATTCACAAAGAATCTTGTTTGATGAAAATAGTGTGCTTGATACATCTCTTTATTTCTCTTCAGTCAAGATGGACTGCACAGAAGCACTTTTTTGTCTAGTCATTGACACTGTCATGTGTCAGGTGGCCGTGCCAAATACTCAGCATCTCTCTTGTCTTTTCTGACAGTGCAAGTTCATCATATATATTCGTATAGGACAAGCCTCCATATGACTCCTGGCAAACTTCTGGATGATCTCTTTGTGCGTAATGCCGTGAGAGCAGTTCCGGGCATTGGCAGTTTGCCCGCCATCACTGTTCCGCGGATCAACTTGTGCCATTTGTTATCTGCCTCGGAAATGTGGCCAGAAGTTGTCACAACCAATTGAGGAGGGAGGCAAGCGGGAAGAAAATGAGAGCCCGCAGAGGAGAAAACTGTTGTTCCTCCTCGCAAACAGGATGGAGGGATGTCAGGGCACTTTAATTGTCGAGTCCGAAAGGGGAATTTTGCGCTTGAGACGGCACCATCGCGGATCAACACGTGTGATTTAAATCGCGACAGCCATATCACAGCCAAGAAAAGAGAAATCGGTTGTCACTTTACAGAAGTCACTTGTGATTCACTGTGATCCATCTGAAAAGTATGCTATGTCATTTTCTCCCATATCTCTCTTGTGTTTTTCTCTCTGTAATCTGCACTTTTGTCTCCCTCCTATCTTACCCCCCCCCCATCTTTCTTGCCACACATTTTTCTCTCTCTCTTTCTCTCTTTCTTCCTAATTTCTTTTCATCACATAAAACAAAAGTGCCAGAAAAGGCTACAGATGAAAAGTAGAAACTTGGAGGCACTTATAATGATATTAATAGGTCACTAAACCAGATTTGCAGTGTTTTGTGTCTCCTCAGAGATGCTAGTACTGGCAGTGTCCTGCCCAAATATGGTAGAGAAAATAATATCGGTTGTACAGACTTGCAGTGGTTGTCGCACTGCCCAGTTTGAAACATGTAGGTGTCACTTGTATCAAAGGCTAAAGGAAATTTATGGCATCTTATGCATCAGAAAATAATATACGCACAGAAAATTGCTCTGCAGTAAACTAACACTTTAAATGAGACATATATTTTGACTGCATTCATTTCCTGAAAGCTTCCACTTCTAGAAATATTTCCTTATCCTCATACTCCTTTCAAGTTATGATTTCATACATTTAAGAAGGAAAGATATACTAGCATTAGAATAACAGGAGACAAAGAAATTTCTTTGCAGCAAAGTAGTCATGGACAGAAAGAAACGTCCAGTCACTTGCGGATACAACACCACACAAACCACCACACCGAACAAGCTTAATTAACTCTTTATGTGCCATGGTGTAAACCCCCTGCGTGCTACATTATTCTGAGACAGTAATGTAGTCCTGCTTTGGGAAAACATTCTGCTTTTCAAATCCAGGTAATTTTGTAGACTTTGGTTACCCTCGACGTGTAATGAGCAAAGTTGTAGAGAAAATGTCAAGCTTTGGTTTGATGTAAATTGTATGACAAATCAATGATTATTTTTCCTTCAAATGACCAGTGAATGCATTATTGCATAGAGGTATCACTTTTGCACACAAAATAGTGAGAGAAAGTTTGAATTTGCTCACAAATCGAGTAAGGAACACCATTTGATATTCAATCGCCACATGAAATGCAAGCTACGTGTGACAGGAATGGAACTATGAGAAACGCTTTCATTGTACAGTAAGTGTTATTCGGCGATTTATTGAACGGTTTGGGCGGTTTTGTGCGTTTGAGCAGAATATGCAAAGTTGGCATGCCGTCGACTGAGTCGGGCGTGCGAACGTAGCACATAAAGAGTTAAGAAGAGTCGGTGATGAATTTCTTACTTGACCATGATGACTGTACCTTACTGTCCTCCCCCTTTCCGTTCACTTTGAAGTGAAAAAAAGAGGAAATATCTAGGGAAATTAATCCTATCCCTCCTCCCCTATAAAAACAAACAAGCAAACACACAAAGACATTGCGTCATTACCTTCTCAGCATGTTATTGGTGAGGGGGGGGGAGGGAAAGATGCATGTTTCTGCGTGTGACAGAGGAGGCGGTAAAACACAATACACACTCTCAACGTCCGCTTACAGCGAGAAAACTACCAAGGGAGTCCACTCCATCATTTCGCACTTCTCTCCACCCCAGACGCTTTAAACTACAATCTGGGTCACGCACACATTTCGTTTCTGGAGCTACCCCGCTGAATCACCGGGTGCGTTCACAAAAGAACAGTTTCTTCCGGATCCCGCCCTCCCTCCCTACCACACATTAACCCTCAGAGTATCAACATCTCTAAACATTATTGCTACTGTACATGATGGTATTGCCTGTGGCATTGATAGGGTTTTCACTTTTGTCCCCTCTTTTGTTGATTGGCTGTTTCTTGTCACACTTTCATGAATTTGCTCTCAAACGGATAAATTCTCAATCCGCTGTTAGTCAAAAGTGCCCAGGATCTCCACTGTGATTTCCTAATTGTGTTACATGGTGTAGTTCGCTCGACTTTTTTGAGATGATGTGTCTGATGGAGCAGACAATGAGGACGATGAGGGTGATTCCTGATGTAAACAATGCCACATTGAAGGAAGATCCAAATGTCAGGGGAAGAAAGGTAGCAATCAATAACAGGAGGGGCGTGTTTGGGATGGCATGCTGTGTGTTGTGACTGTGTCTCAAGACCAGTTATAGCTTCCTTAAGCACCTGAGCTCAAAGGTAGTATTACGCCGAGAGGAGAGAGAGCAAGGGGGGGGGGGGTGGGGGGGGGGATAGAGGGGAGAGAACAACATTGAATGAGAGAGAACATCCTCTGGAGGAGCAGATTTAGATCTGAATGAATTTCATCACAACACATCCTGTACACTTTGGTCATCATCCAGATGGAATGTGGATCACTGGTCTGATCACCATGACAGCGGTCTAATCACCATGGCAACAGAGCATGAAAGCAGAGGAGGACTGCATTAATGCAGGCAAAAATGCAATTACAGTGCTAAAAATATAAAATAGCTGAGATTCTGAGATTTAAAAAAAAAGTATGGTCCTTCCCTATGCACACAGACTTGTCAAACCCAGACACACATTAGAAATAAACATAGTTGACCCAAAACTGATATTTTTAGACCTATTTTTAGACCTACTAGGGTGACATTTTGCGAGTATGGGATGCATGGTCCAATTGTGCACTGTACTATGATAGCTTACACCCTTTGGCAGCAGACAATAAATGTAGAAGAAATAGATAAAATACATTGGGGCCCCCAAGCCTCTAATTTATCCACAAAACTTTGACAGTTTTTTTTTTCATTACTCTCCTTTCTATTTCCCAATGTCATCTCTATGTGCTCCTGTTCATAATTTCTCTCTTAAAATTGATGAAGGAATGTGTTTCCTGTGATCAGCTGTCCTAATTTCAGATTCAATGCCTTCTTAAGACTCACCTTCAGGTTGCTAATTTTTCTGTCACAGAATTATTAATTTCAGAGAGAATCGGGCAAAGCACAATGATGACCAGAAGACTGGAAAATCAAAGCAAAAGATACATAAAAGCCATAACAAATTTGCTACTTTGCATAAGGTTAAAACAATCTGATAATCCGTAGTGCTAAAATGTCCATCATTTCAAATCCAGACTATCTGTGTGAATTTAAATGCAGCATCTGCTGCTGAGACGTTCAGTTTCAAATTCTGCTACCATCCACATATTTCTTCCCAAATGGAGAAATGCATTATCACAAAATGAATATACCAGACCCTAAAATCACTCCAGCTGATAACCTTTGGCTCCTTGCTAGTAAAAACTTCCATAGTTGACTATTTGACAGTCCTAATTAAAAAAAAAGATAAAAATTGATTGACAGCTTTAAATTCTTGTAGCTATGAAATAGCTATTCATATAGACCACAATATATGCCGTATTAGGTTTGACTGTTCATGGCATTGAATTTCCACAAATTACCTCAAAGTCCGCACTTCGGAGATGAGTTTATTGGAGCTCACGAGCACGGCCTGGCCTTGGAATCTCAGTTTCTTAATGATTACTCACCTTCCAGGAAAGAAAAATCTGACTATCACCTCAGATTTAAAGTCAATTTTGATGTATTAAGGAACTTTTTGGCATTTAAGCAATGGCTGATGGAGGTAATTATGGGGGATAAGTGGACACATCTCGGAACTCTTCTTCAATACTGGTTTGTCTGTATTCCCTCTCCTATCTCTCCATCCCACATTTCTTCTCTCCTCATCTTTCCCCCATCTTCATATATCTCTCTCTTTTCTCTCTCTCTCTCTCTCTCTCTCGTCCTCTCTGTTCTTCAGGTCCTCTCGTTCCTTCTCTCTCTCTCTTTCAATCTCAGTCTCTCCTTCTCCATCTCCTCCCTCACTATTCCTCCATTCTTCTTCTGTTCTCTCCTTCACTCTTCTCTCTCTTGCTCTCCTGTGCTATCACTCACATTTTCTGCGAGTCCAATTTCAAACTTCATGGGACAAGACAGCCTGGGCGACCAGTTTGATGGGCATGAATCCGGCTGGTGCCAGGCAAAATTACCGAGGAAATGTTAAATTGTCACCGGTAAGAAGTCCCTCTTCCCTTCCTTCACGCTTGACTATGAGCTGCAGTACTTCCCACCCAGTCGATATTCCACGGTGAGGACTTCTTTTTAAGCTCTAAAGGGGTGTGTTCACATTTCTGAAGCAGGGTCCTGAGGAAGAGAAGCTTGCATTCTCTACTGGGCTGCATTCACATTCTACATGCTAAAACAAATTGCAGAACTAATTTGAAATTGCTGTTTTTTTCCTCCTCATAAATCACGTTTAAAAAGTCCTATTCTACTGGGCAATTTCTAATGGAGATTGAACATACATACATCTGGGGTACATTTGTTTTTTATGTTTTTCATGTATTTTGAGAATTTGCTACCATTTCACGCCAAAGCATGGATTTTGTCATTCAGCTTCAGTGAAGATTTTACTAGTTGCAATGTGTTTGTTTGATTTTTAAATGCTAGCCTATCAAAATCAAGAGGGAGACAAAGTTCTACCAGGAGATGTACAAAGTCATGGTGGAGTTTAACCTTTCTGATAAAAATGTTTTTTGTTTTTTGTTTGTTTGTTTTTTGATTGACACAAATCATTTAAACTTTTGAATGGGAGAAAATAAACATTTTAACTCAATGGCTGTTTGTCATTCTGTGCCATCAGTCAGCAATTTGGGTCAGTTTTTTTTTAATCTTTATAATCTTGGCATATCCATGGAAAAATACTGTTCATATGCATGAGGTTATCAAAGGCAAGCAAGTACGGATAATACCATTACACCTGGATGTAGTCAGGGGAGGATGCATTCATATCTTATGAAGTAGTACTGGAATGATGATATATATGTAAACTGGGCTGCATACATTTAAGTCCAGTTTTGGGGGATAAGATCTGATACTCTTTGGCTATCACACCATCCTAATCATCACAGGTCCACAGCCTGCCATTGAAATCCTGTACAAGTACAGTATGTTGTCAATGGTAATGAATTGGCCATCATCAGAGCTTCTCGATTATTTTGGGTGTTCTGACCCAGAGATGATTCCTACACAAGGCCCAGGATCCTGTGTTTAAGACACAAAAATCTCATCCATTACCAACTGCTGACCTATCACAGAAAGATGAAGTTTGGGGATTGTTCATGCTGCAAATGACATGAAGAGGTATGAACACCCTAGTCTTGAGACTTCTCTTGCATTTCACATCTACATTGTATATCGTCGCTGGGTGATAAGACCTTGTATCTGCAATTTTGGTGAAAATGACTTTTTTGGATTAATGGTCAAATAATGGGTTAAGTGATGTCCTGTCCAAATCCCAACTGTCTTACTCCAAAAATGAAGCCACCACGGCATGTCAAAGGAAAGGTTGTCCCATTCACTATAGTGCTTTGGCCGCCATGTTTTTTGGCTCTCCTGAACATTTGACATTTTGTAGATACGAGGTCTTGTCGCCCCAGCGACGATATGTCTCATGATGTCCGTAAATCAATGAAAAGATTGATGGCAAATTTGAGTTCTTTGCCCCTTCCTCCTTCCCCTCCCCCCCCCCCCACCCCACCGACTCAATATCTGTACCTTTAAATGAAACTATGATAACTTGTCAATGCCAGTAAGAACAATCTGTGTATGGAATTTGTATCCATGATGCACCCAGATGAACGGGATACATTTTTGGCACAATTTTCATTTCATATTTTCATTCGTATCTCCATTCTTTGAGAGCATCTCCCAAATTGACCTGTCTTCTTTTTCACTTTTAGAGGATGAGTGCTTCACTGGATATAACACAAAATGATTTCTCATTAAATGTAATTACAGCTCGCACGGAGAGTTGTCAATGCATACATAACACACGGCACACCTCTATGATAGGAAGCAATGACTCCATCAACGCTAATTTCCTTTCCACTTTACTCTATCCATACCCGTTCATGTGGCCCATCAACTAGAGTTATCTTCGGACTCAGCGAGGGAAACAGGCTTTAAGGAATCGGACATTACACCGCAACAGGAAACTTGCAGAAACCCAGATCTCTGCAGGGGAGCAGGTCAGTTACCAGTGGTCAAATTGGACCTTGGTGTGGTCTGGTTATTTACTGCAGACATTAACTTACCACATTTTGTCCACATCCCCTTTTAACCATCAAAAGTCTCACACCTGCAAAATGATTCTGCGAACACGCATGTGTTCAAAATATGAAAAAAGTCTATAAAATACAACAAAGATTCAATGCCTTTCATAAGTAAATAAACTTGATTTAATTCAGTCCTGTAATTTGCAAGGGTGCTATACTCTCGAAAACTATAGTTTCAGCAGTCAAAACGGCTCAACATCTGTATGATCTACACTGCAACATCTGTATGATCTACACTGCAACAACCGTAGTCCCCCAGAAAGTAAATAGAAGTATGTCCAGCCTTCCAAATGAAGAGTATTCTGTACAGGAATTCGTCCCTATCATTCAAAGCTAGCAAACACTACCAATTCAATAAGAACAGCAATATCAAATATGGAAAGTTGATACTGTATCTACTGCACCAAATGGAGAAGATAAAAGCACACACATTGTGACATCCAGGTAATTTAAACGTCTTCTTTCCGTTGCTGCAAATTGCTGATAGCCTTTGCATCTTCTCTGTCGTGAACACAGATGAAAAGGCAAACTTTCTATAAAAGAAGGTTTAAGATGTTTAAGATGTCAGTTAGGAGACAGAATGTTAAAGAATGCTGGTATCTCTTGACACAACACAGATTAAGAGACACAAAAACTGAACTGCACCCAGACAGCTCAGTCACACACGATGGAGGAGAAGCTTTAGGGGCAAATCTTGGGATTCACACGTCTGTGGCTGTGGTGGTGCGATCAGGGAGCATGCAGGGCTTAAAAGTTAAGAACCAGGAATGCCAGGGACTCAAATGGCTCTTCTTTTTAAAATCACAGGATCAAGCAGATTTGAGCATTGACTCTCTCTCTCATTTGTGCCTCACTTCATTTAAAGTGATACCCCTACAAAGAACATAGTGTGTGTGTGTGTGTGTGTGTGTGTGTGTGTGTGTGTGTGTGTGTGTGTGTGTGTGTGTGTGTGTGTGTGTGTGTTTTTGGGGGGGGTTGTTTTGTGTTTTTTTTTGGGTTGTTGTTTTTTCTTTTGCTTCCAGAAATTTTGTGCATCTTTGCATTCTACAAAGACCCAATAGGAAGGGTGAGAATCTGTGATTTACTGTAATTTTAAACAAGGAATGTTTGCGTGCACTTTAATTTCGCAAATTTTGAGAGAGCCAAGATTCGCAAAATCAAAATGCACACACAAGTTCTCGGCTACACTATACATATGCACTGAATGCCAGTGGCAATTCACGAAAAATTTCATGCCGCAAAAATGGCCATCGGCTCCAATTCGTGAAAATTTCATGCCGCGAAAAAGGCCATCGGCTCCAATTCGCGAAAATGTCATGCCGCGAATATATCATGTTTTACAGTATATATTGCTACATGCAGATAAAGCCCTGGGCATGGCTACAATGCTAAATACATGTTCCATTAAAGTCAAGTTAGATGGTGACTTTCCAAAAAATAAGTTCACAAAAATTTTTTTTACATAATTAATACCAGACCAAAAAAAAAATGGTTGTTCAAACACATGTATTCTTACAGCTGGTTGAGTAATAGTACAGTGAGGAAGGAAAGCTGATTCATAAATAAATGACTTTGTTTTACATCCACTTTTAAATTTAGTCAGGGTCTGGGACTCCAAGATTCTGATGACAAGCAACAGAAACTTGCACACACCTGTTTCATGCCGGAAGAGAACGCAAACAATAGCACCTGTTATTGTGTCTGGGCGGAGGACTTAACAGTTGACTTGAATTAATTTCACAACCATGAATTATGTCAGAGTCAAGGGGGCTGTTGCTGATGTCTTCCTAAAACAAACTACTCCTCAGTCAGCCAGGCATTTTGGCATCAACTCGCAATCCAAAAATACATCCAACTCAGCATCAGACTCACCCAATTATTACTGGGACGAATGAGACTCTTCGTCATTAGCCTGCACTGGTAGAAAACTGAGCTGTGCATCCACGATGACCACTGAAGCAAATTAAAGTAGAGTGTCTGCAGCTAGGTTCTTGAATGGATGGTCATTCTTGCTACTTTCTAATGGTCAGTAATAGCAATGTATTGGTCACTCTGATTTTTTTCCCCCGATCAGCACAAGTAAGTAAGAAGACTGTCCAGAGAAGAGATAGGCTTATATGCTTGGAGCATGAAGGGGGGGGGGGGGTTGGGGTTACTCGGATACATGAGGACGGTTGCTGGGCTACAAGACAGCAAGACCAAGCAGGTTGATAAACCTAATACTATAAAATTATGAGAATTATGATTGAGGGAGATTCATGACCAGTATTTATGGCTTCCTGGACAGTGGCATGACACGTCAGATGTGCAACAGGGAAAACAAAAACTAGGTCAAGAACGTTCACAGAATGACATATTAATCCAGCCAGAGGGGGAAAAAAATATGGTAGTGAATTTTTGCGGAATGAATTCCCACAAGACATTTGTAATCTGTCCTCTCTTAGTAACTTTAAGATGTCACTCCAAACTTGGTAGTTTTAACAGACAAGCAGTTTTTTAATGTTTCCTTCATCCATTTTCTAACATCTCTCTTTAAATTTTTATCTGCCTTTCTCTGCACCATGAGTATCTTTTCATGATGGATTCCAGTGCAGTACAATTATTATTAATTATTCACATTATCAGTAGTAGTACTAGTAGTACAGTATTAGTGTTAGTATTATCATCATCATTAGTATCGTCATTTTGATTATCATTATGATAATTATTTTAATCATTGTGATATTGTGATCATTTATTATCATCATTGACATCATCATCATCATCACCACCACCACCACCACTAAAAGGGGAAATGGTTCTAGATATGGAATAAACTTTTACTAAAACAAAAATGAAATTGCAGTGATATTAAAAGGACTAGTTGTTCTTTGCATGCAGGAAAGCAAACAACCATACAGGGAGTAACTTTTGTTTCAAGTTTCACAGCAAAAGTCCATCTTTCTTATTCTCATCACTGTTACCACGTCAGCAATCATTTTTCATCAGTAATTTCAAGGAGCCCTGCTGCACTGGGGCCCCTTTGACACCCTTTTTTTTTTAATTATTCACAAGACAGGGTAGTCAATTTTTTAGCACCCTTCACCTCCTGGTTTGCCTGGCCATCAAGAGACAACCCAATTTGCCGAGGCTTGAGGACAATCCGAGGATTTTATCACACAATGTTGGCCTGATTTCCCACAGTGGTCGACTGCAAGCCTGCCTGGCTCACTGCAAGTCCATGCAACCATACATCGTCGACTCATGATACCTGCCAGCTGATTTGCTTTGTCACCTTACACACCAACATCCGACTTCCTACTAGAAGACATAAACTCGATCCACAAAAAACATACACACATGGACAGAACTCTTGTATTGATTATCTCAACTTTGCCCCCTTAACCCTGCCTATACTACATAAAAACATTAATGAAAACTGAAACTGGGGTTAAAAAAAACAATAACACTATGACATCACATCACAAAAAGCACTACCCATTCCAGACTGAATTCTGAAATCCCCATAGACTTAATACTCAGGCCACCAGGCTCCCGTATGGAATGGATTAAACAATGACGTCTGCGCACCCCCCCCCCCCCCCCCGAGTCCAAAACTGAACATCAAGGAGAAGTCATGTGACAAACAAAAATATTAATGTAATATCTATAATTTGTGGGCAGTAAGGATTCTCTTCGCATATTGTCACTGCAAACCTCACAGTACGTGACATAAGATCATACTGTGATCTGTAATAATTCTGACACTTTTTGGGGTGGCATTTGGTACAGCTGCCTCACACCAAAGTCTTGAAACAATTCTAATGTCACGACCACTATCATTATTAGTGTGAATGGCCCTCCAATGGGCAGACGATAAAACATCAATATTTAATCATATGACCATTCAACCCTTTCTACTCTTTGTTCTTTCTTTGCCAATTGATACAAATTCATGGAAACTAATTTTAATGAATATAAGATCACTGTAAAAGTGGAAATTTTTGCTGTGTTGAAATTTTCGCGCATTTCGTGCAACCTGAAACTAGCGCGAAAATAAAAGCATGCGAAAATTTTTGCCTGCCATATGTTCCAGTAGTTGATGTCTTGATTCCGCGGAATTAAAAACACGCGAAACTCTTCTTACCCAGCCGAGCGCGAAAATATTTACTTTTACAGTACTTGATTTTTCTGACTCCATTTTTGTCATCATGGCCTCCGTGTTGAACTGGAGAACATCGCTAGCCTGAGCAGGCTTGGTAACTTTACACCAAGGTCAAGTCGTGGATGGGTTAATTACTAGATGCCAATGAAAGGCAATATATGGGCGAGTGTCTAGGCTCATAAAGTGTTAATAACCACCCAGAGGACAGCACAGCACACTTGTAGGGTGTTCAGATGAAAAAAAAAATCATACTAGAACGGTATACAATCGTAGCTATACCAAAACGGTATAGCTATACGATGAATTTATAGGTCTGAACGCTGACTAACAAAACAAAGTATAACAAAACAATAGTCAGAGCATCGTTTGGAACTAGAACTCAATAACGAATCAGCATTCCATCGTGTCCATTGTGCGTCTGAACGTATGGCGACCATAGAACGGTATATCTGGGCGGGGCTTTATGTGAGGGTGACCCCATAGCTGTCACTCATGACCATAACAGCATGTGCAGTGGGAAACTGCACATACGACGTTTTCCAGAACGGTCGAGATTAGCGTCTGAACGGTCTGTCGGCTACACGATGATTCTTT
Organism: Diadema antillarum; assembly: GCF_040938485.1. Taxonomy (NCBI): domain Eukaryota; kingdom Metazoa; phylum Echinodermata; class Echinoidea; order Diadematoida; family Diadematidae; genus Diadema; species Diadema antillarum. The sequence goes on along the minus strand of NW_027270992.1, from coordinate 2,014,692 downwards.
ATACATCGAGTTTTGGTATAAACTGGCCTGCGTCTGAACAGAGGGTAAAGAGTGGATGCTTCCTTCACTTTTATATATGGCACATTAACTTGCAAAAGCACTGTATGTATAACATAGGCCCTGTTCTTCTCTCAAAAAATAGTACATTCCAGTAACAGGTTGCCAACACACCTAAATACCTCTGCTTCCCTCAAATACACGTAATTGGTTGAATTGCAAAGTACAGTTGTAAGTACAGACCTTACTTATCCCAGGCACATGTGAAATTGGGGGTCTTTAGCTGACCTCAAATGGCACAGTTTCAAGTCACCTACAAACAGAAACAGAATTAAATGAGGCACCTCAAGGCAAGATGCGTTTGTCAGTCATTGTGTCAGTCATTGTGTCTCGTACACAACAGTTACCACCAGGCAGATAAATCCAGCTGCATCATTTATTCAGGGAGTTTCTATGGAAACAAAGCATGCGTCCAATTAGAGCATATTAAAGGGTATTATCACCCTTTTGTGTCCTGTTCCCATGTCTGATGATTGCTAAACAGCGTGACTTACTTTCACTCGCCTGGCATATGAATGTGATCCTAGATGCAGTGATGAACACGATGACAATTGATATAATGACATGCAATGTACACATCTATACCAGCTCCATTTGCAAACAAAATACTGATTCATGGAACTAAATTTTGTCCTCTTTCTCAGAAACTAAAGTTTCAAAACTTGGCTTCTGCTATTCCTGAGTAAAGCTGTCATCACTGGCACACACAAGTTAGCTTGGATAGTGAGACTGTATGATGCATAGATCTATATCAGTCATTCTGCCACATATGTTTTCTATCTGGCTTCAACCCCATAATTTCTCTCTGCTCTATTTTTCTTTCCTCTCCTGTATTTTTTCTTCTTCTTTTTTAATATTATTCTTCAAAGGTGATGGTGATTGCGTGCAAACATCATCAAAATGAGTAAGAATAGAGACACAGTCTTTGTCTGTTTGTCTTGTAGCAAAGGTGTGAATCAAGCACTCAGATGTACCGGCCAAAACAGTTATCACGATGCCAGAAACAACATCTTGCGTGCAAACTGGGGTAACTTAAGCACAAAATGTGCTCTGTTTCGCAGGAAAAAAATATATCATCCATCTGGGATGCACTACCCTAATTGCCTAGTTTGGTATCACAAAGGAGAAACTCTTTGAGTACTAATAAGACTTCCCCCCAATAACATGCCTGAACAATGCAGTGATTCATACCAGGAATTCACACAATAATTCTTATGTTTGATTCTAGCTGAAAAACCATTACATTTCATGCTCCTTCCAACTACATTTGTACATTGCAATATTCTTCTTCTTTTTTTTTCAATCTGTCTCATTTCAATTCAACAATGTAGTGTATAATCATACCACCCCCTCCAGTAAAAAGCAAAACACTCTGTCCCTCAGACAGGACATAAAATGGAGGTCCCGTATGTGAGAGAGTCACAACTCATGCTCCTGCTTCATTCATATGTCACAAAAAGTAAGGTACAAGCATAAACCGATGAAGTGACCCTACCACAGAACCCAACTGGACCCCATGGAAGACCAGCTAGTGCAGCTCGATATGGGCTATCAAGCCATCTTCTCAGATGGAAAAATGAAACAAACCACAAATAAACTTTGTCACCTTGTATTAAAGGACAAGTTCACCTTCATCGACATGTGGGTTGAGTGAATGCAGCAATATTAGTAGAGCACATCATTGAGAGTTTGAGGAATATCGGACAATCCGTTCAAAAGTTATGAATTTTTGAAGTTTCTGCTCACTCAAGGCTGGATGAGAAGACTACTATAGCTTGTGATGTCACATGAGTACAACGATATAAAGAAAGAATAAAGAAAATTCAACATATTTTCACTTTTCTTGCATAACAAAAGAACACCTGACTTCTCTCTTTCAGAAGGTAGGGGAAATAATATTACCCTTAATATATGTCAGTAACAAGTCGAAGAAATATGCACTTTATTCAAAAAGTAAAGCTTTGTGAAATTCTCTTTTTATTTTCTTTATATGGTTGTACGCATATGACATCCAGCAATGACTATGCAGATACTTTAAAAATTCATAACATTTGAACAGATTGTCCGATTTTCCCCAAACTTTCACTGATGTGTTCTACTAGTATTGCTGCATTCACTCAATCCACGTGTACGAAGGTGGACTTGTCCTTGAAACACAAGTTCATGCGTAAAGTAGACATGATTCTGAGCGTAAAATCAAGTGATGTGACTTCTTGAAAGAAAAGTACACATGGCATTTTGTCGAAGAGTGAGAATATATAGTAACAAGAAGGCAAGCAGGGAGTTAATAAAAAAAAGGATGCCATCAAAGAAGTAATTTAATTTAACAACACAATCATTATATACTCACACAAAAGATTACCATCTAAGAATATGGCATTGCTAATTGAAATAGTAGCACATCAAATATCATCTCTTAGCATGACATATAAGCCAACCTTATTACCTAAAGTGGTAAGACTTTTTGATGCAAACTGTGTGTCCTATTTTCCTCTTTCAGATATACACCGATCACGTCTGAATCCTTTCGAACAGTTTGCTCCCATTAACCACCACCTAGACTTCTCATGGCGGGTTAGGTCACCTCTGATAACGAGGAAATTAGCGTCATTACTGCCATAATTAGATTTCGGAGCGTTTAGAGGGAGCTCCATTGGCTGCTGTCCATTAGAGTCTGCCGAAGTGTCTTAAATGGCGCAGCCAACGACTGAGATTAGCAGATACGTGCCTGATGAGTACCAGGCTTTTCAAACTCTTTTCCTCTCCCGAACGGGAAGGGATAGAGAAGGTGGTGAGTCGCGAAAGGAACAACGTCTACCCCTGACTGAAGATCGAGGTCGTGTGTAGAGATTTGTGGTTGCCATGGAGATGTGCCAGGCGAGGCACACACCAATCGACGGGGCGCAGTCGCAGGTACTTAGGCTAGACTCAAGATGAGATGTACTTGGATAGCTAATACAATCCTTGATGGGTATCCTTGAAATGGTCATCCACTTTCACTACTTTTGGTATAATGTAGATTATCCCGCAAGGACTGGGATTCTCAGAGGGAAGAGCGAGTCAGTAGAAATCGATGACACGACATTTGCTCCTACGACAATTGCCCCAGTCTTATTTTCTCAAAGGACTAAGGGTTAGGGTAAGGATGTGATAGGGTTTTAGATTTAGTTTGATGTGCGGATTAGGATTAGCACAAGGGTTGTGCTTGTGGGTAAAATTTCTGTTTGGCTTAGCATGCAGACATTTCATGGGAGTAATTGTCGCAGGAGCAAATGTCAAGGAGCTGTTGATATCACAGGTTTATCCAAACCAATGGGCATGTCTCTGGAATAGCTTTCTTAATGTTGGGAGAATATTTTTCTTTCCCTAACAATGCCTGGGAGTATACTGCTGTAGAACTTTAATCACTCTGTCATTATTAATTAGCATAGACCTCATTCATTCATTCATTCATTTATTTTTCATTTCCAACAAAAACATATAAATATATTACAAAAATTGAATACAGTGCATAAATTTCATCATACAAAGTAAAGGATAAATTTACAGAAAACTTGTACTTATTGTAGGTATAGGAAAATGTTGGAAATGGGGAGGAATGCTAAAAAGCTGAGCTTGTAGGCTGCATTCCCCCCACACGTAATACAAGAAATTATATGAGTGATAGACTGATAAGCATTGAAAATGGATGAAACAAAGAAACTAAGACAAAAAGACCTATAACCTAACTTATCCGAAACAAAAACCCTGAACAAATCCCTACACTAAGTCGCTGTCATGCCGGAAAAGAGAGGAGAGAAACAAAATAGTATGTGTGTGTGTGTGTGTGTGTGTGTATGAGAGAGAGGGGGGGAGAAAGCAGCTTAATGCGTGGAGTGAAGATAAAAGACAAAAAAAAAAATAGAAGGACACGAGAGGTAGTGGATGGATGGGGCCGCTTAGCTGTAATTCCAATAGAATATAAGGTTGGATTTTACACTTCTTTGCAATCAATAAAGAATCAACAATTCTTATAACTTTTCAAAATATTTTTCTTCAGATTACTCTTAAAAGAACTTAAACTTGGAGATGTCCTCAAACTGTTAGAAAGGTTGTTCCAATATTTAGGTCCAGCAAATGTAAATATAGATTGTGTAAACATTGTTCTAGTTAAAGGCAGATGGAATTCATCTGAGTGACGAGTTGGATATTTATGGAACGAGCGGTTTCTCGCAAACATGCTTGTGAAGACAGACAGCAACAAATTATTAGAAAGTTTATACATAAATTGGCCAAGACAATAATAATAAATATCAGTTATCTTTAAAATTTTGTTTTCAGAAAATAAAACACCTCTGAATATCACTGGACATCTTCCACTGGAGAAAAGATGAAATTGAACTGGTTAGCTTAAAATCAAATCTGCAAAAATAAAAATCACTATGAAATTTAAAAAAATATTCCAACTAAGATAGAAACAAGAACTTTAAGGTTTTTTTTTTTGTTTTTTTTCTGTTTTTTTGTTTTTGTTTTGTTTTTGTTTTGTTTTGTTTTTTGTTTTTGTTTTTGTTTTTGTTTTTTTTTTGGGGGGGGGGGTTATGTGTTGCAAATTCGAGAATCAATTACATAGAAAGAATGGAGGTCTTGTGTTTGAGACAGTCACAACCCATGCATATAAAAGATCCCACTCCATTCATTCATTGCAAAGAGCAGGGTGCATAATCCGGTGAAGTGGTCCACCTCACATCCAACTGGACCCCATGGAAGACCAGTTTAGTGTAGCTGAATAATTATGGGCTATCCAGCCATCTTCTCAAATGAAAAATGAAAACAAACAGACAAGCAAGAGACTTTAAGCTGTATGCAAAAAGCCAACAATTTTCAAACTGCATAAGCCCACATTTTGTATGTTTATGGTCACATATCAACATGGGGCACTGGACTCCGTGCAGCTAGCAAAAAAATCCTCAGCTTGAAGATCTCACATTCAAATCTCAAAATACTTTGCAAAAAGCCTCGAGACATTCTTTCAACAAAACGACACTAAATTCAGATACCTCACTCTACATTCACAACCAAAAGTAGATTTGAGGCCTTTTTAGTTGCTCATGGACAAAGCTATTCCATGCAACACAGTAGGAAATAGATCAACACAAACCGCAAGGGACAATTTGATAGTTAATGAAACTAAAAACAATTAGATAGTTATTTAACATATTCAAATCTAATGCCAGACTTTACTGTAAATGTGGAAACTTTTATGGAATAAAAGTTTTGCAAGTGGACAATTTCAATGAACTTTACTTGTTCACTGACACGAGTATTTCTTAACATTGTATATACTTGATATCTGAGAAAAATATCCATGCAATGTTGTGCTCACTCCAATACAGTAGAGCTGTCTAGAGATTCATAAATATTACAGCAAGACAGCAGTTGTTTCTGACAAATAAAGTTCATTGTACGCTTTGCAGATAAAACAACAACTAATGCATGTAAACTGCTTTCGTGTACCTATATAAATAAACTTAACAAAATCAGGCAAGTTGAACAGTCAGTGACTAATGCCTCAGAAATATATTTATTCATTGGTGATTTGAACACCTCAGTAATCTGGCCGTTTGAACAGGAAATGAAAAAGGCAACTTACCTGTCAACTTTTGGTTCTGATGGAGATGACTGCAACCAAGCGCACCTTAGATGATTTTTTTTTTTTTTTAAAGTCAGAGATGAAATCTTGCAAATGGTGTTATCACTGGTTCCCACACCAAAGGGGAACCTCCCGCTGGTTACGACTCAGCTTCAAGTCAAGACCGAGGTTTCCCGTTTCGACTTCTTCTTCTCTGGTATGTGCCAGGACGTGGATCCATCGGGTTGTGGAATTTGGCAGACCGAAGCTGTGAAGTGCCTCCCTGGACGCTGTAAGATCAAATCTCAGTCAGTTCCTGTCAAAACACGGCACCGACTTCAGGCCCCCGCTGGACGCTTCATTCAACCTGACCTGGCTAGGAAAAAAAAAAACGAAGTTAAAGGGCTTAAGATAGGCATCAAATGAACATTTTTGGAAGTTTTTCAAATGCAGAATTTCAAGTGAAAATAAATCCTATGTGATTGGTCCCATGCTAAAAATACCTCAAAGTTCAACCCATATTTTTCCTCTTTATTTTATGGTTGAAACTGATGCATGATTCAGAACACAAAATAAAAATTATCAATATTGTATCATAGGGGCCTCTTCTCGAAGGAGAATATGACTACATACACATGTCTGCCAAAACTGTGTTGATCCTTCTTTCAGAAGATTTGTGATGTTAATGAAACGTTTTCAACGATGACATGCTTTAGTATTTCATAGGGAGTACATGTACATTCATATTCAATAAAAGTACTGTAGTAAGCTTTGAAAGTGATATTGCAAAATTGCCTACGATAAATCTTTAGAAGTGGTATACCATTTGAAATTTAGAACAGAGAACAGAAAATTTCCAATGCAATACTGACCTCAAGATAAACAGTAAAGGACAAAAGCCTACATTTCAGCACAGCAAAAAATAAATGAATAATGATAATAACAATGATAATAAAATTCACTTTTACTGTTCACTTTTCACAGTGAGAATAAAGACGTTTCTCATCAAATCATAAAAGAAGATAGTGTATATTTCAAACAAACCACACAGAGAAATAAAAAAAGAGAAAATTCTGATACCTTATCTGCACTGTTTGTATAAACTAAATGACAGTCTATGAAGAAGACAAAAACCATAAAATGCATTTATGGTGGAGAGTAGACAGTCTGACAGCCCTCAACAACATCATGTGACCAATCAACTGACTGAGAGACATAAAGAAGAAGAGATAGGTCAGGCCACGGGAGACAAAGGACTGACCAGTTGGTCATTGGGTGGAGTCCTACTCCCTTGACCAGCTAAGATGGAATTCCGTCCACCCTGCGTATCGCTTTCCCCAACCGGCCTTCGCCTGAAAGCTGGGTGAGGACGGGTGTACAGGAAAAGGGGGTTGCCAGTCGATGTCTAAGCAAGATGCACTCCTCTGCGATGACAGAAATTGCAAGAGATCTCCTTCAAACTCCCCTGACGACAACCTCCACTAGCCTGGCATTGCGTCCACAAGTCTCACATCTAGGCTTCACGCTCTAGGTGCAGGTAGGACGACAACAATCGCGTCTAGACACACCCTCTTCCGGACAAAGGCAGACAAAGACAAAACAAACTTCACAGACTAGCTGCTGCCAATAAACATGGCAACATTCACAGCTAGACCCACGAGCAGTCTCGCAAGCAATGTTGAATTCCTATTGTTGTCACATATGACACATCTCATTCCCACAAGCATTAGGACAACAAGGTGCTAAACCTGGCAATTATGGAAGATTTATGACTTTATGAAACTGATCTCATAGGACTGCTCTAATGTGAAACTCTTCTTTCTGAATACATGAAAACTTAATGGTTTTCCTTTATTTGTCTGTTGTGAATGCCTGATAGAATCATATTAGATTAGAAGCACTGACATCACATAAAATTCTTTGCAATGAAGGATGTTTTAAAGGTATTGTTTATCATTGGGAGCAGTGATTTAAACAAAGATAGAGTTATCACATTTGATACATGTACATGTATGTGTAGGTCAGTTGTATCACAAAACATCCTACCATATAAAAATTTCACAATAAAGCCTAAAATGTAAGCAGATATTACTATCTTTATCAATAAATTATAACTGTAGATGGTTTATTCTAGAAATATTTTCACATTTTTAAAATTTAACCACACTAAACATTGATTATATTGATAAACAATTTTAGACAGGTTGTTTCTATTCGAAAGTACATTTAGATCTATTTTGAAGCACTAAAGCTGACTTTTTGGTTCATCTGCAAATGGTAAATTATGCCTTTAAAATGTTGTAGAGGCCCTTCCCACTGGCAGTAAATCTTTGTGACATAAAAAATGACAACATTATGGTGGAAGTTGCTAGGCAACTGTATCAAACTCCTCTCAAAACATCACCAGATAGTTGCAAACCCGAGTGTTATTTTCCGAACTTTGCATGTAAAGTTTGCTTGGAGGTTTTGCCGTGAGAGCTATGGTGCCTGACACAAACAAACCACAAAAATGTGATTTTTGTCACATGACTTCGCTTCAATGTTTTGATTCCTTCCATGGACACTCACAAATCATGCAGCTGACCAGGCTATTGCTTAATCATTCACAGACTGCAAATTTTGCTGCGTCATCGGCTTTCTGCCGAGCACTCTGCGCAGAAAATGCACTTTACCATTGGAAGCAAAATCTATAAATGTTCTTCATTGCCATAAGTTTTCAAAATTTTTCATCACAGTAGTATGTATGAATAGAAAAGGTCAAATGCCACAATTTTAACATTGCAATCATTCCGACGAAAATTAGGTCTGCATTTTCTGAAAATTCAGCCATGGCCAAGAGTGTTTTTTCTCTTCAATGAAATCTGTCAAGACAGTCAAAATATTATAATGTAAGATACAAATACTATTAAGTATTGAAAATGAGAGTTAGATAAAAATGACTGTGCCGGCAGCAACATCAAGAGGAAGATAGGGAATAACCCAGAGGGGAAAGAGGAGGGGAGAGGGTGAGAACGGTGGAAGACTAATCTTGGGATAATCTCCCGCAGGCGAAAACCTGAGAACAGAGGGGCATCCTGTGCCCAGCATGACACCGGGTATAATTGGGGACCGCGCCCCAGAGGGTAACCCAGTGGGAGATCGGCCGGCTTGGGTTACCGGACCTCGCTACATCAATCTTAAGGAGAAGCTTCGTTCCTAGCTTGAGATGACTTTGACTAATAAATGGAGAAAAACAATTCACAATCAATGCTGGAAGTTTCATTGAAATCACACAAATACTAAGAAAATAACAGAGATTTTAAATTTTGACTGCTTTCACATAAGGCTACCTAGCATCAGACACAAACATCGTAAAATTATGTAGTAGATGACAGGATGTCATTATCTAATTACTCCCTTAATAATTCTGTATATGGAGGTACTGCAAAAACTAGTTTTATCCATGATTTAGAAATTTAATACCAATAGCATTCTCAAAAAATAATAGTAATAATAATAATAATAAAATAAAAATATAATCCTTGCAATCTCCTCAATTGGCTTTTTCACTTTGAAAACTGGACTCAGTGGGAGTTCTCTAGACCAGACCAGATGGCCAAAACATGGGAAGTTGTAGCCTGAACTCCATTTATTCTCCATCAATTCTGACCTCTTCCCCTTCCATTCCTTGAGGCTTTGTAACCGCTGAAGCCTGCCTTCAAACCAAAACTAAAGGAGCTCACTTGTGGACAGGGGGGGAAAAAGATACGGTGTTTTGCTTTATTTGTTTTTCCTAGCTCTGTTTGAGTTTTGTGATGAATGAAATCATAACTGAGGGTGAGAAAAAACCCCAGGGCAATGTAACATTTGATATACCGCAATCTTAGGACAGAGAGAATAAATATTGTTTGTTTATTTGTGTTCCTGTCAGGGAGACATACTTGGAAGATGATGCAGGAAGCATATTAGTCAATATTTGTGTGGCTTTGAACAATTTGCAATCTCCAGTCACAGCTCTTGTCCATTATTACGATACTAACCATAACTGACAAGACTTCGACCACCAACAAGCAAAATGAAAGTTGAATTCTTTTATCAGCGTATTTGTCCAAAATCCCTTCCATTCAATCCTTTCCCCTTTCGACTTCTTTATAGTTATGCAAAGTGTTCACTTCCTTCACATTTATTGTTGCTTTGTCTTACTGGTGAACATCACACTCAAAAGCATTCAGAAACTTTAAAAGAAAACATACACTGTATTGCTTATTTTTCTCTCCATTTTTACTATCAACTATTTTTTTTCTGTCCCTCCTCAGCTTATCAGCATGTTTTACGACACTGTTTTAGTTATTTTACTTTTACTCTGTGAAAGTTGGATTCAAATCATCTGGTATTCAAAATCTGATCAGCTTAGAAATGTCTACTTCAATTTCTTATTGCAATTTTATCGCAGGTCTTGAGTTTATATCTTTCAGCTTCCTCTTTTCCTTTCCATGCCATGCTCACTTTCACCTCTAATTAGCTATTTTTCTTACATTCTCAGATATTGCCTCAAAAAGCCGGCACACTACATAAGTGAACAATTGACTTCACTTGCATAATGAACTTATTTCACCGGCTGCTTTTTTTCAGCTGTGGATTTTAAAGGGGCAGTCCAGACGATTTTCATAATTTTACATCATGTAGTACATAAATCGACAACTCCATGTATAGATTTGTGGAATTTATTGTGGTCCTTGAGCAGAGAAACAATACTTTAAAATACCTTAAACAAATTACACTGAACAAGGATGATGACATAGGAGGTTCACATATTTTAGAAATGTAGAAGTATAATTTCATTACAATAGTGCTTGCTTGTGAGTTCACCTGTGTATAATCTATGCATGCTTTCTTCTTTTGTTCTGCTCTCTTGAGCCCCAACTCATGCATTCTTATGGAGACTCTGCCATGTCATCATCCTTGTTCATTGCAACTTGTTCTAAATTTTGAAAAAAATTTTATTCTTCATCCCAATTATAAATTCTGAAACTCTGTCCTCAGTTTAACTAATTCATAGTTGTTTAAATGTAAAAATCTGAAAATCATCTAGAGGTCTCCTTTAAGAGTTAAAGAAATATATGTCATGTACAAGTAAACATGCTTGAAAATCACAGTATTATTCATCTGAAAGAAGACAATCAGGGTCCTTGTTTCTTTGCTCAATGCTAACATAGGCAATGTTTAGCACAATTCCGTCTTAAGAGAGTGTACATAAGTCACCAGGAATGCAACATGCCACAGAGAAGAAAATGAAATACAAAATTTGTGCCTCTTTAGACCCAGCTAGAGAAGAGAAAAGATCTTAAAACATGGTAGCCAGAAGCTCTCAACAGTACATCTTTCATCCACAGGATGTTGGCACCCTTCATAAAGCCCCTGCTATCTTCCCAGCCACGATGCCTGCGATTTTTGGGGACAGCCACCCAAGCTTCTCACACCAAAGCTCTCGCGATCTAAGCCGATGATCGGGTCGCATTTCCCTTCCCCGAGCTCTCTCACGACGACGATATTGCGACATCACTTTTGACAAGAGCAGCACAACAGCCAAATGCACACCGAAAGACAATCGAGGGGTGGGCTGGACTGGGGGGAGAAAGAGTGGGTTAAAGGTAGCAGCCCTGATTTGAGACAAACACCATTGTGCAGGGGAGTGCATCACTCTAATGCTTTAATGCTCTTTGTGAAATATTTTCAAAAAGTGATCATTTATTTTTTTTTATTCGTGTCAAAAGAAGAGACCGCAACATGCTGTCACGAAATGTATTACCAAAATAGCAATTTAACACTAGCTGAAAATTTCAAAAAAATATCCCATTCAGACTTACATGTACAGGTAGTTTTTACATTTCATTTGTGAAGTCTACCCCCAACTGGAATCTTTTGCTGAAATGCAAAAGATGGCATGTTAGGAAAAGCTTGCAAAGGGTAGTCTCCTTATGTTAAAGGTCCTGTTTACCTTTGGGCACAGTGATAAAAAATGCTCTACATTGCATTTGATGGATATGTGTAGGTCTGTTGTATCACAAAACATCCTACCATATAACATTTTCGCAATAAAGCCTAAAATAGGAGATATCAGTATTTTTCTCAATAAACCGTAACTGTCGACAGTTTAGTCTGGAAGCATTTTTATTAACTAATGTTCACATTTTGTATATTTATCGATATTTAACATCGATTATAAGGATTTAAATTTGTACAGTGGTTGATTCTATCCCTAACTCACATTTTAGAACTATTTTAAAGCACTAGTGCTAGGTTTTTGTTTCATGTGCAAATGGTAAATAATGATTATGCCTTTAAAGCCTCTCAGTGCTATATTGGTTCAAAACATGTCTTTGGGACTGTGCAAAAGTTAATTAATGCATAGCCTTTATTTCTTCTGCTGGGCTCTGCATGAGAGCGGTTATGCAGATGATGTTTCGCAGCAATTTGCCAAACTGTAGAGAACAAATTGAACCCAGTCAAATTTAAAGAACAATTTGACAGGGTAGGCACCTTCTTCCATTTGTACATCCTTGATTTGAAATCACACACGGAGCAGCCAACATTATAACAACCTGTAAAATTGCTGATGTGTAGCTGGACACAGTTAACAGCAAGTAGAAGAGTGAAATCCTTTCACTGAAGCCTGAAAACACTGCTTCATTTCAGATTTTAATAACAACACTAATTAGCCATTATTAACAACTTTTACTTGCCAAAATGCCTCTGCCAAAAATAGTCCCCACTTCCCTTCTCCTAACTATACAAATCACACTCCTTCTTAATTAATCTAACCACAAGGAAGGCAGATTTCACGAACTCATTCATGAAATTCCTAATTGCCCACTTCTTGCAGAGATCGAGTGAAGCCAAGAACTAATTGAAAAGAGGAATCATCCAGTATGAGAGGCCACTAACTTTGCAATCTTCTTTACATTTTTTTTTTCTTCTCTCCTCAGGAAATGAAGAGAGCTGTCAAGCAGATGACTCCCTGGAAATTTGGGTGGGAAATGTACTTCATTAAGATATCCATGTACAGGAAGGCTCACCTAAAGATAGTCTGAGCATGAAATATGCAAGACATATTGCAGGGACATCTATGACACTAATAACATTTACCCCTTAGGGCCTTTTCCACCCATAACCCCCCCCCCCTCAACACACACACACACACACACACACACACACACACACACACACACACACACACACACATTAATACGCAGGATATCAAACAAACACATTTAGGTGATAAAGCATATCAAAGGTATCATGGAAACCACAAATTAATGAGACCTACACATTCCTCTTGTAACAAAAAGCAACCAATTATTTTCTAAAGAAAAAAAAAGCCTCTAAGAATGGATTCTTCACTATGTGGTTTTCCCTCACCAAGGATTATAGTAAACTGTATGACGTTGCCTTTATCTGATTTCACATGGGGCACACAAATGTCTGCTACAGTTCAGCTCCCATAAATACCCACAGATAACTTCAGTCATTACACATATCACCCCTTATTACATGGCTATCTCCTCAGTCCAGGAATCCCAACAAGAACCACCATTGACACAGGGTCACCACTATCAGTCGCAGGCAGCTGTACCAGTCCATATCTACAATGATTTGCAGTCGAACCACTCCTTTCTACCCCCCAATCAGCCCCTAAATCCCCAGTGTCATTTTGTCCAAGCTATCGGGGAGGTAAAGAGAGGAATAGCCAGGGACAAATCTAGAGAAAATATGAAAGCAGTTCATAAATATGATCTCTGATCCACAATCGGTGATCTATCACAAAAATTGACTGCGTGGGGACCCTCGTTTTCACCGATGCTGTCAGCTCGGTGAGCTGCCCAATAAATTCTGGCGAGAGCGTTGCGCCAAAAATATGCACTTCCGCGGAGCACTATCAACACATTTTATCGCAGAGTCATGTCAGCTAATGTAGCACAATATATTTTTCTCTTTCGTAAAGAACCGTCTTTGTTTAATCTCTTCAAGTTCATTCTCTTCCTCACCAATTACATAGATCTGGTGATTAGACTTATTGACTCAACTCTAACAGCATCAAGAGAGCCTAGTGGGTGAAAAGTTCATTTTTCACTGCAAGATAATTTCCTTGTAGAAAAAACACTTCATATTTTTCTATTCATGATGCACTCTGAAATAAAAATTATCCTGCTCACAAGTTAATGCTGTCACTTCTTTGTCTTTATGGGTAAGTCCATACATGACAGACTTTTAAAAAAGAATTTTAAAACCCCTCAGCTATCTTTTGGTAGAAGTTTCATTAAATGACGTAAAATGAGAGTTATGTAAGTTTTGAAGTTTCATCAAAAAGTGATAAATTCATGATACCGTAACTCAATAACTTTGCCACTGGTTTGTACCCCAATGATTTCATCTTTTGGTCCAACAATCAACAGCTGCAAAGATTAGAATCTGAAAAGTTAATATTATTAGCTTATTAGAGTACATTGATTCCATGCTATTTAAAAAAAGGATACACAATAATAGCAGAATAGAGGAACACTTCTCCTTGACTTTTTGCAGTAATTGTAATCCTCACTACACTTCCTTGAATAATAACTCTTGCTTTCCCCTGTTAGTGCCTTCTATTTATGGTTTGTGAAACTATTCAAAACCTTTCACATAAAACTGGTCTACCTGGAGATATGCTGTCACTCTTCTTAGAACATTTTTCTGTCTGGTTTCCACTGGTCTGTGCTGATTCTCCTACCTGACTCTATGACTGGTGTGGATCATAAAGTTAAAGGCATTATTTACCATTTGAACATGAAACAAAAACCCAGCATAAGTGCTTCAAAATAGTTCTTAAATGTGAGCTAGGAATATAAACAACCAACGCAAAAGTGTTAATTAGTGGCATTAATGTTAACTATTGTTAAATATACAAAATGTGAACAATAGTTATAAAAAGATTGTTTCTAGAATAAACCATCTATATACCAACAGTTTACTTTATTGAGAAAAATAGTGATATCTCCTTATATTTTAGGCTCTATTGCAATTTTCTTTATATGGTATCTAATAGGATGTTTTGTGATACAACTGACCTACACATATGCATCAAATGTGACAACTCAAACACTTTTTAAATCACTGCTCCCAATGGTAAACAAAACCTTTGATCCAGGACTCCACATTATCATTCACCTCACATATATCCAAGAGGATACAGAAGAGAAAGGAACAAGGCAGTCCAGAATGCCTACAAAACAGACAAATCTCAACATTTCATTTGTAACAGAGCATTCAGGGCACGCATGTCAAGATGAAATTTGACCTTACCTCTAGCAAACAGGAGGGAATTCTCTTTCAGAAGGAATAAGAAGGGGGAAATGTGCATCTGGGAAGATTTAGAAACAAATCGGCACTGCTTTATGGTTTGGCATCTTCTGACAAGTGGGTCACAAATCACAGGAATGGAAACAGACTGAGCCAGGAGTCACCGTGGCAACCATATTTGAAAATCTATCCACTCTTTGGGACAGACAGGGGTACATTTCTCAGACCAGATATACAGAAGGGAATTTAACACTGATTTTGGTGTCAGTGATAGTATGATGACACTTAGGGGTATTATTCTTGGTGGCAGAATTTAACCAACAAAAAGTCAAAGGAAAGGGTGGTACAATGAACATCACTTTGTAATTTGTAATCAGATAGTTCTTGAATAGTTTAATTTGAGATTTGAATTCATTTTTCAATGACCAATTATGAGTCAAAGAAGTGCTTAAATTGATTTAAATGATTGCATGATGTCTTCAAGTGGTAGAAATTCTTTCCAATTCATCTAAACAGGTGATTCATAGAGTAGGCTCTTCCCTTGTATATAGACTATCTATAAAAGTCAGCCGAAGAACAATGCTTCTGGATAAATCATCCGCCTACTCAAGAAAAGGGACATTTCATTTTATGGCCATGGCAATCAAAGATAATGACATGTATGAAATATATATGAAGTTGTAAACTGTAGATGGATGGTATTGTGCTGGCAGAAGATCATTGGAACCAATTCCTACTTGATACTGATATCTTAATCGCATCTTCAAAGTTCAACGACCTCTGCAGGTTGAATGACACACTGTCTCAAGTACCAGTACACATAGCTATATTGCAAAAGGCACTAAAACAGACCATTTGCAGATGTTAATCAGCCGTGGCATTGCACATCAGGAGACTGTGTCTGTAGTGACTATGAACACAGCATGACCCTATATCACAGTGCGTGTGAACACAACAAAGGGCAATGACCTCAGAAAGAGAAAGAGAAATCAGCCATGGACACTTTCATTTGAATTCTCTGCATGTAATCACGTTGAGGTGGGATGAGCAATTCTTAGCAGAAGTGGTGGGATATCTGATATGCCAGTGAGTCTGGCTGGATGCACTACAAGGTGCACTGCAGGTACACCACATTTCTCTAACCATGGACCTAGGGTCTATGGTCTAACACTGGCTCAGTCCGATAGAATCCCTTCTAAATCCACCCCCCCCCCCAAAAAAAAAAAAAAAAAAAATCATAAATTCATTTACTAAAACTGTATTATCATGTGTGAATACTGTAAAACATGATATATTCGCGGCATGAATTTTTTCGCGAATTGCGGCCGACGGCCTTCTTTGCGGCATGAAATTTTTGCAAACTGCCACTGACATTCAATGCATATAGTGTAGACAAGAACTTTCGCGTGCATTTTGATTTCGCGAATTTTCTCGCTTGCGAAATTAAAATGCACGCGAACATTTTATAGTACCAAGTTGTATATCACACCACAAGATATAACTCATATCACTCTACAGGCTACCTCCTGGAATGTGGGATTCATAATAGGTCACAATTATTTCATATTTGACCTGCAGTGTCTGCCTCACAGCTCTATCACTTTTACTAGACTGTACTTTCAATTTGCTCTTAAAGATAAAATGCATACACTCAGAGCAGTAAAAACTGAAAACTTCAAAAGGTATCTCTCTCATTCCAGCACAGATATAGCGGAGCAAACAAAAATCCGTTCTAACCTTCAGATATCTTGAAAAGTTTCATGTCAAGTTTCAAGGGAATTTCACCCCTCTGGATTTATCTAATGCAAGATATCATAAATGATAATCTAGCATTTTAATAGGTCATCAAACTGTTCCAATCAGTTGATATCAAGCAATGTTTACAGGAAAATGGTTGTGAAAGTATCACCCACCACCCACAGTTCATCCCTGACTTTAGAATGGTCACGCCACCAAAAGAATGGGGGAGAAGAAACATTACAGAATATGTTCCTCGAGCGTCAATAAATCTGCTTGACAGCAGATGATAGTGACTTACATGTACATTTCTCTTGTTTATCAAAGATGAGTGAAATTCTTGGGAATCTCACCACAAAGCTGCCAACTGAAGATTCAGCAGGCACGGAAGAGAGCATGAAAAGGGAAAGTGAGCAAAATATGAGAGAGGGAGACAGAAAGAGATAGAGCTAATGGGCTTTAACCGAAACCACATTCAAATTCCCCTAAACATTGTTTATCTCACTCACAGCATTTTCCACGTACACATCATCATCATCATCACATGTGGGGGGGGGGGGGGGGGAGGTTGGAGAACATGTGACTTATTTCCCATCAACTCAAAGAGAAAGATATTTTGGATGACATGGAGTAAAATCATAGCAACAGATCATAGCAACAGATCTGCAACTGTTCTGTCAAATTAATGAAAGGTGAAAAAGAGTAAAGTAGTGTGATTGATTTTTTTTTTCAGAGTTTACCATTTTTTTCCATAGTTGATCATTGTCTTTTTCTCATAGTTGATCATGATGTAGAGAGCTTAAAATACCTGGCATGATAATATGGTTTTAATGTTATGACCACAGACACACATTGATTACATGGAAAAGACCAAAAAATATATCAGCTTCAAATTTCTGGAAAGGAATGAACTCCCCCATCTTGCGATATGTGAAATAAACACAATGTTCTCAAATGTACATTGCAAAGCATCACATAGAAAAATGTCTCTGTATATATTGTGACATTCCACATACAAAGCCAACGAGGAGAATTTCCTTCACAACACCACAGTCATCCAAGACTGACAGCCACTTTCAGGTGTCCACTTGAACACCATGTTCCGTGACTCATCGTTATTCAAATGGCAATAACTTTCTATGTAATAGCCTGACTTCAATCCAATCTGTAAGGGTGGGATTTCACGGAGCACGCGAACGATTTGCGAAGGACGCGAATTACAAAATCCAACATTCGGAAAAGTTTTTCTCCGAATGTGTTCCGACAATGAAGCCGAAAACTATTGTTGCGCATTTTGTGCGAAGTTTCCACGACGTTTGTGCGAATGTCGTGTGTATCATTGCTAAAGTACAGCATGTTACGTACACGAAGAACACGCGACGGAAATGCGAACAACGAAATATTTCAAATAATCATGGGAGAAAATGTACCCAAGGAGAGGTGGAAGCTGTCTTGAGTTGAATCTTTTTTTTTCTTTCCTCTATTTCTCCTTTCTTTTTCTCTCATTTCTCTATCGTGTGCTTGCCTACATTCTTTTTCCTAATACCTATCTCCACTAGAAACGAGCATCTGATTTCTTTTTTTCAGTTCCTCCGACACATAATCTCTATAGTTCATATAAAATTTTACATACTTAAGATTCATTTTAAGTGTATTCTGCGATTTTTTTGTATATCAAACATTTCTTTCTCTTTGCTAGTCTTTAATTTCTTTTGTTACTATAGTTGTTAATAATTCTTGGATGTTTAGATGTATGCTACGATTTTCATCTGTAGAAAACGTATAACTCATACATCCCCCAAACGTGCGCTAAATGTTCGCGAGAATGTCTCAAAAGGTACGCGAACAGTTTGCGATTACGTCGTAAAATGATCGGAAAAACTTCGCAGATTTCGCGTAACATACGCGAGACATTCTCCAAAGTTTCGGAGTCTGTTTGGGGTTTCACGAACATTTTGCGAACATAGCGCGTGTCTTGCGAAGGTCTTGCGCATATGACGAGGCTTTAAAGACACTTTCGAGAACAATTCACGAGCAAATCACGACCAAGTGTGCGGAAAAGGTTCGCAGAAAATTTCAAACTTTTTTGAAATTCTCGCCGAAGTAAAAACGGCATTCGCGAACAACTGACGACGCTTCCGAACCCTCACGTTCGTTTGGCGAACTTTTGCAGACTAAAATACGAATGCTGGATTTTGCCTTTCGCGTCCTTCGCAAATCGTTCGCGTGCTCCGTGAAATCCCACCTTAATGCTCCACTGCCCCTTACACTGATTTCATACAACCAAAAGAAATGCCTCCCTCTTGGGTTTACTGCAAAGTGCTTGTGAATAGCCCTCAATTGTAATACATGTTCTATTCATATATTTATTTATTCATTCATTCATTCTCCATGCAAGGGAAGGATTGCCCTTTCAGCCAAAGTTTGGGCTGATTTTCAAAGTGGTCCTTGCCATACAATAAAAACAAACAAGCATGTAAATTCAACATTGTTTCATTGAAAACAGAATAACTTACTTATACACACACACACACACACATGAATACAATGATAAACGCTGGCAATAATCATTTACTTTAATACAGGTAAGGCCCTTTCTCCCGACAGCCTTGAAAGATTTTTTTTCTTTTTTGAAGTACCTATCCAGGGTTCTCGCCAGGAATTTCTTCACGCTTGTCGGCAGTTATACGCGTTGTTCTGGGGGTGGGTACGGGAGGGGGGTTCCCCCTCCCGCGCGAAGCGCGAAAGCCTACGCTAGTGCTCAATACAACACATATAAATCGCCGCTAAAATGCCACTAAATGCGACATTTTCACGGAGATGTAATGAACGTTGTGAGGGGCATATTCTCACAGAAACAATGCAGAAACTCCATGCCTTTTGTTGGCGGCAGTTCCTAAATAATAAATGAAAGAGAAGTAGGTGCCGATGGTGAAGGTTCCGATTTCTTTTAGGCCTTTCCTGTTTCACTGTTGCAATGATGAGCCGTCTCTGCATGCATCGCAACAACGCGTGCCGTGTACTAACTATGCCCGTAGTGTTTTTGCTTTCTCGCCGTCTGCTCGACCACGTGGTAGGCCTACTGCATGCAGATGCGCGAGAAGCGGTCGAGAACTTTCGGGACATCGTTGCACTTTCCTTTCTGGGTATACTGCGGTAGTTTGGCCGTGACATCAAAGAGACATCATACAAATCATACATGTAATGATGGTCATTATTCCGAAGGTTTGTTTAATCATAAAATGAAACGATTCATTACTGAGTACTTCGAAGGTTTGTAATCGGAAACAACAACAACACCAAAGGTCGGTACTATAGATGAATGTTCAAAATAAACAAAACTGATTTCGTTCGAAGATGAACAAACATTTTTTTTTCTTTATTATTTTCCGATCAACGAAGCTTCGGGAAGGAATCTATCATCTATCATCGTTATTGTTTCGGAATAACAAACCTTCAGAGGAAGAAAACACCGTTTGGGGGCCGTTGTTGTATTCCGAAATTATACTGGCAGAACGTTCGAAATAACAAAACTGATTTCGTTTGGATATTATAATAAAATGAATATTTCTCCTTTATCATTTTTCGATTAACGATCATTCAGAATTAAGAATGTGGAGTGTTATTTTACCATTATTCTTTCGGAGTAACGAACCCTCAGAGTACGAAAACTGTAACCGTTTTGGGGCCGTCGTTTTATTCCGAAATTATACTGGCAGAACGTTCGAAATAACATAACTGATTTCGTTTGGAAATAACAGAACATTTCTTCTTTATCGTTTTCCGATTAACGATCGTTCAGAACTAAGAATCTAAAGCATTTTATCATCATTATTCTTTGGAGTAACGAACCTTCAGAGTAAAAGAAAACTGTAACCGTTTTTGGGCCGTCGTTTTATTCCGAAATTTCACAGGCAGAAACGTTCGAAATAACAAAACTGATTTGGTTGTGAAATGAACGGACATTTTTTCTTAATCATTTTTGGATTAACGAACCTTCAGAATAAAGAATCAAGCAGTATTTTATCATTAATCTGTCGGAGTAACGAACCCCCAGAGTAAGAAAACTGCAACTGTTTTTGGGCAGTCGTTTTATTCCGAAATTTCAAGGCAACGTTCGAAATGACACACTGATTTCGTTTTGAAATTTACGGACATTTTTCTTTCTTTAATTTTCGGTTAACAAACCTTCAGAATAAAGAGTCTACAATTTATTATTTTATCATCACTATTTCTGTCGGAGTAACAGACCCTTAGAGTACGAAAACACGCTGTTTTGTGCCGTCGTTTTATTCCGAAATTTCACTGGTAGAACGTTCGAAATAACAATCTGATTTCGTCGTGAAATGAACGGACATTTTTTCTTAATCATTTTTGGATTAACGAACCTTCAGAATAAAGAATCTAGCATTATTTTATCATTAATCTGTCGGAGTAACGAACCCTCAGAGTACGAAAACTGTAACCGTTTTGGGGCCGTCGTTTTATTCCGAAATTATACTGGCAGAACGTTCGAAATAACATCAATGATTTCGTTTGGAAATAAACGAACATTTCTTCTTTATCGTTTTCCGATTAACGATCGTTCAGAACTAAGAATCTAAAGCATTTTATCATCATTATTCTTTGGAGTAACGAACCTTCAGAGTAAAAGAAAACTGTAACCGTTTTTGGGCCGTCGTTTTATTCCGAAATTTCACAGGCAGAAACGTTCGAAATAACAAAACTGATTTGGTTGTGAAATGAACGGACATTTTTTCTTAATCATTTTTGGATTAACGAACCTTCAGAATAAAGAATCTAGCATTATTTTATCATTAATCTGTCGGAGTAACGAACCCCCAGAGTAAGAAAACTGCAACTGTTTTTGGGCAGTCGTTTTATTCCGAAATTTCACTGGCAAAATGTTCGAAATGACGCACTGATTTCGTTTTGAAATTTACGAACATTTTTCTTTATTCAATTTTCGGTTAAAAAACCTTCAGAAGAAAGAATCTACAATTTATTATTTTATCATCACTATTTCTGTCGGAGTAACAGACCCTTAGAGTACGAAAACACGCTGTTTTGTGCCGTCGTTTTATTCCGAAATTTCACTGGCAGAACGTTCGAAATAACAAAACTGATTTCGTTGTGAAATGAACAGACATTTTTTCTTAATCATTTTTGGATTAACGAACCTTCAGAATAAAGAATCTAGCATTATTTTATCGTTAATCTGTCGGAGTAACGAAAAAAAAAAACTGAACCTTGGTGGTGATATTAACTGATGCTGGTGTAGAGAAAAACAAAGACAGCTTGCTCAAAAGATGCTTCCTTCTTTCAGTTTATTTTCTCCCCAGTCATTCCTATCGTTCTCCTCCCACGAACCCCTGCCATGCACTGACGATGAACAAAACAAAATGTTACCGACGCTGTAATGAAAAAAAAAAGAGAAAAGAAACACGTGCTCGTAGCAAATTATCTACACTTTTCAAGTTAAACAAATTGATGTTCGTAATGAAGAATAAAAAAAAAAACACGACCACAAGCAGTGGGGAAACTTGATATCATGGCTTGTGGAAATTTCCACGAAATTTCCACGAAAGCCAGGTGTCAGATAAAGGAATGCCGCGTGTACTGCCACCTTGCTTCAGTGGTCGTAAACAGCGTGTACATAGCGTGTAAACCAACTGTGAACTTGATGAATGATTATCCATTTATTTTCTACCCATGAAGGCCCCGTAATCCACCAAGCCAGAAGCACATGGAGCATTACGTATACGTTGAACTTGAAAGACCATCATGACAGAATTACCATAAATTTTGGCCCGGAGAAGGAAAATGGAATATTCACGAATGACGTTTACAAATCCATGGAAAGTGAAAAGGCTCAAATGGAACGCATGGCTTTTTGAACTAAAAATTAATAAAAATAACCCGCGGAAACTACCAAAACCAAAATAACAATTTGCATTTGCTTACTCCATCGCACGTTCTTTTTTCTTTTTTAAACGAAAGATGGAATTCATTTTCTCTCTGCGGCAATGCTTTGAACGCATCTAATTTTGCGTCATTGCCGATGGCCAGCTTCCTAAAGAATTGATACGAATCCTTTCAAATATACGAAACAAAGTCTAAAAATCCTGGATCCTGGCGGTGAATTCCGGTGGTACAATTTTTTGTATTATAAATACTGCTCACTATCAAAATTTAATCATCTGTTCCTTGCGCCATTTTACCAACCAACTGTTCCTGAAATTTTCATCCTAATCTGTTCCCAAATTGTGACTTATTTTGCGAATAGAGAGACAGACAGGCAGACGAACGAACAAACAAACTAAAGCAGCAAAAAAAAAAAAAAAAAAATACAACCTTTGGCGGAGGGGGCATGCATTTCACATCGTTTGTTTTTGCGTAACCCGACAACAAGCGTGACAACAAGCGAGCACGTGTCAGCCTTCCTCAGCCCCCCTCGGCCTCCGACCCTCTC
The DNA here is from genome assembly GCF_040938485.1 of Diadema antillarum. Taxonomy (NCBI): domain Eukaryota; kingdom Metazoa; phylum Echinodermata; class Echinoidea; order Diadematoida; family Diadematidae; genus Diadema; species Diadema antillarum. Next base: position 1,991,503 of record NW_027270992.1, on the reverse strand, counting down.
TTTCCGTCCTCTCTCTCCCTCTCACAATACCGTCGTACACACATAGCAGGCAGCTGTGTAGCCGGCTGGGTGGTGCATGACTATTGTGTGTGTGGATCCCGAATCAGAGCGCATTGTCAGTGAGCAAGTGTGTGACGTGGTGTGTACGTGTATGTGCAGATAGTACGTCGCTATGTTGAGCCAGGGAGGTGAGACTCACCTCCCTGGTTGAGCCGAGTTGTTGTGATCGGTGCGTGATAACTTTTTAGCTTGTAAACTGCTGCTCCTTTCAACATCTAGTTTCTTTTCTAGCCAGATAATAAAGACTGAAAAAGGCGAGAAATTGGTCCGAACTTAGCTCGTCAAGCAAGCAGTGGTGTTACCCTTGTCGGCAAGTTCACGCGTGGTGTTACCCTTGTCGGCAAGTTTTACCCTTGTCGGCAATTGTTTCTTCAAACCGCACGCTTGTCGGCACCGACAAGGGTGATATACGCTGGCGAGATCCCTGCTATCTTCCCCTTTAAGCTCAGCGGGCATCCTCAACAATAAAGCATGGCCTTTCCCTTGCATTAAAGTGATGCTGTTTATTTCTGTAGCACATACTGCCTCCAAGCTGAATATACAACTCATGTTTTTCTTTTTCCCTAGAGAGCAAAATATTTTCCTCATATAATGAAGTGATAACAAAAAATGTAATTTACTAGCCTTCTGACATGAGGTGTAAACACAGATTTTGAGCAAATGCATGATCTCATCATCCCAAAACAGGTAGGATTATTTTCTTTGGCTTAGGACACTATCCACTCCATCACATCGCGGTGAAGAAAATGGGCTCTCTTGAAAACAGATGATTGGTTCTGTCATTCAGCATGTAAGCAAATAACAAGTTTCACTGAATTCCTCTGAAATCTTGTCAACACTGCTAAAGTTACAGCACAATGATGTACAATAATTATCTCAGTTGATACGTATAATCCTATAATATACAGAAGATATATCATTAGGCTTAATGTGATTCTTTTATCTAGATTCTGATTGATTTCAATGACAAACAAAAGCATATGTTCACAAACAATGATTGATGTATGCTATGATCATGACAAATATGAAAATGATAATTTATTCTCACAGTAGTCATTCCATAACTTATCCTCACAATTTTGAATGAAGAAAACAGGAATATTGAAATATTCCTGAACTTGACTTTTCCCCAACTGTATTGATACATATCCCACTTTTCAGTAGCTAGATTGCTGCAAACAAACTGAGTGTTACTTTATCATGGCAAAACTAAACACTTGATTCTGTATTAAAAAGTCCACTTGTCTCGCCACTCAAGAATCGGATCCCAGCCTTTGATCGTTCATCTCATCAAAAGGAGTGGGAGAGAGAGAGAGAGAGAGACAGAGGGTGGAATATAAAGCATCATAAATCACCAGCGCATAATCTTGTGGTCACGGTCGAAACGTGCTCCCAGACGCTCGACAATGCTTGAGAAGTTCAACTTTCTCAGCCATATTTTATACATCACGCAGAAGATATGTGATGGTGTATCATGCATGAACTGCAAAGGTAACGGTGAGCTACAATGTAGTTAGGGGGTTACGTGCAAAATGCACCTCGCTGAAGAAAGAGTGGTGCAATACCCTGTTGAACAAAGAAATGCTGGGCCCCACTACCTAGTAGCAATTAATTATGAATTATTGTATGAATTATTGTATGTTTACTAATAGCAGGAGCCTGGAAGATTTTTTTTTTACTTACGGGGGGGGGGGGGGGAGGTGTGAAGGAAGTTGCCCTATTCCAACAACTGCTTCTTGAATGAACCATGAACTACAAAATAAGAGTTGTTTGTAAAGAATGCTGGTAAACAAAGTAAATTTCCTGCTTTATTAGCCGGGTTCGCACGTACACCAATTAGCGGGATACAAATCTCGAGATTTGCATCGCGATCATCATCCCGAGTTTTTTGCACGTGTGGACAGAAAAAACCCGAAAATTAGCGGGATAAGCATCGCGATGCTAATCCCAAGAAATCTTGCGCTGGTTCGTCAATTAGCGGGATAATTGGCCCTGCGCTGGTACGTGTGAACGGTCGGGATTAGAATCTCGAGTTTTTACATCCCATCATGCAATGCGCACATCACAACAGCGAGGCCTCTGCGAAGAGGTCCTTCACCTCTTTGGAGTACAACAACAACAGCGCGCGAACCACACCACCGACGCGTAAAAGACAATGGACAAAGGTAAGTGCGCGCAGGCAGTGATAGAGAAGGGCGCTGCGTGACCCAGTTTGCAGGCTTTGTTGTTATCTCTATCGGCAATTAGCGGGATAATTCGGTACGTGTGGACGCTCGCCAAATTAGCGGGATACCGATCGCGATCGCTATCCCGCTAATTTGGTACGTGTGGACGCTCGCAAAAAAACTCGGGATGAGCATCGCGATCGTCATCCCGCTAATTTGTACGTGTGAACCCGGCTATTGAATCATTGACAGGTGAAATCAATACCAAATTTGATACATCCTTTGTCAGCAAAATGATTGACAGCAGAAGTATTGATTACTTGTATGTTTCTTGTTTACTGATAGGGAGCATAATCCACAAAGATAGAAAAATGTAAATAATAACAAGTGCCATAACCAATGTCAATAGTAGCTGGTATGTAAACATTGTTTGGTTGAATACAATGTAGATGGACAGACAGATGGACATATGAATAGATAGACAGATAGGTAGATAGGATGTATTTAGATAGAGTAAGCATCAAACACTGGGTTCATTTCATATAATTTCATAAAATTAAACTTTAAAAAAAAAATAACACATTCAGACAAAATTTACAATAAAAACTTAGCAGACAAAATGAAGAAGCATCCTCCATAGCCTCTTTCTCAAATATTCTAATTCATTTTGAAGTCAATACATACCAAAGAATCAGAGGATATGTAAACTTGAAAAATAGATAGTTACTATAGAGAACTTCCCATCATTTGAAAAGGATAGGGCTCTCTTGGGGAAAAAAAAACAAATTAAAAAAATATATACATATACTAAAACATATGCACAGACACAGACACACACACACACACACACACACACACACACACACACACATCTGCCTCTGTGTTTACATTAGGATACACTTTTCAGAGGCTTTTCTCTCCTTTTCACTAAGTGTCCGAGAAAAGTGGAGCGAACTGTAAGAGGATTCTATCTGCACAAGGTTTAATACTGGGAGGAGTAGGTGTGAAGCCTTCCTTTCACCACACAGTTAATTGTGGGTGGGTATTTCCCCACGGAAACTTGTGTATCATATCACAGAATCTTTGATGACGCCACTGAAGGTATGGATTTATTACATTCGCAGAAGTAATTGGCTATCCCGCGATCGGCTCTTGCTGTTTAGGTGATCACGGGTCACTGGGCATGATGTCGCTGACATTTTGTCGACTTGAAGCTCAATAAAGTACATGTAAGAACCAAACCTGCATATAATCCTCCTTCATGACACTTCAGTTCTATCTGTATAATCCTTTACTGAACAATTCTTTACTAAACAAAGTATAATAGAAGATTGTATCATAATGAAATCAAGACAATTTCATGTGTTAAACCACCCTCATTGCCAAACCCTCTCTTTTTATGTCTTCTTCTTCTTGCTCAATTTTCTTTCCTAAAATACTGCATTTCACTCTTTAAATTTTCCTTTAAATTCCTTTTTTTTTTTCAATCACTGCTATTCCCCTTAGGAATGGAAACTTACGGAATATTAATAATAATAATTTCATTTGACAATAAGCCTTGTCTGCCTTGGACTATTAAGCATAACATAGTCAGAATTTTCAGAACCTGGGTATTTTGTTCCAAGTTCAACATGATACACATTAGGGCTTTTTTACACTTGTGTTTCTTAGCCCCGGACTTTCTCTGACCCAGGACTATCGTTAGTCCCGTACCAATTTTTTTCAGCTTTTTTACACTCGCCAATTAGGCGTGACAGATTTAATATAGCGAGCGTTCGGCCGCGTGGGGAATGCTCGCGTTCCTCCTTTTGTTAGGGGACGCCCCTATTCCTCCTGCGTGCAGAATGGGGGGTTTAATCCCTCTATTCATCAGCCTAATGAGGGCGTTCCTTGGACGCAACAGAACGGGCTTGCTCACAAGTCGCATTCATGGCGTTCCTCTCCGCTTTAGGAACGCAAGGATTATCCCAACCACGTGCTTTCCGCGCACGGCTTCACCTTTGAAAAGAACAATTTGCGCCGGCAAGTGCACAATTCACGGTGGACGCCAGAATTCCACATCGTTCTTGCAAGTTAAAAATAAATCGCGTGGCAAAAACGAGTGAGAGAAAATCGCGCACTTCAGACAGTTAAACGATTGCGACTCCACATGCTCGCATACGCTACGGAGTAACATTGCACGAGTTCGCAAAATTCTCACGACTCGCAGTTTCCAAGCCTCATGAACAGGATTGGTATTCCAAAAAGTTTTGCCAAAGTTTTGCGATTATTCACAAGCAATAATTCACAAGCGAGAAGTTGCATTCTGGTTTACTTTTCGATGACATTAGTCAAGGCTCGACACTTACGGGGCCACCAAAAACGCGCGTCGGGCCACCGAAATTTCAGAAATGAAGATTTTGGTACGATCGGGCCACCAAAAAAGTCGGAATGTTTGCCTTACTTTCGAAAATGAACAGCGGTAACAATCGGCTCCGTAAGATGCTAAAATAGATGTCAGATGTTTACTCTTAATTTTGGAAATGAATAACGGTAATATTCGACTCCGTATGATACTAAAATAAATGTCGGATGTTTGCTTATACTTTTGGAAATTAATAACGGTAAGAGTCAGCTCCGTACGGTGCTTAAATTACTGTCAGATAATTGATTTTGCCTTCGGAAATGAATAAGGATAACATTCGGCTCCGGAAGATGGTGAAAATTTAATAATTGTCGAATGTTTGCTTTGACGTTCAGAAATGAATAATAATGATATTCAACTCTGTATGATGATAAAATAAATTTCTGATGTTTGCTTTTATGTTCGAAAGTAAATAGCAATAACATTCAGCTCCGGAAGATGCTAAAATAAATGTCGAATGTTTTCCTTTGACGTTCGGAAATGAATCAGAGTAATATTCAATTCCGTATGGTGATTAAATAAATGTCGGATATTTGCTTTACTTTCGAAAGTAAATAGCAATCACATTCGGCTCCAGAAGATGCCAGAATAAATGTCAGATAATTGCTTTTACTTTTGGAAGTGAATAGCAGTAACATTCTGCTCAATACCATGCTAAAACAAATGTCGGATTTGTTATTCCACACTGCTCGATTGAAGTTAAAAAAAACTGTTACGATTCGCTAAAGTTTGTCATTATGCTGAAGGTTCGCTTTTCTTTTTTATATAAGTTTCGAAATTTAGGACGTTATATAGCTGATACGAAAACGAAGTTTCTTACCACGAATATGATAATTTCTTTACAGATAAACGACCCACCTTTTTTTCCATTTTCGGATGAATGAACATCTGAATATTTTTTTTTTCTCGGAATGATGAATATCGTGCAAAGAAGTAAACGATGTCACGTTCAGAAATAAACCCATATATTCCCGTCACAGGAAAAGATTCGGCGTTTTTAATTTTCTTTTAGCCAAAAATGACATAAGTTTCGTACCATGCACGTAATTCATTCTCACATTTACGAACCTTCGGAATAATGCCACAAATGGGTATTAACGAGCCCTAATACAATTTTGGATTAACACATTACATAAGGCATATCAAATTTGCGTGTTTTGCGGGTTCAGCAAAAAGAACCATCGGATTTACGAACCTTATTCTTCTTTCGGAATAATGAACATAAGGCAAAGGAAATAACGATGCCATAATAGGAATTCAAATTATTTTCTTGCCTCAAAGATTTTCCATACTTATTTTCCGAACTACTAACCCCCAATGCCAGGCTAAAAATCCGAAAATTAAATAAGCTCTGCTTTCTGATGTTTTGTTAATCCCAGAAATTAAAAGGAACAAGTTGTGTTATTCGTTTTCAGAGTAACGTAATTAATTTAATATCCCGATAAATGCACCCTTAGAATCACAAAATTCGTGCGGTTTCGGATTAATGAATCGTATTTATTTTTCACATTAACGAATATCAATACGGCAGAGGGAATTTTCGAGAATATTATAGCGAATCTTATTTAACTTTCGCATTACAAGAACCTTACAGGTGCAACGAACATCAAAATATAAGAACGATGTCAAACTAAAAATTGAAACTGTATATAGTTGCTTCAAGAATTTTACCTCCCGTCTATATTGCTTTTCCGATCTAAATCTAAAAATGAAATAAAACAAAACAAAACAAAACACGATGAAACGCGCTATTATTGCCGAACATAGAATACATCCCCATAGGTGGAACAAAATAACAACAGAAAAAGATGCAGAGAGAGAATGATGGGCGGGAGAATGGTCTAGGAGGTCGAAGATGTTTTGTGTGTGTGTGGAATTGAATATTACATGTACATGTTGTGCACAGAAATCTGTCAAAGTCTGTCAAAGTGTGTCAGAGTCACGAGAAATCAAGTTTTAGTTATGCCTATAGATATAAATGTGGATTCTACAGACTCTAAAGCTACGTTTACACCATGTTCCCGGCGGCCACGTTGTATTTGCCTGAGATGCAGTGCGCTGTGGGTATACTAGTATATGCAGTTGAGACATTCTCCTGTCCCCCCCCCCCCCCCCCACCTTCGCATTCTAAGTCTTGTTCGGATCGTTCCAGTCCTCGCCCCGGCGAACTTCTATAGCTATCACACGCTGTTCTCACGGCGTCTGATCAGGCTATAGACTATCAATATTTTCCGTCCCGTCCCGCTGCGGACCGCCTCCAAGTTTTGTTAGGGTCTATTACGTGCCGTCGTGTTTCATTGCATTTATCCCATTTTATCAAGGCATACAAAATTCCTCATTAGCACCGGGACTGCCGTGGCAATTTTTTTTAACAATTTAAGAATGTGACACGGCATCCACGGCAATCACGGCCTGTCACTTTTGCCTATCTCGTCTCACAGCGTTGTTTCACGTCCGTCCCATTTTGTCCGTGATGGCCTGAAATGTGACTGCCGTGGTTGCCGTGAACATGTGTAAACGCGGCTTTTAGCTTTACATAATCCAATTCCACATCTGTACGCTATTGTCAGTAGTTCACTTTCTAAAAAGCAAAAACAAACGAACAAGTAAACAAACAAAACCATGACAATCTCTTAAAATTCAGGTTCTGTTTCCGTTCAAGCTCACAACCTGATTCTTTCCTAAACGAAACAATACAGCAGTCGTTCTTTATAGCGACGCACGACGGCGTTTACGCTCCTCCTCTGTCACTTCATAAGGCGAAAGCATTCTATATGAGGAGTCAAAGAAAATCATCCAATTATAAGACGGTATCTATCATCGACCAATACGGCAGCCTGATGTGAACTTCGGTGTGTTTGTGTCCGTGCCGCAAAATGAATACGTCGGTGCGCTTTTGTGTGTCGGGTGCATCTTTAGCAAGGAGCTACAAGTTTTGTTGCTTGTAGCTCCATGGCTGTTATTGCTGCCCCAAAACAAGGGAAGCAGAAGAAAAAGGGCATACCTGCTATTAAGAAAAGCCTCTTTTAAACGAGGATGTTTCTTGCTGCTATTCCCTTCCGATTGTAAAAACTAAAGAGGGTGCTTTATAAGCAATTATGAATACCTGAATTGAAAGGACCAGAGGATACCCATTCTGTAGGCGACGTAAAAAGCATAGGAAAGCCAATTGAGACAATTGGTGCTGGTCAGTCGTCTGCCGAGATCATGGTAATTGCATGTACAACAGTACTATAAACCATCAAAATTAATGTATACACACGAATGTAACATCTTTCTCATAATCTGTCACTTTGAAACACTGCATAAAATATGAAGTACCACTGACTTGGTTACTTAACTCAGCATGACATTAAAGCTTTCTAGTATCACATTATTGTGTTACGGGGGGGGGGGGGCGTTTAATAAATCTGTCTGTACAGTTACGAACAACTTACGAGCGACTGGTGATCAGTTCTGATGTGCTATACTTATCAGAATTTCCATAATTCAGCACAAGAACTTATCATCAGTCACTCGTAAGTCGTTCGTATCTTTACGAACAGCTTTATGACCCCCCCCCCCTTCACTGCGTTTCAAGCAGTGGAATATAATTATATCCCAACAAAATATAATAAGATTAAGGCATTTCGTTTTCTAGTTCACGAACTTTCGGAATAACTTTTTTATTTTGTGTGTGTGTGTGTTCTTGAATATTCATCAAAACGAACTTAATTGCATTCTATGTGATTAACGAAATTTTGGAATAATTAATTGCAGACAGAGATGAAAATGACCGTTACTGTTTCTTGCATATTTCTCAGTTTTTATGTTCACAACGATGTTCCTCGCTTTGTGATTACGTTTGGTCCATCCATCGCGTTTCCCGCAAGCTTGAAAAAGGAGCTAAAATTCACGCAAGGAGACGGGTTTTCTTCCACGAGAGACAAATCATTTGTAGAAGATGCACCGTCCTTCCCGCCTGTTATAAAGATAACCTATCATACACTATATACGGCTAGCACTGTATGTAGTACTGAAGAAATTTTTCCTGGTGAGAGTCGGTAGACTTATCCGTTCCAATCGCGGGTAAATTAGTAAGTCTTCTCTCAGGACATTAGGTTTTACCCAGAACTTTACGGAATCCGCATATCGTCTTGCTGACCTATAAGAAAATAAGCCCAAACATTACATTTTGCCAGTTAACAAATAGCCAGGTTAATTATTGTTGCACAAGTTGTCATTATAATACGCTTTGCAAAAAGTAGGCTTACTTTCAATCTTCACTGATGAGCTCTAAACAGCCCATTACATAACCAGGGAAGAGGGATAATTACATTCATAGTTTAAATGAGTTTTCTTAACCCTTTCCTCCCATAATTCTCCAAGAGCCTGAAATGCTCAAAAGCGAGATTCTCTTTGCAGGTCGACTTGAGAATGGACAGGTTGGTATTCCTCCTGTGCGGAAACAGTCAAGCTGTAGGCCTATTATGACAGTATCCCCTTTCCATGGTCAACTACAATACCATGTGCCATCAAACAATGAAAGTATCGATCGGGCACCAGGTATAGGTATGAATAGACATTGCGCTAATGGGCTCACAAACTCTTTTGTTGTACACAAGAATATTGTCACTGGAGGCAAGTATCTACTGAGCTGAGCCTCTATCGCTGTGTGTCTCATCTTAATTCGAGTTTTATTGCGAAAGAAGCACATATACGCGAAGTTAGTAACGGCAATGCACAAAACACAAAAATCTTGAGAGCTTTAGAAAGAGCGGGATCCGAAACATGGACCCGTTTCTAGACACTGTACGTTTTAAATTTGATATGAAAAAAACAAACGCATATTCCTCAAAGTGCATGCAAATTTGCGATTTAAATTGAAGTGCGTTGCTGTGAAGATATGCGTGTGAATTCGTATGATTCTGTCGAGATAATTTTTCAGTGCCGACTGAGTTGAAAGAGGATGTGTGATTTTCCTTCCCTAAGTTGCCATAATTTTATTTGTTTTGCTTACATTTCTATTGCCATACTCTGAAAATGAATTGTTCTCGCGCTCCGATTCGCAACATTACCGCTCTGTGATGTAATACGGCGCGGGCCAGTCTGAAATAAAAACAAGAAAAATTGTTAATCCGGAAACGACATCTTTCGGATTACTAACCTTCGTAAAGATAAACATCTTTCCATCGTCGAACTTATTTAACTTTGGACTGAGATTTAAACCTTCGGAATAGCGAACTACAGTAACAATAATTTGCTACTATTTTTTTCATCGACATTTCGTGAAGCACGATGCGTTTCGGTAGTTTGAGACGTGTTAATGTTGCGATGTCTTTCCCCTGCCAGTGCAGACTAAGTTCAATCATGGCGAAAGTTCCGTTACGAAATAAAAAATGATTCAAGTCTTTTCAACAATAACACGCTTCGGTTTATAGTTTTTATGCGTTTAAACGCAGTTTTTAGTTTCGTACAAAAACCGCAAGTCTTTTCTGCAACGCTCTTGCGTTTTAGATACAGCGTTGCTTGTGATTTGATGGACTTGCATTTGACTATTAGAATTAGTGTTTAAACGCAATTGAGTTTAAGTTTCTTACAATTTTCTAGTGTCGGATGATTATGAAATGCAAGTCTTTTCAGCGTTCCGTGTTTGATGGACTTGCATTTGATTTTGGGGATTGCGTTTAATTCTTAATTTTGCGTAAGAAGTAAAAAATAATGCAGGTCTTTTCAACAATAACTCACTTCCGTAGATGTTTAGAGATGCGTTTAAACGCAGTTTCTTATAATTTCGTACAAAAAGTATGTCTTTTCTGCAATGCTCTTGCGTTTAAATACAGCGTGTGATTTGATGGACTTGCATTGGATTTTTAGAATCGCGTTGAAACGCAACTGAGTTTTAAAGAAGTTCCCTACAATTTTCAAGTTTCGTATATCAAACGCAAGTCTATTCAGCGTTCCGCGTGATGACATGGACTTACAATTGCATTTGATTTTCAGAGCTGCGTTTAATTGTTAATTTTGCATACGAAAAAACAAACAAAATAATGCAAGACTTTTCAACAATAACGCACCTCCGTAGATGTTAAGAGATGCTTTTAAACGCAGTTTCTCTATAGTTTCTTACGAAAACCTCAAGTCTTCCCTGCAACGCTCTTGCGTTTGAATACAGCGTTGCGCGTGATTGATGGACTTCATTTGATTTTTAGAGTTGCGTTTCAACGCAATTGAGTTTCAGATTCATACAACTATTTTCTAGTTTCATACTATATCAAACGCAAGCCTTTTGGCAGCAACGCACTTGCGTTTATGTGCAAAGTTGCTCGTGATTTGATACACCTGCATTTAATTTTCAGCTGCATTTAATTACATGTAGTTGCATTTGATTAATTTTCTAAAAACGGGCCCAGGTTTCTATTAACGCTTCGGAATAATTAACGTTAGAATATTCGGATAAACAGAGACACCTACACGTGTATTTCATGTTCTGATAATGATTTTCTACTAGGACCTTTATGTGTACAAAGTTTTTGCGTTTTGAGAATAACGAGCAGAAAAGGGGGAAAGTGAACTGCTTTGGGTAGCCAACTACATGTAATTCTCCAATGTAAATGAATGTATGCCCTTTCATTTCTGGCGTACAAGACAATAGGGAGCTTTAGATTTTCGGCGCGCGGACGTTCAAAGGAAAAAAACATGATCTGAGCTTGCGCAGTAGCGCGCGTAAAGTCAATCTATTTTTAGCTTGCGTCGCCAGAGTTGTTTACTACGCGTACTGGGCTATTTTCACGTCCGCACAGTTTGCGACGCAGAGAGCTTCTTCATGCACTGATCATATGGGGGCGCGATTTTATTTTTTATACGTTGCGTCCTAGCGTAATCTAAAGCTACTTTTCCACACGACGCAGGGAGAGGAGAACGTCCAGTGCAAGCGTCGGCTCAAACGTCCGCGCGTCAAAATCTAAAGCTCCCTAATATGGACGCATGGCGCGAACGCTACCACGCCATACACTAGGGAATTACCGATTAGAAATGCAGCGAATCAGAGCGGGAAAACAATTTATTCTTTTTTAAGAGAATGGCGATAAGATTTTGAGCGAAAAATTATGTCGACTTAGACGAGGGAATAAACACGTATTTCAGCTCAGTTGGCACTAAAAAATCAGGTCGACTTACGCGAGTTGTGGACTTATAAATGTCGACTAAGACGAAGAAATTTTCAAGGAATAACAAGACAAAAATCGGGACTTTTTTATCGTGTCGACTTAAGCAATGTCGAGGTTTACTGTACTAAAGCTCCATAGTTTCAGCAGAGCCAGATGTGTATGTACCTCCCTGGTTTCAGGAAGGAGGTACTAGGCGAGCTCGCCTGGTACCTCCTTGGTTTCAGGTGCAGGGAGCTCTCATCAGCTAGCTCTCGCCAACTACAGCACGTGTCTCCAACAGCATGCACGTATCACACAGCACAGGGTTACTAATACCGTACATGTACTATACATAGCCCCTCTTCCCTCCCAGGCCCCATGCAATTGACACGATGTTTACGACCCATTCAGCGCGTACGCAAATTCCTTTACCCTGCGGTTTTTGCCTGGCGGCAAACCTGCTTTGAAGTTCCTGGAAATTTCCACCAGCTTGTTGCCTGGCTGGCACGGCCATGGGTGTCAAGTTTCCGTCAATCTACCTAGCTATTGTGAATGTTTTTCTTATACACTTGTCACTTCATTACACACATTTTGCTTCACCTGAGAAGCTGCTTACAAGAGTGGTCTCACGCTCATGTAAGGGGAACAAATACTATATTTCGGATACTATTTCAGATACTTCTTGATTACGCCTCTCATCGACGCAAATTAAGGTAATCACAGCGTTACCAACGCGTAATAGTGCAATGCCTTTCGTGGTTTCATTTGTTTGCTAGTTTGTCCGTTTTTTAAGCTTCCATGAAATCAACTGTGTAAGTGTTAAGCACAAGACAAAGGGAAGACTTAATCCGGGCGTTCCCGAACGCTGGCTACATGGAGCGATGGCTTCGTGGTCGATTGGGTGCAGTGAAGTTGACGCTATTGTGTTCGAAACAAAGGCACTAAACAAAAGACTTTTAAGCTGGCGTTCCCGGAACGCGGACGGCATGGGCGCATGCCAAGCTCGTGCCAAGCTGGCTACTTAACAGATAAGAAGGCATGCCGGACGCGGGCGAACGCTCGTGAGATAAAATCTGTCACGCCTTAGTCCCGTACTATCTCTTGTCCGGGGCTAAGGAGAAAACTGACCTTTTTACACTCGTATTTCTTAGCCCCGGACTTTCCAAACCACATGAATATTCATAATAACGCTGTGTACTGTACACGTACACACACGCACCGGCAGCACTTGATTACCTCGTTTCTGATTGGTCAGTGAGGGTCGGACTTCGTCTCCGTCGCTTAGCCCAGGACTATTTTTTCGTTCTGTTTACACTCACTTGCTTGGCACCGCAATTGCGGTGCTAACCCCTGCTATTTTGCAGGGCCAGATAGTACCGTACTATCGGTGGGGCTAGCCCACTTTGGCAAAAACGAGTGTAAACAGAAAGTGGGCTAAGAATAGTCCCGTACCAACAGTGGGGCTAAGGCCCCCCCCCCCCCCCTTTAGCCCCACCGTTGGTCCGGGGCTAAGCAAAAATTTACAAGTGTAAAAAGCCCTATTAGGTATCACTGCAAGCAACCAGGGATAGCATGGTGGTAGGGTCGCTGCCCAGAAAGTAGAAGATGACAGGCTCGAATCCCGCTGGTTCCTTTCTCCAACATGTTTATTAAAAGTAGTTGCGATCTGACAAATACATTTGTAACAACGGAAACAATTGACAAAAATCTGTCATAGCACATCTTCACCCCTCAGCATTGATGACCTCTTGCTTCCAATCATAATCTTATTATCAACACATCAACCTGTTGAAGACGAGTCCCAAGAATACTCAGGCAGGTGTCTATGGGAAATGTGTGTTACAGCAAAATCAGTCCGCCCTCAAAGGGTTACCAGGGTTTTTTTATGTGTATGTGTGTATGCTTGCAATCGACAAGAGACAGAAAGTCATACAGAGCATTAACTTGTTTCTGCCAAGATTTTGAGATCCCCACAAACGTTATACAGCATACCCATCAGGTTTGAGAAGGCAAAGGGTTTAACGATCTTAAGAGGGCACCGTATTAGGCACTGTATGAGGTATTAAATATCATAAAAGCTAGCCCTAATTCTTAACACATCTTTGAGCACTTGAAAATCTTCTGCTGCGACAGAAAGAGAAAGAAAGAACATCGGGCAAGGATCAGCTGTTTTCCGCCTTTTAACAGCTGTCGCATGCCGCATGCAAACTCAAGAGGGTGCACATATCCTCCGCAATATGGGGGGAGTTCTACCGCTACATGACTCACTTTGAGTCACTGTTTTGTGGCGTTTGAATCTTTTGAGTTCTTCTTCGAGGGGATGGAAGGATGGAGGCGGAGGACAGAAACTGCACCAAAGAGGAAGAGGAATAGATGCATATGGCATTTCTTCACGAAAAAAAAACAGTAAAGCAAGAGTTTGACTCACTCTCAGCAACTGTTTTTAGCACGTGTCTACAATGAACAAGTTAGGAATATGACACTGCTCGTTAGCTCCCTTGAGTACACACTGTCAGAGCGATGTTGACCAAGAGATAATACCAGGCCCGTTTACTGACACCCTTTTTTCAGCTTCACTTAAACATCAAGCCATGACGCTTCTACTGTTTCATCTCAAGCCCCTGACAGTTTCAATACAAGTCAGATCTGTCATGCTAAAAATATAGGAAGGACTGTCAATGAAAGTTTCTTGGAAGTAGAATCAATCGGTTGATCGAAAGGGCCGATATATCATGACACATTTCGTTTGTTACCAGTATTTCCAGATGTATATCCTCGGTCTTCAAAATTCTATCCTTACATTAAATAAATTGACCAATCATCGAATGTAAAGACATCTCTCATCCCATATTTGCATTTGTTCAATGAACTCTTTCACCTCACTCTTTTTTTTTTCTTTTGCAAATTAATCACTTTTATTGCTGTCATCCCCATCTTGACATTAATGGTACAATTTGCTACGGGCAATGTTTTGTCTACAAAATCTAATATCTATGATGTTCTGCTCATCATACTCTGTATCATGTTCATCTCTTCCAAGGTGACGATATCATAAATAGATAAAATTGAGCATCATACTTTTTCACTTTTCAATATTTCTCATGACAAGGGAGTAATATCATGTGTATACATGACATATCATGAGATACATGTTGAAATTCCTTATTTCTTAGTTTTTCTCACAACATGGTACTTAAGAGAAATTCCAACTGATTTCCCCTTGAAAAAAAAACAAAAACAAGTATTTGTGCTGTACGTCCATCATAGAGATGTCATGTATACATTCTAAAGCATTTCTCCATTTCACTTAAGCTTTTTTTTCTAGGTACAAACTTACTTTATTTGAGATATTCCCATATATCTCAGAATGTAAAAGAACATTTTTGATGCCATTGGAAATACATGTAACATATCTATGTCAAATGAAAACACACACACACACATGCACCAAACCACAAACTTCACAAATAATATTAACAAATGAAGCAAACAACACAAATTATGAAACATGAGTCATTCACCGCCAAAAAAAAAATTAAAAAAAAAAAAAAATAATGTACATATATCAAATTGGCGTCCAGGGACACGTCATAAAGTATCGCTTCATTCCAGCAGTGTGCATTTCAGTCTTAAAAATCTTAAAGGTTGCTAAAGAGTGACCCCCTTTTTTTCCCCCTTGCTACACTCGCTGCCAACATATTGCAGTGGAGCTTGTCAAGGGGCTGGTTCGGGGAGTGCCCAGACGGTGTTCTATGTCCCAACAAGCACAAACATTTTGAATAGTTCGCAAAGATTGACACGATTGGTTAAACCTATTAGTTCCGCAGGAAAAGAACCAGCTAGGAATCCGTGGCAACAAGCCCTGCTGAGGATTGCGGTGAGCATAAATCGCCATGGCAATGACACAAGCAAAGTCGGCTGAGACTCCCAATAAAGATATATTGGAGTTGACAAATCAAGTTTGGGAAAACAGTGAATGACTGGGGGAAACTAAAAAAATCCACTGATAATGTAACATTTACAATGAGACAAAACATAGCAAATTAATATTGGGAAAACAATAAGGCAAGATTGGGCCATCAATCCACCTTGAAAGTTTGTTTGTTTGTTTGTTTTTTCGGTGAAGGGAAATATATCATATTCATACAAGTTGTGCCATCTCAAACAATTTTGTCTCCACTTGATATTTATATCTCACCCTCATATGCATTCTCTGTATATCTAATCTTTACACCACTGCAAAAAAGTTACAAGTCTCATATGAAGACAAAACAAACTTGCCTTTTCATAACTACACACAAGCTTTAATTTGGTTCTTCGCTACTTAGTGAGAAAATTACGCTATATGTGGTATTATATGCGACAGGTAAGTATGGAGTCAGTGAACTCAGGAACGAGAGCAAGGCTGCGAGACGTTGTCAATTCCCTGAAATCCTTCCCCCTGCGAGTGATTACCTTGATCTGTTACACTCCACAGGCATTTATTAATGTGACGGCAAGACAATAGGGTTAGTGCACAGGGTTTGTCTTCACGCTTGTCAGACAAAAACCACTGAACTTGCATGCAGCGTGATCAGCAAGTCCCCAAACGGCATTAAAAAAGAGTGATAAAAATATCGCCCTGACGGGAGATACATAGCGCAGAAGGCCAGAAGAGGACTACTCGTTTCATCCTCTTCCATGACGACATCACCTGTTCCCACGCTTCCACAACGTGAGCCACCGAAATAGAGCGATACCGTTTCCCCTCCTCCCCTCCTCCTCGCCTGCGATGAATCACGTCATCAGAGCCGCGATCGCTCGAGGGCAGTCTTTTGTCGAGGTTCATCACTGAGATAACCAACCATCACTTGCTGTCTGCATTAGCCTGCCCCCTTGATAAGTAGTTAGCAAACATCGGCAGTGCCTAAAGATGATCAAGCAGCTATCCTACAGGACTAGGGGGGGGGGAAACAATCCCTATTAGTCCCACAAAACTTAATCAAGTTCGGGAAACAGTTGCCAAGGGAAAGCAGGTGAAAGGGTGACTGGCAAAGATTACGACAAAATGAATGACAAAAGTAAACCCAGACTGCTTAATTTTTTTGCAAAGTTTCATAAAGTGCACTAGAATGATGGAGGCGGTTCAGATAACCAAAAATATCTTTCTCTGGAGGGGGGGTTCTAACAATTTTTTGAGAAACTGGAAAAATCTGTCATCACCATGTAGACAGATGCGCCATTCTCAATGCCAAATTGCATTCAATCAATCCAGATGATGTTTGACCCACGTCCCCTACAAGTCCACATATCATTTACAAAAGTTCTACTTTCTTGATACAGAATAAATGCAATTTTATGGTTATCATTGCAACAAAATGATATTAATTCACTGCTTGATCCCATTTACCTCATGTCCCACTGGTTTGAAATTTGAAAATTTGACTTCTCATCATTAGTTAATTCAAAACCTTACAGAGCAAAGGGGTGGACAAAGATATTGCTTCATTTTGGTTTCTACCCACAGATGTACATGCTTCAGCCATAATAGTCTATTTATACAATTTATGGAATTATCAATGAAAGAAAGTCTGATCTAATTTATTATTACGGTGTTCTCTCGCACGCCAAAATCTTTAAACAAAACATTACCCCCATGGCCAGGGAGTGTTCTAACATGCAAGTCACTTTCGTTCCTTTTATCCACAAATCTGTTTTCCCCAAAGTGGGTGAGTCACGAAGATACTGTCCCACATCTTACCACCACACGGTCACACGGTGAATGAAATTATTCCTGACATGGCCACTGGCCTATAATCTCCCTGCTCACCCTTAAAAGGATAGTATGTTACTGGTTGAGGTGAGGATTCGGATTTTAACTTTTTGATAGATATGTAGAAACCACATTATGAAATGTTAAAAAGCACACAATTCCAAGAGGAATTCAAAGTTTATTTGATGATAATTGGTTTTAAATTGGCCGAGATATCCAAAAACAAAGTAAAACGAAGCAATCCCAACAAAAGGTAGGTCCCGGCTTTTATATATTCAAGGATTGCTTTGTTTTGGATATCTCAGCCATTTCAAATCTAATTTTGATCGTATAAACTTTGAATTCCACTTTAGAATCATATGCTCTTTCGTATTTCATAAGAGGTCTCTCATTGTCTCAGCAACATTTAAAGTAAATCATCATAAAAAAGTTAGAAACCTGAAACTCCATCTCAACCAAAATTGTTCCATTCCTTTAGAGATCTACAGTGTTTCCAGTTTAGAAAAAATAAAATGTAGCAGCATAGTCCTACATAAGTTACCAAAGTCTCTAATATTGAGTATGTTTGAAGCTATGAAGAAATAAGGGTTGAGAAAAGCACTAATGGTTTCAGGGAAGAGAAATTCTGTGAGCATCTTTATAGACCATGCCTCAAGCTCTCATTCACATCTCACTGAAACGAGAACTGCCAATACAATTTGATGGGTGGGTATTGACAATAATGAAGAATGAGCTGGTTTTGATACTACAATGTTTATGACAGTGATGATAATGATAATGATTATGATGATAGCAATACTGATGATAAATCTTATACTAGTAACACTAATAACTACAACCATTGTTGTTAATTATCATCGTTATATTCAGTAATACTAATATGATGAATTTAAAAAAAAAAAATCCAGCACATAGACTCAGTATTATACATTTAAACATATAAATTCCGAGCAAAGTGACCCCGTATTTCAAAATTAGAAGCAGAGATTTTGGTTATTTTCTTTTTGCCTGTCAGATATTTCAGACACCTTTTATGTTGATTATTAATACTTACTGCACATTAATCATAAAAATATTCATTCCCAAGAATCTAGGGGGAAATCACATCTCAATGAGGAGTAATAAACCTGTATTGAGATTTTCATCATTTGAAAGATTTGCATAATGTCATAACATAATTACAAGTATGGATTCATAAAAAGAAACTGTACAAAATACAATAATTGCTTACCACTTGGCTGTACCTGTGTGTGTGTATGTATGTGCATGTCGATGTCATTTCCAACAAACTAGATTAAGAAAAACTTTACATCAAAAAACTATGTTCCTTTACAATAGCAGTGATGGTTATTAGAGCAAGTTTTGCAGACCTTCAGATTCATTTCCCCATCCCCTACCCTAAAAGAGAATGCTGATCAATGACTATAGATATGGTTAAGACTTTTTCCCTATGCCAAGGCATCTAAAAAAAAAAAATCAGAGCCACAATCATACTCTGTCTGTCAATTGACACAATTATCCCTAATCCCACTACATTCCATGCCTAAACCTTGAGATTTATGAAGATGATGACATAGTTATGTCTTGCCAAGTTATGTACATGATGAATATCTCTCTATATATAAAGAAATCCATCTTCCTCCTGGCAGCCAAATCTGGAATCACAAATCAAGTTGCACTCTTGGCAAAAGAAGAGAGAAAAAATGAGAAAATAGCCCAAAATTGATGACATATTGGGCATGACATTTTGGGGATTCCAGGCAATGCTTCCATGAAAATCACTCTGCTGATAAGTTACAGCAAACATCTGTCCACATAGGGAGACTTCTTTGATTTACTTACTGTCACTAATTCCATTACAACAAAGAAAAAAAATGCTTGTTTCTTTCAAATTCCCTATCTGCAGACAATAGCTATAATTCAATATTAAGGTAAACCTTATATTTTCTCAATTCAGCATAGTTCCAAGAGAGTATCCAGGAGGTATCACACACTGACAGATTTCTGAGATTGTCCTTTGTAGTTTTTCTTTTTGAAGCAAGGATTCGATAGTTATCTTTACAACAACAAAAAAAAACACTTTCATAACATCAGTTGAAAGCTCATTATAACCATTAATTATCACAGTAGGACATCTTGATTAGATATTAACATTACAGCTTTTTCTACAAAGTGAAGATGTAACATTACTAATTCTCACTTTAATCACTGCCATCAAGATGTGCTAGAATGTATGGTTTTATCTTCCTGAAATTTCACCTGGGTGATTAAAATTACACACATCTGTGCACACACTGAATCCCACTGGATGATATCAAGAATCCATGGCTTCTGGCATGAGTTTACGTTGGACTCCCATTACTATATGAGTGGATATTTTCATGTGACTAATTTTTCGTGCTTGGCCAGGTAAGAAGAGTTTCGCTTGATTTAAATTCCAAGGAATCAAGATATCAACTACTGGAACATATGGCAAGAAAAAATACTCCCTTGCTTTTGTTTTTGCGCTAGTTTGTGGTTGCGTGAAATTCACAAAAATTTCAACACAGTGAAAATTTCCACTTCTACAGTAAAACAAAGTCCTTGGGAACGGCAGTTTTCTTTCGCTATATTGAAATGTTGTTAAAACCAAACAATTAAACAATACAAGACATGAGTAAATAATGATGCAGCCTGAATTTTTACAGACTGTACTTCATTTAACCAGAATTTTCTTATAATTGTGTTTGTTATGATGGGAGTGCACTGTAGTACAATGTAGTTTTGTAACTAAAGCCAAAAAAGGACGAAGAATTATGGTCAGACATCGTCCACAAGTGAAATCCTGTCTGGTCAATTCTTCCATAAAGAGTCATTAACTTTTCTGCATTCATTCAAGCGTATGACACAATGTGCCTGGTTGATACCGTTTGCTGACTATTGCTTGTCACCTAGGGCGAACCACGAGGGGTCGACATCATTCGCCCGTTTTCTTGTGTGGGTGCTTTTCTACAGCAGCACCATGATCCACACAGGGTGCCAACCAGGTGAAGTGGTCCCCCTACTCACCCACACAAGAAAGCAGGCAAATGATGCCGACCCCTCGTGGTTCCCCCCTGGTGACCAGCAATAGTCAGCAAATGGTATCAACCAGGCACACTGTGCCATACGATAGAAGAAGAAGATCCACTTCCTGCCCCCATACATCAGGTGAACATCAAAGTAATAAAGTCAGGACAATTTCTCTTGTCCCGTGTCTGTGTGAAAAATCATCCTTCCTTATTATGATGCTGCAAATTTTAATGCCACACAATGTGTTAAGTGGAAGGGACTTTGCATATCAATAATTTAAATGGTACGTCTTAGCAATTATAAATCAATTTGGGAAGAAAGGAATAATTTCAATGAATCTGAAACAGATCATCATTTTGTTTTCTCTTTATCTCTCTCTTCCTTCTGGATTTTCCAGTTTATTTGTAAAATATAATTGGCTGCATGATATATGAAAAAAAAGGATATCACAGAAAGGCACTCATACATCCATAAGGTACACTCTAAAACTTCATTCATCTATCTGCGCTGAAAGACTGCAGTCTGCATGCTCGTTTTCGTACAAATATGTTCAGCGTGACCTCAGTGAAATTTCATCTGCATTCTTGTTTATCTATTTGCTTGTTGTTTCTACATTCCTGCTTAAGTTGTTTGGTTTGTTTTGTTTTGTTGTTGTTGTTGTTGTTGTTTTCAGCGTGTTCAATTTCAGGAACTACTCTCGAGTCTGGAAGCGCTTCCGACCAGGTGGGCATGCAGGAGTTTCCTGGAAGGAAGTTGGAGCCACACAATCAGGACTTCCGATTGGTTTACCCCCGTGAACTCTGGTCTAGCTGCCAACACAGAACTTGAATGACAGAGACAGTCTGTCTGCCTTTGTTGACTAACTGACACAAGTGGAAGGGATTTAACGACAAATATTGACAGTTTTTTAAAAAAATTATTAAGTTTTTGTCATTTTAATTCAAACAGACAGTTAACATTAACGACCACATTACAGTTGTTAGACTATCAAGGACTCATATTGTCTTGTAAAAGGCAGAAAGCATTTATCCTCATTAGCATTATCACTTATGCATCTTTTCTTTTGTTATAAATATAAAAAGATAGATAAATAGATAGATAGACATATATCCACAGAAACAGACAAATAGATCTACTTTAGATACCAGTAGACAGACAGATAGATACACACATAAAGAATATTTTTTAAATCACTGACTCCCGATGGTAAACAAAACCTTAA
Organism: Diadema antillarum; assembly: GCF_040938485.1. Lineage (NCBI taxonomy): Eukaryota > Metazoa > Echinodermata > Echinoidea > Diadematoida > Diadematidae > Diadema > Diadema antillarum. The sequence goes on along the minus strand of NW_027270992.1, from coordinate 1,969,722 downwards.
AGTTGAAGAAGCAATATGAACTGTCACAAGGTGTGGCAATTCATCAGTCTGTCACTGATGAAAGATAAACCATCTTTACTGATGCCTGGACAAAAAAGAAAAGAAAGAAAGATGTGACCAATTCTCGTGCAAGCATCACAAAGTCACTGAACATCAAACTGCTGACATAGGTGGAACTTATTTCAGATTCTCTAGACTTCTAAAGACATGTGAAATAATATCAAAGTATATTCTGGAGATGGAAGCCCTATCCTCCATCATTCATCACCACATATTTCACTTTAATTAAGAAAAGACCAAATCTGCTTTTAATATCTTGTTGTTAACATAAAGTTTGAAACACTGTATAAGAGTTGTTTTTTTTTTTACTTTAGGGATTTAAAAAAGAATGAGCAAATGAATTACATCTTTAAGTGGGTCAATTCCCCCCCCCCAAAAAAAAAAAACAAACAAACAAACAAACAACAAACAAACAAACAAACTTTTGACTGCCAGCATAATCTCCTTACGGGTCTTCCCTTTTTAAAATCATAAACCAACATATCATCACTCTCTCCAGGTTACGACAAAGTGCTATTATAAATCATATCAGAGTCTTTACAGAGACAAAGACAAAGCACATGTATCAATACGGATAGAAGAATGCATAAAACATCATCAGTCTTTGTGTAACTCCCACACTTTGGGACATCTGGTTACACAAATTTTCAGCAGAAAGTATATGTTTCGAGTCGCATTAATGAACATGAATCATTGAATCATCGGACTCAAGTAACCGGTTTTGACGACCTAATCACCTTATCATCTCAGATTCTGACTCCTTTTCTGCAGACAGACAAAGCCAAGGAAAAGACGTGTGTCACTTTGATTAGGAGACTCGAGGTACTGACAACCTGCCTTACGATTAGATTGATGATCTGCGTTCAACTAGAGAGGAGTGTTTCCAATTACACATGACGAATGGATTCTGAAGTTTGGCCCGCAAACAAGGCAGAGCTCTATTTTCAACCTCCTCCCTCCAATCCATGTCATCCTGAACTTAGGAAGCTGATTTGCTCCCCAGATCTGACAGGAGAACATTCAAAATATGTCTCAACAAAGTTTTAATTGGAGCAGGGGCAGTCAGCCCTTGCTGGAGACCATTAAAGCATTCAGCGACACCAGGGCGGTTACCTGAGCTTTCAACAAAGTACTAATAATTCATGACAGCGTGGGCAAGGAAGCAGTGATAACGCAGGAGATGATATGACGTCAGCATGCCCTGACCCAAAGTTGTGAAAGGTCAAAGGTGCATAGGCAATGATTCATTCCCTATAATGACCAATTAATCTATCATCTAGGATTTCTCGTTTATACAGTCCTCTTCCAACCTCTAAATACAAACAAACAGATGATCTGAAATAAAATTGCAGCCAGTCACTAAAGGACTGGAGTCATTACACCAAAATCCTGACATTTTACATGAATGGAAATATTTCATCATCTGGTATACATGAAGGCCTATGCCAAACACACACTTAAGAGATAGATACAGGGGAAATGTTACAAATTCACATTCAGTTGTATCGGTAATTGATGAAGCATTCTAGGTACATGTGGTATGCACAAGATGAAGCAGGTTTGCTTTCCATGACATGGAATCTTCTGGCCCAACAGAGATTTTTTATAATTCTATCCAATTAGCATGACACTATCTGTATGGAATTAACCTTACAGACTCTTGCAAATAAATACTAATATTACAGTACACTCCCACTATAATGAAATTCTCCTTACAATAAAATAAGAATTAAGAAGCTAAAATTACCGTCTCTTATATCTGTATACACTATATTGTTCGGTTACAATGAAATTTTGTTATAACGAACGAAAACCGCCAGTTACAAGGACTTAATTATAACGGGAGTACCTTGCAATGACACAACAATACTAGACCTTGATAGGAAACATTCAAGTTTTTTTTTTACTTAATAAATGGATGACTGACTGCCAGATGAGGCCCTTTTCATGCAAGTTCATCTAAAGAAGATCTATGAGGATTACTCAATCCTTTCCTAAAACAAAGAAATGTTTCACACTTGAAACAAAACTCATTTGTCAGTTCTCCCTGAAACACTTTTCTGAGCGTATTTTGTGTGTTACTGAGTGTTTAGTGTTCCTGAGTGCACACAAACTGAAATAAATCTCCTTGCCCCACCACGTACGTACTGTAGAGGACATTCCACACAATAATTGTGATAGTGATGTGTCTGTGTGTTTGTGTGTGTGTGTGTGTGTGTGTCAATACACAAGAATTGTATGTTTTTGAATCTCATTTTGCAAATCCATTTTTGAAAACGATTAATTTTGGGCAGGTGTGAACAGGTCCAATGTTTGAGACTAAACAAATAGTGCATTTAGAGGCACACATGTGCAGTCCACAAGTGTGCCCTCAAGCCAGATGTGATTAAGGCTTGTCATCTAACACAAACAAAATATCATGAGATTTCCCAAGAAGATCAACTTTCCCCTCGAACTCTGACCTGAAAAAAAAGAACAATTTTCTCTTACCTTGCAAAGAGTGTAAAAAAACTATAAAAAAACAACTTTTAAAACCTTTTGCTTTTTAAGAAATAAGGAGGGAGAGATATGAATAAATTTCTTTCGCCCCAGAGTCAAGGTACACAAGTTTAATTTCTACCACTGGCCTGGACATTGGCCATAAAATTTTATCATCGAAGTTCTTTTCTTCTGAAACTGCCTTTGATGTCATACACAAGTAGATATGTCATTTAGAAAGCTCTGAAATCTGACTCTGACTGTGCATGAGAAAACAATTATCACACTTCTTTTGTACTTGCATTCATTCTCTCTTAATAGTATACATTCTTGTAAAGTAGCCTGATTCTTATCATCTGCATGTCTATGTCAATTTGAACATTCAGACTTGCATTCCCCTTTGAAGAATTAAAAAAAAAATGTTATTAGTGGTCTGGTTAGACAGACTAAATGTCTTTATTTCATGTCCTGTGGGTGACATATTGTTTAGGCAAGCAAGTCACATGGGCAGAAAGAGGGGAATAAAATGTTGGATAATGGTTCTACTTCCAGTATGATGATGGCTTCCTTCAGGAATGTCACCTTGTGATGTCATACTGACCCCCTGGGAGAACAAGCCCAGAAAACTTTGACACCATATTTTGCCCGGTAACCATGGCAGCAGCAGGGTACGAGAGAAAGAGAAAGAAAGAAGCTGTCTGCTCTTGAACACAGCACTTGAGAGCAACACACTTTGTGAAGGTTTCTGATAAGTTTGAAAAGTGAACATGAATATAACAAACCCAAATGAATTAGTTTGGGGCTCCTTGAGGAACAGACAGGGGTACAGAACTTTACCCTGTTTACGGATGAGGCACTGAACTTTAACAAGTTTCTGCACGGAGTCCTTGAAAGGCTGCCAGCATGTAATATAACAAACATGTTGTTTTATCTGATCTTTTCTCCCAGGCATTTTTTCTGATAGTTGATGAGACTCTTGTCTTTGATGCATCAGCTTTCTTAATTAATAAGTTGGATTGCCAGTGCAAGGATCGCTTCTTTCGAAGGCAAGCAATGCTGACATCAGTACTAACAATGTAAGAATATTGTTGTTGTTGTTGTCGTTGTTGTTGGTGGGTTTTTTGTTTGTTTGTTTGTTTGTTTTTGACGTTGTTGTTGAAAAGCAAAGCCTTACAAGATGCCTTACAACTCACAGCACCCAAGATATGATTAAATTTACATCCTGCACAGCTTTCTACACAAAGCATTTAATTATCAAAGATACAAGTACTACAATCTAATGGCAATCAGCGCATTAACCCGTTGAAGGCCCCCTTGAAGACAAGTCCCGAGTATACTGTACTCGGGCAGGTGTCTACGGGAAATGCATGTTGTAGCAAAATCAGCCCGTCCTCAATGGGTTAATAATTCTTCACACACAATTCAGTATATTGGGTCAAAATCTCTTGTTTTGTTTGTTTTCTCTGGTTCATCTCAAGATGGGCGAGGATGCTTCCCCCTCATTTTTCTCCCATCTTCCGCACGGATGACTCCTCTCTCAAAACTGTGCGGAATTGCTGAGAAAACAGCCGCCCGCTTCAAGTCAGGAATTTGTTTAATTCTGTTTTCAGAGCTACCTGCTGGGCACTAGCCGACGTGCTGCCGCATTCATGCCGTGCCTCCATAACGGAATCCAGTCATCCGCTCTGGAGGTCTCGGTTTTCGTGGTGGTGCTCGATATCCACAGACAGCCAGGTTTTGACCCTGCATCAATTTACTCCATCACATCCAGGAAACCACATTTCTTAATAGTTTGATGTTGCAATCTTTTCACTTTAAGATAGAAGAGAATGGTTGCACAGGGGAATATTTTTTGTACATGTCTATTTTGTGTTGGCAACAGAAATTTTACTTAAGCCATCAGGGAGAAAAAAATATATATATTTATCTCAATGACGTAAAATACAAACATCCCATAAATGCAAACAAAGTATGAGTAAGAAATATAGAAATACAATTAAATTCTAAATCCTTCTTGCCTTTTATTATGAAATTGAGCATTTGCATTCCTTGAGTCAAAATCTACATTGCATTTTCAGCACACATTTTTTGTTCAATTGTGGTGACTAAGAATATGTGGACATGTAGGCCTATAGATATTCAGCCATCACAACAAATCTAACAGTAAGTTTCTCAAAAGGCATAGTTTACCTTTCAACCCTATACTAGTTTTACATATGCCTTTGCTAGTCTTAGGACTATCAAAAGAATTAAGAGATGGAGATATTTTTAGACCCTTTGCATTACAAGAAAGTACTACCCCCCCCCCCCCCGCATGCATGCATACATACATACACACACACACACACACACACACACATGGATATAAATGTTAATTATTCCAAAGGTTTGTTTATCCAAAAATGAAATAAGGCTTGTTATTCCAAAATGCACTATAATTCCATAAACCTGTTTATCCAAAGATTAAATAGTGTACATTAATCTGAACATGTGTGGTATTATTCCAAAGATTCGTTATCTGAACATGAAATGATGTTCGTTCTTCTGATGGTTCGTTAATTAAAACATGTGGAAAGCTTAGTCATTCCAAAGGTTTGTTAATCCAAAAATGTAATAAGATTAAGTATTATCTAAAAATTTAAACGAGGTGCATGCTAAGAAACCTTGGGAATTATGGAACCTTATTCCGCTTTCTAATTGACAAACCTTTGGGATAACAAACCTTCAGGATAACAAACCTTGTCATCTTATTTCATTTTCAAAATTACACACCTTTGGAATGACAAGCCTTTTCAATTTAACAAACCTCACAATAACAATATTCATTTTTGGATTAACGAACTTTTGGAATAACAAGCTGCAACCAACATACATACACACACACACATACACACCCACACACACAAACACACACACACATACACACCCACACACACAAACACACACACACACACACACATTTTGGGCATGACAGGATATAAGCTACAACATAATATGAATCTGTCAATACCACTGCAATAAATCAGGCATTCGATTCTTTCTGAATAGAAAAAGGGCTATCACTCCTTTTTCTTCAGAGCGCATGAAATTTGAAGCTCTATGACATGACAAACAGCGAATACGCAAGACCACAAAGTTAAGTTCTAAAAGTAATATGGTTCATAGGAAGTATGGATTCACTGCTGTTGCAGGAAGTGAAAGTTACATGACACACTCGAACCAGAGAAGTTCTGGGTCACCACCTGTGGAGTTCACGCTAGATAAAAGGGTCACATACAGTACCTCTGTATGGTACAAAGTCAAGGAACTTTTTTCCATATCTGCCAAGTATCTCCACTGATATCATTACATTCCACAGTCTACAGTTCCCTGATGAATACGCTCATATCAGGTGACATTTCTAGTGCAATTCAAAGAATGGGATCTGGAGTGATCATTTCACATGTGGTCTCCATTTCTAGTATAATTCATCATACATGTACATGCTTTTAGTTATTCCTATGTTGGACTAGCCTTCTCACGCAAACTTCAGGCAGAATCAGATTACATTTGTATGTAGATGAAGGAATGCATTGATCTCAAAACATTTTACATAGGCCTATATCAATGGAATATCAATTGATGACATAGCTACACAGACTACTATCTATCTTGCACTCAAATATAAATCTTTGCTTCATGCAGTAAGTTCACATCTTACCTTGCTCTTAAGGTTTCTTGCTTCAATCTGTTTCCTTTTGTATTGTATTTTGTATTTTTTTAGTCACCTTCATCTGCAGCTTTTATTCTTGAACCCATTTCTATATATCCAATGTAATATGTCTGAGTTTGTTTGCACCTTTTACAAAGTAAGTGGCAAAAGGTAACACATATTTTGAATCAGACACCACTTACAAAACTTTTGTAACATGTGTCTTCACAAGAAGAAATGCAAATTATATCTAATTTGTTTAATTCAAGCGTGTCAAATACATGCAAATAATTCCAAATGCAATACCTTCATCTCCTGCAAAATGTTTAAAGATTAGAATCATACTAACACTGGCTAGGTTAGAAATGGGCTGTTTTTTTCCTTCCCAACACTGAGAGTGGGGCAAAAGGGAAGATCACTTCTTTTATAGTTTCGATGTGATTTTTTATTTCTAATTCTTATATTTTGGACCAGTATCAAAAATCATTTGCAGCTCAGATGTATTGGATGGTATTTTTATTTGATCACATAGTAGAACATCAATCAAATGACCAAAAATTTTTGGCCCATTGATGCACACATGGACTTCCACAAATTTTCCATTAACACTGTTAGTTGTAGAAGGATGTCACATTAACTGTTAATGTACAGTGTCTGTAAGGTAGACCCTCGCACTCATATTCCATCATATCTTACATCATGACCAATCACAATACTGACTCCATGTACAACTGGAGCTACATCTGTATGTGAGAACATGGGCCATGATATGGGCTGAGGAGCACAGTGTGTATACACTATGATGAAATGTTGTGACATATGATATAAACAGGGGAATGAATGTTAGGACATGTTATAACCATGAACTTCAATTTGAGTGAATTTATCACCTTAATGTACATACACAGCATGATCGACGGAGAAAGGCAGAGGTACTTAGAGGAAATGAGATAACATTCATGTAGCACACAAGCTCTTCTCTATCTCCAGGATTGTACAGAGCGATGAATCAATGAGGTATTACAGCAAGGCAAACAACATCACTATATTAGTCAGAGAACAGAAGAATGTGCACCGTTGTAGGATATAAGGACGCTCGTCTTGATTTATTGCGCAATGTTCACACAAACACGTAGACAGGTGCCAAGATGCTATCAGTATCAGAGTAATCACCAAATCCTCGTGAGTAGTTGGAGAAGAATGCAAAGCAATTAGAGAGAGGTTATCTTCCATGACATTAAAGCACCACATTTCTTAAAGGCAGCACGTTTCCTCTGTATACCCTTCACAAAATCTACAAAATTTCATTTAAATAATATCTGATATATCTTCAACTTCAACTTCAACTTCAACTTTATTTTCACCTCCATCAAAATGAACAAAGAAATTTATGTACATTGCTTATACACGGGATATTTGTGATACAGAACAAAACTTGAAAAGGTACATAAGAAAATTATGAAAATGAAAAGTAGATGTGATTACATCTTTGTTAAATACATAAAGCGTATAATACAAGTCAACTAAGGATGAGGATGGAAGTGGAGGGTCCCACTAAGAAGCAAAGCTTGTACGATATGGGACCCTCAGAAAAATACACAAAACATCAATATAAAACACAATAAACGAACCGATGTCAACTGACATCAAAATGATTGGGAAGAGGAAAAAGAGAGAAAAGGAAAGGAAAAAGAACAGGAAAAAAAGAGAGGAAAAAAAGGGAGAAAAAAGAGGGAACTACAGCATGTGCCATCGTGGACGCAAGCAATCTGGATTTCATAATGTAAAATAAGTGATAAAATACAAGCTGGATTGAATGTAATACAAAACATTTATTATACGTAGTTATGTTGGTAAGAATGCAGGAGAAAAAAAACACATCATTATATTTAGAACACAGAGAGGGACATAGTTTAATAGGAGGACTTATGTAAAAAAGAATGATGACTTGACTGAGATGATAAAGGGAAACTAACTCTGTTGATAAAGGGAAACTAACTCTATCTATCCACTCACAGAGTAGCAGAAGTAAAATAGTAGGATTCAATGTTTGGGAGGATGAAATATTGCCTCAGAATCGTTTAATTTTTCTTTTAATGTTTCACATATTTCATATTTCAAGTCAGCACAGAAACATAAAAAAGCGTCATATAAGTATTAAGAAAACATAGCATTGAAATTGTGACGTTCATCAAAAAGAAAAAGTTATTTATTGCTACAGATAATTTGTTATTCATACCTGTGCTATCTTGCCAAATCTTTCAGAATCATGTTGACTATTCTATAACCAGATTAATGAACTATTGAGACACACATGTTACATTTAATGTACCGAATGTTATGTTTACTTAAATTTAGACTATGTCCAAATCTAGTCTCCTTTAAAAGTTATTTGCTTTCTTCATAAACTTTTCTCAGTTGGTAAGCTATTCTGCAAAATTTTCTTCGATTTAAACTTGGTAAAAAATGCATGCAGCTCACATCAAAAACAGGTTGAGGCACAGCAACTATGTGTTCTTCAGACAAAGCAAGACATAGTCCTGTACCTCTTTAAGGAACTTAAAAATTCTTTTTCTTTTCTTTTCTTCCATACTGTTTTCCCATAATTAGTCAAAGTGCGGACAGTATGGTCAATTTTCAGCAGATTTATGGCCACCACGAGAGGGAGAAAAATGCTGGAAATGTCTCCACTGGGGAAGATAAACCAACTTTCTGGGCTGTAGCAGGAATGTCTTTTCATAATCTTTACAAAATCTCGGTTTCACTTTCAGGAAGAGATAAAGATATTTTAACACCCACCATCTCTTTGACCTTTCACACAAACTGATTAACAAAAAGAAAAAGAGAAAAACATATATAATATAAAATGATAAATGGTGATATTGTTTCTAACTTATCATCCATTATTTATCACACTATTATTACCATTTCATTTCATTAACTATACAAATTTCAGATGTGAGACCTTTTAAAGTCCACAAGAGAGGACAATCAATTGTGTGATAGAATTTTTTTTTTTCCCAGCATGCCTCAAGAGCAAGTTTCAATCTTGACTACATTGTACATTTTGAATCTCACAAGAGTCATCACTCATCAATTCACAGCCACCAACACTAACTCAGCTATTGTAACTACAAAATGACAATAATTTTTAGGAGCTGTTATGCCTCATCAAGTTATCTGTATAAAGTCAGAGATCATAATAGGAATAAAATTTGTCTGTAAAGCCTACTTTGGTAATATAACCTGTAGAATTTCTTACATTCATTAAATTCTTTTTGGAAATATTTTCCTTGTATTGAAGTAAGGTAAAATTATACATCAATTTAATGCTTAGCATCTGATGAATCCAATCTGTCAAAACCAAAAATTTATTTTCATAATATTTTGCTTTCAAAATGATGTATGACATATTAGTATCAAGTAGGTCCAGATACATAATTATGATATTGAAATATTTAAAAGAATAACAATCATTATCATAAATACCCGCATTATTACATCACCATCATCATATCATCACTTTAAATCATTTTAGCGAATACAGGAAGACAACCATTCAGATCCTCTGAAAGTCAATGACCTGTCAAACTAAAGTCCACTCAAATATTTGCTCAGCAGTCTAAACAGACTTGCTGGCTTCTTCACAACACTACACAAATGGTTGAAAAAAAATTTTGATGATCTAACCACTATTGCCACAAAATACTCCCCCCCCCCCAACCACCCACACACACACACACACACACACACACACACACACACACACAATATTCTTTGGTTAAAGAAGATAAACTCTGGATAATAAAAGACTTGCCATATTTGACATTTAATGGCCAAAAAGAGGAGAAATCTATCAGGTTTATGATGACAGAGGCCTAATTGAACAATGAGGCATTAAAATGTTATTTATGTGCACATTTATATATATCTGTAACCCTTGTGGTCACTCACATACATTGTGCACAGCATGATTTATTGTTTAAGGCGACAGCTGGGCTTAGAAAGATCTTCCTTTTATTTGTTTTGCTCTAAAAGCATAAAGCAAGTGAAATATCAACAGCATGGCTGGGATTTCTATGAAGAAAAAAAACCAAGAAAAATCAATAGCATTTGCAGAGTAAGTTGTATATCAAAGTACTGTAAAACATGATATCTTTGCGGCATGAATTTTTCGGGAATTGGAGCCGACGGCCTTTTTTGCGGCATGAAATTTTCGCAAACTGCCACTGGCATTCAATGCATATAGTGTAGACAAGAACTTTCATGTGCATTTTAATTTCGCGAATCTTTGCGCTCGCGAAACTTGCGAAATTAAAATGCACACGAACATTCCTCGTTTTACAGTATACAGAATCCATATGTGACCTGGATTTAGCAATACAGGAAGGTTCAATGTTTATTGCTTTTAAATCATTCGGGTCTATAGCTGTATCGATGGTTGAAACATGGGCTGCATTCACAGATGTAGGCAAATAGGTACGGAGAAGCTACATTAGCACACACATGCATGCATTGTGGTTGCAACTGGCTGCTCGCAGAGGCCAGTGATACATACTGTTGATACCCCATTTACTGTAAAACATGATATATTCGCGGCATGAATTTTTCGCGAATTGGAGCCGATCGACAGCCTTTTTTGTGGCATGAAGTATATTGTCATGCAACATTCTTTCTGGGTTTAATATTCTCCTAACTTATCACTATAGCTGGCCAGACTTTGGTGACACCCTAGCCAAAGTTGCTGGAGGCAGATTCAGAGCGCTATCAAGCCCATCGCCAATACATACTGTGGAGGCACAAACTTATGATTTTTCTTTCCAGTGTGAACAAGCTGGTCAGAAATGGCAAATTATAACGTGTAGTGTGCCATTTCCCTGCTGTAGCTCTTACCACAGCTGCCAACCAACTTCCATAATGATGTTATGATTTTTTCACTCTTGGTGTAAACAGCCCTTACATGACATACAATGGGAATTTTCTTTTTTCACAAAATGCTGATTCCAATATTTTCTTCCTTCAAAACATTTCACATTCCTTTGTCCTCTAGAGATTCAGTCAAGGCATGGTGGGTGTTGTCTCATATTTTTACGTCCAAATGGAACAAATGCTGAAAAGAGCAACTATTCTGAAAATCATACTGAGATGCCCTTATAAAATGAAAAACAAAACAGATGTTCCCATGCACATTATTTGAAAGCACATACCTGAACATGATTCATACCATTGCATTTATGATCTTGACAACCTTTTACAGTACAACCCAGGTTTGAGTTGCCATAGAAAATATCAAGTGCTGTGCATTCACAAAGGGGATTTACCCTATCATACCAGAAATGTTGGTATGTAAAGGGATGACCAAAATAAAAAATCCACAACACTGCATACTGGCTGCCCTCTGCACACTTAGAACCCATGAACACATTTCAATATTTAGTCCAAACTATGACATGTCAGTGTTCTTTACTCCTGGATATCTATGTCAGATATTATTTTCACTTCTTGAAGAAAAAAAAATGCATCTCATAATTTCATCCAATAACTTTGACCCCAAAGTCATTCAGGGGTATACACACAAATTTGTTTGTATGTCATTATCATAACTTAGAAATATCTGCATTGAAATTAAATCAGATGACAGACAATAGGTTATCAACAGATTCCAGTGGCACAGGTATTTTACATGATTTACTTCCTTCACAATGAAATAAAGAAAAACTACAGATTGTAAGAATGAAGTGAAAGAGGAGTGCAAATAATCCTACACTTCTGTTTTCCCCATCAATAATTCTTTCAACAGGAACAATTACAAATACCTAGAATCAACCTATATAGGTAAACAAAATACTTGACATGCTTCTCCACATAATGAAACCAAGAGAATAAAACTTCCATATGAGTTGTTTCATATTTCTGAGAAGGTTTGCATACTCAGCTTACGTTTATGATATTGCACTTGAAATTTTTATCCTATTTTCCACCAAAGACTTCTGGGACTTGAGCCAACAAATCTGCCAAGAAGAAAGGAGTGCAGGGCAAACAGTTAGCCAAACTAGGTTGAGCAAATTTGATCTCAAACTTTGAACTTTGGTCATTTCAGGAGGTGGTTTCAGAGTTTAGGAAATTTCCAGTAATCTTATAAATATTGTCATAGCATCCATCCCCTAATGTACTCAATCACAATCTTCCTATAACAGTCATTGTTGCTGTAATTGTTGTTGAATAAAAAAATAATCATTAAAAAAAAAAATCTGCTCCCTTGCTGTTCCAGATGCTAGCATCTATGATACCATGACAACAGGAATGATGTTTTGGTTGCCCCTGCTGATATCAACATGACAATTTCTTCACTATACTTTCCAATGATATTGTCCAACAAAACCAGGAAATCACTTTTTTATCATTTATTTAGAAAGAAAAAATACGTGCAAGATACAGTCATCTAGGTATCCCCTAGCCAACACAAAGAATATGGGGGGGGGGGAGAAAAAAAATCTGCATAAACGAGCTTCTCATCCAGTGTTTATCATTGATCAACCTGCAATATTTTTCTTTTCTTTTTTACTTTCTGGGAGGCGTGAGAAAATGATGGGCAGGTGAGCATGAGGTGGGACTGGGGATTGGGACTCACGCCCGTGTGAGACCTGGTAGATCTGTGTGAGACCTGGTAGATCTGCACGCCTCAGTCCCCCTGCATCAATCTCACGTCTTTATGATGTCCAACCTTTTTCCCTTTGAAGAGTGATCACTCTTCATCTGCAGCTCAGTGACCAGATTGGTAGAGAGTGAGACAGAGCAACCCAGAGGCACTTCACCAAAGAGGACATCAAGGGCTGGTTCTGGTTGTCATTGTTGTTGCTGTTGTTTTGTAGTTGTTGTTGTAGTTGTTGTTTTGTTTTGTTTTGTTTTGTTTTGCTTTGTTTTGTTTTGTTTTGTTTTGTTGTTGCTGCAGCTGTTGCTGTTGCTGTTGTTTTTAAATCAGTCTGTGTGTCTTTGTTTGTTTGTTGTTGTGTTTCTTTCTTCCTGGGTGGAGGTTTGGGGATGGTATCTCCACCTTTTACACCTATCACCCAATGCTGAAATGTCCTGATTTTGTTTCTGTTTGGTTCTTCTTTTTTTTCTCTCTTGTTTTTTTTGGGGTTTTTTGATGAAAAAGTAGTAATGCAATAACTCCAATAACTCCATACAGTTGTATTTCTGTCTTCCCCACTACAATTTTGAAATCTTCTTTTGTCCAACCATTTGACTATCAATCCCTTTGCATTTTTGTAATCTCTCTTGTCATATCCATCTTTCTTTATGTCTGCCTCCTGGGAACACAAAGGCGGCTCGCTTGAAATGATTTATCTCCCTTACACCTGTTTGGCATCTAAAGTATGAGTCACTGCTGAGATATAGAAATTGATATGATCACCGGTGTTTTTCTTCCTTTGTCCAACAACTTCCAGTTTGTTTCACGCTCTTTATTCTGTCCGAACATGCCCCCCCCCTCTCCCTCCCCCCCCCCCCCCCCAATCTTTGAGCCAAACCAGACGATCAAAGTCGGTGATCCATGTTTGGAGCCGTTTGTTGACAGTGCCTTTCTTTACTGCAAATAATGGCAAATCACACACCTGGAAAACCTGAACAGTTGGTGTTTTAAAGGTTTGAGACCTGGTTAGTGAACCGCCCAAATTTTGATCAAAATACTGTTTCAAGATATGATGCCTTAGGGAGCCATATAGGGCCAAACTTTTTAGTCTGAAAGGAAACTTCAAATGGAAAATCAATTCAGCTGTGAGTCATGAAGTCATCAAATTTAATTTTGTAGAAAGTAAATACTATCTTTCAGTCGCTGTCACGTTTAGGAGGATTCACTATTTGAGTGAAGTTGATGTTGAAATCATATAGTAGTGACTGCTGGAGAATATTGGCAAATGCTAGGGAAGGGATTCCTTGTAAACAGTGAAAGATCGCCATGAAGGCTTGTTTATGGCAGTAACTGCATTTGACACCATTCAAAAACCTGCTCCCGTCACAAACCTAATCACTGTAGATCTACAGGTGCAATGAAGAAGTTCTTCACATAAAGAAAGTATCCCATAACTACAGCAAAACATGAACTTTTTCCATTAATTTAATCAGCATTTGCTCATCCTTTGTAAATGTCTGACACAAAACAGTACATTATATTAAAGCAATTTGTCCCGCAGCTTTCTCTTATCATTTTTTTTTTGTTGTTGAGCCACGTGGACACAATAACGAGTCTGAGATGCATTTTGACCAACTAATATGCAACTGTCACTGTTATTCCAGAGTACTGTTATTATACAAATGATGCACAGGATAGAGTGTGTTAGTGTAGGCGTGGTGCACTCGAGGGTATTTACAATTGTGAAACATGCACGAGGCGAAGCCGAGTGCATGTTGCACTACATTGTAAATACCCGAGAGTGAGCTACGCCTCCACTAACGCCACGAAATAATCCTGTGCATCATTTGTTTTATAAAATGGGTCGAAAATTCGAAAACTAACATCATTTTTCAGCATTTTTCACGTACCTTTGTGGGTCAAGACGTCCGAAGATGTTCGTCCCAAACATTTACGCACGTCGCACTCGCGGAAGTCCCGCACATACAGTATAAGTATATATGGGGGTTGGGTTTCCGGACACAAGAAGTTAAGTTCCCGCATGAAAACTTACTTATTTTACATAGAATATGCACCCTTTACCTTAAAGACTTGATATAGACTCCTCATATAGGCCTACTAGACAACATACTCTGAAAACGGCGTGAGAATTAACCTGCTAAATCGTTGGATTTGCTCTTCAAAGTGACTCCATGTACGCGTCCGGTCCCATAACGCTTGGTCTACTGTACTGTACAAAGTGTACGTATAGTAGAGTATACGTACGTACGCCACACATGTTATGCACACGGGAAGACAGGCCGGCCGGCCGGCAGCCCGAACTAGAAGTTGTTTACAGGATTGACAGCGCGTATGCATGCAATTCATCGAAGGAGCCGCCGCGCGCACAGACGATCGGCAATCTACCATAGGATTACAGGCAGTGCAATTGTACTGAAGTAAAGGAAGGAGGTGTGTCTCATTTCAGCGCTTCCTATTGGCTACATTCTTGAACCCATTTTATAAAATATTGTACATCTAAATTGACAAAACATCCAAGATTACTTTTCAGTGAATCAAAGGAAAAGATAATAACAAAGAAAGCAAAAACACACAAATGCAACAAGCGACTTCCAATGTTTTCAACAAGTGTTTCCTTTATGTGAGCATAAGATGTGAGTGTGCTCTTAATCATGAGAATGCTGCCTGAATTTTTTATTTTTTATTTTTTTTTACCATTTTTTTTCTCTATTGGCACAATCCATAGCAGTTTTCTTGCTTCTGCATTGAAAGTAAGCGGAAGTGGAAACTGTTCGATAAAGATATCTTAATGATACCAACTACAGGTTTCTTCTCATTCTTTTGTATGGTAGAGCCACCTTTATTCATTTGCCATGAATCAGCTATTATGGATGAATATATACTTGATAAGATTAACGAGCCATATCATTCCTCTTGCCGTCGTCAAAATGCCCTACAAAGATCTCAATGCATGGAAATAAATTCAAACAGGCTGTGATATTAGTCATATTCCCCCCGAGGGTGTCTTCTTTATTCCCCAGTACTTAATAGCATAGTGGTCTTTATATCATACCAGGCACCTCATATCATTCATATTAAACTTTAAATGTTGTACATTCATGAATTACTCCACAACACAATTCAGTCCATTCAGTGAGACCAATTCATGGAGAGGGATGGATTCACACAGCAATATTGTGCAACTATTTTATGAAAGATGATCACAAGACTCACAGAATCATTTTTTTTTTTTTTTTTTTGGGGGGGGGGAGTCTTTAATAGTTATGATTTTAGAAGATATCATATTCAACAGGCATAGTGTATAATCCTACATTTATATCATCATTGGATTAAAGAATGACGAATAGCAGTTATCATTAAATATCTTCAGCAAGTCCCTTGCATTCTATAGATACATGTAGAGGCTCTTTGAGTGAAACCTTTTAACACTTTATACCATGTGCCATGGTGTAAACCCTCTAGGGCTTTTTACACTTGTAAAATTTTGCTTAGCCCCGGACCAACGGTGGGGCTAAGGGGGGGCCTTAGCCCCACCGTTGGTACGGGACTATCCTTAGCCCACTTTCTGTTTACACTCGTTTTTGCCAAAGTGGGCTAGCCCCACCGATAGTACGGTACTATCTGGCCCTGCAAAATAGCAGGGGTTAGCACCGCAATTGCGGTGCTAGCACCGCAATTGCGGTGCCAAGCAAGTGAGTGTAAACAGAACGAAAAAATAATCCTGGGCTAAGCGACGGAGACGAAGTCCGACCCTCACTGACCAATCAGAAACGAGGTAATCGAGTGCTGCCGGTGCGTGCGTGTACGTGTACAGTACACAGCGTAATTATGAATATTCATGTGGTTTGGAAAGTCCGGGGCTAAGAAATACGAGTGTAAAAAGGTCAGTTTTCTCCTTAGCCCCGGACAAGAGATAGTACGGGACTAATTGGCGAGTGTAAAAAGCTGAAAAAATTGGTACGGGACTAACGATAGTCCTGGGTCAGAGAAAGTCCGGGGTTAAGAAACACAAGTGTAAAAAGCCCTTCTGTGTGCCACATTATTCTGAGACCACAACATAGTCGTGCTCTGGGAAAACACTCAGTTTCTCAAAACTTTGAATAGATTTTGGCAACTATGGACATGTAATGAGCTTTGCTCAGATGTAAATTGCGTGACAAATCTATGATTGTTTTTCTTTCAAATGACTGGCAGATACATTATTGTAGAGCTATGACTTTTGCACACAAAACAGTGACAGAAACTTAGAATTTACGAGCAAATCCACTAGGGAATACCGCTTGATAGTCAATCACTGTAAAATGTAACCTACATGTGACAGGATTGGAATAGCAAGAAATGCTTTCAATATACTGTGACAATTGGTGCTTTATCGATCCTTTTGGGCGGGTTTGTGCGTTTGAGCAGAATATGCAAACTTGGCAGGCAGTTCACCGAGTCGGGCATGCGAACATGAATTGGCACAGAGTTAAGAAAATTGCAAAGATCTCTGTAGGACATGATGAGCTATAGTAAGTTCAGTGTGAACTTACAAAAAAAAAGACCCAAAAACAACAACAACACACAAATGTCCTACCTCTCAAGAACAGCATATAAAAAAAGCCCCCTTCTCATATCCATTGATGACGTATTCTGTCAGCAGTGTGCGAATCCTGAATTCAGCTCTATGGGAGTGTCAGGAGTCATTTTCTCTTTTCAAGGGCTCAAGTTTTTTTTTTCCTGACTTGCCTTACAAACAAACTGGGGAGGAAACGAAACCTGTGATGAAACACGACAGACCGCAGGACGAGCACACGCTGAGTGTACATTCTTGCCCAATAGATGGCGTAATTCAAATATACTGATGCATGGAGATATTTTTCCCCAGTATCTCTGTCTTTGCTTTCAATTTCAGTTCAGGCTAAGAATGGTTTAGTATCTGAAAATTAATAATTAAATGCTTACATAAAGCATAACTGGGTGCAATAATACATAAATGTACAACTGCCTCACTTGTGAATGAAAATTCCATCTTTTTTTTTCTTTCATTGTCCTGTTAACGCTACTATTTCATGTTGTAGTGATTGTACCCAGCCTTTGATGCAATGGTCAGCAAATGGTACCAACCACGCACATTGGGCAAGACATACCTTTAATAGGCTATTTCTCATAACAGATTTATTTGAAGTTCTTTCATTATTTTGTTATAACATAAACTAAACAAAAAATTAAGAAGAATCATTCTTTAGTACAACTATCCTGAACAAGAAGGAAAGATTTTAATCACATTTTGTTGAAAAGTAGCAGTCTCTAAAGCTCTGTTATTTAACACTCACACACACCAGGGCTGCCAACTTTGGAAACTAGTTGAGAGTGAGACTCCCATAGGCCAATGCTATAATTTAGGAGTCAAAATGAGTGAGATCAATAGAAATGCATGCAAATGAAATAAAGTTTTAGAGTGAGAAAGGACCAAAATGAGTAAGTCTCACGCTCAATGCGTGAGAGTTGGCAGCCCTGACACACACACTTTTTTGTTTTTGTCAATCTTTTAATTTCTTTATTTACTTTTCTTTATTTTTCATATGAACAATAATAGACAAATTAGTTAATTGCAAAATAATACAAATTTCACCCACACAAACACACACACACACACACATACACAATCTTTATCAAATTTTCTTTATTTCAGTATCAAAATGGTTCAAAAAGTCTAGTTTAAGCTGGTCTATGTTGTTAGTCTACAGCATATACACAGTTCATCATGTTTTAGAAGGGTTTTTTTTTTTTTTTTTTTTGTCTTTTTTACATTTATTACATGTATGTATTACTGTATTACTGGTATTTCAAATCCAATCTTTGTATCATATGCTTGCCTTAGGAACAACTCATGCCAACTTCTGAAGATCAAAGAGCATAACTGATGCATAGCAAAAAAAAAAAAGAACGAGGAACGAAAAAATAGCAATAATGCTGGATAAATTGATTCTATCACATAATAGAATTTCAGAAAACATAGATTTTTCACTAAAAGCTGCAAAATTGCATATATGCTAGGTGTGCTATTAAAATTGTTTTATTTTTTACACACTGGTTGGGTATGTCAAAGAGCTGTTGATATTTGTTGGAAAATATTTTTCTTGGAATCAAAGAGCAACAAGGTGACCGACAAACATTACTGCTTCATTAAAGCATTGCTCCAAGTTTACCGCAATAACCCCTCGGTGTCTACACATTTCAACCAATGTCAACTTCTCCCCTGGAGTACAAAATGTACGCTGTAAATTGTCATACAGGGTACCTGCACTTTTTCATAGCTTTGGACAAATTAATCTTGTTTCATGGAGATTAAACTTGCAAGGTTAGGTGATACACTGATGATATGGACCAGACAAGGAAACACACTACATTCTCAACCCACCTACCCCCCCCCCCCCCACACACACACACAGATACAATGTGTGCCATGTGCAGTTCAGTGACTTATTAGAGGGGTGTAAGGCAGTTCTAGGTCTGTAGTGATAAACAGAGTTAAGTCAACACACTGAACAGTGGAAGTTTTATTCTAGCTAATCAATTCTCATTTCCATACCCATTTTTCCATACTTATTTCATCATATAAACACATCAAAATACTATCACCTTGTGTTTATGCACTATACAAACACTGTGCTATACAAACACTATCAATTCATATACTATCATTTACTCTAATTTTAATTCATTTTTTTTAATTCATATTTTATTGCAAGTCATGTTTGCATAAATGAGGCAATTCTGTCATACAAAATTTGTTTTGTCAATTCAATACAGAGTAGTTTCCCTCTAAAATGCACCTTCTTTTCCTTGGACATGTTTTTGATGAAACCAGTAATACAATCTCTTGGTGCAATCACATCTATACACCAAGACATCCACTTGAGAGCGATGCAGTGTGCAGGTCTTTCCACTGTATCAAAATTACTCTGTAAAATGACCATTCAACCTACTGCCTTGGATCACTGGGTCAAGTGATGGACAGATCATGAATTGATCTGACACCTACGGTCAATGAACCCAGTTCGGACATAATGCTGATCGTTCATGCATCCCAAACAAAGTATTCACAAACTCTCTAACTATCCCCCTTATCCCCACTTCCTCGGAAATAATCCCTTTTGTTCGCGAAGCACTACTGTAAGAGAGCTATTTAGCGAGCAGTGCATCCCACTTTTCTCAAAAACCGATCTGTTTTCATCAATCAACACATATTCATAAGGGATTAGAATACTAGCAAGCCAAGCAGAAGTCCTTTAGTACCAGAGAAGGGGATTCCAAAAGACATCTCCAGAGTCCTCGAGCATCAAAGCTCACAGGTTGCTTTCATTTCTTCGGCATTTCCAACCATATAGCTGGCTCACAATACCGTTACAAACAAGCATCACACTCACTGTTACATTGTATGTGCATTACACATAAGTTATAACAACAGTCACCTGGAACTGGGGTGGATCCAGGAATTCCGTAAACTGTGGGCGCCATTACAAAATTAAAGAGGGGTGCACCCCCCCCCTCCATTTTTTTTCCTTTTCTCTTGTTTTAACAAAAGTTCATTGACCCTGTGCAAAATGATAAAAAAATAAAAAAAACATAAAAATTCCCGAGTCACTACCAAAAGTTAATCATCAATCTGTTCCTTGTGTCATTATCAACTTTTGCTACAAGTTTCATTAAAATGTGTTCACAACTTTTTGAGTTATTTTGCAAAGAGACAAACCAACCAACACCAATGAAAACATATTAAGCTCTTGCCTTGGTGGAGGTACATGTAACAACATTGACAAGACAGACAAACAAACAAACAGAAAAGGGAATATCATCAACACATATGATATGAATTAGATCCAAGCATAGATCCTGTGATTGATAGCTCTCCAAGAAAAAAGTCCAAGAAAAAGTTACTTTTGCGTGAGAACAGTAAAAATCTAGGTTATGTATAGGTTGCGGTAACCCTGTATGTAACCGCAGCAGCGACCCCATACGGACAAATACGTACCGTTACTGTGTTACAGCGCCCCGCGACGGGGTTACCCTGTATGGGGCGCTCCTTGTACACATAGATCTCTAACGTTAGTCGTTACAGTGACTTGGTGGCAAATCTCACACTGAGTGATTTTAATAGTATAGCCAGTAAATAGTAATACCCTAAAGTGCATGATTGCCGACTTGTTATTTAGGGAACTGTAGCTAGATAGATCATTATTGAGCTTTCATTTGAGTTTCTTTCATCAAATGAAATTGTCAGACGACTGGTCACTTCTTCTTCTTGCATTTTCCACTCTTTGGAATCTGACCACGTGTACTTTCATTCGATTACACTGGACGCGACAACGCATTTTGTCACGCATCAAAGTTGCTCTTGCAACACTCAAATCTCAATGTCATTCAATTCACAATACATCGCCAATCGGTGGCGAGATGGCAATCAACGAGTGAAGGACACCAGCTTTTACTCACCTTGGCTTGTAGTTGCTCGTCACTGTAAAACCGCGTTTCTCTTGAGATTATTTTCCCGTCATTTTTGTCCTCTTATTCTATGCATTTAGAATTCTGATATCGTTTACATCCAGATGATGCATGCAATGGGTATGCATCAACATCATCGGCGATCATCGAACAACGCGCGATCATCGACCATCATCAGTCACGTTGTGTCTGCGAACGGCAAATTCCATACCCATCAAAAAGTCATCATCATCAATGCGCAGTCCCATGTGCGCAAAGAAAAGTCGGGCCTTTCCCTAATTACGGGCGTGCCTTGGGAGATGGCGCTCGTCAAAATAATCTAATTTTGCGTTCCTAGGAAATTTGGTTGTTTTCAGATTTTTCGCCCTACGACGTAGACCCTACTAAAGAATGTAAAAAACAAAAATAGTTGCGTGATTCTAATTTCATCACTTTTGCATGTAATTATATATGTTTTATCTTACCTCTCTTAAGCACTTCCAACATAGTTATTTCCTACTTGTATTATAACTGTTCAAAATGCTTCAATAATGTTTGGACTGAATATTCTACAAACTAAGAAATGTAGTGATTTGTTCATGGAAAAGAATTGATCGATTTTATTCAATTCAATTCAATTCAAAGTTTATTTCATTTTCCGACAAAACATAAGTTACACTTCTTTTGACAACAGAGAATAAGGTAAACAGAACATTATGTATTGAAAAGAATGTACAACATTGAGGACCTTATAGTAATTATACATTGTTGTGAAAAAAGAAACAGAAGTGATCGAAATGAGGTACATGTATAACTTTGCTTAAAGTGCGAAAAATGGAGAGACCCACTAAAAAGACAGAGCTTGTAGAATGTGGGCCCCTCTGGAAAAATAACATCAGTGGGAAGATAATTGAAGCATCATAAATACAAAAGGAAAAAGAAAAGAAAAGAAGAAGAAGAAGTCTGGAAGCCCACTGAGAATTAGATTCACAGATAAATACATTTACTTTTATAGACGCGAATGAACATAGAAAACGACTAGACAACGAAACAACTACTGAAGAAAAGGTTGTACGGGACAAAACGGAATGGACAAGACTAACAAACAGAAGACAAAATAGCAAACGAAAATGCACAACAGAGACAGCGATCTCCGACAGAAGCATGTCAAGAGAAACAGATGATAGTTGTGGAGAAAAAAAGTGATATTGTAACGCCAGAAAGGAGAAAAGCAAGGAAATGAGGGGACGTATGAACTGGAGTAAGACAGAAATTCAAGTCTTGACGCTTTGGGCGATAGCGTAGATGGCAGCAGACATCCACTAAAAAGAATACAATTTTTTCTTCAAAGAGGAAAAAAGGTAATTAAGTCAGTAAGTGAGAAAGAAGGCCAAACGGCTAGTTCAGTACTGTAGAGTCATACGATTGCAATAGAAAGGACCTCAGTCTCCTCTTGAAAGAATATATAGATGGGGCGTTTTTTATATCATGATTCAAAGAATTCCAATAATTTGGGCCTATATAAATAAGTGTATTTTTAGCAAGGATCGTGCGTAAAAGGGGTAAATGAAATTCATTGGAACGCCTAGTGGGATATTCATGAAATGATTGGTTTTTGAGGAACATAGAATCAAAAATAGATGGAAGCAAATTGTTGCAATAATTGTACATAAATTGGCCTAAATT
The DNA here is from genome assembly GCF_040938485.1 of Diadema antillarum. Classification (NCBI taxonomy): domain Eukaryota; kingdom Metazoa; phylum Echinodermata; class Echinoidea; order Diadematoida; family Diadematidae; genus Diadema; species Diadema antillarum. The sequence goes on along the minus strand of NW_027270992.1, from coordinate 1,946,689 downwards.
ATACAAAATCTACACAGCTTGATGATAGGCCTACAACTTATACGAGTCTGTTACCTTATGAATTTATGCAACTATAGGGTAACTGCCCAGCATTAATAATTTTTTGACAATGCTTCCACACTCTAGGCTAGCGCTATTACAATCTAATTCCACATCGGTAGGGGAATCCATTTATATGATAACCCTGACCTCTTCCTATTATCGGTTCACTGAATTATGGAACCTTATTTTCAGACCGTTTTAATGTTTAAGAATATTAAGCTCCTCAACTCAGTGTTACTGACTAAAGGGGTAACACAATTCCCTTTCTTCCTGCGGGTGTTAAGTCGAGTGATGAGTTTCATTGTGCACAGAAAATGAAAATAATCACATTTACATTTCCTTTTATCATTCCGCAACTATGTAATATCACAAATTGTTAGGTAGCCTTCTTGTCTGAGTCAGGCGGTCATTTCTCATTAACCAAAACGTCCAAACATCATTATTATAAATTATCTGTTTTAACAGATTGCCCGATTCCCCTCAAACTTCACTGATATGCCTATGTTCCTTTTCATTATCACTACATTCTCTGATATTTGGGGGTAAATTCCCCCTTAACCCGTTGAGGACGAGTCCCGAGTATACTCGGGCACCTTGATTGTTACTGATTTTCCTTTAAACAAGGGGAGAAAGTATAAGGGAGAAAATCACATTCTGTGCCATTTTATATGGCAATTCATTCTCGTTTCCTATCGGGAGGAGTGTAGGTTTGTGACTCATCATTTCAGATTGTGAATGCGACCAGCATTTCGGTAAAAACGCAGAAAACTTGAAACTTATATACAGTATTTTAAGTCCGATATTGGGGCAGCAAAACACGTTTTAATGTATGTGTGGAGGGCGTGTCTTACTGCATGTTCCTGCAAAATTCAGGTCACGCACTAATACAGAATATTTTCCCCCATCGATCTTTCTTTAAACACACACACACACACACACACACACACACACACACACACAAAACAGAAATACAGAAAGGTGACTGCAGCCTCTCATTATATAATTATATAGTACGATCAATCATTTTTTCTATATGCCGGAGGTTCCTAAATCTCTTCAAATTTAAGAGTTAGGCCTATACTGTAGGACTCATCTATGCGAATATAACACATCATAATATTGCCTCCAGCAACACAAAAGCCATGTGTATTGTCTACAAGGAGAGGAATTGCTCAATTGGTTCATAAAAGCAGATGATACTTGTTATTACTTTCTTGTTGCTTAGTAGTTTCTTACCGAGGCACTTACTTTAGTTGTTGAATGCCGGGGAAATCACTTGCAAAATTAGACCAAGTCCCATTTGCGGCCTATGCACATGCTCAGAAATAGCTTAGGCCTACTGGGATCTAATTTTTATTTCTTAATGGGATTACAACAAACGAGACTTCTTCTTCTTCTTCCAGTTAAAGGTCCTGCGGTTTACCTTTGGGAGGAGTGATTTAAAAAGATGTTCAAGATATCACATTTGATTCATATGTGTAGGTCTGTTGTGTCACAAAACATCCTACCATGTAAAATTTTTGCAATAAAGCCTAAAATATATAGAGATATCCGTATTTTTCTCAATAAACCATAACTGTAGACGGTTTAGTCTGGAAAATTGTTTATTATAACTATTGTTCACATTTTGCATTATATTTAGCAATACCTAACATCGATTATGCAGATTTATATCTATACAGTAGTTGTTTCTATCCCTAACTCACATTTTAAAGCATTATTGCTGGGTTCAAGTTGTTTCATCCGCAAATGGTAAAGACCGCCGTTGGCGTATCATTGTACTTGTGCTTGTCAAGTGCCCAGATGAAAAGTGCAAGTAAAAAGATCATTACAGATGATTCTATGTACTGCTTAAAAAAAAAAAAGACAGAAGAGGCTTAACGAAGTCTATTTGTTGCATCCCCTTTTTGAAGACTTGATATGATCTACCAGCAAACTCTGCTCGTATTCTGTATGGTACAGTACATTTACTAGTACTACTGCACCCTAATGTGACGATCGGAGTGATCGAGTTTCGTAAGAAAAACACCAGCCCGGGCCGCCGACGATCGAGCCCTCACCTCACGAACCGAGGATCAGGAACGCGCTCAACCAAAACAAGAGCACAATATGCACAGCGCCATCTACAACTCCCACGCTTTGTTTATGCAACCCGGAAGTGAAGGTCGCCTTCAAGATTTCCCGCCACTTCGCGTCGAACACATGTTTTGATTATTTACAACCACAACTCCGCGGCATGCGTACTACTAGTATGCAGTGCTAATGTGGTGGGAGAGTAGCGTCCCTAGGCCCTGTGTGCATCATCAGTTGTTGTATGCTGTGAGAGGTGAGGAAGTGCGTGCATGCAGTGCAATGCGATCGTAGGCTTACACTTGTCTGAGTGTAAAACTACATCTGTAGTTCCGAGATAGCGTCTTCACAGCAATTTGACAGAGTTCTTTACCTGTTTGAACAGGTTGTTCTGTACGCGACAAAATACAGCCAACGAACACCGACCCAAGTGACTGGCGACAACCTTTCTGTGGCCGAAATTTATTGCAATTTCTGCCATCATGTGGGTGCTCGTAAGGAAGTTCGACTGCAAGAATGCTCAACGAATCGATGGCTTGTCAAAGCTGACGAAAATCGAGCAGTTTCGGGAGAAGCTTGTGGATCTCTTCGATGCCCCGCTTGACCGCCAACGGCTTTTCTACGGTGGAAAGGAGGTGAGAAGGGCCTTACTTACTAATTACTTGACGTTTTAGTAGACCTCTAGTCTCGACTCTAGATTAGAATACCTGTATAATGGGCTTACTTGACTCCATATTCACGAGTTTCGAAAAAAAACACCCCACCATATTTTGTGTGTGTGTATGAGAGAGAGAGAGAGAGAGAATAGGAAAATGGTCATTCTTGTTTGAGGATTTTAGTGTCTATGTTATGTGTTCTTTGCGAGTAATGTAACTGGAGGAGTGTGACCACAACAAAAGGCAGAAATAGAATCCAGTCTGCAGGACAATTTTTCATTTGGCTAGCTTTCCTCTGACTCTAACGAACAGTTTTACACTGTATTTTCACAACGGGTGGCAGCTAGATAGTGCATGATTAACTTGACCGAAAGATCGGTCTGTATCTGTCCGTCGGGGAATGTTCCGCGGAGTCTGCGTCTGGCTTCACGGATCCCCTCCGTCTGTCTACGGAGGACAGCGTTAATGGCAAAATATAAAAAGAGTCCTCCAGACAGACGGATCTTTCTGTCTAATGATTAACGAGCTTCAATTCAGCCGCAAGACTTATCAAGTTTTATCTTTGCCCATTTTTTTTTCAAAGTTGTGACATAGATTCTACAGCATTCCGTTAAAACTTGTGACTCAATTTCATTGCTGGTGAGAAAACTTTTCCTGAGGTGCTTCATGTTCATAAAATCTTCCTGAGGATGAGAGTCACCTCGGCGGCTAAATTTTACATATAACTACATCTACTTTGTCTATGTGCATGTGTGTCTGCTGCGGGTGTGGACCGATTTAGAAGTGGATACAAATTACCTGAATTAGTAGGCCCCCACCTGAATTATTTTACCTATAAATGTAGTTGTTGAGGGCCGTAATAACAGATCCAATCCTAAGCCTGTAGAGTTACAATGTGATGTAGATTATTCTATCCGTGGGATGGTCAATTTGTGCAATCTGAATTAAATTCATTATGTTTCTATTTCCAGTGATCACTGAGCTTAGACTTGGAAGGCGTTTCTGACAGTACAAAGGCTAATATTCCAAGAATTAATTTCTCTCCGGCTGAAAGAGTTTAACTTCTTCATACTATTATTGCAAGAGTGGCATTGTGTTATTAAAGGGAAGAGTCACCAGTGGTTTAGTCAAGTGATAATATGTGACCCGCTACGACAAAAGGATCTGAAAGTCGCTGACGGCTAAGCCGAGAAAATCAAGTTTGAAGTCGCATCATCAAAGTTGGTCAAAACCATTGAATTTCTGTTTTGGGCATAATTTTACAGTCTCATGTTTTGTCTATCATCTGCCAAAATTTCGGAAGCTAAATGATCAAACGAAAAGCGTTTTTCTTGGCCATGATCTTCCCACTTTCAATGGAACAGAAACGTGTCCAAAGATTTGGATTTAGCACCGCAGATAGACTCCACCCCTAGCAACGAGGGAGTGATCTCATTGGTCAGTGTGCGACATCCTGCTTATTGATTGGTCATGCGCAGACCACTTGCGCTAGCTTGAATGAACATTGCGGAGGTTGCTAAGAGCATACCTTCTATTGTCGAGAGGTTAAAACTGTCTTACTCCCCTTGATCACAATTGCGTCCAAAAGAAAACTTTGAAGGCGGTTTTCTCGAAACAGTGATTTCCTAGACCACTCAACATGCTCCCATAAAATTATCGATATCTCCGCAACCGAGTACTTTTATGAGTCGTGTTATATATGAAATTAAAGTGGAAGAGTAAGGGAATAATGTCATGTTATTTTTAGAGATTGACCTCCCCCGACTTTCGGATCCTTTTGTTGTAGTGGGTCACATGTTTCTTTCATTTAGATTTTGCCTCCTCGTCATGCCAGTTTAAAGCCCAATTATACAAAGTTGGGCAATTTCAGAAAGAAAGAAGAGAAAGAAAAAAAAAATTGAGTTTCTTCTACTCTTCTACCGCAGCAGTCACAACTTAGACACAACACGTAGACTACTCCCTACTGATCAGTTTAATCTTGTTTTCCTTTCACGTAAAATCAAAGGCGGGATAGGTAGTTTTATTCAACAGATTCTTGTACAGTAGCCATTTTCCCCACCTTTGCTCATTCTGGTGAAGAGACATTGTTCAATGGTATTTTGAGCCAGCAGTTGCCCGCACAATTTACATGATCATCACAAGTTTTGGTTGCTTTGGGTAAGTGGGAATGTGGTTTGCCGCACATTGATACAGAGACTCCAACCCCAAGCACCTTCTGATCTGGAGATTCTCCCGCCTGAAACCCCTAGCAAACAGGAGACTCCAAGCTGATGAGCGCAAAATGCGAAGTTCCTTGCGGCCGGGGTTCTAGATGCTCCTTCATTCTATCTAAGGCTTATTTGTCAACATACGATGGCAATAAGTAAGAAATCCTTTCCAATGGGAGACACAGAGCCAGGGCAGGAGAAATTAAATCTCAAGCGGGAGAACGGGAGATTTTGCAAAAATGGGCTTTCGGCGGGAGAGTTGGAGTCTCTGTTGATATCCATTGAGTTGAGCCAGATGTGTGATTTTATAACCCAATATAAAAGAAGAGGTAATACTGTGATATAGAGAAGAAATAGAGCTATGTAAACAGGATATTGGTCTACTTGTAGGCTTGATATCCAGGAAATGAACACAAAGAGTTTGCTTATCATGTGTACACTTCTTATCCAAACCAGACACAAGGGCCATACTTGCCTGAGAAAACACTAGGACCCCCTATTCATGAAAAAAACTGCACAGATGTTTGTGAGGTTGCTGAGCTACAATAATGTTAGCTAAACTCCCCAGTAATTCTACTGGAAACTGCCAACTTGAGTAGGAATTTTCTGAAACTCTTTTTAAAACTGTGGATTTGGGAAGTGTAAATCATGTGCCAGCCAAGATTCAATTTTACAACGCATGTATGGTCACATGACTTTTGGAACCGCCAGACTGTCACCCCTGTAATCTTTTGAAACTGCCGTTGTTTGCTAATGCTATACCAATTGATAGAAGTGATCATGCATATATGTACATAAATATCTGCAATAGTGATTAAAAAAGAAGGTGCAGTTTCAGAATTCTAAAAAAACGGTGCTTCTTCTGCACACGTGTAGATCGTAGACAAAAAGATGCGGTTTCTGGAAGCGGGATTTTCTACTGTGTGAACGGTCCCTCGTGGTGCAGAATTGAGAGGGAAATGTTTGCTGTGGTGTCAAAGGTCACGTGCTAGCGAAATGCCCGAGGTGAGGTACATTGTAGGCCATAAGCTGGGACAGCCGTTCTTGTTATTGGGGCATCTTGAAAAGAGACGGCATTATCACCCCATCTATCTATTGCAGAGTTTCTCTACCGCATTGTCACATATCGTACTTTCAGGAATTGTAAGATGAAACAATCAAGTAGCCGAGGCAGGCTTCTTTTAGAGGTGCAATATAATTAAGTTAAGCCCTCCGCCAGGGTTATCCAAAGTCGTTCATTGTCCAAATGACAAGTATAGACTCACTGTCTGTGGTGTGGTATCCTTTGTTCCGGAAGACAGGGGCCAATGGGGGATCAATGCGGACCACATTCCTGGTAATTGTGCTCCCCAAGGAATGAGGTTCTGTCACTATCATTGGCTGGACGACCAAATGCTGGTTTGAACGAGGTCATTTAAAGGACCACCCCCCCCCCCTTCCTTTTACTTGTTTTGCCATTTATTAGTCTTGAGGCAGACTGAGGGACAGGCAGCGCCTGCAGGCTGTAAATCGGAATTGCAGGAGCTATGAATACCACCATGCAACATAAAGCCGTCAAGTAATTGAATCTTGTCGGGGGTATTGTTAGCTACCTTATCTTGGGAGGATTTTTGTCTCCTTTGTTAGACTTTTCTTGGCTGTAAGTGAGTCTGAAAAATTTGTCCCCTTATCAGCAGTCCAAAACTATGTAGGACTATATTTTGCATGATCTTTTGATTGAGAATTAAGAATGTTCATGTAAATTTGATGACCACTTTAAAGCCTTGTAACATGAAGGGGGTGCAAACTGTGATTCATTTTCAAGGATGCTATTTAAGTGGTGCAAGTTTGGTGAGACTTTGAAAAAAAAGATGAAAAAAAAAGGGACAGCCACTTACTGATTTCACTAGGAACCCTTGTTCAAACAATAGTTCTGGAAGAGGGCCAACGATTTTATCTTCTTTTTAAGGAGTGAATGGATCCTATTAAATGTACTATATGATAGGGGAGACTGTGGCCCTGGGGTAATTATGGCCCCACATCATAAAATGTATCATACCCCCATCTTCTAGTTGTTTTTACAACAGCTCGTACAGTAGCTGTTGCATGTGGTAGGTCAATTCTTACCAGTAGTATGCCAAACATCCATTTATTTAGCTATCAGTATTGTGATAGGAGGACCTGTTTTGTCAATTGTCAAAATCAGAGTAAAAAGCGTATTCTCCACTTTACAAAGGTAAGTGCCATATCTTCTTTTCATATAATTTCCAAATACTTTTTTGTAATGTTAGTTGGTAATGATAAACCTTGTCTGTAGTGATTATGAAACAAAACATACGATATTTTATCTATTCTTAAAACTGTAACTGCACTGTAAACAGGGTCATAGACGAACTTGACCCTCTACATCAATTTAGAAAGATAATTGAGGTTTGCTATGATTAAAAATCATTCCTATACATGCTCTCATGTAGTATTTAGTGTACTACCCGTACTTAGAATTATTTTCTTTATTACATCTTTATGAATACCCCAACCCATGAGAAAATTATGGCCCCACAAAGTCATTAACATCACTGTAATTAATATGCAAACAAGAAATTACTGGTATGTACTTTCTTTTGTAGGCTTATATTACAGGTATACATTGACTGTTACATAATAAGAATATTATTGAACTTCACTTGAATGGTAGTAATAGAAAATGTGAAAAGGGGGCCATAATTACCCTAGTTTCCCCTACATGTGTATTTGTTTATAATGTGTCTTTGTTTAATAGAGCAAGAGAGAGTGGTAGTAAGAAATTAAAAAAAAAAAGCGTTTACAAATTATTCAAACATTGGAGTGATTTTGTAAGCAAAAAGAAATACCAATCTCACTCTCTGTTGACCATAGATGTAAATGAGCATATATACTTTTAATTTGAGCACAAGCCATTATAATTGTGCTGATAACGTAGATGCTCATGAACGGGATAAACATAAATGCAACTTAACTTTGTGACTGCTCTTTAAAAAGCCGTACCTGGCTGAACAAGGGCATTTTACCCCGTGATTAAATGAAAACAAACAATCAAACAACAATTTTACTTATTTATAAAAACAAATGCAAAGAAACGTAAATGGGAAAATTGAGAAAAAATATCATAGCTGCCTTTTATTGCAGATTTTTGATGGCCGTATGAAAATTTCCCATTCCTCCTCCAATGCCTTGGGGGGCTGTTTTGTGCTGAAATCTATTTTGCCTTGACCCATTGACAGATAAACCACAGGAATGGCTCCGAGGTGTTACTTTGATTTTTCCCTGAGCTAAAGTGAATTTACGTGCGTTTTTGTGCCGAACTGTTGCCGCTGGTCTTATACCACATTTTGCTCTCTGTCATTCGGTCATTCCACGTTGGAAAGAAATGCGCAAAATCCTGTGAGAAAGGAAAACGGACAAGCAGTGTGACTTGAAATTTCAGGTCAAGTTGATATGTAATATTCCCTTATCTTCAGTATGATGTAGTGTTTTCAGAGCAAGTTCCTTTTACAACATACAAAAAACAAAATATATATATATATCACAAATGAAATAAAAGATAATGGACCTCCCTAGTTCAATGGCAGACAATTGGACTGGAGCATTGTTGGTTTTATCAAGGAGGTTTAAGAGATGGAGTTCCAACTGACTGTAATTATTCAAACAGTTGTCACTTTTCTATTGATGTACAAAAGAATTCCACAGCCTGTGCATCTGTGCCTTTGATGACAGGGTTTAATGCCGCCATCTTGCTGAGCAGTCTGAAGATTCATTTTGAACTTGAACTTGATGTTGGCTGTATTTTGCTTTTTTATCTATTAAATGAAACAAAATCTCACCTAATGATAAAGCACATTAAACAAAGGTCAATCTCTTCCAGAAATATGTGCAAAAGTGTAAATCAGAGCTGTATCATGTGAAAGTGTTTAAAACTGTACCTTCCTGGAAAGCCAGTTTTATCACTTTTCTACTTAATGCCGACAAATAAACTGATATGGAATAATCTTCAAGTATAATTCTTTATTATCAGATTAGTGTCCGGGCATGGCCAGTAGAGTAATTTTCATTTTTATTTCATCATTTTTTGCGCAATTTCTGTTCGGGCATCCCCGTGTCTTTACCATTATATATCATCTTTTATAAGTAGGGATGGCGAAAAGTAATTACCATCACAAAGACACAAAGACACAAAGACATCACAAAGTGGCTCATGATTATGCAATGAGACATGAGTCGATTGTCTTCTATCTGGGCGGCAGATCCAGTTTGCCACATGCTTCAAATACTTTCGAGTGGCGGCATCGAACCTGGCTTCAAAGGAAATACGACAGTTCTGACTCCATTCTCTTGAACCTCCTTGGTTTTATGATTTTTGTGCATTATCTTAATTATATTAAGTTCTGAAAAATGGACTGTTGTTTACTTATCAAGTTGACCTTACTTGATATTTTGAAAAAGGGCATCACACTTTGATATTGTTTTGAAATAGATTTGACAAACATTCACATTGATATCATATTCTAGTTCCATTCATTTTTATAAACAAACCAGATCTGATAGGACCTTTATTTGATGCAAGATGGTGTAAAGTTTTGATCACTTGATGACATCCTTTCAGAGCCATCAAATTTACCTGATTTTTCAGAAAACTCTCTGAAAATTGATAATCTCTTCATGTCCCGACAAGAGAACATGAAAATCTCCCTGATTTGGGAATTATTTTTGACTTATGGATGAAGTTCTTGATGCACAAGTATTGCCCTTATTGGTCTTCTGAACATCATTAATTTCTGATGTGTGAATTTCAGGGGCAGCCCTGTCCTTTTATTATTTACTCACACATTTCATCACGGGATGTCATGGTCAAACAGGGTTCTACATAACTTTTTCTTTTACCACTTGCTGGGACTGGCAAGGACTTTAGGAAATATTCAATTTGTTGCTGAGCGCTTGCACAAACATGAATTTAACTCCCTGCAGAAGGGAACAGATTTTATAATGTTTACCATGGTGATACTAATGTGCAGTTATTGTTTTCTGAATATTGTATGTGGACAACTGAACCTGAGGGAATGTTTCCCATAAATTCTAAGTTGTCTCTTTTTTTTCAGCTTTTTGTTGTTGTTTGCCAGAATGGATGTGAAGTTCTACCTTCATCCCCATGTCAAGTGTTGTGATTATATCATCTGAATTTCAATTTTTCTTCAGCAGGCTTCATACCTTGAGAATTATTTCTGGTGCAACATCATGTTCTCACACTAATGAACTCTTCTATGAAAATAAATTTCTAAAAGTACAGGATATATATCTTATGAATCTAGAATCCATTATGTACAGCTCGAAGGATTCTAAATTTCCACAGGTTATTTCATCACTTTTTGTTATGAATGAACAAGTGCACAATTACTACTCAACAGTCTTCTTCTTACCACCTGCCATCCATTAGAACCAACCTTAAACACAATACACTTGCTTTCGCTGGACCAAAATATTGAAATTCTTTAGCCTATTCTCTTCAACAAACCACAAGCCTCAAAACATTCTAATACAAATTAAAACTAAGTCTTCTGAGTAAATATGTTACAATGTAACTAGCCTTTATAATCCTATACCAGATATCTGGACACTTTTACCCTATAAGGTAATCTTATATGAACTTTTACATGGTATATTATTCATGTGGAATTCCTATTCATTTTAATTCCACTGTTTATTTTTTCTCTTTCTTTCTTTCTTTTTCTTCCCCCTCTCTTCCCCCTTCGGTTCTGACTTTATTTCCTCTATTTCTCTCGTTCTCTCCTTCTCTCTTTATCATTCATGTTCACTACCTTTAAGATGTAAATATGTACAAGTTATGTAAGTATGTTTCAGGAGTCTGTATATATGTTATATTCTCAATTACTCTGTACATAATTATGAATATTGCTCATCATGGTGACCTACAAATTTTATAAGCTATGCTTTTTAGTTGGGTCACCCCATTTCCGTTTGTATAAGTACCCTATATTCTGTCAATTCATGCTGATATGGGTCATTCCATGAAGTTGGGTACACAATGGGCAGTACTGTTCATCATGTTATGTATCTGTTTTCAGAGGTCCCAACAAAAGTTATTTTAATCTAATATCCACATTGTCTGATTAATGAGGAGTGATAGAATATATTATCAAAAGGGCATAGTTGAGACTTTATGAAAATCCCGTTTTTTGATGATTAAAAATGTTATTTTTTTGTAATTTTTGTGTTTCTTTTGTGACATCAAAACATTGTTTGTGTTGTTTGAATATTAAATAAATACAATTTACAGTAAAGAAAAATGAGTTGTGTATTTATTCACATTATTAACTCTCATAGTCGGCACTAATAGACAATTCCCCAATGAAGAGGTTTTTCTTGGAAAATTACCTCTTATGAGATCATGTTACTATCGTAACATTTCGTGTCCGCGAAATGGTAATGAGGATTAAATATTTGCGAGTGGAAAACTGCAGAAATACGAGAGAAACATGGCAAGAAATGTCTTATATATGTTTGTTGTCAATGGATCTTTAAAACTGTGAAAAGAAACAATCGCGTTTGACTGCTTTTGGAAAATACGGAGGAATAAGGTGCTTGTATATTTTCTTCGTGTCCGTGGAAAAAGTTACGATGGGAACAATTCTCCACGATCCATTCGGCAAATGACGTACGCTCACGAGTTGACGACACATTGCCCGGGTTTCCGGATGATGCGACTTGAATGTGACGAGTGCGATCGGCTTGCAGACGACCGGTTAGAACAGCTCAAGCCGCTTTTGTGTTTCGTGGGCAGCTGTTACGATGGAAACGACGTGTCGCTTTTGACAAGGTAGGCTAGCTATCTTTCTCATGTTCTGACATGATCGTATCGTACTTATATTACACTTTATGATCGATATTTCGTAGATTATACCCACAGTTAACGAAATTGTGTGGGCAGAGCCTCGAAGAATATTTCATTAAAAAAAAAACCACAATCGGCGCGAGTAAAGTAATTCGTAATGATATTGCATCTTTAGTCCCACTCGTGTCTTTTTATGTAAGTAAATACATGTAGTTGATTACACATGGAAGTCTGGTGGTAAACGACGACATCAGCGCCCTTTAGTAGTATCGAGTCTAGACTAGTATGACCAAGGAGGTACTACGCTTGCCTAGTACCTCCTTGGGGCTTGGTATGACCTCTTGCTGTAGTATAAGACTTCCTTATTGAGTTATCACCACATAAACCAAACGTAATTTATTGGTGAGATAGTTTGCTGAGAACAAGGTTCCACAAGGACAGGCGCATGCAGAAGAACGTCGCACGCTATTCTCGACGATATTTCCGTATGGGATGACCTCATCGAGAGTGTGACAACACGATGTCAATATGCAGGATTTATAGCACATTCTGAGCTAAATTTTAGGTCATTTAGAAAATAAAATATTTCACTAAGGAGGCTGACAATCGCTAGTTTACCGAAACTAGGGGCCCTCAACCATACAAGTTACTACTAATATGACACTAGTCTCTGTCTATCTTACAAACGGCAAAATTTGCACATGAAGTTTACTTCGCTAGTGTTTCTAAGTTTAAAAATGACCATTTAATCGCAGAGGGCACCCTTCAAAATACAATTCAAATAATGCCATTAATATACAACCCAATATAAATTTGAGGTACAGTGGAAACTCGATATAAAGATCAGTGTTCTACTGTTCTTTATAACAAGATTCCCCTGTATTAAAAAATGTAGTGTTCATATTTACCTAGAAGGTTGCCAGAATATATATTGTAATCTGCAAATCATATTTGAACTACATTTCAGTTTTAATTTTATTTTAATTTTAATGTTGTCTTTTCCCCCCTACAGCCCCCCCCCCCCCCCCTCCTTCCAACTTATGATTACTTCAAGTTCAGGCTGGTTAAACACCGATAGACATGGCTAAGAAAAAGCCTTTCCATCTTCGGTTGCGATGTAGTATTGATTCGGAGGCCCGGAAGCCCTCAAAAAAACAGTCAACAGTAAAGTTAGTAAACAGTAATGAAGCTGCTTCCCGAACAACAAAGTGGCGACATAAGTTGAAGGCCAACAACCCACAAGAATACACAAAATTGTTGAAAAAAGCTGCGGAATATAACAAGTTACAGAGGATCGAAATGTCCCTAGCGGAGTCCACCTTAAAGAAGAGAAATATCTCCACTGAAGAGAAGGAAAAGTCTGAAAAGTTCCTAGAACAAAAGAAGCGGTGTAATGCGACTGCAGCTCTGCGAATGAGGAAAATGAGAGCAAAGAAAAAGGAGGAGCAACTACGGCTTCAATCAAACAAAATGAAACAAACACCTAGCACCAGAGCTCAAGACAAAAGGCAAAAAGAAAAATTACAAGCACAGGCAAGAAAGAAGCGAGAGAGACGAGCAGCAATGTCAAAAGAAGAACATGAGCAATACAACGCAATGCGACGAGAGAAATACAAGCAGAAAAAAGAAAAAGAAAAGCTTATGTGGATTGAATCGCAGAAGCTCAAGGCTCGAGAAGCAGAGCTAAAGAAAGAAGAGGAACGTTTGAAAGAAATTGCAGAGGCATTCGATCAGAAACATGCGGAGTTGGAAGTCACTCGCAAGAAACTCTCATCTGCAGGATGTGACGTGAGAAGTTCTTCGGCTAGAAGAAAAAGTTTGGAGAGAGTAAGGGCAGTTATGCCACAAGACCGAGAAAAGTGTGTTTCTACGATGATAGATCTATTTCAGAAGTCCTCTCCAAAAAAGCGTGCAGCACTGAAGAAGAGAGGAATGCACACTGGCCTTGAGGATGCCCATCATGAAGTCCAAAATCTCCTGACATCAAGCATTAGTGAGGAAATGGGCAGACTAAAGAGGAGCAAGAAGAAGAAAGACCTAGAAAAAAGAAGGAATATTGCTGCATCACTAAAGATCTTGAGCAAGTACCGACTTCAGAAAAAAGGATCGGCTCTCTTGCAGATGGGCCGCAAGATCATCTCCTCGGCAAGCAAGAAGAAGCAAATGCACGACAAGAGAAAGCTGTCCCCAGAGGTAGCAAGCGCAGTCATCTCGTTCTACGAAGAATCAGCCATCGACCTGCCTGATAAGAAAATGGTATCCATGAAGACCATGAAAAATATTCGATATCTTCAACAGTCAGTGGCGGCTTTGTTCTTGAAGTTCAAATCACAGAATCCAGACATGAAAGTAGGTGCAAAAACATTCTACAGCCTCCGGCCACATCATGTAAAGCTCCAAGGATCAATCAAATTCAGGGCATGTTTGTGCGAATACTGCACAAATATTGAGTTGAAGGCAACAGCAATTAATAATTTAGCACACAGTTACGGAATGAAGTCCTTCTTTGATGGCGTTCACTCAGTGAATCGCGTCACAATGTGTCCCAAGTCTGAAGGAGCGAAGACGTACATGCGACATTGCTCCGAGAGGAAATGCAAAGAATGTGGTCCCAAATTGTTGAGATCTTACCTGAGACCGCTGGTGGAAAAACACGGCCCTAAGCATATGACATGGAAGAAATGGATTCGGGTCAGAGTGGACGAGAATGGGAAGACGATCACCAAGCAACAGATTGTCACCAACGACGGGACAGTATCTCAATGTCTGGAGGAACTTGAAGGGGAGACGGTCACTATCAGTAAGCATCTGCATAGTGCGTCTTGGCAATCTCAGCAGTTTGCTACACTTACCAAGGACATGCCAAACAACTGGGTCGTCATGGTCTTGGACTTTGCAGAGAACTTTGTATGCAAGTACCAAGACGAAATACAAAGCGCACATTGGTATCACACAAACGTCACAATCCACCCTATTGTTTGCTATCACAGATGTCCAACATGTGATGAGACAATGCAGGAGTCACTCGTCTTCATAACAGGCGATAATCGACATACATATCATGCAGTGCACCAGTTCATGTCACAGGCAGTACAGCATCTCCGGCAAAACATGGAAATTGACAAGATCATCAGATTTACAGATCAATGTGCAGCCCAATACAAAAGTAGAGGACCATTCAAGGACATTGCTCTTGCACAGCAACATTACCAAGTTCCAGTAGAGCATCACTATTTTGGTGCCAGACATGGGAAAGGTCCGAGCGATGGGGAAACGGCTGTTGTGAAACGACAAGCTTCATTAGCTATTAGTTCTGGGCGTAAAGTAATGAACAATGCAAAAGATGTATATGAGTTCTGCCAAGATGAATTGACAATACAACCAAGCCAAGCCGAATGTCTCCACTTTCAACGGAAAGTGTTCTTCGTAGAGGAAATGAATCACAACAGAGATCACAAGGACGTCCAGACCATCAAGGGCACCAGGCAACTGCACTGTGTAAAGGGTGAAAGCAGTGGACGGCTGTGGACAAGGAACCTGTCTTGTTTCTGTAAAGGCTGTGTTCTCGGGAATCAGCAGTGTGACAGCAGAGGGACTGTAGATGACTGGAAAAGTGAAAAGCTGTTTGCTGCTACGATTGAGACATCTCATGGTAAGAACTAAATTAACCTTAATATTTACCTAGAAGGTTGCCAATATATATATTCATTTAGTATTATTGACTAATGCTAGTTATTTGTGATCCAAGCAGAAAGTTTTCAAACAGACCCATCTTATTCATTGGTTGTTTTAAAGTCAGTGGTTAATATTGTGGGTCGATTTAAAAAATTGTACAACTGCGATGTCTAAGCAGTGTAACAATGTTCAAGTGGATGAATAAACGGCCAAGAATATAAAAGTTTTGAAAATCCTGCCTTCACTATCCAGATTTCTATGAATAAAGAATGAACCATTTCAGTAACAGTTTATTCAACACTATAGCCAATGGGGAAATTTGAGCATCGTAAAACAGTCATTGCAAATTTACATTTTTGCAGTAGTATTTAAATTATCATTTTCACAGCAATTTTTGCAGGGCTTCATTTCTACACTATATCAGATTTACTAGTAGCACGTGGGACCATGTAGCTCAGATTTTTTTCAACTGGATTCATTGTTAACCAATGCCTTTAACATATATTTCTGTAAGTCCAGGGTTTTTGAAAGATGTTCTTAAACTTATAACTCATGAATTGCTGCTGCACATTACACCATTGTCTTGCCATACGCTGCCACGATGACCAAATGTTGTTCTATACTACAGAGTTAAATATGTGCGCACTATCTGTACATATTTTTCTTTGGATAGACCAATGTTTTTGTTCGTTACAGAGTGGTACAACAGCAAAATTGTGTAAGTGTGAGGTGTTCTTTACAGATACAGGTGATACTGAAGACCCGTCTTCCATGACTGTTGCAGATGATGACTTGGATGCTGACGGCCCGTCTTCCATGACTGATGCAGATGATTACTGGGAAAGCGAATCCTCCCCTTCCTCTTCACCTGTGAAACAACTGCATGTTACCGGTTTGTACAAATCAGTAATATCGCTGTTTATGTTTTCTTCAACCCTTTTTTATATTAGGGAGT
Source organism: Diadema antillarum (assembly GCF_040938485.1). Classification (NCBI taxonomy): domain Eukaryota; kingdom Metazoa; phylum Echinodermata; class Echinoidea; order Diadematoida; family Diadematidae; genus Diadema; species Diadema antillarum. Next base: position 1,930,222 of record NW_027270992.1, on the reverse strand, counting down.
TAATTTTGGCGATATGAAAAACAGTTTATTTGTCCCTCGGATGAAACATTTAAGGTAGCCAATGCCTTTTGCAGAGCCCACAAAATGCCCCAATCATTGTTTGAAACCAAAGATATTAGTATTTGGGCAATATCTGTGAAATTTCGAAATCAAAAGTTGTGTAGAATTCAAAAGATAACAGTTGTAGTGTAGTCGGCATTCAAGCAACAACAGTGCATTTATCGTTCGGGGACTGTAATATAATACTTAAAATCCAAATAATAATGTCAGTAGGTATACGAATGTCATAGTAAAGAATTCACTTATTTCTTTTTGCTGTATTTTTAGTGATAAAATATACCATGAACATGATCAATCGATCAAACAGGTCTGTAAAAGGTAGACTAAGTCTAGAATAAATGTAAGGCCTTATAATAAATATACCAAAATAATTTGAATCATAGTTTTCAACTTAACTCCATAAATAAAGTTGCACAGAGGTTTCACAATATTGTCTGCTTGAATACTGTAGTGTTCCCACTAATTCTGACAAATTTCATGCAAAAGTCATTGTCTACCATTAAGGTCTTTTTTATGTATAATCTTCAACTTTCACAGATAACGTGGTCATAGGTGTTCCAACTTCCCACCCGCCTTCTACGTCTGACAGACAGCTTCCCGTTGAAGTCCCAACTTCTAACTTGCTGTCTACTGGTACTGAGCTTCATGTTGAAGACCAAACCTCTCACTCGTCAACGTGTGACACACAGCTTCACATGGAACTCCCTACTTCTCACTCGCCATCTACTGCTGGCACTCGGGTTCATGTTACAGGTTTGTAAAAATTATTTTTTACATCTCAACTTTCAAAGTTCAATTCAAGATTCAAATAATTTACTATCATGCACTGAAGCATAGAAATCATTTCAAATTTTCTGATATATACAAAGGAAAAAAATGGCAAGTGGTATAATGTTAACAAATGTACTTAAGATTTTACTTGTTCTAATCATTGAAATTGGTCCCTGCACATGTATTGATGTTCTTGGCAATTTAGGTTTTAACAATCATAGCGCACATGGATTGGAACCCCACCAGCATGAACCCAAACACATGCGCACACACACACATTTATACATACCTCACAAATGAACACACACCTGCAAATGTCCCCATTTTTAACGCTTAAGTCCACCCACACCAAAATACTGATGTGCACTTAAACACCTCAGTGACCTCACCCACTGCAATGCGTATGTATCCACGTGCACTTACAGCATGGAGTCAGCATGAACACACACGTGGGACACATGCTCACCTGCACCCAATTCTAGTCCCAAAATGTCTGTGTTATTTATGTTTAAAGTTAATATACCCAATTGCACATGCAATATATTATGTACATGTGAAGGGATATTTTTTTCCCAACAAGTTAATCACACCTCCACTTTATGCATATTTAGGGAGGCTGTTACAAGATTTATGGAGAGACATACCAGTTCAATTCTGTTCAAATGAGTTTTTCTGTGGATCAAAATTCTCTTTCAGAATAACTATGTCTGAATGCAGGAGGATGTATGTCTTCTTTCATATTAAAGATCACTGGAGATCCTTTTACTGATTATGTTACGTGCAGTACTGGTTATCTGAGAATTGTCTATTGGTGACAGTTTTCTTCTATTTTGCAAAAGCATTGTTACTTTATAATTTTAGATATTCTATCTTTATTCATATATACAGCTTATCGCCAAACTCAGGACCTTCAAACTGGGGATTTTGTTGCCGTTGTATATGGTAAGACGTGGTGGGTCGGAGAAGTCCTGGAGCTGAAAGGAGAAGATGCACATATCAACTTCTTACTCAATAAGGGTGATAACAAGTACTCTTGGCCAGACAAACCGGAGCAAGACTGGATTCGGAGAACTGGGATCTTTGCCATCTTCCCCTCTCCACCAATTCCTGTGTCCTCAAGACATCTTGGATTTGAAGAAAACACTTTTCGTTCACTGGCAACTAGAATCGACACATTCATCAATCTTGAAGAATAGGATTAGTAGGACAGGATGCTGCATTTTAGAACAGGAACATGTATATGTGAATTAAAACAGCCTCAGGACAGCTTTGGCATTCTTCAAATTTTCTAAAATGTTTTATTGGAAGAGTATATGTAAGGAATAAAATACAATGTTTAATGGTGAAAATTCACCTTCCGTATCTCATTCCATTGTATGTTTGCCTTTTTTCATTCTTCCCATGAAAGATATTAAAATTAGCAAATGCCGAAGCTGTTTCGATCCTTTTATGTTATGAGGCACTACTGGCCAGGATCTCCTGCACATCATTCAGTGTAGAGTCTTAGTGCTGTAGTATTCGGTTATTTTAAAACCCAGTTAACCTACTTCAAAAATATGGTTGTGTTTCGGTCATATAATGTACAAATTTTTATACAGGTTGTACATATTCCTTCATTATTTTGCAGGTAATATTTATAGTGATAATTTTACTCGTAATTCTATTTGTAATAATATTTTCAGAACATAATGAGAATCAAAACAGTTATCCAAACCCAAACCATTTTGACCAAAGACGGTTTGGTTACTGCTTTGTTAACCTTTTTACTACAGCACTAGTGTAGACGTGCAGGACTGCGCTGCAGTCATCAGCTGAGGAGCTAGTAGCATGTGGCCTCAACTAGAACAAAATGCAAATGAAAGTATGGGTTATTTGGAATTTTTCATGTGAAAAATGAAGTTTGAATTCTGAATCAAAACATTGATTGAAAAACAAACACACATGCTCATATAAAAAACTGTTGACAACTCATGAGAAACAGGAAAATCTTAAATCAACAAGATATTGTTATAATTCATGGTTTAGGAACTTAATTTTTAATTCATTTAATAGAATTGATATTTGTATGCTAATCAGAAATCAAGTTTTTATGTGACATTACTTTAATACTAAATAGAATGACACAAGTTAACAATACAGGGGAACCGAGAACAAGATTCTTAAATTTCTTGGGACCATCAAAGTTAGATTGCTGTATTGAATCCTTGATAGTATCAGGGCTATTATACATAAGTATTATGAGTATAGGGAACTTCATTATAGTGAGGTCCTTAAGACCATATAAATTAGTGTGTTATATTGTAAATATGTTCTACTAGTAACACAAAAGAATACAAAGAAGTGGGACAAGAAAGATTACATTGTAGTAGTGGAGTTCGTCAGATCAGTGTTCTACTGTTCTTTATAACAAGATTCCCCTGTATTAAAAAATGTAGTGTTCATCACAACGGTGATGGCAAAGAAATTCAAAGTTAGAATTCCTGTAATAACTTCAAAACTTGAACAAAAGCAAAATGCAGGCACTATGTGACTAAAATTAAAAGTATTGTAATAAAATAGTATCAATATAATGTACATGCAAGAATATGGATGTAAATATAAAAGTCACTGTAACTTGAAAACGCATTGATAAACCAATACAAGAACTGGAGTGCCAAAAATATTAGTAAGGTAACATGCAAGAAAATGTGAATATGAGTTGTAACAAAATCTGAAGATATTGGGAATTTCATTTTGAATTAATGAATAAAATTATAATTCTGTCGTTCAATATGTCATTGTGATAGGCATGCACATTAAATTTGAGCCTACCCAGACTACATGCATCAAGTTTTCTGTAATCTGTACATTGTGTAGGAGGAAAGATAATCTTTCAAAGAAGGGTAAACGATTGTAATTAATTAAAATTATCCATGTGATTGCTTATTTTTGTTCAATTAAAAGCTGTTCTTGAAGAAAATCAAACAAAAATAATGAGATACATGCATTATTTGAGTAAAACTAGCAATTTGATGTTTCACGTGTAACAGGACGCCGGTATCTTGGTGTCTTTGTTACATGTGAAACCACCAAATAAACTTTGGGACAAATACATTATGATTATAAGAATAAAATTCTTATATATATCTTTATATAATTATTCTCAGTCATTACTTGAAATTTAAAAATGTTGAAAGTCTGATAAATCGAAAGACAAATTTATTGTTTCACATGTAACAGGACACCAGAATCTTTGTGTAATTGTTACATGTGAAACCTTAAAATGAAGTTTGGGCAAATAGTCATTTTGTATATGTGTCCGCATCTTTACTCTCCGATCTTATTTAAACATTAACCTGTCCTCTTATGCTTCACTCTATTTCCTTTATTATTCATGCTACATTTAAAAGAATATTAACAAATAGGACACTATTTTAGTGTTTCACATGTAACGGGACACCGGTATCTTGGTGTCTTTGTTACATGTGAAACCACCAAATAAACTTTGGGACAAATACATTATAATTATAAGAATAAAATTCTTATATATATCTTTATATAATTATTCTCAGTCATTACTTGAAATTTAAAAATGTTGAAAGTCTTATAAATCGAGAGACAAATTTATTGTTTCACATGTAACAGGACACCATAATCTCTGTGTAATTGTTACCTGTGAAACCTTAAAATGAAGTTTGGGCAAATAGTCATTTTCTGTATGTCCGCATCTTTACTCTCCGATCTTATTTAAACATCAACCTGTCCTCTTATGCTTCACTCTATTTCCTTTATTATTCATGCTACATTTAAAAGAATATTAACAAATAGGACACTATTTTAGTGTTTCACATGTAACAGGACACCAGAAAATCTGTGTAATTGTTACATGTGAAACCGTAAATGAAGTTTTGGGCAAAGTAGTCATTTTTGTATGTCATTTTGCATATTTATTTTCTGATCTTATAAACATTAGCATGTCCCCCTATGGCTCACCATATTTCCTGAATTATTCATGCTTCATTTCAAAGAATATTAACAAAAAGGACTATGTTTCAGTGTTTCACATGTAACAGGACACCGGAATCTTTGTGTAATCGTTACATGTGAAACCTCAAACAAGGTTTTGGGAAAATAGAGTCTTTTTGTATTTGTTAACCTTTTCACTTTCTGATCCTATTTAGGCATTAGCATGTCCTCTTATACTTCACCCTGTTTCCAGTATTAGTTGTGCAGCATTTCAAAGATATATTTACATTAAGATTGAATTTCAAAATTGACCCCTAAAACTGTCTGCAGACCTTTCTAATAAGAAAATGTTGTAGGATTTTTAACATTTTTAACTTTCGATTGGTATTTTTTGCTGTTGCTGGTGTGGAAAGAGTCACAACATACTTTCCAAATATTTCTTGATTTATAAATATCTTGTGGCAAACTAAGAGAAAAAGCAGATTTTCTTCAGATCAAATTGGAAGGTTGGTGTCCCTGTTACATGTGAAACAAGTGGGCGTTATCTTGAATGTGTGATGATGTGTAGTGGCTACGCTGCAAGATTCAAACTTCTAATAGTTTGTTTGATATACTCCATGTATCTATGTTTCTTGAGATGACAATAACTAAGCTCTGCATTAGTTTTGAAATTTTGAGCCTCATGTCACACTTTGTGTACCCAACTTCATGGAATGACCCATATATTACTGTAATGTTATGTGTCAATATATAAACAACAATGCAATGTAAAAATGGAAATGAAACGAATAATTAATTCAAATTCAAATTCAAATACTATGTTAAAATATATAAGGGCAGTTACTGTTTAGAGATTTGGTTAAAAATCTGAAGTTTAAAAAGCAATGCAAGTTTTAAATTCAATTTAAGAATAATTCTTTTGTATCAGCTCACAAATTGTGTGACATTCTTGACTCACAGAAAGAAAGTAATGGTTAGAATATCACTTGGGTATTTATAAAGTCTTCATTTCAATATTTTGTGATCATCTGAGACTAGAGGTCAGGGTTGATTTGTAAAATTTCTGTGCTTGCGCTACAGCTCAAAGAAAAAAAAAATCAAATATATTTAGAGGAGAGTTATAGATTTATCAGCAAGAAAAAGAATGACCAAGTCCTCATGTGTTGATTACGTTCTTGTGTTTGCAAAGCAGTGTCCAATTTGAATTAAATAGAACTAGAGAAGCACTTTGAGAGCGTAGACCTCCACCAAGCAGCTCATTTCCACCACTGATATTGTTCTTCCGTAGAGATCAGTGATTTCTAATATGCATGCTGAAAGTCGCCCGATTTCCCAATATATCACCTTTTGTTATGTCATCAACTTCCAGCTGCGCGGCTCGCCTTGCCCTGGAAACTAGAGCACGCGCTAATGGTGCGCGTATGAAGACCTCAAAAATGTGCAGCTTGAACTCACAAGTTCATTGACCTTACCTGCCAAAATATTTAAAATCCTTCATAAAATCCACAAAAATTTCTGGATTACTACCAAAATTTAATCATCTGTTGCTTGGGTCATTTTTAACCTTTCCTGCAAGTTTCATCCAAATCTGTTCACTACTTTTTGAGTTATTTTGCACACGGTCAAACAAACAAACAGTAATGAAAATATAACCTCCTCCCTTGGTGGAGGTATTATGATAGCAGTTTTCATTGTTACCACTGGAGAACGACTAACAAGCTCTCACACCCCATTTAAAGGGATCGTATAGTTTTGATTGAGACTTAACTTCAGGTTTTTATCATTTTTTGGTGAGATGTGAGAAACCTCTTATGAAATATGAAAGAGCATATAATTCCATGAGGATTTCAACGTTTATTTGATGAAAATTGATTTTGAAATGGCTGAGATATCCAAAACAGAGCAATTCTAATAAAATGTGGGACCCACATTTTATTGCGATCGTTTTGTTTTACTTTGTTTTTGGATGTTTCAGCTATTCCAAACCCGATTTTCATCAAATAAACTTTGAATTCCTCTTAAAATTGTATGCCCTGTACTATTTCATAAGTGTTTTCTTGGTATCTCGCAAAAAAGTTAAAGCCCAATTTTCATCTCCACCACTACTGTACCATCCCTTTAAGTTCATGAAAATTAAGCAAACTCTTAAATTTTCTTGCTTTATCTTCCACAAAGTACCAGTTGGTCTGAGGAAATTTTATTTTATTTCATGCATTGGATAGAAATAACTGGATGTTACTGTTGTGCAGAGAAGGTGAAAGGTCAGTCAGTCGGTGGTCAGGGTCAATGAACTTTCATCAAAATGTAAACAAAGGGCCACATTCTTTCCACAGCCATAGAGGTCATGTGAGAAGGTGGGACATTCCAGTTTTACTTTGCTTATTTGACTTTGGTAGCTATGTAGCTTTGGTCAATATCAAAAATTATCATAAATCTGTGATGTATCAGGGCAATTAACCCCTCCCCCCCCCCCCCCCCCCAACTAAATACTGGTTAGTGATAAAGTTAGAGTAAAGATTAGGGTTAGGTTTAGGGTTAGAGTTAGGGTTAGGGTTAGGATTAGGTTTAGGATTTGGATTAGGGTTATGGTTAGAGGAAGGGTCCCGAGTAATTGCCCAGGGGGTAATTGCCCTAGACCCATCTGTGAATGGGACCAAGGTCTGTACCATATCTGACCCACAAAGTTACTGAGGAATGTAACATTTATTGATTTTATTAGAGAGAATATCCTCTGTGGGAATACTAAATTACAAGCTGTCCTCAACCACTGAAGAAATATGTGCATGCACACAAATACACAGACACACACACACACACACACATCCACAGAGCATTACTGGGATGCACGATGGAGGGACTTGTGGTGATAGTCCTACTTTCACAATGAAAACATTAATTTACAATTGTAGTACAGATTTCCTCCTCTATTGCCACTTAACTTGAATATCATCTCTTTAGTTCTCTGGCCATAGAGCTGTAAAAACTTGGCAGTTGTTCTCCAGGCAAAACTTCCCAGTGTTCTTAGAACCATTTTCTAGAACTTTGTCATTCATCAAGTCATGGAAACCAATTGTCTGTGAGGCCAGGAGAGATATATTGTAGCACAGGTAAAGGATATGTTTGCAGCATCGATAACTTTTTTTTTTTCCTGGTATCGACTCCTTGTACTTGATTGTCTGCAGAATTCTCAACTAGATGATTAAATTGCTGTGTGTATGGATGCCATTGCTGTCTAGTGGTTGATTCACAGAGGGAGTGGGAATGAGAATTCCTGGTAAGATATGGGATGAGAATATCACGGTGTATGGCGAAACTGTGGCAGGAGTGTTTCTGGAATTGAGTAACTTCACATTGGTACCTCGGAGAGGGAGAATGGAGATTGGTTTTCCCATGCTGAAAGCCCAATAAAAGTACTTTGGTTTTTGTATTTGGAATTTGGAATTGAGTAAATTCACATTGCTACCTTGGAGATAGCGAATGGAGTTTGGTTTTCCCATGTTGAAAGCCCAACAAAAGTATTTAGATTTTTCTATTTGGAATTTGGAATTGAGTAACTTCACATTGGTACATGTACCTCGGAGAGGGAGAATGGAGATTGGTTTTCCCATGTTGGAAGCCTAATATAAGGATTTGGATTTTGATGTCTGTACTGCACTCCATAGCAAGTGAACTTGTGTGCCTATATCAGATTGTTACAAGTTTTCTTGGATCTCTCCCTCCAATTTTTTAGCTCCCCTTTGGCAAGGGCTTGAGTGAGCTTGTGCCATTGTGCTTTATAGTCCATTATCCATTATTCAAAAACTTTTTTTACATTTTCGTATTGTTCTTTCAACCCCATGATCACTTATTATAACCAAATTTGGCAGGAATTATTTTAGGGGATACAAGGTTCTTCAAATGGACCAGGTATCCCCCATACATAGGACCTGATGACAACACACTAAAGACCCAAGAGTACGTGTGTGAATGTCAAAATTATTATTTTATTTTCAGACTTAGAAGTAGGGAAATTAAAGTATATTGGGCTAGATACTCTTGGAGATAAAAGGATATTTAAAGAAGAATGGAACCTATGATACAAAAGATACTGTCCAGATGGATGTACATATGGTCTATCACCCAAATCCAGTGATGTTTATTTGTTTGTTTGTTTCATTTCCATCTGCGAAGATGGATGTATACGGGTATCAGCTGCAATAGCTGGTCTTCCATAGGGTCCAGTTTGATGTATTAGGCAGGACCACTTCACCGGAAACACCCTGCTCTTTGTGATGAATAAATGATGCGGGATCTTTTACGTGCACGAGTTGTGACTCTCTCACACACGGGACCTCCATTTTATGTCCTATCTGAGGGACAGAGTGTTTTGCCTCTTACTAGAGGGGATGGTATGATTACACACAACATTGCTCAGTGGGACCCAGGAATCGAACCGGGGTCCTTTGGATCTTGAGGCAGACACACTACCGACTGAGCTATAAACTCACCACCCTTGATGTGAAGCTTTGATAAGGAGTGAAGCCAAGAAAATGCACCGAGCTTCTCTCACAAGCAGTGCAGTGACTTTGGGTTACCAACTTGGTCATATTTAGTGGGTGATATGAGGCAGCTAGGTGTGCAGATGGGGAGAATACATTAAGTGATTGTCATTCATTGATCAATTTGAATATGTTCACAACTTGTAACAAGTAATACATATAGATACTTTATCTTCATGTAAATCATGTGACAAAAACTAGTGTAAAGTACAAAAAAGTAATTAATCAGTTATTGAGTATGATTTTAAAAATTCATAATTTTCGAATAGATTGTCTAATTTTCTTGAAACTTCTCTGATGTGTGCTATCCTATACTGATATTGCTGCTTGCACTCAATCCATATACATGTACATCTTTGAGTTTTATTCCCCTTGAACTGTAAAAGCATTCCTTATATATAATTTTGATAGGTATTTGATGTGATTTCACTAATCTTAAACTCTGAGTTAACTTACTTGACTTGATTTTCTGCGAGGTAAATACTCCTGTAAGTGGATAAGATGCCCTGTTCTTGCCATCCCAAGGCCCCCCCCCCCCCCCAATCCTAGCAGAAATGTGCACCTGCACCAAGAATTTTGACTGCATTATCGTTGGGAGAGAGGTCTAGGCAGCGTAACCCATGGTCTTCAAGTTCTGGCTCGTGAACCCTTTACAATATTGCAGCTCTGCCGGGGACTTATGTGCCTGCCACACGAACTTGGTATTCGGAATGTGGAATTCCAATCGAAGAATTACTCCCTCTACAACCACCCCTCTATCCCCCCCCCCCCCCCATTCTTTTTCCTTTCTTTGTTTGACAACAGGCATTCCCATTCAAGAGTTGTGCTACCTACAAAATAAAAAGAACAAGTGGGTAAGCCAGCCCCCGCAGGGAACACTCCAGTTGTAATCACAAGTACAGTTCACTGACTTGGGACTGAAGCCAACTGCTTTGTTACCATGGCAACTGTCAGATTCTGTCCTGAGGTTAAAGGTTGATGGCAGTATGCTGGCATCATGGAGCTGTATGTTTTAGTTTAGGATTTGAATGAGAGGAATTTTTTCCTTGTTAGAAGCCCGATGAAAGCACAAGAGTGCAAAGATGATGTATTTGTACAAAAAAAAAATGAAATATAGGGATCTTGTTTCTCTTTTCAGTCTCAAATCATGTATGTGGTATTTGGTTATGAAATATTCCAGTGTGATTTTCAGCATTGATAATGTAATTGTGGTGGAATGTATTCATCCAGGATTGTCTCATTGTAAGTGTCATCACTGCATTAACAGGTGCGCAATTTTACATCTGGCTCAGCAGCATGGGATTCACATTGACACGAAGAATTAGCAGGATAGAAATCATGAGAGTTGCATTGTGATCCAAATCTAAAGTTTTTTGCCTTAGTGGACATGAAAATCCCACTAAATATCGTGATTAGCATTGCGATCCAAATCTGAAGAAATCTTGTGATTATTTCTGAATTATTGTTATAATTCACACTGTGCTCTCTGAATGCTTTTCTAGTGTTACATATTTTTGTGCACAAACCAATTGAAAAGTTGGTGACATCACCTTAGCAAATTTACCGATTTCACTGTTTTCATGAAAATGCAAACCCATAGAATTCTAGTAAACTCTTTTTTTTTTAAAATCAATTGAACAGCTTTGATGAAAGCCTTATGATTTTATTCCCACAGGTTAATACTCCATTCATCATAGCTTTAATGCACACTGTGTGGAATTGCACTCTCCCTCTGCAAAGATGCCAACTGCTCCGCCCCGGTCTTTTACAAACCTGCGGCTGAGAATTCCATTTGTTCCAATAAATGCTCATACAGAAGGCTCAGCAGTGATTGTTTGTCTGTGCAAAGCAATTTGTGAAGTGTGTGGCTAAACATGATATGAAGGGTAGACAAATTCCATATGTATCCGCTAACATTCGGTGCTGAGCGGAGTTTGAAATTAGAACACGCATGAAGGCATGCATGTATACTGTATGGATTCATGCAGGGCGTTATGATGTTACAGGGATAATAAGTAATGTAGTCTTGGAAGAAGCATCTTTATGGAATGACTTTGTTTTGTCAAATTCATTGTTGGATAGAGAATATTAATTAAGTGATCGTTTGTATGGTGATGAATATGAGGAGGAGCATTTAATGTTTGTATTTATTGTAGTGCATACGTATGAGTACAAATATACTGCTCTATTGCTCCGATTTTGTTTATTCTGCAGTTAGATAGCACAAGGTTTAGAGTGAAGTGAATGTAATGTTACATGTGTGGAGCAACATGAACACAAACATTTGATGTGTGTCTGCCTAGTCTGTGCTTGCAGCCAAGTTTCTGTTAAGTGGACACTTAAAAACGGTATAAAGGCTCCTTGCCATCAGCCATTTCCATCCTAAGAGTTGGTACGCACACTTGTCTGCCGCTGATCATTTTTTTCCCCCAATAAATTAGAGACAGTAAGAAGTAGTTTCATAATTTGCTTTTTTCAGTGTTAATGCCCACAACGATTTCATGAATCTGTGGTGGGAGAATAACGAAACGGTTTGCGAGTCTGCACAGGAGCTAAATCTTCCAGCAGTAGCATGGGCAATTGTACACTGTATTATGTAAAGTATATTCCTACTGTTCACACGAAGGCGGCGGGAGGGACCTTCTTTGGGATGAATTGCGGAGAGTCTGGCGTCGTGCCAAGTTGGTTGCGCAGGAGACGAGATGTTGTCCAGCATGAAGCTTTTATGTCGGCCGTATAAGGAATAAAAAAAGACAGTGCTACCTCCCTATATACTGTAAGTCATATTTCTTTTCCGCCACAAAAATCACAGGCCCTGACTCCTGTGAAGGATAGAAGGAAAAATAAACTTGGTATTTTTTGCCTTTTTATTCTACACATTTTCATTTGTCATTATGGTCTTACGATACTAGATACACGTATAAGACAAATTCTTGATGGCATGGGGCACATGAGTGAGTTTCTTGTTCTGAGATAAATTCTCTGTACAACTACTCAATCACACCTCTGATTCATGCTGGTAGAGATAGAAGCTTTAATTTTATGGCTTCTTAGTTTTACTGAACAAAAGAAAATCCAGCTCTGGATAGCTAAGAGTATAGAGATAAAGTAATTACATATATGTCAAGAAAACAAAAGGGCATGTATCGTAGAACTCCTCCAATTATGCAATTAAAGCTAAATTCCCTTCTCTTATCTTTTCTCATTTTTTCAAGCAGTCAAGTACAGAATCTTTAGGTATTAGTGAGAGCTATATTGGGAAATTTTGTGCATTCAAGTGTCGTATTTCTAGGGGGAATCTGTGTGTAGAAGTGATCTTTAAAGTGTCTGGGCTCTTGTTCCATTCCCCTCATTCCAAGTTTCCTTCAAGGAATCCGTTAACATGCAGGCGCTGATATTTGCCATTTGATTATGCTGCCACTCATTCAAAGATTCCCTATTGAATGGTTCCACTTTGTGGTGATGTGTGACTTGATTCCGTGTGAGAATGTGGACTTCATCCAACGTTCTCGACCTCTTGACCTCAGTTTTTTGAGAATTGCACTTCGGAAACGAAACCTCGGTCTTTGATCACAGTGCTTCTGTACGCGTTCGAAACGACTTTTCATTGAGCAATTGAAATCAAGTACCGCACTCGTGCCTTATTGCTTGTTGAAGTTTACGGGGAGAATAGATGGCCATTTAAATGCACTCCTTGCCAAGTTCAATATATCATGCTATGGCATGTTGCCATATCAACCTCCCTGGGCATCATTCAGGGTCATGTGACTTTTGCGATTATGGTCACAGTTCCTGTTAATGCTGGCAAAGTGGCATAGTAAACATTTCCCTAATGAATGAAATTGCTCTTGGGTATCTTGTTTCAAGTACATGTAATGTTTATTGCAAAATTTCTCTTGTAAACAAACACTTACGTAGACAAGCGATCCTGTTGCACTTTCCCCAAAAAAATAGCGAAACTTCAAAATGTCATAACTTCCTTATTTTTCATCCGATTTCGATCAAATTGATACCGTTGAACTCGTAATATTTTACTCTTTCTTATCAGACTAATTTATATTTGGCCTGGATTTCCCCTTTATGTGCCAGAAGCAGTACCTGTATGTTTTAAGGTTGTCAGTCCATCCATAACGCTGTGTTGATTTTCATTGTACCTGGCCCAGATGTGTTACAATGTATTAGAGGTATTGATATGCTGTCTATTAGATGTTAGTCATAACAAAGGTCAAAGGGCACTGGAGTTTGGAAATACTGTGAGAAATATTTCCTTTTTGCAGAGAAGGTTAACAGTCAATCCTTGGTCAGTGGTCAAGACCACTTAACTGCATCAAAATGTAAATTTTCACATTTGTTTAGGAAATAGGCTCATCCCAACAAATGTACAACTGTACCATTTTTAATTTAATTTCTCCTTTATTCATCTCATAAAAATGTATGATGAACATGCTAAAATTATTCAAAAGCACAAATTCATAAAAAAACATACAATTTAACATACAGAGTGGAATCATAAGTAAAAAAAAAAGAAAATAAATAAATATTTTAAATGTATGATACATCATGTAAAGTACTGTTTGTAATCGCTTCTTTGTCTATAATGCTTTTGATATTTATTCTTCTTTTCTTTACAGCTAGTAAATGGCCACACCCTTTTCGACTACGACATCGCCCTCAATGACACGATCCAGCTAATGATCCGCGCCGCTCCTATCATCGCGGAGCCGGAGGAGTCGGAGAAGAGCCAGGAGGTCGACAAGGACAGCGAAGGCAAGCCAGAGAGCGGGTTCGGCTCTGAGTCCAGCGACACAGAGACGTCCAACCACCAGTCGACGGCCGAGACAGGTGGAGACGTTGCGCAGGATGTCGAGCCCTCGACCAGTCAGCTCAGTGGCCTGTTCAAGGTGAGAGTGTGTGGCTGTCAATGGGAAAGTGAAAAATATAAAACATATTGATGATTTGTGACCAGATGAGGAGGACATAATTTTGTATGTATGGTACCGCATGTTGTTGTAAACTTTTGGGTTCATCAGCATTCAGCAATCTGTGGTTGGCACTTCAGAGAACACTGACTTGATTTTGAGTTCTCTATATAAGCTGTTGTTTTCACATACAAATATATTCACAAATGAGAAGGTTATGGACATTTTCACGACATGCTTTTTTCGCGAATTGACAATGAGGCTAGTTGTAAGTGCGCTATTACCCTATAGCGCATTACAACATTTTCGCATGTTAAATTCGCGATCCAATGTCAGTGATTTGCGAAATTCACGAAAATTAAACCCTCGTGAAAATAACAGCTTATACAGTAAGTTGTAAGCATTTCCAAAGGCATCAGAAGAGGATAGAGAATAGACATTTTAAAAAGAGTTCCTTTATTGCAATGCTCAAGAAAATGCTGATGCTGTGATTGTGTCCCATAAACACCTTTCATGTGGTGATGCTTACAATTTCGTAAGGATGGTAATGATCGTGAATAGGATGAAGATTATTGTAAAGATGAAGATGATGACAATGACAGGTGAATATGATAGTGATGACAGTAATCATGATAATAATCATGATGGTTATGACAGTGGCATAAAGATTAGAATCACGAAGGAGAATGGGATATTGTGGGAGTTACAAGAGTAATACCTTTAAATGAAGAAAGTCACTGGACATTGGCTTTTTCAATTTTTTTTTGTGTTGTTTTTTTTTTAACCACTGAACTTCTCTTAAGAAAGATTAAGCAAAGAAAATATGTCTTTATCAATGTGTGCCTTTATAATATATTTCACTGTTTCTAAGGAGTTGCGCTTTTATCTCTGTACAGGTTGGCGATGTGGTCGATGCGATAGACATGAGCATGGGTGCTTGGTTTGAAGCAGACATCTTGAAAATCACAGAAAAGGAGGTAGAAGAAGAAGAAAGACAATCGGAAAATACAGAATCAAACAATAACAACAACAATAATGAAATCAGTACTAAGGAGGGTGATGATGGTAAGGCTATGGACCTCAAGTCAGCTGACACAATATCCAAAGATACAGACTCTCGTGGTGAGGAGGTGGACACCCCCATGGACACAGAATGTGGTGATCCAGTTGAACAAAGGACATGTGGTTCAAGTGCTTCCATTTCAAATGCCGGGGATGTCAGTGGTGCTGCAGTCAAAGGGGAGCATGATGCTCATTGGACGAGGGACGATGGGCTCATCTACCATGTGAAATATGAAGGGTAAGTGGTGACCAGAAATGGACGCCAGTAGTGTGCAATTATTCCTAATTGGTGGTAGATGAACATCTTTATACACATTGTAGCTCCACTGAACGTTACACCCTATTTTGCAGTGTGCAAAGAGACATTGTATAGATGATGAGTGGTGGAGAGAATGAGATATATACAAGGTGATCTGTCCAAATGTTTTTTGAAAAAGGAGAAAGATTTTTCTTTTTGAAAATTATGTTTAAATGTTTTACCGGTATGTGTATTCAGATGAGATTGCAATATGAGGATATGAAGTGCTTACAGTGCCTGTGGTGTCAGTAAAATTCATAGGGCTAGAAAGTCAAAGTATATTCCCCCTTACAATATTGTTCATGGGTGCACATGAAAAAATTACGCACAAAAAAAGCTGTAGGGCATTTCATATGCTGTTTGCAGTTTGTGTAAATTGCAGTCATTTTGTTCACTGTATCAATACCTTACAGCTTAAATCTTCTCTTGTGCACTGCTATCATAGAGAGTACAATTAAGTTGTAGCAAAGTTGCAAACCTCTTTGAGAAATGGTCACTTAAATATTCTGTGTCAACAAAAAGTTGATAGCAATGTTTTCTTTTCATCTGTATAACATTTGAATTTCTATAAACTTCTGTAGAGTCCATTCAGTAGTATGCCCAAGTCTCAATTGTTTGCCTGAGGAGTTCCTGCTCTGACACTATGATAACTTATCGTACCTGGCCTCCAATGCATTTCAGCTATGAGGAGGAAGGCATTGCTAAGATCAGCAGTCGCAGCATACGACCGAGGGCTCGCAACATGATAGACTATGACAATGTGAATAAAGGCGATATCGTCATGGTGAATTACAACTGCGATGAGCCCAAGCAGAGAGGCTACTGGTACGACATGGTTGTCAAAGACAAGGTGTGTAATAATCATCAATTTTGCATTTGTTTTAGGATTCTATCAATCATTTTGGCAACAAGAAGGGAGATGAACATTTGTTGGAGTGCTTGCTGCAGAGAGATTTACTTACAGCATTTTGTCCATTTTCTTAAAGGAGGTGTTAGCTGCTAACTTATTGAAAACACAAAATACTGAGATTTGGGAAAGATAACATTTTAGTGATTTGACTAAACAAGTACAGCATCATAAAATTGTCTTCCTAAATCTATGGTACTTCGGTAGCCTCTTCAGCACAAAATCTTTTCTCTCAGAATCTCCTACCATTATTATCACCCCAGCATTGTCATGTACCCAAAGATATTTTAGAATCAGGAGAGACTTGATAGGAAAAACATCCTGTCCGAGGATGTATGTGGCAAACTGGAATTGAACCTTGAGTCGTCCTGGTTGGGCTGGTCAGGAGTCCGAACTTCTTGCAAATACCTGAGTGGTTTTGGCTCAGCTTGAATTCCACTCTCACTTTCTCACATCTTAGAAGCAGACCAGGACGTACAAGGAGCTGATAGGGGACATTCTCCTCGGTCCCAGCTCGGACGTCCTCAAAGATTGCAAGGTGCGGCTGACTGAGGAAATCTTCAAGGTAGAGAGGGTGGGAGAGTCGACGTGCGATGCGGCAGCCATAGAGGCCACTGGTACCCCTGTTAAAAGTTAGTGACGCCCAATCTTAACTTTCAGTTGTTTCTTTTTCTGTTGTTTCTTCTTACTTTTCTTTTTCTCTTCTATTTTCCTTTAGTTTCTTCTCTTTCTCCTTTTTCTTCTTTTCCTTCTTTATCTTCTATACTTGTGGATTTTGTTTATCTCCTTTTCTTCCTTCTCCTATCTCCTCTCTTCATCTCTTCTTTTTTTTTCTCTGCCTTCTTCTTTGTCTTCTTATTCCTTGTTCTTCTCCTCGTCTCATTATATGTTTTTGTGTTTTATTTTGCGGAATAAATGACCTCAATGGTCCTCAATCAATCAATCAATCAATCGATAATCAATCCATCTTCATTTTAATCTTCCCCTTTCAACTCATCCCACTTGTGACTCATGTTCATCCTGAAGTGATCGGTAATAACCAGCAATGATATAAACAAGGTGCATCGAGAGTTGAGCTATTTGATCTGAAGCATTTACCCACAAGTTTGATAATTACTGATTACCCTGATTTGGTTCTAAGGCAGT
This sequence comes from Diadema antillarum, assembly GCF_040938485.1. Classification (NCBI taxonomy): domain Eukaryota; kingdom Metazoa; phylum Echinodermata; class Echinoidea; order Diadematoida; family Diadematidae; genus Diadema; species Diadema antillarum. The sequence continues at coordinate 1,912,576 of NW_027270992.1, read as the reverse complement.
TGGATTTTGTTGACCAAGAAACACTGGCAGTGAAACTGATGATTCATGGATTTAACCCATGCAAAGATTTTACCCCCCTGCAGGGAAAACAGAAATATTGCCCCCCCCCCCCCCCCACCCGGTGACTTATCCCCACAGTCTTGCTATACTCAGCTGTGCTCATTTATATGTCTGACTTCATTTGATTTGTACATTCAAGATGAATATGCTCATTCTGTGGGCATGTTTGTTATGTGTGTCTTCATGTTTTTATTTGTATGTGTGTGGGTGTTATAAGTAAAGCATCGGCTGCCAGGGTTGTGAAGAGTTACATTTCTATCCGTCTTTACTGGTTGCCAGGGACTACCACTCCAAACTGTTCACGCTGCAAGGACAACCCCAGGAGGAACTGTAAGTACTGCGCCTGCCACTTCTGCGGGAGCAAAGAAAACGAGGACAAGGCCCTCCTCTGTGATGAGTGCGATATGGCCTTCCACATCTACTGTCTGGACCCGCCCTTGGCAACCATTCCGGATGTTGATGAATGGTGAGATGGAAAGCAAAGCAAAAGGGATGACACCCAGATTCTGGTGGTGGGAGGCAGTGGCGTATTGGTGACTTTGAGCACCAGGGCTCCATTTCAGAAAAGACGTTGGGATGTCAACTCTTGCTGGAATGGCAACTTTCCATAGCAACAGCCAATCAGGAAGCTGCATTCTTGCCATTACCATGACAATTGCCATTTCAGCAAGAGTTGTTATCATATCAACTTTTTATGAAGTGGGGCCCAGGTCGTGATTGGAGGGCAATAAACAAGAAACAATTACTGTTATTTTATAATCAGTTTAATGCAGGCACCAAAAGAATTCATTCTGTTTGGAGATGATGATGTTATTACAGTCTCTGTGACTGTAGTCGGGATGTGGTCATGATGGTAAAGATAGCAATGTTGATGTCGATGATTGTATTTTTGATGACAATGGTGGCGATGATAATGGTGATGCTGACATATTAAGCAGTGTGAGTGTTTTAAGCAATGTTTTACTAATGATGATGATAATATTTTATAGTGACTTTTTGATGATGTAAAATAGGAGAACTGGATTAAACGATAAGAAAGAAGATGATGAAGACCATAAGAGTGAGAGGCATATCATGAAAGTGTTATGAATTTTATAGTGATGGCTAAGACTGGAGATGCTGATACAAATATTGATAAAAGGACTCCTATCGATAGTTATTGTAATAATGAAATACTGTATACGCTGAATATTTCACGAGGTTTTTATTTTCACGAATTTCGCGAGTCAGCTGCTATTCACGAAATTAAAAACATGCGAAAATATTGACTCTGATGCCGATATGAATGTGACATACGCGTAAACATTTCTCCGTTCAGTCCAAGACTCCACGATCGCGAATTTAACCACTCGTGAAATTGTCGGGAAGTCCCGATTCGCGAAAATTTAGACTCGCGAAATATATGGCGTATACAGTAATGAAGGGTTTGAGAGACATCGCTGTTGATTGATGACTGTAGAAAGTGTTAAGAAGAATCTTAGATATCTTGTCCGCATATGATGTCACATTACAGAAGGACAAGACGTGCTCAGTGTGGCTGGTAATAACTGCATTGATATCGGCGATGATGAAACTCAGTATGTTTTAAAGTGAGACATTTTACCAGGTTCCATGAATTGTGTGGTCTGGCAATATTCCTGTGGTTAGGTACTGCCCGCTGTGTAAGAATGATGACTCCCAAGTGGTGAAGGCGGGAGAGAGACTCAAGGCCAGCAAGAAGAAAGCAAGGATGGCGTCTGCTACCTCTACCTCCCAGAGAGACTGGGGGAAGGTGAGTGCATGGAGAAAAGGGGGGTGGGGGGGGTGGGGAGGGAGGTACATATTCAGAGAGATATGAAATTGGTGTAGCTTTATGTTTTCTCTTCTCTGAGGTCTTTGGAATCCCACTGTTTGGAAGATTTACTTTCTAACCTCAACACCTGTTTATTGAGCATGATGGAATGTGTGTTCAAAAATCCTTTGCAGATCTGCCTATTTCTGTTTTTTTTGTTTGTTCTCTTTTCATATGATGCATTTGTACATGGTAACATTATTTCATAAATATAGAATGTAAATTGCTCAAAGGAATCTGACCCAATATTTCTTACACCTTGTGAACAACGGATATGCTGATGTTAGACAAAGAAGTTTCTTTAAGATTTTTTTTTTTTCTGAACATAAGCCATATTAATATTTGGCCATACTGTGTGTAGAATATAAAGTGATTTGCATAGGTTTGTTCAAGTATTTCTGTTTGTTAATCACTAGTTACTGTAAAACATGATATATTCGCGGTATGAAATTTTCACGAATTGGAGCCGACAGCCTTTTTCGTGGCATGAAATTTTTGTGAATTGCCACTGACGTTCAATGCATATAGTGTAGACAAGAAATTTCGCGTGCATTTTAATTTCGCGAATCTTGGCACTCGCGAAATTAAAATGCATGCGAAAATTCCTCGTTTTACAGTAGTCAAAGAAAACTATGAAAAGTATTAAAAAGGAGGAACAGGAAGTACTGTAAAATTGTGTAAGGTTGCTGCCATCATTTCTATGTCAGGACACGTGGTTACATTGTGGATTGCTTTAGAATAGAAAGGCACTAACATAGTCTTGTATGGCTTGGGTCTGTCATGGTTCTCAATCCTTGACACCATGCATCACCACAGACATTTATTCTTGTTGTACCCCCTCTATAGGGCATGGCGTGCCAAGGTCGGACCAAAGTGTGTACCATCGTCCCTCCCAACCACTTTGGGGCCATTCCAGGGATTCACGTGGGCCAACTTTGGAAGTTCAGAGTTCAGGTAGGTCTAGGTCTTCTAGACCAAGACCAGTTCTAGTTGTATTTAAAAGATTCTTCCTTGGTATATCACTTTGTAATGTCAGTTTACTTAATCCAGATCATTGCAAAGTACATAGCATTGCATTGTATTCAAGTCAATGTGCTATCCTGTTGATCTACCAGTAGTCCTCAAACTAGTCGTCAGAATGACAGCAAAAATTTGCTCACTGGAAATAAAGGCAAAACTTGGAAGGCAAAACTTGGAAGGTCAAAGGTCATAGAAGTTCATTTATGTATAGATGTGCTGTGTTTAATCACTTGGAACCACTTCTTGTGAACATCGACATCCTCTGGCTATGCATAATAACTGCCAGTGAGGAATAAGAGATTTGATGAAATGGATTGATGCAACCTATAGTGAAGAGTGCAAAGTTGTTGAGGGTTATTTTCACTGAGCAGGCAAATCAGTTGCAAAAGATGCGAATGTCAAAAAGTTTTTCTCCTAATGTGCCCCTACAATGGAGCCGTAAACCATTCTTGAGCAGTCTGTCCATAGTTCGTACAATGAACTAAATACAAATGTAGACTTTGCCATTTTTTTCAACATTCGCATATTTGGCAAATTGTTCACATTCCCTCTGGAAATGGCCCTTTGAAGTTGTCACATGACTACCCCAATCAATGCAGGTGAGCGAGGTCGGAGTTCATCGCCCCCACGTGGCCGGGATCCACGGGAGGGAGTTTGAGGGCGCCTACTCCATCGTGCTGGCAGGAGGCTACGAGGATGATCTGGTGAGGAGAAGGAAGGGAGAAAGATTTCTCTCCCATGACTACCTCAAATGACTTACGTAACAGTTATTCTTGTGAACATCAATGCATTTGTCTCACACTTTAGTGCAGTCAAAGCTCTCTGCAAGAGGCTGCAATATTTTGGCCCATGATTGCTCAGGATATGTTTAAATGTAATTGTTTTGAAGACATCACTGTAAGACCTGTTATAACATATAGGTATTCCTTACAAAACACTCGCTCCGAATATTCATTCTAAGACCTGCTATGACATAACGTATTCTTAACAAAATACTGGCTCAGAATGCCGAGTAGATTTGAAAGCAGCAACATGCAGTGTCAATCTACTTCCACTGTCTTTGCTACACATATTCATTTCATTTCTTAGCTTTTTGAGGCAACACACCTCCATATTGATGCACATTTATACAGGAAATAAAAATCTGTAGATAATAGCAAGTTATGGATGACAGTCCAATGCATCTTCAGAAATAGATTTGTGATATCATGAACATACATTACCAAGTTGATGAGTTGATCGATTCTTGTTTGAAACCACGCACATTTTGATAACCAGAAGCTCAATTAACTTTGGCATACACAGGACAATGGAGGTGAGTTCTACTATACCGGCAGTGGAGGAAGGGATCTGTCTGGCAACAAACGAACAGCTGAGCAGTCACATGACCAGAAGCTAGCCAAAATGAACTTGTAAGTGGATCTCAGTAAAGCATGGAAAGTTTGCTGTAAGTGGTAACAATATCTATTGCATTTGATCATCAATCTTTTATTATTGCTTTGTGTGTCATTTGCACAGTTTTGACTAAGATAATGGGACTTGAGAAAGAATTCATCAAGTAGTGGCAGGAGACATTGCTGAACTACATGAAGCTTTGTAGATATATTTACTAGTTAGTTATGATTGATGGCGCTTTGTTTGTTCTGTTATTTCAATTATAAGATACTCTGCAATATCTGCTGTTAGTACTAACAAACACAAACTAATGAAGATTATGTGTGGCCAATCATAAGTAGTGTTGTGTAATGATACACAAAGTTATCACTACCCCCCTCCCATTTACCAGTTCACCTCCACCAGTCAATGATCCCTACCAATACCCTCCACCTCATCCAGTGAGTCATCGACCTTCATCATCCCTTGGGTACTTCTAGATAGCCCCATCTACATGTAATTTACGACCAGGCTAAGCCAAACCTAAACATCCTGCCGTTCCCCCATTGATTACTTAGAATTGTTGTTCATTCCAAATCCAAGAATACTACCACCTTAATAAAACTAGTCCCGCCTTTGTTCCTATAACAACCAAAGTTTTGCCCAATTAAAACCCCTCTTTAACATGAAGACTCCACCCCATTCACCCATTCATAGTGTGTCACAACAGTGTAACCAATGACCAATGTGTAATCCTCGTGACTAAATGTGTGAAGTGAATTACAAGTTGTAGAACATGCAGAGAAGAAGACTTGGATTCTGACGCTCTAAGAGAGAGGATCGCTCTGAAACGCCTCTCAAATAAAGTGCACTTACTAAACTTAACTGAACTGTGTCGCCACTCATTTCTACTGTGTGTACCTCTCAAAAATATTAACCGATCCCAAGTAGCTAAATATCCGCTACACAACAGTAGGATGCAATGTGCAATATGCAAATATTGCACAATCTTATCATTTTTTTTTTCAAAACAGCAGAAGTGGTTTGGTGCTGGGTACCAAATATTTCTCACAAATACACCTTTGGTCATTCTGTGTGTGCTGCAAGCACTTTACCTCATGCATTTGTTACTTCATATGTATGTTGTATGCTACAAGCGCACCTAACCACAACCGGGAAAGAAAGAAGAAATCAGACTCAAGCTAAAAAAAGAAAGAAAGAAACATAACAAAAACAAAACAAAAACAAATAAAGATGCAGTGGATAGCAGATAATCCTTTTTTTCCAGCTCTCTCTCTCTCCCTTCCCTATTCTCAATTGTATGTTTTTTATCAATTTTCCTCAAAGGGCCTTGGCTCGCAACTGCAATGCCCCCGTCGACAAGACCAAAGGAAACGAGGCCAAGGACTGGCGAGCCGGCAAGCCGGTCCGCGTGGTGCGCAACGCCAAGGGGCGCAAGCATTCCAAGTACGCTCCGGAGGAAGGCAACCGTTACGATGGCATCTATAAGGTTGGTATGCCCATCACCGACGCACCTTGTGACTTACGGTTGTTTTGCACAACTTTAATGACATTCTCGTAATGAAATTTGACTGGGAGAACATGGCATATTATTGTCACTCAAATAAACGGCTGAATCTGGACCCAAAACACAGTGCCGTGTAAGACTCTGTAGCCTAGTACATCTGATGCCTATGGTGTTTTATGCTTTTATGCTGTAAACCAACCTTTACCCAAACAGGCATGGACTCATTTTGAAATGTAATCCTTCACATGTGACGTATTGAGTCTTTTCATTTACTGAAAATCTCAAAATATGTTTACAACAAGTTGGTGTTCATCAAATGTTCAGAGTTGAGGACAAAGACAAAATGTGCACCCACCTACACCATTTTTCTCTGTTTTGGATATACCTTTAAGTGGTTTCCTTGAGTGAAAAATGCAAATGAAGCAAATTATTTGAGTAGTGAGTTGAGCATCAACACTAGACACACAAACACATTTACACAGTGTGCTTCAGGATCTGATTCAGGGATTTCCAAAAAGTTGAGAGGTGCAGGATTAAGGATTTTGGACACCTCAAGAATCAGGATCTCTAAACTCTCCCTGTTATTCGATCCCTTCGACAAAAGCCAGTCACAAATGTGACTGCCAACTTCATCAGTCTAAACCTCATCCTTCTCAAAGAAAAATCAGTTGAGATGGTCCCACTTTAAAACATAAGTTGGAATGGGTATTCATTACCATGGCAAAGTTTTGTGTTTGCTGTGGCCGTAGCTGAAAATTAAAAAAGCTAGCAAAGGGGATTGATAAGGAGATTACTTCCAAGAAATGGTAATATTGTAGTCTGCTCTTCGTGGATTCGGGCTAATTGCATACATGGCTGTACGTTAACCCATTGAGGACGGGCTGATTTTGCTGCAACGCGCATTTCCCATAGACACTTGCCCGAATATACTCGGGACTCGTCCTCAACGGGTTAAAGGTACGCAGACTCGGGATTCAAGAGGGCACTATTGAATGGCGTGATGATCGCTCATTCCGAAGATAGATGATTAACACAGGTTTCCTATCAATCAAAGTAGCTCTTGTATTCACCTGCAAGTTTCGACAGTGAGCTAGCTAGCAAACTTCGTCTTTGAAAGATTCATATGTAGTATATGGACCCAGCAAGGAACAACAACCGAATCAAGAGACAAACTGAGATTGACATTATTTTGACCATTTTTGACGTAACAGTACAAATCGGTTTTATTCGGATGTTCAGAAAATAGCAGATGTCTTGAATGCCAGGTCCATGTACCTTTAAGGCGAGATGGAGGAGCAATTTCTAACCTACATAGACCATTGATGTCATAAATCGCATCATGAATCAGTATGTCTGAATAAGTCGGTGATTGGTGATGTGGGTCAATAATCATCCTGATCCCTCTGTAGGTGGTCAAGTACTGGCCGGAGCGAGGGAAGAGCGGCTTCCTGGTCTGGCGGTACCTGATCAGGAGAGATGACCCGGGGGCCGCACCCTGGACCAAGGAGGGCAAGAAGAAAATCAAGGAGCTTGGACTTGAGATGGAGGTAAGATCAGGAAAGATGCCCCTGCTGCTGCTGCTGAGAGGGGACATTTTCAGTGCTGTCTTCTCTTGTGAGGGGAAAGGCCTTTGGAATATTTGTTTCTGATGCTCACTCAGACCAGCTCAAAAGTTTCTTTGCATTGATCCCAATGGCAATTTTGTCTCCTGAGTAAGATAAGGGCATTAAGGTTCCCATAAGCTAAGTCATAAGTGGCACCCTAATGCCCTTATCTTTCTCAACAGACAATTTGATTTATTCAGCACTTCATTTTGAATGGTTCAAAAACACTATATTGGTTTGACTGATGATGCTTACCAATAATTCACAACAGTCCACTTGCATTCATGTGAGTATAAATCAAGAGGTCTTGTGATTTTCATGAATCAGGTTTGGTGCAGAAAGTTATGTCTGTCGAGTCAAGTTTTCGTGTTTGAATTTTCTCCCCAGTACCCTGATGGATACCTGGAAGTGATGGCCGCCAAGGAAGCAGCCAAAGAGAAGGAGAAGAAAGGGTCGGAGGAAGAGGAGGAGGAAGAGGAGGGGTCCAAGAAGAAAGGGAGAGGAAAGAAGCGTCCACGAGAAGGTACTTAAAATTTATGGAAGGGATTATGAATCAGAGCACTGTGGGATATTTTGTTGTTGAGATCATTGACTGGACTTTGGGGTTTTATGTTGTTGCTGTTGGTGTTCCATTGCCCAGGAGTTTAATCGAGATTTCTCCTTCAGAAAAATGAACAAGGGGGAGTGAGGATGTTAGATCTAAATCATACCTTCTGATTTTGATAGAGTGTGTTGCTTGTCATCGCTGGCAAAAGTTTAATCTACTGGTTTTCCCTAATGCACAGCTATTTCGTCACTCTTCATCATGAAACCAAAATGTCACATCTCCGGCCTTAATGCTGTCACAGGGAGACAAAGAAATTCATCGCAGTTTGTTTGATGATGATGATGTGGATGGACATTTAGTCTTTCATTTGTGTTTGTGTGTTTTTCATTCACGTAGAAACGCCCCAAAAGAAGGCCACGCCCAAGAAGACCAAATTTGAGCTGAGCCGTGAGACGAAGAAGCTGATTGATGAGGACGAAGAGAACAAGTCCCAGTGGGAGGCCATCATCGATGAGTGCAAGAATGGAAAAGTGAGTCAGAATTCATCATACCCTGGAAAACAAATCCAGTGCCCCACAAACCTCACCTCATGAAAAATAATAACAGTATATTCGAGGAGTATATACATCACTTCCATGATATGCTCCTTCTTTTAACATAACTCTATCAAAAACAATCTCAAATATATAATGAATGCAATGCAAATTCCTCTGCTCTGCTGTTTGTATGGTCTAGAATGAGAAGTTGACGGCTCAGACTGTTTGAATGTTTTATATTGTTACATGAGACTTAAATTCTTTTTCCGCAAAGCTGATTGTAATTTCATACCAGACAGCATTTTGTTATGCTATGAATTGCATGTTACACAGAGACCCCAGAAAGACCATGCTTCAATCACTGGAAAAGCTAATATTTTGAAATTAGGTGAATAAATGAATGAACGAACAAACCAACGAACGAATGTAATTATTGAGAAAGGAAACAAGTGAAGAGTGACTGCACGAATAAGTGATATTTCAAGAGTGAGTGAATGATGAACAAAGGAATGAGTGAGCTGGCGAGTTAAGAAAGGGAGATTAATGTGTGGATTAAATGGGGAATTACAATTTGACTTTTGGGAAGTTTTTTTTTTTTTGGAATACTCAAATGACTTTCTTATGATTTCAGCTGTATAACTCTGTTCTGTGTCTGTCTCTCCTACCAGAAATTCATCTCAGCAGTCGAGGACACCTTCACGTGCATCTGCTGTCAGGAGGTAGTCTTCCAACCCATCTCCACGCCGTGCTGTCATAATATCTGTAAGGTAGGTCAGATGGTCAGTCTACTTTTTATAGCCAGCATTCTTTCTACCTTAGACATGGCTGAAGTCTTCCTGATTTGATAGCAGGTTAGGTTGGCATTGCTTTAGTGCTTTCATCACAAATTGCGTTTATGTTGCAACCTCAACCCTCGTTTGTCTATTGACGTGCACATCTTATTCCTTTATCTTCATATTGGGTTGCTGCCAGCCATACGTAGTCATGATACTTGTGTGTTTCTGCAATACACATGGTAATTACTGAAGAGGTTTTGGGTTGAATGTGAGGTGTGCATTCTAATTGTGTAAATAGCATTTCATTTTTGGCGCGTTCACGTCCATTTTTCTCTCAGTGACGCCTGCGACGTTTCAGACAATTGTCGTAATGGTAGTCGAGAACACTGCTTTTACACCAAAGGGATCGTATGTGCTCTGGCGGCACAATGGTTTCTGACGTTTAGGATCACAACTTTGTTTAATTGCAAAGAGTAGAATAGGACAGTTAGTATTGCAACCATTTTTGTACAGGTTCTTTGTGTTTTGAGTCTGTACAGAAAAAGGGACCAGTGAGATATTGGTATTCTCACCTACATTTTTTTCTCTCTCTCTCTGTTCAGTCCTGTCTGCAGCGATCCTTCAAAGCAGATATTTTCACTTGCCCGACCTGTCGCTACGACCTCGGCAAGGACTACAGCCTCAAATACAACAAGAACCTTCAGGCTGTCCTTCGAGAAGTCTTCCCGGGATACGAGGCGGGTCGCTAGGAGCTTGGGAAGAGAGAGAGAGAGAGTTCAAAAGAAGAGAGAGAGACGTGAGTATATGAGAGAGGATTTTTTGACAGGTTGTCGTTGTTTTGTTGCGTTCGCCGTCATCGCTAATGTCTGCCCCATCCTGTCTTCATGTGCTGCAGTAAACATTTTATCGCACAAAATGTTAAGTGTTTTTAAATGAGAGAGAGGGAAAAATTGTTGGTTGTGGTCATGTCGTGTATTGTACAATTATCCAAGTGATGTGATATCGAGGGCGTTGCAGCCATTTTTTTTTTCTTTCCAGAGATGACTTTGCTGTTTGCCGGAAACTGTGGGGACGATGTCACTCAGTTGAGGTTCCTTGCGTATACGTCTTTACCTGTGTTTAGTCTTGTGTAGATATGAAGTATGTTTTTTGTTTATTGTATTAGATGTCCTTCTACCTGTAGGTCCAGTTTTGCTAGCAAATGTGGTAGATGTTTTCTGAACCTCTTCCTTTGCTTGTCGTCTGGCTACATGCACCTCCGCTTTGTTCATCATTACACTTTCCTATGTATTGTCCATTTGACATGTACAAGTGTATGGACACTTGTCATAGATGTGCCAAAAAAGACAACAATTGTAGGAAATATGTAGAAGTAAGCACTTGCCTTTCCAACCCCATTATCACTTGTAGTACTTTTTTCAGTTTTGAGTGATCTCAAATAATCAGGTGGCAGGCTAAATAGTACTTGGAACTTCTTTGGATGTATTATGAAAGCCTAGCTGCTTTTAACGTGGTCACTTTACTCGTAGTATAGCTTTACTCATACACTGTAGCTTGGAAAATTGCCATCTTTCAATATAAACACTGTTCTAGTACCGTCTCACGTAGCATTGACGTGAAGAGTCATGCCGCGTGGAAAGAGTAAATAGAGTTTGCAAACAAACATGATACGGAGGCCGTTCTTTTGTAAAAAACTCAATGTTACGAAATTTCTCAGTGAGAGGTTAGTATGATTACTGTCCCACAAATTCAGAAATCTCTTTTCATCAATCTCAATGTATTTACTTTGTTTGTGATGCCTTTTTGACAACAGATAAATAACAGAAATATTTAGATTAATTGTGTACAAATGTTTTTAGCTGTACATAGCCAATGCACTTTGTCTTTTTTCTGTTTTTGGAGATCTCTTTCATTAACAGTTCAAGTTTTTTTGAAACAAATTTAGGGCAGATCTATCTAGTTTGAGCAATTAGTTGTGATTGCTAGACAGTAGACAAAATGTGCACATGTTATTCAGTGAAATATCATTTATAGTTGAAATTTGCACATTTTTCCCCCCACTCACTAAGCTTTGCACTCTTGGTACAATGTTGATGTATGTTATACCTGTACTGCTAAACTCATACACTGGTGTTATGCTAATCAGAAGTAATGTAAATTATGTAAATTCTGTGATCGAAAAGTGGAATAGAATCAAACTTACCTCGGTGTCGTGTCATGGTTATTCCAAAGTGGGGAGTTGGCAGCGCGTAAATGGTTATGTGCCAGGCACAAATGCACAGGAAGAGGTGTGTGCGTCCCCCACTGACTTTTCATGCTGAAGTTGTTGCATTTTCACTTGTAATTTGTGTGTGTTTGTTTGTTTGTTTGTTTGTGTGTGTGTGTGTGTGTGTGTGTGTGTGTGTGTACGTGAGTGATATGTGTCTGTGTCTGTGTGTCTGAATACAAACATATGTATCTGTATGCTTGTATAATTCATTAACTGGGATGGTACATGTATTCTCTAGCACTGCATCATATTTGCCTGTTTAGGCCTTTCTTTTCTCAAGGTATTTGCAAGCTACAATGTAAGCACCAACACCAGCATAATATGTTTTCCACTGAAGGTTGATGAGGATGTTCACCCCCACCCCCCCTTACCCAGTCTGTCCGCCTGTCTGTCTGTCTGTCTGTCTGTCTGTCTCAGTTTCAAATGTCTGCATAGAAAGTTAAGTGTTTGTAAATGAATAACAACAGGAAGCCATTAGGTGAACCATTACCCAACCAGAAAATGGCCCAGTCTTTATCATGAAGCTATATTATCTCATAGTCAATAGAACACCAGTTATGTTGATTTGCAGATTTACAGTACTTAAAACAAAGAATTGTAGCTGTGTATACTACCAAGTCGACATGCTCATTAAGGATTCAATGTGGTCCTGCAATTCTATCATACTTTTGAGCCAAGTCAAGTTGCAAACTACCATCCCACTAGTATGGCACACATTCTTCACTTTAATAAATCCATCGAAACCTTTTTTCCTGGCAACCTGCCCATGTCAGCTACTTGCTGACCCCATAAATGCAGACAAATAAATATGTTTGCATAATAACCTGTTTGTGCTGGCCACCTGTTCAGTGGTCACACAGATAGCTTTGACTATCTTAATTATGACTCTCTAGATTACTCACTCCAAATTGTCAAATGTGGCGTATTAGAGCTATTTCCAAGGCTTGACTAATGTTGAAAAGAAAAGAAAAATTCAATAGACGGCTGCGCGTCCCACTTCTGCATATGTTTCTCTTTCGAGAGGATATGTTTATTAAACTCTCATCTTTGCATCTACAACTTTGTAGATATGTTGACAGATTATATGACAGTGTGATACCAAATTTCTTGCACTTATATGCATTTCATCTCAATCCCGCAGAAAGATTTCTTTGAGAAGCTTCCATTGCTACCACTCGCAAGGGGCACAGACGAATTGTAGGAAGCTGAATATGTTTTGATGATGAGTAAATCACTTTCGACTTTCGAGTTTAATACGATAGTAGATGTGTGATATGAAAATGTTATGTGTGGCTTGTTTTGTTTTTGTTTTTTGTTTTTGTTCTTATGACAACTTTCTTCTGATTGCTGTGCCATACCTGCACCAGTAGTTATACTACACCCACACTGATCCTCAAGACTTTTGTACTTCATACAAATATTAAATGGTTATGAGTGCAATGGTACAAGATTTTGCACGAGGTAAAAGATAAGAGGCGCTCTATTCAACGTGGCAAAGCCGAGTTGAATAGTGCGGCTCATCTTTCACCGAGTGCGAAATCTTGTTCCATTGCACGAGTAAAGACCATGCACTATTTGTTTTATACAACATTGAATGTCAACAGATGTGGTCCCCACTGATTCTTGAATTTAGCACAGAAATGGCAACCATTTTTCGTGAAAGACAAATGAGTAGCCGCACAGTCACAGTCACCATGTAGGTACAATGTATGTACGCGAGGCTGATTGGTTGAAGTTGTTTACAAAAATGAGTGACAAAAGTATACGCTTGTAAGCACGCTTGTAATTTTTGAGTGCGCGCGGCAAATGTTTATTGTGACATCAGAGCCGTGCGATGGTACAAAAATTTCAAGCCAGTCGTGAGTTTAACACAGGAGTCAGTGGAAATGGGTGACGTCAGCCTTGCGCTGTCCATTTTTGCTCAAATAAAATTGCACAGCTGAGAGCCACAGCGTGCGATGGAACTTTTCACTAAATGTCACGTGACAGATGGGCAATCAACCAATCAGATAGCTACGTTCTTTTTAGGTGTTGTATAATGGTTGATGTTCTTCTTCGTGTACCTCATCTTACTACCTCTTTCTAAAGCAAGAACACTAACAACAAAAATATTGTTACCAATTTGCACATTCTCCGATGTAAACTTTTTTGCCAAACTATAGCTCGCATATTCTGACATCTTAAAGTTGTGCAATTTTTGCGATGTTACACCTTTACTCTTTGAGCATTTCCCTTGTGCTTTAATGTTATAATGTTGAGATTTTCTCTCTTTTTTTTTGGGGGGGGGGGACTTGGAGTATTTGTGAGAAATTTAAGATATTGGTGTTACCATGGAGATTGTGATTAGCTGTTTTCTCAGCTGTTCTTGTGGATGTTTTTGTTGGATTATAGTGTAGAGAACAGCTGTCTCGGTGTTAACGATCGGCTGCTAATGAAGTCAGTGTACATACATGCATCTACGTATGAGCTGCTTGGTATGTCTTAACCTCCACTCTTAGCCAGGGACTGCCAGATGCGGCCATTTCTTACATGATTTGGGCATGGCATATTCGGCATTAAACCAGCTGTTGAGATGCTGTATTAAAATGCCATTTGATGAAATTTAAATCAAAAGGGCCCATTGATGTGGTTGAAGTTGAAGACCTTGTGAAAAATTTCTGTCTAATGATTTCCTAACTTAAAACTTTTTCAGCGAAGCTACCAAATGTAGTTACGTACATGCACATGAAGTCAGAATCGTGTGTAATTTCACAGTATTACTTGGAAGCAATCCTAGAATTGCACCAATCTAAATATTCCATGTTTTTTGCGAGCATTTCTCAGAGATTAAGTACTGTTAGTGAACATTGCGTGATTTTAGAATTTTATGTCATGTTATGTTAGATATGTCAATGTGGTGTGATGGACAGCCTTGGGCAGCAGAATTGTAACAGTATCGTCTGTTGTTGGGAAATTGCTTGTCTTTTATGGAGCGACGGATGACTCCACCTTGGAGTGGCGTGTTGTCATGGAGATGAACTGCATTTTTTTTTTTTTGTGGCAGCTGTGTGAAAGTGAAAGTGCCTTAAGATGGTAATGGTAGGGAGGAGTAAAGTCTTGAATTGGACGGAAATTAGCATTTGCTTTCTTTCAATTTTTCCTTCTTTTCTTCTATTTTAGATTTTTAGGAGTCTGTGAGAGTGAGATTGGAAGAATGTGAGAGAGAATGAAAGAAAATGGCAAAAAAAATATATATTTTGTTACGAACAAGAAAGGAATGGATTCTATGTGAAAAGCATGCATGATTCATATTTTGATATTGGTTGGTTGTTTACTCACAGTTAGCTTTGTAAAACAGTTAATGCAATGTGTACTCGATTCTAGGTACTAAATTTTAACACTCACACAAAAAAAAAGGAATGTAAATACATGTAGATGCATTTTGTAGTCATGATTTTTCTTTCTTTTTTCATTGTAGATTATCCCCCCATGAATTTGTTTACTCGTGAGGGGCTAAAATGTACTATTCCTAATGATCGTGTTCCTCATGTCTTTATGCCCCATCCCAAGGGGTGCCAGAGGCATTATTTCAATTGTTTAACACTCAGCTGTTCTGCACCTGGCCAGCAACTAAAGTCATTGAATTCCAGAGTCAAGCATTCCTGTGTGTATGTTAGTTGATGATAATAAGTGTCATGAATTGAAAAAAAAAAATGGAAAAAATAACAACAAACAAGTAATTTAAATTAAGAATTGATATTTGAATGGTTCATTGGACTTTTTAATAGTGACCAGTACATGTTTTGAATGTAGTGAATGACTTTTACATTATTTCTCTTTATCATTCACCAGGTAATATCTAAGGAGGATCTGTAACACATGTATTCGTTTGGCAGAATAGAAGCATTTTGTTGTATCGTCGCTGTATTCTGAGGTGTTTAAAAACAATGTGTCGCAGAGCGATTTGAACGGATGAATTGTGGAATATACATCTACGCTGTACGACCCTATGGCGAAGGGCAACTTGACCAAGTATTACTGATAAATTTGCCAAATTTTTACCCATTTTCCTGTTGGTATTCCATGTAGAGTAGAAGTTCTTTTTTTTTTTTTTTTTTGATTCCTTGAAGATTCATGCAAACGATGTTCCCAATGTGTCGAAATTGAAAATTGCATTAAAGAAATAAAAAGAAAAAAAAAAACAGTGTAGTACAATGTATTCAGTCATTATTAGTAGAGCGGTGTGGTCTTTGCGTCCTTTTTGTCTTAACACAGTATCATGAAATGCCATAGCATCAAGTACAATGCCCTCCCGTTGCAACAAGCACGTTTAAAACAAAATTCTCAAAGCATCAAAGTAAAATTCAGGTCCCAAATTTGTCTATACACTGTATATCTTTATATATACTTTACTGTTCAGCTTACAAAGAAATTTAAATATATGAGAGAAATCTTCCGGTTTCGAGGAATTTGTTATACTGTAACAGGACTTGCCTGTTTAAACATTGCAACAATATAGCAGTGAAATGAGCTACATGATTCACAGGTGGCTGTCAAGTTTCCCTGTTTCTTTCAAGTACAGTGCTCTCCGCATAATCGGGTAGGCTCAGGCAGAGCGTTTCTTACCCAGCTAAGCGGAGTACCCGATTAACAGAAGAACACGTCTCATTCACAATTGACACACACAATGTGTATGTACATGCATTTACACTGCACCAAACACCTACACTGTATGCTTAACATGAGTGCTTGCACGGCACATTTTACATACTTTACACTTGCTCAGTCACGAGCAATAATTTACACTCTTTTTATGGACAAATATGTCTTCAGAAAACTTTGTCGTTTGACTATAGACTCCTAGCCAACACGCAGGCGTTTTCCGAAATGGACACGTCTCTTTGCATGCACTAGTCATGTAGAACGTCGGGTTACTTTTCGAGAAGTGACTGGGGAAAAGCAAAATTATGGAGCTGGTGCATGGCCTGATTTTCGTTGCAAACTTCTCGTATTGTGAATGTTGTTGCCGAGCAAGGGTGGAGCGCAAGTGTGTTCAACTCCTATCTGTCTATGCAGTTGTGAGTGCCAGCTACATGTGTAATGTTCGTTTACGTGTGTCAAGTCGGTACTGGTACATGTGTTTTCATGTTTAATCACTCCCCAAATGATCAGTCTTCTTTGCAAAATTAAGCAGAGAATGCGATTAGCAGTGGAAAATTTGACATTCATGATTTCTTAGTGTTATATCTGCGATAAAATGTGGGTAGATATTAGATAAGGAGAAAATTATTTACCCATTTATGCGGAGAGGCAACCCGATTATCAGGTAATTTCAATGTGCATTGGAACTGATTTTGACATTACTACCCAATTAAACGGAGTATCCGTTTAAGCGATACCCGATTACGCGGATAGTACTGTATCAAAATATCTCTTCAGGTCTTGACAAGAGACTATGAAAGTATCGCTGATATTAAAAGGAATTATTTTTATTCTATTTGATTTTTTTTTTCCATGTAACACACAAGCATCTCCCTTGAATATTGCTCTTTGAAAACTCCCTGGTTTTGATTAAGGAAATGTTTGCAAACTGACATATAGACTTAGAGGCAATTAATAGGACATTGTGTCGATAAATGAAAAGTGACATGAATTCAGCCATGGAATAAAAAAGTTTTTTTTTGACAGTTTTCAGTTACAGTACAATCTTTGAACATGAATGCCAATTAAAACTTGTTTTTAATGTTTTTATAAACATTTCTTTTACAATTCAAAGTCAGGTAAAACAACCACAACAACAGTGCTCTTCGTAGAATTTTGCATTTTATTCCATTTTGGAAAATGATCTGTTTTTTACAATCCATCAGAGGTTTGGGTACTTTGTACAAGCAAGAAAAGAGACTAATTGTTATAAAAGTAAGCTCAATGCCTAGTTTACAAACTTACACTTGTACAGTAAAAACATTCTTATTTTCATACACTTTCATCTTTTAATATTTATATGCATAATATACACACTCATAAAATTCCCACTATACAATATATATGCTTAACTGCAAAAATTGCAAATCTACATGAATGTAACCAGTGTGTAAACTACATTTCAACCTAAATTCCTGTGACTTCTTTTGAGTCGCATTTCAACAGAATATTTGCCGAGATGAACTTTGAATTGGTGTCCCATACAACTGCTGTTCACTCTCCTTTGCTTGTTAAGAAACCACTCAAACAGACGCAAATTCCCACACATGAAATCAGGAGAGTAATTTAACTAGAATGTGTCGGTAGTTGATCGCGTAGTGCATGTACATCTGCGCAAAATTAATCTAAAGAGCCAAGTGGCTTGCTCCACTTCTCTGAATTATCTAGCATATCAAAGAGCTTCAGATAAAGTTGTTCAGTCATAATCGCCAATATTAGTGGGCCATTGTAAAAGAGTATCATATGGGGGGTTTTCCCCGCAAATGCCACTTTCTACATCTTTGTAGGATTAAAGAGATAGAAGGATGTGCATTATCTGTTTATTGTACATGATAAAAACTAAATTTCACCTCATTATCCATTAATGAGACGAGAACAAGGAAATTGATCTCTTTAAAAATGTCATAACAAGCTGACAATAAGAAGGGTGGGGGGGGGGGGGGGGGGGGGGGGGGGAGCGCGCACCCCAGTACTGGCTGGGAATCAAACTAGTTTGAAGTTGGCATTTTTGCTATCAAAATGCAGTGCATGGCTTCACACAACAGCACCAGGAATTTCCAATCCCATGAGGCAATGAAAAGGGACAGCTTTGGGCCACACTATTTTTTTTTCCCCCGATGATGTCTTCTATTCTCATCCTACAACCAAGCCTCTGACTTGGCAACATTTTGACTGGATTACACACTATGTTACCAGGGTTACCGGTTTGAATCAAATGCACCTGTTTAGTCAGTACAAACACAATTAGTTAAACCTTCGACTCACATAACTACTGTAAAACACGATATTTTCGTGGCATGAAATTTTCGCGAATTGGAGCCGCCGGCCTTTTCTCGCAGCATGAAATTTTCGCAAGTTGCTTCTAACATTTCTTGCGTATAGTGTAGACACGAACTTTCACATGCATTTTAATTTAGCGAATCTTGGCTTTCGCGAAATTCGCGAACTTAAAATTCACACGAACATTCCTCGTTTCACAGTATACACTGGCTGAGTGAGCTGCTAGCACCTACAACCAGGAAATGATATCAATACTAACCAGGGCAATATGGTGTTGTAAACTGCCTTGAGTGTTGCGCTGTTTGGTATAAAGTATGATATAAGATTTTATGAAATAAAAAAAAGATGTCTTAGTATCAGATAACAGATGAGACTGTGCACATACTTATTACTTGACTACACTGCAAGTTACATGTATCACAGAAGGTGTACATTGCAAGTTTTGTGGCTAATATTATAAATGGTATACAAATCCAACTGTAAATCGTAATGCAAGTATATTTACTGACATGATATGCGATTCAAAATTGGAGAACATAATAAGGGTAAACTGTCATCGTGAGAGCCAGCGCGTCATATGTCACATCTTTAAAATTTGATCACTTATTGTTCTACAGTGATACATGATACAGACACATCTCCCAATGAGGCAGGTATATTTCCCTTTTTGGGGGAACACAATGTGATTGGATATTTTCATTCTCTTTATCAAGCTGCAGAAATCATGTCACATGACTGTGTGTGACTAATAAATGTCATCAGGCATATTCTACTTAAAGTAACAAGTCATACACTTCAAAATTTCCAAATGATAATGATTATAATTTTTTTTTAAACAAGAACCATTTTGAACTCTCAAGTGCTCAGCATAGGACTGGAAGTATTGTCAGCAACGGACTAGCATATTGTGCACAGATTATGTGAATGAGTTAGACGATATACAGCAAACCAGGTATTAATCATTGTTAAACAAGAAAATGAGAGAAAAAATGAATAAACAACCCCTCACAACCCCATCACACACATATTCCTCAGAAGAAAATAAAAAATACCTTCAGTTCACATGAAATATTCATGTTTTGCGAGAAAACGTGACTGACACTTCTCTCCTTCAGCGACAAATGCCTCTTTTGATCCGTTGGCTCTTTGTTTCCACTATCTACAGCATTATAAATATGAGGTATTTTGGTAATATTGGCTCCTTTTTTCTTTTTTTTTGCCCAGACAACACCCCTGTCTGGGGCTCCATAGCTACATGTACAGTGTAGTTGAACAATGTACCCATAATGCACTACAGACACTCCTGTAAACAGAACACAAACCATAAATGGGGAAGAGTATAAACATACATGAAAAAAAAAACAGAAAAAAAAAACCTACTGTTATGCTGTGCTAGCATAACTGCTGGAAATCTGAATGGAACGGTATGTAATGTTTTATGGAAGCCAAATAAAAACGTGTCGACGAGAACCAGTTTCTGTCAGAATTCACTGCATACACACTGAACGAGCATAAAAAGAAAAATATATACAGTCACCCTTGCCCAAGTCGAATCCAACATGAGCAGAGAAAATCCTTTAACTTACATAAGCTTTGACTTACCAAAGTACACAATAGAACATACGGACGTTTATATCCATCGGAGTAATAGACAATTTTTTTGACTTGCGCAAGGTCGACTTAAGCAAGGTTGACAGTGCATGAAATAAATGAAGAAACTGAGTTAGGTCTGAGAGCAAAATTCATCTGAAATGTGTCACATCCACATAGACACATGTACAAAAGCCATAGCATTATTTCCAGGCCTGTTGAACAACCATGGTAAGGACAAGTTTCATCACTTTCATTGCTGCGAACTATTCTCTGTTTCTCCTTTGTAAACTGAACAGTGCAGAGAGTGTCAAACAAATGAAAAATTAGCAAACCAAAAGTTGAATATCAAAATAGCACCAAACAAGAAACAACGTTTTAAAAAAAAGAAGAAGTAGAACTACAAACCAAATCTGCACATACTGACCACTCTGATGATAGCATATTAGCATGTTGCACAGAATGAATTTTTGCTACTATAAATGGCCATGAACATTATACACACTTGTATATTATCATATATAAAGCAGAGTATTAGAACAGTGACATAGCATTTACATTCATGGGATAGCAGATTTTTTTTTTCTTTAATCACTAGAGTGAACCACGACAACATTTTAGATCATTAGTAACTTATCTGTCAAATTTGTCACACTTTTGTCTCATTCTGAGAAAGAAGAAACATTTGCTCCGTAGGCACAGATTTTAGTCTCTAGAGGGAGACATCCAAGCTATGACTACGTATTTAAACCAGGAAGTTTTTAATCAATTAACAGCAAGTACTGCATACACACCCCTCAAAAACTAACCAATCAAAACAGAGTGCTACATCCATGCTTTCCACAGCTGGCCAATCAGTACAAGGTACTGTGTACATACCCACTGCAACTTATACTCATCACAAACTCTTTTAATAGTCAAAGAACCTAATATTCAAGAAAATAACATGCCAGGGTGGGTTCTTCTTACCAGTCCTAAAAGATCGCAACCACACACATATACTACTGGAAAAGAGGATATTTTCATGGTGTGGATGTTAATGTGCATTTTGCAGGACCAGAAACTAATGTGAAAACACAAGCACACCAGTATTTTTGCTTGTTGTATGAAATACTATCCAATGTTTCGATTTTGCAAAATTAAAAACAAGTGAAATTTATCTTACCTGGCCGAGCACGAAAAATTACTCGCGCAAAAAATTTCCACTTTTACAGTATTTCAAAATGATTACCCAATAATCTGGCACAACAATATTCACTTGAGAAGAAAACATATACAAACAACATAGACTGGAAGCTAACTGAGTCAAAAAAAAAGAAAAGAGCACACACACACACACACACACACACACACCAACAAATGCAAAATACATGTATGGTAATGATTGATCATAGTGTTGTCCACAGATTTTTATCATGGGAACAGGTTTGTGCTTAGTAAACTTGGTGCCTCATAAATTGCAGTTTAGTCCAAGTTGGACATACAATATACCAGCTGGGGGGCCTGAAACAAAAGTGACAACTCTCTCTTCTCTCTCTCTCTCTCTCTCTCTCTCTCTCTCTCTGGGTCTCTCTTTCACACACAGATACACACAAACACATATGGTAAACATGTTCACAAGCCCTCATTTAACTACCAGTGATCCATATGAAATAGGAAATAAAGGTTACAATAAGTACTACTAGTAGCGGAAGCAGAAGTGTCCAATTGTATTTCATTATTTTTAGGCATCATTTACATTTAAATACAAAGAAAGCAGATTTCAAAGCAGTTCATCTCTAATATCCCAATCGTGGAAGAAGAAAATAAAAACATGATTGACAAATGATGTTGGCTTTTCAAATGCATCTTGTTCAGAGGCTTACATATTGGGGCAGAAAATACACCACCACCACCACAAATTTCCTCGCAAATCTCATATAAGAAAGTGTCAAGGCGTAGCGCCGGCTAGACATGATTTTTATATTCTCGCAGTCATGTCTGCCACCAAGAGAGTCCATAACTTGGAGTTTAAGTACCCGAGAGATGTGATACATTTCCTCAACACCAGTGGTAAGATCATATGGTCCTTACTCGTCTTTCACTCTAGTGTCTCGTTCTAGTCTTGAACGTCTTCCAGACTCCAAGAAGTGAAAGTAACAGGGACGACAGACAACACAATGACCCCACACACTTCAGTTAAGAGCACAATACAACAATAAGCAGCTATGCATCAACCACACTGCAGCATTTTAAAAGATGGTTCTTAGTCTGGCTTCAAGGCTGAATGACTTTTCTACACACATGTGCATCCTCCATTTCATTCTTGTTATAAGTGACTATCTACTTGATAGTCCCTTCTAATCGTAGAAATATAACATATCTTCTTTCCTTCAAAATCAGCACAAAAGCATGCGCAACTTGGAAATCAGACTATCGAAGTCTAAATGCAGCCCTCTTTCAGTTTAATTTCATAGAGCAGCATCTTTATTTGTTTAGAGCCATCTGACAAATCTGCTTTAAGCCTTATCAGAGCTAGTTTACGACTACCATGTCAAACCAAACCTGATGAGCCTTGAAGGGAGGCTGTCATTCAGCAAAGTTTGACTCTACCACCCTATGAACCAAATTAATGACCTTACACCAGTCCTTGAACATTGTTGAACAAAAACTTCTGAATACTAAGCATCAAAGCTCTTAAGTATTTTGAGAAGGAAGAAGATGGCTCCTCTTGGGGGAAAAAAAGGGATAAACAAAACCTGTAGCATTCTGCCTGCACAATAGAATGATGTTTATGCATTACTGTTTGCTTCGAGCTCTCTTTCAAAATCTAGGATTTCACAGTAAGAGGAGTAACAAAATGAAATCATCAATACAGTAAGGGAAGACTTCCGACCTCTTCTCTCATGGAATCCCCACCATCAAGCCTCTTTGTCTTGCAGCAGACGGTTTTTCGCTGTCCTGAAGTCCTGAAGATGATCGATTGTCTGATTCGAGGAGAGTGTCCTCACCTTTGCATAGCACTGAAGGGGAATCCAAGAATAGGTCTACCCTAGCTCATAATGCAGTCTCATTCAGCAAAAAGAGGAAGGTACACATCACTGCTCGGTATGCTGCTAAAAAAGACAAATCTAACATGAACTTATAAGGAAATACTTCAGGTGACAAAAACAAACCACATGATGGAAAAAAAAGAGCAAAAAACAAAAGACGCTGAAAATATTTGATCGCGAGTCATATCACAACAGGGTACGCTATACAGTGCACTCCCGTTATAACGAACACGGTTATAACGAAATTCCGGTTACAACGAAGTAAACATTCAGGCCGTAACATAATCCGCTCTATGTGTTTTTATTGTTTTTCTGTTCGGTTATAACGAAATTTCGATACAACGAAGGAAAACTGCCGGTCCCGAGGACTTCGTTATAACGGGAGTCCACTGTACATGTACGGCTGTCCTTCACTGCCGAAGATGACTGTCTTGTGCTTGATTTGAGGTCTATCTCAAACAGACTATCATATGGGCACTGTACACTTCACATCACATATCAATATTGAATCAAGACTTTTCTATAGTGATTAATTTGCGACTGAAAAATCATGGCAATGGAATGAAAAAATATGTTTTACACTTTTCAAGAAACAGAGTCAGAAATTTCCCTCTTGGCCATGATCTATGTTGTCAAATGTATCGTGCAGACAGTGATTTGAATTAGAATCTCTCTCAAAACAAAATGGAGTCCAACTGCATGAAAATTTTGGAGAACTTGCAAAAGCTGTTGAACACCTTTAAACACCAGATATATTGAGTGTCCTTGGAAAAAACTCCTGTCTTAATGAATTTCCACCAGTCATATGCAGCTTTTACAGCCAATATCAGCATATGAATTCAGTGACACTTATCTTACCTATTTATAAACTGAGAGACCTTGTACTTTACTAGTCTTTATACAGCATCCCCATCCTTTCCCTTCTCTATCAGTAAAGACTCTCACAATGTCTTTTGCCAAATGTCCATTCTTAGAAGGAAGCAACTGAAGGTGTAGTGTTAAATGCAGAAAGATTTCTAAAGATTTTACTTTCCATGATCTTGTGTCCACATACTCACAAAGTACTGTTCGAGTACCAACTGTATTCTGATACTACGGAGTCATCATTACGATTTATCTGTCCAACACACATGAGCACAAAACAAGGAAGAAAAGACGTATTAAAAGGAGAAGTCACACTCAAATTGCTCAACAGTACGTGAGCTTTCATAAAGACTAAAACTTCGTAGAGAAATAAAACTGGACTGCCTTGTTAACAAAAGCACAAAATAATGACATAACTGCAACTTCGGAGAAAGACTCAGTTGACTTCCGTGAGTGTTGGCCTGCCCCATACCATGTCCTCGTCAGCAAGCCAGGAAATTCAGGAGGTCGTTTTCGATAATGACGGCGCTAAAGGTCGCGAAATCTGCTGGAGTTCTGGCGATAGTCCGAGGGAATGGTGAAGAGGGTGGGGCTGAGGTTGTCGCGGTACTGGAACGCCTGGAACGTGACGCGAGCCGTGATGGTCGGAAGGACGGGAACGTCTGCGGGGGGAAAGGAGGGAAGGGACAACAGTGAGCTTTTGATTCTCGCAACTAACATAATCTTAACCCGTTGAGGACAAGTCCTGAGTATACTCGGGCATGTGTCTATGGGAAATGTGTGTTGTAGCAAAATCAGTCCGTCCTCAACAGGTTAATCAACATTGAGACGTAGTGCATGTTAATCTAGCCAAGAGTCACATAAGTGCCTCAATCTCGCGACCTCAAGTATATTCGAGATGATTTGGTGTTGAGATGAAACAGGGAATGTCCAACTTGATGTGCACCTTTTACATGCCATAACTTTACATCATTGCACATAAATGTATAAACCTTGTTGAAATAGCTAGAACGAGCCAGTAGCAAGCAGTGTGTGGCCATCACAGCTAGTATTATGGCGACGAACTACTTGTACTACACCAGCATGAACTTTTTATGACCGAGATAACATCACTATTCACAGATCATAAAATCTGCATCCTTCAACCTCAAAGTCCCTCTTCTGTGGCTAAGAATACAATGGACCGACATTCCATACTTCACACATGTATGAAGTCTTCTGTAATGAAACAAACATCATTATGCTACTGTAAAAGTGGACATTTTAGCGTGAGTAATTATTTGCACTCGGCCTGGTAAGATTAATTTTGCGCGGTTTGAATTCCGCAGAATGAAAAATCCAAAGTGGTATAATACATATGTGTACATAGCAAGCAAAAATTTGCAAGCTTTTTCATGTCGCGTAAATGCGCAAACATTTCCACATTGCGAAAAAATTCCACTTTTCCACTACATCTGCTCAAGTTTAGATATCTACACTAGATTGCAAATTTACAAAGACAATTATTTTCCTTTCCAGACACAATAAAAAAATCATAAGTTTCTTTTATTGTCCCAAAAAAATGAAGTATAAACATATTGTATGTACATGTACAGCATGGAAAAAGAAATAATAGCATTTGAATCTACAAAAAAACATTTAGCACTGACAGCTCTGGATTAATATTGTGCATTGACTTCCTTTATAAACTCACCAATTTTAATTGGAAATCCTGGTGGGAGCTTCAGCTCGACGAATTCTCTTAACTTGCTGAAGTGCTTCATGGAGGTCAGTACTTCTAACATGTTGAGGAGGTCTGTCACTTCCATGGGGAAATCTTCACTCTGTGATACAAAGATCAGCATCAAGAATTTAAAGGGATGGGTCAGTTTCGGTTCAGATGGGGATTGCAGTTTCCAACGTGTTTTGATGATCTTTTGAGATAATGAAAAACTTGTTATGAAATATGAAAGAACATATAATTCTAAGAGGAATTAAGAGTTTATTTGATGAAAATTGGTTTTGAAATGGCTGAGATGTCCAAAACAAAGCAATCTTAATAAAAGGTGGGACCCATCTTTTATCAGGATTACTTTATTTTACTTTATTTTTGGATATCTCAGCCACTTCAAAATCAATCTTCATCAAATAAGCTTTTAATACCTCTTAGAATCGTACATTTGTATGTTTTTCAACATTACATGAAGCGGTTTTCAAGTATCTTGCAAAAAGTTTAGAGCTGAATTTTCACCTCAACCAATACTATACCATCCCTTTAAGTCAAAACAATATCTACGTATTATTGAAACAAAATATGTCTCCACAAGGGACTGGAGCATGAGGAGACTCAATGAGTATTGTGAAGGTTGGCCCATCTCGGATATATCTGGCAATTCCCATAACAAATAATGTACAGATTTATACCAAGAAGCACATACACAGCTGAAGAATATCGAATGAAGTTGAAACAGTGGCGGATGCAGGGGGGGGGGGGGGGGAGCGCACCGGGTACGCGACCCCCTTTAATTTTGTTAACACAAAAAAAAATAAAAAGGAAAAAATGGAGAGGGTTACCTCTTAATTTTGTAAAGGCCACCCCCCCCCCCCCCCCCCCCTTATGGAATTCCTGGATCCTCCCCTGTGAAAGTAACCAATGAGCATATGCATCAGTGCCTATATTCCTGACAGGAAATTCTATTCTAGCAGGCCTGTGCTAGTTTTTAAAGTAACCCGGTGGGTAGCAAATGAAGCTCAATCCATTTGGGCTGACCTTCCCGTTACATAGTCTCCCCACTCTTTAGACCCTTTACAAATAGTAAACATTTATTTTTGTTTCTCACTCACTCTGGTATCACCACTGTCACTACAGAGATAACACTTAAACTCTACAATTTTCTTTCTTAGCTGGCATCAGTAACTGTCCGTGGCCCCTTTTTGATTTTGTGCTACAATAATATCATGAAGCAATATTCTTCCTTTTCACATGAGATGATGTAATTGAAACTAGAAATAAGAATGTTTTAATGTTCTAGCTAACTTTTATGACTGCAGTGATGGTGTCACACAAATTCTTGGCACGACTTCTAAACATCTGCGTCACATTACTGACTACAATTGTGCAATGTAGGATGAGCCATCAGATTAGTTTCCATAGTTACACTCACCATGGCAACCGTTGCTTTAAACATCTTCCTCATCTCCTTACTCACTCGCGGTCTTCCCAGTAGCGTTAAGGCTCTGAAATTAGATGAGATGACAATGTACAATGTACACAGTGGTTTATGGATCAATATTTCTCACAGATTTCCTCTAAATCAGGGAATCCCATTATGAATGTATGGGGATCAATCGTATTCATGACTATTAGCATTTCACTTTCAGTAACATGTTTTCAAGAATTGCATGTTACCTTGACGTGTTTGACAACAGTAATAATGGATGATATGAAAGACGTGAATCATATGGGCATCTTTTATGATCTTATTCCGGCCACAGCAATAAACCCATACTATTTCTAACCTTTCGAAATAAAGGGAGGCAATGTGCTCTTACATATTCACTTTCACAATGGCATTTCTGACTTTGGTGATCTAATTACAGGTTTCTTTTTTTAATGAGCACTGACATCACAGTCACTTTCCAAAGCCGATGTTTCAAGGTCTCTATAGAATGCCTCAATAGATGATAAAGTGATATTCATATCACTGTACCTTTCTTTCATGACGCTTGTGCAATCTTGCTCCAGCTCTGAGCCATTTCTTTGATTTGATTGACGTTAGTGAGAAATCCTGTCCTCATTTGAGGGAATATTTCCTTGATGAGTGCTATCCCATAAGGACTTGCAGCAGTATTAACAAACTAATCCAAACGTAACAATCACTAAATTTAATTAAAAAATCTACTGACAAGCAATCATTCACTCTACATTGATAATTCTTCTGTGTTCCATGCTACCTACAAACTGCATTCAAGGACCCAATAACGCTTTATAGATATCGACTTCTGAGGACAGACTAACTTTTATACAGCACATTGTATCTAAATCTTACCTACAAGGACCCACTAATACTTTGACATCAACTTCTGAGGACAGCCTAACTGATATACATAATGCTACCTACATCTTGTATGAGAACCCACTAATTCTTTGACATTAACTTCTGAGGACAGCCTAACTGATATGTATAAATGCTACCTACATTTTGTATGAGAACCCACTAATACTTTGACATCAACTTGTGAGGGCAGCCTAACTGATACAAAATTGTATCTAAATGCTATCTATGAGTACACAATTAATGTTTTGACATCAACTTCTGAGGACAAACTTGACTGATATCTAAATGTTACCAATGAGTATACAATTAATGCTTAGACATCAACTTGACTGAGAACAGACGGACCGATATCTAAATGCTACCCAAAAGGACACACTAATGATCTGACATCAAATTCTGGGGACAAACTGAGTGATATATAAATGATAATTATGAGGACACACTAATGCTTAGACATCAACTTCAGAGGACAGACTGATTGATACCTACAGCTGTAAATGCTTCCGATGAGGACCCACTAATGCTCTAATAGACATCGACTTCTGAGGACAGCCCAACTTATATCTAAATGCTTCCTATGAGTACACACTAATGCCTTGATATCAGCTACCGGGAAAAGACTGACTGATATCTAAATGCTACCTATGAGTAAACACCAATGCTTTGACATCAACTTCTGAGGACAAACTAAAAATCTCACCTCCCCCTCTCAGCTGTGACATACTCCTCCCACGTCATCTGAGACTCGGGAGGCGGAGGTAAGGATGGTCTTCTTTGTGTCTGTCATTATGAGGAGAGAATGGGAGAGATGAAGATTGCATTATGACAAAGATAATAATGATGACATCATATGCTGATAAACATCCAAACACATTTTATTCTTCCCAAGTATTACTACTACTTATTACTAAGTAGTGAAATGTACACTAAAAAAAAAAAAAATAACAGAGCAGCACAACTCGTTAATTAATTTGAATAGATGATTTCATACATGTATACATGTAATACCCCATTTTTACACAAGTTGGGTCCAGGAGTGCTTCTGAAGTGGTTCAACTTATGCCCTTCTGAGTCTGTTCTTTAAAGAGAATCAACGCTCGCTGAGACCACACATGAAGTGGCCAAGAAGGGCATAACTGTCATGATGACCTTTGAGTGCACAGGAACTTCTTACATACAGACTGTACGCACAGTACGGACCACATTTCACTTACAGAATGCTCTAAACATTGGTGACCGTTTATACAGAGTTTAGAACACTTCCAGAGTGCTCCTGAGCCTAGCCTCAAGAGGGGCATAACTTTAGAGCGCTCCACGGCCTGATTGTCTGTTCATACAGAGTTCACAGGGATTCAGGAGTGCTTCTGGAGCTTTCCTGGAGTGCTCTTAATGATGTGTATAAGATGGGGTATATGGGTAAGTATTTTTGAGTGTATGTGTGTGTGTGTGTTAAAGCATCTTCATATTTCATAATCTTACCTCTAGGAATAGTATTATTGATGCATAAACATGGGCACAGGACTGTGCATCTGCTTTCCAAATATTATCATCAACATTTTCATTTTGATAACACATATAACGTCATACATTTATATGTCAAAACATGGGGAAAGTTTTGCACTGAAAGACCCAGAGTCCACATGATCCAGTTTCACACAATCCTCCAGAAATCTTTGTCCAGATATTAGTGACAGGTGTCCGATACCTGAAAGGTGTCCTCCACTGGGGATCCTTTGCTTATACTCTCAACAGCTGCCTTGTTCCTCTGCACGTCTTCATCTGATAAGTGTTCTCTCCTATAAGACCAGGAGAGAAAGATAAAATGCACAAATATAATATTCTCAGTTGTGGAGTAGATGCAAGATGAGAGGGTTATCCCATCATACATACATGTATATTCACAGGTGCAGTTACAAGAGTTGGGAATTATCCACATATCATTCATTCTTGTGCTCATTTCCACTTGACAGATATTCTCTCCCATGAGAGAGAGAGGGAGGGAGAGAGAGAAATACTAGCATATATTCACAGCTGTACATGTGTGTAGCAGGGAGGTGCTAGAGAAGGAGAGACAACTACTGCTCTCCTTTGAAGTCATGCGCGGCACCGCCGAGAAGTTATGCGTTCAACTACAGGTGTCACCCATGTGCTTTGACAAAAGAGAGCATCAATAATCAGGACTAGCGCTCTCACATCTAGAAATACTTGCCCCTACTGTAATTCGCTCTCTCTTTCAATGTGATGACAGCAATGAATTTGTGTACCTTGAATTGGAGCAGCGAATCAAAATGCAGTGTAAAACTGACAATTTTAACAGCAAATAGTTTAAAAGCACGCTGGAACTGAGTACTTTATTTGAAAGATCAGAATATCCCAGATTAAAAAATAGAAAACTAACATGCCGAAATGTGCGCATTATAGAAAACTATTAGTTTTTTAAGAGGGCCTAATTTTCATTTCATTTCGATTTGCGCATTACGAAGAAACTAGAAATACATGTTTATACTATTTAATTCTTTCCTAAACTATTTTAAATCAATTCGAGTATTTCATTTAAAATATTACGGTGAAATAAAGCTTGTTATTCAACAAAAGGTGAAATGCGTTCTTCGTCTCCAAACTTTGTCTTGCAACTAGAGCGGTGCCGAGCATGACTTCAAAGCGTAGTGGAAATCTAGACATCCCATTGTAAGGCCTTGAACCCAAACATGTGTTTGCATGAATTACGAAGAGTTGCCACTCCATCTCTGTAACACCTCCCTGTGTGTAGTTACAAGATTTGGGAATTATCCACATATTATTCTTTCTTCTGCACTTTTCCACTTCATAAATTCTCTCCTCTGAGAGAATAGGGAAGAGAAAGACTAGGAACTCACATCTGTCTGACGCCATACAATTCCATGAATGGAGAAGGAATCCAATGATGCAAGTGTCAAAAATTCAGAATAATTATAATTTCTTTTTTTGATAATTCTTGGTATAGCCATTGCGCAAAAAACTTCTACGCACGCTGTGAGCCCTGTCACAGATGCACTGTGGGATTCCTTGGGAGCATTGCCACTTCTGGTTGGTTTGCGTGTGTCTCAGTTCCCATGCGAATCAATGCAATTTTTGTCTGCTTTTCTTTCTTTGGTCAGAATTAAGCTAAAAAAGAGTTTAAAACTTCTAAATTTTACCGATTTCTTGTCACTAGAGTCATGGTTTACTACTGCGAGGCTTGATGGTCACATGATGGGAAGTGAAGAAATCTTCAACAACAACAAAAAATACCCCTGGATTAAGATGGATTGTGACCTGAATGCATTTGCAGCCAAAATCGGATGCAACTTTGTCCCCTGAGCTATCCGACAATGTATCTAAAATGCTGCTCACCACATGGCACCTAGGTACTGGCGATACCAAGAATTATTTGACAGCACTTGCCTCTTTCTTGACTCGATGGCAACCCCACTGACGTCGTAGAAGTCGGCGAAGAAGCTGCCGACGAGCTCCCGCTTGTCTTCCCGGAAGAGCCAGCCACTCTGGGAACGGTTGAAGGTGATGGGCTTGGTGGAGATGTTGACGGTGACGACGTCGCTGCTCATGAGGATGTCGACCTCCTCCTCCAGCTCAGCCTCGGATTGCTATACATGTATGAGGTTTGTGGGAGGAAGCAGCCACAATAGTTAAAAACAAACAAACAAGAAAAACAAGAAAGCAATTGTCTTTGGTATCAAACTATCCTCAGTTTTCCTAAACTTCTCCTCCAACTCCAAACCCCATAATAATAATGATGATGAATATCATTGTCATCATCATAGTTATCATCATCATCATTATCATCATCATAATTATCATTATTAGCACTATTATTATCATCAATTCTAATGAAAAAGGCAAATCTTTTCATATTTTTACTGTGCAGCATTAAATCTTGATGTACTCAGTATCATAAGCTGCAAATGATTTACTGAACAAATATGCTTGTAATTTTGATATGAAAGTGTTTAAATGACACAGAGTTTCTAATTTGTTAACCACAGTTTCAGCACTACACACGTAGATGCACTTTGTCCAAATGTTCTCTTTGTCTTCATGATGGGGTTTGTGAGAGCAATGTATCTTGGGATCTACAAAGTTTATGGCAATATTTCCAAGAGTGATACCCCTTTTATACTGTGGGTTAGCTCGCTTCAGGCGAGGACCTGAAGCAAGCTAACTTTCAGTATAAAAGGTCGAAAAATATTTAGCCTGAGCTAAAGTTACCCCACTCTTGGGAGGAAGATCAGGTCAGCTTCAGGTCCGAGCTTACATCAGTATAAAAGGTATCTTGAGTTTATAAATTAGCTCGAGCTGAATTCACTGATCTGTGACCAGAAAGTGTGTATGGCATTTCTGGGTTGGCAACATGTACATTTACTGCTGTACTGTTGCCATCGGCGTGCTGTGTATTATGTACTGCATGCACTATAGTGTATTCTTAATCTCATGCTGTCACTTCCCTGTTCGGTAATATAACTCTGTGAACTTTTTGATCTAGCAATTAGTCATGATGAAATCGATTTAACACGTAACATATTCCTAACAGAACTGAACTCGTATTCGTAAGTAAGCATGCAGAAGTGTCACTGAATTTTTGCTCTTGTGGGAAACACAGCAGGCTGATTGGGGGGGGGGGGGGGGGGGCGGGGCAGCGATAGGTCTGGTCTTGCATGTAACCTTGGTTGGTCGAGAATGGCAGTATAAAACGACTTAGCCCGAGCTAAAGTTACCTCACTTTAGAAAGCGAGCTGAAGTCGTGGGCAGTATAAAAGGAGTATTAATGTTTAGCTGCTCATAAATCTAGCTTGGGAGCTTGACCTCGACGTGCTTTGTAGGTGACCACGCTGTGAGCTAGGGAGAAACTTTCATTGAGACAAGATTCGGAAGAGTTTGGCGGTGGGGGATAGCTCAACAAAACAAGAATGATGGAACACGAATCGTTTGCGGCTCACCTCGTAGGATAATCTTTGGTAGATTTTGTTCTCGTTGTCGAGGAACACTAGGGACCTCTCTGGGGTGACGGTGCCGTCAAAGAGGAACGTCAGGTCCCCCTTCTGCCACTTCATCTCCGAGAAGTCCACCAGGGTGGTGTCCACCCGGATCTGCGCCCCTTTCTTGTATATCCGGCAGGTGTCGGAGGGCAGGATGCGGGATACCAGGGGGACTGTGGCATGGTGGAGAAGAATGAAGATGGAGTACATTTTAAATATTTTTCATTTGGTTGTATGCTGTGAGGACATTTAATGCCAAGCACAGCTAAAGGTTATCCGTTTTTTTTTTTTTGCTTTTTTTTTTGCTTTTTCTTTTTTTGGCTTTCTTTGAGGTCTATGTCAACTTGCACTGTATCTGTAGCCAGCCACTTGAGGTTACGGGTGGGATCCATCATATCAATCTCTTCACGGTACATCACCTACGCACATTAAGGAACTCATCCACCCGTACCAACCTACCGGAGTGCGTCGTCTCCATGGACACTGGTTTCTCATCCATATCACACAGGAAACATTTAACCCTCACTTACCCTTACACTTATTACCCCAAAGCATTGTAGACACTGTCTAAAGTCCCTGGTACAGGGAGGGTTAACCGTTTGTGTTCTTTGAGTGCTGATTAGCACAGAAAACCCCATAGCATTGTACACACTGTCTTAAAGTCCCTGGCAACAAAAGACTTAAGGGAGTTTACTAAGTGATCTTTTACCACATGAGGGTCGTCTCTCTGGATCAGGGTACTAGAAGCCAACATGCCCACCGGCTACTGGCTACTAATGCTCTCTGTTGGGCTAGTAAATTGAAAGGGCACTTGCCTATAAAAACAAAAGTTAGAGAGTTCTTGCGCTAATACACATTTGTGCAAGAGGAATATCTATTGCAATGCCCTTTGGACTAACCTCCCTTTCAGTCTTCCGTCACCCACATCCCTCTACTTCTCCACCCCCCCCCCCCCCCCTCCCAAAAACAAAAACAAAATTATCACAATTCTAAGGATTTGGTTGAATACTTCCCTGTTATTGTTGTAATACAAAGGATGGAAAAGCTGGATGGCTATTGAATTTTATCACGATGCTATTACACATCATGGAAAATCACAGAGCAAGCGCATTATTGATAAAGTACATCAAGAGAACAAAGTAGCAACTGCATGTTTGAAATATTTGACCACTAACTCGACCACTCTCTTGCCAAGTCCACATCGAGATGAGAATGTAATCTATTCCAGTAGTTACTGTAAAATATTCTCATGTGAGCAATTTTTCGTGCTCGGCCAGGAAAGAAATTTTTTAAAAATGTTTTTATTCCACAGAATCAAGATCTCACCTACTGGAACATATGGCAAGCAAAGATATTTGCATGCTTTTGTTTTCGCGCAGGTTTTTGGTCACATGAAACGGCTGAAAATTTCAACACCACAAAAATGTCTACTTTTTACATTGTGCTCTTCATGGTAAGATATTGAATAAGGCTGAATAAAACAATAACGCTGAACTTCTATGCTTGAACAGTTGCTCCCTTTAAATTTATTCTATGGGACAGTTTGACCCAGTAAGTCAGATATCCCCTGACTCCCATTCATCATCAATATCCCATCTATCACAAACGGAGAAACTCGGCCTTATAAAAACCATATGAAATGCTCACAATTACTCTCCATGGGGGGAAAAACCCATCTTTTGATGATCTTTTCCATGAAAATCATGCTTGCCAAATTCCAGGCAGACCCCAGTTGCATCTAATATGAGAAATAGGATCATATCCGAAAGTTTGATCTTGTGTGCTATAAGTGCTTGTGATCACTTCAAAGTACAAGGAGGAAAAACAATTAATTTTCATCTAAAAACCACATTTATAAGCATTTATGGCTTTATAAAACCAGCAGGTAGTAGGTCTTGTCAACTGCTGGAATGAAATGAAATGCAATCTCTCACAAACATATTTAATTTGTCTGAAAAAAAAAGAATAAATATGACCCACTTTCATTTTAGTTCACCCCCAGAGTTGCCTCAAACCATGGTCATTGTTGTCTAAACAATACATTGTATTCCACCTGTTGTGTTTAGACTTTGTCCTACACTTATGGCACTTGGCTAAATTAATGAACTGAATTTGAATGGAATGCCGGTGCGAGAAAGAGATGTTTAGCACTTCTGTATTCTCCTCAAAGGTGCCCACAGGTTTGTGTGAAAACAAAAAACAAAGAGGGAACAACAACCTCTTGGTGGGGTAAGACGGTGAACAAAAACAACAAACTGTGCCTTGAAATGATGGTTTATATTAAGGTAAAACAAAGTTAAAGATGGGCAAATATTTCTATGGTAGCTGAAAAACAGCATCAGGTCCTACAAGGAAAAAACACCCATTTTCAAGGAATATAGAGATATATAATCACAAGAAATATTATGACAGAAACTGACTCCTCTGTACCCCATAAATTTAAAACAAGATAATAATCAATGAAAAAAAAACCTCTGTCATCTCTGTCACTTTTTTTTCTTAGCATATATGTCCATAAATCATAAATTTTGGGTGCAGTGGGTCACATCTTCCATTTTAGCACACTTTGTAGATATGCTACAGTCAACCTCGCACAAGTCGAATCTATTTGGACTGAAGAAATAGCTTCGACTTAGACGAAATTCGACATATGAGGGATTAGATTCAATAGCATATGAAGAGGAGAGACTTGAAAAGACCTTAGACTTAGGCGATTATTCGACTTATGCGAGGTCAACTTAAGCAAGGTTGACTGTATTTGCTCCCTTAATCAGCAGAGCATGGTACAACTATGTGTGGGAATACATGCATGACATCTTGCCAAGGATCACCTGGCTTCACAGTGGCATAACTTTGTCTTTCTTCTACCACCTGTCCAAGCTAGGAGAACACAATTGGAATAAAACAAGACCTTAAAATACAATTTAGCAAAAACCAAAAACAACTCACTCATACAGCTGGTGGTTGGACAGGCTTATCAATATCTCTTGTGTCCATAGTGAGCTGTTTACAGACAGCGGGCATTGTTTACTCACAGAGGCTAATTAGGCGACACAGTGTTTACAAATACTTGAAGTGCACCAGAAATAGAAGGATGATAACAAAGATAGCCATAATGAGTCCTGTAATGCAAATTTGCACAATGGATGATATAATGTACAAACACTGTTTGGTTTAAAAAAAAAAACAAAAGAAAAGAAATAATGATCTTGAAGTCTGATATACTGATAGCATTGTATAGGATCTGCCCCAGTGTCTTCTGAACCGTTTGATAGGCAATACAGTGTTAAAGGTTTGCATTGGCTAGGAATGCACTACTAATTTTTGTTTTTCTTGTTTGTTTTCTGTGTGTGTCATGACCTGATGAAGAGGTGCTATTTACACAAATGGGTATAATTTTTGGAAAATACACTAACAATGCCTATACAGTAAAGTATCACTATTATTACTAATGCTATTTACAAAAATACCATCATCATTGTGCTGAAACAGATTGTGATAGTGTAACATGGGTGAAATGGTATAGGGTAACATTTGATAACAATCTGTCACAGCACATATTCCCCCCTCTGCATTAACCCGTCGAGGACAGGCTGATTTTGCTACAACATGCATTTCCCATCTACATTTGCCCAAGTATACTCGGGACTCGTCTTCAACAGCTTAATAATCCCTTGCTTTCACCATTCAACACAAGAGCAAGATTGATGGCAAGATTGATAGAGAACATTAATGTTCATATGGTATAACTGGAGTGTATGGAATAAATGAGATGAACCTCTAGAAGGGCTTGAATTACTGTCATACATTGGGATTCAGCAGTCACAAAATAAAGTTAATATGGACCTCTGACCTCTGTGAAATAACATTTTAAATCCTGAAGTTAAAGTATTTTGTATATATATATGTATTCATGAACTAGCAAAGCTAGCAAAGCATTTGAGAGATCACAGACCTCCACCAAACAGCTCATTTCTACCCATATACACATAATTATGCTAAAGATGGCCCTATATCCCAATGATGGAGAATCCTTTCTTGCATCTGGACCATTAGCTCCCTGCTACTGCACCTCGAATGCACTCAGTGCGAATACGCACACTTCAAATACACACAACTTGAATTCGCTGGTTTGTTTGGCCCTATTCGTCAATGATATTAAAAGAATTCTTAATTTTGTTTGTTTGTGGGTTTTTTTGTGGGTTTTTTTTCTTACAAATCCTGGATCCAGATTGTGATCAGGATCACTACCAAAATTTAATCATCTGTTCCTTATGTCATTATCGACTTTTCCTGAAAATTTCATCCAAATCCCTCTACAACTTTTTTGAGTTCTTTTGCAAACAGACAGACAAACTAATGCCCGCCAAAACATAACCCTCCTTGGGAGGGGGTAATGATCCACTAATAGCATTGGGTGATAATATCACGTCATAGAATAATACAGAACAGTGATTATCAGATTATATGACAATGATGCCAGTCATCTAACACACAGCTCTAGACATGTTTTTTTGGGGTTTTTTTCTGTGCACTTTGCCCCCATACAGATTCTCACATTTTTGCTCTATTCTGATCTTATCTCATTTCATTTAGGCAGTACTCTGCTGTTTCATACCCCCATTCCACAGAAATCTTTTATCATCGGTCACTCATCGGAAGCAAAGTTTGTTGGTTCTGGCTACCCACCGAAGTATATCGACCGCAGTCTGATGAATCCGACTCGGTAGGTCGACTATCAGGTGAGTGTCAGACATGTTGCACATGATCCTCATCGGACAATCTCTTGCCTCATCAGATCACCGTCCGACATGTCTGACACTTACCTGATAGTGGACCAGCACAAGTCGGATTCATGGAACTGCAATCCCATAGGCTTCGGTTGGTGTCCGGAAGCGATAAACTTTGCTTCCGATGAGTGATCGACGAGAGATCGACGAGAGAAAATCTCTGTGGATTGGGGGTATATGTGAACATGAATTCAAAAGACATTCTATCCTAGACTCTTTATAATTGTATTTGAACATACTACGGAAACTTACTTTGTGGGTTCACTGAGACCATTAAGATGGGACTACCACTTCTTATCCAACACCTTAAAGTAGTGGTCAGATGACCTTCACAAGGCCCATTCACACACATTAAAAAAATGCTAATTGAGCTGCGATTACAACAGTATTTGTTTTTTGTTTTGTTTTCTCTGGTTTACACATACACAGACATGAAAAGTTCGCAATCCACATTGCATCAGTTCATGAAGATAAATTGTGACTCAAATCACAGTGGTTTGAGCGGGGTCAACCTGAGCATGTGTAACTCTTGGAGTTTGACCCAACTTTGACCAGAGTGTCCCGAGCGCCTTGCATTATGGGATACAAAAAACTGCCGTGATTTCATACAGCTTTCATTCACACTTAGCACAGCAAAAAAATTTGACTACTCCGGAAAAAGTGCAATCATTTCAGAAACACTGCACTTCTAGTAGTGCACAGATCATGATTTGAATCTCATTAATAAAAAAGTCACAATTATTACATCTGTATGTCCACACACATTTTGACAAAAAGTGTTTTTTTTTACGCAATTCAAATTTTGACCTTCATAATTATGACTGTTGGTGGCTGTGTGAATGGGCCCATGGTGTAACACTACCACTGCATATTCTTTTCCCCCTTCATTTTCCCTTCACTCCCTTCATGCACACTGCCATAATATACTGATTTATATTGGAATGAATACAAAATGAGCAACGTACAATGAGTCCCTAAACATTTCGATTAGTACAAAGGCTAAGCTCACTAAGTTGATAATACAGCAAGTATGATGTAGTGTGCCCTTTTATTTGATCAAAATCACCTTGTTTACGATCAAATTAAGTGGAGGTATTTGATAGGTGCCTGCAAAATGTTCCCTGATTGCTTCAGCCTTGCAGCCATCGTGTGCGGGCGAAGCTTTGATTCCGTCAATCGTTCCACCCGTCTGGGCGGGCCGGCGAAATGCATAACTCAGTTAAATGATACTTTAATTTGCAACTAAAGCGACACAGTGGGAGTCATTTGCATAATTGCTCCCAGTGAAAACAACGGCTCAATATTTCACGATGAATTCGACTCGTCCTATTAAATGAGATTGGTGCGAGTGAAAACGTCCTTGGTGCCAATTGTCAGCCACAGCAAAAAGGAGTCTGCTACGAGGCGCACGGGGATCGATGTGTTATTGTACTTAATCGGTCCCCTATCACCAAAATACGTGTTGTAAATAACATCAAATGACATACCATACAATGTACATGGGCATTTTTAAAAAAAGAAAGAAGACGAAATGTGCACCTAAATGGGTCCTTTTTAAAAACATTTTACGGGTACAGTGCCTCTAGATTGGAAGAAAATTGTCTCAGAATTAGTGCTGTATTTATAAGATATATGACATATTACAACCTTCAAACATTTAATCTACTACAAAAAATACATGAAATAATTTTATGAGTCTGTTTATAAACTGGTTGAAAGCTGAGGATGGGTCATTTGTCATGGGATAAGTCGAATGTGACTCGTTAATGTTGCACTGGAATGTCAATGGTCTTTGCTGATGAATCTTTCATGGTATAGTGGTCTTCTCTTTTCATTTGCACAATTTGCCATTTAACCAGCTCAACCAGGATTTAAGAGGATGATGTATGGAGGACTGCTTTTGAATGTTAAATTATTTGATAGGGGTTAGAGCTGGGGTCAGGGTGAGGGATTTGGGTTAGCTTGAAGGTACTGTGAAGGGATAGCATGACACAATTATAGAATGAACACAAATCCAAATATACAGACATTTAATCCATGGATCTATCTCATATAGTACATTTATCTTTCTACCTACTTTAATATCAACTTTCCAATATCTGCAGATATGTATACTACATAATGTACCTACATGTTGTATAACTCATCAATAATTACATGGATCATGGCATGCACATATTATGTACAACATGTACTGTAAAAGAAGATACATGTACAGTCAAGCTTGTCTATAGCGGCCACCCAAGGGGGACGGAAAAGTGACCGTTGTGGACAGGTGGCCGCTATGGACAGGGTCTTTAACATGACTATCCTATTGGGGGGAATTGAGTTTAGTGGTCATATATATGGCAGGTGGCCACTATAGACAGGTGGTCGCTATGGCAGGTTTGACTGTATTTTGGTGGCGTGAAATTTTTGCCAATTAGAGCCAATGGCCTTTTTCATGGGAGGAATTTTTTTGTGTATTGTCACTGGCATTCAATACACATAGTGTAGACAAGAACTTTGGCTTGCATTTTAAATTTGCATGAGTAAAATGCTGCGAACACTTCTCATTTTTACAGTATGTTGTGTGTGTGTGTGTGTGTGTGTGTGTGTGTGTGTGTGTGTAACAGTATATAGACAAAATTATATGTGAAGTACAATCAATCTAGGGGTCTATATGCAATGCAATGAAT
Organism: Diadema antillarum; assembly: GCF_040938485.1. Taxonomy (NCBI): domain Eukaryota; kingdom Metazoa; phylum Echinodermata; class Echinoidea; order Diadematoida; family Diadematidae; genus Diadema; species Diadema antillarum. Next base: position 1,872,068 of record NW_027270992.1, on the reverse strand, counting down.
GTTCTGTTCACATTGAACTCAGCAACAGAGACAGATGCCAGTAGAGAAGGAAATTAGAGACTGAACGAAAGTGAAAGAGAACAGGGCATTTTAAACAAGGTGTACAGTGTACACACACACACATATAAACATTCAACAGAGTGGAATCAAATCAAAGGGTAAGAAACCACAGATACACATGAAGTACATATTGTAACTGCTTGTATCATGACATCATTGTGTGCTTACATCAAAAATCTACTGGTATTTACACAAAGATGGTTTGTTTTTGCTGAAGCATGTACAATGAAAGTACAGTAGCATCAAAGTGTGAGTATGTTCAGGTATTGCCTTGTGGATTCATGAGCCATTTCTGGAAGTAGAAAGTAGATGGGGGGGGGGGGGGGGGTTGTCACTATTTTCATGATCTTAATAAGCATCCAGTATAGGACAAAATATATAAATTTGCTCTACAAGGTAATTAGAGGTGAATCTGTTTTCTTCCTAAAAATGGGCACCATCTGATGAAATTAAAGCCCAGAGTAATTACTTGGTCTGCTCGGGTGCACCTGTTACTTAATTGAAGTACAAAGTCTGGCACTGTTAGTGACAGTCAATTACAAGTACCCTAAAATGACAAATTCAGTCTCTTTTTAACGCTGCAAATGACTCTGACCTTTACAGCTACATCTCAGTGACAAGAATAGATGTTCAAAAATGATAGATGATTACATTCACTGCGCGTAAACTGTCAACGCAGAAGACGGCTTTTCTCTTTCGTTAATGAAAATACCGACAGACTCGGCTCTGGAATACAGTAGGATGATGTATCGGCACATCATAATAGCTCCAAAAATATACCAAACATTATCACCATGTGAAGAGTTATCACAGCTCTGTTTAAGCTTACACATGCCATCATATATGGCCTGGCAGAGAAAATTAATTTTGGTAGAAATTGGCTCAGTCTCATTTTAATGTACTTTTTTTTTGCATTAAATTTAATGACCTTTTGGCAGCCAACTGATGATGTTATACACTCTGTATGTCAGCTCCTACCTGGCATTCTAAACTCATGACACACAGCCTAATGACGTGGTTGGCTAACAAAAAAGTTGACATATTGTAAGGCATTTCTTGGTACTTTGCCTAATGTGCATAATGCACTTAAGATTGCCTATTAATAACTCATAAATGAGCACTTAGCAAAGGTTATGGACAGACAACAAAACAAAGCATAAAGTGAACATTTAGGAGAAAGTCATAGTGTTATTGTGTATGGTGATACTACAGGACTCAATGCTGTCAGCTCATAAAAGAGATATAGCACATCACATTGCTGCATGTCTGTTTATAGAGTCATCCTCCCTCAAATTAGAGTTTTAAAATATGCTGGCTTTTAACTTGTGAGTTTCACACTAACTGCAAAGTTGCATTCCCTCCCACAGAGCACTAGTTGTGCATCATACCTTTATATTTTTCAAATCATTCATTTATCGCTCAGTGTATGGTTGGTCTACACCACACCATCTCACAACATAATGCAATCGAAGCACTCTGCGCTCACCAACAATTTAATAAGAGATGTTTATAGAGTTGAGTGCTTGGAATGACAGAGGTGGTAGAAGTGGTGAATAGGGGTGGGGGTTGGTTCAGTTGATGAATTTGAGTTCATCAATCGGGCAGTAGAGCTTCCACACAGTCGATCTGGTCCATGAAGCTAAAGCGGGAGTGCAAGCCCCCTCCAAGAGATTATTTCTATTCTAGCTGTCATTGAACCTGGCATGAACTGGGACACCAAGTCTAACTCCCATTCCAGAGCAGATAATATGCCATTTACCATGGATGCCCCCCCCCCCCATGTGTCGCTGGTCATGCAGTTTAAGACATAAATGACAGTGGCATGACAATGGACCTGAAAGGTCAATGCCAGCTTTTGATACTAGGGAGAGCTAGAGATCTTTTCAGTTTGTGTTGCGCCTCCTTGGACTCCTTCCAAGTCTGTCTCATCCCACTTCAAGGGACTTAGGAGCAGTTAGGAATAGGATTAGGATGTGAGATTACAGTGAGGAAAGGGAATAAGGGATTAAGGTCTATGCAGGATTCAAAACAAGATTAAGGGGAGGGTATAGTTTTGGCTGAGATGGGGATTACGGTTTTGACTCTTTGCAAGATAATAAGAAACCACTTTTAAAGGAAATATTAAAGAACATACAATGCTAAAACGAATTACTGAGTTTATTTGATGAAATTTGGTTTTGAAACAGCTGAGATATCCAAAAACAAAGCAAAATGAAGTGGTCCTAATAAAAGGTGAGTCCCACCTTTTAAAGAAGTTTCCAGTTGTATCATTATGAGGATTACCTACCTCTACAACGTACAAATGTACCAGCTAACAAAAGGAATCTTATTCGGGGGGGGGGGGGGTGCAAAAGAGGCACAAAGACTCTTTAAAGGGATGGTATGATTTTGGTTGAGATGGAGATTCAGATTTTAAATTTTTGCAAGATACTTAGAAACCACTCCTATGAAATATTAGAGCATACAATTCTAAGAGGAATTCAAAGTTAATTTGATGAAAATTGGTTTTGAAATGGCTGATATATCCAAGAACAAAGAGGCCCTAATAAAAGGTGGAACCCACCTTTTAATAGGACCACTTTGTTTTACTTTATTTTGGGATATCTCAGCCATTTCAAAACCAATTTTGATCAAATAAAATTTCAATTCCTCTTAGAATTGTATGCTCTTTAATATTTCATATAAATGGTTTCTAATCATCTCGCAAAAATGGAACGTCTGAATCCCATCTCAACCAAAACTATACCATCCCTTTAAGCAAGGCACTATTTGTATCTGCCATATATGATGTCTGAATCTTCAGTCTCTCATTACCGTGAAATGAACTCCTGGAATGCTCTGCTATTAAAACGTCTCAATAGATGCATTGGTCAATTGTCAACGGATGTGTGTCAAGAAATAAGCTCAGTCAATTTCAAGGTCAGAATGCAGGGCGGGAGACCTCTTTTATTTGTTAGTGGTCTCTTCAGCATCTGAACAATTCTGCTAAAGAAAGAAAGGTGGTGACATGCTGTGATGATGAGAAAAAGAATGACATCATGGATGATAGACTTTCTTTGGATAGACTCTCATTCCTTCAGAGATTCTTTTTTTTTTCACAATAGAGGACAGTTACACAAGTAATACATGACTGTCACATGAATGCCTTTAAATAGCATTTTGTCTGTGAACATATCAAATGAGAATTTAAACTATACAGCCATGTGCATAAACACATGAGTCTCAAAACAACAAAGAAAGTGTGCAACACAGCTTTTATTTATTCATCTCATTATCAATCTATAGATTAATTTCTATTATAGATTATCTATTCATCTTTTTATTCATTTTATCTGTGCCTTCATCTCAAGTTTTCTCTAGCAAAATCACTTAATACCAAGATTTGCACAGAATGGTAGTTATATTATAAAGTTTTCTTTTTGAAGGGTTCATACTTTTATACCATGCTCCCAACCACAAATTTTGTCTCAACCTTATCTCTAAGCAAGTTCGTGTGTACAGCATGAAGTAGAAATGAAATGTTATCAGTAAAGTGCATTCGCCAATGGAATAAACTTTCCACATCTGCCCGCTCGCATAGAGACCATGCAAAAAATGATTACATCCCACGCTTTAGCAAGAACATCACTTCCCGCTCTGCCCCGACTTGATATCAACAAGATATCAGCGAGATCGCCAAAATGCGATCAATGTCTGCCACGAATCCCTCCCGCTGAGAAATGAAATGAAATGAGATGAGATGAGATGAAATGAAATAGAATAAAATGAGCTGTTTGAGCTTTGCTGTTGCAAAGCTGCTATGTTTGTGCAGGAGTGATAATGAATGGAATATGCGCGTCGAGAGAATGTGAAATTCAAACATGGTCGAAAAGGAATGTTGTTCATGAACCACTTTAGAGAGATATACAGCAAAAGAGAGAGAGGGAGGTGGAGAGGGAGAGATATGAAGAAAAATCAAAAAGTGAGAAGGCCACAGTCTATAGCACAATGTATTACAGAGTATAGATACATGTACAAGGCATTGCTGCAGTCAAGGGGGAATCAATATTATGGCATTCAAGCAGGGCTCTGTGATTTTTTTTTGTCTCCATTTGCTTGCCTTTCCACAATTTCTACCAATCTTTTCTTCTTTGATCTCATAGCCTCATCTAGAAACATTGCTCTTGGAAATATCCTTCCCTCCTGTACGGGGCACTGTGTGCTGAAAAAATATGCAATACTTGAAACAGTATATTTCCATACAGAAAACACACCAAACATTCCTTACATTCTTTTTTTCTTAATCAGGCCTGATTAATAAGATAATGCTTTATGGGTTTATTACACGATGAACAGCAATAGCTTCAACGACTGCAATAAGTAATCAGAAGTAGAAGCATTATTTGGTTTTATACAAAGATAGGCTCTGAGTTCAGGTCTTTTTTTCCTGTTTTTTTGACAGCCATGGCAAAAACCAACATGAATACGCCGTAAAAGTTGCAGAAATACACAAGAGCCACTACATTTTTACATGTTGCAGTGAAAAGGTGAGCCAAATTAAAAGAAAGAAAGAAAGAGATACATGCAATCAAAAGCTCATTTCAGAAAGAGGGCACATGATTGTGTTTGTGTAATTTTCGCTTCCACCCAATGTCCGTATATTCCCCGCCAACAACTAGGCCGTACCCGACCTTCTGCTCTTGACACGGCGGCCTAGTTGCGCCGAAAATTGATTTCTGCACCCGAGAGTTAATGAGAGCGTCCATGGAGCGTAATCGCTCGAAATGTGATCTCGAATGCTGGTTGGCTGGGATGAAATTCGAGGCATGTTATCCGTGCGGTGACATCAGTATTTTGTCGCACCTACGCAGAGATCTGATACTTTGGAAAGATATTTGCGGGACAAGCACCCAAAATACTAGGTATCCATTTCACAAGGCTCTGTCATCGGCCATTACTGGCAAGTACACGTGTATGAAAAAAAAAAAAAAACCTGCATGTATTTCTTTTAAAGTCATCATACGGCTATAGATTTACCGAAAGAACACAAGAAATACAAATCAAAAAAAGGTGACAGTTCTATCTCAACTATCTTTCGTGTATTCTTTGTATTTTATCTCTTTTTTTTTGGGGGGGGGGGGAGCCTATTTAGACAGGTGGGAGTAATGTTTGAAACTACTAATAGGTCTGAAATATTTGGCCTATTGTGAAGAATACAAACTGAAGGACCTATCTCACTGGGAGAGATATTTGCGCGACTGCCAGCGACTGATCAGTTAATACATTTTACTCATTTGTATTACTAATATGGATAATAACAATGATATAGACGAGTTACTTATAGGATACAACATCACTACCCTCTTTAGAATCAGCATTGGTAAAAGAATGCAATTCTACCTCAGGAAATAAATCATGTATCTCCCTCAAGGTTAGTCCATTTTATGTTGTTATTTCCCTTTTCACAATGTCTATATTTTTGTATTTACCAGTACTGTGTAAACCTTTCATATGCCATATGTTCTTTAAAACCAGGTTTTTTTTTCCCCCTGTGTTTAAATAAATACAAATACAAATACAAGATTAGCAAGGCAGTTAGCTGAAATGTGTGTATTTTAACATGGGTAAAATCAAGCATTGAGCCGCGAGTTAGTCTCCCCTTTTCTGGACTTTTCTCTTCAAAAGAGAATGGAGGCCCAACATCTATTCTGGTAGCCCCAGGCCATCGGGCCACCTCTAATGCCAAGCCTTGTACATAGAATACAAAATCATAAAACAATAATAAAAATCAGACTTTTAGAAGAAAGTCAACAAATTCTAGGGAGTAATATTTCATAACAGTGATACACGCGTACATGCGTGTACCCTTCAATTTTGTCCACAGGTTTTTAACATAATTATACAGACAGTAAACTTAAACATCAAGCGGCATTTCGCAGCATCTCTTTATGAGTTACCAGACATTTGCTATAGATCTGCAAACACACAGGTGACATGAAGTGTGGTATAAATTTGCTGTATAAAATGAAGAAACCAGCTTGGCAGCACTCTACTGACTACAAGATATCTAATATGGTCCATTTGACATTTACAGGATCTATTATTTATACATGAGGAGTGACTATAAAGTGATCAGTCTTTGCAAAAAGGTGTCAAAATGAACAAACAGCAACTCAAATGCTATTTGACACAAATCTCACACGTGAGGTCTGCTGAAAATGTCACATAAGATGTGACACTTTCTGCTGCAGAGGTGTCCATGATGCCAACAAAAATAAAAGCCATCTTCGTTTTTAGATGAGATTCTAGATTCAGACTTTGTGCACAAGCTGCAGATTTTTAGAGGGCATGCCATTCATAATGCAACACGCCAATCCTGAACTTCACAAGGGTGTCTAGAAATGCATGATGCTGATACCTACTGTGTGCATGCATTGATTAAAATGCAACATAATCTTATTTCTAATCTTATTTCTCACTCGATTGCTATGCATGCATCTCAGAGTTAACCTTTTGTCTCGACAATTTTCTTGAGTTTGAATGTTTGTCATGTAGCACATGTACAGTTTCTCTTCTTTTATTTGCCTTATTATTTCATATATTCAGGTATGTTCTACATCGCAATTCACTTATTTTTAGCCAGTAGAAGCTAATTTTCTAGGTATTTTTGTCACGGACAAAGAAATAAAACGAAATGAACAGTTGAGGTAGTATTCCGCTGCCCCTTCCCCCCCACCCCCCACAAAAAAAATAATAACTCAATGTGTCTGAAAGCACCACCTGTGTGTAGAAGTATGTTAATACTTGCTGAGTACTTTGTACTTTAATGCATGAGTCTGAGTTTGACCTATCAATGCTATGTATCATGTTTATCATCATAATTATCAATATTACTGCTATCATTTTAATTTTATCATTTTGCATCATCATCGTCATTTTAGACATTCTTAGCTGTGCATTAAAATAGGCAATATTCTCACTTGCCCAATAGGGTATGAAAGGGCCCGTCTGACAGGCAAGATGGTGATTACTATCACTCGTCTAACAGTGAGTTTTACAGGTTGTAGTTGCCCAGGGCTAGAGGGCAAATGAGTTTAGAGCACCATGATTATCTTTTTATCATCATTATCAGCAACAACAGAAGTAGGAGTAGTAGTGGGACTATTGGTGGTAGAAGTATAGCAGTTTTATAGTTGTCATGGTCACCATTACCACATATCACATTAAACTTTGTATCACTCTGGAATGATTGACAAAACAAAAGTAACATACACATAAAAATATTAGGAGAGGTTCTATACACACACTGACTACCGGTAAACTCTACACGTTTTGCTGGTTTCGTCTCTCCTCTTACCCCAGCTCTGGAAGTCCCAGTGTACCTCCATGTAGAAGTCCCCTAGATCCTGCAAGAGTTGTAGGAGCTGAGGCCTCCTCTCCTCCAGGAGATCCCGTGACTGCTGCTTCAGTTTCCGTAGCAACAGAGATACTGCAGGAGGTGAGATGGAGGTGAGACAGGTACACATAACTTTTTCATACATACAATGTACATGTATATCAAGTAAATGTTATAAAATGGGCTTTAGAATCTCTGTTCAATATCTGATTGGTCAATTGTCATGCATTGATCTTTACTGATCAACACTGAGCTGTGCATCCAGTAAAATCTGAATGCATGGCCATGCATCCGCTAAAATCTGAACGCATGGCTCAAGTCTTGTATAGTGTTGTAGGTGAAACGGATGCATGATGGAGAAAAGGTTGTATTTCATGAATTTATGGGCCCATATTATAGCACAATGATGCAAAGGCCTATTTTGTGGATTCGTGAAAATTGGAAGCTCTTGTTTAACTTTGGAACAGTCTAAAACCCACACGCTGCACTCGTGGGTTTAAACAGTTCCAAAGTTAAACATGCGCATCCAATTCTCACCAATCCATTCTGTCCTGTGCATCATTTGTATGCTGTTACACAGTTTGCATCTATGGCAAGCCAAAAGAAAATGTATCCTGCAAATTTGCTGTGTGTTGGTAATTGTTGGAAAAAACTATTAAACAATGGATTTCTGGCAAAAATTTGTCCACCATGTTATAACAAATGATGCACATATCTTTTCATGCAACAGAAGGGATAGCATGCATGCGGTAACTACGGAATCTAGTCAAACCCACTCAGCTGTGCCTTATGGGTTGAACAATTCCAAGGTGCCTTTCAAATGCAAACAATTCCGACTGACGCAAACAGACACGTGCATTTGTATAATAATAGGTAAGCAGAACAATTGCTTTACTGAGGAACACTTGTTTCAGGGTATATGTTTCTATTCATCTTCTGCACATAGTAAACCTACTGTACAGTTTTGTTTGAATGACTTTTTTACCAGGGAGGTGCCCTGCTTTTACTAATAAAACTGCAAACTACAGTGCATTAGATGTCAACAGACTTGAAATATTGTGATCCCCAACAGATTTAAAGGCACTTGACAATATACAGACCTTCGATGACTCGTGTTTCGAAAATATTGTTGGGTCCTGCCCTTCTAAAAATAGGTCTGTAATGAAATATCATTCTCTTGAGTCATTTTAACCATGGCCTCTAGAGGCAGTCAATATAAGTATAGCATGTGTCATACTTGTTTTAAACTTTCATCCTGTGTTCTTTATCTTTCAACCATGGCTTACTCTATACATTATACATACAGGTATGTACACGAACATAAACACTTATCTCATAGCTGTCTATTGACATCCACTCGTTTTCATGAAGGTGATTTTATAAATTACAACCATAGTTTAAATCTAGTCCATGGGGTAAGATAAGCGTGAAATAAGCCTACTTTTCACATGTGCGTATCAATGCATGGTTATTATCGGATGTCTGTTGGCGTATGTAATCTGTCACGCGAATTTACGCAGAAGAAATTTGCATAAAACCACGGACTTAATCACCTTCGTGAATATGGGCCATAATTATGTCTGCTTTAATAGATACTGCAGTGTGAAGGAGGTGGTGAAGCTGATCTCCTTGGAGTTTGAAAGTATTGAGTTATGACTGCTCTTTGCCGAGTATATCTAAAAAATTCATTCCTGCGGTAACACACACATAGAGAAACTATATAACATAGAGGGAGCACTAACATAAGTGTTATTATCCACATTAATAATGCATCGTTATAGGTACAAAACACTGCAAATATATTATGCAAAATCTGTGGAATACAAATGATTTGGCACTATAATTGTCTGTTTAAAGATTCCATTGAGCCAGGTAATCCATCAGCAGATTCCCTCTTTCTCTTGAATTGCTTTTTTTTTTGAGACATATGAAATAAATTTTACAAGTATATCATGTTACATTGTGCACTTACATTATGCACTGTACTTTCAAAAGCCTAGATGTTCCTCCATATTAAAGGGAACTGTTCCCTAAACATGATGTACAGTATGCGGACTCAGCAAATGCAGAAAGATCTCAGTAAAACTTGATAAAAATAGCCCATTAAAAAGTTTTGAGCACTTAAAGTTTCGATTAATTTCATGTATATACTGTAAAAGTGGTTTCTTTCGCGAACAGAAACTTTTGCGGTTTCCATCGGTGCCGACTTTGTCGCGTGTTTAAATTCGCGGATGGTAATGATAGCGTTGTAACAAGCAACGAGTTCCAAACATTTTCGCGTGATTTTAAATTCGCGGTTCAACCTCACAGCGCGAAAAGCGCGAAAATAAAACCACCGCGAAAGAAACCACTTTTACAGTACCTTGCTCTCTAGTTTGTAGCTGCACAATACTTTGTGGTGCCCCAGTAGCAGAATGATTATGACAGAAACAATACAAAAATTCCCTTTTCTGTGGCATCTTGATCATAATAGCACTTGACCCATTTCTATACTAGAATCCATGGAAAATGGTTATGCATTCAAAGGAAATTTATCTCATCTACAAGTTGTACGAGGATTCAATGCATGTGGCATTAATAGTAGAACACATCTGATAAGTTTGACATACATTTGATGATCCATTCAGTAGTTACAGATTTTTTAAATTTTGGTGCAACCATCTGTGGATAAGAAGCCAACAAAAGTTTGTAATAGTAGTCATAGTAATGGAACAACATAGAGAATATGCACAGAGAATTCAACATATCTATAGCATAATGAAAAAGCACTTGACTGGCTCACTCTAGAAAGCATGGGGATTATATGACCCTTTGTATATAAGTAATAAGTCCAGGAAATCTGTACTTTTCATTTTAGATTGAACTCTAATTTCTGTGGAATTGTTTTTTATCATTCCACTACTATAATACCAGAAATTGTTGTAACCTTCTTATCCAGAATGGAGACTCCACTTGAATTTAATCCCACATCTGAACATTTTGAACGGATGGCCAGATTATTTTGGTATGACTCAACCCTCTGAGCATGCACAGCATATCACACACAAATAAATTCCCAAACATGCAAACAAAATTTCCCCCATCCTCACAGACAAACAAACATTCATCATGCATTATATAAATTTGACTACGAACAAACATTCATCATGCATTTATACATAAACTTGACTATGAATACCACCACTGTCCTCTTTTATTCATTTTTTTTTCAAATGATGCAGGCTGAAATCACTCTCAGTGGTCTATTTACAATCAGCACACAACACAACGGCCACTACCCGCACAAGACGAGTGCCCTTGTGTTTGTACGTACACGACAAGTACCGGTATCTAGGCCTTAGGTTTCTCTTACTCTGTTCTCTATATTGCATCTCTTGCATGTACATGTACCTGATGGAATCAAGCTTTGAGAGATTTTCAAACAACTGCAGGTAGCCTCAGGTGTCCCAGAATAAATAGGGGAGTGTGAAAGGGTGGCTAGTAAAAAGACTCTGAGGCCAAATCATTTCACAATATCAAACACAAAACACTGCAGATAGCAGTGAAACCATGATTTTTTTTCCACACTCATTTCACACAAACGGGACACTTTAAAAGGTATCCAGCAAAATTTCATAATGAAACTTAATATTACAGAAACCATAAACTCCTACAATTATTCAACTTCACATTTCATTTGAAACATAATACAAGAAAACTAAGCTATTAAAGGCAAAACCAGGAATATTATCAACATTATTTTAATACATCACACATGTTTGTAACCTGCTTCAGTTTCTCAACGTTTCACAGCAGGTGCACAGACAGTCCTACAAACAAAACTTATATTTTCTTTGAAATCAGCAGATAAAATTATGCACACCATACTTTCACTGTGATACAAGTGAGTCAGTTAGAACTGGGAATATATAGTATCTTAAAAAGATCTTTACATTTGAAGAATCATGTTGTCTCTTCTTTTATGGATATCAAGCAGGGAATAATTTTCCTGGTATCGCATAGCAATTTGCTATGCATTTTGGTATGACTGCTATACAAAATGTAATTTGCATAGCAGTTTCATTACATAGACGTGTACACCATTTTGTTGAAAATGTATGTTCATCGACAAAAATTGCTTTTCAATTTCGAGATGGAAAATAATTCCCTGTCAAGATTTGTTTCCTGAATACTTGGCACAATCTAACTTTTGTCACCAATTCAGCTTAATACTGTTGTGCTGTTAAAGCCGAAACTTACAATGTAGCTCTGAGAAGCACTAAAAATTCATTTTCCACCATTTGGAATTTGCTTGCAATATATCTGAAGACTCTACCATGAAACCTGTCAGACTGATGTGATTTGCCAGGATAATAAGTTGTTTCTGAGTATTTTGAGATCAAAAGTGTGAAATAATATTAAAGAGTCGATATATACCCAACTTTCATTCCTGATGCACCCTCGCTGTTCAGTAGTGGATAAGTACAAGTTGCAGAACACTTCCAGTCCGTAATGACTGAATCGTGCTCTAGCAGTAGCATTGAATCACATGCAGCACTGTGCTACTATACAAGCTGCATGGAATTCACTCTCAAGCGATGCATACTGCTATGGCCTGATATATTGTAATCGATGTAATCAAATAAACATCACATCGCAACAACGATCATGTACAAGTATGCTGCGAGATTACATTACTTCCGGCATACCTAGTGGGTAGTATTTTAGATTTTCATTGTTACCCAGCTATTGTGTTATCGCTGTATTTTTTCACACATTTCTTATGTATTTGTCTCCATTTTAGAGCAAAATCGACAGTTTCTGCAATTATATGGAAGCTACATGTATGTTTTACCTTTGATCTTGAAAGGCATGATACAGCATTAATGCCCTACTGGCTGTGAGATCAAAATCATGTTGTTATACTAATGATGCACAGGATAGAGTGTGTTAGTGAAGGTGCGGCGCGCTCGAGAGTATTGACAATGGTGCGACATGCACGAGGCGCAGCCGAGTGCATGTTTGCAACCGTTGTCAATACTCGAGAGTGAGCCGCACCTTCACTAACGCCACGAAATAATCCTGTGCATCATTAGTTTTATAAAATGGGTCGAAAACTAACAGCATTATTCACGTACCTTTGTGGGTCAATTACCAGTCAGCTACATGTAGCACTCGCTCAACAGTCAAGATGTCCGAAGATGTTCGTCCCAAACATTTACGCACGTCGCACTCGGAAATCCCGCACACTCACCTAGTACTGTACGTACGTATAAGAGTATACGTACGCCACGTACTGTTATGCACAAGAAAGGCCGCCGGCTGTGTTGTGGCAGCCCGCGGCCCGAACTAGAAGTTGTTTACAGGATTGACAGCGCGTATAGTAGCGCGTGACGCACTTGTAACAACTGATTGAGTGCGCACTGCTAGTGTAAAACATTGTGACGTACGTCAGGCCAGGGAGGTGGAAGAGAGACTCTTCTTAGTGCTTACCTGAAGAAAATAATGCACGCACACGTGACTCATTTCAGCGCTTCCAATTGGCTACATTCTTGAACCCATTTTATAAAATGTATTACACAACCAACTTGCACCAAATTAGGAACATGGTTTTTGTTGTTACATGGCGAACAGAACCACATGATATAGTGCATGGCATTACAAAACAATGCAAGAATATTCCTGCCTTCCATTCTAGGAAAGCACTGTGGGCAAGACAGCAAATTAAGCACGTGGGCAAATAAGCCAGCGTCCCATCGACCTGACAAGGCAGCAGCTGGGTGGTTTGCAGCACCTTGCTATATACGGATCCATTGTAGGTTGACTTTCATTAAGGTATGCTTTCAAACCAATTTCAATTGTAGAAAGAAAATTATTGGCATTTGTCTCTCGTTTTAAAGTCTGAACCAATGCACTGCTGACTCCACCCTTTAAACGAACGCCAACCAGTATTGTCACATTGAATACCCAGGCAGGGCCTGGCAGAGAGAAAACACACTTTGTATTGCCTTTGCATATGTATACGCCAGTGAAAACAAGGCAACACTGCTGTAGTACCACTTTTATCTGACAGCAGTTCAATCATCCTCCATATGTACAAATGCATACTGATCCAAAGCCTGTAGTCACCACCCCTCCCCATTTACTCTTACCATTCTAACAGTACAATAATATTATTATGTATGTACCTACAACGTATTTATCATCTACTTGTAATATCTTTCCTATCACTGATCTTTTGTTACCCAAAGATACAATTTTTTTCTCTCTCATTTTCATTTCTAATTCACTCTGTCCCTCCCTGTCTTTCTACCAATTTCTTTGTCAGTTGCTCTTTTCACATAATGTTAAACTCAACTCATCCACACATCAGTTAATACATGTAGCAATGGCCTGTTTACACAACAGGTACAAACGTGTATGTTGATTTTGATGCACAGTTCTCATGCTTGTATAGCATGTAGGAGATATATAGCCTGTTGTAACGAGCAGGCCTACAAAAGAAGAAAAAAATGTCAATATTGGTTGTTTTTATCTCCCTAAAGTACATGTAAATACATGTATGGCCCTCCATTCCCTTTTTGTTTAGTCAATGTGAATTGTGTTTACATGCTACAAATATTCCATCAAGTTACATTAAATTCATCAACCGCAAACTAATTTGTACATACCAACTGTAGTCACTGTAATAAATCCAAAATTACTGTGTTTACAATTACATCAAGTTTTCAATGTGCTTCATGCTTTTCTTCTCTGTGTGAACGTATCTTCGAGTCCCTGGAAATACGATTATTAGTTGCCGGTTGCCAACAATCTGAAATGGGTATGAACACACCCCGCTCATCTCCGAACAATTACTCCTAATGTAATGATTGATGATCAGCTGGAGCATGCCTGGAAGGGTCTGGGGTAACCTCATGAATCACGGAGGCATTTATGAGGAGATGCAGCCTTTAAACATTCCCTGATCCCTTACCTCATCATTCGGCGGGATCGTGATCAATTATCATCTGTGTGAACGCATCCTTTTGGAAAATTTCGGAGGAGGAGCTTGATGATTGTAAACACTGATTTTCTCGTTAGAGCTCCAACACACGAGTCTATAATCGATGAACCCCAGATAGTTTATAAGACCAGGAGGATGTTAAAGGGATCGTATAGTTTTGGTTGAGACCTAACTTTAGGTTTCTAACATTTTTTGGTGAGAGAATGAAAAACATCTCATGAAATGTGATACAGCATGTAATTTCAAGAGGGATTTAACATTTATTTGTTAAAAAAATTGGTTCTGAAATGGCTGAGATATCCACAACAGAGCAACCCTAATAAAAGATGGGACCCACCTTTTATTAGGATCGCTTTGTTTTACTTTGTTTTTGGATGTCTCAGCCATTCCACTGCCGATTTTCATCTAATAAACTTTGAATTCCTCTTAGAATGGTATGCTCTGTATCATTTCATAAGTGGTTTCTTGGTATCTCGCAAAAAGTTAAAAGCCCAATCCTCACCTCCACCAATACTGTACCATCGCTTTAAAACCGAGAATATTGTCAGCATGGGAAAGTTGAGAAGGAATGTGTTTTCCTAACAGTCACTGGAAGATGAAACCGACAATCAGAATGTGGGGTTATCACACAAGTGAACCAACTTCATGCAAAAGGTCATTTCACATTCTACCTATATCTCTCCTTTATTGACAGGCTCATCGTGTCCAGCCTGATACAGTATAAAATTGCTTTCGTCCAATAATTCATAAGCCATCTTGCGATCCAAGAATATTCTGTACGCTCAGAGCCACGCACTGCAATACAACTGAACCTTCTGCGGTGTGTGGATGGCACATTGAGGTGGACAGTGACACCTTCAATCATCATTAGAGCCCACGCATACTTTCGGTAACATATCGTGAATTAAAATCTTTTAATTTGATTTATGTGGCTGCTAAAGGAAGCAATGGATGCTTGGAAGAAGCCACCATGGACAGACAGCTTTTTAGTTCATTCTGAAGGATAGTGGCAACAAGAGTAAAGTGCCATGCCTAGGGGTACAAGAGCTGCTACCAGGGGACTTGAACCAGAGACCTTGTGATTGAGGGTCTGTGGTCTATTCAGTGAAGCATATTAGGGACTTTTCGGTTGTGTGGATGTGGACGCCTTTCTTGTACAAGAGCGGTTCCAAATTACTGCAGTCCACGCGTTACATCCGCGGTGTTATTGACCATTTCGATTTTCAGCGCACACCGTTCACAACGTACTGTTATGACGTCACAGCCCCGTCCCCTCCAGCGGGCCGACAATTGGTGCGTCAAGCGGTGAACGTCACTCGTGTTCTTAATCTAGGGGGACGTGAAATCCTTGGAAGATGCGTTTGCGAGGATTCTGGCGTTGGATGTGCTGGAGAACCTAAAGCATGCGCAGTTCCTTGAAATGACATCATTACCTCGACATCCACGTCCAGGAGGTGAAATCAAAAAGTCCCTATTAGCTCCTCAAGTGCACTTGTGAGGGCAACAATCCACAAACTTTTGCCCTGAATGACTAACTACATAGATACACCTCCATCCAGTATACGAGCTTTCATTGCATGCACATATTTTTACATGCTGCTGACATATATAGTCCTACTTTGACATGTATGATAATGATGAATATAATGATAATGATGAGGATGATAACTGATGATAATGAAAATAATGAAGATTATAATGATGACTGATGATGATGATGATGATATTAATGCAGAAGTATGATAATGGTGAAGTTCATGACACCAGGGTCCCATTTCATAAAACTTGTTATCAGTAAACAACTGCCACATTTCTATGACAAATTTGCTCTTAGCCAATTAGATGCAAAGATTTCAGTAGCATATTATTTTAACAACTATCGTAACTTTATATTGATAACAAGTTTTAGGAACTGGGGCCCCAGGCCCATTTCATAAAACTTGTTATCAATAACAAGTTAATATAGTTGTTACAAGCTACTAAAATCCTTACATCTAATTTGCTGAGAGCAAATTTGTCATAGAAATGTGGCAGTTGTTACTGATAACAAATTTTACGAAACGGGACTCAGGTGTAGAACAGAATTTAAGTCTATTCATTTAAAGTCGTTTACAATGCTTCCATCTCATATTGTATGTGCGTGCATTTCACTATTATCCTTGCAGTGTAGGTGAATCCTGAATTGTTAAAACATAATTTGGGACAAATATATGGCATACTGTATTATTCGACAATCAAACATGATGGGGGAAAAAAATGTTGTATCATAAACTGTTCTCTTAGATTTTGTCAGACTTCAGTCACATGTTTTATTCTAAACTATTGTGCTTTACTAGCTTTTTGAAAGAAGAATTAACCCAAAAGGGAAAGTAGTTCACAGGAGATGTACTTAAGAAGACTCTAATGATAGCCAGTAAACAATGAGTGAATATAATGATAGATTTTCAGATAAGCTGCATGGACTATGGGCATATTGTCTGATGTTGGTGATTCAGTTTTAATCATCTCATGGTCTCCCAGGGGCATCGCTCTCTAAACTCTCAAAATAACACTCTCCATGGAATTTTAAAGCCTTCTCCTAACACTTAATACTGTACGCATTGGATGAAGAATTTCATTTGAACAGCTCAACTCACATACACCCATACCGTTATTTATGAGCACCCACCCCTGGTATAATAAGATGCAGTGAGCATCTTTGCAACTCTTTAAAAAATTAGTAAATTGACTCTTAACTCACATTACAACATTCTCACATTTCACAGATACAATAGCTCAAAAAAAAAATAACACACTTTCATAACCAAGACTACACCTTGAGGCTTTAATGTATTTGCTCCTTGAATTTCCATATTTTACAGTTACCGCAGTGCATCAAATTGTCAAAACAATCTCTAAGATGAGCGTAAAGGGAAGAACGTTCCTGGGGTAATCTGATGACTTGTCGGTGCTGCTGAGGAAAAAAGCTCCACACTCGAAGACCTCTGCAGCATTAGGTTAAAGGTACCATTTACCTTTGGGAGCAGTGAATTAAAGAAATGTTAGAGATATTACATTTGATGCATACGTCAGTTGTATCATAAAACATCCTACCATATAACATTTTTGCAATAAAGCCTAGAATATAAGGAGATATCACTGTTTTTCTCAATAAACCATAACTGTAGACAGTTTCTTCTAGAAACAATTCTATTTTAACTATTGTTTACATTTTGTATATTTAACAATACTTACACTGATTATACTGAGCACCATTTCTACATTGGTTGTTTCTATCCCTGACTCACATTTTAGAGCTATTTTGGTTTTTGTTTCATCTCCAAACGGTAAACAATGCCTTAAAAGCCATTTTCTGAGGCACGGTTTCTATGGACAATTTAGTCTCTCTCATAAAAACTGAAGAGATGATTTCGGGCTCTTTGATAGAGGTTTCAGAAATGTGGTTACAGATCACAAAATGTCCCATGCAGAATCATTTTGATGAAAAAAAAAACATAATTTCACTTCTTCTTTTTTTCATTTGCACATACCGTGCAATGTAATGTATTAATAGCCAAGTAATGATCATTCTTTGAGATTTCCAAAATAAGCATATCAAATTGATTCAATGCTGCTCACGAGTGCTTGAAGGAAGACAAGAGTGAATATCTTTTATCATTTCTGAATTTCACTTGGTGTGGTGCGTACACACTACCATACAACTGTATCTTCTCTGTGGTGCCAAAACACGACTAGGGTGATATTGGCAAGCATGTCACATAAGTCACAATCTAAAAGTTTACATTAATAAATTCTGACATTGTGGTCCTTAAAAAAAAAGATTGCCAATACAGAAAGAAGAAAAAGAAAATGAAAACAAAAACAAAAACATTTTGAGTTGTGCTTGCTCCACAACAAAACAAAAGGAATTTCATCCACATTTAAATCTTATAAATGGATGTACTTTGTGTACATAAAAAATAATGGTCATCCTTGACCTACTGCTGATTAAATTTTGCAGAAATCAAAAGCATGTACATCCATTAAGTAAAAAAGTTTGAACAAATGCATCTCGCTCTGGACTGAAAATACATTTTGGTTTGTTTGGGTAAAATCTGCGCATACAATATCATCATGGCCTTTCTGAAAGAAAAATGAAGAAATGTACATAAAAGTATATCATCGTGATGTTTTACAACCTCAAATGAAATAGTAGTATACACTGTACAAATAGCTTAGTGAATTCTTAATTGCATTTTGATTAGTTGGATACTACAAGATGTACATATTTACCTTTACAATAAAGAACAGATCTGTATCCAGTATATTGTTTCGAAGTCTAGACACTTTCTGTATATGAATGCTTGAATAATTCACTTAATCTATCATCTCTTTTTCTTTTCTTTTCTTTTTTTTTTGGGGGGGGGGGTTTGATATTTCAACCGATGCAGTGCATCTTAAATGCCTAGGACAATGTGTCTTTGAAAAACCCATGATTGTTGACTTTGTAATTGTGAAAATTTTGACAGAGGGGACATGCTTGTTTCAAGTTCAACTGGTTTGAACAGTAAAGACTGCCAATGCTCGACTGAACAAAGCGAGCCCTGAAAAGCTATGAGGGATTTAGCTGAGGGAACAGGCAGCCATACATCTAGAATAAGCCGCGCATGAGCGATTAGATGTAGCGTGTTAAAGCTCACAAAGCGGACGCTTCATAGCCTCTGAATGCAAATTGAAGGGCTTACACCACGAGCCGACGCGGTAAATTAAATTCATGTTGGAACCCGAGGCAAGAAGCGTGATACTGCATGGAGCATGCATACTGTGATGTGCTTTTTTGCTTTGTGCAGATATCTTGTCATGTACAGTGTAGCATGAGAGCTTTGAAGATGATGGGGTTTTTGTTCTTACAATACTATATGTTTTGTTTTGTTTTTTACTTTCTGGTCTTTTTTGTAGGTTTCAGAAAGTATTCTTTCTTTGATGGACAATACTGATTCTTCAAATTGTCATTCCGATCAGAAGATGTCCTTGCCACCGAAAGAATGCCACACTTGCTCATACGATTCTAAACGAGATGTGTGCATTTATCGAATTAGACTTTCCTTCAAAATGGTTCAGTTTTGGAGTCAGGATGATTTTTCTACCTGAGGTGTTGGGATTTGATGAATTTATGAGATGCAACCAGGAGTTGGTCAAATGAGGCCAATTTGCTGCAATTAAGACACTGAAATACTGTAAAAGTGGAAATTTTCATGCATTTCGCGCAACCAGAAACTAGCGCGAAAATAAAAGCACGCAAATATTTTTGCTTGCCATATGTTCCTGTGCGTGATGTCTTGATTCCGCGGAATTAAAAACACGCGAAACTCTTCTTACCCGGCCAAGCGCAAAAAATTAGTGGCGCAAAAATATCCACTTTTACAGTACATGTACCTCAGTATCATTATTCACCATTCATTAATTCTAACATGCACAATTGTACATAACATATTTTGACTGAAAGGTACTGATTACCATTGGGAGCAGTGAATTAAAAAAACGTTTGAGTTATCATATTTGATGCATGTGTGTAGGTAGTTGTATCACAAAACATCCTACCATATTAAAAAAAGAAAATGAAATAAAGCTTAAAATATTAATAAGGAGATATCACTATATTTCTCAATAAACCATAACTGTATTAACAGTTTATTCTATAAACAATTTTATTATAAGTATTGTTCATATTTTGTATATTCAACAATACTTTATAACTTTGATTATACTGATCAGCATGTTTACATTGGTTGTTTCTATCCCTAACTCACATTTTAGAACTATTTTGAAGCACTAAAGCTGGGTTTTTGTTTCATCTGCGAATGGTATAATGCCTTTAAATTCTTTCAAAAGGCAAGGAGAAATTATGTCCAGAACAGTCTTTGTGTCTGAGAGCCAAACAGTTAATGTTTGTATTGGCAATGTGTACTTCTAGATGTCATTGCATACTCAACCCTTGCTATTCTGTGTAAAGATGGAACCTATGAACTGTTTCGCATTTGCAACTAAGACAGACTCTTTCACCCACCAGCTGCTGCAAAATAATTCCAATCATCAAGATACCATATTTTCTTCTACCTTTCTGTTTTTTTTTCCTGCCACTGTGTTACAAAAGCAAGGATTGAATTCATGGTTGGTGTGCAGTATTGTGGTTCATTTCAGGACATAATCTGATTTCCACCTTGGTACATTTCCCCTGATTGTGTAAGATAAGTGCAGCATTATACAGAAAGACTTTTACGTTACAGATAATTCCATGAACTACAACATGCATTATATGCATCACTCCCTCCCATAGTCCTTCACATGTCAACTCTACCAGCTTCATTTTTGAACATTAAACTGACTTTTTTCTCTCTCCAACTGTCTGCTACAAAAGAGAGAATAAAAGACATTTAAAACCAAATTTATGGGAATGTGCGATGATGCAGTGCATGGACCAGTGTGATGGTTGGTTTCAATGTGCTGTCGGCATTCTGTATTACCAGTACCTTCCCCTCAATGGTACAGGGCGAGCGAGCTTTCACATTCGCTGTCTGACACTGGCTTAAGGTGTTCATTGTTTCAGACACAATGTCGGCACCAATACGCGCAATTTGCTCGTAATGCTTCCAGCCGGCAGTACGGCAGTGGTATCGTATAACAAATGACGTCGCAGACTTGTGACACATTTGTGGCGCTTCCAGAAATAATATTTGAAAACAGCGCTGCGTGAGTCACTGGTTAAGTGGTGAAATTGACACACTGCCCATAGTAGGTATGCATACTGAGTAATGATATGGAATGTTGCCCAAATTTCATGACAAATATGGTGTAGTGTACTAGATGCCCTTGTAGTTGTATAGCAGCAAAATGTGATTCACTACCATATGTACAGCACTATGCATACAAGATAAGATGCCTACATGTACATCCAAGACCTCATTGCATAATATGGCATATAATTCACCTTTCAATAATACACATTTTGTAGATTATCTGTAGAGAGGAGGTGTAAACAGGAAAATTTTAAAGTCATTGTTCCATACATTATAAGTCGATAAAAACTTCTGCCTAAAATCATTTAAAACAATCAAAATAGTTCTTGAAAGAGTGTTTGCATGTTTGCTTTTTTGTGTGTGTTTGATGTGGACTAAACTTTAATTAATACATAGTACATTACCATAGAGCCTTCATTTTAATACACTGTATCATCAAAGACTAAACACATGCTTCAAGGTAACCTCTGGGCTGCTACTTTTAGTCAATAAACCACATCAATTCAATTCAATCCACAATAATGTGCCTTGGAAATGTTTCCATAATTTTGCCCTCTTTATAAACTACTTTAAAACATGATATATTCGCGGCATGAATTTTTCGCAAATTGGAGCCGACGGCCTTTTTCGCCACATGAAATTTTCGCTAATGCATACAGTGTAGACAAGAACTTTCGCGTGCATTTTAATTTCGTGAATCTTGGCGCTCGCAAAATTCGTGAAATTAAAATGCATGCAAACATTCCTTGTTTTACAGTATGCATTGTTTCCATTTATCTGAGTCTCAATTAGACAATGGAGACTGTAGTAGGATTGTTCAGAAGAGGCCTCTTTAGTCCTAGGAAAAGATTGTATTATATGTGGGTTGACTTGCAAAAGAAAATAAAATGAATGAAAGTAGATCATATGCTCCCATTGAAGAAGAACTGAAGAGGTCTGGGAAACCTGGCTTAAAATCTCTCAGCTAAACTTGATAGCATAGCATCATAGCTCTAGCTACAATGATTACCCGGCTTAATTGCAGTGTAGCAGCAGGCATTCTTGAATTCTAATTGGACCAGTACCAATCAGGCAAATTCCAGTGCCCCTTCGCAATGTCTAAACCTTTAAAAGAACAAAGCACACAAGAAATATCAAAAACAGTGTTGTTGTTTTTAGTAAGTACCATATTACAGTACCTGGAAAAGTAAACTGTCTGTTGAGTACGCCATACTCTGTATCGATACGCCATACTTTTTAAATAGCCAGTCTAATTTTAAGTTAATCAGGACTTCCCTACAAGTTTACGAGTGGTTAAATTTGCGTACATGGAGTACAGCAATGAATTGTGGAATGTACACATGTACGGCAAATTTATGCTAGTAAGGAACAGAGTTTTGAATGCTGTGAAAGTCATGAATAGCATGTGACTTGCAAAATTCATGAAAGTAAAAAGCATGTGAAACATATGGCATATATATGGTAATATGAGACTACATTGTATTAGCCAGCTCAGTATGACCCTGCCATTATCTTGAAGCACCTTCTACAATTGTCTTGACCCCTTCAAGTCTAAGAGGTCTAAGTTTGGTACCGTATCTTTAAATTCATACTTTCTACTGTTCATATTGTGTCTCATGAGATAGACTAAAATACATTTAGTATATTCTCTTCGATTTGAATATTTGTTGTTCATATCGTCGCTGGAGTGACAAGACCTTGTATCTGAAATTTTGGTTAAAATGACTTTTTTGGATCAATGGTCAAATAATGGGTTAAGTGATGTCCTGTCCAAATCCCAACTATCTTACTCCAAAAATGAAGCCACTATGGCATGTCAAGGGAATGGCTTTCCCATTCGCTCTGATATCGCTTTGGCTGCCACGTTTTTTGGCTCTCCTGAACATTTGACATTTTGTAGATACGAGGTCTTCTCGCCCCAGTGACGATATAATTGTTTGGTTACAGAATTTTTAAAAGCCTCTTAATGTCTACTTATATTTTAATAATTCTTAAATTGGCAACACATTTGACAAGATTAAAGTTCCTGTTTCTCTCTGCAGATTAATGAATTCAACCAGTTTCATCGGATCTTTCTCCCATACAAGACTTGCAGTGATATTCAGCGTTGCCAATTTCATGACTGAGATGAGAATTTCTGCAGCAAAATTCCCCAGAGAATAGATGATTTAAAGGACAAGTTCACCTTCATAAACATAAGGATTGAGAGAATGTAGCAATATTAGTAGAACACATCATTGAAAGTTTGAGGAAAATCAGACAATCCGTTCAAAAGTTATGAATTTTTGAAGTTTTTGTGCAGTACCCGCTGGATGAGAAGACTACTGCAGTGTATGAATAACTTAGATGTCACATGCGTACAACAATATAAGGAAAATATAAAGAGAATTTCACAAAATTCCATCTTTTGAAAAAAGTACACATTCCCCTGACTCGTTACTGACAGATGTTATGGGTAATATTATTCCCCCTGCCTTTAGAAAGAGGCAAGTCAAGTGCACTTTTATTATGCCAAAAAAGTGAAAATATGTTGAATTTTCTTTTACATTTTCTTTATACTGTTGTACGCATATGACTCACAAGCTGTAGTAGTCTCCTCATCCAGCGGTTCCAACACAAAAATTTTAAAAATTCATAACTTTTGCATCGATTGTGCAATTTTCCTCAAACTTTCACTGATGTGTTCTACTAATATTGTTGCATTTTCTCAATCCTTATGTTTATGAAGGTGAACTTGTCCTTTAAAGAGACCGGAAATATTTAACATGCGACTTGTAGTCCTTATGTCAGGGTAGTGTCACCTTCTATATTAATGCTGTGCAGAACCTGCAATTCCTTCCTATCCACAAGGCCATGGTACTTAAAGAGACTGGAGAGTTCGTCTTTTGTGTTGTACTTCCAGTTTCATTTCAGCCGTCCTTTGTTGTCAATTTGCCAGCCTGCTTTATTATAGGAGCTGTTGCAGATGAACATGTTGTCAGAATGATGTAGAGAACCGGGCTCTTCATTTCCAGCGAGTACTTTTGGAGTTTCTCTTGAGGGATCCAGGAATAGTTTCGATTGAGAAACTACAGGAAGTTGAATTTTATATATTGTGCTTTGCATACTGCAACAGTGCATCGATGGTGGGAATCAATGTGTGGATAATGTAAACATCCATCTATATAGGAAAAACAGCCTAGATACCTTTATGAAGCAGTCATTGTGTTAGTTATTTTTACAGACTAGATAATTACTTTTTTCAGGAAATTCTAACCCCTTCTTGCCATTTTCATACAATTATGAACATATTGTCGTATGCATTTTTTAAATTTTTTTTATGATGCATGGACTTGTGGAAGAACAGCCTGTGGCTGAAACAAGTGACCGTGTGGAAATGAAATAAATGAATGAATGAATGAATGAATGCATGGCATGCACAATGTAAATGTGACATATCCACTACAGACAAGTGGCATTGGTAAGGGGTTCTTATAAAAGAGAGACAGGTATACATACATGTGTAACACAGACCTGAAAAAATACTGAACTGTATACAGTTAACTCTGATATGGACAAAGGTAATCCACTACTGTCTAGATTATGTTGTACGTACATGTAGGCCCTCATCACACACAGGCTATTGGTATGGCCAAAAATGGAGAGCTTTGTTTGTCGAATGTTATTCCTTTTCATGGAGACAAAAATCTACAAACTCAAAACTTTTATACTGGTAAAGCACATCCTGATCAAATTACTGGTTGACAGCGTATGTGTGACCAGGCATTTATATTGCCTAACACATAATTTTGCTTATGACCAGTCATTAACAAAGTATAATGACCGGTCATTAGGATTTTTTTATGTTGCGATGGTGACCAGGTAAGATATAATCTTAATCACGAGTGATGAGGGTGACACGTCAAATGAAAAGGATCTTCTTCATCATTTTATTAAACAAACATGGATCACTTTGTTCAGGCATTTAATAGTATAATTACCCACATTTGGTACCTTCGAAACAGTCCAAACGCCCTTGGTTACTGCCTCAGGCATATAGACTGTTCCAAAGATATTGTATCTTGTGTGGGTAATTCTAACTAAAGCAATCACTCATGTGTTATTATTCATATATATAGCTATGGAGCCACTTTCCAATATATATCAATTATATATCAATACATTGTTTCATCCACCAATCTATCTGTATCATCCCTTCCTAGGTTTATATTCCATCATTTTTCTTCTATCAACAAACCTCTCCACTGCCCTTCTTTCTCTTTCATACACAGCCTGATTCTGGCTATCACTACCTGGTCTGTCTCCCACATTTCTCTTTGATTGTTGCTGTAAAGCCGGGATGCTTCCACGATAAACTTCTCCATCAAATGTTGCAGACAAATGTCAGCAGTTGCAGGCAGAAAACCAAGTCTCCCCCCCCCCTCCCACACCAAATCCATCATTCACCATGTCCCCTTCTTTCTCTTTCTCTCCCCCCTTCATTAGCGGTACACATAAACAAGACAATAATCAATTTGATGAGTTCGTGGGATGGGGACTTTCCAGAAAATCTACGACAACAGCGGTTGCGCATCACCTCCGGGATTTATGCATCCTACCGCTCATGTCGCCGCCCCATAAACCCGGGCATTACGAGCTAAGGATAAAAAAAAGGATAGAAAAAAGGACTTGTCCTGATGCATTATGGGTGATAAATGTCTTCTCGCAGAGAAACTGCCAGCTTGACATTTGAGCGGGATGGTAGGAACTGGAAACTAGCATTTCTGTTCCTGTCTGATATTTCTTCCGTTGTCTTGGTAATATGAGAGAGTACTGTCACAACAAATGGTCAATACACTTTCAATACCTGGGATATAGTCTCCTGTATTCAGATTTCATAATCTCATTCGAAGGCAATTGATTTTGTGCACAAATGAATGCTGTGGTACTGCAAAAGTGGATATTTTCGTGCGACTAATTTTTCGCGCTCAGCGGGGTAAGAAGAGTTTCGCGTGTTTTTAATTCCACAGAATCAAGTCATCAACTGCTGGAACATATGGCAAACAAAAATATTTGCGTGCTTTTATTTTCGCGCTTGTTTTGGGTTGCGCGAAATGTGCGAAAATTTTCACTTTTACAGTATCAACAACAGTACTCTCGGATTTAAACTTTTCACTACCCTTCTTCATGCATGAAATTCAATACAAAGCCAGTATACTTCGTAACCCACTTTGTGGGCATACAAATAATGTAGAAGGTCCATTCTGTTGGGAACTACCACAGTATCAAATCTCATTGCATTTGGTCATTTAGCTAATGCTATTATACACAAAAGAAAATCCCAACAATTTGGCAATTAAGAATTATGGTGATTTTTTGCCACCACGATATACACTGGATGTGCATCTGATTAGGTAATCTGCAGCATGTAAATCATGAAAGACTTATACCTCTGCCACTACTAAAACTCTACAAGTACAAATGAAAGCACATAGAATATGGACTGCTTGCAAGTCAGTGTTTTAAGTGGTATTGTCTATAAATGTTTAAACGAATCAATAAATATTTACTCATGACAGAATACGGAAGCGACAGTCTTATTATAACAAAGCAATCACTTGACAGATATGATCAAACTGGCTACTATATTTGGGCATCTCTCTTTCTAAATAACAGCTGTGTTACCATCACATGTCAGTTACCTTTGATGATTCACTTGTTTTCATATTCCAACCTCAATAACAATGAGAGTTCAAATAGTGTTTGCATTCTGCACGCTGCATCAAAATCACTGGAAAAATATGGTAAGAAAAGACATTAAACGAACAAAATAAAGCTGCCAGAATTTCTTACAAATATCACTTCTGTACTCTAGTGATGCTGAATTTTTAGAAAGCTGTAACCTTCTTTAATACTCCTTGCCAAAGTTTGCTCAAAACTACAATAAATCATTAATAGATTATCTTAAACTTGTATACGACATGTGGGATACTGGTTTCCTTCCACAAAGGCAAGTGCATATCCTGGGACATCGGGCACTATGAGACACACAGAGCTTGAGTTTTTGTTGGTGGATGGGAAACTTGGCACAGTATCAGCAAACGAAACAAGACATGCCAAATCATGCATTGCATCATAGTGCAGAAGTTGATCACACAAAGCCTCTAGAGGTAACATCAAATATGTTGGCACAATGCAATGGTCAGATAATCAATGACGATGATCCCATTTCATACTACTTAATATCAGCGACAACTGCCACATTTTCGTGACAAATTTGCTCTCAGCCAATCAGACGCAAGGATTTCAGTAGCTTGTAACAACTATTGCAACTTGTCACTGATAACAAGTTTTATGATTCAAGGCCCACATCTAGAAAGCTCAGAACATAATAAAGCTTACTGGTCTCATCATTTGAAGCTTTCCCGTATGTACCAAGGTATATAATAACAAATATGTGTACCGTGCTATATTTCCCCAAGAAAAAAAAAATTAACTTAAGATAAAATAAAGCAAAACAAAAGCAAAACTACAGTGCTCACACAGGAACACGTATATCTTTGGTGGGTCTGCATTAAAAGCGATTGCTCAATGCAATCACATGTCCTTTTTTGACATAACTGTGACAGTTGAATCCATTTCATATTTTGAGTACTATACCCCTGTGTCATAATTATCAAACAAGCACAACATTGAAAAAAAAAATGCCACACAACAGTCCAGAAATTCTACCATGGCACATACAGCAGTGACCATCACATCACAGGGAAGATATCAACTTTGCATCATTCCATTTTGACTGCGACACAGACAGAAATGACCACTCCAGCTCACAACAGAGCTCAAGTTATGAAGTCCAAGTCTGAGAAATCTTCATTCCGCAGCTGACCATTAAATGATACAAATGATGCACAGGACAGAGTGGATCGGTGAGAATTGGATTTTCACTGATTCACGAAATGCGCATCATTTGTTTTATAAAATGGGCCCGTAAATTCGTGAAATTCAACCTTTTTCCCCACCATGGGTCTGGTACACCTACATTACTGTACAAGGCTTGAGTCATGCGTTCGGATTTTATGAGATGCATGGCTCATGTGGATCAGTGAAAATCAATGCATGATAATTGACCAATCAGACTGCACAGATTCTAAAGCCCATTCTGCAATACAGTATGTTACATACAGTAAAGACTTAAAAAAAAAAACACCCAAAACAATATTGTATATAACCATCTCCTCTGCAAGTGAAGGAAAACCTAGGTCTATAAAATGGTGGATTACGGACGAACTGTATCCGTAACAGCAACAGCATTGCTTCGACTGGAACCTGCCAGAAAAACGCTGAATTCTACAAGACTCTGTACAGTCTCAGCAACAACAAATGCCTATTACAAAATTGTATATCGAATACCAAATCCATGCTCCCATTTCATGCTCTTACTTGTTTGTCTGTCTCCATAGCTGATGGCTTCAGCCAGGGGGTTCCATCCGTGCACATTTTTCGACTTGACAGGTGCCCCATGGGCTAGCAGTAGGTGCATACATTCTGATTTCAAAAGAAAAGTAAACGATAAGAGCATCAATGACATTAACAGGAAATGTAGTAGCAGTATTTATTTCAGGTATGACTGATCAATAAAAACAAGAATAATGATATGTCATCATCATCATTATCATATCATCATCATCATAATCATAATATTTTACTAAGAATAATGATAGTAATATTGCTAATTGGACAACAAAAAAAAAAAAATGCATTAACTTATATATCAGGTGAAATAAGCAGATGCAACTGTGTTTTAAATTGATTAAAACAAATCAATTCACTGTGAATATGAATCCTACTTAGGGGTAAGAGCCATTTTTAAACACTATTAAAGCTGTTGACAGTAATAGTAATGTACAATGTATGACTTCAACATTTAAGAAAAAAAAAAGATATATGATATGTGGTGGCCCGACATTAATTTTTAGTGGCACCGAGCAACTGGGCCACCCCTAATGTCTAGCCCTGTGGAGGGCTGTGCAGTACTGTGACAAAATAAGAAAGGATAGTCAATTTAATATACTTAGATTAAGTCATGCAAACAAATTTTCATGACTATCACAACTCTCTGTCTCATTTTCAGCGAAGATCTGCTGCCATAAATTGCATATTTATATATGCAATTTATGGATATATATGCATATATTGCAATATATGCATATATTGCAATACCGACGTGTTGGCTCAGTGAGTAGAGCGGTTGCCCTCACAATCGGGAGGTCGTGGGTTCAAACCCCGGCCGCATCATACCAAAAGACGTTAAAAGATGGGAGTTGCTGCTACCTTGTTTGCCGTTCAACAGTTGAAAAGGTTAGAGCAACGTTGATCTGGCGCTGCTCAGTGGCTGCCGGCCCACGATCAATTGGGCAAAATGAATTTCCAGTCTTGGACAATAAAATTTGGAGTTTATATCCAAAACAATTATTATTATTATTATTATATTTTTATGTACAATGTAATAACTAGCACAGACATTCAGATATTCATTCCAAATTATATGCAGTCCCTCTTGCACATTAAATGTCACTGATCAGAATATTAAGGGTTACAGTCTAGGAAAATACGGTTCACACTGCTGTAGAATTTAAATCCCCAGGGAAATCAGGGATTATTTTCACCGGTGTGTTAATCAAAATCTCCTTTCTCAGAAAACACATGTAACAAACTGCATATTTCAAACGTAGTACCTACATTAGAGCACTTGCAACATAAAGTTGATCTATCAACCTCCTTTTTAACCCCTACAGGACATACTCATTTTGCTATAACAAACATGCATTTTCCCATTGACACTTGCCTGAGTGTTCTCCGGACTCGTCTTCAATGGGTTAAAAATCTGGGATGTGACCAAGAAGATTGAGGGGCCAATATCTTTATTTTTGTACATTAAGCATGTACAAATACATGTACACTGTAGGTGTTGTAATACTGTAGTTTGTAAGGATATAGATTCAATATAGTCATATTAACACATCAATTTAATTTCAAAACAGAGTGTACTGTGAGTGCAAGTATGTGTTTTCTCACTTACCCTTATGTCCAAGTATAACAGCAAGATGAAGTGGAGTATTTCCTGCACATAAAAGAGAACATTTTAAACACAACCTCAGTTTGTTTTTGCGGGAGGTTTCTCAACTGTGGTCAAAATATCCAACACGGGCACAATTTCGCCACAAGTGCACCTTTGACTACTACGTACATCTTCCCCCTTCTACATTAATTCATACAGACACAAAAAGCATAACTTGATTTTTAACAAATATTCACACAATCAAATTTTTCATATTGAAGACAGGACACATCTCCTTTTTTTCTCTCTTTCTATTTTGTGCAAAATGTCGAGAAATATCTTTACTTAGAAGTAGGTCTCGTAAACTTTACTTTACTTTAATCCATCGATGCTAGTAGGGCTGGGCCTGTTCATCGATCGATCGGTGGTCATTTGAATCAATTTTTCAATTTCTATGGCAAAGATGGTTAAGTTTAGCCAAAGAAGAAGAAAAATAGCATTAGCAATAGAATTCTCTATCATTCTAATACTCATGCACATGATTATAAATACAGCATAATCCATCACTGTGGAGTGTTATACATGTAGGCCTACATGTACCAGTCTCTTTGTTCATAACCGGCATCACTGATACCAGGGTAGATAATAATTGATTTCTGATGTTGAATTTTGCCATGATTTTAAATGTTAGAGGTGGTTGTGTTGTCAGAGAGAGTGACATGTGTGAATTTGTAGGTCTGGAAATCTGTTAAATTCAGCCTTTTTTTGGAAGCATCATATTTTTCATGATGAAAATCCTGCCTTTTTAATGTGCAAAGGTTTATATAGGTGGATTATTTTTACATCTGGACCCACATGAACTGTGATATTTTAAGGTGAATTTTTTGGTATGTGCTGTGAGGGAATACAAATCTTCACAGAGGTCCCACCTACTTCATCCTGCGTATGGAACTGCATGTCTTCATAGTATGCTGAGCTGCCAACCCAGAGTGAACAAGTGGATCTACACATCAAGTTTAAGTTCCTACCAGCAAGCATCAAGAACAAGATATCATCCCCCATGGCTCTCAGATGTGTTCAAGCAATGTTGATTTTCTTCTCCTGTACCCGGTGGTGATGTATTTTTGCTGCTTCTACCATTCTTTCTTATTATTACTCCAGTGGTGAACCAGATATTGCATAATTTGTACAACATGGAGGTAAAGAGGTCACATCCCCTCTTTTTTGCATTGTTCAGTGCATTTTATGTGCTCCATATGGTGAGCAATGGCTGTTGTAACACCTGTATGCAAGCAACTTCATTCAGAATGTCAAATATTGACAGCTCTTCAGCTATCTACATGACTGTGCACCAAAGACCAAAGATTCTTCATACAAACCTGAGCTTTCTTGCTTTCCGCTCAACATCAATGAGTCATCTTGCCATTCTTCTACTTCTTGGTGGCCAAGTGGAAACAAATCCTGGCCCTTCTACAGTGCAAGAGTATCCATGTACTGTTTGTGGTAACGAGGTATGTGAAACTGATCAAGCAATTCTATGTGATGTCTGTGACCAATGGTGTCACATTACTTGTGTTGGGATCTCTTCACACTCCTATCAACGCCTTGTAAATCAGTCAAAAAGTTTTGCATGGAGCTGTTTCCAGTGTGGCTCCATGAACGTCACGCCATGTATATCATTACAAGGATTTGATCTCTCCGATGAAAATGTGTTCTCCCCCCTGCGTGATCTGGATCAAGATGCAGCTGATGTTTCCAACACCCAGTCTAACTTCCCATTGACTTCCACGCCCAAAGGTAGTCCAAACAGGAAAACCTCCACCCCTAAGCCATGCTTTTCATCCCCAAGACCTTCACGTCCTGCCAAAATCAAGAGAAAGGTCTTGAAAGCGATGGCGTTGAACTGTAACGGTCTTAAGGGGAGCTCAAAAAGAGCTAACTTTCTAGCAGCCATTACACACCATGCACCTGATATCATCTTGGGATGTGAATCTAAGATTAATGAAGATATTTCTTCTTACTCAATCTTCCCCGATGACTACATAGTTTTCCGAAAGGACAGAAACCAGCATGGTGGTGGTGTTTTCATTGCTATCAAAAACTCAATTACAGCCAGTGGATGTCCTCAATTTACTACTAACTGTGAATCCCAATGGTGTTCTATAGAGATGGAAGGTTCAAAACCACTCATCTTTGGTTGCTATTACTGCCCACCAAACAATCGTCCGGCTAGTGTTGATGGCCTTGCTGAGTCCCTGTCCTTACTGATGAGCAGTTGTCGTAAACACCCAAATGTCATCATAGCTGGGGATTTCAACCATCCAGACATAAACTGGGACACGCAGTCTACAACAAATCCTGCTACTGCTGCTACGCATCAGAAGTTATTGGATGTACTACTGAGTAATTCCTTGTTTCAGATGGTGAAAGATGTTACTCGCCCTTCTTCAGGGAACACCCTCGATCTGATAGTCACGTCTAACCCCGCTCTTATTGATGATGTTAAAGTACACCCTGGCATCTCGGACCATCACATCCTGACATTCAACATCTCATCTAGGCCAAAGTACCAATCAAAACCTCCAAGAAAAATCCACCTTTTCAACAAAGTTGACCTTGACGAACTCAAGCAAGCTGCTGCAGAATTTTCAACTCACTTCCTTCAGTCTGACCCTGAAAACAGAGATGTGGAAACAAACTGGACAATCATCGCAAACTTCCTGACGAGATGTCTGACGGAACTCGTGCCATCGAAGATGACCAAAGGTAAGCGACATCTACCATGGATCACCCCAGCAATTAAACGGCAGATGAGAAAGAGGGACCGCCTCTTCAAGAGTGCCCTTCGTCAGAATAGTACAGCCACATGGGGGAAGTTCCGAGAGTTTAGAAATCAAGTGGCAAAAACTGTGCACAAGGCCCACCGTGACTATGTAAATGACATAATCGGGACCAGTCTGGCAGACAACCCCAAAGCTTTTTGGTCATACGTCAAAAGCTGCAGATCTGAGCACATCGGAATACCATCTCTTCGTACTACATCCAAGTTGTGTGCCACAGCTACTGAAAAAGCAGAGGCTTTGAACGATTATTTTCATGAGATGTTTTCAAGTGAAAATACTGAACAGAACCCATCTAAAGGCCACTCTGATTATGCATCGATAGGTCACCTGCACTTTCACAGGACTGGAGTGGAGAAGCAACTAAAGCAATTAAACCCCTCCAAGGCCAGCGGGCCAGACGAGATCCCACCCAGACTCCTGCAGCTTATTGCACATGAGATAGCCCCAGCTCTGTCATTCCTATACCAACAGAGCTACAATGATGGTATAGTTCCATCACAATGGAGACAGGCCCTCGTAGCTCCTGTACACAAGTCTGGTGACAAGAGCGAGACCTCAAACTACCGGCCTATTTCACTAACCTGCATTTGTTGCAAGGTAATGGAACATATTGTCCTTAGCCAAGTTTCAAAGCATCTTGCATCCTGTAACATCCTCTCAGATGCACAGCATGGCTTCCGCCGAGGACTCTCCACCACCACTCAGCTCACATCTACACTACATGACTGGTCCTCCACCATCCAGAAGCGTAGCCAGGTTGATGCTGTTTTCTTGGATTTCCAGAAGGCCTTCGATCGGGTGCCCCATCAACGTCTGTGTACCAAGCTTCGCTATTATGGCATAACGGGGGACACACTAAACTGGATTATGTCATTTCTCACCAACAGACAGCAAGCTGTGGTTGTTGATGGTTCCAAGTCCACATGGAAGAATGTTACGTCTGGAGTGCCCCAAGGCTCAGTACTAGGACCAACTCTTTTTCTCCTCTTCATAAATGACATACAAGATAATATCCAGTCTAATATCCGCCTCTTTGCTGATGACTGTGTCATTTACAGAGAAATAAATGCAATCTCAGACCATCACATACTACAACAAGACCTCCTGCAATTATCCACGTGGTCTTCAACTTGGCTTATGAGCTTCAATGTGAAGAAATGTGCCGTCCTATCTATCACCCGGAAACGTAATCCCTCCGTTTTCCAGCATCATCTCCACAATGTCCATATACCTAAGGCACAGGAATACAAGTACCTGGGAGTGACAATCACTCATGACTTGAGCTGGAACAAACATTGCCAGAACATCAGACACAGAGCAAGCAAGACATTAGGGCTTCTCCGCAGAACATTATCCCCATGCACGAAGGAAGTAAAGGCCAGAGCCTATACCGCACTTGTCCGGCCCCAACTAGAATATGCATCAGAGGCCTGGAACCCACACACAGCTACAATGGTAAACTCTCTTGAGCAGGTGCAGAAAACTGCTGCTCGGTTTGTACATGGAGACTACAGGTATTCAACATCTTCCTCAACGCTGGTCTCGGCTCTTGGTTGGGATAGTCTCCACACACGACGCCTCCTTGCACAGTGCACCCTCTTTCATAAGATACACTACTGTCAACTTCTACGTTTACCACATGTGATTTTCCCAGCTACCTACATAGGAAGGCATGATCATAAGCTCAAGTACATAATCCCAATCGCGACCATAGATGTGTTTAAATTTTCCTTTTTTCCCCGAGCTGTTAGAACCTGGAACCATCTGCCAGGACCTGTGGTCACAATTACCAACCCATTAACATTCAGAGAGGCTGCCCTTCCAGTCATCCGAGTGATGCAGCCTCCTGTTGGGTCACACATGCTCTAAGAAAAGATGCATGTTTTTTTTACTAGCACTATGCACCGTCACTTTTATTGTACATTAGTGACATTTAAAATCATCCTGTTCACCATGTCACCTCTCACTGACGCACGACACTTCTACCATCCCGGGATAGTTTCAAGGAACTGCTGAAAGGGATTACTACTTCAAGGTTCAAGGTACTTTGATTTCGATTTAGTGTCAAGAGATTTTTATGGTTTTCGTTGCCTTTGGTAGCCTCAGTTGTGTCGATGATTCCCTTGTTTCTACCTAAATCCCGCACCAAGGTTAGACCTCCATGCCAACATTTTACCACGCGCAAAAGCATAGGTTTCTACATGTAGCTGGTGGTAGAATTTTGGACAGGGTTCTGGTACAATTATGGGCTGCTTGTTTTAATAACTTTTAATTTGAATTTCTTCCATCATCATTTCATATCATTTGGACAGTTTCTATATGTAGTCATCATCCCACAGCATGCAGACAGATTCTTTTAAGTCTGGAGGTAGATCCTTTTCATGCTCAGTCAAAATCTCTCAGTCTTTACTCTTACACTAACTGCATGAAATTGAATTATCAAAATGACAGCTACATCATTTACACATTTAGGATTTGATTTGAAATGCAGATCTTGAATGAGTGCTCATCACATGCCAGTTCATCAATGCTTTGACCAATGACAGCAAATTCCATGGTCTGATCAGTGATGTTTGTATAAGCTGTTCTTTTTGCGAGGGTTTAATTTTCGCGAATTTCGCAAATCACATTTGGATCGCGAATTTAACAACACGCGAAAATGTCTCAATTCGCTTTGTTAATAATAATAGTGCACTAACGTAAGCATCGGCGTCGATTCGCGAAAACAACATCTCACGAAAATATCTATGACCTCGTCATTTGCGAAAATATTTGTACGCGAAAATAACAGCGTATACAGGAGTGTTAGATATTACTGTCATGTTTGAAATTGGAGTGGAAAGTTATCTCTCCGGTGAGTTGTGGAATAATCAGGCCAGGGATTACAGAACTTCTGAAGACTAACATAGCAGGTCTAGTCTTTAGGACTTTGTATTTGTAATAAAGCCTAATCAGCTGATTGGGATTACAAAATTGCAATTGTGAAACATAAGCTAGTCACATTACAGTGAGCGAGCTGTAGTTGAATTGGGGCATCCCGTCAGAGTTCAGCGGTGCTGCTGAAAATTTCCCCGTATACCTCATGCACACACACACAAGCCTTCACTCGCTCTGAATCTACAGCCAGTCAAGCAGTCAAGTCGAGCCAGTCGAGAGCCGTACAGTGCAATGGAATACCCACGGTTCACTTACCGTGGACGTCTTTCTGTGCGATATCGTATTTGTGAGACCGGAGCACAGCGGAAAGTTGCTTCAAGTCATCGTGAAAGACGCATTTGTGGAGCGGGAACGAGGTGTTGGTGGTCATGGTAGATGGAATACGATCATACTATTCCTTGAAGACGTTGATAAATATTTCAGTCGATATCTACATCCATTTACTTGCGGGAAAAATCTCTCACAACATGAAACCTTATTACGACAACCCCTGTGTTGCTGCCGTTCATGCATCGGATTCTAACCATAGCATTTCGCTGTATACATATGTACTGTATACGTACAGTGCAGTACCTGAGTGTGTATTGCCAATATCGTATTTACATTTGCACCGCGCCTGCGCGTAAACTTAAAAGTGCAGTGAACTCCAGACCTTTAAACCCGTTTTAGGGAAAATCCCACAACACGCACTGACAAGATCACCTCTCATTAATATAAATATCAATGGAATTTAAAAAAAGCCACTGAAAATTTTTGTCTTCCTGGGTTAATTCGGTAGACAAGGCAACCTTTCCATACAAGTTTACGTTAGTCAATCAAGGCTTCAGGGATGTGCTTTTAGGATACTCTTAATTACCTTTTAGAAGATTGATATCCAGGCGGGAGCTTTCTATTAAAGTAATCGTTATATTACCTTCAGTGACGTCATGTGGGGGCAATATGATTCTAGAATTTGACTAGCTGCAGACAGGGCTAGATTGAATTGATGTGTATTATGTAGACCATAATGACATAACAAATATTGTCTCTTGAGTCGTAATAATCGTATGAGTTGACAGTCTTTTGGGATTTATTTTCCCCTCCTCAATATCAGTATCTTCCCTCGCTGCAGGCCTCGGGAAAATGTTATCTGTCGGGAAAAATATAACTCCAGCAGGAATGTTAGGTGTTATAATTACACATCTAAAAATCCTGTTTTTGTATGATACACAAAAGAAAAAATATCAATCAATAAGACCGTGTTGCAATGTTTGAATGTCATGTATATACCTGTAAGGCCCATCAAAATCAGCTCTACCCACATGTTATGTGGGAACAATACCAAATTATCATGGATGATACATGATAATAGTAGAAGTAACAGTAGTAATGATAATGATAACAATAAAGATAATGATAAAGAGTTTGAATGCAAAAAAAAAGATGAATGGCATTTTCAAAGTTTTTTACCAAAGTAAGGTCATCATCGAATTAGAGAAAAATAAATTCTTTTCAAAAATGCCGCTCTCATAATCATTTTTTTTCAATCATTCAACAAGAACTGATTTTGAAAATACTATTAGAATTATCATATGTATTTTAATTGTCTTCTTTGTTTTATTTTGCGGATCTAATCTCAATATCTCAAATTAATAATAGAAATGTGTATATCTGTTTTAAGAATTTAAGCCCTTAAAATGTTCTCATTTGCGAGGATTTATCAGTGTTAACCCTGCCCTTCGAGAGAGCCCTGCTAGTATAGTTACCCTGGATCACCAGGTACCTATTTTACCACCCAGTGAGACATTGTGGGTCAGACTGATATATTATGCAAAAAGAATCATATCTCACCATATCTGATTGTATCACCTACTCTTCTGTAAATAGTCAGAATTCTTTGCTTGAAAATGAGATCGTTAAATCTAGAAATAGCTTTGACATCCTATTCTAAGATGAATTTATGAAATGATTTTTTTAATGAAGATAAGATATTCTGATAGAAAAAATATTACTCACTTAATAAAATTGATACAACCTAATTTGTATACACAAGCAATCTGCTAATACCCTATTTTGTGACAACAGGCATGATTCGATGTTGATGAAATTAAGAGAGAGTGAGAGAGAGAGAGAGGGAGAGAGAGCACAAGAATAGAAGACGGAAGAAGCGAATAAAAAGAAAGACAAGAAGCAGATGAAGAGCGGAGGGATCACAGGGGCAGGACTACTGTATGTAGTGGATAAACTGATATCAAAGATCCTACTAGGATCTTTGCTGATATGGGAAAGCAGAAGAAAGAATGAGAGGATGAGGTAGAGGTGGACGTGGAAATAGATAAGATGAGAACGTCAGTGATGAGAGAGGGTAAGGTGAAAAGGATCTGAAAATAAATATGTTTGCAGAGAGAGACATTTTCCAAAGTTGTGTTGATATTATCATCACTATCATCACCACTACCACCAACACCACCACTACTATACAGCTACTCATCTCTAGAGGGCGCAATATTATTGTGGGCGTATACAATTCACAAACACATACAGCACATGGGGTGGAGCAACACAACGCGAACTGAAAAGAACGATCAAGACCGCGGTGCTTGAATGTGCGTTCATGCCATCTTTTCATTTCGATTCATCATTTTTTTACGTGTCTTCACAGACCATAGCTGATTATAAGCTGTCTCAAAATATCACAAACTATCACGTTGCATGAGAAATCCAGCGCCATCATAATGGATTCAGACAGTGCCAGTGCCAGTAGCAGCGAAAACTCCTCGTACTTCGTCGGGGTGGATGTGGGCACATCGAGCGTCCGAGCCGCGCTAGTGAGCGACCAAGGTGATGTAGTGAGCGTGGCTGTTGAGCCGATTCAGATATGGAATCCTTCGTCTGGATTCTACGAACAGTCATCTCAAGATATCTGGAAAGCATGCTGCACTACAGTCAGGGTATGCCAAAACTCTGCTCAGCCGGAATGCTGGAATGAATTTATGAACATTTACAACAGTTCTAATATCAAATCATGATATCAATTGTGCTACAATAGTACAAGTGAAGAACTTGTTCGCAAAAACCGATAAAATTTAAGTCCATTTTTGAAGATTTTGAAGTACGGTCTCTGTCATAAAGTACAAAAAAATACTTTTTAAATGATATATTGGTCGCTACATATAAAGGTACATTTTTGAAGTTATTATGATCAAAAGAAGCAAAAATTTTCTTATTATTCTCTTTATTTTTTTTGACCTTAAATCGCAAATATCTCCATTTGGCAAATATGGACTTATCGGTTTTTGCAAACAAACTCTTCAAGTGTACGTGCTACTGTAAATTTCTTCTTTCTTTTTCTTATAGGACAGTCCACCAGCTGGCACTGGTGTATTTTTATGAAGCCCCTTAATTTTCATACTGTTTGGCAGGTCTTGTGTGGTGCATGAACAGTGCCATCTAAAAATCTATAACCATGATGACTATGGAATAAAGTAATTATATTAATAACTAACTGATGTTAGACATGCAACTGGCAAATATTAATATTATTTCATGATTTGATAAATCAAATATGTATATGCTGCTTTGCCTTTGGCAATGATGCAAATGGTGTACTGCCCACTGGTATCTACAATAGAAACTAGACACAGTTAGACCTCCTCCACCTCTTTAGCACTTTACCGCAGCCCAAGTGCGAAGTGGTACATTAATCCCCCTTTGATTATTGATCCGACTATGTAGGTCAATTGAATTATTTCATCAAAGACCATACAGAGTGAGACAGGTATGTCTGACTGCATCTGCCCTACCCTCATATCTCTGATGACTATAAAACTAAGCAATATGTACAGTATATGAATAGGATTTTTTGGGGAAAATGACTATCTATCCTCGGGTTGATGCTTTTGTCACAGAAATGACAATTCTATTGTGCTTCTTTTCATTTACAGGCTGTAACATCTAAACACAAGGACCTGGTGAAGGGGATTGGTTTTGATGCCACATGCTCCCTTGTTGTACTCGACAAAGCCGACCAACCACTGTCAGTCAGCCAATCAGGTAGCAGTGACAAGAATTTGAAGAGACACAACAACAACAACAACAACAACAACAACAAGAAATGTTATGCTTTGATTTTTCAATTGAGTATTGAATATGAAGACATTTTGCTATTCTGTGTACATGATGTAGAAAATACATTTTCAAGTGATTGCAGATTAATCTGATTGTTACAGACTAGTATTTCTGGCATCAACACTTTCATGCTATGGATTCATTTTGACATCAAGTGAAACAGGAATTTACAAGGAATGTGTTGTCAGTAACACAAATATTCAAAATGTTCTGTGAGCATATTTGTGTGTGTGGTTTTTTTGTTCAATGTGTGATACAATCATATGATCACAATAGAATTAAAGTGTAATGCTGAATGTGCTGTCCTATTGTGTATGCCATTTTATTCATCAGCAATTCATTTTGTGACTGAGACCATTCCAAATTTATGTCATAAAAAGCAAGATATAATATTGTAATGAGGGAGGTTTCTCAGTAAATTTTACCCCAAGTTAACAAATGTTGAACCTGACAGATAAACCTTGTTCTGAAAGTTTAGTTCATACCCCTTAGTCACGATTGGCATAATCCAGACTTAATGCACCCTGAATGTCATTTTTGTATGTTTCTCCCCTGCTCCTCTCTCCCTCTGCCTTCCTCTCAATCCTCCATGGTTTGTGTTCTCTTTGGTGTAATATTAATCATCCAGGAGACTGCGAAAGGAATGTTATCATGTGGATGGACCACCGCGCTGCATGTCAGGCAAGACGGATAAATGAGAAGGGGCACCAGTCTCTAAGGTTTACAGGTGGAGAGATCTCACTTGAGATGGAACCACCAAAGTTACTTTGGCTGAAAGAGGTTTGTACACCATGCAGCGAGCATGACAGAACAGAAGGCTGTCATTTGTTGTTGTTGTTTTTTGAAATCCACAAGATGTTAAGAGGCAAGTCAGTTTCACCTATGGTTGTCTTTTTGAGCTGATTTTGACATTTGCTCGCTTGCTTTACAGTGACAGTAGATGTCATATACCAGGCATATGACAGCACAGTTAAATAAATGACATTAAAAAAAAAATGTGGTATATGAGATTACAAAGGGTGAAGCTTTAGCAATATAGTACACTGCCTGCAGAATTGTTGCCACTGATTGACAAATTGCAGAATTGGATTGCAGAAATGGATGCATGCAGAAATGTTTGACTATGTTTGAGTTTTTGATGTTTAAAGAAGAAAAAGACCTTTCCTTGAGCAGTGCAGTGAGAAAGAAAAAAAAATGTTTGCTTTTAATTTTATATTTGTCTTATTTTAAGTTTACCTTGAATTTCAGATTCACCCTAGCAGATATAATATGTAGTCTTTGTTAGTTCTCAGTTTTTGGCAATAGTGCAGCTACCACCATGCCCGGCCACCAATACAGTGCACTGAAACTATTAGGCACACCCATGTTTTGTTTGTTTGTTCATTTGTTTGTTTGTTGTTGTTTTTTTGACAGCTGTTACTAGCTCATGTGTCATTCATAATGTTTCTCTTCCACCCATGCCACTTTCTCTCCCCCCCCCCCCCCCAACCCTGATGCAGAACCTTAAAGAGGCATGTTGGGAGAAAGCTGGATCCTTTCTTGATCTGGCGGACTTTTTGACATGGAGGGCAACAGGATCCAAGTCAAGGTACATTGTACAGGAATTTAGTCTAATTTTCCACTGGGATATTTATTATTCTGCATCAAACATATATTCATCTAAACACATAATACATCATAATATTTCAAATAAAATACTTTGAAAAACAGAAAATGAAATATCGTGGCTCAGACCAGACACCATTTTTTCTGAAACACTTGCAACTTATTATTATTTCTTGCAATAATTGTTTCCTTATAGTATTCCCATATACTATCTAAAATCTTAGTCGTAGTCTCAATCTTAGTCTAAAATGCTTGAACTGTGATGTTATATAATTTGCCAGTTGTTTGTCCACTACATAAATGCACAAATTGGCACTGTGTGATGAAGGGCTGTCTCCGAGCTTGTTACAGCATCGAATGGATAGCACCCACAGCTCTACAGTGCAGTGTTTACCCTTATGAATATCCCATACTCCTTTATGTACATAAATAAGTACAGATTATACCACATATACAGTGTAGAGACCATGGAATAGTTGGAAATTTCAAGAAAGCTAGTCCTCCCCTTAGATGCTGTGGACATAGCACAAATGTAGTGCACCATAGCACCTGAGCTGATGCATTTAAGTCTTCTTTCAAATACTGTTGTTATGACATGAGATAATTCATGCAATTGTAATAAATGGCACATCAAAGTCCCTTGATGGTAGCTTGATGATCAAGTTGATCACTTCCCCTGCCTTGAAGACTGATTATTTTTTATTAGGATTTTTAGGTGATGCAGGGAGTCAATAGAGGTTCTACAACACAAAATTTACAGTTTGTCAGTATCAAAAACCTGCAACGTGATAGAAAAAAAGAGAAGAAAAGAAATCAAGCTGCTCTTATACTCTGCAGCTGTGATGATTGTTTACGTTTGGTCTCTGGACATACTAAAAAAATATGTTGGGTGATGTCTGTGAAACTTTTCGATAATTCTGACAGTAAGACTTTTTAACACTCCACCCTGTTGGAATGTTAGGTTTTCACACTTTATACCAAAGAAAAATGCAATTATTTGAGCTGAGCTCTTAGGTCAAAATCATATGACGTGTTTGTGAATCTGCTGGCATTTTCTTTCCTCCACATGTCATCCATCTGTATTGTCCTGAAACTGAACCCTGAAAATGCACCACCATGCTTTATTTACCTTCCACAGACTTTCACTGTTCATACAATTCTACCAAATGCATTGGTCGCTTCTGTGCTCAATGGTATTATGTGATGCAAATGTGATGCAAATAATTTCTCAATTATTGTACAAACATACATTTTCACATTTTGATTTGATTTGACTTGATTTGATTTGATTTGATTTGATTTGATTTGTTCTCTGTATGCCAGTTTTTTCAAATACATCAACTTTCTGCAATTTCATTAACATAGTACAAAATAATGGTAGTATACTTTCAACAATTATCATCATTTTCATCAATTATTCAATACATCTGTAATATAATTACATGAGTTACATCTTAATATGCATACAGAACAATTGCCAAGAATAAGCACAAAGTTTGACTGTTTGGCAACCGATAACGAATAACATTACACATGCATTTTAATTTCACAAATTTCGTGAGAGCCAAGATTTGTGAAATTGAGATGCACACGAAAGTTCTTGTCTACACAACATGCAATTAAATACCAGTGGCAATTTGCAAAAATTTCATGCTGTGAAGAAGGCAGTGGGCTCCAATTATCTTGCTTACTTTCCAGGTCACTCTGTACTTTGGTGTGTAAGTGGCTGTTCCAAGCTAATGAGGATGGCATGAGAGAGTGGGAGAAGTCCTTCTTCACTGCCTTTGGCTTGGAGGAGCTGTTAGAGGAAGATTGTCAAAAGATAGGTAAGCTCAATCGTCTTCAGAATCCCTGCACATGAAAGTCTTGTCCTGTTCGATTTGCTGTTGCTGGAATGATTGTTAGCAGAAGTGGGCATTGTCACTACTGAAAAAGTCATGACTACTTTTGCATGATGAAATTTTTGCAATGAGTGGCTCAAATATTTACAGGCTCTTAAATTTGTGCTGCACAATTGGCTACACGTATATTTTCTACCAATTCTCACATGAAAATAAAAAATTGTCTTGACATTTCCATGCAGGAAATGTGATACACATTTAAATACTACTTTACTGCACAACTTCATACTGTTTTGCACCATAGATTTAATGATGATAATCTTGGGACCTAAAATTTTATGTTGGTGTAATGAAATAATTTAATCATGTTCAGAGTAACAGGAGCGCCTTGTATTTTTCCTCGGGACTCAATTGGGTAGCATAACAGAAATCACAGTTACTAATAGATCAATTCAATATTATATTTTTCTTACCAGTTTCTACACAACACGTATTGGTTTTAAGTTTAGTCATTCAGTGAAATAAATCCATTGCATTATAATTGCAAGATGAAACATTAGTTCTTTAAGCCATAGGCTATTTTATATATATTGACAGGGAGGCATTTTCCCCCCTGTACTTGTCTCTAGGCAACCGCATCCAGTACCCTGGAGAGCCTGTTGGGAGTGGTCTAACGGCTGAGGCTGCGAGGGAACTTGGTCTCTCAGAGGGCCTGCCTGTTGGGACTGGAATCATTGATGCCTATGCTGGTGGAATAGGTAATTTCATTTCATTTCATTTATTTATTGTCCGTGAAATG
The DNA here is from genome assembly GCF_040938485.1 of Diadema antillarum. Lineage (NCBI taxonomy): Eukaryota > Metazoa > Echinodermata > Echinoidea > Diadematoida > Diadematidae > Diadema > Diadema antillarum. The sequence goes on along the minus strand of NW_027270992.1, from coordinate 1,827,700 downwards.
GAAACTCTTCATGAATCAAGTGGCATACGCAATTACACATACATAGAGCACTCATTTCAAAATGAAACACAAAAGATAGCTAGAGAAGCACTGAGAGCACAGACCTCCGCCAAGTAGCTCATTTCCACCACTGATCTTGTATTTCCATAGAGATCAGTGATTTCCACCCATACATGATTATGCATGCTGAAAATCGCCTGATTTCCCAATATAGAAACCTTTTGTTATGTCATCAATGCCAGCTGCATGACACGCCTCGCCCTGGACCAGAAAGTAGAGCACGCACTTTAGTGCACATATGAAAACTTTAAAAACATGCAGCTTCAACTCCCAATTTCATTGGCCCTACCAGCCAAAATATTGAAAATCCTTCATAAAATCCATAAAAATTCCTGGATCACTACCAAAATTCAATCTTCTGTTACCTGTCTTACTCAACCTTCCCTATAAGTTTTATCCAAATCCGGTAACAACTTTTTGAGTTATTTTGCACATGGACAAACAAACAAGCAAACCAGCAAACCAACGGTAATGAAAACATACCCTCCTCCCGTGGCGGAGGTAATCAAACACCCAGAATGACACAAGATGAGGGAGATGTGATTCTACAGTGTTTGAGATGGTCAGAAACTCCTTCCCGTATTCAGTCCACATGTTGATCGTTTTAAGAACGGTTCAGTTTATTGGGCCATGAACTCAGAATTGAGCACAGCACAATGCTGAAGAAGTTTTAATACTATGGTTTCAGAATTGCAGATATCGGGACAGAGGCATTGTGTTATACTATGTGAATCACCAGGTTTTTTTTCACTGCTTATTTTATTCTGAACTTAAAATAAAAACTCTGAATGAAAAAGGAATTTAATTTTTGCTCACCAAGCAGCTATGGGTTTGTAGGTTGAAGCATTGATGTGTAAGAAGGTGCTAATAGAAAACGTGATAGTTTATTTCTATTTTTATTTTTATTGAATGAAAGATATGTAATAAACTTAACCCAGTGAGGACGAGTCCCGAGTATACTCGGGACTGTGTCTGTGGAAAATGCGTGTTGTAGCAATATCAGCTCGTCCTCAATGGGTTAAAGAAGCACTCTCCTCAATATCTCTACCTTGAATAGTAATTTTCAGATCAGAATTCTGATTTAATGTTGATAAACATATCACATATCTTTTTATGCCTCCGCCACGTAGTGGTGCCGGAGGCATTATGTTTTCGGGTTGTCCGTCCGTCCGTCTGTACGTCCGTACGTCCGTACGTACAAATTGTACGTCCGTACGTACGTCCGTCCGCTTTCGTTTACGCGATAACTTGAGTAATATTTACTGGAATTTTACCAAACTTGGTCCAAGTATGAAGTATGATGGGGCAATGATTTGATTAGATTTTAGGTTAAATCGGCAAAAGGTCAAAGGTCAAAGGTCAAGGTCAAATCATGAAATTTATCCGTTTACGCGATAACTCAAGACTGTATGGAGCAAATTTTACCAAACTTTGTTGGAGGATGATGTATGATGGGACAATTACTTGATTAGTTTTTCAGTGAAATCGGACAGAGGTCAAAGGTCAAAGATCAAGGTCAAATCCTAAAATTTATCTGTTTACGTGATAACTCAAAACTGGATAAAGCAGCTTTCACCAAACTTGGTCCAAGGATGATGTATGATGGGACAATTAGTTGAGTAGATTTTAGTGACATTGACAAGAGGTCAAAGGTCAAAAGGTCAAGGTCAAATGCTAAAAATGTTGCTATTTCCCCCATATCTATGCAATGCCCGCAGTTATTTTCTTGAAACTTAGTGTAGACATGTACTACTGCATAAAGATTCTCCAGAGAGAGTTTCATGTCGTAAGGTCAAAGGTCAAAAGGTCAAAGGTTAGGTGAAAATGTTGCAATATCACATTTCTCACAAATGGTTCAATGTACATGTATCTTCATGGAACTTGGTACATATGCATGTACTGACTGGCAGGGATTATCTAGGGAATTTAGGGGTCATGGGTCAATAGTCAGGGGTCAAAGGTCAAGGTCAACTCCTCAAAATGTTACTATTTCCCTCATATATGCAATAATTGCATTATTAGTTTTAAAATTTAATATATGTACATGTATTACTTAATGGAGATTCTCTTGGAAGTTTCCAGCCAGAAGGTCAAAGGTCAAAGGTTAAGGGTCACAGGTTAGGTTTAAATGAAAAAAAAAGATATATTTTGTACTGTAATTACACTCTTTCTTCATACCTTGAAAATTATACTCAATGCATAAACTTATAATAAGGTCGGTCAGAAGTCAAGTAAAAATTTTCAATTTCCCAAATATGTGTACCTGTACTCTTAAATAGACAATTATAGCAAACCCAGTTCGTGGAAAGTGAACATTCAAGATATTTCTGATAAACCTGTTGTTTCGATATTTTGCCAGTTATGTGAAACTGTCATCACACATTGTGAAGACATTGTACTATACACCTATTGGGAGAATCATGCATTATGGTGGAGGCATCAGTCGCCGTAGCGACATTTCTAGTTCTATATAAGCTCATCTTGGTTGAGGGCTCATATTAATATATTGAATGTTAAGCATCATAGTCTGTTCCTACAGTGCCCTTATATACTGTTAGTAGCAGCTGTCCACTCACTGTCATTCCTCATATTTTGCTGTCCTTCATTTCAGAAGGAATGTTTAGACAGAGAGTTCAGTTTTCTGAAAGAAGCCCAGTGCCTATTAACCCTTTATAGGTCCAGGCACTTAGCTTAAAGGATAAGTCCACCTTCATATACATAAGGATTGAGAGAATGCAGCAATATTAGTATAACACATCAGTGAAAGTTTGAGGAAAATCGGACAATCCGTTCAAAGTTATGAATTTTTGAAGTATCTGCGCAGTCACTGCTGGATGAGAAGACTACTACAGTGTATGATGTCACATGCGTACAACTATATAAGGAAAATAAAAAGAGAATTTCACAAAACTTTGCTTTTTGAATAAACTGCACATTTCTTCAACTTGTTACTGACGTATGTTAAGGGTTATATTATTCCCCCTGCCTTCTGAAAGAGAGAAGTCGAGTGTTCTTTTGTTATGCGAGAAAAATGGAAATATGTTGAATTTTCTTTATTCTTTCTTTATCTCGTTGTACACATGTGACATCACAAGCTATAGTAGTCTTTTCATCCAGCCATGACTGAGCAGAAACTTCAAAAATTCATAACTTTTGAACGGATTGTCCTATTTTCATCAAACTCTCACTGATGTGTTCTACTAATATTGCTGCATTCACTCAACCCACATGTCTATGAAGGTGAACTTGTCCTTTAACTTTCCAAGGTTTTCCGTCAGCATTTAGTACAGTAACCCATCTAAAGTTGATATACATCTAGTTGTGAAGTTATCAAGCCTACTCTGGTATATCGCTGTGGCCTAGTCCAACATGGAGGCTATGCTGACACAATTGGGATTTAGGGGATGAGTTTCATATCTATTCATTGACAGTTCTTTTCTGGACATCTGTGACAACTGGCAAAGGGTGCGTTCGGGCACTCTAAAGCAAACCGTACTGAACTGAACTAAAACGTACCGCGCCGTACTGCGCCAGTTTTGGAGCGTTCAAGCGCTCTGTTGAAAAAGCGTACCTCATGAGCTATTTTTAGAAGAGGTAAAGCATTTTGTAGCAAAAGGGTCATTCACCTGGCGTGCTTGAACTGCTTACAGCTGTCCCGAACAAAGAGAATGATGTCTTTGCATTGTGACGTATGCGCATGATATGCGCATGCTTTACAGCGAACTTTTGGTACGCTTTAGGTACGCTATTGGAGTACATTGGGAAGTGGTCCACTTTGGGTTTAGTACAGTACGGTATGGTACACTTTAGGAGCATTCGAGCGCTCCTCTGGCGCGGGTACGGTACGGTACGGTTCGCTGTAGGAGAGCGCTCGAACGCACCCAAAGAGAAGCACACCAGCATGCATGCCAGTCTGTGAGCCTGTGTAAAGTCTGTGTTAAGTCTATACACCTCATCCTAAATGCTCAAAGTGATAGTATATTTGTGTGATTTATTTCTGCCTTGATGTTTTGCCTATCTTTACTCTTGACCTAAATGATGCGTCTAATAGGACTGCTTGGGGCTGACCTGTCAGGCTTTGACCTGCCCTCCGAGAGTCAACCTTTGACCTCCAGACTCGCCCTCATCTGTGGAACTTCCACCTGCCATATGAGTGTAAGACAATGTATCCTCCCATGATATGTGATATAAAGGCTGTTACAGAGATCACGGTTATAATGAAATTTTATTACAACAAAGTAAAAATTCAGGTCCTGAAATTATTATCTTTGAAGTATGTGGTACAAATTCTCTTTGGTTATAATGAAATTTTTGATATAATGAAAGAAAACTGCTGGTCCCTTGGACTTTCTATAATGGAGGGTCCCCTGTGTAATTTGTGAAGGACAAAAAAAAAAGGCCACATTTCTTTGAAATCTTATTCTGGATGCTGCTGGTGTGCACAATATGTGTCCAGCAGACTTTTATGTGTGTATGTGTGTATGTGTGTCTGTCTGTCGGTCTGTCCCTGTTCATGCATGTTTGTGTGTACAGTCAAACCTGTATTAGCGACCACCTGTCATTGCATAGCGGCCACCTGCTGTATACGACCGCTAAAAACTATTCCCTCCAAGAGAAAAAGCATGTTATAAAGAACCTGTCTATAGCGGCCACCTGTCTTAATACTAGCCACTCTTTTTGTCTCCCTTGGGTGGCCACTATAGACAGGTTTGACTGTAAATGTGTGTTCTAAAAGAAATGCAATCAAGAAAACATACATGTTGTGACAAATACAGTGTGTAAATGTACTGCCTCATTCAGAAATTAGACCCTTCATGTATTATTTCCACCACATTTAGCTGAGTGAGAAGGCAACTTTTGTGCCTGGAGTCTGGGGTCCATACTACAGTGCCATGGTGCCAGGGCTGTGGGGGAACGAAGGAGGGGAGAGCTGCACGGGAAAACTCATCGACCACATCATCAGGACCCATCCAGCCTACCAGGAACTGCAGCAGCTGAGTGAAAAAAAGTAACATTTCTACATTAATCATCGTTTGATATGCATGTTTCTATGGGTGCTGTTCATTATTCCGAAGGTTCGCTATTCAGTAGCAAACTCGCAAACAGTGTAGAGTACCAATGTGTGACATCATATAGCCTTTCATTGCCATGGAAACTGGTTATAAGCAACCTTACCTGGCTCCAAGTGTTTATGTATGCACGTGGTTCAAGCCTGAGCTTTAACAAAAGACTGTGACATCATCACTTTGGTATTCTGTTGCATCAGGTAACGCAAATGTGTTGTGCATTGCATCCAGAATTGAAAATCGCAATATTTTCTCCTCCAAACAGATATTACCTATCTCTCATTCCATCATTGCAGTTCTTAATTGTGAATTCAACCAATCACAAAATTATATGGGAAGTCCCGATTAGCAAAATGTTATACTTGCTAAATATACAGCATATACAGTACTCATCTTGATCATTATGTCACGTCCAGCTGAAATTTTCTCTCATATTGCTTGGTCAGGGGCTGTACTACCTATTCCTGGTTAGATGACCATTTGCTGACCGTGGCCAGAGAGAGTGGGCTCTCGTCTCCAGCCACACTGACCAAGGACTTGCATGTCTGCCCCTATTTTTACGGCAACCGGTCACCTCTGGCGGATCCCTCACTGAAAGGCATGGTCAGTTGCAGTGACCTTTGGACATTTTTATGTTGAATGCTTGATTACTATAATTGTACACATTTACGTACAGTACCAACAGGTACACAATTGTACCTGGATTGACCACTTCAGCACAAGCTCTGAATACAAAAACAGTCAGTATTGACAGCCAAGTGACTGACCTTGTCATAGGCTGAGCATAATATTATTCCTCTTTTTTTTTTCACAGTCATCTACAGTTGTACAAGGAGGTAAGATATAATGTGTAAATAAAGGCAAAGTTTTGAGAAACAATGCTTAACAACTGAAAAACCTAATGAAATACTTTCCAACTGAACTAAAATCCTAAAATGAGAAAGGACTAGATTTGGAAAAAAAAAGACACTCAACAACTTGCAGTTCCACCAATATATATTCATGTTACTGTCTTGTAAATTTTATCAATTTTTATCTTTTCAAGTCTCTTTCACAAGGGTCCATTCCATTCAGTGATTAGTACAATATTCAGTGTGTGTTGTAGAAGAATCTCTAATGCCGTAAGTGTGTTCCCGAGACTATAGGGTCCTAATGTTGATGGAAGGAATGGTGATTTCATATTATGATCTTGCCCTTTGTTTCTTTCTTCTGGTTTAATAGATCTGTGGACTGACTCTTTCATCTTCACTCAATGACTTGGCACTACTGTATTTAGCAACTCTTCAGGCATTGGCTGTAAGTTTGATCTTTTTAGCTGAGTTTAATGTTAAATTGCAACTGATTGACAAATTGCCCTACATCGGCGTAGATAAGTACTGAATTGATCAGTGTTTTAGTAGTGGCCATGATAAAAAAATAATGGGCATGCGTACTCGAGCAGGATTCGAACCTATGACCTCCTGATCTCCAGAAACTCCAGGCGTCATCTCCACTAGACCACCGAGCTTTCGTCCGATGGCAAGTGTTGGTTCTAATCCTTGTAGCATGCAGCGGGTACTGCTCAATTATTTACGATGATGTAGGGCAATTTGTCAATCAGTTGCAATGAAAACATCTCGATGGAAGAATTTCATGAATTTGAAAAATTAAGCACTACACCTGTATAGGCCTATCGTTTACTTTTTATGTTTCAGCATCTCCTACATTATAATGCAAGGATTAAATTGAATCACAAAATGCGATTACAGCAGTTTTAACCTCCCTCATGATTTAGAGAGAGTTTTATCTCGACTTAGGATCGTATCAGGACAAAATATATATCAAAGGAACAATATGTGCATGTGGTGTATCTACCACCACCCTATTTATCAATGTCACTACATCAGTTTAGCCTTCAGTCAATCATTTTCTTCTCATTTGTCATGTATTTCTTTATTTTCAGATTGCTTCAACATCATCTCTGACGTGCATTTTAAAACAATACAAAACAAATCAAAGATTGTTTTATAAGGAGATGATATAAATCAGGTTTCAGTAGTGTGTAAAACAGTTATATTCTTGCCGTATGGCCTTTGGAATTACCCGTTTAATGGATTCACCTTTTTGATCTGGTCCATTTTATCCACTGTAATACATGTAAGTGAAACAAGATTGTAGATCATAGTGAAGCATATCATACTGATTTTTTTTTCTTTCTTTTGACAGCATGGAACTAAATCGATCATCCAACAAATGGAGTCATGCGGTTATAACATATCCATTCTGTTTGCCTGTGGGGGTCTGTGCAAGAGTGACATCTTTCTGCAGACACACGCAGACATCACAGGTAAGTCTTCCAGTTGACGAGCATTTACTCCAAAGACAAAGCCATGGGGAAGGAAAGCTGTGGGGGTTGATAGAATGATTTTTACCTTCACCAAGGAGGTTACAAGTGATCATCAGCATTGGTTTGTCTGTTTGCAAAATAGCTCAAAATAGTTGTAAGTGGATTCGAATGAAACTTGCATGAAAAGTTGATAATGATTCAAGGAACAGATGACTGAATTTTGGTTGTGATCGGGGAATTTTTATGATTTTTTGAAGGATTTAAAAACTGTTGGCATATAAGGTCAATGAGCTTAGGAGTTCTCGCTGCACATATTTGAGGTTTACATGCGGGCACTAAAAAACAAAAAACAACTTCCAAACCAAGATTTTGACAGCGACATTATATGATTAACGAAAGACATTGGAATATGCCTTCCCTAGGCTGAGCATACATTATTTCCATGTTTCCGTGACATTAATATGATTAACAAAAGACATTGTAGGGAATCATACAAGTTATGCTTGGTTTAGGGGAAGGTGCATTCCAATATCTTATCATATGCTGTATCCTAGTAATTTGAATCAAAATAGAAACATTATAAAATATATGACACATATTTACATATTCTTTTGGCCACATATATGATGTTATTGGTATCATGAATCAATACAAATCAGCATGTATTTGCATTCCTTAGTTCCCTTAACCCTATTCTAACTGGGCTATTTGAGACCAAGATTTTACTGAGGGGGGGGGGGGGGGTCAATTGACCCCCCCCCCCTTCAGATCTCGGCCACCAATAGCGCAATCACCGCAAAATTTTGCCTGAAGATAGAGCTGGATGTCAACTACAAGATTATATGGTCATACATTTGAAAAATATTGCTTTTCTATTTTTAATAAATTAATTATGCAAATTTGTGCATGAAATCATATTTTCACCTATAACTCCATTAAAAAGACTGGAGGATTGCTAAATTTTTGTGTCAGAATTCCTCATGATACATCAAACAATTTTCGTGTAAAAAAATAGCACAATCGAAATCAATTTCTTTTGTTTTTTATTGTTTTGTTAATTTCTTATGTATTTTATTGTTTTTTGGACCTTTTGTTTTCTTTTCTTTTTTTGCCAAAATTTGTTGCAGGCACTTTTTCAGGCTTATCTACACTAGAATTGATTAATTTCAATGGCTAAAAGTTGAAATAATCTAATTTATATCAATTTAACCAAAAAACATTATTTGCATTGGATTTGCACACGATATCATGAATTTGAGCTGTTTTTTGGTTGACATGTATATGCAAAACATTACGTAACTTCAAAACGGTGTACCCGGACGTCGCAAATTTGGTCTCAAAATATGCGGGAGACTTCAATTAAAAAAGTCGTGAAACGACGTGGCAAAATCTTTGCCTGTTGCGAAATCGTGGCCTGAAACGTCGAGGGGGGGGGGGTCGATTTGACCCCCCCCCCCCCCCCCCCCCAGTTAAAATAGGGTTAACTTACATTATATTGCAAACATTTTGTTACTCTTTTGAATTTGTTTTTGTTTGGGGTTTCTTTTTTTTTTCTTGGTTTTTTTGGTCAATGTCACCTTTTTGTAATGAGTGAAATGTCCTAGAGGTGTTGGTTGTTTTTGTTGAGATTCGAAAACTGTCAAACTCATAACATTTTTTTTTTTCAGCGTGGGCTTATGATCAGGAACATGGGAGGTCATTGATTTCCCAACACCTGGCAGATCCCTAGAGGTGTTTGACATGTGGTAAAATATTGTGAGAGTCCAGCTAAAGAAAACAACAGGGGTGTTAGCAGATGGTAATTTAGTAGTCTTTGTCATGCGGTTATACCGGAAGTTGGCAGTAAGTTAATGCTTCAAGGGACTGTTCAACATCTTGATGTTCCAATTTCAGAAATTGTCAAACATTGCTGACTGAGCTGCATGGTCATGGTTAAACATTTGAAAGAAAAAAACACTCCCGCATCTAAAAGTTTAGAGAACCATGCTGTCCCTATCAAGAAATATATGAACAAATATCGCCATACAAATTAACCAGTTATGAATTGTTAACCTGTTGAAGACAAGTCCCAAGTATACTTGGGCAGGTGTCTATGGGAAATGCATGTTATAGCAAAATTAGCATGTCCGCTACGGAATAATACTTGAACACTAATACATGTACATCTGGGAAAGAAGAAAATACTGTACGAGCTTAGATTTTCGCGAACATATATTTTTCATGAATTGCTACTTGTCAGACATTTTTAGGAGTTGTTAATTTCACAGTGGTGAGGGTATAGTAATCGCTTCTTTATCTTTCACAAAATAAATGAGAATGAGCAACAAGGAACAACACAAATAATGATTATTCTTACTCAATGATTCCAGCTATGTAAACAAGTAGCGTGTTCTGCATGCAAAGTACTGTGTACTACCTTGTTGTTTTACCCCAGCAGATGTTGCCATGTTGTGGCCAACACAGCATGCGTGACCTACATCGGTCGCTAGTTGCGTGCAAACAAGCGCTGATATGGCTTGATTTTGTTATTTTTCTTTTCATGCATTGTTGCTTTCACATGTTGTTGCTTTTTTTTTTGTTTTTTTTTGTTTTTTTTTTTGTATGAGCACATTGTTACATGTATTCCCGTAGTTCGAAGGAGATTTGTAAAATGTGCAAAAATAAAATCACTGCAAACATCTCAGCTCGTACAGTATGGTACATGTAAATCTGGTATCTCACAGATTTCCTCTTATTTTTAAGCATCTGGAGTTTGTTTCAAACGTTAGGTTTGTCATAGCATCATATTTACATGATAACAGAGACTTGGGGTAATGTGTATGACCATAGCGCTCAGATTTTCCAAACTGGAAGCACTAAAGCGGTGCCTTAAAAGAAGGACTTTCGACAATTTACAATGCATGCCTTGAAGGAAGATACTGTACAATGCGTACCTTGACCTCATCTGCTAGAACTGCATAACAGATATAAAGACAAATGTATTTTCCATATGACTTGTGGATGCTAGCTGGACCTGGGGGGCTGGGGGGGGGGGGGAGTAATTGCCCCAAGGGGGTGATTGCCCTGATACGCCAAACACTTTAGCCATTTGAATAGTGACTGTTACTTGGTGGTAAGAAAAAACAAAGAGAAGAACAAAATAAAGGCGAGAGAATTGAGCCACTTTCAGATGACTGGGTTGGGAAATGAAGGCACCATTCATCTGATATTCTATGCTATTCAGACATATTAAGAGATCTGTTTTACTTTGCAAGGCTTTGGTACGAATGTTGTAGCAAAGTAAGTGAACAGAAGCTGCACCTCAATGATGAAAAAGCATGTAGGCCTGTGTGCAATAGCGCCCTCATGTGTTGTGCAAGCAGGATTCTTGTGTAAGCTGCAATTCAGTGCTTGGTGGGAGTGGTTGTTGTGATTTTTTGTTGCTCTGTCCTTTTTCGTGTAAGAGAAGGACAAAACACCTTATGAACAATCATTCCTGTTGATGGTCGTAGATTTGTTTGTTCGTTTGTTTGTTTGTTTGTTTTATTTTTTAACAGATCAGCTGCTTAAATGCTCACAAAGTATTTGGTCCCAGCATTCTCAATTTATAGCCGTTGTGTCCTCTAATGTGAAGAGAACATGCCTTCTGAATATTAGAATGATAATATCCCTGTGTGTATGATTTTCCTTATCAGTCAAGTTTACAGAAGTTCCTGACAATGTGTGAATCATGTTAGAACTCAATTTATGCATAGTTTATATGAATATTATAGAATTTGCCAATTGCGGTCTTTCAATCAATTCTAATGTTGTGTAAAAACCTCCAAAACATGTGAAGCAATCTGCTGTATTGTTTCTTTTTTTTTTAACCTGTTGAAGACAAGTTCCGAGTATACTTGGGCGAATGTCTATGGGAAATGCTTGTTGGAGCAAAATCACACCATCCTCAGCTGGTTAAAGGACAAGTTCACCTTCATAAACATAAGGATCGAGAACATGCAACAATATTAGTAGAACACATCAGTGAAAGTTTGAGGAAAATTGGACAATCGATGCAAAAGTTATGAATTTTTTAAATTTTTGTGTTGGAACCGCTGGATGAGGAGACTACTACAGCTTGTGAGTCATATGCATACAACAGTATAAAGAAAATGTAAAAGAAAATTCAACATATTTTCACTTTTTTCGCATAATAAAAGAGCACTTGACTTGCCTCTTTCTAAGGGCAGGGGGAATAATATTACCCATAACATTTGTCGGTAACGATTCAGGGGAATGTGTACTTTTTTCAAAAGATGGAATTTTGTGAAATTCTCTTTATATTTTCCTTATATTGTTGTACGCATGTGACATCTAAGTTGTGCATACACTGCAGTAGTCTTCTCATCCAGCGGGTACTGTACAAAAACTTCAAAAATTCATAACTTTTGAACGGATTGTCTGATTTTCCTCAAACTTTCAATGATGCGTTCTACTAATATTGCTACATTCTCTCAATCCTTATGTTTATGAAGGTGAACTTGTCCTTTAATCATCATCATTATACCTGTTGCTATTGTTGTTGTTTTTGCTATATATGTTCCTATGACAATGCCATCCTGGTATAATCTGCCATTATCATATCAATCTGTGCTGTCCATGACCATTTCAGGTTTGCCTATAGTCCTGCCAAAAGAGCCAGAGTCGGTGCTGATAGGAGCAGCCATTTTGGGGGCTTGTGCCTCTGGCAAGTTTGACCTTCAGGTAAGAATGGCAACTTCCCAGTCACAGCGAGTTAGTAATTGTAATGAGTGCAGGCAGTGGCTCTCAACGAAGCTTGGAATCGACGATTCTCGTGGATTTTCCTCAAGAAAAACTGCACAACATGGTTTCAGAGCATTTTTGTGTCCTGTTCATTGCTTCGTTGTTTGCATCCATCATGCTTATATAGTATCCTGGAGATAGATAGATAGATTGATAGATAGATAGATAGATAGATAGATAGATAGACAGATAGATTGATACATGTAGGTAGGTGCAGTAGATAAATAAATAGAAAGATAGATACATACACACATACATACATAAGTACAAAGATAGATAGATAGACAGACAGACAGATACATTAGATACACATGTAGATCGATAGATAGATAGGTAGATGCAGTAGATCAATAAATAGAAAGATAGATACATACACACATACATAAGTACAAAGATAGATAGATAGATAGATAGATAGATAGGTAGATACACATATACATACAAAGATAGACAGATACAACAGTAGATAAGCACAATCATGCACACACAGTAGATTTATGTTACATATGCCCGAGGGATTTTTGAGGTTTTGGCTGAGACTCCATTAATAGTGTGCACTAGTGGCCATTTGGATGTGGGAATAGAGTCTATAGATTCAAGATAACATTGTTCAGAACTTGATGAAGGGCTGCCTTTTCTCTCCATATGTGTGTGTATTATTGTTATTTGTTTTAATGCATTAAACCAGCAAAATATGTATACGAAAAGTATTACAGCTTCTGCTTTTGATATAATCATTTGATTGATCTTTTATGTACATACATCAAGATTGGTTTCTCACCTTTATTAGTGTATGGATTTGTAGAAGGACAGAATAAATTTGAAGACAGGCCCTGTGTTAACTGCTTCAACTTATTAAAACGTATTCAGGAATGATGGGTCACTGATGAATGGAAAAGCTAGGCCATCTTGCATGAAAAAAACAACAAGATTGTAAAATTGTATGCAAGAGCTTGCCACGAATGTTCCATATTTGTGGTTGTTTGGCAGAATGATGCACTATGCTGAGATACATATTTGTATTCATTTCACTAAAATGATATGAGTGTATAAATCAGAATGCACCTCAAAACCTGTTGCATTTGTAGTCGCTCTCTTCAATCTCAATATTTTTGGCTCTTGTAGGGTGCCATGCGCCGCATGGGATGCGTTGGCAGGGTTGTCCAACCCGACGAGCAGCAGAGGCCATACTACAGCAGAAAGCATGCCGTGTTCTCGAAGCTGGTGGACCATCAGAGGGAGTATCGGCGGATCATGGAAGAGCCAGTAACAGCCTGAGCAGAATTAAAAAAAAACACTCAGCCCCCCTTGGAACCACCCAGGTGAGCTGTGTGCTTTGTTGTATGCTTTGCATGTGGCTACCCAAGCAAGACGCCATTTTCATTGTTTCTGATCGTAAAAGCTGCCATCCCTCATACTAATATGCAAAGAAAGAAGGAATTTGTCCCCCAGCACAATAGCTGAATACAATGTGACTTTGTGAGGTTTAGTTACATTTTCAATTTTGATTTGATTTTTTTGTTCCTTTCTCCCTCTTTCCCTTGGAGGTTTTTCATTGCCAGCAGGTTATGGCAACAACCCTTTCAGAGATCTGTTTATGACCTGAATGTTCTTTGTGATATGCCCCAATCATAGAGATACAAAAGGGATTTTATTTACTAGCAGTGAGTCCTCGAAATATTTGACACACAGGGGCCCGTTGCATAAAAGTTACAATTATGGTAACTTTGCCATCCAATGGTAACTACCATGGTAACAATACTCAACAGCCAATCAAAATCAAGAATTCCATGGAAGTTACCATTGGATGGCAAAGTTACCATAAGTGTAACTTTTTTGCAATGGGCCCCAGATCTTGTATATTTCAGGATTCATTACCCACGCCGATGAAAATCGGCAGGGGGTTATGTAAAGGGTTCCGTATGTTTGTTTGTTTGTTTGTTTGTTTGTTTGTTTGTTTGTTTGTTTTTTTTTGTTTGTTTGTTTGTTTGTTTGTTTGTTTGTTTGTGTACAAGATATAGTGACCACTCCGAAAATTTCCCGTTTCTCACTTTGCGATTTTCCGCTACCATACGAAAACATAAACTCCCAAACGATCCGACTTCGCTGCTCAAATGTTCGTAAGAATTCCGAAATTTACGTTTAGGCCTATTTGAGGGACTATGTCCTTCTAGATTTATGAAAGTTCGTTCTCCGTCATCACAAACTGGCCCGTATTTTGATGATTTTTCAAATTAACATTGATTGTTTTTTTCGTTGGAGGAGCATTTTGCTCGGTCGCAGTCACACTGCACGATATGCGTGCTCAATATCAATGCGTGTGCAAGGCCGCTGAAAATGCATCGCGCTCTACACTGTTGGTGCAAAATTGCACCGGGGACGTTGCGGCGCTCGTTGGTGGCCGAATACTGGTGCAGTAGACATTTGCATTCAACCCTTGCATTGAATAATTCCCGTAGACACTAATCATAGGGGTAATTGCCTAGGGGGTACGTAAATTTTGTTTTTCTTTTTTGCTTTTGTGGATACCATCAAAGATCGTACACTCATACGACCTTTGATATTTGATGATTTTTCAAATTAACATTGATTGTTTTTTTCGTTGGAGGAGCATTTTGCTCGGTCGCAGTCACACTGCACGATATGCGTGCTCAATGTCAATGCGTGTGCAAGGCCGCTGAAAATGCATCGCGCTCTACACTGTTGGTGCAAAATTGCACCGGGGACGTTGCGGCGCTCGTTGGTGGCCGAATACTGGTGCAGTAGACATTTGCATTCAACCCTTGCATTGAATAATTCCCGTAGACACTAATCATAGGGGTAATTGCCTAGGGGGTACGTAAATTTTGTTTTTCTTTTTTGCTTTTGTGGATACCATCAAAGATCGTACACTCATACGACCTTTGATATTTGATGATTTTTCAAATTAACATTGATTGTTTTTTTCGTTGGAGGAGCATTTTGCTCGGTCGCAGTCACACTGCACGATATGCGTGCTCAATGTCAATGCGTGTGCAAGGCCGCTGAAAATGCATCGCGCTCTACACTGTTGGTGCAAAATTGCACCGGGGACGTTGCGGCGCTCGTTAGTGGCCGAATACTGGTGCAGTAGACATTTGCATTCAACCCTTGCATTGAATAATTCCCGTAGACACTAATCATAGGGGTAATTGCCTAGGGGGTACGTAAATTTTGTTTTTCTTTTTTGCTTTTGTGGATACCATCAAAGATCGTACACTCATACGACCTTTGATATCATCACACTCTCGGCTTGCTATAATCAAAATATCCCGCAAGAAAACGGCGTATTTCTCGATTTTTAGCGCTTTTTCCGCGACCCGTCGCGTAGACAATACTCTTAAAACTGGACTTAATTCGCGCGCGCTTGGAAAAGTTCCGATTCTGCACTTTTGACGGTGGAATTTGGGATTTTCGATGGATTTTTGGAGGAGACTTAAGGACTTTCCTGTACGTGAATGAGTGTTAATACCGTATGTGTAATGATGTGATTTGCGTGTGATGTGACTGTAGAACCAAAGATCGTACACTTCAGTGTACGATCTTTGGTAGAACTCACTGGCTGGTGATAAAGCACACTGGCAATTAAGTGGCCGAATTCTGGTAGATGACCGAATGCACATTATGTTTACCCCGACTTTGTACTTAGGCGTGGGTCTGCCGCCTTTGACGGCCCCTCTCTAGTTATTACCTCCGCCAAGGAGGTTATGTTTTTGCCAGTGTTTGTTTGTTTGTTTGTTTGTTTGTTTGTTTGTTTGTCTGTCTGTCTGTCTGTCTGTCTGTCTGTCTGTCTGTCGGTGGGCAAAATAGCTCGAAAAGTTGTGAACGGATTTGGATGAAACATACAGGAAAGGTTGATGATGACACAAGGAACAGATGATTCAATTTTGAAAGTGATAGGGGAATTTTTATAAATTTTTGAAGGATTTTTTTTTTTACATTTTGGCAGGAAGGGTCAGTGAAGGTGGGGGTTCAAGCTGCGTGTATTTGAGGTTTGCCTTTGTGTACTAATGTGTATGCTCTGCTCGGGTGAGGTGCTGCGCAACTGGAAGTTGGTGACAAAACAAAATGCTCCTACATTTGTATATCAGGAAACTAAGAGATTTTCATTATGCTTACGTACCATGAGTGGAAGATCTCTTTGGAATAACATGATCAGTTGGCAGAAATGAGCTACTTGGTGGAGGTCTATGCTCTCAGAGTGCTATTCTAGTTTTCTTTTTGAATCTAGTACTGGTACATACATGTATGTACATCAGATGTCAGTGAATGCTCACAAAGAGCAGAGAAATCTTCCAGCCACATACTTCCTAGAATGATGTAGATGTCTCTTCAAACATTGTATAAACTCTGTCACACTCACTGGAAACTAAGCAATACTGAAAAAGCTGTTATTTCCATGAAGGTGTAATTTTTGCAAATTTCGCAATTCACTCTTGGACCGTGACTTTAACAGCATGCAAGAATGTCTCAATCAGATAGCCATTGGTGCACTTATGCCTGGATATCAAAATTGTGAAAACTACAGCTCGCAAAAATTTCTGCGACCTCCTTGTTTGTTATTAAGAATACCTGTACACGAAAATAGCAGCTTATGCAGTGTGAGATATGCACGGTATCCTCAAAGTGGCAACCTTGAATGGGTTATGTGAATGTGGCGTGTTTTGCCATGTGTCTGTCACCTGTTGCAGCATGCGTTCAAAAGTCATCCAGGCATGGTGATTTGTTGTGTCTGCAGACCTTGAGAAGATGGCTGGAATCTAAGCAGATGTCTCCCGCTTATCTTTTGTAGCAACTGTTAACCCTATTGGGGGGGGGGGGGGGGCATTTTGGCCCCCCCTCAACGTTTTGCATGATTATTCTGCAACGCGTGATGCTCTCACCACAACATTTTATGACTTTTTTTCTTTCAAGTATCGCGCAACTTTTGAGACCAAATTTGTAACTCCCGGGCATAACGTTTTGAAACTACGCCCTTTTGAAAAAAAATTTGTCGACCCAAAAATTGCTCAAAAACATGATTTTGTGTACAAGTCCAATGTAAATTGAGTTTTTGCAATTGATACATATAAAAATAAATATTTTTACTTTCAATGGCTGATAATGATTTATTTTAGCCCGATTATGTAAACAATAAAATACATAAGAAATAATTATGAAACCGAATTTTTGCTTCAACATTATTGTTGAGGATATTGAAAAGAATATGTTTACCAAAAATTAGAAGTCTTGGAGCTTTATTTTTTGATTTTTTGATGCAAAAAAAAAAAAAAATTGCATAAATTAGCATAAGTTAATTAATATAAAATACATAGATTAAAATTTGAAAAATATAACTATAAGGTCTTGTAGATTACATCGGCCTCTACCTTAGTGCAAATTTTCGCAAGGATCACGCGATCCACGACCGAGATCTGAAGGGGGGGGGGGGGGCAAAAAGGTCCCTCAAAAAACCTGGTGAGATTAGGGTTAACTCTTTATGTGCCACATTCGCACGTTCGACTCAATCGACGGCGTGCCAACTTCACATATTCTGCTCAAACCCACAAACCCGCCCAAACCGATCGATAAATCGCCAAATACCGCAGTGCAATGAAAGCTTCTCTAGCGCTTCCGTTTGTCTCACATATAGCTTGCATTTTATATGGTGGTTAACTACCAAGTGGTGTTCCCTAGTGGACTAGCGTATAAATTCTAATTACTGTCATTGTTATGCATGCAAAAGTCACGCCTTTACAGTAGTGTAGCTACTGGTCATTTGAAAGAAAACAATCATTGATTTGTCATACAATTTACATCAAAACAAAGCTTGGCATTTTCTCTACAACTTTGCTCACTATATGTCCAGTTTGACAGAAATCTATAAAAGTTACATAAATTTGAAGAACAGAATTTTTTTTTCTCAAAGCATGACTATGTTGGTGTCTCATAACATGTGGCACACAGGAGGTTTTCACCTTGGCACTAAAAGAGTTAAAGCAAATAGTCTGACCATCAAGACACTTTACAATGACAGCCACTATTGCTGTCTAACCTCAGCAAAAATAGAGTGTACTATAATCAGCGGACAGTGCTGTGGTGCAAATAAGATATATGGCAGCAACCACGGATACAATCTTTATTTTTTCTTTGAAAAGTGATAGAGGGCTGTTCAAAAGCAGACAAACTCTTTCCAATGTCAATTTTTATTGAGAGATGTTGTACCACATTTATGTGGATATAACGGAAAGTAATATTTAACATGGTGCATGGCACTTAGAAATACATGTTGCACAATCATTCACCATTACAAAGACATACTTCTTATTTATAGGGACCACTTGATATGGGAGTGGGAAATGGTGGCATTCTTAAAGGGACTGTACAGTACTGGTTGAGGTGGGGATTCATGTTTTGAACATTCCTAAGTGAGATAATGAGAAACCTCTTATGAAATATGAAAAAGGAAAAAGCATGTAATTTTAAGAATGAATCAACAATTACACTGTATTTGATGAAAATTGGTTTTCAAATGGCCGAGAAATCCAAAAAAGTGGCAATAATAAAAGGCGACAGGCCACGCCTTTTATTACAATATCTTTGTTTCACCTTGTTTTTGGATATCTCGGCCATTTCAATACCGAATTTCATCAAATAAACTTATGATACCCCTTAGAATTGCATGCTCTTTGACATCTCATAGAGTGGTTTCTGAATAGCTCGCAAAACGTTAAAAGCTAAATCCCCACCTCGACCAGAACTGTACACATCCTTTAAACTCTTAATGTGCCAGGTTTGCGCACCCAACTCAGTCAACGGCTTCCCAGGTTTGCATATTTTGCTCAAATGTGCAATCCTACCAAAACTTATTGATGAATGTGTGCCACTTTCGCATGGAATATTTGTTTGCATTTTTAAAAATTGATTGGGTGAATTTGCTGTCATAATACTGACCAATTACCATGATGGTCAAAATTCTGTTAACAACAGTAATACTCAGCTTCTTATATATAATATATTGCAAAAGTGGATATTTTTGCATAAGTAAATTTTGCAGGGCTCCTATAGTGAATTGCAAACCCCTGAAACAGCAAACTGGGTGATTTGGCTGAAAAAAAAAGAAATCTGACATTTGCTCAAAAAGTTGAAAGTTTGGTATCTGAGCTAATTCCTTACAGAATTTCAAAATATGGACGTGTTTTAAAATGCGAGGTATCACTTTTCTTTTTCCAAATGAAGCATTTATGTGTTGCGTTTTGAATGGACTTGTTGCTGTTTTTCCACCTTCAGTCTCGCTTGGTGGTTAAGTCTTTATTTCATCTACTCGCATCATTTCCTTTGCTATGAATGGAATTTGTTTTTTTGTAAGTTTGAGACAAACTCAGGCAGAATGGGTGTAAACAATATGTCGTACTGTGCACGCAATGACAGTAAACAAACCTTGACTCTATTTTGTAATGTCTACCGTTACTTTGTGCTGTCGGCAGCATGTTTTCCAAGGTCTAGGCGTTCCATTCTTAGAGCTGACTCAATAATATGTTATTCCATGTTGTCCTTTCACGATCTGTTGAAATCTGAGATCTGTTGTCTGATCTATAACGTTTGAGAGGCCTGAAACTAACGCATTCTGATTTTGTACATCCACATGTTCATTGTACATAAAAAGAATGAGAAGTTCAGGGTGAAATTTAGATTACAAAGGCCGGAATTCTGAAAACATGGTTTAAACCGCGGACAATTTGTATGGATCTCCTAGTGTCACATGGCCTATTTCATTACGAAATCAGTCATTTCGTCGATGAAATGACTGATTTTGTAACAAAATTACCCATGCGACACTTGGCGCTCCATACATATTGTCCATGGTTTAGACCATGGTTTCAATTATACCATCTTTGTGAATTTGGGCCTATAAAGAGTCAATCAATGTGGGACTGTAGGATTAGAACCTAAGAGTGCTTTGCTTCTTCACTTCAATGAATAGAACACAATAGGTACAATGTATGCCTGTTCACAAACACACCCACAATTAGTGGTTCTGATAATGAATCTTTGCAACACAATGCGGAAATCATTCATTCTTGTGTGCACACACACACACAAACACACCCACACACAAATGTAAAATCTTGCGATATGTATCACAATGTGAAAATTGACCTGGATTGATTTTTTTTAAAGCGCTTGCTTTTGTGTGTAATCGATCGATTTTTGTATCTTGATGCAGAAACCGATATATATACATAACAGCTGTGTGAATGTGACTATTGCATAAAAAGATGCATACGACAATGCTATCACAATGTGTGTTCATCATGTATGCGTAATGTGTGCATGCCAATGAAAGATATGGTTATGTCATCCTTCAATATAGCTAATTAACCTGTTGAGGACTAGTCCCGTGTGTACTCGGGCAAGTGTCTATGGAAAATGGGTGTTGTAGCAAAATCTGCCGGTCCTCAATGGGTTAAACTGTATTTCTGTCAAATTATTCTTAGATGAGGGTCATCTCCTTCTCATACACTTTTCAGTGATTGCTTGATTTTGATTTTATGCAAACTTTTTTTCCCCCAAAAAGTCTTCCTTGTGCACTTTTGTCACTTTTGTTATGTTACATGATTTTACAATTACTTTTCCCTTTTCCACACATTTTTATACAGTCCATTTTGGACTTCCAGGTACATGATTATGCAGAAGGGAAATGAAAGAAGAATGAGCTATCCTTAGAACAGATTTGTATCCAAGATGCCAACTATTATTTTTCATAATATTTTGTACCATCTTTTGTCAGAAATACTACAAGCATGATTGAAAATGTTGTTTTTCCAAAATTTGATATGTACCAGAGACTCCAACTCTCCCGTTTTCGACGGGAGATCTCCCGCCGAAAACCCATTTTTGCAAAATCTCCCGTTCTCCCGTTTGAGATTTAATTTCTCCCGCCGAAAACCCATTTTTGCAAAATCTCCCGTTCTCCCGTTTGAGATTTAATTTCTCCCGCCCTGGCTCTTTGTCTCCCGTTGGAAAGGATTTCTTGCTTATTTCTATCGTATGTTGAAAAAAATAAGCCTTAGATAGCACCAGAGAGCATTGTAGAACCCTAGGAACTTCGCACACATGAATTTGGAGTCTCCCTTTTGCTAGGGGTTTCAGGCGGGAGAATCTCCAGATCAGAAGGTGCTTTGGGTTAGAGTCTCTGATGTACACATGAACAGATTTGTTTCCAAGATGCCAACTATTATTTTTCATATAATTTTATACCATCTTTTGTCAGAAATACTACAAGCATGATTGAAAATGTTGTTTTTTCCAAAATTTTATATGTATACATGAACAGATTTGTATCCAAGATGCCAACTATTATTTTTTATAATATTTTTGTACCATCTTTTGTCAGAAATACTACAAGCATGATTGAAAATGTTGTTTTTCCAAAATTTTATATGTACACATGAACAGATTTGTATCCAAGATGCCAACTATTATTTTTTATAATACAGTATTCATCGCATAATCGGGCATCTGATAATCGGGATCCTCGCTTAAATGATATACGCTTCCCAGAAACATTTCCAACGCACGTTATTTTCACTGGATAATCGGGCGGGGACCTCTGATAAACGGGACAATTTTTCTTCAAGCGATCTTTGATTTTGTTAATATTTTACACAAAAATCTACCAATATACCACAACAATATTTCAAAGATTCCGTATCAGTTGTCGTTTACAACAAACTTACAAAGCAAGCTTCGAATTGGTGTGTTTTGACCTCCGTCCATCCAGTACATGTACATGCATAGCCACGAAAGCGCCGTGTATAAGTATCCATGCCATTGCAAAGCACATGCCTTCGCGAACATTCTTCTCCCCTACATAAGCAAAGCCATGTGCTCGCTTGCAATTCCTACTCGACTCACATCCAATAAAAAACATGCCTCGCTCATACAGCCCAGGCTGTGTGCGTTGTTTAATCTCAGTCATACACTCTGAGGGCAAAGTCCATTGTTATCGCGCGCCTTCGTATCTTGTTATCTACTGTCTTTGGTTTCAACTTTCAATACAGCTGTACACTGTGATCTGTGTGTACGTCACAATCTTCCTCAGTTGTGACTGGGCAAAAGTAACGTGATTGAAATGAGGGCTATGAACAGTTACGTATTCAGTGAAATGGGGGAGAGAGTGGGAGGGAGAGCGTGAAAGATGAGAAGGGTTCAATGTATGTGCGAATACGTAACGTTTTATGAATCTAGACTATGAGCTGACATTGATTACGTGTACAATTGTACACTACACGCGTGTTTGACAGAAGAATCGAACCCGGTTGCGATTACTCTACATCATTGCGAGAATGCAGGGAGAGCTGGAGGGTCGCGCCGAGGGGTAGCGTGTTGTGTATTCATGTACATGTACATGTACAGTACGTCAGTATGCATGTGTGTGTGTGTGTGTGTGTGTGTGTGTGTGTGTGTGTGTGTGCACTACATGTACATGTCGTATGCCGTTAGTGTGTGGTGAGTACTCATCGCGAAATCGGGCACCTCGCTTAAAGGGGCCGTGTTTGCTACTCCCAACCTGTCCCGATTATGCGATGAA
This sequence comes from Diadema antillarum, assembly GCF_040938485.1. Taxonomy (NCBI): domain Eukaryota; kingdom Metazoa; phylum Echinodermata; class Echinoidea; order Diadematoida; family Diadematidae; genus Diadema; species Diadema antillarum. The sequence goes on along the minus strand of NW_027270992.1, from coordinate 1,804,875 downwards.
TACTGTATTTTTGTACCATCTTTTGTCAGAAATACTACAAGCATGATTGAAAATGTTGTTTTTCCCAAATTTGATATGTATACATGAACAGATTTGTATCCAAGATGCCAACTATTATTTTTTATAATATTTTATACCATCTTTTGTCAGAAATACTACAAGCATGATTGAAAATGTTGTTTTTCCAAAATTTGATTTGTACACATGAACAGATTTGTATCCAAGATGCCAACTATTATTTTTTATAATAGTTTATACCATCTTTTGTCAGAAATACTACAAGCATGATTGAAAATGTTGTTTTTCCAAAATTTTATATGTACACATGCACACACATATTTATGCATATTGCAGGAGAGGAAGAAATATGTTGTTTTTTTAAACTGAAAATGCTTGTTTTAAACCCTCAAAATATTGCAGTGCTGTTCTCAAGGTTGGCATCCCTACAATATTCATATTTGCTCTGTACGACATGCACGTTTTAAGGTTTGGCCATAATGTTCATGTTCATAATGCGTTAAGAGCAGATTGTCACGCAAAGACCTTGAAGCTGATCTGATGATGATAGTGCATATGAACCCTAGCTGTCATTGAATAGTTTCAAAACAAACAGTTAGCGTTTGCTGCCAAATGGCATTACTCTGGCACGCACAAAGCGCAGAATGAGCGGCAGCGAGGGCACCTTGGAATGACCTTGAGGAGAACATAGGCGCATCACTCGTTGTCGTACTGGAATGGCGGCAGACTACCCTGGAAATAGGAATGAAAAGTGAGAAATGAAGATGGCATTCCACACCATTGACAAGGCATTGAGAAAGACAATATTGACCTCTCGAAGCAATGCCGTTACTAGCTGAGTGCTTCGAGGACACCTCGTTTGCCGATGTCTTCTGCTGTCATTGAATTACTGCCCACTAATTAAGGTTGTTTGTTGTCACTGTCGATGTGAAAACAGCGTCGCCCACGATTGAGTTCAGCTAGGGGCCACTTATGTAATTCTATCCTTCAAAAGGACTTATGGCATTTCAGAGACTTTCTAATAACTAATTTGCACTTATGCAGAATAAATATGATTGTTCTTGCTGTCATTATTACTGTTGATATTGAATCTCTACACCTCAAATGGTTTCTGATAGTCACTTCAGTAATCCTGAAAATACAAAATACATGTACATTGTATGTCTGAAGAGGAAGTGATCCCGCAAAAAAAAAAAAAAAAAAATGAAAATATGATTTGAACATTAGCCGAAAAATCAGTAGGACCCACCATACATCAGTGAACTTCTGAGCAGTAGTATGTTGAAGGTGCAGAGACTAAGTTGAAAAAGGTGATTAAAGAGAATATATTTCAGACAGATCTACCTCCAAAGAACACAGTGAAATAAATCAAATGCCATGAGTCATCTGCTTTGAGGGAATCAGTTTGATGACATGATTTATTATATATGTTTCTTTGCTAGCACATCTCAATAGTTCTGGGCTGCATGAACTGTCATCAACTTCAAATTTTCTGGCAGGACATATATTTCCTTCACACCTCCTGCTCAGGTATGCTTCGGGAAAATCATGCTACACCAAGATTTTGGAAATCGCCCGTTGGGGGGGGGGGGTGTACTCTTTTTTTTTTCAAAATGCTCCTGATAGTTGCAAAATTCATAATTCATCCTTAAACTGGCAACAAATTTTGGAAGAATTTAGTAGATGTTTTGTTTCAAATTATTAAGATTTTTTTTTCTTCTGAATTTGTGTCAATTTAGTGAAGTTAACCAATTCCATCTGACCTTTCTCCAGTATTAAGATATGCAGTAAAATTCAGAGTTGCCAATTTGATGAGTGTGTGATCGTGATGATTTCTGTAGCAAAATTATCACAGGATGTATTTGGTTATGCCAGAAGCAATGATGGCATGTCATGATCACTTGCCACATGCTCAAGATGCATGTTGCATATTAGCTCTGTGTACCGTACCACAAATTTTGCAGGGGGAAAAAACCCACCTACAGTGTATATTGAATGTCTTAGTACCAAGTACTTCATTTTTCTCCGAGAATCACCGAGAATAGTGTTTATCTGAGTGAAGCTTTTGCAAGAACAGCTCTCAGTGGAAGCAGTTTTCTAATTTTACATGTACGTCAAATTCTTCTTTTTTTTTCCCTTTCTTAGGCGTGACAGATTTAATATAGCGAGCGTTCGGCCGCGTGGGGAATGCTCGCGTTCCTCCTTTTGTTAGGGGACGCCCCTATTCCTCCTGCGTGCAGAATGGGGGGTTTAATCCCTCTATTCATCAGCCTAATGAGGGCGTTCCTTGGACGCAACAGAACGGGCTTGCTCACAAGTCGCATTCATGGCGTTCCTCTCCGCTTTAGGAACGCAAGGATTATCCCAACCACGTGCTTTCCGCGCACAGCTTCACCTTTGAAAAGAACAATTTGCGCCGGCAAGTGCACAATTCACGGTGGACGCCAGAATTCCACATCGTTCTTGCAAGTTAAAATAAATCGCGTGGCAAAAACGAGTGAGAGAAATCGCGCACTTCAGACAGTAAACGATTGCGACTCCACATGCTCGCATACGCTACGGAGTAACATTGCACGAGTTCGCAAAATTCTCACGACTCGCAGTTTCCAAGCGTCATGAACAGGATTGGTATTCCAAAAGTTTTGCCAAAGTTTTGCGATTATTCACAAGCAATAATTCACAAGCGAGAAGTTGCATTCTGGTTTACTTTTCGATGACATTAGTCAAGGCTCGACACTTACGGGGCCACCAAAAACGCGCGTCGGGCCGCCGAAATTTCAGAAATGAAGATTTTGGTACGATCGGGCCACCAAAAAAGTCGGATGTTTGCCTTTACTTTCGAAAATGAACAGCGGTAACAATCGGCTCCGTAAGATGCTAAAATAGATGTCAGATGTTTACTCTTAATTTTGGAAATGAATAACGGTAATATTCGACTCCGTATGATACTAAAATAAATGTCGGATGTTTGCTTATACTTTGGGAAATTAATAACGGTAAGAGTCAGCTCCGTACGGTGCTTAAATTAATGTCAGATAATTGATTTTGCCTTCGGAAATGAATAAGGATAACATTCGGCTCCGGAAGATGGTGAAATAATTGTCGAATGTTTGCTTTGACGTTCAGAAATGAATAATAATGATATTCAACTCTGTATGATGATAAAATAAATTTCTGATGTTTGCTTTTATGTTCGAAAGTAAATAGCAATAACATTCAGCTCCGGAAGATGCTAAAATAAATGTCGAATGTTTCCTTTGACGTTCGGAAATGAATCAGAGTAATATTCAATTCCGTATGGTGATTAAATAAATGTCGGATATTTGCTTTACTTTCGAAAGTAAATAGCAATCACATTCGGCTCCAGAAGATGCCAGAATAAATGTCAGATAATTGCTTTTACTTTTGGAAGTGAATAGCAGTAACATTCTGCTCAATACCATGCTAAAACAAATGTCGGATTTGTTATTCCACACTGCTCGATTGATAAAAAAAAACTGTTACGATTCGCTTAAGTTTGTTATTATGCTGAAGGTTCGCTTTTCTTTTTTATATAAGTTTCGAAATTTCGGACGTTATATAGCTGATACGAAAACGAAGTTTCTTACCACGAATATGATAATTTCTTTACAGATAAACGACCCACCTTTTTTTCCATTTTCGGATGAATGAACCATCTGAATATTTTTTTTTCCCGGAATGATGAATATCGTGCAAAGAAGTAAACGATGTCACGTTCAGAAATAAACCCATATATTCCCGTCACAGGAAAAGATTCGGCGTTTTTAATTTTCTTTTAGCCAAAAATGACATAAGTTTCGTACCATGCACGTAATTCATTCTCACATTTACGAACCTTCGGAATAATGCCACAAATGGTATTAACGAGCCCTAATACAATTTTGGATTAACACATTACATAAGGCATATCAAATTTGCGTGTTTTGCGGGTTCAGCAAAAAGAACCATCGGATTTACGAACCTTATTCTTCTTTCGGAATAATGAACATAAGGCAAAGGAAATAACGATGCCATAATAGGAATTCAAATTATTTTCTTGCCTCAAAGATTTTCCATACTTATTTTCCGAACTACTAACCCCCAATGCCAGACTAAAAATCCGAAAATTAAATAAGCTCTGCTTTCTGATGTTTTGTTAATCCCAGAAATTAAAAGGAACAAGTTGTGTTATTCGTTTTCAGAGTAACGTAATTAATTTAATATCCCGATAAATGCACCCTTAGAATCACAAAATTCGTGCGGTTTCGGATTAATGAATCGTATTTATTTTTCACATTAACGAATATCAATACGGCAGAGGGAATTTTCGAGAATATTATAGCGAATCTTATTTAACTTTCGCATTACAAGAACCTTACAGGTGCAACGAACATCAAAATATAAGAACGATGTCAAACTAAAAATTGAAACTGTATAGTTGCTTCAAGAATTTTACCTCCCGTCTATATTGCTTTTCCGATCTAAATCTAAAAATGAAATAAAACAAAACAAAACAAAACACGATGAAACGCGCTATTATTGCCGAACATAGAATACATCCCCATAGGTGGAACAAAATAACAACAGTAAAAGATGCAGAGAGAGAATGATGGGCGGGAGAATGGTCTAGGAGGTCGAAGATCTTTTGTGTGTGTGTATGTGTGTGGAATTGAATATTACATGTACATGTTGTGCACAGAAATCTGTCAAAGTCTGTCAAAGTGTGTCAGAGTCACGAGAAATCAAGTTTTAGTTATGCCTATAGATATAAATGTGGATTCTACAGACTCTAAAGCTACGTTTACACCATGTTCCCGGCGGCCACGTTGTATTTGCCTGAGATGCAGTGCGCTGTGGGTATACTAATGCAGTTGAGACATTCTCCTGTTCCCCCCCCCCCCCCCCCCACCTTCGCATTCTAAGTCTTGTTCGGATCGTTCCAGTCCTCGCCCCGGCGAACTTCTATAGCTATCACACGCTGTTCTCACGGCGTCTGATCAGGCTATAGACTATCAATATTTTCCGTCCCGTCCCGCTGCGGACCGCCTCCAAGTTTTGTTAGGGTCTATTACGTGCCGTCGTGTTTCATTGCATTCATCCCATTTTATCAAGGCATACAAAATCCCTCATTAGCACCGGGACTGCCGTGGCAATTTTTTTTAAACAGTTTAAGAATGTGACACGGCATCCACGGCAATCACGGCCTGTCACATTTGCCTATCTCGTCTCACAGCGTTGTTTCACGTCCGTCCCATTTTGTCCGTGATGGCCTGAAATGTGACTGCCGTGGTTGCCGTGAACATGTGTAAACGCGGCTTTTAGCTTTACATAATCCAATTCCACATCCCTTTAAACCTTAAATACGAATATTTGTACGCTATTGTCAGTAGTTCACTTTCTAAAAAGCAAAAACAAACGAACAACCAAACAAACGAACGAACAAGTAAACAAACAAAACCATGACAATCTCTTAAAATTCAGGTTCTGTTTCCGTTCAAGCTCACAACCTGATTCTTTCCCTAAACGAAACAATACAGCAGTCGTTCTTTATAGCGACGCACGACGGCGTTTACGCTCCTCCTCTGTCACTTCATAAGGCGAAAGCATTCTATATGAGGAGTCAAAGAAAATCATCCAATTATAAGACGGTATCTATCATCGACCAATACGGCAGCCTGATGTGAACTTCGGTGTGTTTGTGTCCGTGCCGCAAAATGAATACGTCGGTGCGCTTTTGTGTGTCGGGTGCATCTTTAGCAAGGAGCTACAAGTTTTGTTGCTTGTAGCTCCATGGCTGTTATTGCTGCCCCAAAACAAGGGAAGCAGAAGAAAAAGGGCATACCTGCTATTAAGAAAAGCCTCTTTTAAACGAGGATGTTTCTTGCTGCTATTCCCTTCCGATTGTAAAAACTAAAGAGGGTGCTTTATAAGCAATTATGAATACCTGAATTGAAAGGACCAGAGGATACCCATTCTGTAGGCGACGTAAAAAGCATAGGAAAGCCGATCATGGTAATTGCATGTACAACAGTACTATAAACCATCAAAATTAATGTATTATACACACGAATGTAACATTGATACATATCTTTCTCATAATCTGTCACTTTGAAACACTGCATAAAATATGAAGTACCACTGACTTGGTTACTCAACTCAGCATGACATTAAAGCTGTCTAGTATCACATTATTGTGTTACGGGGGGGGGGGCATTTAATAAATCTGTTTGTACAGTTACGAACAACTTACGAGCGACTGGTGATCAGTTCTGATGTGCTATACTTATCAGAATTTCCATAATTCAGCACAAGAACTTATCATCAGTCACTCGTAAGTCGTTCGTATCTTTACGAACAGCTTTATGACCCCCCCCCCTTCACTGCGTTTCAAGCAGTGGAATATAATTATATCCTAACAAAATATAATAAGATTAAGGCATTTCGTTTTCTAGTTCACGAACTTTCGGAATAACTTTTTTATTTTGTGTGTGTGTGTTCTTGAATATTCATCAAAACGAACTTAATTGCATTCTATGTGATTAACGAAATTTTGGAATAATTAATTGCAGACAGAGATGAAAATGACCGTTACTGTTTCTTGCATATTTCTCAGTTTTTATGTTCACAACGATGTTCCTCGCTTTGTGATTACGTTTGGTCCATCCATCGCGTTTCCCGCAAGCTTGAAAAAGGAGCTAAAATTCACGCAAGGAGACGGGTTTTCTTCCACGAGAGACAAATCATTTGTAGAAGATGCACCGTCCTTCCCGCCTGTTATAAAGATAACCTATCATACACTATATACGGCTAGCACTGTATGCAGTACTGAAGAAATTTTTCCTGGTGAGAGTCGGTAGACTTATCCGTTCCAAGCGCGGGTAAATTAGTATAACTTCTCTCAGGACATTAGGTTTTACCCAGAACTTTACGGAATCCGCATATCGTCTTGCTGACCTATAAGAAAATAAGCCCAAACATTACATTTTGCCAGTTAACAAATAGCCAGGTTAATTATTGTTGCACAAGTTGTCATTATAATACGCTTTGCAAAAAGTAGGCTTACTTTAAATCTTCACTGATGAGCTCTAAACAGCCCATTACATAACCAGGGAAGAGGGATAATTACATTCATAGTTTAAATGAGTTTTCTTAACCCGTTCCTCCCATAATTCTCCAAGAGCCTGAAATGCTCAAAAGCGAGATTCTCTTTGCAGGTCGACTTGAGAATGGACAGGTTGGTATTCCTCCTGTGCGGAAACAGTCAAGCTGTAGGCCTATTATGACAGTATCCCCTTTCCATGGTCAACTACAATACCATGTGCCATCAAACAATGAAAGTATCGATCGGGCACCAGGTATAGGTATGAATAGACATTGCGCTAATGGGCTCACAAACTCTTTTGTTGTACACAAGAATATTGTCACTGGAGGCAAGTATCTACTGAGCTGAGCCTCTATCGCTGTGTACATCTTAATTCGAGTTTTATTGCGAAAGAAGCACATATACGCGAAGTTAGTAACGGCAATGCACAAAACACAAAAATCTTGAGAGCTTTTGAAAGAGCGGGATCCGAAACATGGACCCGTTTCTAGACACTGTACGTTTTAAATTTGATATGAAAAAAACAAACGCATATTCCCCAAAGTACATGCAAATTTGCGATTTAAATTGAAGTGCGTTGCTGTGAAGATATGCGTGTGAATTCGTATGATTCTGTCGAGATAATTTTTCAGTGCCGACTGAGTTGAAAGAGGATGTGTGATTTTCCTTCCCTAAGTCGCCATATTTTTATTTGTTTTGCTTACATTTCTATTGCCATACTCTGAAAATGAATTGTTCTCGCGCTCCGATTCGCAACATTACCGCTCTGTGATGTACGGCGCGGGCCAGTCTGAAATAAAAACAAGAAAAATTTTTAATCCGGAAACGACATCTTTCGGATTACTAACCTTCGTAAAGATAAACATCTTTCCATCGTCGAACTTATTTAACTTTGGACTGAGATTTAAACCTTCGGAATAGCGAACTACAGTAACAATAATTTGCTACTATTTTTTTCATCGACATTTCGTGAAGCACGATGCGTTTCGGTAGTTTGAAACGTGTTAATGTTGCGATGTCTTTCCCCTGCTAGTGCAGACTAAGTTCAATCATGGCGAAAGTTCCGTTACGAAATAAAAAATGATTCAAGTCTTTTCAACAATAACACGCATCGGTTTATAGTTTTTATGCGTTTAAACGCAGTTTTTAGTTTCGTACAAAAACCGCAAGTCTTTTCTGCAACGCTCTTGCGTTTTAGATACAGCGTTGCTTGTGATTTGATGGACTTGCATTTGACTATTAGAATTAGTGTTTAAACGCAATTGAGTTTAAGTTTCTTACAATTTTCTAGTGTCGGATGATTATGAAATGCAAGTCTTTTCAGCGTTCCGTGTTTGATGGACTTGCATTTGATTTTGGGGGTTGCGTTTAATTCTTAATTTTGCGTAAGAAGTAAAAAATAATGCAGGTCTTTTCAACAATAACTCACTTCCGTAGATGTTTAGAGATGCGTTTAAACGCAGTTTCTTATAATTTCGTACAAAAAGTATGTCTTTTCTGCAATGCTCTTGCGTTTAAATACAGCGTCGCGTGTGATTTGATGGACTTGCATTGGATTTTTAGAATCGCGTTGAAACGCAACTGAGTTTTAAAGATGTTCCCTACAATTTTCAAGTTTCGTATATCAAACGCAAGTCTATTCAGCGTTCCGCGTGATGACATGGACTTACAATTGCATTTGATTTTCAGAGCTGCGTTTAATTTTTAATTTTGCATACGAAAAAAAAAACACCAAAATAATGCAAGACTTTTCAAAAATAACGCACCTCCGTAGATGTTAAGAGATGCTTTTAAACGCAGTTTCTCTATAGTTTCTTACGAAAACCTCAAGTCTTCCCTGCAACGCTCTTGCGTTTGAATACAGCGTTGCGCGTGATTGATGGACTTCATTTGATTTTTAGAGTTGCGTTTCAACGCAATTGAGTTTCAGGTTCATACAACTATTTTCTAGTTTCATACTATATCAAACGCAAGCCTTTTGGCAGCAACGCACTTGCGTTTATGTGCAAAGTTGCTCGTGATTTGATACACCTGCATTTAATTTTCAGCTGCATTTAATTACATGTAGTTGCATTTGATTAATTTTCTAAAAACGGGCCCAGGTTTCTATTAACGCTTCGGAATAATTAACGTTAGAATATTCGGATAAACAGAAACACCTACACGTGTATTTCATGTTCTGATAATGATTTTCTACTAGGACCTTTATGTGTACAAAGTTTTTGCGTTTTGAGAATAACGAGCAGAAAAGGGGGAAAGTGAACTGCTTTGGGTAGCCAACTACATGTAATTCTCCAATGTAAATGAATGTATGCCCTTTCATTTCTGGCGTACAAGACAATATGGACGCATGGCGCGAACGCTACCACGCCATACACTAGGGAATTACCGATTAGAAATGCAGCGAATCAGAGCGGGAAAACAATTTATTCTTTTTTAAGAGAATGGCGATAAGATTTTGAGCGAAAAATTATGTCGACTTAGACGAGGGAATAAACACGTATTTCAGCTCAGTTGGCACTAAAAAAATCAGGTCGACTTACGCGAGTTGTGGACTTATAAATGTCGACTAAGACGAAGAAATTTTCAAGGAATAACAAGACAAAAATCGGGACTTTTTTATCGTGTCGACTTAAGCAATGTCGAGGTTTACTGTACTAAAGCTCCATAGTTTCAGCAGAGCCAGATGTGTATGTACCTCCCTGGTTTCAGGAAGGAGGTACTAGGCGAGCTCGCCTGGTACCTCCTTGGTTTCAGGTGCAGGGAGCTCTCATCAGCTAGCTCTCGCCAACTACAGCACGTGTCTCCAACAGCATGCACGTATCACACAGCACAGGGTTACTAATACATTGTACATACATAGCCCCTCTTCCCTCCCAGGCCCCATGCAATTGACACGATGTTTACGACCCATTCAGCGCGTACGCAAATTCCTTTACCCTGCGGTTTTTGCCTGGCGGCAAACCTGCTTTGAAGTTCCTGGAAATTTCCACCAGCTTGTTGCCTGGCTGGCACGGCCATGGGTGTCAAGTTTCCGTCAATCTACCTAGCTATTGTGAATGTTTTTCTTATACACTTGTCACTTCATTACACACATTTTGCTTCACCTGAGAAGCTGCTTACAAGAGTGGTCTCACGCTCATGTAAGGGGAACAAATACTATATTTCGGATACTATTTCAGATACTTCTTGATTACGCCTCTCATCGACGCAAATTAAGGTAATCACAGCGTTACTAACGCGTAATAGTGCAATGCCTTTCGTGGTTTCATTTGTTTGCTAGTTTGTCCGTTTTTTAAGCTTCCATGAAATCAACTGTGTAAGTGTTAAGCACAAGACAAAGGGAAGACTTAATCCGGGCGTTCCCGAACGCTGGCTACATGGAGCGATGGCTTCGTGGTCGATTGGGTGCAGTGAAGTTGACGCTATTGTGTTCGAAACAAAGGCACTAAACAAAAGACTTTTAAGCTGGCGTTCCCGGAACGCGGACGGCATGGGCGCATGCCAAGCTCGTGCCAAACTGGCTACTTAACAGATAAGAAGGCATGCCGGACGCGGGCGAACGCTCGTGAGATAAAATCTGTCACGCCTTAGTAATAACAAATCAAGAGCATACTCATACTTATTTTGTTGCGCACTGTGGCATAATGGATTAGACTCTTGACTTTCAATCACATACACATATGTGCCAAGTGTGAATCCCGTCAAGTGCCTTTGTCCTTGGACAAGATGTCTTAACCCACAAATTATGTCCCTCTCAACCCAGGTGTATGACTGGGTACCTTGCAATGCTGGGGGGGGGGGGGATAATGATAGGGCCCTCTGGTTGAACAGAAACAACACAAAAGAGATTACCCGGGATTAATAAGACCATATTATTGTTGTCATTCTATACTTCTACCATCCATATCTCTGCCGAGTTTATAACTAGCATGCATGATCTTTTCTGAATTTTGCATTTCTTTGCTCTGGTAGCCATATGCAATCCTTACTACGTTGCTATTATCGTAAATAATCATTCAGAAGAAGAAGAAGAAGCAGAAGACTCTAGCTGGTCTCATTTGGAAAAGGGATCCAGTGTGAAGGCTAATTTCAGCATACTGTAAAACGAGGAATTTTCGTGTGCACTTTAATTTCGCGAATTTTGCGAGCGCCAAAATTCACGAAATTAAAATGCACGCAAAAGCTTTTGTCTACATTACATGCATTGAATGCCAGTAGCAATTCGCGAAAATTTCATGCCACGAAAAGGGCTGTCGGCTCCAATTCGCGAAAATTTCATGCCGCGAATATATCATGTTTGACAGTAATTTGTATGAGATGTGACTGTCGTCTCCATTGTCAACTTGACTCGAAATCACCCAGTATGCCATTTCTGTATGGAGGAAGATGAACATGGGACAGCTACAAGCCCAGATGTATGCCATGCCAATTGAACTCAAACAAAGCAACTGTTTCAATCAATTCACTGCTCATCAGTGCATGTACACTGTGTCTTCCTTTGGCATGGTATAGTGATTACTGAAGACAAGTGCGATTCTTATCACAATTGCATAGACAATACCACTCACCGCAGTGACATTGGCGGTTCAGGGATTTCAATTCTCGAATAAGCTGCTGCCAGGAAGGAAAATATGCAAGTGGAAAGAATCACGTGACAGCAGTGGCAAGCAAACACGAGATTACAAAACACGTGCGGATGTTTGTTGGTAAATTGTGACACCTACACTTCCATTTGAATGCCTTATTGTCCTAACAATTGGTGGTTGTTTGTCTTTTGTAGAGAATCAGATTATTACACTAAAATTTCAATACAAAACATGCCCCAGAATAAAAGTATCACGTACAGCTGTACTTCCCTCTGCACCTCCACTTCTTCAACCCAAAAGTCACTGAAATGCCCAAAACTATGCATTCTATTACTCCCTAAAAATGTCGAAACCACCCTTTCGAGTTTATTTCTCAGATAATTTGATGCTTTACAATATTTTGTTTTCATATAGATTATAATTATGATTGTGTAATTTGGAAAAGGTCAAAGGTCAAAAATGTTTGTCAGAATTACCTAGTTCTGTGACACACCTTTTTCTTCGTAAAGTCTTCGGCTTTCGAATAAGCATAACTTACAAAATTGACAAAAATGAACATGTAGTGAGCTACGTACTTCATATCATAATAGAATTTTGTCAAAATGAGAGCAGTATCGTTGTACCTTTCAGTGAGCCATAGGCCATTATTTTATTACAGAATCTTCGGTGGCCAGAGGGTTAACAATGATGTCAGTCACGCTGGATTTCTGTAGACATGCACTGTTTGTATAGGCACAATTGTGCATGTTTTCAGTTTTGTCACTGTTTCTGACCATGTCTCACCACCATTGCATTGAAGTGGTAAATCTGCTTAGAACAAACAATTCAAAAAAATGAGTTAACCATGGGAAGGGCCTTGATATGTTGGTCACATGCTGCTCAAAAAGTAGCCACTTGAGGAGATTATAAAGCCCAATTGTCTTTGATTTGCACGTTCATTGACCTCACGAAGTCCAGGCCTTGAACAGGTGAATGCCTATCACTAGCAATAGATAGGTTTAATCTAGCAATGGGTTTCCTAAATGACAGCCAATCTCCATAGTCCAGTTATGAGAGATAATCTTCCTCACCAACTTCCCTATTGTGGAGGTCTATGATTAAAGTGGTCATATTGAATTTCCTCAGCATTGTTCTGATGTTCGCATTGTTCAAGGAAACCCAAACCCAAAGAGATGTGTGGATTGAGTGAAAGCAGCAACATTAGTAAAAAACATTAATGAAAGATTAAGGAAAATCAGACAATTGATGCAAAAGTCAGGAGATTTTAAAGTTTTGTGTTCAAACAGCTGAATGAGAACACTACTTGAGTTAATGACGTCATGTGTGGACAACAGTTATAACAAAAATATAAAGAAGATTCATCCTGCTTTCACTTTTTTAGCATAATGAAAGAGCACGTCACTAACCGCTTTCAGATAGCAGGGGGAATAGTTACTACCCTTAATGTATGTTAGTATCAAGGTGATGAAATGTGTAAATTTCATGAGAAGTTAATCTTTTGTGGCATTCCCTTTATATTTTCGTTATATTGTTATCTACATATGACATCATAACCTCTAGTAGTCTCCTTATCCAGCGATTCCAACAAAAACACTGTAAAAATTCATACCTTTTGCATCTATTGTGCGATTTTCCTCAAACTTTCACTGATGTGTCCTACTATTGTTGCTCTTTCACTCAATCTACATTTCTCTTTGAGTTTTGGCTTCCTTTAGTCCTCTTTATCTCTTATATATTTCCATCTTTGTTCAATTAATCAATTTCTCTTTTTGATTACTGCATGTCTTGGCTCACTGTTAGCAAAACACAGATTGAGTGTTTGACTGTGCATTGTAGTTCTTCCAAGGAATGTTTTCAACTAAACTTTTCTTTTCTGAAAAATCAAATAGAAAGTGTATTCAAGCATACAGTTAGTAGAACTACTTGCATCAATAACAAATATTTTATCCCTCATGATTATTACTTGTTATGTGATTGGTCAAGGACAGTGGAAATGACAAAACATATCGTCGGTTGAGAATGATAAGGGCGTTAAGTGACCACAAAACCCATAGTGTTCGAGAAGACTTAAAGCCCTTCTCATTCTCAACAGACGATATTACTATGAAAATCTTCATCCCATCAGAGTCCAACTATTTCCATAGGGAAATGGTTAAGAAAAAAAAAAATACCCACTGGCGATTTGCTAAACATACCACCAGTATAATTATCAAAACAGGGTATCTTAGTGTATAAGATGATATCGCATCCCACTCATTGCATAGACACAAATACACTAATACAGTACGCTTTTTCCACCTACATTGCGTCTTTACTACACGAGAAGACAGGTTAGGTTTTCAGATACAAATGAATGAGTATCATGCCCCACAGACCGTGCATATCCTTATACGCCTAATTTTGTGCGCAGAGGAAATTTACTTGGATGGTCAGTCAACCGGAAACTGTAAACAGCGAGCAAATCCTACTAGCTCTTGAAATAATTTGTGAGGGATATAAAACAAATATGCCAGGCTATTGTTCAATGCACCAATTAAAAACTACCCGGTAAGTGCCTTGGGTGACTTTGGTAGCACCTCTTTTTTTTTGGGGGGGGGGGGGGGGCTGTGCCCTTCAGAAAATAAGTTCTATTGAAGTCACCTCATGCACATAGTTTTAACCTCTCATCGAGGCCCTATTTTATGAAAGGTTAAAGTTGATTATATAGTTGATTTCTATCACAAGTCTATGGCAGCCTGTGTGGTAAGGAAATTTATAATCGATTATATCTTTTGATAAAATGAGACCTGGCCTGGTACGTATATTTGTATGTTATGCACCTGGTAGATCTTCTATTTGTTTAAAAGGTACTGCTGCTGCACTGTTTTACAAAGCTGCCATAACCAATCCATGGTGTCACGGCTTGAGTTGGTCAGGTCCATGGTTGATTGCTTGCAAATATATCTGAGTTTAAAGGCAAGGTTAGTCATTGGTTATCCATTGTCCATCTTCTCTCTATCATTCAAGTTCAAGTTCAAGTTTATTTCCATTCGATATAAAATCATCAAAAAAATTCATAGAATGAAAACACATAGATACAAACATATGAATTTCAAAAGAAATACACACACATACACAAAACAACAAGAACAAAAGCCGATGCATAAATTCATGTGAATGGGGGGTCAGCAGAGAAGAGCAATAAGCCTTGTAAATCGCTGACCCCTAGAAAACATAAATACTTAGTAAAATGTATCGGGAGTATAGAAAAGAAACTAAAGAGGACAAGAAAAGGACAGGACAGAAGTACAAATCAAAAGACATATAAAATATATAAGTGCCATTAAAATAATCATTCTAAATGAGAATATGAATTCAGGAGTACAAATTTATAATTTCTTTTAAAACTATTCAAAGACGGTCTCATTTTCAAATCAAATGGTATTTCGGTCCATATTAATGGACCTGTGTAAAAAACTGTTTTCTTAGAAATATTTGTTCTCGCATGACATAAATGATAATCATTAACACAACGTTAACACAACATTACATTATGTTCATTGCTGGTTTACACTTTCATGAGGTATCTTCCCCTTAATCAACTGATTTTCTTTTATCTTTGTTTATCTGATAGGAAAAGGCTGGGCAATTGAGATTTCAGTACAGTATCATGAAAATTTGAAGTTTATCTGGTTATATATCATGTACTCATATATTCTCTCTGACCTGATCACCATTTCACATCAGTCTCTGACAATCACCATGGTAACAGTCCTTGACCAGAGCTTCTCATGGATTTTACTGGAATTTTCAGAGATTGACAACTTGTCAGTGCTGACAACTGTCATGAAACTGTGACCAGCTTTACCGATTTCTCTAAGCTTTTAACGTAGTACGTTGTTAACTCTCAGAAGAACTGCACAGCTACCTTGTACACTGTATTTCTGGAATGACAGTTCATGTCCATGGTTGGTGTCACTTTATGAATACTTAGCTATTACTGGAGTAAGTAACGAGGGGTCGAGGTTATTGTGCGTCTCTCAAAAGGTGCATGAAATTAACCACTCAACCAGAGTTCCACCCTGCCTTTGCTCGCTTTTGCAAGAAGCTATCAAGCGTGGACTTGGACTCCTCTACGCACACAACCTCCATTTTGTATTCTGTGTGGGGAACTGCATATATTGCCTCTTTTCGGAGGCGAGGGCACGCCTTCACACAACACTGATACAGTTGGCCTCACTGGGGCTTGAACCAGGAACCTCTTGAACAAGAGGCTCATACACTGCCCACTGAGCCAGCTTCCCACTCTCTATGAGTGGGATGTGAGAACTGCTCCCACAGCAATGTTCTCTTTTAAATGGCAGATTGTCTTATGATTGTTAATGTGTTTAGCAGCAGGTTTTCCGCCAATCAAGGAATTACTGTTCGTCTGAAAGCAAACTAGAATCCTCGTTCTGTAATCATGTTACAAAAATCATGTTTGACCTATGACTTTATGGCCGGTCCTCCTGTGTATTTTCCTACTTGAGTTTTATAAAACTTTTGGAGGACATATGCCATCAGATCAGGCTTACTTCTCAGTGTTGTGTAAAGAGCCAAACTGAGCTCCAGCATGAGTCTATTGTGTCCCACAAATCGTAGGCTGCTCTGGTCATATTATGCAGGTATCCAGTGCCCTCCTGTGAGCATGCACAATGGAAACCATACAGATGATTGGCATACCATGAAATGGCAAACTCAGCCATTGCATGGAATGCTGTTATGCCACTGTTTATTTCATTTGCAAAATTATCAAAGACCCCTAACATCACTGTTCCAATTCATTTCTAATCCCTGAACGTGACACAAATTTTATAAGATTAAAGGGATGGTAAAGTATTGGGTGAGATGAAGATTCATCTTTTAACATTGTGCAAAATACTTAAAAACTTTATGAAATATTTAATAGCATACAATTCTATGAGAAATTTTAAGTTTATTTGATAAACATAGGTTTTGAAATGGCTGAGATGTCCCCCCCCCCCATTAAAAAAATGATCTTAATAAAAAGTGGGTCCCACCTTTTAGTATGATCGCTTTGTTTTCCTTTCAATTTCTCTGAGAATTATATGCTTTTCCATATTTTCCATATATTGTACCAATCACATAACAGGTTGCTAATCATTTCTCACATCTCATCCAAAACTATTTTAGCCCTTTAAGTGGTACAGAATAGTGGCAAATTGTTGCAATTTTGTGTTCTGATTTTGTGCAGATTTCATAAATTTTGCCACTTTCATCTAATCAAGCTTCCCCAGCACAGGAGATACAAGTTAGTACTGTATGATTCAGAGTTGCAAATTTAAAGAAGAAATCCACTCCCAAATTCTATGAGAAAGAGAAAAGAATTCTCTGAAAAGTGCAAAAATGATCAAAATTGGATGAGAAATAAGGAAGTTGTGACACTTTGAAATTTTGAAGTTTTTCAGAAAACACTTCTTGACCAGTCATTATGAATATTCAAATCAGCAAATTGATGATGTCATGCTCTCACAGTTTCTTAGTCATTTCTTATACAGAAATGACCCCCAAAAAATCTCATATTTCTGCTGTATAAATATAAACTTTCCTTAAAACCACCCAAAATAGAAATAAAGACCCAAATGTTAAAGGATTTAATATATTTTGGTGTGGGAATATATGGTTTTACCTGTAATAAATAAAAGTAACAATTTTCCAAATTTCATATATAAAATGCATGAAAAATTGTGAGAGCATGACATCATCAAGTCACATATTTGAATATTCATAAGGACTGGTCAAAAAATGTTTTTCGCAGAGATTTGAAATTTCAAAATGTCATGTCTTCCTTATTTCCTATCCATTTTTTTTTTTTTTTTTTTTTTGGGGGGGGGGTTCATTTTTGGAATGTTCTGTAGGGAATTTTTTCTCTTTCTTTTAGAGTTTATTTATTTTGTGGGTGGATTTCCCCTTTAAGGATGATTCGATTATTTACTTAAAGTGGTAAAATGCCAAAGAATGAGGTGGTTCAAATAAAAATATGTGCTCTTTCTCCAGTCATGAGTTGTACCATTTTCTGTCAACCCTCACACTGGGTAAAGTAAATATTGACTTTTCCAAGCCCCGCTGATTTGCCAACTTGCCATTCCAGAGACACTGAAATGAAATTAATGGAAAACAACTTTGATAAAGACAATGGACTATGCCAGACGGACAGGGCCCCATCATATCGTCTGTTGAGAATGAGAAGGGCGCTAAGTGGTCATGAACACTATGGGTTTAGTGGCAACTTAACGCCCTTATCATTCTCAGCCGACAATATGTGGTTGACATGGGTGAATTTCTTCATGCGCTTTGTTTGGAGGCTTGATAAGCTTCTTCTTTCTTTCTTTCTTTTTCTTTCTTTTTTTTCATTTTGAGCTTGGAGGCACTTTATGTGTGTATAAAATTTGATATGCAAAAGAGGTGCAGCTAGTAAGTGGTAAAAACTGTAGTCTTCCTTTGAAGGTCCTCTAGGTGAAGTTCAATCAAAACCACCCTTCTTACACCCCACCCCCACCCCCCCCCCCAAAAAAAAAGAGAGGAAAAAATCTCAAATAATTGTAATAATGATAATGGCAAGATTTAAAGAGAAAAATCTTAATTTCTAAGATATAAACAGTCATGAAAAAGCATGAACTCAATTATACACTTTACAAATTTCTTTTTTTTTTTCCTGTCTTGTCATGAGTGAACCACCTACAAATTATTCTGTTTTTTAGAGGGGGAGGGGGTCTTTAAAGAGCATTAAACATATTTGATTGGCCCTTTTTGGTTTTTTCACCGATTCATAAGAACTGTCGGCTTTTCCAGCTATATCAAAGGTCATCTAGTGTTGCTCCTATATGGCACATTAACGCAGACTGAAGGACACTGAGAAACAATAGGCACTTAACTAGATAACTGCCATGCAAATAGTGAATAGTCTTGTGCGATGGTCTTATACAAAACTTTACCTGAGGGAAAAGATGAGATGATCAATTCAATGCAGCAATTCAGAGTTGACCAGAGCATCTCATTTTTTTCATCCAATGCAAAATCTTGTATTTTTGCATGCATAAAAGACTATTCATTATCTGTTTTATATAATATTTTCTACTTCACAGTTAGGCCTAGAGTCCATGCCAAGGCCTGAATATGACAGTAATCATTGTAGGGCAAGGTGAATTGCAAAAATGCACGTTTGTTAGAGAGCCTTTATAGGAGTAATGTACGGTATGTGGTTGGTGACATTGTCAAGCACTGTCCAATGACATTCTTGTGTTCTATGTGAATACAATGGTACTTTTGAGCGAGTATCATGTGATTAGCGGTTGACCAATCAGGTAGCAAGAATCTCCTCAGGAGTTATACACTTTTTGATAGATAATGGAGACATGACTTGAACTCATGTCAGGTTAGGGTCATAGTTTTCTGCACTGAAAGGCATACCGGTAGCTAGTGTGTGTTAGAAGTCATAAAGTAGACTTTTGATGGTGTTAAACTCTAATCTGGCAGACATTTTATGACCACTGAGTCATTGAATTTGTGTATTCTGGTTCTCTCCCATTGTCTCGGCTCTGTAGAATCACATTGATCAGACTACAGGCAGTGGGCAGACATGTGTACACAGCAAACATTATAATTCTGACCTATTTGCACATGAGCCTGATAAGATCACTGAGCATGAAACAGAAAAAAGAAATCACCGAAGCGTTGCTGTCTCTTCCACCTCATCAAATGTCTTTGTTCTTTTTATGTTACACTGATACTTCCTCTCCTTTCTAAACTTGCATAATTTGGCATGTATTGATATGCTTATCATAGGAACTGGGGGGGAGGGGGGCATTTCATGAGGCATTTTGTCCGACAACTTTGTCGGACAAATTTGCTGTCAGCCAATCAGATGTAAGGATTTCTGTAGCTTTTAACAGTTTGTCAGGCGAAATATCTGACAAAATGCGTCATGAAATGCCCCCCCCCCCCCCGACATAACCTGAACAATTACATGAATGCATGTAAGTTGTACATGAATTCTCAATTGTGCATGTGTACTGCTTTTTATCAGGTTTTCATCGAGGTGATACTCTTCTTAGTTCTATGCTTTATTTACTGCATGTGCTACTATTGCTGAGTACACCTGTCTTTGTAATGTTCTTTTCCATACTTGATGGTGTTCTAAAGAAATCACGATAAAAATAATAATAGTGACTGCTAGCATAGCACAAAAGTCCACCTTTTCCTGCTCATGGCACTTTAAAAGAAAAATACATGTACAAAACATGAGAACAGGGAAGAAAATTACAAACTAACAAGCAAGCACATACCTGGTGAGGAACACAGTGTTCTCAAAGACACAATAGATTACAGAGCTATAATCCTCAAGGTCAGAGGAACAAAAATGGTCTCTGTTTGAATTTGAATGTTTCTGTTGATAAAGTTGATGGAATTGAATAGGTTGTTGATACCAAAGTTTTGGTCCTGTGACTGAAAAAAAAGAAGCACATTTAATCCCCCATCCATGTATTATTCTGGGTGTTTGGAGTAACAATGCATGTGATGATGAACAAGGGACTTCGTGTCGGGTTGTTTCTGGAAGTAGAGTCATGCAGGAATGTTTGAGAGAGAGAATGAACTGAAATGATGTAATGAGAATCTTGATATTTTGAAATAGATATTGTTATGATTAAAGGAAATGCCTCATAAAAGTGTTCCCAGGTCAATTCTATGTCATCTTTCTTCCTGCTGGCCGTGTAAAGTGTCTTCTTACAAAAGTACAGCGAAAGGTTCTGTTGACGCTATGTTCTCATACAAAAGTATAATGTAATGGATCATTCAAGGCCAAAGCTGGTATTTAAGCCAGTTTTAAGTAGGAGGCGTGATATTTCATCTCTATAGAGCAAATACCTAAAATGTTTGGATAGTAGTTGATGAACACTCTCACACCCCCAAGTTGAATGCAGACGATAAAAATCAGAAGTAGATCGAAAGTTGTCGAAGGTGACTATGCAGACAAAGTGCATCTAACCTCTGAAAGAAGAAGAAAATATCATTCAACTCAGCAGTGATATGAAATACTGAGATATGTCAACAATAAACAGCATCAATTGACAGATCTATAGAAAAGATTTCCCTTTGTTCTTTGGTTATTGTGAAGTCCACATCACTTTAATACTCAGCATAAACCAGGAAGTACAGGCGAGTTCATTGTCAAGTTTTTAATTCTGTTTTGTTTTTGCCTTTTTTCGTTGTCTTTTGTGCATTTCATGCATTCACAAGAAATCACATGCATTTCGATTTGCAGAGTTCGTGAAGAAAAACCCAATTGATTTCATTGATATCATGACAGATTGGTGTATTTTGTATGTATGTGTGTCTTGTTATGTATTGTGGACACCTCTTAAACTGAGCAACTACACATACATTGTGCAGGAGTGCGTACATGTACCATACACAGTGTGTGCTGTGGGGGGGGGGGGGGGTAAGAAGTCTGTATGTTGTGGAGTCTGATATTAGACCCGTTCACGACCCACCCACCTAAAATCAGCAGTTGTGGTTTTTTTTTAATCAATCTTTGTCATGTGATATCGTGAAAACTGTCAATTCTTGTGTATGGAGGATACATACAAAAAATATTTTAACCCTCATGATATGCACTGTGATGGAAAACTCAGGCTACAACTAACTTGAGATTCTTTTGGAAACTCTTGCAACTATTTTGCCCTGTATGGCATGTGTGAATGGGGCGGCAAAGATTGTCAGTTATATAATGCCATAGTGGAACTCGCCACACTTGATCTCACGCTGTTTATAGGCATGTATAGTCTGGATTCAAAATGCTTCATTTGCACCTGAGTGATTGTGTTTTTTTGCTGTTTGTGAATGATGGCAAATAGAATGGATTTTTTTTCATCTAGTGCAATGCCGAAACTGATAAATCCTGTGTGTAAATACGATAAATACAGCCAGAGTTTCCTCATTTCTTGACTCATAATACAGTGCTAAGTCAGCATAAAATTTTATAAGTTAGCTTAGAGATGACATGAAATCAAGAAACCATCAGTTATCGTAGCACTTTACTGTTTACGACAGGAGCGACTTTTATTAGAATCTGGTAGGGAGGTACTTTATACGCCATGAATAGCGAGTCTAAATTTTTGTGATCGGGACTTCCCGACGATTTCGCTAGTGGTGAAATTCGCCATCATGGAGTACTGTACTGAATGGAGAAATGTATGTATGTGTGCCTCATGTTCATATCGGGATCAGAGTCATTATTTTTGGGTGTCTTTAATTTCGCGAATATCACCTGACTCGCAAAATTTGCGAAAAATAAAAACCTTGCAAAATATTTGGCATATACAGTATTCCTCCTTCAATTGAAATTTTGAAAGCTTTGGCTCTTCATGACAGTATTGTGGAGATGAGTGTTATGTGAAGAGTGATCAGGCAGCTAAAGATAGACCATGATGCATTGCCCTGGTGCCTGCTGTCTCCCATTTCCTGTTGTACTCCGTCATCACTCACTCTCATGTCTCAGGAAGATGTGTGAAGAGTGATACATCATCTGTCAGGCGTCATGTTGCATGAAACCTCGCAGAACTTTTGTTCGGCTGTTGATGCAAGAGTGATGGGTTGAAACAGCATGTGTTAATTGTGAGAAAGTTGGCTGCAATAGGAGGGAGATATGTTATGATTGCAGGTAGGCATTTGTGATGCGCCATATGTTATGGTCTAGACAGTGGACTGCATGCTGCACTTTTAAAGAGAGGATCCAGGGTTCAAGCCACAGTCCATATTTGTTTGTTTGTTTGTTTGTTTGTTTGTTTTCATTTTTCCTCCTAATAAGATGGCTGAGTAGCTTATATTGAGCTGCACTAGTTGGCCTTCGGTAGGGTCAGTTGTGAGTATGCCTACTTTGACCTGTATGGAGTGTGACTCTCTCACACACATGAGTTCTATTTTCTGTCCTAGCTGAGGCCCAGAGTGTTTGTCTCTACAAGAGGGGAAGGCATGATAGCACACAACATTGCTGAGTATGGTTCACTAATTGCTTCAAACCATGCCCAAACTTGTGCCTCTTGATTGAAATCCAGATACAGTAACCTCCCGACTTATCATGATGAGCCACCTCGCCACCCTTCTTGTCCGTGATCTTGACACTTTGTCACACAGCTGTGTTCTGCCCGGATGTGAATGGGTACCTGGAGGAAACAGAATATTGAAGTGTAACATTTGGTGTAGCTTGTGTGTGCCATGAGCTCCCCTCCTCCCCCCCCCCCCCAAAAAAAAAAGAGAAAATATATACATGTATATATATATATATATATATGTATATATATATATATAGATAGAGAGATAGATAGATAGATAGATAGATAGATAGATAGATAGATAGATAGATAGATAGATAGATAGATAGATAGATAGATAGATAGATAGATAGATAGATAGAGATAGATAGATAGATAGATATATTAATGTAAATAATATCCTGGCCCGTTGGTTGTTTTGTTTTTATTCCTGTCACAAAAATCATACATGTAATCATGCTGCCGTAGCAATCAGAGTTGCTGTGCAGAAAGTCATATGGAAGTGTTGTGGAGGGAGTAGCTGTTTTCCTGCTATTAAAAAAAAAGTGCTTTGAGCTGTTTTGGTGACAGTTTAGCTTTGTCTTTTTGTATGCACACCCCATGGGCACTCTTTTTTGGTTGGGTCATATTCATGCCAGTATTGCTGCATATCTCACTTAAAGGCATGATTTAAGATTTGCAGAATGAAACAAAAACCCAAACATTAGTGCTTTGAAATAGTTCTAAATGCGAGTTTGGGATAGAAACAACCACTGTTTGAATCCATATTATTGATATTAAGTATTGTTAATACACAAAATGTGAACAATAGTTATAATAAAAATGTTTTCAGACAAACCGTCTACAGTTATGGTTTATTGAAAAAAATACTGATATCTCCTAATACATTTTAGGCTTTATTGTGAAAATTTGCATGGTAGCATGTTTGTGATACAACAGACCTACACATATGCATTAAATGTGATATCTTGAAATTTCTTAATCACTGCCCCAAAGGTAAAGCAGGCAAGCTGTGCTTAGTTTTAGCATGTTCTATGACAAACAACTCCCCACCCCCCCCCCCCCTCAAAAAAAAAAAACCTGCCTGCTCTTTTTTTCATTGACCCATCATTCCAGTACAACCATTCCATTTTTTTTTACCCTTAAGTGTAAACATTCCATAAATGTCTGATTTTATGTCCAATTTCAATGATTCAACCAAGTCTCATTCTGATGTGTTTCGCTTTTAATATTAAAAAAAAATGATTAAAAACTGACATGAGCATGGTGGGGAATTTCACTTTAAGTGTTTTTAGTACCATGTCATGCTATGAAGAACATGTACAAAAGTAGCTAGCATTTTCACTACCATCATTACTCATTGAGTACTATGGATTGTATCTTCCAAGCTGAGTTAACTTCTAGTATTCTTCTCATAATGTGTTATTGAGTTCATGACTTTGCATTTTGTGTCATGTGAATTTTACAGCACTCATTGAAAATTATGGCCACGGCAAAATGTCTGGCAAGCCAGAGAGCCAATCTTTATGTGGGTTTACTGACAAATCCTTTTTTAATGATGTGTGTCCTGAAGATTATGCATTTGGTAACTATTATAAATTTGCCATGACCAAAAGACTATGTGCCACTAAATAGCATGCACTGGCACACCATAATGCAGGGCAGTGCAAAGTCAAATTTGTACAAGTGCCAGGATTGCTTTAAAAAAAAAAATGGTCATAGGTAGCGAGATATCAGTTACCCACCAAACTGAAAGCCTACTACAAATAATCTCTCCTCTTATAATAAAGACCAATATAGTAATATAATGTACAAATCGATTTCAATAGCAAATACCATCAGCAAAATGACAAGCTGGTCATGAACTGGTGTCCATAATGAATCCCTATGGATGAAACTGACAGTTATATATGAAGGACACTGTGATGGGACTTTGCTCTTGTGCAAGTGTATACATGACAGAGGTACTTGTAATACCAGCACTTTAATCATTCTACTACCACAAGGCCTTGAAACCTTCCATGATCACCACAAATTGGCAGCATAAGGGCTATTATTTATGATAGGGCTGCTTTAAACCCCGTTGAGGATGAGTCCTGAGTATTTACTCGGGCAGGTGTCTATGGGAAAATGTATGTTGTAGCAAAATCAGCCCATCCTCAATGGGTTAATCAAGACAAACTATACGTCCAAAATAGCTAATACTTGAATAATGGAATTGAAGGTTGATCATCTCCACACTCAAGGTTGAGTCCTTGGCCCATGCTGGACAGAGCTGCAACCTTTTATTATAAGCCAGGGTAGCTTATCAGCACATCTGAAGCCATGGTTACATTATGATTTGGGAGAGATGGAAGGGAGGAAGTGAGTGGGGAGGGGGGGAGGGGGGTTGAGTCTAGAAGGGGGTTGAAGGGACAGGAGTATGGGAATTCCTGGATTCATGAAGTGCAGTGAAGTCCATGGCTGACAACTGTCTGCTTACACGTAGCAGTTGCGTGAACAACTGCATGGTTGCGTGTACATCTTTTGGGGCCAGATATAGGATATGTTATAATAAAATTGCATATCTCGGCCTTTGTTTATCGATCCATTTACATACTTTCATAACATATGTTTTGCACTCTTATTTCTATGATACGGGTAAGCCTTCTTGTATGGACAGCCAAATCATTTTCACAATTATGGAGATGAAACTAAAACCTACAAACACTGTTTTGTACATTTAATTATATGATAAGCTGTATTTTCAAGGACACCAAATGATTGTTCATGAGTATATGAAACTAAAAGAGAAAACAGCATATCTGCATTCTTTTATTTTTGTGGTAAGACAGATCACCAACATTTGTTCGGTACTTCATGCATTCACATGTGTACATTAGCTGAGCATGTGATGTCTTTCACAATTAATGATGAAGATAGCTTGATATATAACATAAAATTAACCACCCAACCTGACACGACCAGCTAGCACTTCTCAGGTTGCCAGCTTCCTATTGGTCTGTTGAGGTCAATGGGCAGGGGGCTTGAGTAACATACAGGGTGTTTAGATGAAAAAAAATTATACTAGAATGGTATATAATGGTATAGCTATATAAGATGAATAAATACGTCTGAACACTGACTAACGAAACGATGTATAACGAAATGATGGTCAGAGCATCGTTTTGAACTGCAACTCAATAACGAATTAGCATTCCATCATGTCCATTATGCATCTGAATGTATGGCGACCATGGAACTGTAAAACTGGGCAGGGCTTAATGGGATTGCAACACAAAAAGTGACCTTACACCTGATCACTCATGATCATCACAGCATACGTATTGAGAAACTATACATATACAATTGGTTTTCTCAGAAAATGTCAAATATTACCTACAAAGGTATGCCGGAGGTATTTCGATCTCAGAGCGATCCAGATCGTGGTAGTTATATAGCTGCCTTCAATGCAATGATACCAAGTTCAATGGCATGGTGTTGCAGATTCGAAAGTAGGTTTCACTCATACAATGGCCTGGTTTGTGAAAGCGTACATAAAGATGCGCAGAATACAAGATGTCTCAGTTTCACATTGAAATGTTCAGTGATGCAATGACATGCTTGCCTATAGAGACTACATCGAATAAATTGCATTGAGATGTTCTGAAAATCATACGCTGTTTTGTCATCAATGCTTGTCTGACTTCAAAATGATTTTTCTTATCAATAACGCAAAACATCCTTATAGTCATTAAAATTGACCACAAATACTGTACAGTGTAATCAGCTTAAAGTGTTCAAATAAATCACTGATCCGCTGAACTTTTGTGAGAATGGATCCCTTTTTCTACATTGTTGTTTATCTTATTTGCATGTAATACAGTGTGAATGTATTGAATACACTATGACTCGGTCAAGCCAATGGACATAGTTATCACTCAGTAACACTTAAATTCATTTACAATGAGATAAAGTTAAAGTAAGTATGTGAGTTCTGTTTATATTTTATATGTCACTGACATACAATGATGTTGTTGTTCTCTGTGTATCATTCAGTTTGTTAATATTTACGCTGTGTGATGTCACAGAATGTTGTAATCCTGTCACCCAGCAATAGCAGCATTGAAGATTTAAAAATTCATAATTTTTGAATGGATTGTACAAGTTTCCTCAAACTTTCACTGATGTGTTCTACTAATATTGTGGCATTCACTCATTCCATGCATATATTTTTGTGACTTTGTCCTTTAGAATGACAAAGACATATCCCTATGCACCCCAAGGCAAGAAGCTCATGAAGACCTTGTGTAGCATCCCGATTTCCTAGAGGGATCCGCCTCAAATTGCATTAAATTTTAATGAGGTAGTAAGTATTAACTGCCACATTCAAAATTATGATTGAGAAGCAAAGAAGTAAATTTCAATAACAACAACCATAGCAATCCAAAGGAAATTCATCAAATATATTGACATAACCGGTACGGGTATAGGTGTGGGTATACATTGTGCATGTATGTATATATAACAATCCCTTGTGGCAGTTTATGTGTATGTTTCATATTAAGACACTGGTATATGCATAATGCATTCACATTACTTGAATGAAAGTAGGGCATTGTCATATATTTTATGGATTTCCTGACATTACGCAGCATGCCCAAATGACAGAAGCATGAAATACATAACTAATTGAAATTAGTAACCCATGAATTGCTGAAAAAGATACAAGAACTGACGAGCTGAAATTTTCGTGGTGGTTTTATTTTCGCGAATTTCGCGAATCGCCTTTGAACCGCGAAAATAACAATGCTCGAATATAACTAAGTTCAGTTAGACCCTTGCAACCGCAAAATTAACAACACGCGGAAAATGTCTTCCAAGTAGCAATTCGCGAAAATATCTAAGTAGCAATTCGCGATAAAATATCTACAGTAGCAATTCGCGAAAAATATCTGTACCGCGAAAAATTTCAGCTTGTCACAGTATAATGCCCAAAACTTCAATTCAGTCTGCCGAGGATATAACATTTTTTTTTTTACATTATGATTATATAAGAATGTTGTAGATCATGCGCACAGGACAATTATGTTTAGTGTATACATAGTGTATTTCACAATTTTTCCTACATTATAGGAGTCTACTGCTGTTTAAGAAATAAGCAGCTCACAAAAATATTGCCCTACCTGTTGCACGACTGTGCCTATATATCATCTCCAAGGTTGGATATCAGTATTTTTTATACCCCCGCCAAACGAAGTTGAAGGGGGTATATAGGAATCAGCGGACGGTCGGGTGCGGTCTGTCGTCGGCAGTCGGGCGGTCGGGCGGTCTCGGATCGTGGCGGTCGGTCCTGTTCGCAAATCTTGCGTCGCGAACTACTTCCTCAGTTTTCAACCGATTCCATAAAACTTGGCACAGATGTGTGCCTTGGGTTGTAGATGTGCAAGACGTATTTTTTGACAGTACCCAAAAGTACGTTGCCATGGTAATGGCATATTATGGGCAAAAATGGGTACAAATCTATGCGTCGCGAACTCCTCCCCACAGTTTTTGATCAATTTTTATGAAATTAGGTACAGATGCTTCATCTGAATATGTTAATGTGCAAGACACATATTTCCGCAGTGGCAAAAGTGCGTTGCCATGGTAACGGCATGTTATTGGTAAATTAAAGGGCAAAATGCTTCATGGCAAAACTGCTTCATCAGTGTTCTTCCAATTCTCATCGAATTCATATTGTATGTTTGTCTTAGGATATAGGTCAGCATGACACATTTCTTGACAGTGACAAAAAGTATGTTGCCATGGTAACAGCTCACATATTATGAGCCAAAATGATGGAAAATATTTGTGTTGCAAACTACTATTCCTCAGTTTTTTTGCCCAATTTCCATGAAACTTGGTACAGATGTGTGCCTTTGGTTGTAGATGTGCAAGACGCATTTTTTGACAGTACCCCGAAAGTACGTTTGCCATGGTAACGGCATATTAATGGCAGAAGATCAAGGAAAGATCTTGCGGATTTAACTACTTCCTCAGTTTTTTGACCAAAGCTTATGAAAATGTGGCACACACCCTTGATCTTGTGGGAAGATGTGCAAGACATATTTTTCGGACGTGTCGGAAGCTGCGTTGCCATGGTAACGGCATATAAATGGCAGAAGATCAAGGAAAGATCTTGCAGATTGAACTACTTCCTCTGTATTCGACTGAAGCACATGAAATGTGGCACACACATTGGTCTTGGTGGGAAGATGTGCAAGACCATATTTTTGGACGTGTCGGAAGCTGCGTTGCCATGGTAACGGCATTATTAATGGCGGAAGATCAAGGAAAGATCGTTGTGATTGAACCTACTTCCTCAGTTTTTGACAAAAGCTTATGAAATGTGGCACACACAATAGTCTTGGTGGGAAGATGTGCAAGACATATTTTTCGGACGTGTCGGAAGCTGCGTCTACATGGTAACGGCATTTAAATGGCAGAAGATCAAGGAAAGATCATTCCTTGGGTAAGACTGTCGTCACGGGGCGGGGGTATTAATCACCTTAAGTGATATTTCTAGTTTCCACTGAGACTAGTGAAAGGGTGTAGTACTTATTTCTCACTCTGTTACCATTGCAGTTCTGACTCATGAATTCAACCACTTGTGAAATTATTTTTGAAGTCACAATTAATGAATTACATGACATATAAATATGGCCCACAGGGTAATAGCAATATACACTGTATTCTCCCTCGACTAATCAAAGCTTTACTGTTTGTTCAATGTGACCCATTGTGTATGCAACCACAATTTTGTTCCCCTTATGGTTGTGAATACATATATGTTGTGAGATGGAAAATACACACAGCTTGTCTAGAATAATCCCATTTGAATGCAGAATATACATCTGTCATGCTCACACATTGCTCTGAAGTGTCGGGCATGTTGTGACGGTTCTGCATAACATTTGATTCACTTTGGACATTACCTGACTCACAGTTTGTAGGGAGTGATAAAGTACACTTGAGTTTACATACAACTTGAAATATGTTGGCTACCTACAAAAAAAAACCAACAACCCAGAATTAGGGATATCCATACATTTTTTTCTTTCAGTAGTTATGTTCAGACGACAGGCCCTAACCTCGAGGTTAGGAAACCTCAAGGTTAAATTCCTGCCCCTTTGAGTGCGTTGATTTTTGTGTCCACACGGTGCTTAACTATGAGTGGGGACCCCTGCGGCTCATGGTTAGAGCGCTAACCATAATATTTCTCGTGGCTCTTAACATCGAGCTAACCTCGAGGTTAACTAACTAAAGGGCTTTTTACACTTGTGTTTCTTAACCCCGGACTTTCTCTGACCCAGGACTATCGTTAGTCCCGTACCATTTTTTTCAGCTCTTTACACTCGCCAATTAGTCCCGTACTATCTCTTGTCCGGGGCTAAGGAGAAAACTGACCTTTTTACACTCGTATTTCTTAGCCCCGGACTTTCCAAACCACATGAATATTCATAATTACGCTGTGTACTGTACACGTACACGCATGCACTGGCAGCACTTGATTACCTCGTTTCTGATTGGTCAGTGAGGGTCGGACTTCGTCTCCGTCGCTTAGCCCAGGATTATTTTTTCGTTCTGTTTACACTCACTTGCTTGGCACCGCAATTGCGGTGCTAACCCCTGCTATTTTGCAGGGCCAGATAGTACCGTACTATCGGTGGGGCTAGCCCACTTTGGCAAAAACGAGTGTAAACAGAAAGTGGGCTAAGGATAGTCCCGTACCAACGGTGGGGCTAAGGCCCCCCTTAGCCCCACCGTTGGTCCGGGGCTAAGCAAAAATTTACAAGTGTAAAAAGCCCTTAGGAGTGCGTCTTCACGGTCCCTAACTACAAGCTCTAACCTCGAGGATTCCTAACCTCGAGGTTAAGGCTTGTCGTCTGAATGTAACGTATAGAATTTGAAGATATTGTTTGTACTTTCATACATCCAGACATTTTGGCTAAACCACAAAGCTCTTTTTATCAGCAGTCAGTCATCTGTCTTGTTTTTAAGTAAGCAAAAGCTCAGTCAGGTGTAGAATGAGCCTCCTGCCAACAGGAAGACCATGGTGACACTATAGGGATTAAGTAATCTCAATTAATCTCTATTGATTGACTCACCCTGCGTTCACATTGTCCCCCGCGCCGTGGGGAAAGTCCCGAGCTGTGGGACTTTCTCCTCCAAAACCATAATGTGAACGCTCGCTGGGACTTGTCCCCTCGTCCCCGCGAATCAAGTCGGGTACGGGGACAAGATTTGGAGGGGAGAGTGACCTTGGGGCGAAATTGATAGCGTCCAGCTGTGGTCATCAAATGTGGGCATGCGCTATGCCTGGCAGAGCTCGCCCCAAGCCCCAATTGCCCCCACAGCTCGGGGACAGATGAGATGATACCAATAGTTACGTTCAGACGGGAGCCCTTAACCTCGAAGTTAGGAAACTTCGAGGTTAGAGCTTGTAGTTAGGGACCTTGAAGACGCACTCGTAGTTTAGCAAACCTCGAGGTTTTGCTCGATGTTTCGAGCCACGAGAAATCTTATGGTTAGCGCTCTAACCACGAGCCGCGGGGGGTCCCCACTCGTAGTTAAGAACCGTGTGTGACACAAAAAACAACGAACTCGAAGTTAAGAGTGACCTCGCCGTAAACTCCAGCCCCCACAATTTCCCTCTGCTTCCGGGTCAACCTCCCAAACGTACACCACAAATACGCTACACGTGAAAAACCTATGACGCACGACACAACAACATCATCTTTTCTTCCCATGCGCTTGATCTCTGAAATTGAACACGTCGAACTCGCTACTGTATTCTAGATTCTTCTCCGACGCTAAAAAAAAAATGTTTTCGACGAATATCTTCATAAGGGCATAAAGTCATCAGTGCAGTGCTATCTCTGCATACCATGACAGAGAAAAAGAGTACCTGTAAGCAAGTCCGACAGGGTTGGACTAAAGAATAAATAGACGCCTTGTTAGCAGTGTGGGAAAGAAACTTCCGGTTTTGTGGTTTTAACATCGAGTGGCACCCACTTGTAGTTACGGGGGGCAGAAGCTTAACCTCGAGGTTAAGATTCGTCGTGTGGACACGCGTCGTAGTTAGGGGGCAAGAGCTAAACCTCGAGGTTTCCTAACCTCGAGGTTAGGGCCTGCCGTCTGAACGTAACTAATGTGAACGGTCAGATCGTAAAAAAGATAAGATCTCTTGAGGCTGTCCCTGCGGCGCGGGGGACAATGTGAACGCGGGGAATAAGGTGGCAGACATGTGGGCCAATCTGTGAAGAAGGATCTAATAGGGCAATTACCCCCTGGGCAATTACCCTGGACCCTTCCCCTGACCCTAACTCTAATCCTAATTCGGAACCTAATCCCAACCCTGATCCAAACTCCAAACCCTAAACCTAGCCCTAACCCTAATCTTTACTCTAACCTTAACACTAACCAGTAATTAGCTGGGGGGGGGGGGGGGGGGAGGCAATTGCCTAGCTGATACGGGGAATAAGGCACTCCGGCATGGATGCCAATTGGAGAACAAAGCACAGTAATGTTTAATCAAATACAATTTAGAAATCATCATCTTTGCAGCATCTGATGGCTTATTGATGCACTCTTTTATACCCTGTAATACTAAGAAATGGTTGAAAAATGTCCCCAACTCTTTTTTTGTCAGGCAGCTGATGAATTGTTTTAACTATTGAGCCATGAGTTCAGTGAGAAATACTGGTAACTCATATGATATCTAGAATGGCATGTTACATACTAGGAAAGACATTTTGCCTGTAAAGATTCAGAATATTGTAGAGTAGGAAGGGAATTGCACCTCTTCATTATTCAAAAAAAAATTTTTTTTTTGTAGTTCACTAACAATAGAGCTCATATCGCTGGAACATCTTTTCATTCACACACATTGTAAATTGTCGGGGACTGCCCCAGCCCATTGAGCGAAGCGCTGTCTTTGTTGGTGCACAATAAGGTGGGGCTGCCCCCAGCCCGTAAAAAATATACATTATTGTACCTAGTAACAAATAAACAGGCAGATCATTCCTTCGTGGGTGTTCGTTCGCTCCGGGGAGCCATGACATTGTGCAGTGGCAGATCCAGGGGGGAGCGCACCAGGCATGCGCCCCCCTCTATTTTCTCTGCTGAAACAAATGAAATAGATAGACAAAAATGAAAATTGGGGGAAGGGTTCATGCGCCCCCCCCCCTTTAATTTTGTAAAGGCGTCCCCTCTTTACGGAATTCCTGGATCCGCACCTGTTGTGATCATGGTAGAAGCTGCTGCTTGAATGAAAATAACAAATTCAAGAAGCCATATCATACCATGTTCATGTCATCTCTTATAAACAGAGCAAAAACTCAAATGCAGTAGGAGTGGATGCATCATGGTCCGACCTGGAGTATGAAAGAATGTTTAAAAAAAAAAGGAATTTCATATTTTTAACTGTTATGTCTAATTTGGATTGCATTTCTAGCAACGTGTTTGTCAGATTTTACTCTGTTTATCAACCTCTACTTGAAAGTGTTGTGAAATAGGCTGTTACATACAGAACCTTCAGTTGCTAAAGGGTTAATCTAGATATTTCACTGGTGAGTAGCATCAATGTTGAACCCCTTGGCTCACAATCCAACATGGCAGTAGAGCATGCTGTCAGAATGGCGCTGTCAACCTGTTATGCTATTTATCACTGACCTGTTTTGCTATTTATCACTGAAAAGGAAAATCTCAGTAAACAAAATGTCAATGTCAAATATTTGGCAGGAAGCTCAATGTGCCACATGTTTTGAAGGTCATAAAGTAAAATGCCCTGTTTGCTAAATCACATCACAGAAAAGTCAACTCTTAAAGGGAAATTCCATTGTGATACTCTGTTGCTTTGAATGAAAGCAGAAAAACATCAGAAAATAGATAAGTAAAATTATGGGGGGGGGGGGGATGAGATGCACAAAGAAAGTTTGAGTTGTTGAAGTTTAGAGAGTAAAGGAAATTGGCAACTCTGTGTAATGCTGAAGTGTGCAGCTCTCCGATTTGTTTATACACAAAAATGGGTGCTGTTCGTTATTCCGAAGGTCCGCTATTCCGAAGATTCGTTAATCCAAAACACACAATTTCCCTGTACCTAGAGGTTCGTTAATCCGAAAATGAAAAAGGGTTCGTTAATCCGAACATTTGTGGCGTTATGCCGAAGATTCGTTATTCCGAAGATTTGTTAATCTGAAAATGAAATTCAGAATAACGAACCTTCGGAATTACGAATCTTTGGACTGAAGAGCCTTCGGAATAACGAATCTTCGGAATAACAAGCTGTAACCACAAAAATTCACCAGTTTTCATTTTTGTCCCTAGAAAGTTTTTCATCAGACCTGTCCTTGGTATATAATAATGAGAGTAATATGTCTTTGAGTGTCCTTATCAAAGGATAAGTCTTGTCTGTGAGAAAATGATATTGGAGAATTTCTTTGTGCAAACTGAAGGAAGAGCTGCCTAACAACTATGTCACACAGAGTTGGCATTTTATTTTTATCTCGTTAAATTCAACAGCATGATTTGTCAGAGTAGTTAGCAGTGAGAATCCTCATTGTAAAAGCTTCATAGGCTGTCCCATACTGAATTATGAAATGGCCATAGACTTAAAGAGAAGATAAACCCAAAGAGAAATGTGGATTGAGTGAAAGCAGCAACATTAGTAGAACACATCAGTGAAAGTTTGAGGAAAATCAGACAATCGATGCAAAAGTTATGAATTTTTAAAGTTTTGATGTTGGAACCGCTGGGTGAGGAGACTACTAGAGGTTATGACGTATGAGTGGACAACAATACCAAGAAAATATAAAGAAAATTCTGCAAAAATCCATTTTTCATGAAAATTACAAATTCCATCAACTTGATATTGACATATGTTAAGGGTAGCAATTATTCCCCCTGCTTTCTGAAAGCGGTTGGTCCATTGCTCTTTCATGATTCTAGAAAAGTGAATTTTTGTTGAATTTCCTTTATATTTTCTTTGTATTGTTGTCCACTCATACGTCATATCCTCTAGTAGTCTCCTCACCCAGCGGTTCCAACACCAAAACTTTAAAAATTCATAACTTTTGCATCGATTGTCTGATTTTCCTCAAACTTTCACTGATGTGTTCTACTAATGTTGCTGCTTTCACTCAATCCACATTGTTCTTTGGGTTTACCTTCCCTTTAATACGCAGGCCACCAGGTTCCTGTACGAAACCAGTTACTTGTACGTCTCGAGGTAAAGTTTGTCTTTAGATTTGGTCCTGATACTAGATTATTGATGGCAAGGTCCACTGTATGTGCATGCAGGTCCATTGTTGGTGCTGGTACTTGCCATGGCCGCACTTCAAATGTGATTTGTGGGTTCCAGCATGACAGACAACTTTTCAGCCTTTAAAACATAGTGGTAGATCCAGAGGGGGGTGCATATGCACCCCTCTGAATTTTTTGTTAAAACACAAGAAAGAAAAAGAAAAAATGGGGGGGGGGGGGTGAGTGCGTGCGCCTCCTTTAATTTTGCAAAGGCGCCTCCCCTTTACGGAATTCCTGGATCCACCCCCCGAAAACATGCCTCACTCTGCATTTCTTGCCAACAGCCTCACACCAGA
This sequence comes from Diadema antillarum, assembly GCF_040938485.1. Taxonomy (NCBI): domain Eukaryota; kingdom Metazoa; phylum Echinodermata; class Echinoidea; order Diadematoida; family Diadematidae; genus Diadema; species Diadema antillarum. The sequence continues at coordinate 1,769,456 of NW_027270992.1, read as the reverse complement.
GTTTGTAATTTTTTTTTTCAAGCAATGAACAAATGGTATGACACAATGACGTGGAAACATGCGTTTTATTGTCATAACATCACCATCTTTTATATTTGTCCTTGTGGCTTGTTTTGTGTGTCTTTGTTTTCATCGTATTCATCATGCTGTAATATGTTGCATTCCATTTAAAGTGGTTGAAACTGAATAGTATTTCTGCATGATGGACCGTGAAAGACTCTGAATCTGAATGTGAATGTCGGAAGTAAAAAAGACCACAAACTCTGGCTGAGAACATTTTTAGGTTGGAATAAAAGCTACAAAATGCAGGCAAGGATGTGTGTGAAGGAGAACATGGTAAGATCAAGTCATACACTCTGCGTCTGATAAACAACATTTCAGTGATTCCTGTACTTCAAAGTGTAGTCTATAGGTTGTTGTTGTTGTCATCGTCGTCTTTGTTGCTGCTGCTGTTGTTGTTGTTGCTGCTGTTGTTGTTGTTGCTGTTGTTTTTCTTTTGTCACGGTGGAGTAAAGTGGAAACTTTGCATCCAGTTGCAGTTTATAGTCTTATTCAAGAAGCTAAGCATGAAGTTAAGTAATGTTGTTGTTGGCCTTTGGATGGTGTTTCTGCTCAGCCTGTTTTCCTGTTTTTCACAAACACCCATGAAAGAGGATCAATGGCCACCTACAAAAGTGTACATATGTGCGTGCCAACCAGGGGGGTCTAACAAGGCTTTATGAATGTGGTGAATGGTTGTATGTCGTCTGACCGCGTGAAACTTCCTGGTGTCGCACGGATGTTAAATGGCTCCATCAGTTTGCCGAAGATTCCAATGCGCTGGCAGAAGTTAATAGACCCAAACCCTCAGTGTTAGATGAAACATGAGGGCTTTTTACACTTGTAAATTTTTGCTTAGCCCCGGACCAACGGTGGGGCTAAGGGAGGGCCTTAGCCCCACCGTTGGTACGGGACTATCCTTAGCCCACTTTCTGTTTACACTCGTTTTTGCCAAAGTGGGCCAACCCCACCGATAGTACAGTACTATCTGGCCCTGCAAAATAGCAGGGGTTAGCACCGCGATTGCGGTGCTAGCACCGCAATTGCGGTACCAAGCAAGTGAGTGTAAACAGAACGAAAAAATAATCCTGGGCTAAGCGACGGAGAGGAAGTCCGACCCCCCACTGACCAATCAGAAACGAGGTAATCAAGTGCTGCCGGTGCGTGCGTGTACGTGTACAGTACACAGCGTAATTATGAATATTCATGTGGTTTGGAAAGTTCGGGGCTAAGAAATACGAGTGTAAAAAGGTCAGTTTTCTCCTTAGCCCCGGACAAGAGATAGTACGGGAATAATTGGCGAGTGTAAAAAGCTGAAAAATTGGTACGGGACTAACGATAGTCCTGGGTCAGAGAAAGTCCGGGGTTAAGAAACACAAGTGTAAAAAGCCCTATGTAGAATCTGAATGAACAATGGGACTTTATGAGCTGCACGCCCCCATGTTGGCCCTGACAACCTCTGTTTTTGATGTCTGTGGGTTTCATTAGGCAGTGCCAGCGCATACTTATGAAACCTACCGGTATGTTTAGTTTGCATGGATCCACACTTCTACACAAGTATCTCGATGAAAATAGTGTTGTCAAAGATATGTAGCCCAAAAACATTGCAATTGTCGTGCGTTGCAATTGCTGTGAAATAATCGCAGAGTGCAATGCGCAAATGACATGACAGACTTCCATCTCGCTGACATCTTGCAGCAAGTCGCTGGTCTTTACTTGAGATGGTGTAGAAGCATTCATCATTCAAACTCCTCCACCTTCCTACCACCCCCCCCCCCCCACTCCTCTTCACCAGTAGCCGTTCATGCAGAAGCCTTTAGAATGCTAGGCATGGCAAGGGATTGAAATCTGCAGTGGCAATGCTGCTTGAGGGTAAACATTTCTTGAAGTCATGGTTGATTATTGATATTCAGTCATCAGCAGTTAATTTTGTTATAGGCAAAGTCTGTCATTGCTTCCAGAGTATACATAGGATAAGTCTGGGTGCTCAGAAAACCTCACTGTTTTTCATTTGTTTGTTTGTTCGTTTGTTTGTTGTGTTGTTGCTGTTGTTGTTGTTTTTTTGGTGTTGGTTTTTTTTTTGTGGTATAGACAGTGTATTCCATTGTCTTTGTTTTTATCCCGAATAATTCTGAAGCAAGGTCTGATCTGACTTGCTTGACTGTGTTACAATCGTGGTAACATTAACCCAGGTCACATGGTTACAGACACAATTCTTTTGTCTCTTTGTTTGTGTATTTCAGGGGTAGTTTTATTTCAGGATCATGAGAAAAACATTCATTTCGTGTCAAACCTTAAGAATGTTAGGTGACACAGGGTTATAGTTTTACTTTGCCTTGAGTAAATGTAAAACAAAATAAAGTTAAGCAGAACTGAAACATTCTAGTTTATGTCTGTCTGGTTTTATTTCTTTTTACTTTTGTCTCACTTTGGGTGAGTTTATCATCTTCCCGTGTTTGAAACATCATTTAATACCCAATATCAAAACGCTTTTACAAGGGCCTTTCAGATTGCATTTCTCGAGTTGTAGCATATCATTTCTATCGCGGGTCGAGAGGACAGCTCCATTGCGCTGTTTGACCCAAGGAACAGAAATCATGTAGTTGGTGTGGGTAGGTCTGAGCTATTAACACATTTCAAACAATTTTGCATTTATCATCTCTTCAGAAATGCATTCTTGTTGCAATGCATTTCAGATCACACTTAATTGGCATTGGAGAAAAGCATTTCCCAACCTCATCATCGAAACAACTTTGCATGTATCATAATCTTCCTGAAAGTCCCTTGAAAGCCTTAATTCTACATGAGAAGTGAGTTGGTAAACACACCCTTTGTCTTTCCTGACACGGTGTCATTTTGTATGTGTGTGTGTGTGTGTGTGTGTGTAGAAGAGTTACCATCAATGCATGCAAGGTCTTTTGTTGCATCTAGTGTCTCGATTAGTTTATTAATCTTCAATTGTGAAATCCCATTTCTTCATTGTATGCAAGAGTTGTGTCTTCTAGTGATATGTATTTACATACTTGTTTTCACACATATTTTTTCTATTCTCTCTTGTGCTGTTTTTTCTCCTCACAGGTTTTTCAAGGTGGACAGATCATTGCTGCTCACAACATGTGATAAAGGATCTATGGCAAGAGAAGATACCAAGATATGTACCAATTATATGCAAATTTATGCATTCATCAGTGCAGCATTGCGAGCATTGGCAATAGACCAATTGGCCTGAATTCACGAACGTGGTACAAATGAAACCATGGTTTAAAGGGAAGATAAACCCCAAGAACAATGTGGATTGAGTGAAAGTAGCAACATTAGTAGAACACATCAGTGAAAGTTTGAAGAAAATCGGACAATCGATGCAAAAGTTATGAATTTTTAAAGTTTTGGTGTTGGAACCGCTGGATGAGGAGACTACTAGAGGTTATGACGTATAAGTGGACAACAATAGCAAGAAAATATAAAGAAAATACTACAAAAATCCATTTTTCATGAAAATTACAAATTCCATCAACTTGATATTGACATATGTTAAGGGTAGCAATTATTCCCCCTGCTTTCTGAAAGCAGTTGGTCCACTGCTCTTTCATAATTCCAGAAAAGTGAATTTTTGTTGAATTTCCTTTATATTTTCTTTGTATTGTTGTCCACTCATACGTCATATCCTCTAGTAGTCTCCTCATCCAGCGGTTCCAACACCAAAACTTTAAAAATTCATAACTTTTGCATCGATTGTCCGATTTTCCTCAAACTTTCACTGATGTGTTCTACTAATGTTGCTGCTTTCACTCAATCCACATTGCTCTTTGGGTTTACCTTCCCTTTAAACCATGGACAAAAACCATGGAGCGCCAAGTGTCGCACGGAATATTTTGTTACGAAATTGGTAATTTCGTTGACGAAATGACCGTTTCGTTAACGAAATTATCATTTCGTGGATGAAATGTTCATTTAGTTACAAAATGTTGTCAGTTCGTTACAAAATAATCATTTTTCATCAACGAAATAACCAATTTCGAAGCGAAATATTCCGTGCGACACTTGGCGCTCCATGGTTTTTGTCCATGGTTTAAACCATGGTTTCATTTGTACCACCTTCGTGAATTCGGGCCATTGAGTTTGGGTTCTGTTTTTTTATGGTAATTTGTACCTGTTGGGGTTTCATGAATACCTAACAAAAGAATAGCAGCGCACTTGGCTCATTGCATAACCCATCGAAAGTGCTTTTTTTCATCTCCTTTGGAAGGCCCCCAGTTATGGCTGCCATAAGTTACAGTACTTTGAAGTTGGATTCATGTTTCCTGTCAACATCAGTCAATCGCAACATATAATAGGATATGACGTTAATCACACCCTTTGTGCCTCTCAATGAGATCAGCAGCTGCATCTTTCATACCGCGCTGCCAAGGAGAATATCATAGAAAGATATGTGTCTGGATATATGATTTTTGTTGTTAAAATATTCAATGAACTTCTGACCTACTCCCTCTCTCTCTCTCTCTCTCTCTCTCTCTCTCTCTCTCTCTCTCTCTTCTCTCTTGCATGATGATTGAAAGGGTTTGATAGAAATTGAATAACATTTTTTTTTTCCTTTGTGTGATGCTGTTCTATGTGGTTAGCCTCATACCTAGGTGAAGGAAAGGGAAATGTAAAAAGGAAATCCACAACCCCTCCCCTGCCCCAAACAACAGTACGTCGGTTGAGAATGATAAGGGCCTTAAGTTGCCACAAAACCCATAGTGTTCAAGACCACTTAACGCCCTTCTCATTCTCAACAGACGAATAACAACTGGATTTCATTGCAACTGATTGACAAATTGCCCGACATCGACATAAATAAGCATTGAATTGATCAGTGTTTTAGTGGTAGCCATGATAAAAAAAAATCATTGAACTGGATTTCATAGTAAGTGAAGATTATTTGTACCTGTTACCAATATACTGTTGCATATTGGCTTATGATTCATCTACAATTATCTACAATCTGCATTTTATCAGAGTCTTTTATTAGAATCGAGAATGAGTTTATCCATATGCACTGAAATACTATTGATAAAATTTGACCATTATGTAGCAGTAATACATTAGATTAACATTTGATATTATCTTTTTCATGCAAATGAGGGTTTGTTTGTTTGTTTGCTTTTTTTTCATGTAATTCATTAAATGTTTGCAATCAATGTAAAAACATTGCTTTAATATTGCAGTGCAATTGAATAAAGAAACAGATGCATAGACAGGCAATATAAAGTAATATTATGTGGTCTACATATACTGGTTGTTGATTGGTCATAGTGCAGTCTTGTGACTAATGCAGCATGAATCAAAATTGTTGTATTGCAAGCAGTGACATCACAATAGGGTACCCAGTTATATAATTCAAGAATTTGAATGTCTGCCAATAGGACTAGAATGATATGATGTGTATCCAATTAGACTATTAGTATAACAGCTTCTGGCTTGTCTTTTGTTGAGTGATATAACACTTAAAGGGACTGTACAGTACTGGTTGAGGTGGGGATTCATGTTTTGAACATTCCTAAGTGAGATAATGAGAAACCTCTTATAGAATATGAAAGAGCATGTCATTTAAAGAATTATTCAACGTTTGCTTGATGAAAATTGGTTTTCAAATGGCCGAGATATCTAAAAAAAAGTGATAATTATAAAAGGCGACAGGCCTAACCTTTTATTAGGATCTCTTTGTTTCACCTTGTTTTTAGATATTTCAGCCATTTCCAAACCGATTTTCATCAAATAAACTTTTGATACCCCTTAGAATTGCATGCTCTTTGACATCTCATAGAGTGGTTTCTGAATATCTCGCAAAACGTTAAAAGCTAAATCCTCACCTCAACCAGAACTGTACACACCCTTGAAAGTCCCCAGGGAAATCATATTTTCCCCTCAAAATATTATATTCTTGAAGTGTGCAGTGCCAAGGGAAAATATAACTCCCATGTGGGATTTCAAGTGTTATACTACACCTCCAGAAAGGCAATACCGTGTATCTGTATGATGGTCACTCACAGAAGGAAATACCCACATTATTAAGTACCGTGTGTCCCCCCACAAAAAAAAAAAATTACAACGGGACCCTCCGCAATGATAACTTTGAAAATGGGGAATCAATCCAAATACAATTTCAAGGTACGAAACTATAACTCATTGTCCACATCTTACAGAAAACCCCATTCGATTTGCTTCAGTGATCAAAGAGAAACAAGGAATTTTGTAGAGCATGTCAGGAATCTCTTCCCGCCAAGTTCTGTGTATTGTGTTCACACACAAGAGCTCCCAAGTGCTAAACTCGGAGGAATCCGACTCATGACATGCTTTACAACAATCCTCATTTCTCTGTGACCGCTTAACCAAAGTGAATGGGGTTTTCTGCAAAATAGAGCTAAGATGTTATATTTTAAGACCCTGAAGTAGCATTTAGACAGTTTAATCATATTGGGTGTTATCAATGCGAAAATATGATTGTAATTTTTTGGGGGACATACTGTACAGGTCCAGATAGATATGGCTGTCTTATGAATACAGATAGCAGGTAGATATTGACTGAAGCAAGCTGAGCGATTAATGAGTTCAGAATCAGAATTTGTCAAAGTATGATTTATAAAGTGATATGTGTGTTTTAATGATTATTAATGAAGTTTAGTAACATGTTATAATTCTCTGGCTGCTGTCACCGTCCCAGCATTCTATTACTGCCTGGATTTCTCTTGGTGTCTTCCATGATTTTATACTCAGGAACAGGGGACTGCGTGGACACCAGAGTTTGTTGTTGCAAGCAGGACAGTAATTAATTCATCAAGCAAATTATTTACAGTGCACTCCCATTACAATGAACACGTATATAACGAAATTGCAGTTACAAAGAAGTAAAAATTCAGGCCCCAACATTATCTGCTTTGTGTTTTTTTATTGTTTACTTGTTTGATTATTATTAAATTTTGATATAACAAAGGAAAACTACTGGTCCTGAGGACTTCATTATAATGGGAGTCCACTGTGTTGCGCAAGTGCCTAATCAGTGTCAGTACAGTGTAAGCTCTAAAAGTGTTTTTATTGAGAGCTATCCCTACTTGTCCAGAAGCTTGCAAATGGTTTTTGTCCCAGGTGGCAACATCTAATGTGTGTAAGTGAGATTTCACAAACTGAAATATACTTAATAGGAAGGGATGAACTAAATTGCTGTGACCAAGTCTTGACAGTAAAAAGATATTTATATGTTTATCATTGTAAGATTCTATGGGCAGTTGATTTCATTATATATTTGCCAATTATTTGTGGTATTTTACATATGTTTGTTTGGTTGTTATTAATGACAATGAAGAAATGGTATGAAAAGAAAGTATGTATAGATTGAGTATACATTGTACATGTACTATCAAACCCACCTACTTCTTTAATATGAAAGGAAGAATGTTAGCTTGCCATTTCATCTTTGCTTCATGTGTATAATATGATTGATTTGTTTCAACTCTTAACACCAATATTTGTTGATTTATTGTGTATCATGTAGACACCAGTCTGTCGGTACAAAAGCTTTCCAGCCAAAGGATATCCATCTATTGTAGTGTACAGCAAGTATCAGTGCGGTATCACATTTGCTATCAACGTTGGTCATGCAGACCATGAGTTTGATTTTGTGTGAGAATGAAAATTCAACATTTTGTGGAATTTGACAATTTGCACATTTTATTGTCCCCGCCGAACGAGTTCGAGCAGGGGACTATGAAACGGGCTCCGTACGTGTGTGTGTCCGTGTGTCCGTCCGTCCGTCCGTCCGTGTGTCCGTGTGTGCGTCCGTGTGTGATCAAAATCTTCAATTTGCTACTTCTCTGTCATTTATGAGCCAATTTTGATTCTGTTTGCTTTATATGATAGCACTACATGGGAGCTTTGAAACTTCTACACAGAATTTCAGTCGTGACCTTTGACCTTGACCTTTGACCTATATTGTACATTTTGCTACAAAATGCTACTCCTTCGCCATTTCTAACCCGATTTCGATTCCGTTTGCTTTATGTGATGGCACTAGGTGAGGGCTTCAAAACTGCTACACAGAATTTTGACCTTTGACTTCTTTGACCTTTGACCTTGATTTTTGACCTATATTGTACATTTTGCTACAAAATGCTACTCCTTCGCCATTTCTAACCCGATTTCGATTCTGTTTGCTTTATGTGATGGCACTAGGTGAGGGCTTCAAAACTTGTACACAGAATTTTGACCTTTGCCTTCTTTGACCTTTGACCTTGATTTTTGACCTATATTGTACATTTTGCTACAAAATGCTACTCCTTCGCCATTTCTAACCCGATTTCGATTCCGTTTGCTTTATGTGATGGCACTAGGTGAGGGCTTCAAAACTTCTACACAGAATTTTGACCTTTGCCTTCTTTGACCTTTGACCTTGATTTTTGACCTGTATTGGACATTGGCTACAAAATGCTACTCCTTCGCCATTTCTAACCCGATTTTGATTCCGTTTGCTTTATGTGATGGCACTAGGTGAGGGCTTCAAAACTTTACACAGAATTTTGACCTTTGACTTCTTTGACCTTTGACCTTGATTTTTGACCTGTATTGTACATTGGCTATAAAATGCTACTCCTTCGCCATTTCTAACCCGATTTCGATTCCGTTTGCTTTATGTGATGGCACTAGGTGAGGGCTTCAAAACTTTTACACAGAATTTTGACCTTTGACTTCTTTGACCTTTGACCTTGATTTTTTACCTCTATTGCACATTTTGCTACAAAATGCTACTTCCGGCGGGGACATATATTACGCACCGCGTAATTTCTACTTTTCCTTGTTTTTGATATGTCTGTGATATTCTTGCAAAATGTGGAGTATAGAAAAATGAAACCAAACCAAATAAAATACAGAACATGATGAGTCCCCAACACATTGATTAAATAGAGCATACAGGTTGCCAACCTCAAACATGATAATGAATATTTCTGCCATCGAGCAATTTTCTGTTTGGTTCATTGGTTTACATGCCAAGTTTAACAGTGATTTACGTCGATGTAGGGCAATTTGTCAATCAGTTGCAGTGATTAGACTGAACAGAGAACCACAGCTATGTAGGACAGAATACTAATGTACTTCCGTAATTGGTAGATCAGAACACATTTGTCAGGTAATGTAAAGTCATGACTAACAGTGTTTGAACTTGTTAAGGCTGATTCATCTGCTCTTGTAACCCAGTGAAGAAGAAATTGCATACTTATGATGATTCAATGGGACTTTGTAACATACTGTGCATTTGTTAAAGAAATTACCATCTTTATAAAATGGATAATTACTGATCAATTCTTTCAGAGCTTTGTAAAGAAAAAATAAATGTAATGCCAGAAATCATGCAATAAATCAGACATTCTTACACTGCCTACCTCAATGGTGCGTAATGATGTCAATATTTGTTTGTTTATATGTTGCCATGCCATACTAATCATTCAAATCTGTATATCATTGACATTTTACTTTTTTTTTTTCTTTTTTTCCCTTTTTTTTTTTTGCTGTAGACCCTACTGGCAAATTTCCATATAGTTCTTTACTAGGTTCCTTTCTGTTGCAGAGTTAAAAAGGGGTTGACAGTGGGTGTTGCCATATCCAGGAATTTTGACCTTCACCTTGGGGTACACATCAACAGCCATAATTACTCTGTGTATAAAATTCACAACAGGATGTCATTAAAGGGAAATTTCATCCTGTAATATGTTGAGTTGTATGTAAACAGAAAACAGAGGAGTAGATCAGTGAAAATTTACAGGAAAAATCAGACACACACACACACACACACACACATACACACACACACATACACTGTTAAAGTTATGCCAGTAAGACAAAATTATAGTAGCTCTGTGTGATCTAGGTGTTGAGCACCTCTTTATTTGGTTTGCAGACAAAAAATCACCAATTTCCATTTCTCTCCACACAGAGAGAGAGAGAAGAAAAAAAAAATTTTAGACTTGTACTTGGCCTTAGATCCATACATATTTACTTGTCTTTCCTCATCCGACGAGTCCTGCAGATTGAACCAAAATATTTGAGAAAGAATAATACAAGTGAAATTTTGTGCACAAAGGGTGCACAAAACAAATATGTGTAGAAAGGTGCTGAACACCTAGATCACAGAGAGTTGCCAATTTGCCTCACTCTCTATAACCTTATAATTCACAACTGTTTTTATGTGTTCCATTACCCCCTCCCCCCCCCCCCCCCCCCCCAAAAAAAAAAGTCACTGGATTCCTTACAGAGGTCCTAAGTTTTCTGTTTTTTGTTCAGGCAACATAATAAGGGAATTGAATTTCTATTCAACTTCGTATAGTTCTATGGGCAACATACGTGACCGTGCATCACAAAACGAACAAAAAGTCGCACACACTGATTTTGCACGAGGACTGAAAATAGGTGAAATGGGTCAACCCAGCCATTCTTGACTATTTCATATTTTCTGGAAGAGCAAGTCTTCTTTTACATTATACTAAAATTTGGAATCATGAAACGGGCAGGAAAGTGTGTTTCTTTTGCAGTTTATCTCGAACATTTTTGGTAAAATAGTGTGATTAGGTGTGATTAGGTGTAAAATAGTGTGATTAGGAGTTCCCTTTTCATTTTTGAAAAAGCTTGTACACACTCTTCACTTTCAACCCAAATAACTTTTGAACAGATAATGCTACTGCTTTGAAAGTTGGCATTGATTATTGACAGAATGTGTTAATGAGGCATGCTCAATTTCAGTTTAATCTGATAATCTCTTCATTGTTGTTACTCCGATGGTTTACTTCCTGTTTTTTGTCCCATTCATCGCACAGCCAGCAAGGCTTGGTTAAGAACTAGAAGACATTAGAAATGTGTCCTAAGAGAGTTAATGGGGTGCAGGTATTGTGTATATACATGTAGTGTGTGATTGTTTTGGCAGTTGCTGTGTGCTGTGCCCTCCTCTTCTTTTTCTACTTACATCAGTGATTTCGTTGAACTCCTTGATCCTTGGCCCATATCACATGGTGGGTTGCTCCTATAGAAAATCGCTGGACCATACAGATTGTTTTGTTCTCATGTTGTTTTGTTCATAATATTTTTGTTTATGTGATAGTTACAGAAGGTCATAGGTTGATATGCGTATTTTTAAAGGGTTGTACAGTTCTGGTTCACTCAAGGATTAACAGCTTTTAATGTTTTGCAAGATATTCAGAAATCACTCTATGAGATGTCAAAGAGCATGCAATTCTAGTTAAGGGGTATTAAAAGTTTATTGGATGAAAATCGGTTTTGAAATGGCTGAGATATCCAAATGCAAGGTGAAACAAAGAGATCATGATAAAGTGGTGGCCTGTCGCCTTTTATTATTATCACTTTTTTGGATGTCTCAGATATTTGAAAAACAATTTTCGTCAAAGAAAAGTTGAATAATTCTTAAGATTACATGCTCTTTCATATTTAATAAGAGGTTTCTCATTATCTCACTTAGGAATGTTCAAAACACGAATCCCTCACCTCAACCAGTACTGTACAGTCCCTTTAATACCAAATCTGAGTGTTACCATTGTACTTATTGCTTGATGTATAAACTATACACTGTATTGATAAATACAAACAACAGGGAACACATTCTAATGGTATGACCCAAATGGAATATCTAGTGTAACATCTTTCTGTATTACTAGTACTTATTATATGAAGAGTTTGTTTGCAAAAACTGATAAGTCCATTTTTGAAGATTTTGAAGTATGGTTTCTGTAATAAAGTACAAAATAATACCTTTTAAATGATATTTTGTTCACTACATATAAAAGTACATTTTTGAAGTTATGGTCAAAAGAAGCAAAAATGTTCTTATTATTCTCTTTATTTTTCTTGACCTTTAATCGCAAATATCTCCCTTTGGCAAATATGGACTTATCGGTTTTTACAAACAAACTCTTCATATCAAACTTACATCAAGTTTGTATAAGTGCTTTCATTTATCAATTTTCTTCATGAGTTTAGATAGAGAACACAGTAATCTACATTTAAACGTTTATAAACATTTCATCTATATGTATTCCTGTCATGGAAGCTACTGACTCTATGAGATTATGACTGTGTTGTAAAGAGTTCCGAGTTGGATCGAATATTCTCAACCCCCAACCTAACCCCTTTCTACCTCACCCTCCCTATTTCATGAAATTAATGGAGTTATGTATACTTCACGAAAGAGACCTCTGCAGTAATAGCTGAATCAAGTAAACTGGAACCTCCGCAAATACCTCTTTCCATTCATTCACACATTCCAACCGTTCGAGCGTTTCTCATCCATCTTACCATGGAGCTCTTATCCTCCCCGAAGAGACAAGATACGCCAAAACATGATGAAAAACAACATAGAGAAACTCTAATCCTACTACCAAACAATAGGAGACAGTAGCCCAGATACAGGGATCCTCCATCATTGTCCATGTTAGATAATAGAAGAACGCAAAGAATTAGTACGCCTCTGCCACGCCCACTTCGACGCGTCTGCTCAGATCCGCAGAATGTTTGCAGTACATGTCCAACAGGAAAGAATAGATTGCTAACAACACAGGACTATTCCCGGGTACCTGGGTGCCGGGTTTTTTTTTTTTTTTTTGGGGGGGGGGGGGGGGGGGGGGGGGAGAGAAGGAGGAGGGGGTTGTATGCCAGAGATAAACACCTGACGTTGGGAACATTTTGCAAACATCAACTGTTGCTCACTGAAGTCCTATTCAGAGACCCCTTTTTCGTGACCCCGAAACGTAGTTTTCAGTCCCCTTTTCTTGAACTTCTAAACTTTGTTTTGAGGATCGCACCAACTTGCACTTACTTTCTGAAAGCTGAATGAAAAATGTCTGACGTTAGGGAACACTTGCCAACATATCGAATCAAGGAGGCATGGTCTGTTTTCATTTACAACACAACAAAACATGAAATCAATTTAGAATTTCATCATGACCTCCGAAACTTAACGTTGACCCCCTTATTTCGTGATCTTCCAATTTTTGTTTTAAGGGTAGCACTTGCTTTCTGAACCTGTTCGGTCGCATTTCATACGGCAATGCCTGTCAAGCATCAGGCAAACTCGGTGTCTTACTGCAGAAATAAATACATGAACGTTGTATGAAGTTTTTCCTTCGAATCATATTGTTTTCAGATGAGAGTAATGTCATCTCCTTAACTATAGGTGCATTACAATACTAAATATTTCTGCGGGAGTTATATTTCTCCCGACAGAGATTGGGTTTTCACGAAGCCCTGAGGGAAAATCACACACATACAAGACTATTAGTGTTTATGAAGATCTTGTCATACGGTATCATGTTTTATTGTATGGAGTATATTATAATTTATTATAGCATTGCAGCCTAATATGATACCTTATACTGATTTGGCCGTACACTGCATCGTACCGGCAATCCACGAGCGACCTGCTGGTAGTAAGGCGAAGTAAAAAAAGAGTAATAGTGATAATAAATGTTTATCGTTCCTCCCGCTTCCTATTTTTAAGGTCACCTGCTTTTTTAACTATAAGAAATGAAACAAAACAAATTGCTGTCATGTTCCAAAAATGTTTCTTTTTTTTCTGAGAAAAAGATTTCATTTATGAATTTAGAAAGATCGCATTACATATTCTAGTCTCCATCATTAACTTTTCCATGTTGGGGACCCAGAAAGAAGAAGAAGAAGAAGAAGAAGAAGAAGAAGAAGAAGAAGAAGAAGAAGAAGAAGAAGAAGAAGAAGAAGAACAAAAAAAAAAAGAAGAAGAAACAAACTGGCGACCATTTTGAGAAAACGGTTCTGTCAGTTTGGCAAATGTATATCAGGCAGCCATAGAAAAAAAGCCTTCTTCTTCCGCTGTATGTTGTTTTTGTTGTTGTTGCTGTTGCTGCTGTTATTGTTGCTGCTGTTGATGGTGTTATTGTTGTTGTTGCTGTTGCTGTTGTTATCGCTGTTGTTTTCCCAATGATCCCAGAATCATGAGAATGACCCATGGAAAGGAGAAGGTAATTGGTATGGATAGAGAAATGAAGGGAGGAGCAGAGAGAGGAGGGAAATTAACACGAATACAAAAGGGCAAGGATTGCAGGAAGAAAGGAAAGGGAGACTATTTATGAAGATCAGACATCGAGGAGGTTTCACTTCACGAATGATAGCAAAGTGATACCTAAGTGTGTAAATACCAGGAATTAAAAACTGAAACCTTTGTTGTACAATTATTATTCTGTAACCTTATGATAAAAAGAGCTTTGTTTCATTGCACAAACTCAAATTCAAATTTAGCAGCCTATCCTGTATTGAAAAATATACTTATTATGAGATTTTAATAGGCATATTTTTGTTGCGCTTCGTTCATATAGAACTAAGTGGTACTCAAATTGAGCGGAGTAATACATGTCTATAGTCACCTTCAGATATATTAAATTGTCGTGGTGACTATAGGACCTAAAGACATGCACAGTTTATCCAGTATGCATGTTATCTTTATACAATTATGGCGTATACAGTACTAGCCATGGAACTTAGAGCTTGAACATAATATTACCGCAGTCCTTTTCACTATGTCATATTGTCATCTTGAAGTGAATTACAAATACGGAATTAGTCGAAAAGATGCAACTAGTTTATATTTATTGCCATTTCTGCATTTCATGTGAGATGTTTATCATGACGATACGCGCATGATCCTTCTCAGCAAGACATTTTGACACACATCAGTAAGCGAGTTTGACTTTGAGGCATGGAGTGTAGGATCCAAGTGAATCATTCGGAATAGCAGGGCCCAAAACTAATACCATTTGAAAATGACACATCAATGAAAATCAAAAGGATAACAACATCTGGGTACGCCGCGGAAAAAAACTTAGTACACGACTATTATACCGGTACGCTATTCGCAGCAGGAGATCCTTGGTGGGATCCATAGGGTTGGATTATTACAGCTCGATGGTGGGATCGAACTGCAGGTATGTTCGTCCTTTGCTTTATACCAGGGTCCATGCCGAAGGCCATGTGAGCAGTAGTTTAGCCACGCCCCATTTTGCACACGGCACCTGGACTAGTCTATGAACCAGAAGGGGTGACACGCAACAATAATTTCATCCGTCTCATCGATATCCTAGTCAAAAACTGTAAATTAGCTGTTACCAACTCGTTGCCATGGCAATGGTAGTATTTTACGTTGCAATTGGGAAAATGAAACTGGGGATAAAAGCTACCAAGCCGGCACCAACATCTTTAAGGTCATCGAAATCGGGTCAACCGAACTGCGAACGGCGCTGGCAACGACAGGCACCACGCCGAAGGACATGTGATCAATATCGATTGTATGTTCGGTATTGGTTACCCGTCCGCTCGCTTTGCGCCCGGCACTACATGCAGCCAGGGAGGTGTCTCACCTCCCTGATGCAGCCGACAGCGCAATTTCCCGTGTCTGTTTCAGGGACATGGCCTCGTAGTTCAAAGGAAGCTGTTTGGCTTTGTTTGTTTGTTTGTTTGTTTTTTGTTTGTTTGTTTGTTTGTTTGTTTTTTGTTTGTTTGTTTGTTTGTTTGTTTGTTTGTTTGCTTGCTTGCTTGTTTCTTTCTTGTTTGATTGATTGTTTTTGATATGCTGTTGTTAATTACTAGTATTTCCTATTCAGATCCAAAGTCTGCAAGAAAAATACATAACGGGAGGTTGCCTATTCGGTCACATTGCAAAATACATTGTACAATAAACTTTCACAGGTCCCACATTTCCAACACTATTATAATACCCTGTATCCACAAAACATAAAAAAAGAATACTTAATGAAAACATTCTCATTATCCACTTTGAGAAATTCTGCAATAGTAGTCAGAGATCAAAAAAAGACAAAAAAAAAACACAAAAGAAGAAACATGACCACAAAAAAAAAAGTTTGATGCTAGGTTCTGTATACAGCAAATACAGTGGAAAATTGAGCAAAGAAAATGGGTAGTCATCATCGTGTCTTTTTCCTTAACTAAAGTGCTCCATTTATTTAGAAAATCAGATAATATCGTGTGCAAAGAGGAATATTTTTGAACAAATGGAAAAAGAAAAGGAAAGGTAAGACGAGAAAATATTGACAAGATGCTATTGTTTTAAGCATGAAGTCAAACAGATGAAGAATGACAAAGTTTCACCATGTTTTCGCAGAATCGCAGCATCTGTAGTAGCCACATTATTTACTGCGGCTGTGGGAATGTTTAACTCATGATTCTACTTTTGATTTTTACACAGACTTCCTGAAAACCATGCATTTGGTTGATGATATAACTCAGCTGTTTCCTCCAATACACCATTGCTATATGCTATAGAGCAACTTACATTAAATCTTACAACAGATTGTTTGTTCAATTGGAGATTCAGGCTCCAATATGAACCTTTTCGTGATTTGCATGGCTATATATTTTGTCCCCTCCTGTGGACTTCTTCGGGCCAAGTGATTGGACCGTTTATCCTGCTTGTTTTTTTTATATTGGACCGAAGATTTGTGATAGTGGGTTTGAAGAGTTTGTTCGCAAAAACCGATAAGTCCATATTTGCCATATGGAGATATTTGCGATTAAAGGTCAAGCAAAATAAAGAGAATAATAAGAAAATATTTGCTTCTTTTGACCATAACTTCAAAAATGTATCTTGATATGTAGTGACAAATATGTCATTTAAAAAGTATCATTTTGTACTTTATGACAGAGACCGTACTTCAAAATCTTCAAAAATGGACTTATCGGTTTTTGCGAACAAACTCTTCGTTTGTTTCTTTTTATTCAGATAGATTCTTTCACATTTCTTAGCCAAAAATTCCTCTCAAACGCTAATATTTTTACATCACCCATGTTAGAGAAACTGTGCAATCACTTGGCCCGAAGAAGTCCATAGGAGAGGACGAAAGATGGCCAGAAAATCACTAAAGGTTGGTAGAAGCCTGAATCTCCAGTATTGTATGATCTTCCCAACTGATGAAAGTTTTCTGCATGTTGTTTGTTGTATGTACTTGCATCTTCTTTTCACGGATTCAAAAATCTTAAAGAACAGCAACATAATATTACAAAGGAAATAACTAGCAATTCTGAAAATGAAAGGAGCCTATTTTCTTTTCTTTTTTTTTAAATTCTCTCCACACCATATTTCTCCTGAATATCTCTAAGGGTTGTTTTACGAAGAATTTACGTCGAACGTAAATTTGAAGTTCAATTTGATATTATGGTAGGCTGTGTATGACTTCAATAATTATCATTCATGTAAGAATGAACATTTTGTAGACTTTTTCATACAGGCATTAATTAACAAAATAGGGTGCAAAGGTTTTTTTTTTTCTCTCAATTTTGATAATAATTTGAAGACGATTCTCAAAACTTTAGTTAAAACTGAAAAGAGAAACCAGCGACGATATATAATCTGAAGTCAATCTTAATTTTTAAGTTTGACTTAAAGGGACTGTACAGTACTGGTTGAGGTAGGGTTTCATGTTTTGAACATTCCTAAGTGAGATAGTGAAAAGCCTCTTATGAAACATGAGAGAGCATGTAATTTTAAGAAGGTTTCAACGTTTATTTGATGAAAATTGGTTTTCAAATGGCTGAGATATCCAAAAGAGTGCTAATAATAAAAGGCGACATGCCCCAACTTTATTAGTATCTCTTTGTTTCACTTTGTTTTTGGATATCTCAGCCTTTTCAAAACCGATTTTCATCGAATAAACTTTTGATACCCTTTAGAACTGCATGCTCCTTGACATCCCATACAGTGGTTTCTTAATATCTTACAAAATGTTAAACGCTAAATCTTCACCTCGACCAGAACTTTGTGAAACACCCCAGGCTGATATCACTGCTACTCTATCCACGCCACCGAGAATCCCTCTACGTTACATTGGAGGAACATGTATATTGACCGAGGAAACTGTCGTGTCCAAAAATAAAATGTAGGCCCTACAGCTGTACATAGTTCTGACGGTCTATGTCGCAACGAAGCGCCAGCGGTTACTAAAGGGACTGTACAGTACTGGTTGAGCTGGGGTTTCAGGTTGAAAATATTCCCAAGTAAGATAATGAGAAACCTCATATGAAATATGAAAGAGCATGTAATTTTAAGAAGGATTCAACGTTTATTTGATGAAAATTGTTTTTCAAGTGGCTGAGATATAAAAAAGTGATATTAATGAAGGGCGACAGGCCACGCCTTATTTAGGATCTCTTTGTTTCACTTTGTTTTAGGATACCTCAGCCATTTCAAAACCAATTTTGATCAAATAAACTTTTGATACCTCTTACAATTGCATGCTCTTTGACATCTCATAGAGTGGTTTTTGAATATCTCGCAAAACGTTAAATCCTCACCTCCACCAATACTACCAATCCTTTAACCCGACACACATCATACTATGTTGGACTACCTTGTTTACAATAGACTTTCGGTATAACGATACGACAGTATCGATCACACTCACAGCCTATATTAGGAACTCGGAAGAGTGGACTCGCAGCAATCCGGATTTTACTGGTTCTTTACCATTGTGCGGCTATTGTCAGATTCGTTCCCAGAATTTGGCAACGTGGATTTAAACCGACACAGTTATTTTGCCCTTTGTCATAAAAAAGAGACCCTGCAATGGAATGTGATATTCCCACACAAGTCAGTTTTGGTCCGTTTGATTGCCCAGTCAGGGCTAGATAGAGTTTACGATATATAGGCATATACCTGAGTACATAATCTCCATAATCGTTACACAGATCATAATTGATAATGTGATAGTTTGTAAAGCAGTGTTGATAGCTATAGGCCTAACTTAGAACTACTGCATGTATATAGGAAGACAATTATACAGAGGGAGTGTGTGTGGGAGTGTGTGCGTGTGTGTGTTGTGAGTGTTTGTGTAAATATGTATGAATGTAAATTATCATTTCTCAGTCATTCAGACAATAATATACGACTGTTCACGCAGGCCTCACGCAGTAAAATTGTTGGTTTATACAGTGAAACAAAGAACATATACCTTCAACTGTGTGCACTTTCCGATTTCGAAGGCAAAAACAGAAATATTCATATGTAATAAAGACTCGCCAAGTAACAGACAATCCAAAACAAACAAACGGAAATCAAGACAGCCCTCGACCCTTTCTCACGTCCGTACAATAATCAGATTGCAACAAAAAAAAAATGATACAAATATTCCAGATGCTTTTTGTTCTCAGTGCATGGTTCTTGTTGAGAGAAACTGCTTTTATGCGAGTGAATCGTGGAGAATAATATGCCCTAAATGCTTGCTCCCAGCCAGCCAGCCAAACAAACAAACAAACAAACAAACAAACAAACAAACAAACAAACAAACAAACAAACAAACAAACAAAAATCTGAGTTGCGTTTGTTAAAAGCATTAGTAGGCCTATATCGTTTCACAAGTGGGTTATATTTTTTTTTTTTGCGGGAAAGAACTAAAAGGTTTTCCTCTGCAATATTTACTCGTTTACCAAAAAATAAAAAATGAAAATAGATAGATAGATAGATAGATAGATAGATAGAAAGTAAGATAGATAGATAGATAAACAGATAGATGGATAAACAGATTGATAGATAAATGGATAAATGAATAAATAGATAAATAAATAAATACATACATACATACATACATACGTAATATATACATTAACAAAATGCCTTTTATTGATCATAATGTAACCCCTTCATTGTCCTATTGTTAAACATGTCGTCTTAAAACATATTGTGAAAGCAAAAGAAACTTGATTACATCGCTGAAGGGAGACTGGATGACGCCGATAAAAGTACATATATGTGTTTGAATGTGAAACATGTGATAGATCTGCGGTAGATGTATCGCTGACGGGTGTGTTATGTATGAAAGGTTTATTCAAATCCAAAAGCTCATGTCATTTTTTTTTTTTTTTTTTTTGCCAGGGACTTCTGATTAAACGCTAGACAAAATTCCGCGCTGAGCACCGCATAAAGTCCATGGAGCCTATTGGAGGGGGGGGGGGGGGGGAAGGATATTTGCATATAACGTACCTTCCAAGGTGGTAATGGGTAATGGTTATGCAACCAAAGATAATGCGCAGGCGACGAGTTGAGAGCCAGCTCACGAAAAAGAAAGAACAAAAAAAGTCTTTTGCCCATCCATACCCCTCATCCTGCATGAAGTACAGTAGTAAAGTTACTTGTGTTTTCAAATGTATACACGTTTTTCTTCTAAAAACCTCATACAAGAACTTTGCATGCACTGATAGTCGCTATGCCTGGTAAGTCTCAGGTATGCCTCGGGCAAACTTTCTGGTATTCAGGATAAGCCTGTGTGTTGAAAACATAGGCCTACATACATTTTGAATATTTCAGTAAACTGGCTTACTGACCTGCGAGTTCTTCACTCAACATCCCAATGCACACTTATAACCAAATATAACTCGATCCCACTACTTGAAGACGAGGTTTTGACACTTACTTTGAGACTGTTTTATTCATGTGTTGATAATATCATCGTATTCGTATCTGATTTGCAGCAAACGAGAGCAGTTATCTTATTATTTTTTATTGCAGATCGCAAATGGGTGAAAATATTATAACCTACAAGTCTGTACAGTTCCTATACATCCGAGGCTATCGGGTATCAACCATCTGACAACCATCCCCTATTCTTCTCTTCTTCGAAACGGATTGGATACATTTCGGCAAACAAGTGGGTTGCACAACATAACAATGGGCGCATTTGAATAGAATGCTTTTCATAGGTCAGCAGCACCCAAAGAAACCGATGGACCAGTGTTCCCCTGATGGCTACAAGAAGAGGTGTGTCGCGGGTGTGTGGGGGTCAGGGCAAGGAGAAGAGCTCTGATTGGTCGATTCAGCGTCTGATGACAGAGGCCCAGGAAGGCTTCGCTCCTTGACTCACTTCCCGTGCTCCAAACCCCGTGGACCAGTTTACTTGCGGAGAGGGGAGATCGAAAGTTCTTTACAAAGAATTAGAAGCGCTGTCTATTTAATATAACTCTTCTCTCCTACTATGACATTGGTAAAAAAAATGAAGGGAAATTTCGATTGAAAGAACAAGAACATAAACTAAAACATCAGACGAAGACTTAATTTGCTGCACATTGCAAATTTTCAGTAAGCGCAGGGAGGTGGGAAGTCACATCCCTGTTCAGACAGTCAGAGGGTATATTTATGTATATTTTTGGAAGAATTTTGGAAGAAATTGAATGATATTACTACATGAAACCTTCAGTTATTCTCCGCATCTGTCAATAGAAATACTACATTTTCAGTGTTAGGAATCCCATTAAAATGTGAAATATCCCTCTAAGCGAAATGCGATCAAATGGCAACATGATCTGTAACTTAATCGCTATAATCTATTTGGATATTTTTGTTAAGTAATGCTAATTGCAGTAGTTAGAAAATGCAGATGAATGAACTGTGTGAACAGGGATTCAAATGGGATTTGTGGCAGGGCGGTAAGGGTATTATTTTCGTGCTGCTTCATGCCAAAGTTTGATGACCGTTAGGAGGGTCAGAAGTACAATATACATTCATGCTGTCTGTGATAAGTTTTGTCAAAAATATGTTACATTCCAAGCATGGCGAAAAAAGGAAGAAAGACTCATTAACGCAGTCAGGACTATGAAGATCAGAATGACGTCCTCAGAAATCTAGCCAGCAGTCAGCGCTTTTAAGTGTCTCTGTGGATCATTACACATGATATTCATAGAGGAGGTTATACACGGTTTCTAACCTTTAGCAATATTATGGTTGAGCTTTCATCCAATCCAGCCCTGTGGACTTTATCAAGCCAAAACAACTGCACCGTTTCTCTTTGTTGTCTGCTTGTCTTCCCATTGTTCAACCGAAAATCGGTCAGACCAGACTGGCCGGCAAAAGATTGAAAAGTTTGGCGGGGTTGCGAGGGTTTTTTGCGAGTGAGAAGTTTGGTGAGAAGTTTCGCTGGAAGTTTCGTAGGAAGTTTACGGTCACACTGGCAAAACTTCGAGTTCTCGAACTTCGCGATATTTTGCCAGTCTGACCGCGCCTGTTTGAGTCCCTGTTCTTTCTGTATCATAATTCATTGTGTTGGCACTTAGTACTAGCAGGGAGTTGTCTCACCTCCCTGGTCCTAAGTAGAAACATACTCCAAAATTCTCCTTTTTTATAAGCGCGATCGGACTGGCAAAAATATCGAGAAGTTTAAAGGAATGGTACAGTATCGGTGGAGATGAGAATTGGGATTTTAACTTTTTGTGAGATACCAAGAAAAACCACGTATGATATAGTACAGAGCATACCATTTTAAGAGGAATTCAAAGTTTATTTGACGAAAATCGGGTTTGGAATGACTAAAACATCCAAAAACAAAGAAAAACAAAGCAATCATAATAAAGTGTGGGTCCCACACTTTATTAGAATCATTCTTTTTTTTTGATATCTCAGCCATTTCAAAACCAATTTTCATCAAATAAACGTTGAATTCCTCATAGAATTACAAGCTCTTTCTTATTTCACGAGAGGTTTCTCATTATCTCACCAAAAAATGTTAGAAACCTGAAATTAGGTCTCAACCAAAACTTTACGATCCCTTTAAGATCGCGATCTTTAAGATCCCGAGGTTTTGCCAGTGTGACCGCAAACTTCCCGCGAAACTTCCCTCGAACATGTCGAAACTTCTCACAAAACCTTCCACATCAAGCAGGGATTTTTCCCCACCCCCTCCAAACTTCTTGATCTTTTGCCAGTGTGACCGCGAGGTGTGACAGGGCCTTTAGAAGCAAATTTACATTCGTTGGATGCTGCTTTCTTGGGCCAAGTCTCAGACACGCTGCAAATTGTCAGAGACAACCATGCATTGTACTAAAGGTATGCAGAAAGTAATATTAGTAACATAGTTTATGAATGAGGCAATTAGACATTCTCACCATGAAAAAAAAAAAGAAGTGGACCAGTGGAAATATGTTAACTATGTATTGTATCAGGGAGGTGCGCTGATTGTATACACTGCCGTGATGACGACCTGTAGCTCTCACGAAATGTTTAAATAGTGTAAATACTGCTGGTCACGCTATCAGGGTGTTGCTGTGTAAAAAGGCGCGCAAACACGAATGGACGCCATCACACACCTGACGGAACATAGTCCAATAACATGACGTTAAGCTATAATTAGCATCAATTCTTTAGTCTGACCCACAGAACTCTACACACAGTGTGTAGAGCTCTGTGGTCTGACCTGACGGTGGTAGGCGTGGTCACAGGAATTATCGAGACAAAAATCGATAATCACTCGTCCCCTGCGTGGACTCCATTCAATCTGAGCGCCAACTTCTCCTGCAATTATGATTGCATGTTACTTCCGTTATGGCATTCGAGAAGGAGGAGAAGAAGAAGAGAAAAACACAAACAAAATGTCTGCTTGAACAGAAGAGATCCTTATCGTCTCGAAACGTAGTTTGCAAGTTACGAAAATGCTTAGGGAATGGTACAGTTTCGGTTGAGATGGGGATTCAGGTTTCCAACCTTGCTGGTGATGATTTTTCAAGATAATGAGAAACTTCTAATGAAATAGAGAAGAGGATATAGTTCAAAGAGGAATGCAGAGTTTATTTGATGAAAATTGGTTTTGAAATGGCTGAGATGTAAGAAAGCAATCCTAACAAAAGTTGAGACCCACCTTTTATTAAGATCTCTTTGTTTTCTTTTGTTTTTGGATATCAGCCGTTTCGAAACCGATTTGCATCAAATAAACTTTGAATTCCTCTTAGAATTGTATGCCCTTTAACATTTCATACAGTGGTTTCTAAGTATTTTGCAAAAAAGCTAAAAACTGAATCCTCACGTCAACCAATAAGTGAAGAAGAATTCCTTCAAGCGAAACGCTGGGTTTATTATTGCTTACCATAGTGATCTATAAGAGATTATTGTAAATTTCAAAGACCACTGCATGCACGCATTCTTCTTCGAAAGAGAAAGCTTGGCGGTAATCAAAATCAATGGACAATTTAATTGGAGAGAACTCTCCTGACTTCTCGTTCAATGTCGTCGTATAAGAGGGCAGCGATTCGCCTCTTATGCAACACTGTACCCCTGATTCACTGGACCAGAGAGATAAAAGGCGAGCCTGGACTGGGTTTAGTTTTGTCTCGATCATGTCAAGAAGCCCCGAATGTCATCATACAATAGGGAATCCCTTGAATTCGCTTGAATAAGTCGTTGCCTCCAAAATGGCGCGAATAGATACCATGATTGAATTCCTCCTCTTATAATACTATTATAATGCCCTTTTATTTTGGCTCGTCAACCCCTTTCCGTTTACTTCTTACAGTGAGCTTCCTCGCTGGCATGTCGTTAGGGTTAACGCCTCGGCAAGCTTTTTCTTCAGTTCAGTAATCCATGCAAACTTGAGCTAATTATAAAGTTTGGAGACAATCTTGGGTGCAGCAATAGTACCCCAGTCGGCGAAACTAGACTTTAGTGACACAATTATAGCAATCTCTTTTCATCGACAATCAGCTGCTAGACATCTGCGCTAATCCAATCAGAGAACAAAGCCACAGTAAAAACCTTGATTCACTGGACCATGTTCTGTCAAGAGTAGAATAGCAGAGCGTATCTCGTTTCATTGGCGATTGTTTTCCTATCCATACAATGCGATTCCACCTATGTTAAAAGTTATATAGTAGCCCCTCCCCTTCTTGTTGTGAAGTACAGTCCACCTTCTGGTGCATTGTACGTACTTGCATTGTGCATTTAAACAAAATAAAGAAATAAAGTAACGATCATGTATATAATCATTCCCTGAGTATTATCTTTGTACAGAGTATAAACAGATGCGTGTATGCATGTGTTTGTGTGTTTGTGTGTGTGTGTGTGTGTGTGTGTGTGTGTGTGTGTGTGTGTGTGTGTGTGTGTGTGTGTGTGTGTGTGTGTGTGTGCTGTGTGTGTGATAAATGGTGATAACGGGTGTCGCAGTATAGGTCAGATTTTTCGATGATCTTTCGACATTTAATAATGTCACCATAAATAGGGCTACCATTGGGAGTGGTGATGAAAAAAATGTTTGATTTTGATGCATAATTATTTGTATCACAAAACATCCTGCCATAAAGAATTTGCAAGCCACAAATATAAGGAGATATCGCTAATTTTCTAAACTAAACCATGACTGTAGACGGTTTATTCTAGAAACGATTTCAATAAAACTATTGTTCACGTTTTGTATATTCAACAATACTTAATTTTGATTGTACTGATAACATTTTTTACATTGTTGTTTCTATTCCTAACTCACATTTTAGAACTATTTTCAAGCCCTACTTATAAAGCTGTTTTTCAGCTGCAAATGGTAAATAGTGGCTTTGATATTTTCTTCATATACGTATAGATAGCTTTATTTGTCTGTGCAAACATCACATGGAATGATAAAGAAATCCATCTGTTTGTACAGATAAACATGTCGAAAGGTCTATGGTATTTTAAGAAATCTGGCCTCCTTGTACACCCTTTGTCATTCATTCATCAACTACCAAAGATGACAAAAGCCAACGGTACGCAGGGGCGTCACCAGCTTTTTTTTAAGGGGGGTGCGTTTTGACATAAAATGTAGCGCGATTTTTTGGACAGACATTTGGAAAATAGGAAGCTCTCAATCCCCAGACTTTTAGTGTTTTTTGAGGGAAACCAAGCGGGGAAAGGACACCGGCGTAGCTAGGATTTCATCTTGGGGGGGGGGGGGGGGGGGGGGGGGGGTTGTTAGTATGCGAGGGAGCGAGCAAGGGGGGGGGGGTGTGGAAGTGCCTGTTGATACCCCCTCCTCCCACGGTGAGAACTTTTTGCATTTTGATATTGTAAATGGTGCAATTTGATGCAGGTTTTTTGCGTGTTTTTATCGACTTGAAACAGTCCCACTTGTTTAAGGTAGCAGTACATTTTGATGGACATTGTTGTTGAGCAATGTGCCTATAAATTATATCATTTCAATAAACTTCTTGTATTGATTTTTACACTGATGTCATGAACGCGACCGAGCCCGAGCAAGCGGAGCGAGCGAGGGGGGAGGGTGTGGGAGGGGGCCAACCCCCCTTCCACGGTTAGAACTGAACTTGCATTTTGATGCTGTAATTGGTGCAATTTGATGCATGTTTTTGCTTGTTTTATCGACTTGAAACAGTCCCACTTGTTTAAGGTAGAAATATATTTTGATGTAGATTATTATTGAACAATTTGCCTAGGCCCTATAAAATAGTGTCATCCAAATAAACTTCCTGTTTTAATATTTACACTGAATGTCATGAACGCGGCCAAACAAGAGCGAGCGGAGTGAGCGAGGGGGAGGATGTGGGAGGGAGTGAGCACTTTTTGCATTTTGATGTTGTATAGAGGTGCAATTTGATGCAGGTTTTTTGCGTGTTTTATCGACTGGAAACAGTCACACTTGTTTAAGGTATCAGTATATTTTGTAAGTAAATTGTTATAGAACAATTTGCCTATAAATGGTATCATATAAATAAACTTTTAGTATTAATTCTTACACTGATGTGATGAACGCGACCGAGCCCGAGCAAGCGGAGCGAGCAAGGGGGGAGGTTGTTGGAGGGAGTTGTCCCCCTATAAATGGATTATGGAATGACGGTGTGAAATGACAAATTACTGGAAGCAACATCAGGAAAACTGCATAACAATTAAATGCGAGGGAGTGGAGCGAGCGAGCTTGAAAATTTTGACATTATACAGTTAAAAAATGCCGTTTGTAGCTATATTTTTTTATTCGCTTTGGAATTTAAGGGGGGCACCGGGCGCAACTGCTTGCAATAACTGGCAGCAATATCAGGAGAATGGCATAATGATTACATGCGAGCGAGCGGAGCGAGCGAGCTTGAAAATTATATATTTTACAGTCCAAAACTGCCGTTTGTAGCCATATTTTTTCGCTTTAGAAATTAAGACGGGGGGGGGGGGGCGCACCGGGCACAACTGCTGGCAATTACTGGCAGCAACATCAGGGCCCTGTTGCATAAAACCCTTACCGCTGGACTTACCGCTCCTTTCTAGCGGTAAGTCTTGAAATTAGCGGAAAATTTTATAATCCTTGATGCTGATTGGCTGTGACGCCTAATTTTGACGGTAGTTACCATTGAAATTCAACGGTAAGTTTTATGCAACGGGCCCCAGGTGAATGGCATAACGATTAAATGCGAGCGAGCGAAGAGAGCGAGCTTGAAAATTCTGACACTTTACAGTCCCCAAACTGCCGTTTGTAGCTATATTTGTTCGCTTTGAAAATAATGGGGCGGGGCGCACCAGGCGCAACTGCTGGCAATTACTGGCAGCAACACTAGGAGAATGGCGTTATGACTAAATGCGAGCGAGCGGAGCGAGCGAGCTTGAAAATTTTGACATTTTACAGTCCAAAAACTGCCGTTTGTAGCGATACTTTTTCGCTTTGGAAATAAAGGGGGGGGGGGGGACGCCCGGTGCGCCCCGCCCCCCTGGATCCGCCACTGGTAGTCAAGGGTGTCGGTTTATGTTCATGATTGGGGGAGATATGACCAGCGAGGTGGCGTCGAAGTGACCAAGCGGGGGAAGGATGTCCAAAATCTGCACTTAAGAGCATCCCCTAATTGTGCGTGTTTGCTTGTGTGTGTGTCTTATAATCATGGAAAAGTTAGGAATTAGCCCATTTCAAGTCTTTTAATCGGCAAAGCAAGACATTTTTATATAGACTAGTATGTAAAGCAACACTGCAAAATCAAATATCTAGCTTTGATATAACGAAGCGTATATAAGGTACAAAGGTGTACATTCTACATCACATTGCGCAACATTGCACCGACTCTTTTTGCCGTTCGCATGTTCTGAGTACACTGCGCACATCCTACTTATATGCAGAATGCCAACCAGGAATCACGCTGAATCACAACCTTTTGTCGGCTCCGGGCTTTTTGAGCAATATTTCACACTATATACCTCTTGGTTAAAAGAAATCATAGAAAAATATCTTGATCACCCTTTCATGTCGATTTCAAAAGCAGTTTACTAACCCTTGAATTACCATATTTGGTAAGTCTTTTTTTTTAACTAGCGGATGAGGGGGGGGGGGGAGGCACCCCCCCCCCTGTGCGCCCCCCCCCCCCCCCCTCCGTAGTTACGCCACTGCTTTTGGGTGAAATAATTGGACAGATTTCTAACAAAAAAAAAAGCAAAGAATTTCTTTTCATCGCGGGAATTATGATTATGTGGGGTGGGGCGTATGGTGCGCTTGCCTTCCATTATTTTTATGGGGGCAACATTTTCTTTCTATCAAAAGCAAGAAAATCTTCTCATTTATCAATTATTAATTATGGGGGGCAAAAATATGATAATTATGCTTGCTCCTCCAATATTTTCATGGGACCAACTTTTTTTTTCTGTCAAAAAAAAGGTAAGAAGGAAATCTTCTCGTCTCTGAAATCATCGAGGGGGTGGGCAAAATGATATACTTGCCCCTCCATTTTTTTTTATTTTTTTTTAATGGCTCGCACTTGGGCTGGCAATATGGATTGGTCAGAAGTAACGTACGTAGACCCTACATACTTGTAAGTAGCACACGTACATGCAAACGTGTGCGTGCTCCGTACCGTACGGATGTACAGTACGGTCGATGAATAGTAAACACTGTATAGAATACTATATGTATAAAATCAGTGCTGCCAGAGCCAGGGGTGCGAACTGTTTTTACCCACGAATGTGTTGTCCCTGGTGCAAAATTGAAAAAAAAAATATAAAAAAGAATAATTATTTAGCGTCCGGCGTTGAGGTCGCTCGCAGACTGATTTTTATTTATTTTTATTTTTTTATTACGGGCTGAAGGGGGGTGCGTTCGCACCCAACGCACCCCCCCTGGTGACGCCCATGAGTACGTTATCAGCGTTTGAATAAGACCACTATCAATAAAAGATATACATACATGGCATAATAAATCCTACCACATGTAATAAATCCATCCATACGGTATATACAGTGATAGACAGAAAGGATAGATACATAAATGATGAATTTTCAGAGCGGTCAGCCTTTCCGATGTCCACTGAAATAAAAACCTTCCAACCGTAATTAGCGATTTAGATAGTACTACTTGTTGGTTGCATCCACATTATACGAGATGCCGTGCTGAAGAATTTAGGGATTTACACGTTCCAGCATTTTTCGGATATGCTTTTTTTTTTCCCGATTGCACGATCGCTCTATAAAATGTTAGTTGTTTCCTTTTCTTTTCTATCATCTATTTCAGATATTCTGTTTTCCTATATCAAGTCAAATACAAACCATATTCTAACAGGATGTAGAAAAAAAAACCCGAAAAAGCATTTTTCGCATAATGACCAATCGTTCCACAGTCGTGCCCGTGAATATGTTTTCATGAAACCATAATATTGTAAACATCGCCGCACTATATTTGTTTGGATTATGTATAACGACACGCACATTGTCATTATACAACAACACAAAACGATTGTAGCTCACGTGATTTATGTATCTGGCATTTTCTACGAATGCAAGTCACAAGACGCTGCGATGTCGTCATCCGCCGTACGGACACGCCAGTGTTATGACGGAAGGCGATCGCGAGAAATTCGTTTGTGACGTCATCTCGAATGCACTCTCCCTTTACTGTACACCGGCTGCCGAAAATATACCGAAGAGAGTGCGTGTGTCGACTTGGCATTGAACCAAAGGATAGTCTCGCCACTAGACACTCTTATGCAATTTCTTCAAGTTCAATGTAAACACCAATTTTTTTTTTCTTTCAAAAACGTGTAGAAATGGTGTAAGGTAAAGTCGATATTTTATTAAATCCCGTTGGTCTGTATTTTAGGCAAACATATGAGATCATCTCCATTAATTGGTCGTGTCATGTCTAGAATTATATGTTGCATATACAAAATACAAAGTGAAAAATATACACATACACTGTATGAATATTGTATGTGTGTGTGTGTGCGCGCGTATGTATACGCGCTGAGAGGTGTGTTTCCATGTTTTCATTATTTTCTTGCTTAAGGTCAATATCTTCACAAGTTCTGAAATCAACATACAAGTGATTTAGTGATGCATGATGGCATTTATACTATAGTAGCATTCACCAGTCACACAGGCATAGGAGAAGTAAAGAGCATAATACCTCTAATTTCTACCTGTTTGATGGTCATATGCCCCACCTTACCCCGCCTATTCTACTAGAAATATACACTATTTCTACCTTCAGCGCTTGTTATTACTGTTTACATTACTGTGTATCCAGTATTTACACTTGTAGAATCCAGTGGTTTCTTCTATCTCTCTCTCTCTCACTACTTCAGATATCGTTCATGAATCATTTTGTTATTTCTTTTTACAACATGAGAGTAGCTCCATTGTATGACATTGTATTTGCTTGTCTCAATGTATCTTTTTCTCTCTTGTCATGATACAGCTCATTCTCTTCATTGAAATAAAGGTCAACCCTTTTACGTCCCCACCTCCCTGCTTTTACACAGCTTCCACAAACCAAGGCCCGTGTTACAACCATTTTTAAACGTACCTTTCCACCTCCCTGAACGTACAGAGGTTGAACGGGATTCACGTACGAGGTGAAAGTATCGATCCTTCACTATTTGGTTTCCGGTGGGCTATGGGGCATGCACCGTCCTTTATCAACAAAGATCTTGGGGTGCGTGTAGACTACAATAAGGGGAGCGTGTCTGTGCGTTGGCGGAGAGCCAATCTTATTGACATAATGGATCACGAGGACCCGTCATAACAAAAAGGACATGGGGACACGTAACCTCATGTTTATTCATGACCAAGGCAGAGCGATTCGTTTCGCAACCTCATGCTTATTCAAAAGGCGGTGATCCGAGCTTCGCCGCAATGGGCTTGCTTTGGTATCTCTCTTGCGTTTCGCAGATTTGGGGGTTGTAAACAAAAATAATATTCTCTGCCATCACAGCAATGTCCTGTTTCCTTCGCATTTTTTTTTTTTTTTTGGGGGGGGGGTCCTTATCTGAAATCATCAGTCAATATAATTATTATGCATAAACAAAACATTGCAGCGAAAGGGACATTTTTTATATGTTCGTCGCACCATTTAGATTTGTACAATGAGTGAAACTCAAAGTCAGTTGCTCTTTTCACTTTTTTCCTTCTTCTTTTTTTTTCCTCGTTTTTGCTGATTGATGATTATTTGTAAATATTGTGATTTTATGTGATTTTGAAATAAAACATATAATTAAAAAAAAGAAATATTTGCAACGATTCTATTTCTAATGGCATTTGGGGCTTAAGAATGCTAAAGATAGAACATTTTTGAACCTTCATTCAATTATCATCCCTGCACATCCTGATGGCTTCGGCTGCTTGAAATATCAATGTATCTATTGTCAAACATATCAGGAAGTTGATCCCCTGCACATATTCACCTATAAGTGGGAAATTCCACAGTTTTATCCATGTAATGTGATATTTCAGCATCCGGTGCATGATTCTATGTAAGAATTCATAGATGCGTTGATCACTTTAAAATCATATTCCTAAATGTGTATATGAAGAGTTTGTTCGCAAAAACCGATAAGTCCATATTTGCTAAATGGAGATATTTGCGACTAAAGGTCTAGAAAAAATAAAGAGAATAATAAGAAAATAATTGGCTTCTTTTGACCATAACTTCAAAAATGTTCCTATGTAGTGACCAATATATCCTTTAAAAGGTATTATTTTGTACTTTATGACAGAGACCGTACTTCAAAATCTTCAAAAATGGTTTTTTGCGAACAAACTCTTCATATACCAATTATTATAGATGCATATAAGATTAATGAAAAACAAACAAACAAACAAATACGTTGTAGTTTCACATTTCAGAGCTTCGTAACGAGGTGAGAGAAAAGAGAGTATATAAAAAGTGCTATTAATAAACGCACCAATGCTTCACTGTGTCAACAGTAAGCTACAAACAGTCCGCGAGCTTGAACTTGGATCGCGAGCCGTAACTAGTAATCTACGCTGGCTGATAGGGTTCAGAAATAAATGGGTCAGCTATCGCGACAGGCAGGTTGCTTCCCCAGCGCGCTCCCTCTCCCTCTCTCTCTCCCTCTCCCCATATTCACGTTAGTTTGGATAATGTACTAATGGTGGTGAAATATGATTATCTCGCACGAAAATCGTGACTGCCGATGTCATGGTCTTCCAACCATCCGGTTCTCGAGGGCGAGCCCATCGATCAGTGTTTAGTTTCTGAGACTATCAATACGCTATGATCGTTATTCTGCTTGTGTCACATTATACTACAATAGGGGTACATTATTATTGCGTCATGATAGATTCAATACAATTGTGCTATGAAGAATTCATGGGTGTCGGATTTTCATTTTAAAAGATGAAAGCAGACTGCTAACCCATATGTTACAGGAAAACGACTGTCGTGTACTAGTATACCTTCACATACCACAACAATGATCCCCTCATGTACAATAGGCATGTACACACACCCAATCAGACTGACATCCTCTCTGAGCTGATTGCTATTTTAAACTGACAACTTATGATTATTATTTCAAGAAACGTACTAATTATGCTCTTGGAAATTTACATTGCTCAGCCGACAAAGAGGCGGATATTTTCACAGCACACTGCCTACCGTTGTCGAAAATTGGATATCGTGTGAAGAGGATTTATTGATAGACACAACATTGATCGTCTTATAAGGGTTTGCAGTGATTTGTACAATATTAACATCCTCTAATTACTCTCGTGCTTATGTTACAGTATATCCATTACTTATTGTTGCATACCTCTCTACTGTTATATGCATATTTCCGATGTGTCCTTCGTCGACGTGGTGCTAGTTAGTTTCCAGTCTGCAATGACAGACTAGGCAATGCGGACGACCATGGTTTGGGAACCGCCTGAAACCGGTTCCCGCGCGAACTTACTCTCGGCTTAGCTGAAGTTCGCTGATCTCAACTCTTGACATGATGTTGGATGGCTTCGATGTTGAAATGACTTGTGTCAGCGAATGAACACGATAAATCCCGGAAATTGTTAAGATTCACGAAAATTATGCTAGGTTATTTTTGTTCGAACATTCAAAACATATGCTGAAGAGAAACCCTATATAAATTGCTCATTAGAGTCTATGACATGATCATAAATGATTATCAAGATTTTCACAAATCACACCTCGTGTTATGATGGCATCAAAAGTGGATTTTTCCCCAAACACAGTGAATATAACCATAGGCCTATAATGATATGAAATATAAAACGTGAAATTCTTTTAAGCCTTGGATATCAATTAGACTCATTAGGTGGCACACAGCTGAGATGCAGCACTATTAATTCATTTACCATTTTTAGAATAGTTCCTTGCAATCCTAAGAGCAATGCGAAGCATTTTATCTTTTAGAAATTAGTAAATAGTGCACTTATAGTGGTCAAATAACTTGTAGTGGTCAAATAAAGTGGTATACACAAACCTTAATTCTGCGCCAAGTAACATGGGCTATATCGAAAACTATGTGTAGGCCCCTACTAGTATCGCATAAATGAGTAAATTATTTATTTGATATTAATCGCTTTTTCTGACAGATTTAACGAATTCGAATTACAGCTGCGGGGAAATGGGGAGCCCGGGGGAACCCGAAATGGATCGGAATGTATACTTAACCATGGAGCCCCGTGGCTGTTCATGAAGCGAACGTACGGTTGTTGAATATGTCTACAACTTATTGGCAAGTGTCAGTTTTAATTGCTGATTGATAGAATTAGATCGTGTGAATGATTCCTGTAACAGCATGGGAAAGTATCAATGACTAGATTAACAATGATATCATACACTCCAATATTATCACGGGGACATCCCTGTATCAAGTTTGGCGGTAACCAATTCTGTAATAGACATCAGTTTCCCGATATGTATACGGATCATTTTGGACGGCAAATTTCTGTTACAGAGAGAAGATTCAATGACCATTAGGAAGGTAACTTTTCTTTTAGCATACCGCAAGACAACAGAAAATCGATACAGGTAGTTGTTAAATTACTGGACTTGCTCCAACATTTTTCTGGCAGGGCCAAAATTTTGACTACGCAGGAACAAGGAGCTAGCTCCTTGGCAGGAACAATGAGAGAGCGCGAGCTGGTGAGATTCTGCTCCGAACTCGAGTAGCGCAGTGGCAGGGCGAATCTTGCATCTTGCACTGCAGTACATGTACTAAGTACTAGTATGTGATCGCTAATCATATGACAAGCTGACTCATGCATAGCGTGGGGGTGTGACAGGAATGCCGCGCGCCATTGGCTGACGCAACAGACGAGCCCCTCTACGCTGAGGCGGAGCATTGACATAATTTGCATACTACAACAAACGTCTCTGAATAACTCGCTTCGAACCGGTTCCAAGCAGATTCTTGAGTCTCGTGGATGCGTCTATACACATGGGATCGATGGCAACGAAATCGCAACATCAACCGGCTACTAGCCGCGGAGGGTATAAATATCGAGGATGCTCGCTGAAGCTTTAGAAAAGCAGAAAACCGGTGACATGCTGGCCCTCCGTGAGAATAGGTAGCACTAGTGCAACGGCTTTCAAAGCCAAAAATTACTGAGTGACTGATTTTCCATCTTCAAGTCGAACTCTCATACTTTGTGTGTGATTTGTCTTTCGCCTCCTCCAGGCGCGCCGTTTCACCGCGATTTCATTTAGACCATTGGTCATCAGTTTTAGAACCGGAAAGGTTTTTAAAGTGATAAATCAACTCATCGCCAAAATGATGCGAATTGCGAGATTGCCTGCCATTGCCGCTCGCAGGAGCAGCCAGAAGTGGGCCAAGGGAGCTATTGGAGCCCGACAAGCCCCAGTTGCCATGCTGGGCAAGGCCCCGGCAACTTCAGCAGTGATTATGACGGACCAGTGCAGAAATCAGCACACCGCTACACCATCTTGTCTGGAGAATACCCGCATTTTGGACAGAATCTACCACAAACACGACAACTTTGCTGACAGGCATCTGGGACCGCGGGAGGAAGACATTCAAGAAATGCTACAAGTGGTCGGGGTTGATGTAAGTGGAAGAAATTTTATTATTTGACGCTTTTTCTCCTGTTCTCATTTCTGTCATTTTTTTCTGTTTTTATGCTGTAATATATATATTGTACCTGAAAATGTAGAAATGTGGCTAGTGTTACTTTAGTAAATATTGTTTGCAGCTCAGCGTATCGACCGAATGTTTCTGCGCTGGTTCAGTTTCAGTGGCAGATCCAGAGGGGTCTTTCTTTTGTTAAAACAAACGAAATGAAAAAAATGATATAAAACCCGGAAGTATCAGAAATATTGTTTGCGCCCCCCCCCCCAAAAAAAAAAAATAAAGAATTCCTGGATCCGTCCCTGTGTTTCGTATTGGAGCTACATTTATCGTGATTTAGTTATTCAATTTTGTTTCAGGTTCCCCACAACTTTCTTTGCCATCAATTACGATTGTATTGTTGAATATTCTTAATTTTGTTAGTTCATTTCTAGTTCAGTTATGAAGACTAATCATCAAGGAGCTAAGGTAAAAGTACTCTATGTCATATAAATTTGGTATATAGCCCGACTGGGCTGTGTGTTGTTAATAAATTTGGATTTGTTTATTACGAAAGAGGAAATTCGTCGTCCGCGATCTGGAATACCGGAATATATACCTAGGTTCCTACAGCCTGGGTCTAGATAAATTCACATTTATTTGTCTGAGGAAAATTTTCAAGTTTGACACGAGACGTTTATATTTACAATGATGCCAAGTAAAAGCTAACCTGTGCTCTATTGAACTTCGAGTAAATTTACTTGGTACAGTGTATCGATAATTTACTCTTTTTTTTTAATAAACACGCACAATCGGACACCCTCCTCGCGGCTTTATTAGGCCCAACAAAGTGTATGTAGCTTTCGCTCGGACTTCAATAATTTAACTAGATCAAACACAGTCCCGATTCCCAGTGTTGAAAGAAGCGTATGGAGAGATATCTTCATTATCTTGATACTGAATACGAATCTTGAAATTCGCGACCAAAAAACTTAAGTATAAATACTGGTGTGCAGTTATATTTTCCCCCATATTGAGCAGCCATACTTTGAAAGTTGGTGTGATTTCTTCGTGCGCACGCTTGCACTTGTCCGTGCGTGTTAGCAGGAACGACTAGCTAGCGACTGAGAGAGGTCGACTGTTTACGTTGATCTACACATGTACGGCATTCGCTACCCAGTGCTCGAAGCACATAGGCCTCAGATGATGTAAGATATCGCCTGTCAAATTTCCGTATGATTCTAATATCGGGATTCACACACACATGCACTAACAAGTCTCAACTTCCGAGTAGAATCTCTTGCTTGCTTGCCGACCTTCCGATACAAGGCCCGATTTGATAAACCCCGTGTAATTAGGAGCCCAGGCCACGCACACGGAGGAAAGCTAAAGTTAACACTGTTAATAAGTGGTATGAACATTCGCTTGATATGAAGTGGCAGATGGTTATTTTTTCTCAGATTGTCACGGAAAAGACTTCGGTAGTATTAATTGTTCCTCGCCCTGTGCTGCGTAGGCCCTGTATTCAATATTCTTGTGGGAGTTATGATATGGTTGCAATTTGTATGTCTTCTCTGACAAAGTCATCCCCGAAGAGGTCAGACAATTCACGCCCTTCCCTCTCTGTTACAGCGCATTGCTTGACCTTATGCCGTAAAAGAAAAGAAAAAGTGAAAACAAAAAGTTGCCGTCTCTGACATACTTCGACGGTTACCCCGCCTGACCTTTGAGCATGCCCTCGGTGAGTGAGGATCACTCTTTGTTATTGTTTTCATTCTGCCTCACGCGCCCATTTTCCCACGCGTACACGACGCGACGTCCTTCTCGCAGTGAGTGACCAAACGCGCACTCTGATTGGCCAGAACGTTTCTCGCGGCTGGCGATTCAGGGCTGTTGTCCTTTGTTTCGTCACAATGACCTCTGGTAGGAGCGCGTTATTTGGGTGGAGTACATGCATTTTGGGTCTGGAGCTTCCTGTTAAAGGGACCTCAGTAAAACGCTGGAATTAATGACCTTGCTAAGAAGCTTTAGGTGATTAGAGCAAGAGGGCATGAGTGGCTTCGTTTCCCTCCAATTTCAACCGTTTTTCCCTCCAAATGCTTGTCGGGGCTCTTGTGTGTGTATGTGCTAGTGTTGCATGAAAAATCAAGGAATAGAATTATGCCATCGTGAATTTAAGAGCTATTTTTCTGAGTATTGACCAAAAAAAAAAAAAAAGAGTGACCTGGATTCCCATTATTGTTTCCTTAATTTGATCCAAGTATAGGGTTTTATGTCTGATCTAGACATGGCCATGTCACAGAATCGAAGCTGCTTATTTGTTGACATGTTTCTCATATTTTAGTGAATGTCCTTAAATTATCTCCCCTGCAGAGCATGGCCGAAATGATTGACAGCACTGTTCCCAGAGAAATCAAACTGAACAAGGAAATGGACCTTGATCCAGCTCAGTGTGAGTATGGAGGCTTGTTAAGGAGTGAAATTAGGCACTTGACTCTACTCTCAAAAAGAAATTAACTGTTATTTCAACTCAACATTTAAATTTATATTGTAAATATATGCAGTATCTATAGCATAGGTGTGTACTTACGAGATCCATATACATGAATTCAAATTTGTATTATTAGAAGGATAGAAACAATTTGCCCTGCAATAATTGATATGGCAACTGAAAAAAACAAAGCACTGTTAGGTCTGTTTATTAAGTTGAGAAAAGACATTAAATTGCAAGAGAGAGACCTTATACTAAATCTTCCATGCTTTTCTTAGTCATGAATATCACTTTTCATGTTGCAGTAACTGAAAAGGGAATGATGCATTACCTTGATATTTTTGTCTCTGATATTCCCACAGGTGAAACTGAGATGCTGGATAAGTTGAAGGACATGGCATCCATGAACAAAGTATGGAGGAGCTACATTGGGCTGGGCTACCACAACTGCCATATTCCCACAGTCATTGTCCGCAACATACTAGAAAACCCTGGCTGGTGAGTACAATCCCTCAAATATCTATTTCTTGGTGGGTTTGCTTCTGGTCTTGTTTCAAACTCTGTGCATGTGTAGCATTTTGTGACAATGAAATTAAGAATTTGAGTTCTGTGGAGTGCAGTAATTGGGGAAGAGGAAGATTAGAAATAGAGGAAATAAGTTTGTATTCTTATAAAATATGTGTTTCAGTGGTGTGGACTACACAATTTCAGGAAGTAGATATAAACTTATTGTCCATTCCCTTCTCTTTGACAGGGTGACCCAGTACACTCCCTACCA
The DNA here is from genome assembly GCF_040938485.1 of Diadema antillarum. Lineage (NCBI taxonomy): Eukaryota > Metazoa > Echinodermata > Echinoidea > Diadematoida > Diadematidae > Diadema > Diadema antillarum. Next base: position 1,731,054 of record NW_027270992.1, on the reverse strand, counting down.
AGCAGAAATCTCTCAGGGGCGCATGACCAGCCTCCTCAACTACCAGACCATGGTGGCTGACCTCACTGGTCTGGACATTGCCAACTCATCTTTACTGGACGAAGGCACGGCAGCGGCCGAGGCCATGGGCATGTGCTTTAGGTGAGTCTCCAACATTTTTTTTTTTTTTTTTTTTGCTTTGAATGAGAATCTGAATTTGGATGGACCTTGTGATAGTCTATGGCACTTAGAAGACTGAAAATTTTGCTTGTTTTAGGAAATGCTGAAGACATGTTTATTCATTGAGTCATGATTCATTCATTCATGATTCATCGTGTATCTGCAAACTTTATTCCATTCGAAGAGGGAATCTTTAGTTATTGGCATTTTCTGAGATAAAGGTGATGCAACATGGATTTTGTGAGAGAAGCAAGTTGCTAATGATTTTCTCTTTTTTTTCTGTGTGTTTCGTAGGCATACCAAGAGGAAGGTGTTCTATGTGGATGAGAAATGCCACCCACACACCATCAAGCTTGTCCAAACCCGTGCAGAGTGAGTATTGTTCGTGCCGTGTATAGTGCTTGCTGTACTTGTATTACCCATTTTTCTTGGGAGCACTGTGTGTATTAATTTGAATTGCACTTGCACTTGCCATTCACCATGTTTAATTTATGAATCTGCACTGTAATAATGACACGATATTCTAAGAGCATTTAAAGGTTTGCGGGCTGTAATTTCTACTCAAGACCAGCGAGTGAGTTCATGGTTTCAATAACCCTATCTACCTGACCAAATATTTCCCATTTCCAAGGGTTACATTTCATTCATCAGGATTTTGTCTTGGGGAAACTTTTTCCTTGCAATTCTTTTGTGTGAACAACCATGCTGTGGAAAGAAGCACCAATTAAGATGTTATGAATTGTTCTTTGAACTTCCAGTCCATATTCATCACCTTGTTTTTACTTCTCATTACCTGATCTTTGCATTTATTAATCAGATATTTTTGCCTCTCTGTCAAAGCATTTATTGTTTTTTCTCTGGCAGATTCATTGCAAAGTTAATGACGGCTGCTGCAGTCAGTGGATTTATTCCTTTATAAATATGAATTTCCCTCTATGTATCCTCCTTTTCAGGACCTTTTGGACATTAAGTTTTATGTACATGTTTTAATTTGTGTCATGGTGGATCATCTATGGGTTATACTAGTATTGATACTTCTTCGAAGCATTCCTTGACATGCTATTCCTCTCTTTTTTCCTTCCTTTTTTTTTTTTTTTGTTATGAGCCCATCTTAACCCTCATCCCATTGGTGTACCCAACCAACTCAAGCTTGAGGACTAATTCTTCTTTTTCTCGCTGCATGCTGTATGCACTCCAGTCCCTTTGCAGCATTTCACGAGCCTTCCACATGAGATCGCCGAGTTTGCCTGCCGTGGAACACTTCCCCATGAAGCTCTGTCACCAATTTAATCCATTCCTTTGGCCACAATGAGATTAAAGTAACCTGTAACATCAAAGTCCCGAACAATGCGGTGGCCTGTTCTTAAAGTGGTGAACTTGACAACTGTGATTGCCTTGCCCACCACCATAAATACTACCATGGCCACTTGCTGATGACTGCATGGTAGGGTGGGGACTCGGAAGACTCGGCCTGACCACCGACATCGGCTTCGCACTACCAGAGACTCAAGACTCCAACCTAGCTGGGGAGGTACATGCAGTAGTGGTTAAAGGATGGAGCGCGATAGAGCGAGTTCGGATCCTGGAGGAGGGGAAGTGTACCAATCCAATCATGGGCTCCTGAAAAGGGACTGGTGACAGCCACCACCCAGGGGGCGTTGTACCCGCAAGTTTAAAGGCCTTAAAAGTCTTAAAGAAAGGTAATGACTGTGACAAGGTGATGTATGTAAGCACACATGTAACCCAACTCAATTCCTCATCCCCCCATTCACATCACTGAAGTGTCACGTTTTTCCTCCCACTAACAGAAAGCATTCACCCATTGCAGACACCGTTACTCAACCTTCCTCCCTCTTATCTTTCATATTTTCCTGCAGGCCCATTGGGGTTGAGGTCAGAGTCCTGCCATACACCAAGATGGACTTCAGCAAGAAGGATGTTGCCGGTGTCTTGTTCCAGTACCCCAACACAGATGGCACCATCAATGACTACACCACCCTTGTGAGGAATGCCAAAGCCAACAAGGTGTGTAATCTGATTGTCCTCCGAAGAAATAGAAGAGAAGAAATCATATTTGGGCATGCATTTAAATATGTTAAAAAATCTTTTAAGGGTATAGCTCTTTGAGTAAACTAGTCAGTCTTGGTGAGATGAATAGAACAGAGTTGTGAACATATTGATTCTAAAAGATTTTGGAGTACAACTGTAGTTGTCCCTCATGTTCATTTGTGCTAACAGAGGTGATGGTTTATGTTATCCACAATCCAGACATTGACAGTTTGTGCCACTGATCTCATGGCCTTGGTCCTCCTTACCCCACCGGGAGAATTTGGGGTGGACATCGCTCTTGGCAACAGCCAGCGCTTTGGCACAGCTCCAGGATATGGTGGACCCCATGCGGCCTTCTTCGCTGTGAAAGACCACCTCAAGAGGCTCATGCCAGGGCGCATTGTTGGTGTCACAAAGTAAGTTCTATGTCCTTTGTCATTTTATGCATAAAGTTTTTGTGGTGGAGTAGGGGATATTGAGACGTCACATCTATAACTTTGGTTGTCCCGATTTTATAACAGCAAACGAGACATTACATTATGTATCAATAATAGCATACACTTCTGAATTTTATCCTCTTCTGACTGACCTGTTGTACTATGTTGAAGCAAGTGTAATTGTTTTAAGTTGATTACTTTGATTGCGAAGTGTAAAATGGACAATGGGAATTGATTGTAAGCAATCTTGTTTTCGTGAATTTCTGCAACACAGGGACTCGGCTGGAAACCCAGCACTGCGGCTGTCGCTTCAAACTCGTGAGCAGCACATCAGGAGAGAGAAGGCCACTAGCAATATTTGCACTGCACAGGTAAGACTTCTGTGGCAATGTCAGTCCATGATGGAACAAAAATTAATTAATAGCAACATATAGATAGTTGAGATTACAGTTTTGGGAGGGGTTAGGAGCAAGATTTTTTGTACAGGGCTACATAGTGCTAGGCACTCATTTAGTTCCTGTAGCCTGCTTTGTCCCTTTCTAATCCTTATGGCTTTGGCAAGTTTGCAGTAACTTTTGCTTGATTCATGCCCAGAAAGGTGTAGACACGTACACATATTTATAATCAAGACCTTTCTTCAAAAAGGATTCACTTGAATGCATCGCAGATCTGACCATTGCTAACAATTTTGACAACAATCTGCTGTTATGTTGATGTTTTTCCATGTAGGCCTTGCTGGCTAACATGTCCGCCATGTATGCAGTCTACCATGGACCCAAGGGGCTGCGTCATATTGCCAGGCGGATCCATCTGGCCACGGTCATCCTGGCTCAAGGGATCAAGAACCGGGGACTGGAGCTGGTCAATCAGGACCAGTTCTTCGACACACTTAAGGTCCAGTGCAATGGCCAGCGCGTGGGCATCCTGCAGAGGGCGGCGGAGAAGGAGATCAACTTCCGGGTCTTTGACGATGGATGCATCGGCATCGCTCTGGACGAGACTGTGGAAGAGAAGGACCTCAACGACCTCCTCTGGGTCATGGGAAGCAGCCAGACTGCAGTAAGTTGATTCTCTGATTAATAGGCTGTCCTGCTTCTGGAAGAGTCTTTCAATGCAAAGAGGAATTTTATCCTGCTTGTACATGTATATACTCGTCATAAGTGTTCCTGCCCAGTAAGTGACTGATGATCAAAGATGCTGATGGATTTGTCTCTATGCTTCTTCCAATGTAGGCTGATGTTGCCAAAGAGATTGCTCAGGAACCACCCTCCACCGGTGTGATTGACGGGCAATTTTCAAGGCGATCAGAGATCCTCTCACATCCGGTATTCAACACCTACCAGTCGGAGACCTCTATCGTCCGCTACATGAAGGAGCTAGAGAACAAGGATCTCTCTCTGGTTCACTCTATGATTCCACTTGGCTCTTGCACCATGAAACTCAACAGTACTTCAGAGCTCATCGTGAGTATTCATGTTGACTGGGACTATAAATCTTCATCCTTTTCTTTGAGTGGGTTACATACAATATATGATGATTGGCCACAACATGTTCCGTGTTTTTCATTTTGTACAAGCAAATTGCTGATGCCCAAAAGTTAGGTTGATTGTCAATTGAAATGTAGATCAGCATGTTGAGGCAAACTGGTCATATGTTAACCCCTCTACCAGCTTGGCTTCTTATTAGTGGTATAGCTTCATTTGAAACTCCACCTCTTCATCTGTAATCTCAAACATAGCTTGTGATTGAAGAGCTAGTTGGGTATAGACATTGATCTCTTTTAATTCAAGTGAGTTCTTTTTTTAGTGTAAGAAAAAAATTGATGCTGACCATGTCTCGCAAACATTCATTTTTCAGCCCGTCACTTGGCCGGAGTTCAGCTCCCTCCACCCCTTCGCCCCCATTGACCAGGCCAAAGGGTACCAGGAGATGTTTGAGCACCTTGAGAGAGACCTCTGTGAGATCACTGGCTATGACAAGTTCTCCTTCCAGCCCAACAGTGGTGCCCAGGGCGAGTATGCAGGCCTGATGGCCATCCGGGCCTACCAGCAGAGCAGGGACCAAGGTCATCGGAAGATTTGCCTGATTCCGACCTCTGCACATGGCACCAATCCTGCTAGTGCGCACATGGCTGGCATGGATGTCAAGCCAGTCAAGGTGAACAATGCCGGCAGCATCGATCTGCTCGACCTCAAGAACCAGGCTGACAAGCATCGTGACAACCTTGCTGCCATCATGGTCACCTACCCGTCCACCAACGGCATCTTTGAGGAGGGCATCAGCGAGCTCTGCGACATGATTCACGAATACGGTGGCCAGGTGTACCTCGATGGTGCCAACCTGAATGCCCAGGTGGGCCTCTGCCGGCCTGGCGACTACGGCTCAGATGTATCCCATCTCAACCTACACAAGACATTCTGCATCCCACACGGTGGTGGTGGACCCGGCATGGGACCCATTGGAGTGTAAGTTGTAATAATGAATTTCATCTTCTCTTCTTATTATTCTTTGATTTTTTTTTTTGGGGGGGGGTGGTTAGCAATGATTTGAAGACAAGGGACATCAGCCCACTGCTACTTCAATGTGTGCCAGCAAGTTCATTTATGTTAAGTTTGTTTTTTTGGCTTAAGGAGGAAATATTCAAAATTTTAATCACATAACAGTTATGTCCTTCACAATTGAATATTTCTTGCACAGCATTTGCCCTATCTGATAGAAGAATTCAAATATAATGATCTGTTTCTTCTTCATTTCTCATTCCAGTAAGGCGCACCTTGCCCCCTTCCTCCCGTCTCACTCCATTGTGGACATGCCCGGAGCCACCCAGCAGGCCTTTGGATCCGTCAGCGCTGCGCCATGGGGATCTAGCTCCATCCTACCCATCTCCTACGCATACATCAAGATGATGGGTGCAAGCGGTCTGCGAAAGGCATCTGAAGTGGCCATCCTGAATGCCAACTACATGATGAAGAGACTGGAGAATGCCTACCCCATCCTCTACCGGGGAACACACGGTAAGAATCCATTGTCTGCATTTATGTGTGCATCTGATACCCCTCCTGTTCTTTCTTTGTTGGTCTAGCTTAATAAAGTAACTCAAATAACTTTTGTAAATACAGTTGCTGCATGTATGAATCTCATTGTAAAGATGTACTGGATTTAGTTCATTGTGAAGTCGTGTAAATCGGGACTGTCAAAACCTAGTTTGCTGCAACTTACTCATTCCACTTTTTGACCTCTTTGAACAGGCTTTGTGGCCCACGAGTTCATCCTGGACACACGGGTCTTCAAGAGCGACGGTATCGAAGCGATGGACATCTCCAAGCGGCTGCAAGACTTTGGCTTCCACGCTCCCACGGTGTCGTGGCCGGTCACAAACACGCTGATGGTTGAACCAACGGAGAGCGAGGACAAAGCTGAGCTGGACAGATACTGTGATGCCCTGCTTTGTAAGTACTGTATGCCAAAAATCTGTTGACTCTGCAATTAGGAAAGCAAGTTGCACCTAATCTTCATGGAATAAAGAACTAAACTAAATCCATTTCCTGCAAAATTCTGAACGACCTAGTGACACTGTATATAATCAGGCAGTATGCTATGAGCTTACAAATTTTCCTCAGCTGTTGGTACTTAATGAGGCCAGTAATATTGTAGAGCAAAATTTAGAATGAATACAAAGAATGCTTTGATATTCGTGGCCCTGCATCTAGCTGTGGAAGAATACATCCTAATTGATGGTCTTCTCTCTCAATTCCCTGCAGTCATCCGTGACGAGATTCAGGACATCCAAGATGGTCGCATCGAGGCCAAGGATAGCCCCATCAAGCACGCCCCTCACACCGCAGCTGTTGTCATGTCCTCAAAGTGGGACCGTGCCTACTCACGGGAACAGGCAGCCTTTGCACTGGTGAGTTTTTTCAAGGAAGAAAAAAAAAGAAGATGGGGAGTGGAGGAAACATAAACTGTTGATCTAATTTGCCCTGTTCATATTGTTATGCATCTCCAATTGACCTCCTAAGTTATTCCAAAGCATTGCCCACAAACAAAAATCATGAACAGTGGAAATTCCACCATAAATTTCTGTGGTGATAAAGTGAATGACTATGTTCAATTCATATGCTAAAATTGCAGAGATTAGTGAGAGTGAAATTACGATGAAAAGCCTGCCATCCTCCGCTGAATCACACAAGATTGCACTCACAAGATTGTCTCTTGTTTTCTCTGTCTGCAGCCCTTTGTCCGGCCAGAGACCAAATTCTGGCCCACAGTAGGAAGAGTCAACGATGTGTACGGCGACCAAAATCTCAAGTGCAGCTGTCCACCAGTTGAGGCCTACTCGTCCGACTCTGATGCTGAACCTCTCTACCAGCAGGCGTGAGAATCGTGCCTTGGTGACTTCTTTCTTTGGAGGACTTTCAAAATATGCAACAGTATTCTCTGAGGTTGTAGCTGGAAGATGTGGTGCAGAGTGAACTTTTTGCGAAATGACTCTTGGAAGATTGTGGGAATCCTCACATTGGACAGAATAATTTTTTGAAAGGACAAGCTGTTTTCTGCCAACCAGGATTGCCAAGTGACCCCAGAGATCAGTTCTCAGAGTAATTCTATGCTGGAGAGATGCCAGATTTACAGTAATTGGGTAAAATGCTAGGACAGAAAGCAAAAGCATGCTGTAGTTGACGAAAAACTGTTTCGTACAATCATCACTCTCACCATGAAGCGAAATCATAACACTTTTTTCCCTTTTTTTTTTTGTTTATTTCAGTGCAATGTTAGTTGACAAAAATTGATACTTCGTATAATGTGAATTTCTACTGTGGTTGCCAAATGATATCAAACTCTAATTACTTTGTGACTTTTTTTTTTCTGCATGAGTTGTATCTGCAAGCGATGGTAACTTCAGTGAAACTACTTCAGTTTTTCATTTTGGTAAAGCCACAGTTGATACCACTTCTATTCATGACTGTGGCTTCATTGTAAACTTGTGTTTCTGTGAGTGTTTTGTATTTTATGCTGTCATGGATTGTGTGATTTCAAGCAAACAAAAAATAAGAAATTGGCATGTACAATGGCAATTTCTGAATTGCCACGATGTGTGTCAGAATGTTAACAGACAATGCGTGAGGCGTGGTATGCTGTTTGTGAGATTAATTTTATCATTCCAGTTGTGAATTTCTTGAACAGTTCAAACTTCATGTATTTCTCTTGTTTTAAAAGAGCAATGTTACTTTTGGTAATTTGTTTACCATCTATATTGAACTGTAACAGACTAAGGTTAAAGGTGTTGTAGGATATTTGCTAGCCATTGCAGCATCAACAACAGAAGTATTTTGTCTTTTTTTGTTTGGAGTATTTTAAATGGATTATAAGTTCCAATGTATTCAACTGCAGTTTTTTTTTATTTGTTGTGTTTTGGCAACAGACTTAACAATTATGAAGCAAAAAAAACGGGAGATTATTTTTATATTTTTATACAAGTTATGTATTTTGAGCGATATTGGGTGTGGAAGTGATTTTGTTAAAGTTGTTTTATAGAGAGTAATCTTGTGGTAACAAGCTGGTTATTATTCTATTTATTTCCATATTTATGTGTAGTTAATCAGCTTTGTTAAAGGTGTTGTGTGCTCAAATAGTTTTTTTTTTCTTTTTTAAGTTCTGTGTCATGAAAGTTATTTGTGAATTTGTTCATCTGTGTAATATAAATGTAAAGGTAAATATACATATGTAAATTTGATAAACTTGTAATATACATGCCAAAAAGATATTTATGTACATAATTGGATTCAAGACTTTCTTGTCTTGCTTTGTAAAGTACGAAGTTTAATAAAAAAAAAATGAATCCTAAGAACATTTTGCTGCAGTGTTCTATATTTGAGGGAGTGTTAAGGTTTTGCAGTACAATCCACAATGTGGGTCAAATATTTAAACAAGAGAAGTGAGTAAAATGACTCGAGAATGTGAGTGGTGGTGCTACATTGAGGAAAGATCACACTTAACTACAGTCAACCTCGCATAAGTCGACATAATCGGGACTGAGCAAAACACGTCGACTTACGCGAATGTCGACTTACGCGTAAGTCGACATTTTGTCGACTTATAAATGAAAATTAATTTCCCCTGTACAGAGTAAGATTTGGATCACGATGCGGATCGCTACCCATATCTTACTCCTTTTGCCGCCAAAACATGCCTACTGACATGAGCAACAATAATGTTTTAGTTCATGCATAAATCTTGCGCGGGTTAGTAACAACGCACAATTCCCAAATCTCTAGAGAGATTTTGAGAGAGCGGGATCGGAAACCTAGGCCCGTTTCTAGACACTTAACGTTTTAAACTTGATTTGAAATATCAAAGGCAAATTCCCCAAAATTGCATTAAACTTTGCGATTTAAATTCAAGTGCGTTGCTGGGAAGATATGCGTGTGATTTCGCATGATTTGTTCTGCTTAAATTTGTATTGCCATACTCTGTAAATGAATAAGATTGTTCTCGCGCTCCGATTCGCAACATTACCGCTCTGTACGCGTGCCTGTCTGAAATAAAAAGAAGAAGAAAAGTTTGTTCATCCGAAAACATTTTTCGGACTACTATAATCTTCGTAAAAACAAACCTCATATTGTCGGACTAATTTAACTTTGGACTGAGATTTAAAACTTCGGCATAGCGAACTTTAACAATAATTCGTCATCATTGTTTTCATTGACATTTTGTGAAGCAGCATGCGTTTCGGTAGTTTGAAACGTGTAAATGTTGCGATGTCTTTCCCCTGCAAGTGCAGACTAAGTTCGGTCACGGCGAAAGTTCCGTTACGAAATAAAAAATAAAGCGAGCCTTTTCAACAATAACGCACTTCCGTACAATTTCATGCATTTAAACGCAGTTTCTAGTTTCGGACAAGAACCGCAAGTCTTTTCTGCAACGCTCTTGCGTTTTAAAAACAGCGTTGCTTGTGATTTGACGGACTTGCATTTGATTTTTAGAGTTGCGTTCAAACGCAAATGAGCTTAAATTTCATACAATTTTCAAGTTTTGTGTTATTATCAAACGCAAGTCTTTTCAGCGTTCCGTGTGATTTGATGGACTTGTATTTGATTTTCAGAATTGCGTCTAATTTTTAATTTTGCTTACGATAAGTCTTTTAAACAATAACACACTTCCGTAGATGTTTAGAGATGCGTTTAAACGCAATTTCTTATACGTTGTAGTTTCGTACAAAAACCGCAAGTCTTTTCTGCAACGCTCTTGCGTTTTAAAAACAGCGTTGCTTGTGATTTGACGGACTTGCATTTGATTTTTAGAGTTGCATTTAAACGCAATTGAGCTTAAATTTCATACAATTTTCAAGTTTTGTGTTATTATCAAACGCAAGTCTTTTCAGCGTTCCGTGTGATTTGATGGATTTCCATTTGATTTTTAGAGTTGCATTTAATTTGTAATTTTGTTTACGAAATAGAAAATAATGCAAGTCTTTTAAACAATAACACACTTCCGTAGATGTTTAAAGATGCGTTTAAACGCAATTTCTTATACGTTGTAGTTTCGTACAAAAACCGTAAGTCTTCTCTGCAACGCACTTGCGTTTAAATACAGCGTTACGTGATTTGATGGACTTGCATTTGATTTTTAGAGTTGCGTTTAAACGCAATTGAGTTAAAAAAAGTTCCCAGCAATTTTCTAGTATCGTGTGATTATCAAACGCAAGTCTTTCAGCGTTCCGTGTGATTTGATGGATTTCCATTTGATTTTTAGAGTTGCATTTAATTTGTAATTTTGTTTACGAAATAGAAAATAATGCAAGTCTTTTAAACAATAACACACTTCCGTAGATGTTTAGAGACGCGTTTAAACGCAATTTCTTAGTTTCGTACAAAAACCGCAAGTCTTCTCTGCAACGCACTTGCGTTTAAATACAGCGTTACGTGTGATATGATGGACTTGCATTTGATTTTTAGAGTTGTGTTTAAACGCAATTGAGTTAAAAAAAGTTCCCTACAATTTTCTAGTTTCGTATGATTATCAAACGCAAGTCTTTCAGCGTTCCGTGCGATTTGATGGACTTGCATTTGATTTTTAGTGTTGCGTTTAAACGCAATTGAGTTTAAGTTTCCTACAATTTTCTAGTTTCGTGTGATTATCAAACGTAAGTCTTTTCAGCGTGCCATTGATTTGATGGACTTGCATTTGATTTTCAGAGTTGCGTTTAATTTTTAATTTTGCTTACGAAATGAAAAAAGTAATGCAAGTCTTTTCAACAATAACGCACTTCCGTAGATATAGAGATTTATTTAAACGCAGTTTCTAGTTTCGTACAAAAACCGCAAGTCTTCTCTGCAACACTCTTGCGTTTAAATACATCGTTGCGTGTGATTTGATGGACTTGCATTTGAATTTTTGAGTTGCATTATGCAATTAGTTGCATTGTAATAAATCTTTTTAGAAAGGGCCCTGGCTTTAATAGCGCTTCGGAATAATCAACGTTAGAATATACGGATTTACAAAAACACCTATTTCATGTTCGGATAATGAATACCTACTGGGACATATAAGTGTGCAAAATTTGTGCGTTTTGAGAAAACGAGAGGGAGAAAAGGGGTAAGGTGAACTGTCTTGGGTACTACATGTCATGCTCCAGTGTAAATGAGTGTAGGCCTATGTCCTTTTTATATTCTGGCATACAAGACAATGGACGCATGGCGCGAACGCTACCGCGCCGTACACTAGTGAATTACCGAGTAGAAACGCAGCGAATCGGAGCAGGCAAACAATTCTTTTTCAGAGAATGGCGATAAGATTTTGAGCGAAAAATTATGTCGACTTAGACGAGGGAATTAACACGTATTTCAGCTCAGTTGGCACTGAATCAGGTCGACTTACGCGAGTTGTCGACTTACAAATGTCGACTAAGACGAGGAAATTTTTAAGGAATAACAAAGGCAAAAATCGGGACTTTTTTATTGTGTCGACTTAAGCGAGTTGTCGACTTATGCGATGTCGACTTAGGCGAGGTCTACTGTATATACAAATGTAGGCCTACAGTCACTATGCAGATGCAGGATGCGATGATGTCACAATTACACTGTTGCGCATCCTACAGTGAGAAGCAGCGCACGATGTCACGGAAATATCTTTGTTACATCATTTCACACATAGTGTACTACCGTTCCGAAGTTTTCCAAATTATAACCATCAAGTGTCAAACATTCAAACATTAGGGAGTACAATTGTACATGTAGTTGAAAGTACAATGTACAGTTGTACATATGTAGTCCGGCCAATCTCTTTCAACCAATTGCTAGAGGATCAGTTACAACATTGTACATGTATTAGGTGTACGTGTACTCCGAAATAGGGAATTCCCAGATCTTTTGAATGATACATTTTGTACAAATGTACCTACAAATGTATTTTCTTAATTGAACTGCTTCTAAGATACGTTTAGAAACGTTAAGGCAAGGACGTATTTTTGGTGTAGGGCAAACATTCTTCACGTCTTCTTGTGAACCTACGTTGAGTGTTCTTGTGATGTACACGAAAACAAATTTATTTTTCTCAATGGGATTCTCCTCTGACATTACCACTATATGCATGGAATACAGTAGTTTGGGTTGAAATGGGGCTTCAGGTTTCCAACTTTCTTGTGAGAAACCTCTCATGAAATATAACGAGAGTGCATATGTACAATGTAATTCTGAGAGAGATTCAAAGTTTACTTGCCGAAAATTGGTTTTGAAATGGCCAAGATAATATCCAAAAACAAACATATCCTAATAAAAGGCGGGACCCATCGTTAGGATCGCTTTGTTCTACTTTGTGTGTGTGTGTGTGTGTGTGTGTGTGTGTGTGTTTATCTCGGCCATTTCAAAACCAATTTTCATTAAATAAACTTTGAGTTCCTCTTAGAATTGTATGCTCTAACATTTCAGAAGTGGTTTCGTAGAGTATCTCACAAAAAGTTAAAAGCTCAGTTCTCATTTCAACTGATACATGTACGTACCAGTACACTTTACTATACAGTCCAATCTAGTAAGGAACAGGACGTAGCCTACTTCAGGGGTTGTCCGATTTTCATCTAAAAGGGCCGGGGGGGGGGGGGGCGGAATCCGCCCCCCCCCCCCCCCATCCTGACGTTTCGCGCTATAATTCCGTAACGCGAGGAGGCCTCGTCGCGAGGCTTCTTGACTTTACTTGTTCAAGTCTCGCGCAGCTTTTGAGACCAAATTTGCAACATCCGCGCGTACTTTTGCGAAGCCACGCCCATTTTTGTAAAGGAATGTCGCCCCAAAACAGGCACAATTTTGTGATTTTGTGTACATTTCCTATGGAAAACAGTGCTCTGTCATGAAAGTCATAAAAACCTGATGATTTTTACAATTAATCACTTTCATTGATTAATTTTGCGCTAATTATGGTAGAAAAGTGGTAAGAGATCATTTCCGATAAAAAAACAAAGAAAAAACAAAAGTTGAAAAACAAGGAAATACATAAGAAATTCTGAAAACAATAAAATACATAAGAATTGAAATGGGTTTTGGAAGTTTTTGTGATGTACAATTGTTGAATATGCTAAAAACAGATTTACAGATCAAAAATTAGACTCTCAATGTTTTTAATTAGGCTAAAATATGATCTTGAGCTTAATTTGCATAATTAATTAATTGAAATTTGAAAATGATTGTTTCAAAAAATCTTATGACACAATCTTGTAGATTATGACGTGGGTCTCGTGCACGCAAAATTTCATCGCGATCACACCACCGATGGCCGAGATCTCGGGGGGGGGGGGGTGGAATCCATCCCCCCCCCCCCTCCCCCAGTCTGAGCATAGCCAAAAAAGCCCGGCCCTTTTAGGGTTAAAGGGATGGTAAAGTATTGGTAGAGATGAGAACTGGGCTTTTAAGTTTTTGCGAGATACCAAGAAAACACCTGTGAAATAGTATAAAGCATACCATTTTAAGAGGAAGTTTATTAGATGAAAATTGGGTTTGGAATGACTGAAACATCAGAAAATAATGTAAAACAAAGCGATCGTAATAAAATGTGGATCCACACTTTAGTAGAATCGCTCTGCTTTGGATATCTCAGCCATTTCAAAACCAATTTTCATCAAATAAACGTTGAATTCCTCATGGAATTACATGCTCTTTAATATTTTATAAGAGGTTTCTCATCTCACCAAATAATGTTAGAAACCTGACATTAGGTCTCAACCAAAACTATACAATCCCTTTAATCGCGTCTTTTTTATTCTATCTTTCTTAGCTAGGTCAATCCACGAGTGCTACAATAGTATGCCGGGAAAACTTCCCAATGTCAACCAAAACTATTTAACCAATTTGCATTCAATTTTCACCCGTTCCTATTTGCGTTGTTTCTATTTATAACAAGGTTGAGTAATGTCTTTTGTGAAAAACAAAACAAATTAAAAAAAACTTATATTCTCAGGGTTTAACGGGGATGGCTAGTAACTGATCAGTGGGAATCAGTGGGAATCCTGGGGGATGATTGTTCCAATCCGGGCCGTTAACTGTCGCCCCGTCACTGTACCGGCATGCTAACCTGGAAACATTAAACTGCACATTACTGGAATATGAGACCATTCTGAAGCAAATAATTTCCACACAACAATAGATATGTACTCTTTAATGAATCCCACAAGGATTGGAAGAATCATCCCCCAGCATTCCCACTGATTCCCACTGATCAGTTACTAGCCATCCCCTTTAACTATCCGTTAACACAAACTTTTTAATGGAGTGCCAGGAGTGTCTTTTGTTTAAAAGAAAAACAAATTTAAAGGGGATGGCTAGTAACTGATCAGTGGGAATAAGTGGGAATGCTGGGGATGATTGTTCCAATTCTTGTGGGATTCATTTTAAGAGTACATTATACAATGTATATCTATTGTGTGAAAACTGTTTGCTACAGAACGGTCTCTTATTCAAATAATGTGCAGTTTAATGCCCCGTCACTGTACAGGCATGCTAACCTGGAAACATTAAACTGCACATTACTTGAATGTGAGACCATTCTGAAGCAAACAAATTCCACACAACAATAGATATATAATGTACTCTTAAATGAATCCCACAAGGATTGGAACAATCACCCCCCCCCCCCAGCATTCCCACTGATTCCCACTGATCAGTTCCTAGCCATACCCTTCAACTGGAAAACTGAGAGCAAGCCTACAAACGCAGAATTGACAAACTTTACAGGGTTCAACACGGACTCAAACGCACTTTAGTGTATTGTGTTCCTGGTTCTAAATCTGGCCCTTGTGGCTACATTGTATGTAGATTTTGATATTTTCCTTAAAAATCATGTAACGCAGTTCCATCTGGTTTTAAACGAGATGGTACACATTGATATTATCAATAAGTGTTTTCGTAGTCTCGATTTTGCGCATGTCGATAACTTATCTGTGTACCGTTGCACTTGAAAGAAATCAGTAGAGTTGATTGCTATACTCAAGAAACAAACTGAGTTATGATCAGCCACCACGGGGCATACAAAGGCAATGTTCCGCGTTGAAATCAAAGTATGTCGTTTCATCAAACATACTGTGTAAGCACAATATCTCTTTGTAGAGGTAAATTATTGCCGCAGAGAAGATAAGAGGTAAACTGATTCTGATAATTCAAAACCATCTGTCTACAACTATTATATACAATTTGATTTATATGACAGCTTTACAATCTTGTATAATGAATACAATGTACTGTATTTACCATTAAAAAGCATACCACGGAACGCCCAGCTACGTGAACAGACGCACAATAATTCGAAAGTATAAAAAGCTGAAATTAGCAGGGATCCTTAAAATTTTCACTTTTTTTCATCATAATCCGTCATATAGCTTTTTTTCGATTAAAAGAATTATTTATAGGTGTTATATACATGTACACGTATTTTCTTTTATCGCAGTTGGTTGGTTTGGCGTAAGTATAACGACTGAGTTTTCTATAATCAGGCTTTTGAATGTTACATATACAACATTACTTCTTGACCGTTCTTGGTATGGCAGGAGATGATATAGGCCTAGAGGCAACCAAGGAGGTTGACCCCTGACGCAGCAAAGCGACACTAGTTATAATGAATCATAAATATATGCCTATGAATATTTCTCTTGCTTATAATAAATACCTGGTAAAGAGCAGTTTGATCCGTCTGCTCATTTCAAATACATTTTACAGTTCCTGGAAAGCAGATTGTACGTATGATTGATGTGTCTGGCATTTTTGTGTAGGTTTTTTTGTGGCTGTTAGGAACAGCCAAATGGAATAATGTCGGTCTATTGCACTAAAAGCGCTGCTATACTTTGACAACAGCTTGCTTCGACTTGGCGAAACAGACAGTGCTGTTTGCGCACAGGGCAAACCAACCCAAAATGTCGCCTGTAGAGGGTTTGGATTGGGCAAATAGGGGGTGTGCGTGCCGTGGGTCTGGTGTCTCGCTTGGCTCCTATCCAGGCGCTGCTATCAACCTGTCCGCGATGAATATTAGATTATGCAAATCAAAATCATAAGCACCGCCCATCATACGTACAAAGTAGTTACGCACCTCTCTGGATCAAGATTTTATGATAGCATCTGCGATATGTACGTACGTGTTGCCCCGGCGAGAGGCTGTTCTCAAATAGGTGATTCAATTGTGTCACACCCGTACTTTGAAAAGCTGCATGGATGATATAGTTAGACGCGGGAAAGTGTTGTTTGTTTGTTTGTTTTTGTTTTATTTTACATGTTGATTTAGTTTCTTTGGATGTAAACCGACTTACCTTCTGAGCCAGTAAGTGCAAGATCTCCGTCAAGAACCTCGCCTCCCATTTTCTTCACTAAATCAATTTGAATTTCAGTTGCAATTACCACATGCTAAAAATAAGAAGTTAATTCACCTACACATGATATTGCACATCACGTTTACAGGCATAACAGAAGAAAGAGACAAAAAATACCTGCATATAGCACCTCCCATGTATACGAACACAATGATTTGTTATTATCAACTCCCATCTCTCACACAATTACTCATGGTGGGGAAAATGGCACAGATTTTCAAGATGGTCTCGATTATTCCGTGGATTCATATTCATTCAGTTACCTATGTCGAACCCGGATGTCGAGTATGACTTCAGAGATGTGTAATGGATTACAGAGAAGTGACGGGAATTAACGCGCTGAAGGAATAAGTAGATTTACCGTGCGGTCTATAAGATTATGTCAGAGATAAATGATTAATTCTCCCCTCACCTCCGGCCTCTTGACCCCCCCCCCCCCCTCCCTTTCCATATCAATAAGTGATTCAATATTCAAATAGTTACGTTTTCCATTGCGAAAACTCGTTTCGATTTCATTCAAGTTTTGTAGTTTCTCATCCAATTTATAATGTTTGTTACACTTTTCGTCGTTATGTTGCTTGCCCTGCCAGGGCGTAGATGCTAATTGTTGTATAACATATATCTTTTGTGTCTTTTTAAAGACGAGAATACGCGTGGCCTTCTGAAAGTGCGCATGCTCTAATTACCAGCACATTTGTAACAATTCAAGATTTATGACGACACCGAATGACTGTTTCACTGAAGGAATCGCATTGCCCAAGAGTACACTGGAAATGATGGATTCTATATCCTGGTAAATCACTATGCAACCTCGGCCCTTGGTCTCGACCTCTGAGCCGCTTTTGCCCTCCCATTATATCAACATCTTGGATTACAAAAACCAATGATATTTTGATAACAATGATGAGGTGCTCGCGAGAGGGACAACTGTATTGACACGTGTGAGACAGAAAAAGCCGCGGTCACGCTGGCAAAAGGTAGGGATTAAAGGAAACCAAAACCCAAAGAGAAATGTGGCTTTTAGAGTGAAAGCAGTGACAACATTCAATAGTAGAACACATCAGTGAAAGTTTGAGGAAAATCAGACTATCGATGCAAAAGTTATAAATTTTTGAAGTTTTGGTGTTGGAACCGCTGGATGAGGAGACTATTAGAGTTCATGTCGTCATTGTGTGGACCAACAATATAAAGAAGATATATAGAGAAAATTAAACATGCTTTCACTTTTCTTGCATAATGAAAGAGCACTTGACTAACCACTTTCACAAAGCAGGGGGAATAATAAGTAATGCCCTTAACATTATGTCAGTATCAAGTTGATGGAAAGTGTGATTTTCATGATTTTTTTTTTTGTGGAATTCCTTTTATATTTTCTTTATATTGTTGTCCACACATGACTGTTGTTTTGTGTTTATTGGCGTTTCTCATTCTCTTTAGAATATTTACGCCATAACGTCTCCTCATCCAGTGGTTCCAACACCAAAACTTTGAAAAATTCATAATTTTTGCATTGATTATCCGATTTTCCTCAACCTTTCACTGATGTGTCCTATACTAATATTGCTGCTTTCACTCAATCCACATTTTTCTTTGGGTTTTGGTTTCCTTTAAAGATCGCGATTGGGATCTTTCGCGCCTGGATGAGAGAGAGAGGGGGGGGGGGGGGATTCGTAGCCGCGTGGTGCGACATTGTACGCAAGCGCATCACGTGTTCATTGGCATGGTCATGATAATTTCATCACTGTTAAATCGCATTGGAAGGTTTGGTTCGCACAGTTTGTTTCATTTCCAGCTGCAAGCATGGTCTTCCAGGGGTCCTGTTGGATGTAAGGCGGGACCACTTCACCGAATTTTAAACACTCTGCTCTTTGCGATGAATAAATGAAACCTGATCCTTTACGTATACATGAGTTGTGACTCTCTCACAAATGTGACCTCCATTTTATGTCCTATCCGAGGGACAGAGTACGTTGTATTTTGCCTCTTACTGAGAGGGAACGGTGTGATTACACCATGGACCTAGGTCCATGATTACACACAGCATTGCTCATTGATCAGTGGGACCCGGGAATCGAACCCGGGTCCTTCAATGGATTCGTGAGGCAGACGCGCTACCGACTGAGCTAACTCACCTATTCCAGGCACGCCCGTAGAACTTGTTAATGCTCTGTTACCTCTTAGAAGACTTAGAACACGTATTCTCTGTCATGAAATGATATGGCTTATGTCAACCGCTCGACATTTATGTTCCATGTTTGAACGATAGCGACATTGCAAATAAATCCATGAAGGAAGGCACGATATTAAACACGATGTAAAGTGGGATTCCGACGAAGATTCCATGGCAGGAAATAAACTTTGAAGGGTGTCCAAGATTGTGACCAAGGTCTAGTAACGATAAATGCTTGACCATTGTATTTGGAAAGACAACATCAAACCTCTTTGTCTAGATGAAACAATCAAAAATCAGTTTCTGCATCATCCTCTATTATCCACGCATTATGTTTATCAATCATTTTAATCAACCGCTCTTATATTGAAGCACGCCTGTCTGTTTTAATCTGTCTTTTGTCTGTCTTGTTATTTCTATTGTCTATTCTTCCATCTCTCTCGCACACACACACACACACACACACACACACACACACATATATATATATATATATATATATATATATATATATATATATAATATTGTTCGTATACTTGCTGTACACTGAAACTTTGAAACTTGAAACTTATTGATATCATTTGCTCGCTTTCCAATTTATTCTGATTGATTTGATTTCTGGAATTTGTTAAACAAGCTCTCATTTTTTTTTCTATATGAACCATTTACATTTTCTCTCCAGGTATGACAAATTACCTTCATCCATCACGGACATATACCCTCGATCGCGTTTACGTTTTTAAGGTGACATTCCTATATTTGCTTGGTCGTTTTCCCTGCCCAAACACATATTTACATGAATGTCAAAAGGTTCGAGAAAACTGAATGTTTATTCTGTTCCCCACCACGGTATTCAGCGCGGACACAGATGGCCCTTTAAAAGAACTGACTCAAACCAGTTTGGAACCATCCGAAGGGCCCCTAAGCACTAGAGTTCATGAACACAATGTCGTTTGCGTTGCTGAACTGTGCAAGAGCGATGACGACAGCTGAACAAAAAAAAGGGGGGAGCGATGATGGTTTGATTTAGGGATATGATGACAAGAATTAATCGCTCAACATTTCCTGTAAAGCGTCTTTTCACAATCAGATTACAGTACATTCTATGCGATTTCTTTTGTATACATTCTATGAGATCCGAAGGAGGTATATTTCCTTGATGAGATTTATTGTGTCCTCGTCCTATTTTCCCTCAGCCTAGCGCGCGTACCCTAATTTGTTATGGTATCGTCCGACCACACCATGACACACCCCCATTCTGATTGTTTGAATTGCTGCTAGATCGCTTCCTATATTGACCCATTTTTTCGCCAAGTTCACGTTGGACCCGTTTCATAAGTCACTCTGTTTACCCCAGGGGCATGAGCTGGCCAGCAACAGATCAGCAAACGACATTTGGACTGTTGCTATAGTAACTGTGATTATTGTTGCGCTTATGATATTGCAATTTTCATCGTAAAACGACAACCCCGATTGTGAAAAGCAGATTGTGACGGCAGATTGTGACAGCAGACAGATACCGCGCATAAAATAATGGTGAAGCATAAGTTTATTTTCTGAGAAATTAATTATGTGCAAAATAATGATACAATGTGTATACGTATTACGCAGATGAAGGCGCAAATATTCATAAGTGAATGACGCGCCTCAAACACAACAACAACAACAACAACAACAACAACAGGCTCATTCGCAGTCGATGCGCAAACACTGTCTTTTCTAATGCCACTAGGTTAAAACATAAAAACAGATATAAAAAAAAAAAAACCGACATATTTTCCACGTTCAGCAACGCTAATTGCTAACACAACCGATTTTTTTGTTCGTTTTTCCCTCGTAAAGGTGAATTCGATTTATAAAAAGAAAGAAGAAACAGTATTTGATGTGATGCCACTTCATGGTACCGGACGCGTGTTTTTTTTAGACGGCACAGATTGGGGAAACTAAAAATCTATCGGGGACCCTATCCCTAAACCTAACCCTAATCCTAATCCTAACCCTAACCATCAAACCCTAACCCTAACCCTAACCCTAACCCTAACCCCTACCCTAACCCTAACCCTAACCATAACCATAACCAAAAACCCTAACCCAACGTTTTTCCCATAGGTTTAACACGCGCCATGCCCCAATCTGTGCCGTCTTAAAAAAAAACGCGTACCGGACAACCCCGACGGACAACCAGAAGGCTGGCCCTACATTGCAACAATACTGCTGCATGCAAACAGGATCCCAAGGATTAGGGACGCGTGGATTCGACACTTCTGTTTGCTAGGTCATTGTGGACGGAGTATCAATAACATCATATCGTATCTGGTCTTTTGCAACTGCGATAGCGTGCATCAAGGTTTTGTATTTGAGGCCAAGTGCACGCGACCTCGTGCGAATCCACGGGTCAGGAGTTCCGCACGACTCCACAAGGGGCCATCACGTGGTTCTTGGCATGCTATCCTCGCTGCTTGCGCTTCGGCTGGTAGGCGTAGTCTATCAGCCTGACGTCGAAAAAGAACTTTAAAACAACTACGAGTATAAATAGGTTCATACAATGTGTATTACAGTACAGTACGTAGGAAGACAGCTCGAAATAAATTTCTAGTGAAAAAAAGACGGCAATGTCCCATAAGGAAAATGGACTTCATTATAATGGCAGCCTTTTCAGTGCAGGCACAATTCTTCATGAGCTGTAGAGTACATGCATGGGGCTATCCTGTTTTGTATCGTATATAACTGAATCAAGAGGGACGCTGTGGGTAGCATCTTGTTCAGTTCAATTGACATTAATTTCCATTCGTCCACAAAAACCGTAACAAAATGCAAAGTACTTTGGTCCAACATTACTCAATTATTGTTTTGTAATTGAGCAGAAAATACGTGATAAAAGTATCATGAAGTTTAATGAAACTATACATACAAATTCGTTAAACACCGGTAATTTACAGTACAAGCTACAGACACTACTTGAGCTGTGTGTACCCGGAAAAAAACAACACAATAGTACATACATACATACATACATACATACATAGACACATACACATATAACACACGTATGATAAGCACATTCATACGAATACACAAAGGACACAACAGCATACAAGGAAGAGAGCACAATGGCATTAAGAAACAAGCAGGTTCTATAGGCCTACGACAATTACCTCAAACCCCTTCCCTGATCCTGAACCTAATCCTAACACTAACCCAAATTCTAACCCTAATCTTTATCATAACTCAATCACTAACTATATTCCGGCATTAAGGGGGGTAATTGTCCTGATATGGAGCCAGGGGGGAGAGAGAGAGAGAGAGAGAGAGAGAGGGAGGGGGGGGGGGCAGACAGACAGACAGGCAGACAGGCAGGCAGACGGAGAAAGATGGGAAGAAAAGAAGGGGATGAGGTTATAGAGGGACGGGAAATAGAGGGAGAGAGCGTAGGTAGGAATGTGGCACCCATCCCACCAGGGGTCGATCGAGGCACAGACGAAACTCTCCCTGATCCGACGATGGGATAAGAAGTAAAAAGAAGGCATCACCAACGCATGCAGTGAGGGGAAGATGGAGTAACATAATAGTCTGACTTCTATGGTCATCAAAGCGATTGCTTGAAAAGGAGGCTGCTAGTTCACCCGCCTGAACGTGCCACTTCTTATAAACCCTGTTATCATCACGTCTTGAGGTCCAAAGGTACAACCCTCTTATTTGGATAATAGAAAAACATATTATCAAACATAACAGGCACGAAATTGATGGCAGCCTGTGTAAGTAAACACCAAACCCACGACACACCCCCTGTAGTACACAATGCATAGTGCCATGATATGACTACAATTCGGGCACCATTACACGTAACTATCGTTTGGCCAAGTCAAGGCTTTTCCATGAGCTGTTATTCAAGGAGCATTCCAGACGATTTTCATAATTTCACATCATTATGTAGTACATAAATCGACAGCTCCATGAATAGATTTGTGAATTTTATTGTGGTCCTTGAGCAGAGACATAGATATTCTGAAAAATCTTAAACAAATTACACTGAATAATGTTGATAACATAGAGCCTCACATAATATTATTTAAGAAATGTAGCAGTGCAATTCATTACAATACCGCTTGCAAGTTCGCCTATGTAGAATCTATGCATTCCTTCCTCTTTTGTTCTGCTTCCTTGAGCCCCCACTCATGCATTCTTATGGTGAGGCTGCCATGTCATTATTTGAAAACATTTTTATTCCTCTTCCCAATCACTATAAATTCTGAAACTCTATACTCGGTAGGCCCTACAACCAATTTAGTTGTTCATATGTATAAGTCTGAAAATCATCCGGAGGTCTCCTTTAAAGTATAATGATGCCTGTGTCCTGCGTGGCTGCCTGTACAAACAATGGATTTAGATAATTGCTCTGCGTAAATTAGCGGTTACAATGTATTTTCTTTCGTTACACATGGGCGTCACCAGAATATTGATATCAGACCTGAAAAAAAAAAAAAACCACAAACACTTATCATGAATGCACGCACAATTTAAATCTCTCTGGTCTCGGAGGTGGGACATCCCACCCCCCCCCCCCCCCCACGACCGCGCCCCGCTCACTCATACGGTCAGCTGAAGAAACCCGGAAGTGGAATCAGAAAGTTGCGCTAAGGCGGTTTTTGTTTTTGTTTTTGTTTTTTTGTTGTCTTTTGCTTGTAAGTTGATGAAACCCGGAAGTGGAACCAGAAATATAAACGCAGCCCCCTTGAAAAAAGCTGGTGACGTCACTCGCTACATCACGATAAAAATGTGTCATCCGTCACACATATAAAACGGAACTATTTTGACTCTGCATAGTGAAAACAGCCATTTCATTACAAAGTGTCCATCCATATGAATCTGATTGTCATTTCCATACTAATGATTTTATGAATAAACAAGGTTATGAAAAAGGGGGTGTAATTGTATCAGTACATGTTGGTAGTGCATAAGCCGAGAGAGGTGGATGAATAAGGCAGCCATCACTGTTGACACATCACAGTGCCATCGTAACCGTCTGAGAATGTATTGTAGATTCTATGATATTGCTTTATGAGTTTATGTTTATCTTTACGGTATTCTGTCCATATTTACAAGTCATATTATGTATAGCTGTTTGTTTACGTTTACGAATGATTGTAAGTTTACAGAGCTCATAAACCTCATAAACCCATATTTCCGTATAGTATTACATCTGCCGGAATTATGATAGTTTGTGTGTGCAATATGTACGTTGATGTGTAATTTAGTCTGCAGTCAAGGTATCATTATGAACAAAACGTTCCCTTTTTTATTCAGTGGCACGTGGTTTCTTAAACAGAGACTTTAAAGAGGGTGAGCTCGAATAAGAAATGAGAAATAAAAGAAAACAAATATTAAGATAACCTAACTTCGTCAATCATAAAACTCTGACATAAATTTAAGGAATTAACTTCCTTTATCTATAAGTCATATAGAGTTTAGTGTCTATCTATACTTCAAAGCTGTTAGGATTCCAATACCTTTTCATTTTCCTTATTCACTAAACTTGATTTCATTTCATATCGCGCCTAATCCCCATTCTACTTAATTACAATATTTATTTCATTACATCGCTGCACATTACTTCATATCCCTCCATAGTTCCACATAGTGCCATTTGTGGTATTTTATTCAATAATATTTTATCTCTATTCATTTCTATTCAATTGTTCATTGAATTTCGTTTCATTTCATCACATGCCACTCGATTTGAATCAGCTATTCCAATTTCTATTGTTATTACATTTAAAATCGATCAAACGTAAAAGAAAACGCCTATCTAAT
This sequence comes from Diadema antillarum, assembly GCF_040938485.1. Lineage (NCBI taxonomy): Eukaryota > Metazoa > Echinodermata > Echinoidea > Diadematoida > Diadematidae > Diadema > Diadema antillarum. The sequence continues at coordinate 1,706,588 of NW_027270992.1, read as the reverse complement.
GACAACCACGTCATGAAAAATTTGAGTAGATAGTATATCTGTGAAACGTGAAAACTTATGCAAAATATTTGTTATGCGCTTGAGAATTATCAACACCATCTTCCAAAACAAAGAAAAACATGCAGTCGTTGTTTGTAATTCCATCTAGTTGTTTGTATCATAAACAAAGTATGATATCAGCTATTCTAGACGAAATAAAATTGACTGATTAAACATCCAACAAGAAGGGAATTCTCACGGCTATCATGTTAATATGTAGGCCTACTTATATGTAAATGCCCTTACATTGTAAGCCGCTCGTCTTTGTGGCGCATTTCATACAACACATAGAGTGAATTAAATTTAAAGGGATTTCTTGGTTAAGACCTAATTTCACGTTTCTAACATTTTTAGTGAGATAAAAGAACATGTATTCCAAGAGAAATTCACCGTTTATTTGATGAACATTGGGTTTTGAAACTGTCTGAGATATCGAAAACAGAGCAATCATAATAAAAGGTGCGGACCCATCTCATATTACGATTGCTTTGTTTTACTTTGTGAGATGTCCCAGCCATTCCAAAACCGATTTTAATCAAATAAACTTTGAATTCCTCTTAAAATGGTACACTCTGTACTATTTCATAATAGTGGTTTCTTGGTATCCCGCAAAAAGGTTAAAAGCCCAATCCTCATCTCCACCAATACTAATACTATCCCTTTAACTGTCGAAAATTTCGGACAAATTTCGGTCGCAAAATGTATAATAGAATATTTTCATTTTCAAATGTGAAATAGGACTACATCGAGTAATTACGAAAATAACTGAATTCGCTTTGCTTGATTTCATTCCGTGAGAACATAAAAAGTGAATTTAAATTGCACTTCCGGTTAGCAAGAATATTCCCCTCCTGTGGACAAGGAGATCGCTTTTAACAACGGAGAAGGGTCTAAAATGTACAAGCTTATGGGGTCCTGTGTATTGGGCAGTCCTCACACCACGGACCAACAATCAACGTGACATTTCTATTCGATTTAACAACGTGTCATTCCCATGGTATACGAATCATTTGAATACCATATCGCTGGAGAACCAGATAAAACTGGTTCCCATGCTCCATTTTGAGGTGACATACGCGTAGTCTACAAGCACAAACTTTATACCGACAGCGAAGCACAGAACAGAGGCCGGGATATTATTTGACTTCAATCTTGGTAACCAGCTGCCATTAAAGGGATTCAGATGAATAATACGAATACTTCTTTTACGTACACTGCACCTTTGAATAACTTGCATGCGATTGCTTTGTGTAATAAAAGTGCTGTAGGTTTTCAAGGTTTCCTTTAAAAAAGGGTTGTTTTCTGCATAGATAAAATTGAAAGTCGAATATATTATACGGAATTTCTCCAAATTGTTATAATCTATTTCTTTGTTTTGCTTGTCTGTCATTCCATTATACTTGAGAATGAACAATTTTCTAATGTATTCAAATAGTATACATAATATTTCCCTCAAGGGCAACATTAAAGCCGTCTTCCGTATAGGTCTATATTTCAGTACCCTCAACCCGGTTTACAGGAATATGTGATTGCTACGTCGACAAGGTTCGTAAAGAAAAGAAAAGAAAAATGTCAAGAACGAACGATGTCGTTAGATATAATAAATAATGCAAGCATAGTAGAAAAAAAAAACCCAGAGAATCACATATCATCTAAAACCAGGGAGGTAGGTCTTTCCACCTCCCCCGCTAAAACCGTCATAAAAACAAGACACGAAGACGACGCCGCTGAAAAAAATGAAATGCTGAATAAAACACGAACATCTGTATACGTGCAGCGAAGTATGGCAATATTGATCTATGTGCAGGCTGGTGCAGGACATACAGGCACCAACAGAAGAAGTTCATTCTTGCCTTCAACATGATATTGCTCTACTAAACCCCTTTGCTACCAGTGGATACTTGACGGCATTAGAAATCACTGGCAGACTTTCAAGAAATGGTTTTGAGGGTTAATATATGGGAACTTGTACAAGGTCCGTAAAAATGTTTTTCATTCGCGAAAGGCCGAGTCAGCACCTAGAGCATCGCCGCTAACGAGAAAAATGTATTGTGGCGGACAATGGTCCTCTCGTAGATAAAGGAAGCTATTTTTGTCTTTACATGATAACACACAAGCGTTTGACTACGATGAGGAACATTACGCTCGACCTAGATTTTATTCACCGAGCGCTTGAAATGTAAAAACATTTCAAAATTCAAAGAGAGAGAGAGAGAGGGGGGGGGGGGGGAGAAATAGGCAGTCGACTCAAGCGAAAACAGCACCAAGGCTCCTCTTTCTGCATTAAAAACCATAAGCATCTGTATACAGCCAGCTGTGTGAATTTAATTGGGCTTGATATCAATGCATACATGGTACAAAGAATAAGCCTCTATAACCATAAATGTGCCCCTGTAACTAATTAACATGGAAGTTTTAGCATAGAAACCCGTCAGTGAAAACAAGCCCAGCTGGTAATTTGACTTTCGATCAAATTCTCTAACATGGTAAAAAACAAACAAACAAACAAACAACAGCAACAACAACAACAACAGCAACAAAACCCGGGAAAATTCAGAAATGCTACATGACCCTTTCTCATAAACAGCATATCATTTTAAGACCTTCACTCAAAATGTGGTTGTATAGGAAGATGTCCTCAACACAACTAATAAAGAGGTGGATCTATTGTATTGTCAATTCGTTACTAATTGACACGCTTAGTAAGCTCTTATCTCCCGTTAGATGAGATGAATCTTCAGTGCAATTTCACACCATGCTAATTTTAGCTGAGTCTAGTAAATAGAATAAAATCGACGAACAGAACGGAACAAAGCAACACATGACGAAAAAAAAAAACACCCAAGAAAAATATGGAGCTTTGAAGTTTGAGGGCTTTGATAAAATAGTAAATTGGTCGTGACAACAAATGCAAACAAAAAATGAACAAAAAATAGAAAACGATGATGTCATCGTCTCAAATTTCCCTTCTGGTTTAATATCTATATATGAGATTATATATATATATATATATATATATATATATGAGATTATATATATATATATATATATATATGAGATTATATATATATATGTATATACATATATATAATCTCATATATATATATATATATACATATATATAATCTCATATATATATATATATATGAGATTATATATATAAATACAGAAAAAATACAAATTATGATTTAGTGGTCATTAATTCAAGAAGGGCAAATATTTCCTCTGAAAGAGTTCATCATTGGTTGGTGATGCAGCGCAACTAAACTTTGTTGCAAAGGATAGGTATTTTATTTTTCTCGTTCATTTTAAGTGAATATATAGGTGTTGAATGGAGGTTTGTGCGTAGGCCAGTAGGAGACAATTTGAGCTCCTATCAGCGTTTTATAACATAATTTGGTGAAACGTGGGGAACTAATACTTTGTGATTACCGATTAAGCTCTTAATTTTAGGTTTAATTTCGATGCGACGTCCACCATCATATTTGCTTCATCTTACCTTGCACTTTTGCACTTTAATCAGTCCGAAAAAGACGATACGCTGATGGCTCACAGGGTAAAGATATCGGCATTTTATCCACAAAGATAAAAAACCCATGCTGTCAACAAGGATCCTCAACTGATCACAGCTTTGCCAAGTAAACAAACCTCAGCTCCAGAATGTAGAGTGTCATTACTAACAACGCCATGATTAGATTTTATCGTGTATTTTCATAGTCCTGGTCTTTATCACAGATCTATTATTTACGCCGAATCCACTATCTTGATATCACAGTTAAATTCGTCCTTTACACTTGGCACTTTTCCATAACATAATGTTGATGTTGTTTACATTTTTTCCCTTTGTTCGCATTACCTGGTAATTTTATATAATTACACACTCTGGAAAATAGCCTTGGGCAGATGGCGAAGTTTTACGGCGTTGAAATAAACAAACAAGCAGGCTATTCTGCTATCGACATGTTCCCCCAGCAAAATAATTCAAGGTGATAATTTCCTGAATGCATCAAAAGCTTCCGTTGGGGTGATGGGGGGGGGGTAGAAAAAACGACAACAAACAAACACAGCTGTAATGTTGCGTGTCTTTACCAAAGTCAGATGCTGGATTTTTTTATTGACCTTCCGCTGTGTTACACGAAAGCAATTGAAGCCATGCAGATTTTTGCTTTCATTATCATTCTCCCTTTTAATTTAGAAAACGGGAATTCCTCAACATTTTGTGCTGCAATAATCGATTAGAAGCCTGGATTAATAGGTTTGCAGGATATCACATAAAGTGAAACGCCCTCCACGTTCAAATGGACCTTGACAAATAATGTCAAATCAAGTATTATACAGAATGGTGAACTTTGCTTCGGGGTGGACAAAAGGTAAGGTCAGGGAATCTAAAGGTATCATATGTTTTTACGAGAGAGAGAAAAATAATCACCAGCACATACTAAAATTTTGTCTGTATGCCGATGAAATGTGCAGAGTTGGAAGTTCATCATGTCATTTTAGGAAGACTGCGCTTCAATCAAATGAAACAGTCATAGACCTAAATCGTTTTCTAGGTTTGACAAAAATAAAGTATTAATGACTGTATTTCCCACCGTTATACATAGGAAAACCATCATTGTTTGTATGGTCATCTTACAGCGAAGCAGCATATTACTCTAGTAGGTCTATGATTAGACAGAAAATCCGTCTGTCAGAGGAGTTTGATAACATCGTTCCTTTCTTTTTAACTTTTACTTTGACTGTCCTCCTCCGATTCCGTAAAGCAAGACGCAGTCTTCGCGGAATATGTCCCCGACGATAAGTACAGACTGATTTTTCGGTCTAGCCTATGATTGACAAAGATTTTCAACTAATTTGCATCATATGCAGATTAGCTAGAAATGTCTGTCAAACATATTATGCAAATATGAGCAGATACTCATAACTATTCTTAAATATAATTTCCATAGCTGCGCGTGTATTCATAAATTATAGCAAAGGAATGAAATCATCATGAACAGACAATTCACTCGTCTCAGTCTCTGTAACCATGGATGTGTGTGTGTGTGCGTGTGTGTGTGTGTGTGTAGACAGATGTATTTCATGTATTTATTTCTATACATTTGAATATTCAAGTGGAATGTACAATAATGAATGAAACTGAAGTGAAATAAAAAGATAACTGAAAAAAAAAATGTGTGTAAATGTGTGTGCAATGAAACCACAAGCTCCCATACGAAGTTCTAGCAATCACACACACTCCTTCAATCCAGCACTACAGCTATTGCCAGCATTTCGTTCATGTGATTTTGCTCAAGAACCCCTATACAACCGTGGTAATTGTGCAAACTTCCATATCCCATGCCTACTAAGACTCTTTGGAACAGCCAGTAGATGTCCTTTATTATCAATTCTTTTTTTCTTCTTCATCTTTTACCTTGTCTCTTTCTCCATTTTCTATTTCATGTCAAACTTGTTTTCTCCATCTTTCATTTCTACAAATTTTCTTCCTTCTCTCCTTCCACTTCCTCCTGTTTATTTATCATCATCACCATCACCACCATCATCGTCATCTTCATTATCATCATCACCATAACCACCATCATCATCTTCATCATCACCACCACCATTGTCATCTTCTTCATCATCACTGTCATAATCGTCATCATTGTCATAATCGTCATCATCGTCATCATCATCATCATCATCATCATCATCATCATCATCATCATCGTCGTCATCATCATCATCATAACATCGTGTCGATAATGATACCAGTGAACACCATCCCCAGAGTGTGGTAGTTTCACCCAAAGACAGGTTGAATGCAAGGCTTACTGTATAGACAGCAGGACAACACTACATTGTATGCTGTATTTATTTGGAACATATCATAGAAATCATGCATATAGTGCACAGGGAAATACAAGTTCATGACTTGGATCATTTATTCAGACAGAAACCTTCCTCTTTGCATATGTGGAACTGCCTTGGTTCAGGTAACAGTCAGTCCTTTTCATATTAAATTAATTATCAACACTTCATGGTAATCTATCTTGGTAGAGCACCGTTGGGCATGATTTGAAATTCACATTCACAGACAATTTTTGTGTCAGATCGGTCTCTGCACAATGCAGAGAGGATTCTCAAATCTGAATAAACATCTGGGAAGTTGTTTGTTATTGTATTTTAGGATAATCATATCATTTTTTACCATTTTACCTCTGGTACTAATTTAGTAAAAAAAAGATAATAATAATAATCCCAGCCCCACACATCTCTGCTTACTTTCTACTTGTCAAGAAAACATATTCTATGATTTTTTTTTTAAATCCTGTTTCACAAGACATGAAGCTTTAATCACATGACATGTAACATTATAGATTATGAGCTAGCACACTGTGATTCATTTAGCATGGTGAGATTAATTCTATCGCATACAGTTAAAATGCATATCAGTCAAAATCATTGATGTTTAATAAGTGTGCACTGAAAGAGAAAATTCAAACAAAATCCAAATTTCCTGTTTCTGCCATCAACTTGTGACTATCATAGCACACACTGACCATTTTATTTCTTTAATACATGATGTTTGATCTATGGCATTAAAGCATGATGTTAAATCTATGCCACGCTGCCATAGCGATCCTTGCATGGACACTTGTTACCTCATTTCAATTCAAAAACATGATGTAATGAGGGCTACGTACATTTAAAAGCTTGTTTCTACGAATTGGATCATGTTCTGACATAAGGAAGCTTTAGATGTGTACATTCTACAATGTGCCTCCTCCCTGGTTGGATAATAGGAGCAGCTGTCTCACGCGTGTGTGTAACAACATTTTGTGCCTAATTGCCGTGTCGTATGATTAGCACTGCAGACCTAAAGCTCGATAGTGTCAGTGCAGATGGGGTGGGCACTGTCACCACCACTTCAACTATGACAACATTTATGCCAGCAGAACAGTGAACAAATTCACTTCATTGAGAACAAGATCATGGACGGAATTGGAAATGGAAAGTGCTTAGTTGAGATAATGAAGCATAGGTGACAAATACAATTGAAGAGCTGGATGTATGAATTATTTCATCATCTCTTTTGTTTTGGAAAGGGATGCTACATGAGGGAAAAAAGTGAACATTTAACTGAATATTTGAAAAGATATGGTTACCTCTTTTTGTGTGGAAAAAAAGGTGACTTTTTGCCAAACAATATTTCCGTTCTACAGTATACATCCAAATAAAGCTAATTCTGTCTATTTCATTGATACATCCAAGGTCCCATTTAAGTTTCCACCCATTTTGGCAGTGTTAACTGAATGTGTGTTTGTGTTTGTGTGTGTGTGTGTGTGTGTGTGTGTGTGCTTCTAATGTGTTTCACCACAGAAAGCATGAATCAACGGTGAAATGTGAATGGTAGATGCATATTAGGGTTGGTTACCAGGCTGATCCTTTTTTTTTTCCTCCATTCTTTTTGCTATCATTCAATCGCTTTCCCGAACTGTGTGTACCATGGGATCAATGGAATCTATGGAGACTGCTGCATATTGGAGACAGCAGAATAAAGTGCAGCAAAGTCTGATGTTTTCGTTTGTTTGTGCATTCCTATACCCTGGTAATGGATGCTGAAAACATATACATAGTATAAATATACAATTTCATATCTCACAGGGTTTATTCAGACTACTTATGCATGACAGAATAACATTGCAATAGTTCACTTTTGCAAAAATCATTCACGATATGACAGCTTGCACAGAAAAATATAATTGATTTCATGACCTGAAACAAGCCAACTTTGGAACTGACTTTGATTTATAAAATCAGAATCAAATATAGCATATAAAGTTATGATATATTTCAATTTCAAGCTACTACTACCACTCCACTCATACACAACAATCTACACAAGAAACACAGTATCACCACTGATTTAACATCCAATTTTCTTTCCTTCAACCTCCATCCCCCCCCCCCCAACCCATTAAGCAGTATTAACTACACTATTGTCACAAAATTGCCTAAAGCACCCCTCTCACTGTAATGGATCAGTCCAGGACTGTGCACTGGAGTCGAGTGTGCACTGGAGTGTGTACTGTACTGTAGGCATAGGTCATGTGTTAAAGTACGCAGGTCATGAGTGTGTGTGTGCCTGACCCAGCAGTGTCAGGTCAGTACAAAGTTTAGTGCAAGTGCACTAGCTTGTACTTGTCTTCAGAGTGTGCCTGGGGATTGTCATGGGGTGAAGGGTGATTTTTGCCACGGCGCTGTTTTTGGATGCTGCTCATGCAATACTGTTTACTGTACTTCTCAAGTCTCTCGCTCTGTATTTGAATCGACATACACTGCAGCTGTATTGGAGCTGATCCTCCTTGATTAAACACATTGGAATGGTATGTACCCTGACTGTTGACTCATTTTATGATGTCTTGACCTAAATAATAAGTGCATGCGTGGTGGCAGGTGGCGCTTGACAAGGAGGAACAAGAGAAGTCCACGCTCGTAGTGCGCAATGGCCTATACCAGGGCTCGACACTAACGGTGGTCCGGTGGCCCGGGGCCACCAAAAACGCATGTCGGGCCACCAAAATGTCAGAAATGAAGAATTTGGTGGCCTGATCGGGCCACCCAAAAAGGTTGGATATTTGCCTTTGGGCCACCAAAAATAAAAGTTAGTGTGGAGCCCTGCCTATACAAATGGAAAGTGATGCCATTTGGTTTAACCAACGCACCAGCGACATTTGAACTCCTCATGGAGAAGGTGCTGAGGGGACTTCAATGGGATATCCTCCTGATCTACTTGGACGACATAATTGTTTTCGACAGAACAGTGGAAGAGGAAATCCAGCGACTACGAATTTGCTTCGCAAGACTGCGAGACGCAAACCTCAAGCTAAAGCCAAGCAAGTGCAACCTCTTTCAAACGTCTGTCCTCTATCTTGGACATGTTGTCTCTTCTGAAGGTGTGTCGACAGATCCAGACAAAGTGAAAGCCATAGATGAATGGCCCAGACCTCAGTGCAAGAAGGAAGTGAGGAGTTTCCTCGGCCTCACTTCTTACTACAGGCGCTTTGTATGAGGATTTGCTGGAATTGCTGCTCCCCTCCATGCACTGACAGGAAAATCCGCTAAGTCTCAGTGGAATGACGCCTGTGAAACAGCCTTCCTGGAACTGAAACAGAGGATGAAGAGTGCACCCATGCTGATGTTGGTATCCAACAAAGGAAGACAACTTTGTACTGGATACGGATGCCAGCGTGGAAGCCATTGGAGCTGTGTTGTCGCAGGTTCAGGACGGAGAAGAACGGGTGCTTGCCTATTTCAGCCGGAAGCTTAGTAAGGCAGAGAGGAATTACTGCGTCACCCACAAGAGCTGCTTGCAGTAATAACATCACTGAACATTTCCAGCAATACCTGTATGGCAGGAACGTCAAGGTCTGGACGGACCATGCGTCCATATGCTGGTTGGTACACTTAAAAAATCCTGAAGGGCAGATGGCACGATGGCTTGAACAGTTCTCCGAATAACAAATCAAGATTGATCACAGACCAGGTCGCAAACATGCATATGCAGATGGGCTTTCACGCATGCAGTGTAAACAGTGCGGAAGAAATGTAGAGGAGGTAGATACTGAAGTCCTGTCTACATCCCAAGTCATCTCTCCAAAAGATGACAGAGATGGAAACGTCAGAGGTATTACTTCACAGCCTGCCCTAGCACTGTCAGACATACGAGACGCCCAACTAGCAGATGAAGACTTCAGATGGATGATGAGCAGGAAAGAAAACGATGATCCAAGACCAGAGTGGAGTTCAGTAGCTCAAAAATCATCAGCCGTAAAGACATACTTGTACTGGGCTCAATGGGATGAAATTGAGACCCGCGAAGGTGTCCTTTTCCGACGATGGGAATCGGATGATGGGAAGTTGGTAAGGAGACAAGTACTCTTACCTGAGAAACTCCGCAAGGATGTAGTTGCAGAGATTCATGGAAATCCCTTAGGTGGACACCTTGGCTCCCAGATAACGCTTGCGAAAGTAAAGGCAAGGTTTTACTGGAGCGGATTGACGGCTGATGTGAGGTCCTTCATAAGGACGTGTTCTCTGCGCCTGAGACGGAAATCGCCTCCAAGGAGATGGCAAGCACCATTGCAACAAAGTCGTGTTGGAGCACCCCTGGAACGGGTCGCAATAGACTTAATGGGCCCTTGCCAAAGACTGAGTCAGGGAATCAGTGGATTTTGGTGATAGGTGACTATCATACAAAATGGATGGAGGCTTATGCTCTCCCGGATGCCAAGGCAGTGACAGTGGCTAAGAAATTTGTTGATGAGTTTATCTGCCAATTTGGCATTCCTCTGGCACTTCACTCGGACCAGGGCTCAAACTTTGAATCCCAAGTATTCTCAGAAGTCTGCACCCTCCTCAAGATTCATAAAACCCGAACCACTCCCTACAACCCCATATCTGATGGTTTGGTAGAACGCTTTAGCAGAACCCTAATGAACATCGCCGCTATGTTGCTCCACGAAACTGAAGGACAGAAAAATTGGGATGAGCACCTCGCTCTCCCGACTAGCGCATATCGGGCAACGCCCCAGGAGTCCACGGGAGAAACTCCGAATATGATGATGCTTGGGAGAGAAACGAGGATGCCCATTGACCTGTCAACTTCATCACTTGACGATGAAGAAAATGTCGCAGACGACTATGCCCAACAACTAAGGAGCAAGCTCAGGGATGCCTACAAACGAGCCAATGAATGCTTGGACAAGAGTGCGGTCAGGCAGAAAACAGCCAATGATCGGAAGTCAAAGGATCACCAGCTCCAAGTAGGTGATTTTGTGTGTCTACATGACCCGGCAAAGAAGAAAGGCATTTCCCCAAAGCTCCAGCTACGCTGGACAGGCCCATACCTGGTAGTGAGCAAACTCTCTGACGTAACACTGCGCATCCAGTTGAGTCCTCGCGCTAATCCCAAGGTCGTCCATGTAGATAGGCTCAAACTATGCCATGGAGTAGGCCTATCAAAACAGAAGTGGGAATGGAGGAGACCATCCGATCCTCAGGTGGACGGGGTAAATGAGGACGTCAATGAGAGCCATGCAACTGACATAAATAATGAACCACCACAGCATGAATCATCAGATGAGCCAGGGGGTTGGGACCAAGTTGTTAGTGCCAGCAGCAACGCAGACAACATTCCTCAATATGAAAATGTTTCTCATGATTCATCCACAAGTGAACCTAAAATACTAAGTAGCCCACAAAGTGGGAGGGAAACGACAGTAAGTGAAAATAATGATGGGTACACACGTCACAGGAATGCACGATACCCCATGCGTAATCGACGACGCCCTTTATACTTAGAGGATTACTGTCCTTAACAAAATGGTATTATTATGTTGTTCTTCCCCCCCCCCCCCTCCCCATATTTCACAATGGCTGACCGCGAAGAAAGAACCTGCAGACGCTGTGGGAAAAACTTCACCACAATTGGAGAACTAAACTCCCACCTGAGAGATGTACATCACATCTACCGGGGACATATCTACAGATGCAGGGAGTGCAATTATACAACGCACAGCTCGTACAACCTCAAACGACACACCGACCTCGTTCATAATAGAAGAGACCGGAGGACCATTCGGCGCGGGGAGGGAAGGCTGTCCCTGTCACTTAATGGATCCCCTCTGCCTGAAACCAAAGCCCCCACCACACTTCTGCCAGGTACTTCATCAACACCCTGCAATTCCCATAGGCCTACTCGGGAACCACCAAGGTGGAAGATCCCATCCTCCCAAGGAACTGCCCCCACCAGCCCTGCAATCTCCCTCGCCCCATCATCTAACCCGGAGTTCGCGACTACGCCCCCATCCCGCCCCAGTGGAAAGCCGTTGGCTTTCCTACTACAAAGCATGGATAACCAGTCGGCTAGCGGGGGCGACACCAATGATGAAGACACACCCCCGCCCCCGATTGCGCCTACCACCCTTCTTGCCAGTGCGGTTGAGAAGAAGACCATCCGCTACTTTTACAACGGACGCGTCATCCGCCAGCTAGATTCGACGATAACAGACACTGTGAAGGTCCCAAAGGACTGGGACAATAGCATCGAGTGTAATCATGCTTTGTCAAAGAAGGACTACCGTAATGCATGGTTTTGTTCGTATGTATGCATGTATCTATGCATTATGATCATTTATTTCTTTTCTGTAGCTGTTTCTAACCTTACCTATTCCCTCCTCTCTCTATCTCTTGCCTGCACTCTCCCTATCTCTCCCTCTCTCTGTCTCTTTACCTTTTCTGTTACAGGTTATATGCATTGATATGGTTGGTATGTTGTAAATATTGTAAATATGGTACGCCAGCATTTGAGAACATTTCTGCTTTGTTAAGTTATGCATGCTATTTTTATGCCTTGTTCTGACACATGGTAAAAGAATACGGTTTACATGATTTCTTTTTGCACTAACAAAGAAAGAGTTTTGCCGATCATATGAATTTGTGTTTACATCTACAAAGCACACAGATCAAATGCAAATGATAACTGCCTTTACACCTTTTTTGTCTTTACACTAAAGTATACCTGTATTTTATACAGACTTTCATTATCTTGTAACTATGTGTTCATGCATTAGTGTACACATAAAGGTACACTCTTTGTTTGTTTATGCCAAAGCAGGTTTGCCAAAGGAGAAGTATGGCTGACATGTATATGAACAGGTGCTTAAGAAATATTTTATATGTTACATGTGTGTTTTAAGAGAAACAAAGGGAACCGGATTTAAACTTAGCTTTTTACATGCCAGGTGTATGTTTATTATGGTTAAGTCTGTTTGTTGATAACACTGTTGGAGAATCTTGTCAGCGCTTTCTGGGCAAGTACTTGATTACCTTGTAACCTTTGTCTTGAAGTTCGCTGTTGTTGGACTTAAAAGAAAAATTTGTGCATACAGTTAAAACATCTTGTTTTCTAGTGATTACTGGAAGATTGAAATTGTTCATGTTATGTCTTAACTTACCCTTCTCTACTTTCCCTCTCTATCGCCTGTCACTTTTGCTTTTTCCTTTTTGATTATCTATACAGGTTCTGCCTCACATTTCCCCCTTCTCTTCAACTATTTCTGATCACTTTCTCTGTTGTCTTTATATACCAGAACGATTTGACAGTTGTGCGTTGTTACCATTAACGAGACATGATTTTGCTTTGTATTACATGTATGATGACATCTGGAGTTTAATTGCTGCAAGTTCCTCAGGTGTGAATGTGAATTTTATGAAGAAAGTTTTATGTTTTGTATTCACATTCCTATATTTTTGTGCCAGGTGATACAGGGTGTTTCAAAATGCAAAGTATGGAAGTGCCATACGTATTCTAAAGTTGTCATACTTTTTCAGTGCTAAAACAACTTTTTGCCAAACATTAGTGTGTGACAAGAAATATTTCCAATACGCTACTGCATATGCTACATGAGAAGATACATTTTTTTATGTTATACCTGATGCCTTAATTGCCATACGTGTGTTGGTCAGTCGTACCTCAGAGTTTGTAGATAGTTTTCGTTTTGTTTTCTTTGAAAAAAATAACGTTCTGTGAATTTTGTGGCATTTTCAGATAATTTGAAACTGGGACGTTTCAATCTTGGTGGAGGGTTATGTCACAAAATTGCCTAGAGCACCCCTCTCAATGTAATGGATCAGTCCAAGGCTGTGCACTGGAGTCGAGTGTGCACTGGAGTGTGTACTGTACTGTAGGCATAGGTTATGTGTTAAAGTACACAGGTCACGAGTGTGTGTGTGCCTGACCCAGCAGTGTCAGGTCAGTACAAAGTTTAGTGCAAGTGCACTTGTCTTCGGAGTGTGCCTGGGGATTGTCGTGGGGTAAAGGCTGAATTTTGCCACGGTGCTGTTTTGGATGCTGCTCATGAAATCATGTTTACTGTACTTCTCAAGTCTCTCACTCTGTATTTGAATCGACATACACTGCAGCTGTATTGGAGCTGATCCTCCTTGATTAAACACATTGGAACAGTATGTACCCTGACTGTTGACTCATTTTATGATGTCTTGACCTAAATAATAAGTGCATGCAGTGGGTGCTCATTGTTGGTGGTTGCTCTGATGAGCGAGGGTACGAGGTGACCATGAGTGAGTGAGCGATAAGCTGAGGTGCCTGCCAGCCATATACTTTGGCGAGTATCCCGATTGAGTGGATGAAAATACTCAGTAATAACAAAGAGGCAAATTTGTTACACTATCGTCAAGAATCAATTTTTGTGACTGGGTACAGCATCAGCTCTTTCTTGAATGTCATTATGTCTGCTATACATGACCCTGACACCCCCTCCTCCAATGGAACAATCCTTGACGCTGATTGGTTGGATTTTGTGTCATCTTGCATCCCGACTGGTGCATCTACCTCATCTCCGTCCTGATTGGTCGGCGTGTCTGTGATGTCACTTGGGCCGTTCTCTGTGGCTGTCTTCTGAGGTAGGTTGTTCTTCTCGCATTCACCATATCCAATGACCTGAACGGACGGGAAGCCAGTGGGGAATATTGAACCGCATGTCATCAAAACTTTTTATAGCAGGTGGTTCTATATGTGATACTGTAAAACGAGGAATGTCCGCATGCATTTTAATTTCGCGAATTTTGCGAGAGCCGAGTTTTGCAAAATTAAAATGCATGCTAAAGATCTTTTCTACACTACAGCTTTGTATATGCAAGGAATGTTAGAGGCAACTTGCAAATTTCGTGCTGCGAATAAGGCCGTTGGCTTCCATTCGAAAAATTTCATGCCGCGAAAATATCATGTTTTACAGTAATATAAACTTACTATGACTCGTCTTACATGTGATTTTGATGACGCTTTCTTTGATTCCATTTATCTCATATTACTGGGTTTTAGTGAGAATCTAAAAACCATGACAATTACCTTGTTATTCTTGTTTTATATAAGGTTTCTCACTATACTAGGGTACAAAAACACAGCAATATAAAGAGTTGGGACATGAGTGTTTTGTTATATCTGACCAATTTATGATGAGGTTCCATTGCAGTAAATGTGAATAAGGAGTGGAAATGCACTTTAAGTGAGACATGACTACCTAAGCATTATCTCTATATCTTGCTAGGTAAGATTGAAGATTGCTGAATGGTGTAACATCTGATAACGGCAGGGCCATGTACTGTACCTGGACACTGAGTTTGCGGAATTTGGAGCCGCTAGGGGAGTGGTCCCTGAGATATTCCCGCACGTCATCCAACTTGATGGATCGTAGGATGTCCACCTAGTGACGAGGGATGGACAAACAAACAGATATCAACAGCAACAACAACAAGAGAAGATTCATGAATGAGGATAAGACTAATGCCAAGATGAGTCCACAGACCTGAGGTGTGTACGGAGACAGTATCTTTGCAATAGACAGGCTAATTTTGTTTGTGTATGTGTCTGTCTAGTTTGTTCTTCTTTGACATTAGCTATTCTCCTTTATTTTTCACTGCACTGCAGTAAAATTTCATTCTTACAGAGTTGACATGGAACCCAAAATGGCAAGGGTGGGATGGGGGTTGGTTTGTGGTATTTTTATCATATTTTCGTAGCTTCAAGGTTTTGGTTCTTTCATTTTGATCATATGAAACAAAAACAACAATATGAAAATGGAATAAAACAAGCTTTGGTAATCATATGGGTATATATCATATGCACATGAAAGATATCCCATGGTATGTCAATTTCATGCTCATTTTAGTCTGTGGACTTAATTAAAAGCATGTCTTGATTTAAGGTATTTTTGTGAATTTGGGCCATTGGGTTTACAAACAGGCAAGATCCAATGTATCTGTAAGATTGCAATTGCTGATCTTCACTTTAACAGACAAATTGGAAAAAGAAACCAGTGGGAATCGAACCTGTCATCTACTTCTTTTCGGGCAGCGACACTATCACAAGGCTATCCCTAATTGCCAGCAGTGACACAATGAACTTGGAACAAATGCCTAGGATCTGAAATTCCAACATTATTATGTTAAGGCCGACAAGTAGACTTATTGAATGAAAGCAAGAGGATATTAATGCAGAGGGGTGAAGATGTGCTATGACAAGATTTTTTTTTTTCACACATCACCTTCTGTACACGTGTATTTGTAAGAGGGTGACAATTGATTAAAAAAAAAAAATATGTCAGAACACATCTTTGCCCCTCTGCGTTAATATTCTCTTGCTTTCAGGCAAGATAGAGTTGGCCATGGGTGTACAGTGGATGATCATTCCTTGCTCCTACCTTGCGATGGATGCGGTCAAATGTGTACTCCTGGTTGATGACGTAGGCCCAGTTCCTGTCCGCCTCCTCGTAGAGGGAGACATCCTCGCTGAGAAGGATGTTGATCAGCCCGTCCACCTGGGTGCCGAAGTCCTCCTCCGACATCGACGCCAGCTGGCTGCTGAACGTCTCCAGGAAGCTGTCTATGCGCTGGTCAACAGAGCTGGCACTGTGGGCACGAGATAATGGAATCTTGATTTGTCTAATGTTGCAGCTAAAGAAGCACCGAATGCTCATTAGCATGGACCATAGGATGAACTGCACACCTAGCATATTATGCTGTGAAAGATATCATACAATCTTGCACATACTGTAAAACAAAAAATGTTCACATGCATCAAATTTTCGCAAAATTTTGCGAGGAGCCAAGATTGGCTAAAAATGAAATGCATGCAACTGTTCTTATTTCTTCTAAAGCTATGTCACATTTGTCTTACAGTAGTAGAATTCTTGCATCATAAGTGTTATTCATCAGTCAAATCACCAATTCATTATTTCTTTTTGTGTATTTTTTTGAGATTTGCAACAATTAGACAAAAATTTCTGTGACAACTACTACTTGACGAAAGCTCACATTCAGGCTATTGACTTCGGACTGACAAATTAAACACATAAAACAAAGAATCAATCTAAACGAAAATAGGAACATTGGACCATCCCACAACTCAGTAAAGACTGTTTCCTTTCTGAGAATGAAACCTTATGTGATCTTTTCTTAGTTGAATCACTGATATATGCACACTGGTGATGGTAAAACACATTACCTGAATTTGTTTGCTTGAGTGGTAACTGAGATGGTGAAACCCAAAATGCCAAATGTGTTCCTCTCAGTTGCATGCACACTGTACCTGCGGATAGTAAACCAGAACACAAAAGTATGTGGTAGCGCCCATTCAAATATATCAATATATACAGATACCAAAAGATGTATGAAGTACAAATATTTCTCCTCGTTGTGGCAGGAAAACATAATGCCTTGCACATACATTATTATCATGACATACAGCCTCTTACCACTGTATATTTATAGACTGAGAATGCATAGTAAGTATACATGCTATGATGATCATAGCAACATTGTCCTGTCATTTGAATTAAAGGCATTATTTACCATTTGCAGATGAAACAAAAACCCAGCTTTAGTGCTTCAAAATAGTTCTAAAATGTGAGTTCGGGATAGAAACAACCAATGTAAAAATGTTAATCAGTATAATCTGTGTTAAGTATTGTTGGACAAACAAGATGTGACCAATAGTTATAATGAAATTGTTTCTAGAATAACCGTCTACTGTTATGATTCATTGAGAAAAAGAAAGATATCTCCTTATATTTAAGGCTTCATTGAGAAATGCTTATATGGAAAGATGTTTTGTGATACAACTGACCTACAGATATGCATCAAATGTGATAACTTGATCATATTTTATTGAAAAATCACTGCTCTAAATGGAAGACAATATCTTTAGTAGGGGCTTTAAATCTTAGGTGTCACAAATTTGCTGGTCTACATAATGACAAATGAGCACAATTCGCATAACTAACAATTCAGTATCACTGACGAGCCAGTGTCTCTGCGAGTGAATCTGTGTGTAAAAAAATGACCTGAGCTGTACGATCAATCAATTTAGGAAGTTGACGTAAACGAAGGTCATGTATATCTAGCGGAGCTTACCCTAATTGCTCTTGAGTCCTCAGTATATCAAAGCAGGGTTCTTCCATTATCGTCTGATGCGTGGCAACAAAGAATAAGACAGGTATAGACAATCATGCAGAAAGACACAACATCGTTCAGACAAATTGTTAAGCTTCACATCAATTTAGTTCAATGCACATGTTTTCTGTCAGGAGAACAGAGATACAAATAATGACAGTTACAAGGAAAACATCTATGCTGTCGCTTCAGACAACAGCTGTGTGCAGGGCACCATATCAACTTTTGACTTTTTTTATACTATTCCACACCACACTATGAGATGATGTTGATGATGACATAATGCAAAAGAAAATCATCAAAATCAAGAAAATCATGCCCTGAAAGCAGTAGATGACAGGTTCGAGTCCCGCTGGTTCCTTTTTTTCCGACATGTTTGTTAATTTACAGATCAGCAGTTGCGATCTTAACAAATTTCATTTGTAGAGGGAGACAAAGTGAAGAAACTTGCATCTGAACCTTCACCCCTCTGAATACCGTAAAGTTCCGTGTATAAGACGCACTATTTTTTTGTCGGAAAACGTTGAAAATCGGGGGTGCGTCGTATACACGGGTACAGTCAAATCACGGAAAAAAAATCCGTCATGTACACCCAATTTCATAAGGCCAACTTGGGGCCATGTATGCCCATCGACGTTTGGAAGGTAAGCAATCACCAAACTTACGAATAATTGAGCGATCTTTCAATCTGGACACACACAAAAGCTGCAAATACGAGATAAACTTACATCGGCCTTGTGCAGTAACGATGTATCAATCTGGCCATAGACAACAGCTGTAACAGCACTGCTGTATGCTACCAATGTCAGTCTACCAAGCTACCAACAGCCAACCTAGTAGCTGGAATACGCGATGTACAGGTATCATTACTAAATTACCGATACCGTAAAACTTATCAATGTACTAGTATCAATATGGCCATAGGATCGGCACTATGTCACCGTAAATATGAACGATGTGTGAAGCATGCATGCATATCCATGTCGTTCGTTTGCTCTTCATTTCACGAGGCCAGCTAGGATAGCATAGCTACACTGAAGTAGCTAGCTAGCAAGCCTTTGGCAAAGGCAGCAGCTGCAGAGAGCTAGAGGCTTTTGCAATGGACTAGCGTGCACACAGCGATCGGATAGAAGCGCGCTTGCCCGTTGCGCGCTGTGTGTGCAAGTCCATTGCTCTCTGTGTGCGTGTGCTGAAATTATAGCGAGCTGCCTTTTGCAAAAGGCTAGCACTGTGCATACAAGCATGGTACAAGCAGGGAGGGCCACCTCCCTGGTACAAGAGACACGCGTTACTGGTAGTGCATGAGTGTACCGTACTACCGTACGCACCGTGCGTCTTGCCGTATGATCCCTCTGCTACACTTGTTGATGTTTTTCTTATTTTTCGTAATGAACCTTCCAGTCTGACATGCGTCAATATGCGAGACACCCTCTGCTATCATGACAGCAAAGATCGTACTGTACACTCATGAGTACGATATGCATGACACATGTACCACGCTTGAAAGGCGAAACAATAGCAAGTGAGTACCGAGACAAGTCTCGCATTTTGCGACTTCCATATTTTGCCGATGTCCGATGAATACCGTTAAAAGAAAATATAAAAGGAAACGAAAAATAGAGCAAATACATGCTGCATTCTAGGGAAATTTTGAGCTGAAATAATATGTATGACACACGCAATATTTGCGTGGACATTTTCGTTTTTTTTTTTTTGTTTTTTTTTAATTGTAGGTCCGAAAGTAGGGGTGCGTCTTATACACGGGTGCGTCTTATACACGGAACTTTACGGTAGTGTCTTTCTTTCAAAATCATCATATTAATTCACTGGACAATCACAATTTTAGTTTCAAAAGGTAATCACAAGAAATGTAGTTCTATTAGGAATGTGTTGGCAAAGCAAACAAATTAAGCATAAAATTCATGTCAGAATCTATTAAAAAAGAATACACTTAACAAAGAGGCTCATATAAGACAATAACAATATAAAAGTTAAAGCAGTCAGAAAATATATGCCATGTCTTGCTTACCATTAAGGCATCCAAGACTGCTAAACTCTGATATGTGCCTGGGCTGGCCTGAAAGTAGTCGGTGACTACAGAGTTGGCGTCTGAAGGGTTAAAGGCCCTCCACCTCAAGGTTTGGCATCCCTCAGGCAACCTGACCACCCGGTAGGAGGGACGATTCGCCTCCGGGATCGGGCTGAAAGAAAGCTTCTCTCGCAGGTACTCCTCCAAACTAAGAACCTCCTGAAGAGTGAAATTCAAATCATCATATTAACCCATTGAGGACGAGCCCCGAGTATGCTCGGGCAGGTGTCTATGGGAAATGCATGTTGTAACAAAGTCAGTCCGTCCTCAACGGGTTCGACCACAAAATATTCACGGTCAGTCCTACATGTCCAAAAAAGTATATGTAGGTATATTAACCCATACATGAACACATACCATATATTTATACACATAAATGCATCATACACCCACATACACTTAAATACATATCTTGAAGCGCATATACATACATATGTCCTCGAATTATCAGCATACACACACACAAACTTAAAGCTCAGCTGTTTAAAACTGCTCTTAAAATCTTTATAAGCAACCATTTGAGATTTGAATATATTCGTGAGTAATTTGAGTGATAATGATGCTGGCATAACTGAGTGGCAAGGGGCAAAACTACAAAGCATAGTATGGAAGAGAAAAGGTCACCTTGGCTGTACAGTTGCCCTGCACTAGCCCCTCAAAGAACAGTCTTGACTGGAAGTCTCTGGCCATGTTGTGGACATCCACTGGGCTGACCTCCGCCACCACCTGGTCCTTGTCCATCGCTGTCCACTTCACTTCCTGTAAGATGGCCAGCCTGAGGTCTCTGACCATAGAAAAGGAGTGACACTGTGAAATACAGAACTGAAAATATTCTAACATACACAACCCTAGTATAATGGGAATGACTGCAATGTGGAATGCATTCAATAGTTTCCACATTGTATAACTTTTGTCTGTTTTATTCATCTTTTGTACTAACCTTTAAAATTGGACAAAAATCACATTTTTAGAACCTACTTTCTGGACTTTTTGCATCCACACAAAGAAAAATTTGACACTATATTCCATCATTTGCTGCCTATTCAAGAGGTAGTCTATGACTATTCTTTATACAGTTACTCTAAAAATGGAAATACCAGTAAAAGGACTGGAATTGCTTGATGGTTGGCCCTCCATCTTATAAATCGGGATCATATCCAATATCTTGTCCAGTTTGAGAGAGCTCCCTTACAGTGGTGGCCAATCTTAACCCATGAAAATCAGTCCGTGTGATACCTAGAACATAGGTATGACAATAGCCAATGCATAATAACAGTACCACTAGGTTTCCACAGCAACACGTAAACAAGCATTATGGGACCTAGAGACACAGTGAAAAAGAAACAGTTTCATACATGTTTTGGCAAATTAGCGATTTTACAAATAATCTATTTGTGTCTTCGGCAAAATCATCCTTTCAGATTTTATAATCCTTAGATACGTGTATATCTGAGGGGATACCTATGACTCTATGAATGCCAACATAATTGCACTAATAGTGGGTTGCAGGTTTAATCATGCACTGAAAACAAAGCTAGTTGCACAGAATTTTTAAAACAGGCTTCAAGCTAAAGCATGTTCCCTACTAAAAGATAAGAACTAGTACCTGCAGACTTTGGCAGGCTTCAGGATGAAGTTGTGATACGAGTTCTTGAGATTCTCCTTGACCGCCGCAAACATGTCCTCAGAGAAGGAGAAGCCAACAATGGCATCCACGATGGTTTCAAATAGCAGCTGGAGGAGACAGGAAGATGGAAATGATGATGTCCACCCCGGTCCTTTCATACACTCCTCAAAGTATCTGACAACTACACCAAACTCCACCAAACTCCAGTGATCTTTTTCTGATACCAACACAGCAGTTGAGCATTATCTTACCAGCTTTGTAAGCATTTGAATAAGCCAGCTCAGGGTACCACTTTTGCCCATGAGCAGAAAGAGGTCATTTGTACCAACAGGCATGTTGGTTTTTAATTTCACTGAGATAAGCATCTGTGATACTGTACTGATCATTCAAGTAATCTTTGTAATTTGCATATAATAATATCCATAGAAATGGTGCCTACCAGCACATCCACCTGACAGCAGCCATAATATGTGGCAATATCAATAGTTATCAAATGTTAATTGACAGACCATTCTGATCACCTGGTCTATGCAAGTTCATCCTTTGTTTGAACATGACGGACGAATTCCATAAATTGTTAAGTCGGGCAAGCTTACATTGTATGCATTTTTTCTCTTTGAAAACTAGTGAAGTGTATAACCATCTGAAAAAAAAGAGGTGTCATTTGTACCCATGTGCACTTGAGCTAACTCTCAACTGGGTTATTACTGCTGGCATGGTAGCTCAAGTAAGCATACATTGTATCTTTAAAAGCTATCTACTGTCAGTATGAAACAGCATCAATGTATGCGTGGAAAGACTTTAGAACTCCAGCTGAATTTGGATATTTTTCTCTTTTAAATGCATGCTGACAATGATCAACTTTTATCTTGTATAAGGTAAAATTCCAGACTGCAACTTGCCCATATTCTGAAGTAGGAAGCGAGAGTGCTTTTGGAAACTTTGAACAATGCCATTTTCCTTTCAGCATATATGAAATAAAGATTTCCAATGAAAAAGAAATTGTACATGAACAAAAGTATCATTTCACAACATTGATATGTGACATTTTTCTCAAATCTTGCATCTTTCTCTTGCATTAAACGCATTTAAACTTTACTCAACAAAAATGTTCAATCAAATTTTTAAGATGTGAAAATACAGCTACCAAAACCCAATAATTGTACATTATAGTATGAAGACAGGTCGGCGCACTTGTCGAAATTGCCAGTCAACTACTTTGCTTGGCTGATGGCAAAAGAAAAAAGAGAGCACCTGCACAACATGTAGACAACAAAATACTGAGCTGATACGCAGCCAAACAATAGGTAAACTGGGTAACCATGATCCACTGTTTGATTGTAATCTATGGAGGAACACGCTGCAGTCGATACTTACTGGCAGTTTGTGATCAAAGCCATACAGCTTGATCTCCAATCCCGTCTCCAGCGCCTTGAGGGAGTAGCCCAGCTCGGCAGCCTCAGCCTCGTACGCAGTCTCGGTCAGCTGGTGTTCCAGCAGGTTCACGAAGAGGTCAAAGGTCACGGCGTGGTGAGGGGACTGGTTCACCAGCGGGGTCATCAGGTGGAAGCACATGGATGCTATTGTGATAAGTCATTTTGAGGTTTGTGAAGCTCAGTGCTCATCAATAAAGGAACAAACTGAGTACTTGAGGAATTACAGAACAAGAGTGTCAACATGAGGATCATGTGACAATCCCCAAGCTTCTGAAAAGTACAACTTTTTTGAACATGTATAAACTAGAAAGAAACTTGTACAAATGCATGAGGAAAAAAGAGATGAAATAACTGATTAATGCTGAATTACAGATTAAGCATCTCTACACGCTTTGCAGTTATTGGATTCTTGTTTGTTTGGTGTTCTTTTTACAAACATTAATAATTTAGACCTTTCCACAAAATACTACGCGATATGAAAACAGCATCAACAATGTCATCAGTCATGGTGGCAGAAGAAAGTAAGTAGGAGACAAATGGTTATAATGACAGTGACAATGATAATAGAACCATACCAATCCTCAGAACAAGAATCTTGAAAACCTACGCAGCACAACAGATAAATGTTTTTTTTTTTTTTTTCTGAAACTAACTACAAAGGCAAAAATAATCATTGCCACTATTTCTTCTGCCCACACATATTGGGAAGTATAAACAAGACTTTGACATGCTTGCAAATCACTGAACATCAATTTGTCGAATAGAACATGCATCCCACATGGTGACACGACATACATTTGTATGCTCCTGGGACAATTGCTCCGGTAATATTTTCTCCAAAGACTAGGAGTTAGGAGTAGGGTCATGATAGGGTTTAAGGTTTAGTATGATGTGAGGATTAGGATTAGGGTTAGGTTTACGTTTCTGGGTAGAATTAATGTTTGGCTTTGGAATAGGGTGCAGATATTTCATGGGAGCCATTGTCCAGGA
Source organism: Diadema antillarum (assembly GCF_040938485.1). Taxonomy (NCBI): domain Eukaryota; kingdom Metazoa; phylum Echinodermata; class Echinoidea; order Diadematoida; family Diadematidae; genus Diadema; species Diadema antillarum. The sequence continues at coordinate 1,682,389 of NW_027270992.1, read as the reverse complement.
GCAAGTGCCATGGAACCATTCCGCATAGACAGCTGGGGATCAACCACTATAAACGAGGTACAACTGCCACAAAAAAAAAAAAAGGACCTTTTGTGACAGGTGTTCTTGCATAGATATCAATGTACACATAAATCAGTCAAAAATTTGAGAAATGAATAGCGCACGGTTGAACTTATGTCAACTTCTTCAAAATTTTCCATGACAAGTGGTTTCACTTTTGACAAGATGCCAGCATCCTTACCTCTCGGCGTCTTGAACTTGGTGTCCCGTCTGTACCACAGTCGGCTGTGCTCTGTCTGCAGGATGCATGATGGGTAATCCGTGTCGGGCCTGTCTGCTTCCTTCAGGTCAAACTTGGTGGCTGTGAACCAGAGAGAAAATGCGAACACATAGGAACTGTAACAATGAATGCCACCGTATCAGGGCCCCCTTTTATCAAAAGATAAAATCGATTTTAAATTTCCTTACCACACAGGCTGCCATAGACTTAGAGTTGAAATCAGCTTTATAATCAATTTTAAGTCTTCATAAAACAGGGCCCAGGGCAATTACCCCCGGAGGACAATTACCCTCGGGCTAAATACTGGGCAGTGATAAGGTTAGAGTAAAGATTAGGCTAAGGGTTAGGTTTAGGGTTAGAGTTTGGGTTAGGATTAAGATTAGGATTAGGATTAGGATTAAGTTCGGGATTAGGATTAGGGTTAGGGTCAGGTGAAGGGTCTGGGGTAATTGCCCAGGGGGTAATCGCCCTATACCTGAATGCCACACCACTGATCAATGGACTGCTGCACACTGCACTGTTTTAGGTATAAACCACTTTGATTTACACGCTACGTAGAAGCTGTGATCTTGCTTGGAATGGGTTGCTGGTGGATGGGGTCAACTGGTGTAAACTTGCTGCCAGCAAGCTCCAATCCACATCAAGACTGAGAACCAAGTTTTTGCAGTTTGATGATGTATCTTTTAATTTCAATTTCATAACATCACAGCTCGGTCATATTCCATGCTCACTAAATCAAGAATACATTGCTACCAAAATATACATTCTTTCTCTCATGCTCTCTCTCTTTCTCGTGACAGACAGACAAACAGACATACACACACACACACACACACACGCACACACATATATACTGTAAAAGCAGAAATATTTACAGCATGAAACTTTTGAGAACTGGAGCCGGTGGCCCTTTTCACTGCATGAAACTTCCGCGACTTGGTGACTGGCATTCCATGCATTGTGCATAGACAAAAGCTATCGCTTGCATTTCAATTTCACAAATCATGGCTCCTCGCAAAATTCATGAAAACTTCATGCACCCGAAATCATCTGGTTTTACGGTACAAACACAAGCACAGAAAAATACAATACTGTGGTACTGTGAAGATGAATAAAAGGCAATCATCACCTATGTACAGAGAGGAATTGAAAAGACAGAGAAAGAGACTCAACTCACCAATAAACCTGTTTGGTGTTGGAAGATGAAGGGCGGGGTTCAGGTCTGCATCTGGAATCCAAAGAGAATATTTGACAGATGCAGTGAAGCTGATAAGACATCAGGAATAAATTTCAAACCTGCATGAACTGTTCTCAATTCTCAATCATTTGCAAAACATTAAGATAGAATCATGGCTGTCAAATCAGTCTATCACCCTTAGGTACAATTCGGCATGCCATCAAAAATGCCTCTCTACTACTTCGCAGGCCTATTTAATTGAAGTTTCCAGTACTGCACTTTACCCAGTTGGCTTTAGAAACATCTATCTCCAAAAAATCTGTGTGAAACTTTTTGTTCATGAGCTGTGAAACTCTCATCGGCATACGAAGTATCACTGCATTAACCAAAACACGACAACCTACCTTAACTTAAGTTTCTGCAAGGGACACTGGTCAGAAACATACAGCATTCCAAGACTGACTAGTGCATAACTTGATAAACTATACCATGGTTCAGTTTTGAAAGAATATCAAATTAGCAGTTTTAGTACTTTAATTGAGTGCAAAACACTCATCCATCTGTCATTCTCAGGATAATAAGAAATCAGTAAGTCATGACCACGTCACTCACCCCGAATCCTGGCCAGCCATTTTTCTGGAATCGGGTGGACGCTGTACTCTGTCCCGAACCAGCTCTCTGTCCGGTCCGTCTGACCAGCAAACTTCTTGGACGAAAGACAAATGTTGATGCTGTCTAAGGACAAAATGTCAGTGCACTCTCTGATCAGCTGAAAAGGACAATAAACAAGAAAAAACAACAACACATAAATCATGGTTGACATGCAACGGGTAAAACATAGATCCATATGCCTTCAGAAACCATTAATTTCTGCTCTAAAATGAAAACAAAAAGATAACAGTTCAAAAGTAGTATGTTGTGTGATACCAGGTATTTAGAAGTCACACGGTGTGCAATTAGCACATCTCCGCTTATAGTAAAATAAAGTTGTATGTGAGCATGTTGCCCCACCGCTTCAGAAAACTGATTAAAAACATCACAAATAAACAAATGCACTGCTACAAAAAGATTACAATCAAAGAGAAGTAGAGTGTGTTATTTTGAAATCACAGGGTGTGCAGTTAGTGCAGCCCCACTCATAGTAAAATGTGTGAGCATATTACCCCACCCCTTCAGGTAAGGGATAGACATGTCATCTAAGCAGAATGAATGAACAAATCTCACCTGCTCATTGTATTCGGTCTGAATGAGAGGACCAGTAATGTACTCCTCCACTGGATACAGCTGCATCTGCTCTGACAGCCCCTCTACATTTTCTACCGGATCAATCTTCAGAGGAGGACAAACACAAGTGGCAAGTTTGGTCAAGAGGATTTCACTTTCGAGTGTGTGATAAAGAAGACTTGAATCAGGGGGGTAAAAAGCTTGAATATCTATAAGAGGCATCAAATCTAGTTTACAGGTTTTCTTTCCACATGCCAAAATCTTTCTCCTCCTGCAATTTCTGATTTCACTTAGATTTAGAATTAGTCTCTGCTCTACTTGGGTGTTACATGGTGTCAAAAAATCATAATTTCAGTCCCATTTTTTGCTTTCTGTGAGGAAACACAGAAGAAAAATGGGAATTGACATCAACATACTAATTTTCCTGCAAAGCATAACTTCCATCAATTTACCACTACTTCCATGAATTAACAAATCAGGTAAGAGAATCTTAGCTGTTACAGTGGGTCTTGAAACTGCATTGTCAAGAACTAAACAAAATCTGCAACTAAGAGAGCATTTATCTCTAGACAAAAAAAAAAAAAAGAAGAAGCAGATTTCATGATGGTATGGCCAGAATTTTTTGTTTTTTTCTGTTGCATCCAGGTGAGAAAAACAAAATGAAAGAATCTGAATAGTTTTACAGCAAGACAAAGATGGTTACGTTAATGATAATCAATCAATACAAAAGTAACTCCTATAACTGATATCCCCTAAATACAAACAACAGGCTTACAATTACTTACGATGATAAGCAAGTGACAGACATACCCCCTCCCCCCCCCCCCCCCCGAAAAAAAAGCAATAAATAAATTCTTTCAAAGCTCATTCATTTTCAGGAACATCTTATTACCAACACTTTAGTGTAAACACACAAAGAAAACAAATCATGTTTTATACAAAGATAAGCTCATTCTCTCTATGTATCTGCATTTAGACTCGAGGTCCAACAGTGTCTAGTGTGAACAATCTCAAGCCTCAAAGTTAAACAAATACTGCAAAAAATGACAACTGAACAAACCTCTGAAAAGAACCTGAATATATTGTCATCTATGGTCTTGATTTCATCAAATATCCTGCAAAGACAGAGTATAATAACAAAGAGATACATGTAGACATATGAAAACTTTCACCACAAAATGGACTAAGCACCATTTTCAAACATTTTCAATTAAGTCAGTCATCAGATAGAACAAAAGAAAAAATTCCAGTGATACCTCACTTGTAACATAACAAGGAATATTCTTGAAGTTATGGTTAAAAATACCCCATATTTCATAATTTTATTTGTTTTTAGCAGCTTTAATTGCAAATATCTCGACTTCACAAGAATGGAGTTAACACGTTCTGCAATCAAACTCTTCACATAATCTCAAGTACCACTTGAGATATACTTAAGGTGTGACCTTTTCTGCCAATCCTAAATGTCCACTTAGTTGCCCTGCCTATGTCTGAATTGATTAAGGCTGATAATTTGAATGAGATCCACATTGTTTTGCCTTGCCATTGCCTGCAGCTCTCCTTTGATTTCAAGATTTACCTGGTATATTTTAGCAGGTCTGTATCTGTACACATTATAGTATATATATCACAAGTTTCATTTTGCATATCATATATAAAGGTGATAGTAACGCAATCAATTCTAGTGTGTCCATCACAGGAATGTGATTATTACTATAATCATTATCACCACCACCACTACAACCACCACCACCATGACCATCAGCATTATCAGAGTAAAAGTTCTGGTAAATGCCTCCTCTCTATTACACTTCTTCCACTAGGAAAACCTCAACTGCACTGTAGCAACAGCTTTAGCTGCAATTCCAAGTCACCTTTTCTGTGGCCCTTCCTTCTGCAGCATCTTGATGTATTGGAAGATTATCAGCAACACCTGGAAATAAACAACGGAATACAACACAGACATAAAACTAAGGAAATAAACCTCATACTGACATCATCCCAGAGTGACAGCTACCTGCAAAATATTCCAAGGACCACTGTAAAGGTCACTACTTGTCCATGATACATGTTACACTAGAGCATTAACGCCACTTGTCAAGATATTGTCTCGCCAAATAGCACTCAAAACCAGTCATTGGCCATGACGAGTATATGGTCTAGACATTTGATGCCACTTGACTGCTTTAAGTCTGTAAGTAGAAAAACGAAACAAAACAAAACAAAAACAGCATGATAATCCTTCAATTACATGTACATGTATATAGATGTAATCATCACTATTGCTGGTATGCTTCTTGTCAAGCACAATGTCAGGTGTGACCACACAAACAGGAAACTGGTAGAGAGAGACTATTTCATAAAGTCCTTGATGTTTATCCCAGGCATTCACACAAGAGCTGAAGAATAACATTGCCTGTTCACTTTCAGCAGTGTATGTCAAGAATGGGTATTATTACCGGTACATTGATACATGTGGATGGAGTGTTGGGTATTAACCCTAAAAAGACTGGGGGGGGGGGCCTAAAAGGCCCCCCCCTCGACATTTCGCGCGATTACTCAGCAACACGCAATGCTCTCGCCGCGATGCTATATGACTTTTTTCTTTCGAGTTTCCCGCACATTTTGACACCAAATTTGTGACGCCCGGGGGTACGGTTCTGAAGTTACATAACTTTTTGTACATGCACGTGAGACCGAAAATGGCTCAAAAATGTGATTTTGTGTACAAAGTCAATACAAATTGAGTTTTATCAAGTGGTTCATATAAATATGCTTATTTTTACTCTCAATGGCTAAAATCAATTTGTTTCAGTAGCAATATGCTTCAAAAAGGGTCTGCCACAAATTTTGCTGAAAAAAACAACAAAAACAAGAGGTCGAAAAAACAAGGAAATACATAAGAAATTCATAAAACAATAAAATAAATAAGAAATTAATTTTGATACCGAATTTTTTTTCAAGTACATTTGCTAAGAATGCTACAAAGAATATTTAGACCAAAAATGAGCACTTTTGGAGCTCTATTTACTGATTTAGATAAAAAGTCTGATTTCTCGCATAAATTAGCATAATTAATCAAAATGAAATAAAAGAAGACTATTTTGGAAAATTTAAATATACGATCTTGTAGATTACATCGCACACTACCATTGTGCAAATTTCCGCGGCGATCGCGCGATCCACGGCCGAGATCTTAAGGGGGGCCCTTTAGGCCCCCCCCCCAGTCTTTCGAGCTACCAAAATAGCCCAGTCTTTTTAGGGTTAATAGAAACAGACCAGGACCCCGCTTACACTGCCAGGCTGGCCTTTATGTGTCAACATCAACAATTTCAGGTCAGCCTCAATGAAAACATTGAAACATTTTGTCATAGTGTTGCTCTTCAAGTAAACAAAGAATTATTCATGCATGGGTAATTTGTCACACTTACATTTGATATGTGTACATCTAGTATAATTTGTGCACAGATAGAAATGATCACCATTCTGTTTTTCAAAAAAAAAACTAGAAATGTCGCTATGGCGACTGGTATGCCTCCGCGTTAATGCATGGTTCTCCCAATAAGTCTATAGTACGTCTTGACAATGTGTCGTGTGACATTTTCATGTACTGTAAAAGTGGATATTTTCGCGCAACTAATTTTTCACGCTCAGCCAGGTAAGAAGGGTTTCGTGTGTTTTTAACTCTGCGGAATGAAGACATCAACTACTGGAACATATGGCAAAGCAAAAATATTTGCGTGCTAGTTTCTGGATGCGCAAAATGCGCGAAAATTTCAACACCACAAAAATTTCCACTTTTACAGTAATTGGCCAAAAAAAAAAAAATCAGAATGTGGTGATTATTTACTTTCCTTGAAGTAGGTTCAATTGGATTAATGGCTATATTGTTTAGAGAGCAGGTACTACGGGATATGACGATTGTTACTTGACCTTTACTCCTTTCATATACATTTGGGCCCGCATGCATTATAACGTAAAAAGTAGGCCTGCCAAAGGAAGGGCCAAGGCTACCTTAAAGGGTGTGTACAGTTCTGGTCGAGGTGAGGATTTAGCTTTTAAACGTTTTGCGAGATATTCAGAAATCACTCTATGAGATGTCAAAGAGCATGCAATTCTAATTGGTATCAAAAGTTTGTTAAGAAATTCGGTTTTGAAATGGCTGAGATATCCAAAAACAAGGTGAAACAAAGAGATCCTAATAAAAGGCGTGGCCCGTCGCTTTTTATTATTATCACTTTTTTGGGTATCTCAGTCATTTGAAAACCAATTTTCATCAAATAAACATTGAATCCTTCTTAAAATTGCATGCTCTTTCATATTTCATAAGAGGTTTCTCATTATCTCACTTAGAAATGTTCAAAACATGAATCCCCACCTCAACCAGTACTGTACAGTCCAAAAGCGTTACACCATTTGGACCCACATGCATTTACACTAAAATATAGGCTGTCCCAAGGCTGGCCTTGGTATCACAATATTCCTGATGAAACAGGAGTCTAGGTTAGAAACAAACCTCGTCAACTTGTTTGAGGCCCTCATCTGACAGGACAATGCTGAAGCTGAAGGCAGCATAGGTCTCATTGTGCTCAGTGCTGGTTTCTGAGTTCCCGCAGTACAACCTCAACGCCAGAGCTCTGCAGTCATAGTTTAAAATATCAAACTTGTTGAATGTTCTGCACATAAAATTATTCAGTGTTATGGTTCATTTAATAATGTCTTACTGGATTTAAAAATTACGTACCAACACAAAGTTATTTCAGCTTTCCTTCTTGCTATCATGAAATTCTTCTTACTGATATGAACATGTTGCAAATCTTCCATTTCACTGAAGAGAAAATAAGTATCACTCTATTGACAAAATTTAAACAAAGCAATGAAGTGATGGTCATTTGGCTTTCAAAATGACAGAAAGCAGTTTCCACATATAATTAGCAATCAATGTCTATAAAGTCTAGAATTAAAAATCTATTTCAAATAACAATTACATGAAAGTGCAGATTGAATAGAGTTTACTTCAATTATTGGTACACCAGTGACTCTAGACTGTGACCAGATAGAAAATAATGAATATATTTAGACCATACATTGATTAACATTCTAGGAACATGATATAATAAGCAATATAATAACTACAAATTATTAAGAACAACAATAACATCTTGAAGTGTGGTTTGGTCTCCTGATAATAGCAAAAAGTAAAGATATTTAGTCAGTGATGAAAAGGAAATCATTCTTTTCGGAGTTATTTCTAAGATAAATCAGAAGATATATTGCTGACCTTTTCTTGAGCAAAGCCATGATGCTCCCTTTGCCCTCATGTCCCAGTAACCAGCCCAGGTAGTGCAGCGGTTTGCATCTTGATTTGGTAGTGGAGGAAGAAAAGCAGATTTTTGTATCCATATGAGTGATATAGACATCACACTACATGCAAATGTTTGCTATCTATGAATATGTACAGTGTAAGACCTACAAGCATGTAGCATATCAGCATAAAACTAACAATATTGCTTATTCAAAGCAGTTACTCAACAAAATGTTGTACTGCAAGAAACCTTTGCTCTCAGTCAAAATTTTTTTTTAGTCATCCAAACAATATTAATAAATTACCATGGTACAAGATTTTTCAAACTGGAGGAGATTTGAAATGAATTACCTCAGCATCTAAAGACGGCTGATACAGTAGGTGATTCTAAAAGTCTTTTGAAAACGTATTTCTTTTATTTGTTAATAGATTAGATTTCAAGCTGTATGTCAATGTTCACCTCATCTGATCTCTTCTTCTCTCCCTTGTGTCTATTTCCCCGTTATTTCTGTATTTTCCATCTTCGAAGTGCATAGAAATTTGAATTTATTTCTGTGACATGTGCTATACAACAACAGTATATTACTATACTTATTATCATCATTATTAGAATGATGTAGTATGCTGTAATACCAGTGTTAAATGCATAAAATGCATCCTTTTCGGTACCTGTAATGTTTCTGCAATGATGGAAGGGACCACAAGATGTCTAACTGATGCATGTCTTCAACAGGCACAACTACAAAGGGAACAGCAGAATGACACAGAGGGGTTACAACATTTTCTAAATACACTGTATAACAGAAAGAGAGAAGTTAGATGTGAATGCGCACAAGAAATTTTGTAATTCTGTCACACATTCAAACTATATACAAAAACTAAAATGCTGGGCTTATTAGCATGAGTATCTGTTTTTCATAATGTCTTTCAAAGCAAGAGCAAGGAAACAACCCTATGGAGGATATGCTTGTTCATATAACATATAAACAGGAATATTTCATAATATACTTACTACGTAAAAAAAAGAAGTACCAGGTAATAGTGATAAAAAGCCATAGTTCTCAAAGTCATTATTGTATAGTAAGTGAGCTACACATCTTTTTGGGATATGCCTATTCATCCAGTAGGTAACAGAAGAATATGAACCATGCAAAGGGATAAGAACTAAACTTTTACATGTATAATAACCTTTCCCATAAAAGATATAATATAATTTTACTTTAATGTCAATGCCTTTTCTTGTAAATGCACGTAGCAGGACTCATAAATCCAAGACAGAATGCATATACAATGAGATGAGTCCATGTTTTTATGACCAGAGTATTTCTTTAAATGGCATCATATTCATATCAAGTCAAGCATTCTCTCACCAGAGAACACATTATGGTATTCATGTATTCTCCTCATGCACACTCTACCTTGCTTTGGTGTGTATACGCCCACGAAGACCTTTAATGCACTAATGCACACACAGAAATACTCTGTCTTCATCACAAACACATAAACAGCTCACACTGCTGTGCTCAAATGCAGAAGCCACTGCAAGCTACAGGAATTCTACTCAATATCGCACCATTACCAAATCACTCTGATTTCACCTTGAAAACTAGTGCTCTGGAAGAGCGCATACCTTTTCACCTCAGTGAGTGCATACCTTTGTAAAGTTTGCAGAATTCTTCTTTCATGAAAGGCTGACCATGGTCCATGAAGCTGGGCTGATTTAAACCACTGGTACACATTTGGGATGAAACAAGGACAAAGTAATGATTAGGCTTTTGTACATCACATGCCACAAAGAGAGAGAAAAATACATAAAGTATTGACCACATTATATTTGTTAAAAACAGAATGGTATTGGGTACAAAGTGTGTACAGCAAAAAAGGAACCATGACTGAAAACCATTCATTCTTTTTGTGTGTGTGTGCTATATTTGGATTTGTTCAAAATGTGATCAACCCATTGCCTGATAAGTTCATGTACAAATGTCATGAGCTTTGTTGAAATCGTGCAATAACTACTTACTTCCTGAATACATTGTGTACCCCCCCCCCCTCTTCTTTCTCCATATCACCCTAAATCTAAGCAGTCCATTGTTACTCTGTCATACTGCAATCATGTAATAACACCACTCAATTTCCAGCCAAATTTCCACAAGTCTTACTCAGGAATAGGTCTACTTGTAAATGCTGCAATGACATATAAATATTTCTCCAAATGTAGCATATTGCAGTCTGTTATATGCAAACAGGAATCTTTTTTAAATCAGTGGTTACTGTTATCTCATCTCATTGTATTACTCATCTGCAAATTTGAATAGGCAATGCACAAACTATAACTTGTTAATATCTGGACTTGATGCAGGAATGGCTCAATGCATCTCTCTTACTTGTGAGGAACATCACTGAATGCTTCGCGGACCCATTCTTCAAGATTATCAAGTGATTCTGTAATAGCCAAAACACAACAAAGCACATTAAAAGGATGAGAAAACAGTATCATCACGACAATAATAACATTTAGTCGTAAAAGGCTTCATGATACACCATGCGCTTAGAAACATCAGTATTAAGCGCTATATAAATGTTATTCATTATCATTATCATTATACACCACATGTTCTTTCTTCGGTACACATGTATCTGTGGCCCTCAAAAGGGCCTATCCACATTCTCACCTTCAAAGATTTTGATAACGACATTTCTTCACTTTTCACTGGAACAATCCAATGGGTGAATAGTAACTGTCATAATTAACTCTCTCTCTTCAAGTCTGCTTCAGAGAGGGCATCTTGGTGCTAATGACTAACAGAACACAAAGATTCATTGATTAAATGCAGCCCATAGCTGAGGTGAGAACAAGGCTCAATTTCACAAAACGTTGCCATGATAGCAACTCTTGCTGGAATGGCCATTGTCATGGTAACGACACAAATCCTGCTTCCTGATTGGCTGTTGCTACAAGAAGTTGCTATTCTAGCAAGAATTACTATCATAACATCTTTTATGAAAGGAGACCCAGATTTCCACTGTTACTACATTTGTCTTCAATACCTCTTTGCACATGCTGCATTCAAACGACTGCCTCTGGGTCATTATATCAACTGCTACATTGCTATTTCAATAAAAGAGAAAACTAGATATATCGCTACGGCGACTGATATGCCTCCGCCATAACGCATGGTTCTCCTAATAGGTCTATAGTACAATGTCTTGACAATGTGTGATGACAGTTTCACACAATTGGCAAAATATCAAAATGACAGGTTTGCCACAAATGTGCTGAATGTTCACTTTCCTAGAACTAGGTTCAATTGGATGAATGATTAAAATGTCAGAGTGCAGGTATTTGGGGAACTGATGATTTTTACTTGACTTTTGACCCTTTTATAAGTTTATGCATTGAGTAATTTTCAAGGTATTGAGAAAAAGTATGATTTCAGTATCAAATGGGAAAATAGCATTATCTAAACCTGGCCTTTGACCTTTGACCTCACAGTTCCAAAGAGAATCACTGTTAGGTTGAACATGCATAAATATGTCAGTTTCATGATGATACCTTGAGTTCCTTTTGACATATGGAGGAAAAAGTGCAATTCAACACTTTCACTTGACCTTTGACCTTTTGACCTTTGACCTTTTGGCTAGAAACTTCCCACAGAATATATCGTCGTGCGCATGGCAGATTGTCGTTACAGTGTGGGAGTGCGCATGGCAGATTGTCGTTACAGTGTGGGAGTGCAAATGGCAGATTGTCGTTAGGGTGTGGGAGTGCGCATAGGGTTAACAACATTCTGCCATGCGCACGGAAGTGCTCTAACAACAATCTGCCATGCGCACGGAAGTGCGCTAACAACAATCTGCCATGCGCACGACGATATATATCGGGTAATACATGCATACATCAAGTTAAAACTAGAAATGTCGCTATGGCGACTGGTATGCCTCCGCCATAATGCAAGATTCTCCTAATAGGTCTATAGTACATGTGGACAATGTGTGATTACATTTTCACAAAATTGGCAAAATATTAAAATGACATGTTTGTCACAAATGTATTGAATGTTTACCTTCCTTGACCTATGTTTAATTCCATGGATGAATAGGAGAGCATGTATTTGGGGATTTAAGAACTTTCATAAGTTTGTGCACTGAGTAATTTTCAAGGTATGGAGAAAAAGCGCAATTTCTGTATTGAACAGTAAATTGTTATCATTTTCATCTGGCCTTTGATTTATAAGAGAATCACTGTCAGGCAGAACATACATAAATTCAGCATGTACTAAGTTTCAAGATAACTTGAGCCACTTCCGAGATATGGAGAAAGAATTAAGTTCAGCACTTTCACTTGATCTTTGACCTTTTGACCTTTGACCTTCTTGGCAAAAAAAAAATCCCAGAGAATCTCTATTCAGTTATACATGCATACATCAAGTTTTTAAAAAAAGTCCTGCTGGCATTGCATAAATATAAGGAAAATAGTACAATTTTGAAGTATTGCCCTTGACCTTTGACCCCTGACCTTTGACCCCATGAACCCTAAATTCCCTAGATAACCACTGCCAGTCAGTAGATGCATATATATACTATGTTCCATGAAGATACCTTGAACAATTTCCAAGATACAGAGAAAAAAGTGAAATTTTAACATTTTACTTGACCTTTTGATCTTTGACCTTTTGACCTCATGACCCCAAACTTTCACCAGAGAATCTTAATTGGGTAATACATGTATACACTCAGTTTCAAGAAAATATCTTCAGGCATTGCATAGATATGGGGGAAATAGTAAAATTTTAAGCATTTGACCTTGACCTTTTGACCTTTGACCTTGAGCATGTGCACCCAAAAGTTGATAGGCACAACTTCACCCCCTAATACACATACATGCCAAGTTTCATTAGGATACCTCAAAAGGTTTTGGTAGTTACCCTGTCCACAAAATTCATTACGGACGGACGGAAGGACGGACGGACGGAAGGACGGACGGACGGACGGACGGACGGAAAGACGGACGGACGGACGGACGGACAACCCGAAAACATAATGCCTCCGGCACCACTTTGTGGCGGAGGCATAAAAAAAAACCTTCAGGCATTGCATAAATATAAGGAAAGTTATGATATTTTGAGGAGTTGACCTTGACCTTTGACCCCCTGACCTTTGAACCATGACCCCCAACTTCCCTAGATAATCACTGCCCATTGGAACAAGCATATATACTAAGTTCCATGAAGATACCTTGAACCATTTGCGAGATATGGAGAAAAACACGAATTTTCAACCTTTTTTTTCACAAAATAACCTGTGACCTTTTACCTTTGACCCCGTGACCCTAAAATCCAGACAAAGTATTATCCCCCCAGGATATACCCTCATACCAAGTTTGATGTAAAACCACCACACGGTTCTTGAGATATCAACAAAAACAAAACGGGACGGACGTACATACGGACGGACGTACGGACGGGCGTACGGACGGACGTATGGACGGACGGACAGACGGACGGACGACCCAAAAACATAATGCCTCCGGCCACTTCGTTGGCGGAGGCATAAAAAAGAGGAAAAATTAAATCTGTATTCTCAACACTCTTGGAGAGTCATACCCACAAAAACAAGAGTGCATGTGATTATCAAATAAAGAGAGTGTAATCCAACTAACTGTGCTAAGAGTCACACAAAAGTATCAACCAGATCTTCATCATTATACAGTAATCAGTCACTATGTCTTTCCAGTGGTACCATGGCATTCACTGCTTTGATGACGAATTAGTGCTTGGTTTCTTTGCTTACCCCTTGACTGCACCACAAGAGTCATGTAGTGGGAGGAGTAAACCCTTAATCGGAACTCCTTCAGCCTCTGGTGGACATTTATGTCGTTTGCTGCTGGGTCTACCTTCAGGGATTTGGAGTTTCCTGTTGGTGGAGAAAGGCAATCATTCATTGGTTTTTGGTTTGTTTATCGTGAATCTGTACAATTGATTTCAATAACATCTCTTATTTCTGCATAGCGAAAAATGTGTACTTTGGCAAATGATAAACAAAAAGGCACCACCATAATTCTTCTCCTTGGCATTGTGGCATTAGGGCCTCACTTTTTCATACACAGTGTTTGTAGTTCACTACAAAGTTCTATGTTGGGAATATAATGTGATCTCCGCATATCACAAACACTGCTAACTTAAAGCCCAAACAAAGTTCTGGTACGCCTGAAAAGTTGTCAAATTTCGCTCCCAAATGTGAACGTATGCTTAGGAAATGTGCAGGATAACGATGTTCTTACAAGATATTCGATGGGTAACGACGAAAATGCAAAATATTAACCAAAAAGGTTCAGTCTCAGAACTTACCCGAACGGGGTCAGGCTAAACTCGGACTCGGGGATAACTCGGCTTCGCTTTGACGGCAGGCGAGATGAGTTGTAATGGTTGTCCCTCTGATATACAGTGTTGTCCTATGGGAGCGGCCTGTATAAACTAGCGCTTCGTGTTCTGGCTACTCGCAGTAATGGTCCGAGTTGTTACAATGCGCGCATCAAAACCTCTTTTGCGCGCATGCAAAATTAGTGTGCGCCTATCAAGCACCTCTAAAACAATCAAAGGCGCTTGATAAACAACAACAAAAACTCCAAAGACCGCGCGTCTCAGCAACTGAGGACCGCGCGCTGTCATTTTTGTTTTGTTTTGTACAGGATTACGTTAGCACGCACTTTCCTGTCCATTACCCAGTTAGGCCTCATTTGTTATTATGCAGTGGCCAGTAGAATGTGGCGATCACTTACTGCATGTGAATTGTCTGAAGTAGGGTCGAATTTTTCCCGAGACCGAGTTAGTCTGGAGCCTTCTGGAATAAAAGTCGGTTTTCCTACTATTATTATTTTTCTCAAAATACTCCAAACCGACTCATCATTCTGGCAAACCGCGTCAGCCAGGTAAGTTTCTTAGTGGACTCTTTCGATATATTGCAAGCAAAAATGAAATGGTGCTAGACGGGTTCTCAAGCACTTACCGAAACTTAGTTTTCACTTTAAATTACCTCAGATACAATTGTCAGTACATTCAGCAGCTTGATTGAAAAGTCACTATCATCTGCCCTGAAAGAGGTAAGATGCCTAATAGCATACACAAGTCATTAATTATATATTCAAGAGTTCTACATCTGATTGAGTAAATCTTTTGACAACTGATGAAGACAGGATAAAGTGAGGATCACACTGAAGTTGAGAAAAGAGAAACATATCTAGAACTGAGAATACCATTTTATTTATTTTTTAGTTTTATTTATCTATTTATTTTTTATTTATCTATTTATTTATTTATCTTTTTTATTTTTATGTTATTGTTTTATTTTTATCTACTTATTTTTATTTCTTTATTTCTTTATTTTTTTCTATTTTTTTTCTATTTTTTTTTTTTTTTTTTTTTTTGGGGGGGGGGGTCTTTGTGGCTGGTAAGCTGTCATATTTAACTCCTGGTGTGTTACATGGTTCACAAACATTAATATGTCATTTCATCTTTTAATGTCCCTGACATGGCTTATATTAACAAGTTGCTAATATTCATACTTAAAGAGGATGGCTAGTAACCGATCAGTGGGAATCAGTTGGAATGCTGAGGGATGATTGTTCCAATCCTTGTGGGATTCATTTAAGAGTACATTATATATCTACTGTTGTGTGAAAATTATTTGCTTCAGATCGGTCTCATATTCAAGTAATGTGCAGATTAATGCCCCGTCACTGACCAGGGACGCTTACCTGGAAACATTAAACTGCACATTACTTCAATATGAGACCATCCTGAAGCAAATAATTTTCACCCAAGAATAGATATATAATGTACTCTGAAATGAATCCCACAAGGATTGGAACAATCATCATCCAGCATTCCCACTGGTTCCCACTGATCAGTTACTAGCCATCCCCTTTAAGAACAATAGTCACAAAGCATCTCAACTTTCATTGATCAGAATATTGATATGAAAATTTGCAATCAATGTGATAGACGTCCCAGGACTCCAGAGGATCACTCACCCCAAGTGAACTTGGCCATAGGGTGACCCTGTTTGCACATGACGCTCATGAGCTGCTGCCTCCGATGGTAATCATTCTGGTGACTCATTTGGAACTCTGTGTGAGGAAGCAGAAGTTCATGCAAAACACCATCAGGGCCAGTAAAATAAGACAATTTGTTTCCAATCTAGTTCAGTTCAATTCATGTGAAAAGACTGCATTACAACGACAACACCAAGGCATTATGTATATTAATTCAGTCATAAGGTATATAAACAGTGCACAAAAGTGATCAAGAGTAGTTGGTACTTAAAAAAACACCCCCCCCCCCCCCCCCCAAAAAAAAAAAAAAAAAAGCAACAACAAACAAACAAACAAACAAACAGACAAACACCAGTTTGAAGAATGATCTTTTAGGAACAGATTTTCACTGCATTCCCAAGAACATACCAAAAAGTAACATTTTCAATACAAATGAGAACTGACTAATACAATTGAGTGTGATTGCTTTTCACACACTATTTGTCCATGTTAAGTGACAGTCAGTACAGAATTAAAATGAAATCTACAGGGGGCTGGGATCAAGAGCTAGAAATATCTTGTCCTCACCACTGTCTACTGCCTCCAGCTCTCGGTCTGTGGAGTCCTCCTTCAGGAGAGGGGCAGTGAAAAACTGGGCAAAGCGGATCAGACCCTCACGGAAGTGCTTCTTTTGAACCTCAAACTGAAATACCGTCTTACAGACAGACACACATGAGGGAAAGAGCGTGCATTAAACCACATTTCAGAAACCGTTACAGTTAAAGACTGACTCACTAATTCCTATAACCTACATACAAAAGGCATCTGTTAAAATCTTTTATTTCACTGCACTCTGCTCATGTAAAAGAATTTCTCTCTTGGTTACATTCTACTCTTTCACTATAGATCTAAAAGAAATTGAAGGATATATGAAATCAAATTGAAGGATATCCACTGGCCAATTTCATGCTAAACTTTTGGCTGATAAAAGTTACAATACGAGACTTCCTATTTTGATAACAAATGCTGTCATATTCAAACTTGGTTAGCAATACAACACAAATTACACATCGTAAAAGATTTTATGAAAAAAAACCACAATTTGTTAAAAGAACACGTCATTGACAATCATCTCATTGCAAATCTAAAATCAACATGTGGCAATAACCCCAACATATCTGCCACTACACTTCACTAAAAGGAGCAAAAATATGATCATAATGACTTCAAGAAAGTCTGCCCATCTACTTACTTTGTCGAAGCTTGTAGAGGCATTGTCACTGCCGCCATGTTGCCTGACGAAGACATCGAATGAGTTTTCATCCGGGTACTTCTCGCTGCCCATGAATACCACTGAAAAAAAAAGAATAGACCACAGGAGCTATTACAAAGAACTAATGAATGAATTACTAAAATTGAGCATGTGACTTTGAGCTGAGTCAATTTCAATATGAAACATGAAAGGTTTGACCCCCGAGTTGAAATCATCCAAACAGTGGCATGAATATTGCATAAAAACTGATTTTTTTTTTATTACCACACAAATACACATATCAAAATTCAAGAACAAGTCGAGAGTTGAGAGTTGCGGTTGACTATAAATGTTGCATAGTTTTGCTCATTCTTATGTGGTCACAGTCCATATTTCACTTCAGTTATGACTGATATAATAAATCAGTCTCTTTAACTTTGTAATATTCATCTAATACTTTGACTAATTTATCTCATACTTTTGATTACTTCAATACATCATTGGTACATAGAACTTATTCCTGCAGTTACAACTATGGTAAAAGATTTATTTCAATGTAGATCAGATCAGGCTTTAGCTAATATTCTACTTCCTCAAGAAGCAATCATTCTTACTATGCTCTAGGAAGTGGGCTAACCCTGGAATGTCGTCAGGATCGCTGAAACTTCCAATGCCAACACACAAAGCTGCTGCTGCCTGCAAATACAAAATGATATACACATTGTAACATTCTAAAATAAGAAACTAAGGGCAAACTGTTCAGTGAATAAATGCCTTTAGCTTTCAGAAACATGTGTTTAATCTCCAGGACATTCTTATAATTACAAGTTAAGTGTCTGGCATCTGCAATTCTATTAACCCTTTTAGTATGGACTGATTTTGCTACAACACGCATTTCCCATAGACACTTGCCCGAGTATACTCGGGACCTGTCCTCAATGGGTTAAGAGAGCTTTCACTTGTGCCAAGATTATACATTCAGGGTTGCATCACACCTCCTAATCATGGAATGCATTCAAGCGGTTTCCTCACAAAGAAACATGATACATTATTTCCATCTTTATACTTTGTCCACAAGTTATTCATTGAATCATATGATACAATGTCTTGGAAACATTATCTTAGATCTGCATATACAACACTCCCAACGGCCATGAAAATGTGTTTTTTCTTTTTTATCGTTCTCTCTATTATAATTCATATATTAATTATTTGTAATGGTGAACAAATTCTCACTTAACTGGAACTCTCTTTTCTCTGCCCAAATACAAAAAAACATTATCTTTCTTTTGTTTCATGACGACAAGAAATAATCGCTTGTACACATAATTGCTATACAAGCATATCGTGTAAACAAGTTCTAAAGAGGACTGCACTTACCAACTTTGCCTGCTTCTTTGGTGCTTTCTTTGTCTTTGACTCATCATCGTCCTCCTCTCCTTCCTCTTCTCCCTCTCCATCGTCATCATCTTCGTCCTCATCCATTTCCTCCTCGTCATTACCAGTCCCATCATCATCATCACTTCTCCCTGAGTCTTGCTTCACCCTCTTCCTCCCTGAGAATTCCTCCTCCGCTGCGTTTTTTGTTCTATGCCCCATGGACGGAGCAAGTCCCTTGTCATCGACCAATGCCGCAGCAGCACTATTGTCTTTCTCCTCCTCTTCCTCCGCCTCCGCGGCCTCCTCCTCCTCCTCCTCCTCAGTCATTTCAGCATCTTCTTCTGTGTCTTCACCTGCTACATCTGACACCAGTAAGGCTGTCAGGCCATTTTTTAACTTGATTACCCTAGATGGAAAGAAAAAAAATAGTGAGGCATTGGACACTTATATTATAACAAGTAACATATTATAATTCTTTTAAATGTATTTACCATTAAAGATGTCATTGTATTTGTCTACGAGTGCAGACCTGTCTAAATGAATGAATAATAATAATAATAATAATAATGATAATAATAATAATAACAAATAATAATAAATAATAGGGGCCTCTTATAATGCGCTGAAGTCCATCAAGAATGATGTTCATGGCGCTCTTACATAACCAGCACAAACAGTCCAGTTTAACAGTACAGTTTAAAGTTTAAAGCCAAAACATATGCCTGCAGAACTGCTGATTATTGCTCCAAAATGTATGTATACGTTGTATGGATAAGAAATGAGTGAAGTAATGCTGTAGCAACATGATTTCATCAGTTGTGTAACAACAAAAATGTGAAATATTAGCCAAAGAGGTTTGCCGGAAGTCCACATGCAATCTTGGAGCTTATCCAATCATGATTAAAGCAAAAATGCCAAAGTTCGACCTCCCGTGCCAAAATTTGACCACACACAAACACCATAGGTTTTACATGTAGCACTAGCAGGCGGTTGAATTTTGGACGGCGTTATGGTCGAATCAAGGGTAGCTTGCTTTACTAAGTAATTTGTCATAATTGACTGTAAATAATCAACAAATCGGGCCACAGCAATATCTGTTGATCTTCCTTCCGAGCTAGAGTGAATCACATGCACAACTGATCATGTATGATGTAACATCTACCTCCCCACAACCCTGAACGGACGGGTATGGTGCGGGACTGCTATTACCCATGATTACCAAATAAAAGTTGGTTAAAGAATTTCATTTTTAATTTTAAATATACACTGTTCTCCTCATAAACTAGTCTAGCATAGATCTCTGCTTTTTTAGCTTTAAATTTACATTTTGTTTGACATTTGTTTGTTGTGTGTCAGGATCAGGAGTGGGTGGAGCTGGAGCTGATGTATGGAGCTCCGATTGCCCCTCCCTCTTAGTCTTAACGTCAGCTTTCCCTACTTCAGCAGGGGCGGATCTAGCTTTTTATAAAGAGGGGGGGGGTTGGGGACAGTATGCGAGGGAGCGTAGCGAGCGAGGGGGGGGGGGGAGGGTGTGGGAGGGGGGTGTCCCCCCTCCCACAGTAGGGAGAATTTTTGAAAATCTGTGTGTGAAAATGGCGTTTTCTTGCATCTAAAACACCACTATTTTTGGTATAGAGGTCATTGCCAGATTAAAAATTACAAGTTTAAAAAAAAAGATAAGATAAAAAAAAAAATAGTCCCCAGATTTTTTTTTTTTTTTGGGGGGGGGCAACCCCCCCCAACCCCCCCAACCCCAACCCCCCCTCTAGATTCGCTTCTGTTCAGCCGTCACTGGGCGTCAGTCATTACAATTTTTTTTTTCTTATTGAAAGAGATTACAATCACAGCATCTTAATTGTAAATTACGCAACCAACTGTGCAATTAACTTAAACAGCCCAGTCACTGTAACGTTTAAGTAAATTTACCAGAGCTGTATTCGCACAGCGTACTAACATGCTAACACTAACACTCAGTCCGGGAAACCGCTCATGAGGACCGCCCCCGCGTACGAGGATGGTCCCTCCTCATGAGGACCTCCCCCCGCCTCATGAGGCCCCCCGGGGAACGCCTCATGAGGCCCCCCATTCACTTCTTATTCATCTCACATCTGACGTATAAATTGTCGCAACTTTGCACGGTGATTTTTTGTTACACACACATGTCCACTATCCATGATGAAAAGAAGAAAAAATCCTGTCTGTTTTTTTTTTCAAAAATCGAGTTTTAATCAACCGATGCAGAGCGCCCATCAAAACACGGGCGCCAGCGCGTTCGCACAATGCAAGACTGCCGCACCTAGCGGCCTGATCCGACTAAATATTTTCGATGCTTTTTTCTGCGGCTCTCACCTCTCCGCGCACGAATCAGCCTCGTGAAGCTGAAGTCTGACATCTTTTTACACAAATTCGTAACGAGAAAAATTAAATCAGTAGTATAGAAACCTGATCTTGTCCATATATTCCAAATTACTATTCCACACTGATAGAGTAGGTGGGTAGATGACATACTCCAGTTTGTTAGCAAAATAATCACTTTGTAGGTATGACGAGTTCACTTTCTTCGTCAATTCCGCCCACGATTCCGCCGCCCGCTTACCGTTTGGGCGCTTTCTCTGGAATCATCCCGCGACGCGACGTACGTCGCATCACATCACGCATCCAGCACATACCAGTCTGGTATGTGCTGGATGCGTGATGTGATGCGACGTACGTCGCGTCGCGGGATGATTCCAGAAAAAGCGCCCAAACGGCGGAATCGTGGGCAGAATTGACGAAGAAAGTGAACTCGTCATACCTACAAAGTGATTATTTTGCTAACAAACTGGAGTATGTCATCTACCCACCTACTCTATCAGTGTGGAATTGCCATTTGGAATATATGGACAAGATCAGGTTAGTACTGATTTAATTTTTCTCGTTACGAATTTGTGTAAAAAGATGTCAGACTTCAGCTTCACGAGGCTGATTCGTGCGCGGAGAGGTGAGAGCCGCAGAAAAAAGCATCGAAAATATTTAGTCGGATCAGGCCGCTAGGTGCGGCAGTCTTGCATTGTGCGAACGCGCTGGCGCCCATGTTTTGATGGGCGCTCTGGAGCTCTGCATCGGTTGATTAAAACTCGATTTTTGAAAAAAAAACCAGACAGGATTTTTTCTTCTTTTCATCATGGATAGTGGACATGTGTGTGTAACAAAAAATCACCGTGCAAAGTTGCGACAATTTATACGTCAGATGTGAGATGAATAAGAAGTGAATGGGGGGCCTCATGAGGCGTTCCCCGGGGGGCCTCATGAGGCAGGGGGAGGTCCTCATGAGGAGGGACCATCCTCGTACGCGGGGGCGGTCCTCATGAGCGGGTTTCCCGGACTGCACAGCGTCTGGTCGGGCTACTGTGCAATCAACCTCGGCGCGCTGTAACCAGGAACACTAACAATAACATTCAGTACCGGTAACAGTATGTGCGTTGGGGTGGTCGCTGGTCAGTGAATGCTGGTGGTGCGGTTATGCATACATTTCATACAATGCCAATGGCAATGGCAATGTGGCAGGCTGGCTGGCTTGTGCTTAGAAAAAACACAGCAGGAATAAACACGAGTGGGACTGTTGTCGAACTGTACCATCGGGATAAAGTTACTTGGTAAAAAGATCACACGCATTTATGCAAGTCACCGCAAAATACTATAAAATAGTAAAATGAAGATTACCTGTATTCTTTCTTATCATTCGGACTTTTCATTACTACGGGGAGACCAGTTTCAGAAAATGCATTTTCCTCAGATGTTACCTCCATTGCAGCACAGGTAAACGCCGTTGGGCGTTTGTTCACACAATCGTACGTACAATGCATGTGTACGTGTACACGTGCTGCTGATGTTGGCTTTCTGCACGCCCAGCCGTCGGGTCATCTACCGGCTTTACATCGGGGCGGGCTTAGGCGGGCGGGCGCCGTGCCTGCGATCGAGCGGGCACGCACGGCGGCACCTAGCTAGCTAGCTACAGGTCCATACGTGACTGCTGGTGCTGCTGGTGAATGGGCGATGCTATTAAAGTTTGAGAAGTGGTAGCAAGGCAAGGTGAGGATCGTAAGAGCAAGAGTGAGTTACGAGAACGGAGATTTATAGCATAAGCGCCAAAAATTGCGTTAATAGAGTTTTGATTTTTCCATTATAAAGTTTATTCAAGTTGAAAAAATCAGTGATAGTTCCCGAGTCCATTACCGGTTACACTACAGAGTACAGTGATGTTAACAGCCAGCGCCTCAATGGCCCGGCGGCGCCCCAGCCCAGTGGACGTACCAGTGCTGCATGCTCGCGCTGCACCGGCTGGTGGTGTTTCACAAAGAATTTAAGTCGATCTTTAATTAGATTTTAAGATCATCTTAAAATTATGGTAGGCTGTGTGTAACTTCCATAATATTCCAACTTTCATATAAGAAGGAAAGTTTGCGAGATTTTTTTCATACAGATTTTGATTAACAAAATAAAGTAACTTTAGAAATCAAGGGACAAAGCAAAAAGGATTTTTCTGTAAATTTTTATGTAACAATTTAAAGAGGATTCTGAAAACGTTACGATTAGAACCTCAATGAAACTGAAAAGTGAAACCAATGACATACCATAATTTTAACTCAATCTTAACTTTTAAGCTCGACTTAAATTCTTCGTGAAACACCCGGGGCCTGCACTATTGCCCCCTTGTTGCTTTAATTGTAGCAACGGAGTATGAGTTGTCGTCGGGCTACTTGTACGTTCACTACTGAATTAATGTTCTAACGTAAGAGTCTAGCTACAATTATAAATTGTAGGCAGTATTAAAGTGTCGGTTCTATTTCTTTGATGTTGATGTGCCATTGATATTTGGTAGGTTGTTTTTTTTTCTTCAAAGTATCAAAATAGCAAAGCCTTGCCCTTACCAAAAAACAACAACAACAAACAAAAAACGAAACAAAAAACTAGACAGTGTGTGTAGACTAAATATTGTAGATCTAGAAAATAGAGTTCTGATATTTGATGCATAGGATTTCTAGTGGTAATCATTTCAATCTTTTATATCTTTAAAAGGCAGTCACCTCACCTGATTGTATTTGTTAGTCACATGTATCGGTGATTAATTTCAAGATAAATGCACCTTTCTCTTCGTTGATTTTATATTGTTCCCTATATTAACTTTTCACTGTCTGTACTATCCTAGGTTTTACCACTTCTTGTAGGAATTGTGTGTGGAGTTAACTTTTGCATTGGGCTGGAGTGGAGGAGACATCATGACTCAAAATAGCAGAGGAGTGCTGCACTTTCCAGCTATTAAATTGTTCATCAAGCAGCTTGGGTTAGATGCTGTGACATCAACTCTAGCTCCCAAGGGTAACTGTTTTTGTTATTGGTGTTACATGTACTTTTAGGATTGTACAAGCAATTGCTGCTATTTGATTTAGCTTTCTAGACACATCTATTGAATGGTTAATTCCTGTGCAAAAAGGAGAGACATATGTCTGGTGGAATAGTTTCAAAAGTATCACACCAGTCTAAATGCACTTTATGTTGTAATGTGTACATGTGTGCTATATTGTCCAGAAATAACTTTCTTCAAGAAAGACTAATTGTATATCAGTTGGTATTGGACATCTTAAAAGATTTGACTTGTTCATGTACCTATTGGCATAATTTTGTAGTAGGCTCAAAGTCATTTGCTTTTATGTAATACCACCAATGTTTAAAGGGGAAGGCTAGTAACTGATCAGTGGGAATCAGTGGAAATGCTGGGAGATGATTGTTCCAATCCTTATGGGATTCATTCAAGAGTTCATTGTACATCTATTGTTGTGTGAAAATGATTTGCTTCAGAATGGTCTCATATTCAAGTAATGTGCAGTTTAATGCTTCCAGGTTAGCGTCCCTGGTCAGTGACGGAGCATTAATCTGCACATTACTTGAATATGAGACCGTTCTGAAGCAAATCATTTTCACACAACAATAGATATACAATGAACTCTTGAATGAATCCCATAAGGATTGGAACAATCATCTCCCAGCATTTCCACTGATTCCCACTGATCAGTTACTAGCCTTCCCCTTTAAACTTCAGGGAAAACAAAAGGAAATTGTTTTTAAAAGGGGGAATATTTCCTAAAGTCTGCAGTTTACAGTGTAAAGTTTGTTGAAGTAATTAGTAAGCTCATGGACCAGAATATGAACAGTATAGGGAATGACATCATGTGATTCAAAGCATACATTATTTCCTGCTTCCTAAAGATTTGAAGTATGCAGTGTATTTGTTGAACAGCTCCTCAAATCAGTTTGTTCTTGCTTACATTACCTCTCAGGTCTGGTCTGGCTTCAAGGGGTTCTGGTCAGCGTGGATGAAAGCAAAGATGAGGCCATCCTCGATGACTGCACCTCGACAACAAGGGTTGATTACAGCACCACCAAAAAGCTGCGCAGCGAAGGCAGTGACATCTTCAGAAGTGAGGTCATGGTTTAAATAGAGATGTTGTGATAATCCTACTACCTCGATCATTCAAATCTTGGTTGGTAGTCAGGGAGTTGTCATTTTGTTAGCCCTTATACAGTTATTTCTTCAGGGGTGAGGTGATGGTCAGAGATGTGGTGGTGTCACTGCTACTTTGGTGTCTTGGTACCCATTTTCAGTGTTTGCTAATCCCACGTCGTATCCAATTTCATGCTAATCATAACTAGGAATCAGATTTGAAGGAAACTTGGGAGGGGTTGCTTGAGATGGCTGCATCTATCATCATTTTCACTTTTATGTGTCTAATAGTTTTATTATTATTATTATCTTTTTTTAAAGGATAACTGCATTTGAAGGAAGAAGATATACTTTAGTAATGTAACATCAAAGTACTGTTTACAAATCCTTTCAACACTAATCCCTTAATTTTGACCACAGGTGATTACATTTCTTTTGATATCATTGATAATTTGATAATCATAGCAGATGTTATCTCGGCAATAAAAGTGGCACTGACAAATTTCAAAACAAGGGAACTCATTGTCATGGTGTGTTTTTTCCTCCCTACAGCTGGATCCCATGTGATGGTGATTGGCAGGGTTGTGTCCTTGCCTCCAAACTCGCTCATCAAGGCAGTCAAGATTTCTCCCATCGGCAACGACGGCCTGGACGAGTCGGCCTGGCCCATGGAGGTCGTCCATCAGCAGCAACATCTTCGCCAGAGGAGCCTGCAGCAGCTTGAGGAGGCGTTTCCAGACACGTTCAGCCAGGGGATGTGGGATGATACATGACGGAAATTCCGGTGTCACGACGAGGATAAGGATTAGGATTTAGGGAATGGCATATGAGAAAAGACAGGATGAGGGTCTCCTCTGAGATGAAGCGGATGTCAAAGGGAGTTACCAAGAGATGGAGATTGAGGGAGAGGTATTTGATGAAAAGTGGAGGGATGTCATCTGACATGGGATAGATGTGATAGAAATAAGTTCACTGGGAATAAAGACTGGGGTAGTGGCATCTTTGTGGACAAGGATGGGTTGTCCTTACTGTTGAAGAGAGCAGTCATTGAGAGTGACTTCGTACACTTTATATGGGTCAGTTAGTTAACTTCTGCTTTGAAAATTCCTAGTCTGAAGTTATGGTATGGAAATAGCATTGATCATTACCACATAAAAATATGTAGTTTTGAGTGGGTCAAATCTTCCTTTTAATCTTGACGATCGTGAATCGGGGGAGTGTATTAGGAATAGGTCATTGACTTGTTCCAGTCTGAGCGGAGTTTCTGTGTGATTTATCATAAACACAAATAAGAATGATAATGAGTAGCATGTGGTATGGGAGAGCAAAACAGTTCCATACATTATTGGTGTTGTGATTAAATTTGGGAGACAGAGTATGTGATTTGACAATAAGGAACGAAATGTGCAGTGTTCTGTTCTGGATGGTCTGGTTTTGTTAAGTTCAACTATACTTCAGTCTTTGCTCATGAAATACAACTGTCAGTCTTGCCACATGCTCCTAGAGTGGCAGAGAACATGAGTATATCTTCCAAATAGGTGACCAATTGGATCATGTTGAGCTCCACAAGGTCCTTGACTGTTAACTAGTCTGTAGGGCATCTGTAAGATTTCACCGAGTCCCAGTTGTACTCTTAAAAGTTGTTCACTTTATTGCATTGTCATCCACAGCGATTAAACCCTTGTGCCATGCATCGTAGGTGCCGGTTTTGAACCAGTCAGCATATAACGCACATATTACTTTATGCGACACTGCCCCAGTCCTTATAGATTGGCAGATATCATCAAAAATATTAAGGGAAATAATTGCTAATCTCCAAAATAAAAGAAAAAGAGGACTTCCATCAATACTCAGACTTTCGGGGGAGTGTTGAGTTTTCTGCAGGGAGAGAACTCATCCCCTTCTGTTAAACCAGCAATTTCCAAAATAGTTGAATGCCAAAACTACTTAAAAAATGGGGACTGATAGGGTCTTTTGCGGACCTTGCACCTTCCCCTACTCAAAGAAATGTCCTCCGTGACATTTCATCAGAACTCAGTTTAATTTTCATTTATGCTTCATCCATCCATGCCACTGGAACAGAATCTGACAAGCGGATGTGTATCGATATACTGCAGGTTAATAATGTGTAATTAGTATTACAGTGTGACCTCATGGGCAAGCAATAACCTGGTTGTTATGGCACAGTATGTTACACTGCCCATACCATCCTACCGTGCATGTGCTGAACTTGACATTGAATTTCTTCTTAAGTTCAAGAAAATTCAATCCTCTTCATATTTTAAAGAATATCCACTAATAAGCAATCACAGTGTGTGAAATCCCTACAATTATGAGGAGAGACCTTCATGACTTCGTCTTTCCTTCGTTTTGTGAGAACCCTTTTAAATGACTGCACATATCACTAAAAAGTAGTTATCTTGTTTTTGACTCTTCTCCATTACCTTGACAAGAAAAGTCTTTGGACTCAAAATTCGTATTTGGCAGGGCTAGGCATCAGTTACATTGCTTTACATATCGC
The DNA here is from genome assembly GCF_040938485.1 of Diadema antillarum. Classification (NCBI taxonomy): domain Eukaryota; kingdom Metazoa; phylum Echinodermata; class Echinoidea; order Diadematoida; family Diadematidae; genus Diadema; species Diadema antillarum. Next base: position 1,654,737 of record NW_027270992.1, on the reverse strand, counting down.
CTATACCTAATATCAAACTGAACCTACGTTTGTGAGCTTGCACATTTGTTGATTCTATCCATGGAGCTACATATCCAAGGACATACATAGTTTCTGTCCACGCATGGTGCTTCAACTGTTGTATCTAGCTCCATGTTTCACTAATATGCCATTGTTGGCATCGGTGCCCAAGTGTGCTGAGGCGGAGAGGCACCCTCGGGAATCCTAGGTCACATGGTTTGGTTAGGCACAGGAGAGGGTGTGTCTGAGATTGCTGGCTGTAGTTGTGAGGGAGACCCTGGTGAGCAGCCGGGTAGCAGTATTCTGGCCAGGGTGGATCCTGTTGGGAAGGGTGCAGAAGGCCTAGGTATCAACAGCCGTGATGGTTGTGGCACTCCCTCTCGTTGATGGGATGACATGGTGCTGAGCTGAGGTCAGTCATATGAAGCACCACACATGTATGTGCATTGCACCAGGTGTGGTGTATGGGGACTGCTGCACAGAGCTCAGAGGCAGGTAGAGAGCCACAAAGACTGCATTCATTCTTCCCTCAGTGGAACCCTGAGCCTGCCTGCCCAGTTTGTGGCAGACAAGAGCCTGTGGAACCCTTCTAGTCCTTGTAGAAGTCTGTCAAACACACTTTGTAGGGCATTTCTGTCAGATTCTGCATCATCTGTCATGATAACTTTTTGACCTTAATTGTCCTCTGCTAAAAAGAAGGCATCATGTGGAAAGGCCTTTCAAAAGCTTTGAACCTCTCTGGAGTACTTCTTGTGCTTCAGACGTTGTAATTAAAACACCCAGTGGTAGTGCTCCAGCTGCACTATATGTCATTATGAGGAAAACTCTACATCTGTGGTGATCCAATCCACCAGACAAATTTACAAACACCAGTTCACTACTTTGCTTTATCAAAGCATGTATGTGTTTCATAAAGTCTGTACAAAGTGCAATTCATATGTTTTCCTTAATGCGTACCACCCTGGCTGTCACATCCTCCCAAGTGTTGTAGCTGGAGACTTTTTGTTCAAGGTCTTTAAGCATTGCCTTGCCATCTGGATGTCCATAATTTTCTTTGAAGATCTTGTGGTACAGCCTGGGTTTAGGAGAAAGAAATAAAGTATATAAAAAAAAAACGTCTGCAAGCAAATAATATTTAACATAATAATCATAAAACAAAAGTGTGGTGCTAACTATGCAATACTAAACTGGTGTTAAATCTCTGTTGGTATTACTGTAATGCTCATTGCATGGTGTCACTTCAGAATGTATATCTTTTTTGAGGATGGTTGGGGGGGGGGATTGATTAGTTCCTGAATCTGTTTGATTAAGTCTATCTTATTCTTGAAATATATTTTCATGTTTGCCCATACTAGGTGTATATATGTGTTCCCCCCTTTTTTTTTCATTTACATATTTAAATTGCATACCACCTGTGAGTGGACGAGATAATTGTAGACGTCTGGATACTCAACTGCGGGCCAGCGGGAGGCATCATTCTGCCAGGAATCAGCTGGGTGCTTATACGGGCAATTCGATGAATGTAGTCCAATTACGGCTAATTTTTGGTTGTACCTCCTCAGTGAATCACCTTGGAGGCCATCCAAGTATTCATATGACATCTTTCTTCTTTGAAAACATGTTGAAAAGGATGTAAAATGCACAGAAAAGGTAATAACAATTCGGAGTTTACAGTGTGCAACAGCACGCAATATGGCAAGTTGGCTTTTGTTTGTACCTTCGCGATCGGTTGCTAAGTGGAAGTTGTGTTCACCGAGTGAAAATCCCCGGATGTCCGGCCTTGGATGTCCGACCCCGAAAATTTATCATAATCTTAGTATATGTGAAGTATATAGCTAGGTTGTATGCATAACCAGCACATGGTTTGGGGGCGCGCATACTCGTGTCGTCGCGCGTAGTTGACTGAGTGCATCTGCATTGCCGTTGCTCTCCCCTGGTTTGTAGACGAGCTTGTAGTCGTGAGCGCCCATCTTTGAATACAGGAGGATGCCATCGTCTGTATTGCTCACGTAGCATCAAATAGCCCCAGCAAGGGTTTGTGATCTGTCGCAATCACAGGTACTGATGAAATTTACGTACACCAAAGCGATTGCGAGACCCTCCCGGTCAATCTGTCCATAGTTCTTCTCTGCTTGTGTAAGCGAATGTGATGCATATGCGATCGGTCTCTCACTGCTGTCCGCCATTTTGTGAGCAAGGACCATACCCACTCCATATGGGCTTGCGTCACAGTTGAGAACGAGTGGTTTCCTTGCATCGTGGTGGACCAACACCTTGTCTGACGTTAGCAGCATTTTCGATGATCCGAATGCACGCTGCTGCTCGGCTCCCCAGACTCGTATGGTATTCTTTTGCAGCAATACATGCAGGGGTGCCAAGATGGTTGACAAATTTGGCATGAATTTCCCGTAGTAGTTGAGAATGCCAAGGTAAGATTTCAACTCAGACATATTCATAGGTGTAGGCGCCTCTTTTACCGCTGTCACCTTCTCTTCTGTCAGATGGATTCCGGTCTGTGAGATGCAATAGCCCACGCACATCACTTCCGGTGCGAAAAACACACATGTCTGTTCTTTAACTTCAGCATCTTACAAACACAACTCACACTTTTAAATTTCCTTTTATACTCCTCTCCTTAATCTCACAGAAGCACAAAAGTAAGTATGAAAACATATACATCAGTATATTTAGGAATGGCTTGCACGACAACTAGAGCAGGCCATTAATTGTCAGTATGTATGCATATAACGACACAATGCATTTGTGTTCGCTTTCAACATGTAATATGACACAACTGTGTATTGGTGATGATAAACCCCTAATAAACCCAGGATAAAAACCAGAGATAAAACGTCTCAATGAGCAAAAAACTCTGGAAAACCTTGTGGCTCATTAAGAAGCATACATTAATACCGAATTATTACAAATAAATTAAACTGGTCGTGGTGAAGATGCAAGCTAGAATGATTTTCTACACACGCTAATGCCAGTATATGCCCAACAGTAAAAACTTTACTCAGCTAACAAGCCATCCGTGGCATTCCGGACTATTCAAACGTCCGATTTTCTGGCTCCGACTGAATGCATAAGCATGAATTACATTAACAAACAAACAACATTTGCCTGCTATACAAATGTAACGCAGGCAAAGAATATTCTTGTGTTTCAAGCACAGGCCATCTTCGTTGAGGTGACTGAAAACTTTGTCAAGGTTGTTGATATGGCAAGAATCTATGAAAATGCTGTTTTTTCTTTGTGGCATCTTTATCCTTTTTCTTCTGAGCCCTTGATTCTGCCCGAAGAAGACGTTTTTCGTCGTCAGAGTTGTCAGGCAAACTATTTTTCTCGTATTCGTCGACTGTTGCCCATCTTCCTTCGGAGCTGTTTGCGATTTTAATCAGCTTTTGTCTATGGTCCAAAATATGAATACCTTCACTTATTCTCTCCTGTGCTTCCCTCTTGCCTGGGATCCGTCCTCGTTTAGCAAAGCGTCCGCTTCTCTAAGCTTTCTTGTCACTTTAGCATTAACTTTATATTGCTCTTCATTGCCAAGTTAGCGAAATTTATACTCGTCCTTATCTATCTCTTTAATTTTTGCGATTTGGACATCACGGAGTTCACATTGATTATCGCTGATTTTTTGCTGGAAAGCTCCGAGCTTGTCTGTAATCAGCGAATCTAGATAGTTTAGCAAATCCGCTTGACTTTCACAGATTTTTGCTGTCACGAAATCAGCTACGTCGGCCAGCTCCACAACTGGTCGTGGTGAAGATGTAAGCTAGAATGATTTACTACACACGTTAACGCCACTATATGCCCAAACCGGCCAATTTTTGCGAGGAGTTCAACACTGTACACTCCGTATGGGCCGTGTCGTTTCTTACTGCTTTCAGTACTAGACAAAGTTGATGATGATGTCGATGATGTATTGTATGCCCACCTTCCAGGACTTCATCGATCTTATCATTCGATGAAGTCCTCAAATCCAGCTTAGTGAATGATGTACCTCCAGATAGAGATGTGAACAGCTCCTCCACTCTCAGCAAGGGGTAGATATCAGTCTTGGAGACTCAATTGACTGTCGTTTTATAGTCTCCGCATATTCGCAATGCATCAGACTATTTCAAAACAGGCACAATCAAGGCTGCCCATCTCGAAAATCTCGCTGGTTGGATCACTCCCTCCTCTTGCAGATGGCCCAGCTCATCTTTGACCTGCTCTTTCAATGAAAATGAAACAGGCCGCGCTTTACCAAACTTGGACTGAGCATCCTCGTGAATGGCAATCTGCACTGTTTGACCCTTCAGCTTGCCTATCTTGGAAAAGGTCGCTGTACTTTGCGAGCACGCTGCCGACTGAGGTGGTCTGCTCTACCACTGCAATGGTATTCCAGTCGAGCTTTAGCCGTGCTGGTCAGTTCCTCCCCTCTGAATTAGGCCCGTCAACTATGACAGCTAGTAAGGGAAGATTCAGGTCCTGGGCATTATGTCTCACATTCACTTGACATGCACCCACTACAGGTATTTTGTCCCAGTATATGTTCTCAAAACCACATCAGACTGGGACAGCTGAGGTTGATGCTTCCACGCGCGATATGTTGACTCACTGACTATTGATAGCGTTGCTCCGGTATTGATCTCCATGACGGTTGTATTTTGGGAAATCCCCAACTCCAGCAACATGGGAGCCTCCTTTTTCGGTGATGCCTTGTGCATGTAGTACTCCTCAGCGTTATCCTTGCGAGGTGTCGACTGTTCTGTGCTAGTCTCTGCTACGAACTTTGTTTGGACCTCCTTCCTCTGCACGGAATTAGTCTTGCTCTGACAGACTTTCGCGAAGTGGTATCGATTGCTTTGCACTTGCCTTTGTTGTGCCCCTGACCACAGCGATAGCACAAGTTGCAATGCTGAGCTCTGGGTTTGCCCTTCTTGTGTCCTGACTGCTGCTACAACACTTTGTTTGTTGCACCATTTCCGCATGGAGCCTGTGTTGATTGCAGATCAGACACATTTCTTTCAGCCATCTCCACACTTGTTGCAATGTTAGTGGCCGTGGTGAGATCAAGCTTCTTCTCAGCTAGAAGAATACTACACTACACTACTACACTACATGGTGTCTCTTTACTGCCCAGAGAGTTTCACTAAGAGCTGTCACTGTGGCTGCTGTGAGGTCAAGAAGACAGAAGACAAGGGAATCAAAAGGGATCTCGTAAGGAATCTCGTCAAAAGAGTTCATGCACGAAACCTTGTACATTGAAACTCCTTAGAACGAGACATGGCTGACTACAGTACAATAAAACGATGATTCCCGAAGAAACCTTTGTCTTTTGTCTTCTTGACCTCACGGCAGCCAAAATTGCATAATCATTGTTAAGCCACAAAAATGTCAATTAATGCCTTATAGTCATATATCTGATAGATTTTTGCAACAAAATCTTCTCGATATTAGAATCAATGAACTTCAAATTCTTGATGGCCACTTTGTAATTTTGATTGAGTCTTGTGAGGCCCATGACCTCTTCTTCAAATCCTCAGCATTGTTCGTTTGTTATGCAGCCATCACCCTCTGCAGAGCCATCAGCATCACTTAGCTCTTGGTTTCCGAGAGATTTGTCAGGCTGTGAAGTCAGGAACGTCCACTGGTGCAGTCTCTGGCCGTCCTTCCTCAATCTTCAGTTCTGAGTAGCATTTAAACTCATTTTATCCTTGTCCTGAGTAATGGTTATCGTCTTCAATTTTCTTGAAAAATGCTCTCAGTTGTTTCATTTTATGGAGGATTTAATTTACAGCGCAATCAATTTCATGTTCTTTCATTCTTTGACTGATCTTCCTTTTAGCATAACGAGGACAGGTAGTTTGTCGACGAAGTTTGCCTAATCCGCCTGGATTACTAGTCTTTTCCCTGTGTAACACCTATAAGGTCATGTCCTCCGCAATGTAAACGAGGTGTTGCAGAATGTAACCCTCCATGAGTGTGCTTGAATTATTCCTGTCCGTCAGCTCTCCATGGAGTGCATCAAATGTACACCACATGCCATCACTTTCCTACAGTCTACAGCTGAAGTGTTGACCCTTATATGCCGTTAGTCCTTGTAATTTGTATCGTGCATCGTTCACTGTTAGGACAAGTTGGTACATGAGCGGCATATCTTGCTGCGCCTCAACGTGGTATACGATGGGGGACATTACGAGGACAGGTGGTTTGCCATTGAAGTGCTTGAACTTCCGCCTGGATACCACTCTTTTTCCTGTGCAACGCACATTCTTTTCCAACGTGGACCTGCATGAGGTTTCTTTTGCTGCCATCCATACGTTTATGGCATCTTGCACAGAGCCGATGTGACTACCCTGTGGAATTCCCAAGGTTATACTGTCACTTGACATTGTGTGGTTTCCTGCATTGATACAGTCAGGCATCGTGCATTTCCAATCCTGTTCAGTCGCTTGAAAACAAGACAGCCATCTCAGGAACCAGTGATGTTCGGTGCCATAAGCTCTCCATGTCTGATGAGAGTGCAGCTGTATTTCTTGTTTACAGATCTTGTTAAGCCACAGAATTTTGGCCATTGTCCAATCTCCACTTGAGGCCAGAGCCAGAATGTTGCTGATTTGCTTGATTTCCATCAGATGATTTCTGGTGAGGATGTCACGTAGAAGAGGATATCTGTCTCTCATAATGGTGAAGATGTATAGGAGATTGTCAATAGTACAGGTATTGCTCAGGCTGATTTTTTTGCCATGGTAATATGCTGTTCCTCCCCATCGAGGAAAATTTGTCCCTATCGGAAGGCCAAACGGTACCCTTACCCATTCGTGCAGACCCCAGGGCATGACGAATGCTGTAAGGGGCCGGCTCTCTTCAGACATGAATCCCTGGTGGTACGCTTTGCCCTGATCAAGGGTGCTGAACCAAACATTACCCGCCAACCCATCCAAGACATCTTGCATACGGGGAATGGGCTGGCGGTCAGGGATAGTTTTGCTATTCAGCCCCCTATAATCTATGCAAAGGCGCAGCCCACCATCCTTCTTCCGGACACATACCACCGGGGACGCGTATGGAGACTCGGATTTCACAATCCATCCCCTTTCAATGAGGTCCTGTAAGTACGTCCTCACCTCCTGATACAGTGGCCGGGGGATTGACTGGTAGGTTCTCTGCACGGGGATGTTGTCAGTTAACCGGATCTTCATCTGCAGATCAGGAATGCACCCCATATCGTCGTCTCCAGTAGAGAAAACACCAGCTTCTTGCTGTAATAGTTCCTCAGCGTCACGTCTTTGATCTTTGGTGAGTTGACTAAAGTCAAAACCAGTGCCTTGGTGATCTTCCCTACCAGTTAAGACAGAAGATACAGTTGCCTTTGGTACTGTTGGGTTCATGTTGGGTAAGGGTGAATCTGTGGGGAGGATACTCCTGACCTGTTGTAACTGCCCCAGTGGGGTGCAGCGGGGAAGGATGATGTCCCTGGGAGTCTGGTTGTGGATGGGTATTTGCAGGCGGCAAGAGTTTCCTGGTCGCAACTGAACTAAGCCCGGTTCAATTTCCAGTCCTGTCGTGTCCACAGAATGCCTATCTGGTTCAAAGAGAACAGTCATCCTTTCTCTGATTGGTCCAGGTCGCACACGTACTGCTAGTAGGGTTGTCTTCCCTGCAGGAATTACCTCAGACTGTCCTTCTAGACAACTTTGTAAGTCTTCTGGTTGATCCTGGCTTTTCTTTGTGTTCTGGTATATTCACAGTTTTTTTGCGTCTGGTGGCAGTTTGCTTTGTCTTTAGCATTTTGTCTATATTCACCTTGAACAATGCTGATGACGGTTTAAACGTCGTCGTCCCGCTTCTCTCTACGCCAAGCTCATCATCTGTGCTAGACAGCTCTGTAGGTCCGATAGGTAATTTTGGTTTCTCCTTGTCTTTTTGTTTCTTCATTGAGGTATTGCTACTGGTGGCAGTTTGCTGTGTCCTTGGCATTTTGTTTGTGTTCACCTGGAACAATGTTGATGACGGTTTAAACGTCTTCACGCTTCTCTTTACGCCAAACTCAACGTCTGTGGTGTTTGGCTTATATTCATTCCTGCAATCGTCTGTCGTTTTGGGGTTCTCTTGTGATTGTGTGCAATGTGGTGTAATCGTGGCTGATCTCTTTCTGGCCCAAATTTCCTCTGGGTTGGAGTCGTCTTCTTGCCTTCCTTTCCTTGTCCTTTTTGGTCTTGGCATTTTCTCTGGGGGAGAAAAGTACCTTGATCTGTTTTTCACTTGTGTTTTGCTGCCCTTCTTTACTGGTTTTGTCAAGTTCGTCTCACGGATGCGACCGACGATATTAACGTAAGACTCTCTTATAAATTCGACTGGTCTGAGGCGTCGACCCCGTATGCCTCGAAGGTATGATTGCTTGCATACTCCGAACCAGTTTTCAACATTGGCATTCGTTTCCCTGTTGGTAACGAGTTCCTCTGAAATTGTTTTGTCATTACTGTATCGTTGCACATTCCCTAGAAAAACCCCACTCCACAGCGGGAAAACGTGCAAAAAGTGACGAAGTAAAAGGTCTGTGACACCCTGTGTGTAGTACTCATTGCGTTCTCCGACTTGCATGCCTCTGTTAGTGGTTATTTCGTCAGCTGTTCTCTTTACACTCGTAAACTCGGCATGCCAAGGAGAAGACTCTCGGCAGGATGTTTAGGTTTGGCTTAGCCTGGTCGTAAGTTAGATGGGGCTAGATGTACTCGAGGGATGATGAAGGTCGATGACTCACTGCATGAGGTGAAGAGTAGTGGTAGGGGTCATTGATCGACTGGTCTGAGGGGAAGAGATATATCTGGTCATAGTAGAATGGGAGGGAGTAGTGATAACTTTGTGTATAATACACATTACAGTATAATCTGGCCCTGGGGGTGGCCTTAGGCCAGCTTTCTTGTATTTGCAACAGTCCTGATTCCCAAGACTGCAAGTACATTGTGTCCCAGCTTCCCTCTTACGGCAAGACCCTCTGGGCAGTGCAGCCAAGGTTAATTGGACATTCTCCTGGACACCTGTCGAGTATGCCCTCCGGCACTACCTGCTGTCCAGCCTCTTGATATCTCTATTCGAGCCATAATGAATCTAAGAATCATATATCTGTACCGCCTTCTACCACTCTTAGGATACCACTATGCCAAAACCATCTCGTATGCTCTGTCCTTCCTTCTGCAGTAGGGTTTCACTTGTCTTCCCCTGTCTCAGACTTTGATGTTCGTCATGTTCAATTTAAAAATGAGTACTCCATACCTGAAACCAGCAGTCTGAATACACATACAACTTGACCTAACCGTCACTCTCTGAGTAAAAACATTCTCAGTGTTTACCTTGGTGCTTGCCCATGGACTTTGATGAAATTGATATTAAAACAGCACAGCTAACAGCTGAACTCATGCAGATTCGATATGATCTGCTTCAACATACTCTAATGCAATAAATGCATCGTATACTAATCCCAACATTAATGTTTAACAGATTGATAAATATCGATCAAACGCTCAATGATGATATTTACAGTGTGAATTGAATGTTAGGTGGAGATGATTGTAACAGCATTTTGGTGAATTCTCCAGTAGAAGAATAAACTTCTGCATGGGTCTACTGAATTCTGACAGCTTCCCATCCAGACAACCCTTTTTGACTTTCTTTGTTCTGTCTGTCATTGTCCTCCCACCAGAGGAAGTTAAGGAAATCATAATCATTTTCATCAACTCCGAACTGGAAGAACATTTTCTCTACATCACATAATGCCACTTTGTGTTTTCAGAACCTACACAGAACTCCTGTCAGTGCGTCAGCCATATCTGAACCCTTCAACAAGTGATCATTCAAGCACGTGCCTCCAAATCTGGCTGAACAATCAAAGGCTATTCCGAGTTTCTGTGTCTTCTAGTGGTACACACCATGGTGGGGAATGTGGTTTGTGGACCCAAGAGGTGCCTCATTCTCAACTTGTTCTGCAAAGCCTGTATCAATGATATCTGTCATAAAGGCTAGATAATGTTCCTTGTTATGTACACTTGTATGGTACATATAGCTGCCATACCTGTACCTTAGCCCTGTTTCATAAAGCTGTTCGTAAAGTTACGAACAACTTATGAGCAACTGGTGATCAATTCTGATGTGCTATACTTATCAGAATTTCCATAATGTAGCACAAGAACCAATCACCAGTCGCTCGTAAGTCGTTCGTAACTTTACGAACAGCTTTATGAAACACCCCCCCCCCCCCCCCCCCCCTGCTTGTACTTCTTGCCTCTCCCTATCTTTCTGTGAAGATGCTGGAACTGAGTGGATGCAGGCTTTTGTCGAGCGGGGATCTGACATATTTGTGACATGTATCGGATAGCTGTTTCATTTCCTTGCGGAGCTTGATGCTTCCACCTTTTTTCTCGAAGTAACTATCCACAGGTTGGGGTCAAATCGCGAGGAGAATTTCTCTCGCTTCCGCTGTGTAGTGAAAACGTGATCCCCTGGGTTGAATGTCCGTGGTTGCGAATGCTTCCTGCTGTCATGGTACGCTTTCATGTTCACTTTGTACTGGTACCATTGGTCATGTTGTCGTTGACGTTGACAGCAATTTTGTGAGAAGCTCAGGGTTGTAGAGAAGCTTTGCTGTTGTAGCCAGTGTCTTCGGATGGGACGTTGGATCAGTAGACAAGAAGAAAAGCTAGCATAGGTTGATGCAAATTGAGGTTGGTATTCCTGTTCTGATGGTTTTCATAAGAGTGACATTGAATCGTTCTACTTCTGCATTTGCTTGGGAGTGATAGGTTGTGATGCAACAGTGTTCGAACTTGATCGATTTCAGGTAATCCGCGAACTCCTGCAAAAAGAACTGTGGTCCATTGTTTGTCACAATTTTGTCTGCTAATCCATTGTGCTCGATATTGTGTCTGTGCAAGTGTAGTATTGTGTATACACTATATGGTGTAGCTGAACAACACTGCCCTACTTTGGCAAAAGGAAGCAAGTGACAAAAGTGACATTTCTCGTAAAAGAGCAAAATGTGTCTCTCATTTACACTGACGTCAGTGGACTATCATGATGTCTTATCTAACATATCTCTTAGTAGGATGAGTGTTTCTGTATGAAATTATGTGAATTTTGACAACATCAATACCTCAAATTCAGATGGTACAGTACACTCCCATCATAACGAACACGGTTATAACAAAATTCTGGTTACAATGAAGTAAAATATAGGGCCGCAACATTGTCAACTCTATGTATTTTTATTATGCCTCCGCCACGAAGTGGTGCCGGATGCATTATGTTTTCGGGTTGTCCGTCCGTCCGTCCTTCCGTCCGTCCTTCCGTCCGTCCGTAATGCATTTTGTGGACAGGGTAACTATCAAAACCTTTTGAGGTATCCTAATCAAACTTGGCATGTATGTGTATTAGGGGGTGAAGTTGTGCCTATCAACTTTTGGGTGCACATGCTCAAGGTCAAAGGTCAAAAGGTCAAGGTCAAATGCTTAAAATTTCACTATTTCCCCCATATCTATGCAATGCCTGAAGATATTTTCTTTAAACTTAGTGTATACATGTATTACCCAATTAAGATTCTCTGGTAAAAGTTTGGGGTCATGAGGTCAAAAGGTCAAAAGGTCAAGTAAAATGTTAAAATTTCACTTTTTTCTCTGTATCTTGGAAATTGTTCAAGGTATCTTTATGGAACAAAGTATATATACATGTACTGACTGGCAGTGGTTATCTAGGGAATTTGGGGTTCGTGGGGTCAAAGGTCAGGGGTCAAAGGTCAAGGGCAATACCGGTACTTCAAAATTTTACTATTTTCCTTATATTTATGCAATGCCAGCAGGATTATTTTTGTTAAACTTGATGCATGCATGTATAACCCACTAGATATTCTCTGGGATTTTTTTTTCTTTTGCCAAGAAGGTCAAAGGTCAAAAGGTCAAAGATCAAGTGAAAGTGCTGAACTTACTTCTTTCTCCATATCTCGGAAGTGGCTCAAGTTATCTCTAAACTTAGTACATATTTATGTATGTTCTGCCTGACAGTGATTCTCTTATGAATCAAAGGCCAGATGAAAATGATAACAATTTACTGTTCAATACAGAAATTGCACTTTTACTCCATACCTTGAAAATTACTCAAGTGTGTAAACTAATATGAAAGGGTCAAAGTCGAAGTTAAAGTTCTTAAATCCCCAAATACATGCTCTCCTATTTATCCAATTAAACATAGGTCAAGGAAGGTGAACATTCGATACATTTGTGACAAACATGTCATTTTAATATTTTGCCAATTTTGTGAAAATGTAATCACACATTGTCCCCATGTACTATAGACCTATTAGGAGAATTATGCATTATGGCGGAGGCATACCAGTCGCCATAGCGACATTTCTAGTTGTTTATTCATTCGGTTATAACGAAATTTCGATATAGCGAAAGAAAATTGCCGGTCCCGAGGACTTCGTTATAACGGGAGTCCACTGTATGTCACTTGCTTCCTTTTGCCAAAGTAGGGCAGAACAGGTCTCATTCAATTCATAGTCTCCCTTCTCATACACTACATCCTTCTCACAGCTTCCCTCCCATAGCCAAGCTTAATTATCACCTCCCTGGTTTCTTTCTTGTGGTCAAGATCAGGTAATCTTCCGACATGCTGATAAGCCACTGGAAAGTCACCAGAAAGTGTTTTGTAAACACATACAGTGTAATGTACTGTGGAAGTGTGATGTAGTATAGTGGGGAACATTGAATAAAGAAAGAGACTTGCATTTTGACTCCAAGAAGAAGCAGTCATGCCTCTATTATTCTCTCACTTGGTCTATTAAAAAAGCATCTAATACTACCCCAATAGACATAAAGGCCCAAATTCATGAAGGTGGTACAATTGAAACCATGGTTTAAACCATGTGCAATTTGTATGGAGCGCCAAGTGTCGCATGGCCTATTTCGTTACGAAATCAGTCATTTTGTTGACAAAATATTTAACTAAATGTTGTTATTTCGTTACTAGATGGTAATTTCATCAACGAAATGACTGATTTCATAACGAAATAGGCCATGCGACACTTGACGCTCCATACAAATTGCCCATGGTTTCAATTGTACCACCTTCGTGAATTCGGGCCAAAAAGTAATTCTGATCTACTCTTGAAGGGAAGGGGCATTTGAAGGTGACTATTCTCGCACTGAGATACATGTATTTTGGTCTTGAATGCTTGACAAACTTAATGTTTTCCTGTGAGTAGACTTTATCCCGGTGATGCTTCTCGGTGAAGTTTGCCTCTAGTACCTGGAGAACATCCTTTGGCGTAACACTCAACATCTCTCGTGTAACAACTCTACCACAGTGACTTGAGAAAGTAGTAGTACATTGTACCTCCTTCTTCTGTTATACATGTACCAATAATGCTCCATCCCAGGTCAGTCTGAATAGCATAAGGTTTAGTGTAAATCACCGGTAACAACCTTTCTAGGAGCCAACGCTTTACGGCAATTATACCCAATCGGCAGTCCAACCTCGGAGACTTGAAGGGCAGGCATGTCCTGAGCGACCTCTTGAAGATGTGGCCACTTGTCAGCTGTGTCTTTCATAGGGATATGCTGGTGGTCTGCAGTAATCAACTCTCGTGTATAACATTTTGTTGTCTTGACTTGGGTATGGGAGGTCATCCCTCTTAACCCTATAGGCCGGTTCCGCGCGATGTATCACTTTCCAGAATTCTTAGATCCGCCCTCGGTGATTGTTCTGACGCCAACCACACTGGAAAATCATGGACGTATCAGTGGTCTTCCCAAAATTCAACTTCTGGGACGTGGTTACTGCTTGATCTGGTGCATTTCTCGATGGTTTTGGGTCTGATCTTCACTGCCACCAGTGTTGGGTTGCCACTCACGCAAGGTGGAGATACGTGTATTACGCTTGCTGTAGACCTCACATGTGTGCCTCTTCTTGCAGTCCTTTGAGAAGTGGCCCTTCCATAGGCAACCAAAGCAGAGGCGGGAGTCTTGAATGAATTATTTAACTGTTTGCCTTCATCTAGTGTTTTGGCCATGAATTGTGAGCACTTTTCCAACTGGTGGTCTGTAGCGGCGCACAAGCTGCAGGATTATGGAACCTTCTTCTTGATTGGTCCTTTACTCCCTGACTGGGGTATAGAAGAAACTCTGCTTTGCTTGTCTTTTGTTTCTGTGGACGCCCAGATTTCGCTCTTTTCACAGCCTTTGGTTGCAAATACAGAGCTTTTGTCTCTTTTGACTTCCCTTCTGTCTTTGGCTCTCGATCCTTCCTGTGAAGTTCCTTCTTGACTCCTCAATGCGTTCAATGAGGAAATCGCATTGTTCGTAATGAGTGCTTCCTTTGACAAGAAGGCTGCAAACTCTGCGAAAGTTGGATGATTCTTGTATTCTTTGAGGGCCTCAGTCACAACAGGATTCCACCTTGAGATGAGCCATTCAGGCAGTTTGTTCATGAGCTTCTGATTTTCTAGGCAGTCATTTAGCACTTGAAGTCCTTCAACATGATATGCCATTACATCACAGCAACTGGTGAAGAAATCTGCAAATTTCTGCAGGGCTGGCACATCTTTGGAACTGATCTTTGGCCATTTGTTCAGGTGGTCTCTAAAGGCCTAGAGAACCTTGAATGGTGTCCATACCTCTTCACAGCATCTTCCATGCCTCATCATATGTGTCGTCGGTGATACCAAAGAAAAAGCTGGATAGTGCATCCTTATAGCAGGCCCAGACACATGCTGTTTCAAGTAGTTTGTACAACTTTTCTTCAGGTGGTAGCATCCCATGTTCTATTAGGGTGAATTTGACATAGTTGACTTCTCCCTCGGTCCTGATGACTCCCTGAAGAAATATGAGACACAGAAAATGGGATTTAAATAAGTGGGATTAGAAACAAATTGCAATCATCAAAATAATCCAATTGAATCAATACAAGCTGGTCATTTTATTGCTTACTTCATCATACTCAGCTGTTACACTTTTTTATACTTTGTGATATTTTGTCCTACACACAGAGAAATTACGGTTCTATTCAGGTTCTGTTTAGGGTTCATATCGTTGTAACACCAGCGGCTCCATTTAAGGTCGTGTTTTTCACCCCAAAAAGGGGTGCTTATTTGGCACCCTATATTTAACACCATATATGGTGCATACACACTGTATTTGCACCCCTTCATTGGGTTCTTTTTCTGCACCCCATGTGGTGAACAAAAACTAAGGTGCAAACTTGCACCCTTTTTGGTTCATATCGTTGTAAAAATAGCGACTCCATTTAGGGTTCTATTTTGCTAAAATGTTATATTTTAAGACCCTGACGTGGCATTTAAAAGAATTAATCATATTGGGTGTTATCAATGCAAAAATCTGATTGTAATTTTTTTGGGACATGCTGCAGTAAGTCGCCCCAAAAATTACAACTAGATTTTCGAATTGATAACACCCAATATGATCGACCTGTCTAAGTGCTACTTCGGGGTCTTAAAATATAACATCGTAGCTCTATTTTGCAGAAAACCCCATTCAATTTGGTTAAGCGGTCACAGAGAAATGTGGATTGTTGTAAAGCATGTCATGAGTCTGATTCTTCCAATTTTAGCAATTCAATGCTCTTGTGTGTGAATGATAGACAGAATTTGGACGGAAGAGATTCTCAACATCCTCTACAAAATTCCTCATTTTTCCTTGACCACTGAAGCAAATCGAATGGGGTTTTCTGTAAGATGTGGGCAATGAGTTACCACTGGTATAGTTTCATACCCTGAGTTTGTATTTAGATTGATTCACTATTGTTAAAGATATCATTGCGGAGGGCCCCGTTGTATTTTTTTGGGGGGACATACGGTATTTTGCAAACAAAAAAATTGCTAACCTTCATTTCATGGAGTGGCTTCAGGCTCACCTTCAGTTAAAATCAGGGAGGTAATCATTAAAATGGAAAGATGTGTCTAGAGCTGTGGTGCGTAGAAATTCTAAGTGGGGGGTCGAGGGATTCAGTCTGACCTATCTCAAATTTGATAAGGTTTAAAGGTACCTCCTGACATATGGGAGTCTTATTATTATGCCTCCGCCCTGAAGGATGCCGGAGGCATATATTTTCAGGTTGTTTGTCTGTCTCCAGGGCCGTAGGGATGTATCTAAGGAAAAAAATTGATGGACTTTCATCAAACCTGGTTCAGGGATACTACATGATGCTGATGATCGTATTGGATTTTTTACTAGATCTGCTAAAAGTCAGACGTTTGAAAATAACATTTTCGCTACTTCTCCAGTCAGGGAAATCGGTGTACTCGTGTATACTCGTTGGTACTCGTTGCTGCATTCAGTTGGGTACAGCAAGGTTTCATCCTCTGCTCTCACAGGAAAGCCGACTCCCAACTTCTTGTTCTCGTAGTCAAGGTATATCTGCTCCTCGGCTTCAGCAACCTGCAGCTTGGTCTTCATAGCTAACCTCAGCTTACGCTGCGTAAGTCGAAACTCCTAGAGCTCTTAGTTCTTGATGCGTTTCCATAGCAGCTGATTCAGCTGCCAAATAGCTGCCCTTCTGGCCATCACTCTCAGAAGAACTGGCATGGCTTCCAAACTGACTCAACGAGGAACCAGGATTGACATCCTGAGCATCTTCCATCTCCAGCTCTGGCACCTTGTATGGCTCACCAGTGTCTCAAGGTTGACCTGCATTACTCATCCTGAAGACCGTTATTGAACTTGATGTTGGCGACACACCATGACAACACCGATGATAAATAATCAATCAAACACAGGTCACTTTGGTCCAGTACATGAGACCAAGCTAACACCATGCATGCATCAGCATGGATCAGCAAGGTTCAATCTGTAAGTGAAATTTAACAAACAAAGTTCGACATACAATCAATATTGGAATATGTACCTGCTACAGTATGGGATCAAGTATAAAACACACTTGTGATTTACCATATGTATCTTGTTTGTGTGACTTATTCTGTGTCATGTCTAGCGCATGCACCTTCTCCAGTGAATATCATCGGAATTCACATATGGCGTATCACTGCTTAAGCTCTATGACTATGGCATTCCTAATCTATAACACACATGCTATTTTCCTTGTCTCCGACCTTGATAAATGTTCTGACAACAAGTCAAGGCCAACCTAGATTTTCTGACTTCAATCTTCATACATGTCTTAAATTCTCCTAAATGAACCATGTATACACTAATTTTCTTCATAAGGCACGTCATACCTGCCTGCATGTAACATTGTTCTTTCTGTCAACTTCACAGAAACCAATATGCCAAACTGAGCCTCAACTCGGCTCACATGTAGTAATTCCCATAAACAAAAAAGATGTGACTATATCCGGTCACCTAATTTACACATGCTGTACCTTGGTTCGAGGCTTTTCGTATTACCGTGCACTTTCATTGCGTTACTCGCTATGCTTAATTGTGTGTGTGATTACACTTCTACACATACGTTGTACCTCGATACAACTCTTTCGCATCAGTTTTTCACCACTAAGCATTTTATGAGCATAATTCACACATATCATCATCGATTATCACGTGAAATATTTTCAACGGAAGTACAGTACAATTATCTACTCACAACGTTGGGCTCATCAAAGGGATTGATTTATCATCCCAACCTCACGGTCGTCTGTCCACTCCAAACGAGGAACATCAGTAGTGTGAACGTTTACCTACGGCGTGCTTGCCATTGATGAAGTGCTCAATGGTGCATGTGTACATGCATACTAGTAATATGTGTATGTGGATGGTACTCATATGCATTCTCTCTATGATAGCGTCATTGAAATAATATTCTTGATCCCGGTGTGAGAAGAGAAAATATATTTAATCAAAATAGTTGTTATTGTATTAGAGTATTATTGATGACACTGATATTCTTTAACAATGTGTAGTTATATTTCAAATAAAAATTATACGATAATATCAAAAAATGATGTGGCATTTTAAGCAAACACTATACCGGTACAACACCCACACATCAGCTTTCGGGAAAGACTATTGAGAGGTTCCGAATTTAAACCTTATAGACTGGCTCCCTTTAGGGTTCTGATTTGCACCCCTACATCCATCCTGAACCCTAGAAGATGCAACTTGGTTCACTTTGCTCATAGGGTGAAAATAAGAACCCTATAAATTGAACCCTAATTTCTCTGTGTGTATTTCATTTTGAATTTGTTTCAATTTAGCAATGATATTTACTTTTGTGTTATGCTATTTTACTGACACTAAAGGGTAGTTAGGGATGGTATAACAATGTAGGTTGCAACATTTCAAGAGCTCACTTCTATCCATTCGCCAAACGCTTTCCAAAATTCGCCGTTTACCATGATCTGGTTGTGTTTGGTTTCCTTTATCACTTCTTCCACCTCTTCTGCCTTGGTGCAGTGTGTTGCCCAAACTGCTATATTAAATACAAATAGGAAAAAAATATGTGTAAAAATGTGTAAAGAACCATTAGAATTGTTTTTTTCCCATAGGTTTTTTACACAACATTTTTTTCTTTTGAATTTTTTTTTTCATAGAAAATGTTTGAAAACAAATTAAAAGAATAATGTTAGTATGCACATGTATAAAGTACAATAATGTCCTCTTGTGGCAAGAAGAATGTAATTTCTACCTTTATATTTGGATGATAGCTTTGGAGGTTCTCTCAAAATCAGGGAACTCTAGTGGGTTTCTACTAAAGACTGGTGAAACGGGCACGGGCAGTCTGCTTCTCTGTAGTGCATCCATCGATATTTAGGTGAATGAGTTGGTGTCAAAGCCTTGTGGTACAGGAGTGGACACCTTGTGCAGAGATACATGTAGGTTTACCTTGCTTGTACCTCTTTCTTTTTGGGTCTGGTGTGCTGCCTATGGGATTGTCGGCACAAAGTGCGTATCCAAGGAAATTACGGAAAGCTCAACTTGACAAAATTTTCTCTGCATGTGCATGGAGTACCAAACTGTTACAGTTTCATGCACTTGATAAATTTCTAACTTAGACTAGATTTTCTCCAAACTTTGTGCAAGAATGGAACATGACTGGATGATCAAATCATTGTGTTCTAAAAAATTATGTAGCATTTATGTAAAGGACTTGTTGAACATTAAAGGAAAATTCACTGTGCCACCAGAGTATTCTGAATAGGTAGTTAAAGGCTGTGAAAGCAGACACAGGAATAAAACTGCTGTATACCTATTGTAAAAAGAGAGGAATTTTCTTAATGAGACACAAATGTATGTCTTGCCATGTACAGTGTATCATTCATAGTTTGAATGCCTCTTGTGATGTCACACTCAAATGATTTTGTATGTACAGAATGTTGTCAGAAATACATAACTGGTGTATGCAACCTCCATCTTTGTCTTTACTTTGAATGATTTTGATGAATCATGTGCATTATATGTGTTGTTTATGAAAAGTGTTACTGGTCTTATGATCAGATGATAGTCTGTATATAATATACTGTATTATGTGATCAGATATACGTGCAGACATGTATATGTGTAATAACATAGCAATAATAATGTCACAATAGAGTAATGCATTAAATGCCAATTGCCTTGATTTTAACTAAAAATCCGAATTTTCGGGGGCCTCCCCCTTCATCAGGGATTAGCACTGTCATCCCTGACGAAGGGGGAGGCCCCTGAAAATTCGGATTTTGAATTAAAATCAAGGCAATTGGCTTTTAATGCATTACTCTATAGTGACATTATTATTGCTTCTAGTACTGCCAATACATGGAGCAACTACAATGTTTATATATATACATATATATATATATATATATATTATAATCACTTATATATAGTGACTGACAGACAGACTGACAGACGGAGAGAGGGAGAGAAGGAAAGAAAGGCAAGGAGCATTGTAGACAAGCAAGAGATCACAGTACTGTACATCATGTTATGTAGGATTTTTGTCCCCGCCGAACGAGTTCGAGCAGGGGACTATGAAACGGGCTCCGTACGTGTGTGTGTCCGTGTGTCCGTCCGTCCGTCTGTCTGTCCGTCCGTCTGTCTGTGCGTCCGTGTGTGATCAAAATGTTCAATTTGCTACTTCTCTGTCATTTATGAGCCAATTTTGATTCTGTTTGCTTTATATGATAGCACTACATGGGAGCTTTGAAACTTCTACACAGAATTTCAGTTGTGACCTTTGACCTTGACCTTTGACCTATATTGTACATTTTGCTTCAAAATGCTACTCCTTCGCCATTTCTAACCCGATTTCGATTCCGTTTGCTTTATGTGATGGCAATAGGTGAGGGCTTCAAAACTTCTACACAGAATTTTGACCTTTGACTTCTTTGACCTTTGACCTTGATTTTTGACCTATATTGTACATTGGCTACAAAATGCTACTCCTTCGCCATTTCTAACCCGATTTTGATTCCGTTTGCTTTATGTGATGGCACTAGGTGAGGGCTTCAAAATTTCTACACAGAATTTTGACCTTTGACTTCTTTGACCTTTGACCTTGATTTTTGACCTGCATTGTACATTTTGCTACAAAATGCTACTCCTTTGCCATTTCTAACCCAATTTCATTTCCGTTTGCTTTATGTGATGGCACTACAGTCTGTAGGTGAGGGCTTCAAAACTTCTACACAGAATTTTGACCCTTGACTTCTTTGACCTTTGACCTTGATTTTTGACCTATATTGTACATTGGCTACAAAATGCTCCTCCTTTGCCATTTCTAACCCGATTTCGATTCCGTTTTCTTTATGTGATGGCACTAGGTGAGGGCTTCAAAACTTCTACACAGAATTTTGACCTTTGACTTCTTTGACCTTTGACCTTGATTTTTTACCTATATTGTACATTGGCTACAAAATGCTACTCCTTTGCCATTTCTAACCCGATTTCGATTCCGTTTGCTTTTTGTGATGGCACTAGGTGAGGGCTTCAAAACTTCTACACAGAATTTTGACCTTTGACTTCTCCCGATTTCGATTCCGTTTGCTTTTTGTGATGGCACTAGGTGAGGGCTTCAAAACTTCTACACAGAATTTTGACCTTTGACTTCTTTGACCTTTGACCTTGATTTTTTACCGATATTGTACATTTTGCTACTAAATGCTACTTCCGGCGGGGACACATTTTACGCACCGCGTAATTTCTACTTTTCCTTGTTCTGAATGTGTCGTGTATACTGTGTGTGAAACAAATATACTTCATACAACAGAGCATATGTCCAAAACACTTCCAAACAGACAAGAATTGACACTGAAAAGATTCCCCTTTTTTCACAATATATTATGTCCTCACTAGGTCTTTTTTTTTCTGAGTATTGTAAGCTATGTCATGTAATAAAAGCATGTACATTGGCTGAAAACTGAATTTAGAATTTTCTTGGGGTGAATTGCCATATCATCGACAACCTTAGAAGGTATCATTTGAAGCACTGAGACAAGAGTACAGATAACATTCAGAATTAGATATGTTAAACAAAGGAAATTCTGCCGCTTAGCAATTTGACTCCACTTTCTTGCTTTGTTTTTGTTACCTTTGGTTCTCATCTACATGGTGCTCAATACATTATTTAAAACATGGGCTGTTTGTTTGTTTGTTTGTTTTGCTCAAACATTACTCTATTGCCTCAAGCATATGACAATATGGGCAAAAATATGACATCTGTACGATACAAGGAAAATAAAAAGAGAGCTTCACAAAACTTTACTTTTTGAATAAAGTACACATTTCTTCGACTTGTTACTGATATTTATGTTAAGGGTAATTATTTCCCCTGCCTTCTGAAAGAGAGAAGTCAAACAGTGTTCTTTTGTTATGCGAGAAAAATGGAAATATGTTGAATTTTCTTTATTCTTTCTTTATATCATTGTACACATGTGACATCACAAACTACAGTAGTCTTTTCATCCAGCCTTGACCGAGCGGAAACTTCAAAAATTACAACTTTTGTATGGATTGTCCGATTTTCCTCAAACTCTCACTGATGTGTTCTAGTAATATTGCTGCATTCACTCAGTCTCAACCCACATGTCTATGAAGGTGAACTTGTCCTTTAATAGGATAGTTGACACTTCACACATTTTTTTTTCAATCAGTAAATCACTTGTAAAATGAGAACTACGATGTGGCAAAATAATACTGACAAATGATAACAGAAATAGTGTCTTGTACAATGTAATACAAAGTTGGCAATTTCTTTTAATTTTCACAATTGCGCTCGTCATGGAATATTTGAGCATTGACAAAGTAACATACAATGCTGTATTAACACTTCCTCATAACACACGTAGAAATCTGGAGCGCGTTTACAAAACGTGCGTTGTGAACGTCAAACAACTCTCGCTGTAAATCTGGTTTTCATACGTTCTAAAGACAAGATGGTCAAATTAACACCAGAATTGATAGAGCAGGCTGCGCAGTACTTGAATCCCGTCAGAGACAGAGAATTAGATCTTCGGGGTAAGTAAATTCTGGCCCAGTTTTTTCGTTGTGACAGTGTCTGAGAACAACATCTCCCGTCCCGTAGTGTAGTGGCCGTGCATGATAGTACATAGTCACTGTACTGTAATTTACACGCACTGCTGGCAATGCTGCATCCGCGTACAAATCTCCCCCGCTATATCCGAGGGCTAGGGTCCGGTCAGGAGCTAACTAGTGCAATGACAGCCAATATTGATGGCAATGATGCTTCTGTTTTGTAACGTTAGACTTTAATGTTACGATTGTTACGATTTAATGTTACGATTGAGGCGCCCTCTAGCTCTCCGACTACCTACGTTGTACATTGTAGTATACGAGAGTGAATGCCATTCAAATAACACGCAGATGAGGAGTGAAGCAATAAGGACGTTTACAGACCTGATTTCAGCCACAGATTTCGGTGAGTTTTTGACGTAATTAAACAAAAAATCGCATACTGATTATTGAATGATTATCATAGATTACGATAATTCCTTGTATTTTAGTTTTCCACGATTAATAAAGATATTCATGAAGGAGTCGCACAACCACACTGAAAAATGACAACGTCTGCGAGGGAATAGAGGTGCAGCCGTGTCGCTTCGCGACAGCGGCTGCGTGTAGTTACTACTAGACCTAGTATTATTGATAACAATGTCCATCTCTAAAGGGCGCTATTACGAGTAGATCGCTTGGTTTGCGGCATGTTAACACTTTTGCGACATTGGAAAAACCTGTCGCCCTCTTTGAAACAGCCGGAAGACAATTGATAATGCGATTCCTAGTAGTATGAATTAGACAAATGGGACTTACTCAACACGCCAGGCACCGATAATAAGCGCAATGGCGATTCTTGTGGTCATCTGGGACCATTCAGTGGGCAGTGATCGTGTACGTATGGCAAAACGGGATGCGTTGGTATGCGGTATGGTCAGTTGGATTGCCCCTCCCACACCCTCGCTCGTGCGCACATTCGCATGCTGAGATGCCGAGTCATGAAAATCTCACTCATAAAATTTTTTTGAACTTGGCATCCCTGTAAGCTGCTTACCACAGAAAGGTCGAATGTCTTTATGTTGTATTCTGACAAAATTTGACAACCCCCAGGATTTTGTGAATTTCATTTCCGCTGTTAGAAAATTGTCACTTAAACTGGATTATGCCATTTTATTTTCTGTGAATATTGCTTCGATCATTTTGTATTTTTTTGCCATTATCTTTTTCATTTAATTTTGAGTCTTTCAAAATAATCTGAAGACAATTCTGTGCATAATCAACCAGCGTGCGGTGCGGTGCATCGCGCATAAACGACAGTGTGTGCGCGCGCATACGCGCGAACGTAAAATATGACGTGTTAGAGCTCTCTTTCTCTCCCCTCCCTTCCTTTTTTTTTTCTCTCTCTCTCCCTTTCAAGCAGAATGAAAAATTCGGAAATAAACTTGGTCTCAGATATGTAAAAGTAAAAGAAAAGAAATCAATTTTGTGTCTTTAAAACTAACCTAAATCGTACTGAAGTGAATTTTAAAACAGTCGTGTGAGTCTTGTGTGCGTGCTGCGCAATCGTAAACTACAAGGTTGTATTTGTGTTTTTGCTCAAGTTAAAAGTTTCACCTCCCTTCTCTTCCCTCCCTCCCTGTCTCCCCTTCCTCTCCCTCTCTCTCTCTCTCTCTCTCTCTTTCTAGCAGAATAAAAAAAAGAAATAAACTTGCACTCGGACATGCTAGAAAAGATAATGTTTCTTCAAGCATACATACGAAAAAGCACCAGCAGACAGCATTCGAGGAATAAATATTTTGTCTCACAGAGAACAATACTTTTAAAGAAAGTTGAATGTCAGAAACAACTTTTTATTTTCTGTTCTCAGTGATTTTTTTCACTGTTTCCTCATTTTCTTTCTTTTCTCTTTCTTTTTTAGTAGCAGCCATTAAAAAACAAGTACGCAAGTAGTAATTGTCTGTTGAGAAAATGAAAATAGATTAAAAAGCAAATGGTATGAGTGGGAGAAGGAGGTATGGAAGACATCAAGTATACACACGCACAATAGAAGAGGCATCATGTATAAATAAATAATTATAAATATATCTATATGCACACTATATACATGCTGAGACGGTTTACCCTCACAATAAATAAAAAGGATGGTTGAAATGGCATAAAAACAGAATGTACTGTGTGTTCTTTTTAATGTTTGTACATTGCACTAAAAAAAGAGAAAACTCAACATTGAAAGACAAATGAGGTCATAATATGTGACATTGTAGACTGGCGGAAAAAAAAGGTTCTTATTTTCATACATGCAAACACGTGACTAAAGTGTGCTTTTCGAAACTAAGAACATCGATGAATTTCCGGACATCACTTTTGAATTACGAAATTGAGGAATGCTTGTACATTGCACTTAGATAAGAGGAAATTGAACAGTGAAAGACAAAGAAAATGATATTAATGTGGCATTGTAGATCGGCGTGAAATAAGATGCGTACACACAGCGCAAACCAACCTAGAGTGTGCTCTTCGAAATTAAAAACACTGAAATGTTTCCGGACAAACCTTTGGAATTTTCGAATTTAGGAATAATGAACATTCACGGGGGGAAAAAAAAAAACTTCGACCATGAAACATTTCATGGCAATGTCCAAGAGTGTTCAGACTCATTTAAAACCTGAAACACGAGATGATAAGCTATATACCGTGTTCTTTTCGGTAAAAATGAACAAACAAAAAAAAAAAAAATGGGATTTTAGCTAAACTTAAGTGAATTAGGCAGGTGCTTTACGTATTTAATCGACACAGAACTGGCACATGAAGTCAACTTCCTCGATCTCATCGATGGTCATACCAACCAGCTCCGAGCACGCTACGTGGAACCAACGCTTGCAGTGGTTACACCCCACCCATTCTGCGTCATCGTCATCGAAATCACCATCGCACTCGCCGCATCGATCCTCCGAAATCTCGTCATCAGCACGGGCTCTCTTCGCTTCTCTTTTTCCCGATGCCTTCTCAGTTTTCTTCTTCTTCTCCTCTTTCCTCGCCTCCCTCTCTTCCCTTCGTTTTCTCTTCCCTTCGTTTTCTCTTCCGCTCCTCTTCTGCTTCCTTCTCCTCTCTCTTTCTCTTCTGATATGCCCTCATCTCGATTCCTGATATGGCTTTCGGGAGCTCTTCCCTGATCTTCTGTTGTGCTTTCTTCGCTTCTGGGTACACCAGGTACCTATCCAAGGCGGATGCAACGTAGTCAGTTGGCCGGCGCTCTGTAACTGCTTGTCGCGAAGAGTCGGGAAAGGCGGACAACGAGCCTGACTGTGTACTCTCCTTTGCCTGTAGAGTTGCAGAACCGGTGGAAGTCGACGTAGTAGCCGTAGCTGGGTTTGTCTCCGCAGGTTGAGAAGAAGTTGTCTCCGCAGGTTGAGAAGTAGGTTGGACAACCGGAGCCTCTTTGAAGAGCGTGGAAGCTTCTACTTTCTGCCGATCATATTCCCCGGTGAATGGATACAGACCGGCGACTCTGAAGCCTGCGCGAGCGTACTCCGGCTTCATTTCCTTCCAGGCCTTCACGAAGATGCCAGCGAAGACTGCCTTGGTCGGAAAGATGCCTGGATGCTCATCTTTCCACGCTGATTGCGCCTTCTCGTAGGCTTTCTTGAGGGGCCCAAAGACTGAGAGGTCAAGAGGTTGCGTGACATGAGACGAATGCGGAAGCAGTCGGTAAAGAATGATCCCGTGATCAGCGCAGAATTCGCCCACATGATGGTCAACGTGGCTTGCATGGCCGTCGACGAGAAGGAGCACCGGAAAGTTGGTCCCAAGGCTTCGCAAGAATGGATGGAAATGGTTAGCGATCCAGGAGTAGAACAGTTCGCTGTTCATCCATCCACCCTTGCTGAAGCCGTAGAACCAACTGTCTGGTGCTCCCTCGAGAGGCTTCCAATTGCACGATGCTCGCTGCCCGGGATAGATGATGAAAGGAGGGGCGAATTTCCCGGAAGCGGAGGCTGCCTCCAGTGTAGTCAGCATCGTTTTCGTCGTGGACGTAAACGCGTAGACGAACTTCGACCCTTTCATGCTCACGACTCTGTCTCCTTTTGGGCCATCGCAAATCCGCTTTCGTCGGCATTCCAGATCTGGTCGGGGCAGTCTAGGATGCTTGATTGGTGTTCTGACTCCAGATATTCGCGCAGACCTCTAAACCAGTTGTCTAATCTCTCAGTTGTGAGGACGGCCCTCTCCATACCCAGACCCTGCGGAGTTCGGAATGACAGCGTTGGGTTCCTTGTCATGAAACGCTGGAACCAATTGTTCCCAGGCTTGTCATCCTTGAATGGGGTCTTCCTGTTTTCTGCTCTTACTATGCACTGGACCATCTATAAAAAAATAAAGCGAGCAAAAAGTGTACAAAGTTAAGAGTAAAGGAAATGAAGAGAAAACTAAGTCCGATACTAGTAACATATTTTCATATATTTTCTTTCCTTTTTTAAAAAGCATATAGAATGTATCATGTCATGTAAAAGCCCTTTTCATTGAAGAAAAAATAAAAAGTAAAATACATGTAGAGGATCCTTTTATGTTTCCTTGCAGCGATTCAAGTAATTTATCTCCTTGCGTTATTCATTTTCTTTGCGTATACGCTATCACTACAAATATGCGTAGAGAAATGCTATCTATCTAGCAAATTTTTTTTTTTAAAATCACAACCCAAGATTACATTGTGTAAAACCGGTCATAAAACTGACATGTGAGCAGAGGCAGGTACATGCACTGCTCAGGATTTTTTTTATTTTTTATTTTTGAATTGCAATCATATTCGCATGTACCTTCAGAATTTGTTGCTTGTTTCGGCCGTAACCGACTCTGGACATCTGAATCGCCCATTTGGCAACGCGAGCCTCTTCAGCAGCCGTTAGGTACGGAGACGGACCACGTTTGTTAATACCGTCTGGACGGCGACCTGTCAATTTGTCATACAGGGTGCTCCGAGGAATGGAATACTGGATCGATGCTTGTCTCTGTTACATCTCACCGAGTCTCACCCTGTTTAATGCATCCTCTAGAGACTCCTCTGAATACTTTGCTTTCGGCATAATCTGCAAAATTTTAAAGGAAGGAAGAAAGAAACAAAAGAAAAGACACAAAAAAGAAAGAAAAAAAAAGAGTCATATGAATTGCTTATTTCATACATGCGTATATAGAGAGAGGGAGAGTGGGAGAGAGAGAGAGGCTATAATATTATACAAATTCTAGATGATTGTCTAGACCCTAGCTGTCTTATTTCGAAGTATTCCATTTCATGTGTTACTGTTTGCATATAACGAATGACATTTATATACGACACGCGTAGACGGTTATATACCCGTTATGTTATATTACGGTCATGTTACTGCAGTATACAATATACCGCATAGCCGGTTATGTTAGTCAATATACCCTACGTAACTATTGGTTAAGTCTAATAAGACTTGCTGCGTTGCACCTAGCAGTAGGCCTACATAATGTACTTATTTGTTAAGTTTTCAAAGATGATTTACATTAATATAGGCCTATATAATACATGATAAAGATTATAATACCGGTATCTTGAATATGTCACTGTAATATATTTTGATAAGTTTAATACATAAATACACGTACATTGTATCAGAATTCAGGATTATCAGGATATAACAAAATAATGGTTAGATTTATTTACAATCCAGGGTAATACATAACTTTTTTGTACCACTTGCTTGGTGGGGCAAACAGATTTTCAAATTGTGGCAGAACACTTGCCCAAACATTAATTTTTCTTGCCCAAAAAGCAAGTTCAAAAATGTGGGAAACTGGTTTAGATAACTACTCGGAAATCAAGGGGATTTTTTAAAAACACAATCATGCTAAAGAGCAAGTAATAGGCTCCTATTGATCCACACTTATAAACATAGTACATGATCAACAAGCTTGTGAATCGTAACATAGCATTGCGGAAATGAAATTTCATGCGTGTCATCACTAAGCAATTTCTTTTGGCATCTGTATGGTTGTCTCAACTCAGTGGTTTCAGGGAGTGAAAAAAAAAGTGACTGCAAAAATTTTGCTAGCCTAATTAGGGCAAGCGTTTTCTCCCATTCTTCTTAAACACTTGCCCCGACTTTGATTGAACCACTTGCCCCGACAATCGGGCAAGGTGCTTACAGGTAAGGAGCACACATTGGAATCTCTATAAGAGGCTAGGTTTACAACCGTATGCACCAGCAGGCGCCACGATGATGAGCACGCATAATGCGAGCGTAGCGATGAAGAGCGCATCATTGATATGAACAGCACGCATATGCCGTGCACCGAAGTATGCGCCCTCTATCGTTTTTGCTTTGCGGCCTCCCCTCGGAAACACCCGTTTAGCATTCACTCATACATTGTCAGTCACGGGGGGAAGACAGGCATTCATGCTCTCTCACATCAAGTCAAATTGACCACCAGAACCACAGAATATTCGCTTTAGAATGACCTAGGTATGTCTATACGCCTTAATTTATCAATTAATATTTAGCAAACTTACCGTCGTGAGATGATACCCTTGGGATCTTCAAGTTGTTTTGCAGCGAAAAAGCATCGCATGTGCTCAGTCCCACGTGTAGAGAACAAAGGGACGACATTTTTTCTTGGGTCAATCGGTGAACGAACTTAGTAACGACTGGTCAGTTTCATTAATGAAAGAAACTGCCCTGCCGCATATCAGTGTCTGGCCGCATATCGAGAAAACTACTCTATTAATAGTGATGATTAGTGTCTGTCTTTTACTTTCGCACCAGTTACAAGTGCCAGTTTGTCAGACAACAATGATCTCCAATAAATGGGCAATGGCATGCAATGCAAAACTGCATTGCACAGGACAGGATCAGATAAAGTTACTTGAGATAGCTAAAATAGCACAGGACGGTTTACAAAACACGTTCAGCGAGTGCCGCGATTGATCTGAAATAATGTAGCTACTGTACTAACACTAACAGGTTAGTAATATCTATCTCCTAGCGATCAGAGCAACGTTCTTCTACATTGTATGGTATCTTTAAAAAGATAATAATTTTTCTGCCTTTCTCAGCTTGTAGCGTCGCGGTAACAATTCATTGAGGATTGGGGTTGTTTGTGTTGTGTGTGTGTGTGTGTGTGTGAATAAAAGAAGATTGTGAAAAATGTGGTTATAAGACAACAAGGCGAGGGTGAAAGAATATGAAGCCTTTAGGCTAGGTAAAGGGGGAAAAGGAAATGCAAGAAAAGATTGAGAAAAAAAACTGGGAAAAATGAAACAAAAGGCTTACAAACAGAATAAAATAAGAGTAAAAGATAATGGAAGGAAAGAAAGAAGAGGAACTTGCATTATAAAGGAAAGCAAGGGAGAAATGGATATGTTTGAAAAGAAAAAAGGAACACGAGAAAAATATAGATTTAAAACAGAAAAACACTAGTTAGGTAAGATAATAGAATGAAAGATGAATCAAAACTGGATGAAAGCAAAGATGAATAGTCCCTGAAAGGAAGAAAGAATTATACAGGTTGAAAAGGAAATAGAGAAAAGAATTCATTAGAACGACACATTAGAAAAAGATATTGGAGAGGAGGAAAAGGAAAGATCCGACCCTTGTAAAAGTTGTATTTGGAGGGAAAAACAACCCATGAAGGAAACAAAGAACAATTAGGCAGAAAGTACAGTTTAAATAGGAAATTTAGAAAGATAGAGGAAATCCACAAGGAAATGATTGATAGGAAGGAAAGGGAAATTAAGGTATTAAGATTCTACCTGAAAATGAAAGAAACAAAGATTGAAAAGAAAGAGAAAGATATAAGTGGTAGCACACACTTGTGCACACGTTTAACCGCTGTGAAACTATACAACCGCTAGTGCAAGACCTGGCTGAGGAAAAGAGAAAAAATAATTGTAGCTTTTCGACGGCACCATAAAAAACCCCGCTGTAATGCTATACATTCAGACCAAATGATTGACCCTTAGTGCATGCGCTGAACGTATTCGTACTGTGCTTGTGTACAGAGCAGCGTTTCAAGTGATTGAGATTTTCCAACAATTTTCTGACACTTGTAAACTAAAAATGGTAAGATTTGGAGATGTCAAAATATTACTGAAAAACCTGATTATAAACAAGATCATCAGCAAAACAAAGATACCGTAGATAGTAAATGCACATTGGAAAAGCATTGCGTGCATTTCACACGTATTGTCAATAGAGGGTAGGGGTGTTGGTTTCAAAATTACGGCGCAACTGAGTGCGTCAAAATAACACCCCACGCGTTCGAAGCAGTTATCGTGGAGCGTGTACCGCAAATTTCATTTTTAATGCACACTTGTGGATTCAGAGTAGTTTCTTGCAATGTAAGTAAAATTTCAGGCAAATTGTGAGATATTTTAAGTTTCTATTAATAGAAAAACGTTAGGGTGTCAATGTATTGGACACCCAACCATACAGCAAAATCGGGATGAATGAGGATGTTCAAGTTATTTTTTCTGCTTAGTAATATCTATCCACATTCACATGCATATTTTCATTGACACAAACATTAAATTTACATTACAGTTAACAAACATTCTGGTATAGACTTCTTAACACTAGCTCTCATCGTTAGTGATGTAAAACACAGTCCATCGCTGTACACCATCGTCTAATCATGCTAATGTCTGGAGTAAACTGCTATGAAGAAATCAAATCAAATGTCACTACACTAGGTCTAGGGCTGACTGCAACTGTAGTTTTAGACTCTATAGCCGAGGTCACACTTTGGACTTGCAAAAGATCGAGAAGTTTAACATCGCAAAATCTTCGCAATCTGTGGTCGTCCATTCACACTGGCAGCCAAACTCTTGATCTTTGGATCGAGAAGTTTGGGTTTCTGGTGCACATGCACAAGAAAGATGACTCTACCATAATTCTATGGATTCACTTTAATGTCTAAACAAAGTTGATAATTCAGCAGTGATGATTTCTGTGCCATATTCTCTTTTTTATGTATGAGAAGATGCTTGTGAAATGTAATGTGTGAACTTCCAAAAGCTTTGTAACTGTCATATAGTTAATTTATAAGCATACATATGTATTAATGTTTTCTATTACTTGTATTTGCTTGTAGGATACAAGATACCAGTAATTGAGAATCTTGGAGCAACTGTGGTAAGTGCATTGTGGTAGGTAAAACGTAGCACATTAATCATTGATGAATTGCGCAAAGCTTAATATAGACAAATGATAATCTAAAAGTAGTATGCAAACTGAACAGTTGAGTGTCAATAATTTATTGAAACAAAGATAAGAATATATTTGTGTGTATGTTAGAATTACAAAGGTGTACAAATGTATGTTATTGATGTGTAAGTTGCTGGAAAGTCTGAAGTAGTAGTGATAGTCTGAAAGAATATGTTCAGGGATGCTGATTTAACAGTGACTCAGAGGAGATTCAGTGTATTGTTTAGTTTTAAGTTATACTCAGTGTATATTTCTATTTTAGTATGTTTATTCTGTTTTGTTGTTTGTTTGTTTTTTGTGAGAGAGAATCAGAGAAATTGTTGTTTTCAGTCTGTTATAACCCATGTGTATGGAGTGTAATTGGTATTTTGTTGTGGTAGCCCAGAAAGGGATACAGAAGCTGCCTCCAAACTACAATATGAAATGTTTCCTGCCAGACATGCTGAAGTTCATGTCACTCAAAAGCTGTCTTTTGAAAATTCTGCAGGACCAGTTTGACACCATCGACCTATCGGACAATGAACTCAGGAAACTGGACGGATTCCCCCTACTCAAGAGGCTTAAATGCCTGCTGCTTAACAACAATAGAATATGGTGAGCAATGCATTTTCACAGGTAACACAATCAACTTTGACTTCAGCCGTTGTCTGTATATCTTTCCTGTTGTTTCTTCTGCATCCTTTTGAAGAGTTTCTTCATGGTATTGGATAGGTACGTGTGGTGACTTGACATCGGCAGTGTAAAATCATGAATCTAAATTGTAATTACTGATGTTTTGGGTGAGCTCTGGCTAGCTTGTGGTTGGTTGAGTCAAGATTCAATCCCCCGACCCTTCTTCAATGAGAGGAATGTCTTTTTCTTTTTTTTTTTTATTTAAAGAAACTGAAATGTGGGGTGGGGGGAGTGGTCTGCAAGCTTTAGCATTGTTTGAGGAAATCTATGTTATATCAAAATGGAGAAGAAATGTAGAAAACATTGCAGAAGTGATATGAATAACACACTTGACATTTGTATACAGTTTGAATTGTAGTGGACTACAGTTATATAATTCAATCCACCATCTATTGTTGAGTATTAGTGTTGCAGCAAGATAAAGAAGTAGCATAATAATAGGTTGAAAAAGAGAAAGTAGGTGAATAATTGGATAGGAGCTGCTCATTTAGGATAGAGGCCAGCACCTTTTTTTCTCAGTAGTTTGCTGGAAGTCTCCTCTTGTCCATATTTTGCACATATTCAACGTATTTGCTCTCATAGTTTTGTTAACAACTCTGTGTTTCCAATTTGCACCAAATTTTAGCCGGATTGGAGAGAATCTACAGGAAAACCTTCCACGCCTGGAATCCATAATCCTCACAAATAACAGCATTGCCGAACTGGTATGTAATTATAATGGTATCCTTCTTTATCATCTTCTTAACTCTGAATTTAATTGATTACTGTAAAAGTGGAAATTTTTGCGGTGTTGAAATGTTTGCGCATTACACGCAACCAGAAACTAGTGTGAAAATAAAAGCACACAAATATTACTGCTTGCCATATCTGTTCCAGTAGTTGATGTCTTAATTCCATGGAATTAAAAACATGTGAAATTCTTCTAACCCTGCAGAGTGCGGAAATTAGTTGCACGAAAATATCCACTTTTACAGTAACCTGCTTTCTTTAAGATGATATACATTTTCCCCTTGAAAAACAATTAAAGAAGAAAGTTCTGTACTTAAAACACATTGTGAATGTGAGTGGTCATCTTTGATTAATAGGCCAAGTGAGTTCTTACAGATTTAAATGTCAAAGGATAGAATCACAACTACAAGTGACAAATTATGTTGTGCTAAGTTGTGTATATAGTAGTTGAAATCAATTAATTTGATGTCATTAATGTAGAGGATCCTATCCAGGGGAGCCTGCCTTCTTTGTTGTCTTGTTGTTGTTGTTTTCCTAACTTCTCTAGTTTCTATTCAGTTTCAGCAATTAAGCAGAAGAAATTAAATTAAACTTCAAGAAAGACTTCGGCTAAAAGGGCAGCCTTTCTCATGTTATTAACGCAATGTTTGAAAGAATTTAAAGAGAGCTGAGATGCCTATGTTTTTAACAACACAGTTGTACTGTGGGAACTTCCTATTGAAGGCAGTCTGTGTTTACACAAACTTTTTCATGACAAGTGATTACAAGCAATGCCTATTATGAACATTTTGATGATACCGTTTCATGTTGTACACTCATATCTAAATCCATATTGCATTCCACAGGGGGATCTTGATAACCTTGCATCCATCACACAACTAACAACATTAAGGTGAGTACTTTTTTTCCATACACCATTCCTAGTGCATATGTGTTACACAGACAGAGCCGTACTTACAACACCTGCACACTATGTGAATACGTTCTACACTCCTGGCTCGTTATCTGCCAATAATGATTCATAATTTGATATTGTTTTAATTCTATTACTGATAACAAATGCTGCAGAATGTACAAATCATCAGGGCTCGATATTTAACTTTTTTTTCTCAGATGGCCCATTTGGGCCACATTTATCAGTGAATTTGAAATGCTAGTGGCCTGCAAAAGAAGTGCAGTGGATTTAAGTAAAAGGAAACATAGCAGTTTATTTCTAATCTTAGTTGTCTGATTGGGCCACCAAAAGATATTCTCTTTGAAAGTTTGGTGGCCCAACATCAACTTTTACTGGTCCCGGGCCTTTGCTAATGTTGAGCCCTGATATTATTGACCACATATTTCTCTGCATATTTTGTGTTTTGGGGTCACTGAATCTCTTCAGTAGAAATGGAAAACTTCTAGCCTGCAGTGGTACATATGAACTGTAGCAAACAGGTTCTTAGTTCCAATCTATCGCTGTGCCTGTTGAGTCTGAAGTTGCAGTCATGAATCTCTTTTTATTTGCTCTTTGCACAATATGTCCAGCCTCCTCAGAAACCCAGTGATGGGGAAGAAGCACTACAGACTGTACGTCATCCACAAACTTCCCAACCTCAGGATACTGGACTTCAGGAAAATCAGGCTCAGGGTAAGGTCCCAAGCTCTGTCAGATGCAGAGATGCCCGCTGTTGCTTTTTTTTTCAGTATTTTGTACTGCTTTTGCTGAAAATACTGCAGGTTCATGGGAAAGGTTGTGTTTCCAAAATTGTATTACCAAGTAATACACATGTCTACTAGACATTTAGGTCCTTGCCCAAAAATTTGGCACCAGTTTTTAGTGAGCAATGCCACAGGCATCAAATTTCTGTAGATTTCTTTTAAGTCATTTTGAATTTTCTACTTCACAATGTTAGTGTACCTGACCCTTTACAGGAAGTTGTTATTTTCCTTTTTGTGTGTGTGTGTCATTTTCTTCTTCTTCTTCTTCTTCTTCTTTTTCTTCTTCTTCTTCTTCTCCTTCTTCTTCTTCTTCTTCTTTTTAAACCAGCTGTCAGATCTGATACATGTTCAGTGTCTTGAAATCTGTGTGAATACAATAATTAATTTAAAGGATGGTGTTTAATAGGGGGAGGTGATTGCATGTTTTGATTACGTCACTTTTTTGTTGGCATCACAGGAGAGGGAAGCAGCAGCACAGCTATTCAAGGGCAAGAAGGGAGAAAAGCTGGCCAAGGATCTGGGCAGGAGATCAAGGACGTGAGTAGAATGAGCAGGGGCCAAAATTGAGGCTAAGGTTATAATTTTCTCATCAACTGCACACTGAAAGTCTTTTTGTGTCATTCTTGCATAGAAGGTTGAGGCTCATACTGTAAATGTTATTTTAACCTGGACTTATTGAGTCAAATGTGTATGCTCATCATTTTTATTTTGATTCTGCTGAATTACAAGTATGCTTAAAATGTGTATGTTGTTGATTTGTCACTGTTTCACAGCAAAAACAGACCTTATTGGATGATTACTCAGTCTGTGTATCCCGTTGTTAAGTGAAGTGACGATGATGATGATGAGGAGGATCTATGGCTTTTGTATAGGGCCATACATCTGTTTAAACCCCAAACAAAGTTCTGGTACGCCTGCAAAAGTTGTCAAATTTTGCTCCAAAATGTGAATGTATGCCTAGGAAATGTGCAGAATAACGCTGTAATAACAAGATATTCGATGGGTAACGACGAAAATGGGAAATAACCAAAAACGTTCAGTCTCAGACCTTACCCGAACGGGGTCAGGCTACACTCGGACTTGGGGATAACTCGGCCTCGCTTTGCTTGACGGCGGGATGAGTTGTATTGGTTGTCCCTCTGGATTGTACAGTGTTGTAATATGCATATGGGAGCGGCCTATAGTATAAACTACATTGTAGCATTCTGGCTACTCGCAGTAATGGTCCAAGTTGTTACAACGCGCGCATCAAAAATCTCTTTGGCGCGCATGCAAAATTAGTGTGCGCCTCTCAAGCACCTCTAAAAACAAAAGACGCTTGATAAACAACAACAAAAACTTCAAAGACCGCGCGTCTCAGCAACTGAGGTGATGTGTGTATACTAGCAGGCTTGAGGACCGCGCGCTGCCCATTTGTTTTGTACAGGATTAGCATGCACTTTCCTGTCTTCTCAGTAAGGCCTCGTTTGGTACTCGTAGTATTATAGAGTACTGATGAACATCACGAACTGTGTGTAAATTGTCTGAAATAGGGTCGAGTTTTCCCTGAGACCGAGTTAGTCTGGAGCCTTCTGGAAGAAAAGTCGGTCTACCGACTTTTATTATTTTTCTCAAAATACTCCAAAACGACTCACCATTCCGGCAAACCGCGTCAGCCAGGTAAGTTTCTTTGTAGACTCTTTCAATATATTGCAAGCAAATATGAAATGGTGCCAGACGGGTTCTCAAGCCCTTACCAGAACTTTGTTTTCACTTTAAGAAACATTCAAAGGTGCATACTCCTCCAAGAGAGCAATTGAATGCCTGGTGAAAAATGTGAGTCTTGAATGAAGCTTTGAAGTTCTCCAGTTTGTCAATTTGTGAAATGTCTGTGCTCTACCTTACTACAGGTTTGTACCAGGGGCTGGCCTCCCCACTGAACAGAAAACAGGTCCATCTCCAGAAGACATTGCTGCCATCAAGGTGAGTGGTGCTTTCATTCTCACCTGGGCAAGGTAAATACACCTTTTTCCCTTTAAAAAAAAATCTTTCGAGCAGTAATATATCTGGTAGGGTTGATATATGAGTAATATGTCCAGTAGATACATGTGTATGACACATGAGTAATATATCAGGTAGATGTATACATCAGTAATGAGTAAGGTAGATGGATACATCAGTAATGTGTCATGTAGATGGATACATCTGTAATATATGTGATTGATGAATAAATCAGTGATATATGCAGTAGAGGGATACATGAGTAGTATCATCCAGTAGATGCATACATCAGTCATATATCCTGTAGATGGATACATCAGTGATATATCCGGGAGATCAATTTGTCAGTAATATATCCTTTCAATGGATAAATTGGCCATGTATGCTTGAATCAGTGCAACCTGCTATAAGGTGAGTTGTGGAAATATAAGCATCAGCTGGCATTTTGATCAGTGGCTCTTGGTACTGTCCAAATACATGGTAAGGATCAATATGATAAATGTGGGAGTATTGTGGACCTTTCAGGATTCAATTCCTGCATACATCTTTGGACGTAGATTTTACCCACTGAATTCCTGTACATCTACAAAGGATGAAGGCAATAAGTGCATAGTAGAGATGGCAGGTTGGTCGGGAAGGGTATTGCCAGCAGTGATGAGGCTTTACCATATAGAAAACGCATCTGCAATATTTATGGGACTTTGTGATGTTGTTTATGCATGGTAGGTTTCTGGAGACCTTGCAAGGGTTCTTATGCCTCCGCCACGAAGTGGTGCCGGAGGCATTATTCATGATGGAATAATTTTTTGGTTACGTAGTTGTGTTTTTCTCTTATAGCTGAAATCTTGATTTCTCATGAAACTTGTTGAAATCCTGTGAAGCTTTCATTTTGTCAGGGGTGATGACTTTGGAACGATTTTGTGTACAGACATAATACGATTTTGTTTGGATTTAATGTTGCCGCTAAAGAAGCGCTCACATGCTTATGGGTAAGCTACCATTTGACCTGCAATTTTAAGTTCCCTCCGGAGGTCATGGCAATTTTGATAAAGTACTGTATAAGCTATTATTTTTCTGAGGGTTTAATTTTTCGCAAATTTGGCAAATCAGAGTTGAATCGTAAATTTAACAACACATGAAAATGTTGCCATGTGCTTGGGAAACAATGTTTTTATGAGAGCATCGGTGTCAATTCGTGAAAACAACATCTCGTGAAAATGTCTGTGACCTCTTAATTTGCGAAAATAACAGCTTATACAGTACCTTTCACATGGGCAGTGCCACTGCTGCCAGCAGACCAAAACTACAGTGTAGACACATCACAACTGACACTCAGTAGTTTCATTTATTGAGCCACAAGTTCTCAAAGTCAATGTGAGAAAAGAATGTCAGTGCAGACATGGGCAAAGTGTGCTAACAATCGCATCTGTTTACTGTGTCCTACCCTGTACAGGCTGCCATTGCCAAGGCAGAGAGCTTCGAGGAGGTCGAGAGGTTGAAGCAGCTGCTGCAGTCGGGCCAGGTGCCAGGGAAGGACGACGCTGCCGGCAAGAAGAAAGCACAAGGTATGTTGGCTGCAAGGGTCCCCATCTTCGGGCAAAGTCCCAAACAAGAAGGTCCCTTGGTGGATGATATACTGTATACGCTATATATTTCGCGGGGGTTTTATTTTCGTGAATTTCGCGAGTCGGGAGCTATTCGCGAAATTAACAACACGCGAAAATATTACCTTCCAAAATGAATCCCTTGCCTTGATGATACGAACATTTCAGTACTGTATACCATGTCATGGCTTACCGAACAGACCATACTGGCTAAGCTTGTTTACGCACGTCCATGTCTACTTACGAATACTGTAGAGAGCCAATCCATTATCGCAAGGGGACCACTCGTCAGAAATCTAGCGCTATGGACTTAATCACTTCAAAAATGTTGAATTATAACTTACTACTTCGCAGAGTTTGGTAAGTTTTTATCATGCAGTGTATCACTAGTATCATTTTTATTTGCTAGTAAGTTGAAAATACACACTTTCTTTGCCACTTCATATTTTCTCTGGTCCCCCAATAGCGAATTTAACCACTCGCGAAAATGTGTGACAGCGGCAGTTCGCGAAAATTTATGTACGCGAAAATTATAGCGTATACAGTATGTACTTTGTTTTCAATTATCTCTGCAGTGTTGCCATAAGTATTGTTTTGCAGGGATTTAGATTCATCCTCTGTGGGAAATTCACCACATAACTGCTACTTTGGATTAGAGGGGGCATGACACATACTGTATATTTATGGGGTGCCAGAATTGGCACTGTGTGTATGTGTTACATCTGTTTGCAAAACCCATGCCAAGTAAGGCAGCCCAAGTCTGATGTCTTTGCTGTCCGAGCAGTTTGAGAAAAAACAACTCGTTCATTTCGCCTAGATGTACAGATCATGGAAATATGACATTCAGTTTTCATTGCATGTTTTCAGGTTTAAATGTAAATTTTGTGGTAGCAAATTGATGTAGTGGAAAAGGTGAGTTGTTTATTTGTCTCGCAGAATTTGTGCCAATAGAAGCACAGTGAAATGTATTTCACACTAAGTATAAAAACCATATCGTTTTATTTATGTTCGCATTGGTTAATGCATGGAACCTTCATATACTTGTCAGAGAGTTGTGAAAATTTTTGAGAGATGATATGTGTTTGGATGAAAGAGGCTTGCTTTACTCCTTCTATTTCTCTTTCTCTCGTGTCTAGCTGAAGGAGGAGAGGAGGAGGAGGAAGAGGAGGATGATGCAGGGGAACCAATGGATGAGGGTCAGCCTCAGCAGCAGCAACTGACCAACGGGCAGCCACCGATTGCAGTTCACTGACCAGTAGATGACCACAGCGTGTCTAGAGATCAGGAACTATGATGTTGTATTTGGAGTTATCATTTGAAGGAAACTCTCAACAGAACTCTTGACTGTTGCTCTGTAGACATTGCCCAGGAGTGATTTGAATGTGGAAAGTGCTGACAGACAAGAGATACAAGTGTATGAGTCATACTGTCCTCGAGTTTGTTTCAGCCGTGGTGATACATTTGAGGACAGTTTTCTGTCAGTGGACGGGACATTCCAAGTTCTTCGCTCTTGCTCTTTCTTTCATTTTCATTTTTTTTATTTTTTTTTTGTTGCTAAAATTGTCATAAAATTTATAAAGGTACATCAAGATGTGAAAAGAGCTGTGGATGTTTAGAATCCAGAGCCCTCTTGTATGTGTGAGTCATGGAGGCATATCCTTTGCCATTATCAATATTATATATGTCATCTGTGCAGATTGTTGGATGAACTTGACAGATAAGATGTACATTTCTCATGCAGCATTAATATTACTGATGGGGAAGAATGCTATTGTAGTTTTGGACACATTTCTTTTCATTCTAAGTCTAATTTCTGCTCATTAGATGGGATGAGATTCACTGATATTTTACCTTTTATGGTTTCCATCACAGTACATCAAAATTTTATTGATACTTCAGATGAATTCTTTGTTTATGAATTCCATCTATGTTAAGGGACACACTTTATCAATGTAGACTGAAAGGTAAAATCTGTGACCCAGAGTTCAAGTTTGTAAAGATGTTTGATACATGAAATGATCAAAGAGGAGGAAAAGAATAAACAGTTACTTTGAAAGTATGGTAGTGACCATGGGCAATCAGAATGCATTGCTTGTGATTGTACATTGTGTGCATAATGCAATTTCCTACTCCTCTAAAACAGGACTTGACTATTGTTAGTTACTGCCGGTTTGTTAGAGATCTGCATAGAATCCATAATCGTAGATACTGAGCAGTATCCAGTTTATTTCATACTTGATTCATTCTATGGCTATTTCTCTACACTAGTGGATTACTTCTTTCTTGTTTGAATGTGCGTGCTTATCTTTGCAGGTGGGCAATGCCCATTTCCTAATTTGACAAGCAGGTGACTGGTAAAGAGATCAGCAAAGTTGGCTTCAGGTTAAATTTTTTCCTCTTTTTTTTCCAGAAAACTAGGGTATTTTGTGTCTTGTTCTAAGGGAAGACTTGCCTCTTAATTTTTTGTCCTTTAAAAAAAAATTATCATCACTATTTTTTTTTAAAATCAGAAACACCACAGTGAGATTCTAAAAGGTCATGCTGTTTCCATTCATGTCAGTCAAGCACTGAGTAAGTGGAAGTTTATGGTACACCATTTATATGGTTGCCATGAATCATGTAGCCACATCCACCTCATTTCAAGTGGAGAAGAGCAGGGAGTGAAGGATGTGAATTGAAGGTATTCATTTGTTTTAAAGTGAATAATTTTTTTTGAAGTTATATTTGGATCATTTCATTTGATTTGATATAGAATAATCTATCATACCAGTAGTGTTCATGAACATGAAATAATGTCTGAATCATTTGGACCCCCCCCCCCCCATTAAAAAAAAAGTATCATTATTAGCAAGAGCTTGTTTGTGAAGAAATTGAGAACACTTCATGTAGTACTTGTGGCATTGTCCATCATCATGTTCATGTGGCAAGTGAAGTGAGAGGTTTGCCTTTATATTCGTCTTTGTATATATCACATACCACAAGAAGGAGGTATGTTTCTTTTGTGTAAGATACTTTTCAAAATAAACAACAAGTGAAAACATGTCTTCATGTCTTTTTGTGTGATAGAACTGTAAAGAATGTATCAGTGTGATGAAATGTGGGTCGTCGAAAGTGATAGTGCTGTTTGCGTACTCTGCCATACTTCTAAAAACTTCTTTTACAGCTTCTTTTGACCAGCAGGTATATTTGCTGCATGAAAATGCTTTGAGCTGAGAATGGAAGAAGAGAGAGAGAAAAAAAAATCCTCATTTCAAATTCTTGGTATCGCCAATACCTAGGTGCCGTGCGCTCGAGGAACAAACTTGCCGCGGTTTTTCCTGCCCATGCACTCAGATCACACTCTGTCTTTATTCAGGGGTATATTTTGTTGGAGATTTCTTCGCTTTCCATCATGTGACCAGCACATTGAAACCTTGCAGTAGTGAACCATGACTC
The DNA here is from genome assembly GCF_040938485.1 of Diadema antillarum. NCBI lineage: Eukaryota > Metazoa > Echinodermata > Echinoidea > Diadematoida > Diadematidae > Diadema > Diadema antillarum. The sequence goes on along the minus strand of NW_027270992.1, from coordinate 1,612,950 downwards.
TAGTGACTGCAAATCAGTAAAATTTAGAAACAATTCAGAACAATGGCACCGAGGAATCCCACAGTGCATCTGTGACAGAGGTTTTCTGCGCATTGGCGATACCGAGAATTACATGAACCTACATGGCTATGGTTTTCCTCACATAGACCCTGTACAAATGTATAAACCACCCTGCTATGTCATTTGTAAATGAAACAAATTGTGTTTCGCCCACAAAGCACATGATAATAAAATGCACTTTTGTATACTGCATATGGCATAAATTAGGCGTGGCTTGTACTCTGTGAATTTCACAGGTTGGATGATATTCACGAGTTTAACAACATGCAAAACGACTCTGATGCCAACATGAATTTGACATGGAACACATACATTTCTCCATTCATTACTGTACTCCATGATCACTAATTTAAAGGACAAGTTCACCTTCATTAGCATAAGGATTGAGAGAATGTAGCAATATTAGTAGAACACATTGAAAGTTTGAGGAAAATCGGACAATCCGTTCAAAAGTTATGAATTTTTGAAGTTTTTGTGCAGTCACTGCTGGATGAGAAGACTACTGCAACATCATAAGGAAAATATGAAGAGAATTTCACAAAATTTCATCTTTTGAAAAAATTACACATTCCCTTGACTCGTTACTGACATATGTTATGGGTAATATTACTCCCATTGCCTTTAGAAAGAGGCAAGTCAAGTGCTCTTTCATTATGCGAAAAAAGTGAAAATATGTTGAATTTTCTTTACATTTTCTTTATACTGTTGTACTCATATGACATCACGAGCCTTAGTAGTCTCCTCATCCAGCGGTTCCAACACAAAAATTTTAAAAATTCATAACTTTTGCGTCGATTGTCCAATTTTTTTCAAAACTTTCACTGACGTGTTCTATAAATATTGCTACATTCTCTTAATCCTTATGTTTATGAAGGTGAACTTGTCCTTTAACCATTCGCAAAATTGCCGAGGTGTCCTGATTTGCAAAAAAAAAACCCCAAAACAACAACAATAAACTCGCTAAATGTATGGCATATACACTACACCAGTATACATAATATACATGCAATTGCACATACATCAGAGCAGTCATCTATATGAGGAAAGAACATCACAGCAGGGTGGAAACAGGTTAATGATTTCACAAACCTAGGCGGTATCAAGGTGTTGCCTATGGAGGCTTGTTTTATTAGAAAATAGCTTCCAACCATCAATGGTTGAGAGTTGAATACAAAAATACATACTCTATTGCACAATCCAATGCTTGCAAAGGAAGTCCAATTTGTACAAAGTTTTTTAGTACAAAGTTGTTGTTTTTTTCAGATATTCAGGAAGATCTTGTTTGCAAACATGTCTGTTACAAAGACCCTGCAAATCTCAGCACACTTAAAAAGGGGGATGGGAGAAAGAAAGATCCACATCTTGCATAGAAACAGAAAAATCTTCAGTGATATAATAACTTGTGGTGAAGAAGCTTTTTGCTGCGTTACGCAATCGTTAGAACTATTGCATAGAACATGATACTGAAGTGGCATCCCATACACCCTACAATCCTAGGGTTATTACAAATAGTATACAAATATACTTGGCCTTGAGAGTTTCTTGTTAAAACTATGGGCAGAGGTGCAGCCCCTCAGTGAATAGTACTATTTTGGAGTCACTTCTGCCCATAGTTTTAACAAGAAACTCGAAACTAGACAAAGTATATTTGTTTTATATTTTGGATCAAAAATTTGAATAAAAAGTGACAATCATTATATAGGCTTAGCTGCACTGCGGCGGCAGCGCAGCGCCTCCAATACGCAACAGTGCGAGAGATCAGAAATTGAAAAACGTAGTAGCCGTGACACCGCTAGAGTTGGCCGTTGCATGTATCCAAGCGATCGTACATTGTATGGCCGCTGCAAACCTGAACACTAGAATTCGGGACCGGACGGGTACGCTTGATTGTAAAGAAGGGTGATTGTGACATCATTTTGCAAATAGTATACTATTTGCAAAATGTCGTCATAAAAGTGACGTCATTTTGCAAATAGTACTTCATGGAGTGTCAAACACACCAACATTCTAAAATAGTTCAAAATACCTATAATCATGTGAAGCTCTTTTAACCAATCAATGGAAGACAAATTTTTGATCCAAAATATAATAGTTAATATTCATCTTAATACAACCACAAAATGCAGTGACCTACAATATACAAGTAGAAATGCATTGCCAAAATTGAATGACTCATTCCCTATCAATGCATGTACTTTAAAAATAATACTGTATAAGCTATGGTGTCCTACATATGACATGCATTAAAAATATATTAAATATAAAAATTGGTTACTTATGTCGAAATACATGCTATAAAAAAAAGTACTTGCTGTTCCTGAAATGTCTTTTCAGCCACTTGGTAAAACACTCTAGTTCAAGAATACACTTCTTTTCCAACAGTAATTATTCAAATCATAATGAACATCAGTTTCAAGGATTTGTTGAATTGTAACTCTCAGGACTAACTTCTGGGTGAACCGATATTGATAGATTTGGAATTGTACACAGAGCACTACAGAGTAATAGGGAATGGCCCCTACTGTCCTAAAAGAGTTTTCGGTGCTCATAAATCAAATACTGTGTCAAGTATAGGCTTGTCCTTTGGTTTGCAAGAATTTGACTTTTGCAAAGCTGAATCCATTGCTACATGTGAAGCAAGCTATTCATACTATTGTAAAACCAGGAACGTTTGCGTGCATTTTAACTGCGCAAATTTTGAAAGAGCAAAGATTTGCGAGATTAAAATGCACGCAGAAGTTCTTGACTACATTATGCATTGAATACCAGTGGCGATTTGCTAAAATTTCATGCTACGAAAAAGGGCTGTCAGCTCCAAATCATGAATATTTCATGCTGCGAAAATATCTTGCTTTACAATAATTACAATAACTTAGTCAAGGTGTAAGCTTTTCAGCAATACATGTAACTGTTAATAACAATCCTACATGTGATGATAAATGACCACAAAATTGGGGAAGCCTACAAAAAGGCAGTAGCACTAAAATGTTAATAATATGTCTTTGATTGTACATCACTTGCGACAAAACATTTGTGACAGTATTCAACATTGCATTTACAGTGAGCTTTATAAAATCCATGGAAGTGGTATATGAAAATAGTACTGACTAGTTTAAGCTGAATGAATTCACCGATCGATAACATCAAAGACATGGTATCATATAACTTTTCTATCAATGATATCTGTCTATGGTCTTGAAATGTTGCATTAAACTCCATCAATCCCTTGTCGCTTCCTTGAGAAGTTGATCCAATGAACACAAGGTATGCCTGTAATCTTACAGGTCATCCTCAATGGCTGCAGGGTGACAGAGAAGAAAAAGAACTTTTTTTACGACTATTTTCAAATGTATGGTTATTCTCCTGCAAGGACCTACAAACTTGTCATTCCATCCACCTGTTCATTATTGTAGCATTTCCAGACTTGGAACCCAGTTTGCAGCCAGTACTGATAATAGCTATGTTGGGCAAGAAAGCCCACCGGCAACCTTTTCTGGTTGATAGGAACAACCTTTGATAAAAGCGAATGCATAAAATTTGGATTTGTTGGTGAATGGGACTACTCGACAAAGGAAAGGGAAATCCCATTTTTTCTATAATTAGAAGAATGGAAAGCACATGCTGACGTCAGATATAACTACATCTGGCACCTATTTAACAGGCAATTTATGTGATCAGAACTATGAAGGTTTGTGTGCACAGTACAAATCAAGTATTGTCAGTGGAAATGCAAAAGAACACTTGCAGGTAATATAGCTCTAGTGGTTAAGCTAAAATGTTTTTCCTCTGCACGATCTGAGGGTTGATTTCCTTGTCAAATCTGCGGGGAATGTTTCACATTCAGTCAGACTTCACTATCATGATAGTCAAAGATTTATTTTCAGAGCAGTTGAGACCCTTTGAAAGCATTCATACCAATTCAATCAATTTCAGCACAGTCATCCTTAGGAGGCATTTTTCTTCAGATTCTTGTGAATATTTCCAGTCATTTCTTCTTTCTTTATGATTTAATAACAAAGCCAGGACATTCTCTCATTTGCAACATGTGTTATGTGTACGAAGGAATAATGAGACAACATTGAGAACAATGTAACCACTCACGTTTGGAGGTGATGATGGTGTTGCTATGGCTACAGGACACAGAGATGATGTCACACTCCTCACTCTCCTGGAAACTGACTGGGCGTGGGATGTTTGAATCCTGTAGAGGGCGTCCCAGACGACCTCTGTCACCTTTTCCCCAGGTGAAGATCCTGTTGTCTGCAAGAGAAAATAAATGATGTTTCCTCATTAGATCCAGACAAGCAAAGAGTTTGCAACTACTAGTCCAAAGGAAATCAAGCAGATGGGAAGGAGACAATCTTGAAATAGGTAAGGCTGCTAATGATACAAGGAGACACTAATCTCTTATTCATTTTTACATAATTCTGAAGTCTAATGCATCTGATTGCAATACATCAATCTCTGTCCTACCTGTTGCTATGGCGACAGTGAACATATCTCCACATGCCACCTGACTGATGATGGCGTCTTCTGGCAGGTTGGGTCTACAAGGCATTCTGGGTGTGATGGTCTCCGCCCCGCATCCCAGCTGGCCAAACTGGTTGGATCCTAGTGTGTGGCACTGCCCATCTTCTGTGCTCACCAAGAAAGAAAAGGAGAAAATGGACAAAGAAAGACAGACCGATCAACAGAAAGAGTGAAAGAGAGGTAGAAAAAAAGGCTATGAAAAGTTGTAATAAACCTGATTATGTATCACAGATAAATGTATTGATGCTTTGAAGTGCATCATATCCCTGAATTTTTATGTTATTCTTTTAACTGCAATACAGTGAAATTATGACATCATAGCCAAATTACAGAGAAGATGCAGGAAACCGCATTTCATGGGCATAAATTTCATGAGGATTCAGGCCTTGAAGAACAATGTTCCTTATCGAGCTAACCTGTGATAAAAGCTGAGTGGGATGTGCCGATGGCTGCGGATGCGATCCTGAGCTGTGGGAGGGGCTGGGTGGAGACAGGGGTAAAGGTAAAAACCTCCTCCACATGATGGTCAGACTGGTCCAGGCCTAGCTTGTTGGACCTGGGTTGGGAGAGAGGTAGCAAAGTATACCTCAGTCTTCTTTAGCTACACTGATGGACGAGCTTACATAGTATTTATAAGAAATGAAAAATTTCTGACATCACTCATATTTTTTTTCAGCTCCCATTCAGAAAATTCACTGAAATTCACCCTCACAGTTGTTTTATGTAAAAGATTATCGATTACAATCTGAATAAGGATGATATAGAGAACTTGAAATTGTGAAACTAAGAAGAGATTATTCAGTGTCCGTTCTGCTGTATACATGTTAATTATTCATTGACACGGGTGACATCAACGTGCTCATTGTCAATAAGACCTGCCCCTCTCAATGGCTGCTGCTTTGAGATATGTATGGAGCTGTTAAGCATGGGATACTTATGTTTTACACCAAATTATCCAGCATGCTTCTGCAACAAAAAATGGCTTTAGTATATTTGCCTACTGTAAAAGTGGAAATTTTGGCACATTTCACACAACTAGAAGCTAGCACGAAAATAAAAGCACGCGAATATTTTTGCATGCCTTACACTCCAGTAGACAGTGCCCTGATTCCGCGGAATGAAAAACATGTGAAATTCATCTTACCCGGCCGAGTGCCAAAAATTACTCGTGTGAAAATATTCACTTTTACAGTATTACAGCTACAAGCTATTCAGGCACCCGCTGTGGTCAAGATCACAGAAAAGTTAGCATAACAGCTGACGGAGTTGAAATATTTTAAGCAGTTAGCAGATGAATATCCCAGGTAGGAGAATTTCAATAAAGCCATGATATAGCAAGCTTCAGAAAAACAATAATGATAAATTTTCAAACACACACCTATTACTCCCACAACCTATGAGGGCGCCCCCTGTAGTCAGGATGATGGAGCAGTCAACTCCACAGCAGACGGATTTGGCCTGATGCTGCGGAGGAATCATGACTGCCTGGGGAGAGGAGAACGACTCCTGACTGTCCAGACCTAGGCGACCTGCAGGTACCCACAATGCATCACCGTCAATCTCAATATTAGCATAACTTCTTCAAGCGATACATCTTGGAAAACCCCTCAAAATGTGTCAGTTGTATTCTACAGTAATGGCTGTAAGAATTTTGAAGTTTGAATTAGCGTGTTTAATGAAAGCTTGTGCATCAAAACTGAAGAAAAGAATTTAATATGATACAGGTATTTGAATAGAGATTAGAATGCTTGTGTTGCTGTTAGTAAGGAATAAATTTGACATGTCATACCACATTTATGACCATTAGTGGTGCTGGTACCTTAATTACATCATATCGAGTTTAATGGCAGTTAGAAATAACTGTACATTCTGAACAAAAGCAACAATAACAGTAAATTATCCAGAAAATGCTCTAGATTTTTAACCACCAAAATTGGTAACAGTGCAATCTACCAGGGTATTATCCTTTATTATACATTGTACATCTGACTGCCAAGTAAAGATTTAGAGCTGTGATGGATATAGGTTGCTGAAAGTCTCACCATTGTTGCCCCGCCCCCAAGAGAACACCTCGTGCTCGTTGGTCACGGCCATAACGTGTGACGCTCCACACGACACCAGCGCAACCTCGTACCCCAGCAGCGCCTCCACAATCTTGGCCTGGGAGAGGTCGTGGTAGTTGCCGTGCCCCAGGCAGCCGTGGGCCCCATTCCCAAAGGTCATCAGTATGCCACGATCTGCCGAAGAAGGGATGATATCAAAAGTTAGAATTAAAATAGGTAACACAAGGAAAAATGACTGCTCCCAACTTGTTGATAGCAGGAACAGATGCTGTGAAAAGCTTAAAGGGTGAGAAAAAAATAAGCACAAAACACTCTAACATGCCTGAAGAACCTGGGTATAATCATATTTACTCAACAGGTATCATATTGGCAACCTGTGTAAAGTAGCTACTAACATCTTATCTAAAGATTACATTGCATGCAATTGATATGACTGACTGTAGATTCATACATATATGTAGCACCAACAGTCTACAGCAGTCTCAGTTGCCCTTACATCAATCTCCTCACTCTGTTACACACGAGGGTAATGGGGACTTTTCAATTTCACCCCCTGGACGTGGACATCGAGGTAATGACATCATCTAAAGGAACTGAGCATGCTCCTAGTTCTCCAGCATGTCCAAAGCCATAATCGCAAATACGTCTTCCAAGGATTTCACGTCCCCATAGATTCAGGACATGAGTGACATCACGGCTTGGCACAACAAATCGCCAGCCCGCTGGAGGGGACGGGGCCATGACGTCATAACAGTACGTCGTGGACGGTGTGCAATGAAAATCGAAATGGGTGATAACACCACAGATGTAATGAGTGGACTGCAGCAAATTTGGAAGTGCTCCTGTACGAGAAAGGTGGCGTCCACACAATTGAAAAGTCCCTATTGTCATGTGACAATGTGTCATGTGACAGCATATCAAGCCCATCTCCTCACCTGTGAGGCAGGCCACAAAGAGATCTCCGCATGACACTTTCTGGATAGTGACTGCAGACTGTCCCTCCAGGTACCTGGGTACGTAGAGGGGCACGGCCTGCTCCACAGCTCCAGGCAGGGTGGAGTCTGTGCCGATGGAAGGGGCCTGTAACATGGAGAGATTGTGTTGACTCAAGTCAATATCACCTGATCCCTTGTCTGCAAGCAAGCTGCCATATTCTCATTTAAGAGATGAAAGGGTGTGAGCTCTGTTCAAAGCCTCAAGAAACTTTTTGAGAGAAACAGCATGATGTTCTTATCTCAACATGCCACACAAATGGGTCATGTATTATGTGTAAGGTATGTCTGTGATGGTTAAATCTTGACGCACACATAAGTGGTTGTAGAGGGAGCATTATCGGATCAGGTGATAAGCATGAACTCACCATTTTTGTTTGTTTATATGAAACATACTCTGTCTATTGCATTTTACAAGTATCACTAGATTTAAAAATATGGTTCCAAGTCCATAACAAATGTTTGTTTGAATAATATACCTTCTAACTGTGGCTGCTTTTCACGTGTCATGTTTTTTACATTAGCCAGAAATCAGTATTTATCATTTGCCCTGTGGGTAGGCTCTGTATCATTTCCATTGATTACCTTTCATGCCTCATGGCAACATCACTGAAATTCACCACCACTGCTACTACTACTATTGCTACTACTACTACTACTACTACTACTACTACTACTACTACTACTACTACTACTACTACTACCATGACTACTACTACTATTGCTACTACTACTACTACTACTACTACTAATAATAATAATAATAATAATAATACTGATATTATAATAAAGTTAAAAAGTAACCTCTCACCATCTCATGAGCATCAGATATCAAGCTTCACACTGAAAAAGTTTTCATAAACAGAACTAAATATGAAATTAAGAAAATTCATGAATATCACCTTTACCCTAATTTGGTCTCAATGCTAGTTACCAGCATTAAGCCCAATGTACGTACCTCCCAGATTATCAGCCTGCCATTGTGGGTTACACCAGTCTTCTGCGATCTCCCAACAGAAACCTGCATGACCTTAGTGTCTGTGTGTGGGAGTGGGAGCCTGAGAGGGGATGGGATACCATTCCCCCAGCAGTAGATCATGGAGAGTGGGCGGGGCTTGGGGAGACCACCACTGCCACTGCTGTCCAGCAGAATGTTGGCTGCAAAAACAGGAAAAAAACAACATAAAATTGGGGATGTAATGTTGTGATTATGTAAATTAATTTCAACAAATTGCTTGATAGATTGGTGAATAGATATACTGTATAAGCCGTTATTTTCGTGTACAGATAATTTCGCGTATGAGGAGTTTACAGACATTTACCCAAGATGTTATCGCGAATTGACACCGAGGCTACTGTAAGTGCACTATCACCCCAGCGCAAGGCGACATTTTCGCATTTTGTTACTTTTGCAGTTCAACAGTGATTCATAAAATTCATGAAAAATTAAACCCTCATGAAAATAAGAGGTTATATAGTATATACATAGATAGACAGCTATATGGATGGAAGGTGGATAAAAATGAATAGAGAGACATACAGGACAGAGAGGGAGAGAGTATGTTTCAAACATAAAATAAAGTGGGGAATCAGAAGTTTTATGCAGATCTCCCCTCTTCTACAGAATATCTACCCCTTGGCCTTCAAACAGCAGCTTACTCCGATTGATACATAAATGCCTTCATTTCCAAGAAAAAGATCACTAGAATCCTTGATCTGGAAAATTCTTTGATGAAAGCAAATCAAACAGATGTTCAAGAAGAAGAGCCACAAAGTCAACATTAAATTGCAGGTGAAACTTCAGTATTCTAATGCTCTGAAACAGACACAACTTCTAAAGGAAACAAAACAGGTAAAATACACATGAAAGATGAACAATACAAATTCAATCAGCATAAATTAGGCATACTATTACTAAACATAAACAAACACAATGAAAAATGAAAGAAATAACTGTACTGCCAAATTTCATGTCTGCTAGCACTGAAAATGTGCATAATGGTACCTACAGTGTGTGCATGCCGGTATTTCACCTGCATGGAATAGCAGCCAATGTTTGAATGCTTGAATTTGGACTCACATCTATGAGAAGAAGACCTGGCACTGCTTGCCCTGGAACCAGGTTTGCGGATGTTACCCACTGGAGGTCTGGTTGTAAGCCCCGGATGGATCCTATCCATAAAGTTTTGTAACATTATGAGAAGAATATAGTCAGGAGTTGTCAGGAAAAAATCCAGTCCAATAGCTTCTTTCAAACTTTTAAAAAGAAATGTGCACATTAAGCATCAGATGACATGTAATTCAGAAGTGAGTATGGATACATCATGATACATCTGTATGGAATTTACACAATGCTGTCTTAATCGTTACGAAATCTAATTCGAGATAGTGGTCTTCACATGAAGTCGAAATTCCCGATGAGAATAAATTAAATCACAAAGGGTCAAATGATAGGAATCCTAGTAAAGCTTGTATACTTGAGTTGTTGGCTTCATTTTATTGACAAATGACATATATGGTACCCTAAATGTGCTTTTCTTACCCTTCGGAAAGATAAGGAGATAAGCAAGCATTAAATTGAAATTAAGTCAGATTTGGGGCGTCCTAACCATATTGTACCTTTCCATCTGATGACACTAAGGCAAACAATACATTTACATTTCAAATTGAGAGCAAATGTAATTGACAATTTCACTGGTCTTGAAGCATGCAAACTATTGAGCAGATCAATCCATTCCTTGCAGGAATCTGAAGAAACTTTGGACTCACTTGGGTGGACACTTGACCGCTCCCATGGTCATGCAGACCTCGATGACGGCCTTGAAGATGATGGGCTCGGCCATGACCTGGTTGATGGTGGGCCTCTTGTCCGGGTCTAGGTGAAGCATGCGGAGGAGAAGCCGCTTGAGCTGGTCGCTGTAGCGGTCCGAGATGGGGGCCACTGAGCCTCGCATTATCTTCATCACCAGTGCTGGTAGATTCTAACAAGAGCAAAAAATAAAAAACAGTTGTCATCATCATAACTACATGTAACATTTTCTACTAAACAACTTCACCTTTGAAATTGATGACAATTGTGAAGGTTTTGGTTTACACTGGGAAATACTTTTTCCAAGATCTTGGAATGAATCAGAGCATACACACCAATGACTTCAAAGGAACAAGATGTGATGCTTTCAGTATCTTCACAAATCTAATATGCAGCAACTTGTGAGTAGAAAAGTGATTCAAAATTTACATCAGCTCTTTTGAGACTTCTCAAAAACACACTACACACACTTTTAAATGTGTGTTTTTGTAATACCTTGGGCCTCCTTGACAAAAGCTTCTCAACATCATCATGTGACACACGAAAGAGAAATGTGTATCATAACAGAAAAACAGTTGCATCTCTAAGGACAGGAGCTAAAACCAAACTTACATTGGCTTCAAATGCCCTCTTGAGGGTTAGAAGTTCATACAGAACACACCCAACCGCCCACATGTCACTCTTTTGGTTGTATCTGATAAAATCAAAGTTAAGGATTCAACAGTGAGGGCATAAGTACAGTGGAAATCAGATATGATCATATGTTATATATGACTGTTGTGATTTATCCACTTGTTGTTGGAACTTCATTTCCTTCATCACCTTTATCATACCACAATGTCACAGAAATGAGCACGATTTCCTTGGTGCCAAATCAAAATAATTTGCAAACAATATCAAAGAAAAAGAGAGAGATTTGCCGTACAGCCTGTTTGTGATGAAGGAAACATTGGCGAATCCAGTCACATTTGTCTGGTGATGTGCAAGTAAGAGTTTCTCAACATATACAATTTGATGTAGCTCTGAATAATTCTAAACCCAAATTTGAGTTGATGAACAGGAAATACTATAACAAAATTACTAGACCCAGCTGAAAACCGATGAACACTGAAGATTACCACTATGAAAATGATCTTGTTAACAAGGTATGATATATCTCATATATATATTTTTTTGCATGATATTCATATCAGCAGTTTTATAAAATTATGGTAGTACTGCATTATACTTTTTTTTCATTAATTTTTCCGGCATAAGTTTATAGGCTGTCATCTACAAAAGTAAAAACAACAAGGTGATATGATATACAAATAGTGAATGGTCACGAGTGCAATCACCGAGTGCGAAATCTCGTTCCATTGCACGAGTAAAGACCATACACTACTTGTTTTATACAACATCCAAGTAGATCTTTTTGGTTGGAGGATTGTCGGGTAGGTCTAAGTAAGCCTAGAAGTCTATATATGTATGAAAAATATAGCAATACTTACATGTGGATCCACTGCGATTCTCTTTCTGGCTTGTGCAATCAGCGTAGATACAGTTACGTAGGCCTACATACGCGCATGCATGTACCGCACACGTACACTGCGCTAGCTGCATGCGATCCTCAATATGCAACACACAGTACATGCAGTACCATAAAATTTCTCGAACCGTGGAATAGACCGAAAAAATCGAACCAAGTTGCACGCAAAAATAGAACCAAAATTGGATGGCGCGTTGAATGGAGTACTTATTGAATATCACGTCACCCACAATCCTCCAATCAAATTACAAGGATCTACACTGTACTTGGACGTTGTATAATATTCAATAATGTCATGATTACTCGTGACATTCTAATAAAACCAATGACATCATACAGCTAATTGGGTAGCATTGTCATAATTGCACAGTTGGTTTCTAAGGATACGGTTTGCCCTCGCAAAGCTCTGGTGAGATGTAGCAAGGCGTACCGACGACGGTGAAGGCCTTGCTCTTGCTGCTCAGGATCTTGGAGATGCCAAAGTCCCCGACCTTGATGACGTCCCTGGCCCTGTTCAGGAGGATGTTCTGAGTCTTGAGGTCGCGATGGAGGATCTGCTTGGAGTGGACGTGCTTGAGGGAGAGAAGAATCTGGGCAAAGAGTCTCAAGACCTCCTGCGCAGCAAATGCAAGAAAATATTCAAAATTGCATTCCGTCAGGCCCATCTAAAACTGCTTTCCTTTGAGTTCATGCCAATATGCACACGATTATGAAAGAAAAAAGTAACAGCAAAGAAGCTTGATTACATAAGATTCCATGATTATTGTTGAAATTGGCTTTCAAGACATAAAAATCCATAAGTTGTACCATGACCATATTATTATTTTTTTGCTATTATGGGTTGAGATTGCTGCCTTCACTGCGAGTAAACCAAACTATAGGGCCTACTACATTATCAAGTCATAGACTATTCACAACAAATGTGAAATATGATGCATGCAACATGTTTGAGATCTATGCATGTAGAAGCATCAAATTCAAACAGGTAATTCTAATATGACCTCAAAGCATCATTTTCATCAGCTAAGAAAGAATTGGTAACATGCTGTCTGGGCTGCAAAGTTTCTTAAGTCTAATTCATAGAATGTCGAAGTCGCAAAAAATGGAATTGAATAGTAGTGTACGCATTTACAGCCAGTTGTTCGAGACACATCACATGAGAAAAGCTGTCGAAAAGCACAAATATGGCAGAGAGAGAATAAATAGTACTATCAAACAGTGTCATGTCAACTTACATCTTCTTCAATAAGGGCATTTCCCCTCTGTTGCAGGTATTCAAAGAGGGTTCCACCTTTTTCCAGTAATGAGAGAATAATGAGTTCAGTAAGTGTCACACAAAATATTACAGAGCAATCCTGTCTTCATCTAATATAGGTCATAAAACAGGTCAGTTACCTCCAGAAGATGACCATTCATGATCCAGCTCATTTCTCATCTGAACAAATAACAAGCAGTTCCATCAAAGATTCCATGAGGCAAATCATTAATCTTGTGGTTACATCTGTAGCACACAATTGTGATTTGTGTTATATTTCTTTGGCATGACTGTCAAATGCCCCGCACCATGGGACATTCAATTTTAAATTCTTACATTAATATTGTCTTGATGCAAAATAGCAAGGCTTTAGTTTATTTAGGATAAATTCTTTCTCACATTTCTTACTGATTCAGTATGGCAGACTCTTGCAAAAGATTGCTTACATTACATTCATTTATTTAAAGGACAAGTTCACCCTCATAAACATAAGGATTGAGAGAATGTAGCAATATTAGGAGAACACGTCATTGAAAGTTTGAGGAAAATCGGACAACCCGTTCAAAAGTTATGAATTTTTGAAGTTTTTGTGTAGTAACCGCTGGATGAGAAGACTACTGCAGTGTATGAATAACTTAGATGTCACATGCGTACAACAATATAAGGAAAATATAAAGAGAATTTCACAAAATTCCATCTTTTGAAAAAAGTACATATTCCCTTGACTCGTTACCGACATATGTTAGGGGTAATATTATTCCCCCTGCTTTTAGAAAGAGACAAGTCAAGTGCTCTTTTATTATGCGAAAAAAGTGAAAATATGTTGAATTTTCTTTACATTTTCTTTATCCTGTTGTACGCATATGACTCACATGCTGTAGTAGTCTCCTCATCCAGCGGTTCCAAGACAAAAATTTTAAAAATTCATAACTTTTGCATCGATTGTCCAATTTTCCTCAAACTTTCACTGATGTGTTCTACTAATATTGTTGCATTTTCTCAATCCTTATGTTTATGAAGGTGAACTTGTCCTTTAAGGTTTTTTTTTTTTTTGTCACTGTCATTAAGTACTCTGAATGTAAATCTCTGAATCTGCATTTGTATATTCTTATGTATTCAACTCTACAGAGGGGATCACTTTGTCTCAAGCCTTTGGCTTTCTTTGTGAATTACAGACACATTTTACACTGTATATATTTCTATTTTTATGATGATCAATAAAGTGAACTGAATTGAAGTGAATTAAATTTTAAGCTCTTATTTCACTATCATTATTTTGTTTTTTCTTAATTCAGTTAGTATGCTAGCTTAAATCGTGCCACTACTACTACTACTACCAGTATGGCATATTAGCTGTGATGCCTGGGGATATTACTACAAAGGAAGCATAGGCAAAGATGGCTGTACTAATTTCCCAACCACTTGATACCTTCTGCATATTCCATGACGATCATGAGAGCTTTATCCTCCAGGAAGTTCTCATAGTACTCGATGATGTTGGGATGGTCAAGCATAGACAGGACCTTGACCTCATTCAGGGCTGCCTGCCGCTCATCTTTGGTCATCTGCTCCACTGGGATCTGTTTGATGATGATCAGCTTTTTATCGTGGAGTCGGCGGCAGAGGTATACAGTACTGAGAGAAAAAAGAAATCACAGGAAAAACAAATGTCAATGTGATGCTCCTGAATGACAGCAAGTAATATAGATCTAAATTTACTAGTAAAATTTACATATGAATTTTAATCATTAAAAAAAAAAAAAAAAAACGCACACACACACACACACACACACACACACAAAGGTTCTACCTCCCATGCCAAAATTTGACCACGCACAATTGTCAACCGACTCAAAAGCACAGATGATCTCTTTTGAGTAGAGTCTTAAAAGACAGAAAGATCCGTCTGTCCGGAGGAGTCTGACATTTTCTGACATTATTGCTCTCCGCCGGAGAGGGGATTCGTGAAGCCAGACGCAGTCTCCGTGGAATATATCATATCACATCATACCTGGTTAACATACCTGGTTGTGGGCATTAAAGTTATACAGAACTTATTTGCCCCTCTGCTGCTCCATTGTCTGGATACGGTAACTAGCAAACTTTTGTTTTCTGTGCTGTGCGGTTTTAGTGAGAACATGGGCATGAGAATTGTTGTTCGGGGTTGTATTTGTCCTTTTTTGACTTCCATGCTTTCTCCAAGTTGGATTTGAAAGAGTTGAGTGATGTACTGTTTACCACATAATCCGGGAGATTATTCCATTCCGTGATGATAAACTGTGAGAAGACATTTGACCGTTTTTTAGTTTTGCATCTGTTCTTCGTTACCTTGAACTTGTGCCCTCTAGTCCTGTTGTCAGTTCTCAAGTTAAAAAACTTGCTTAGTCTAATGTCTTCCAGCCCATTCATAATCTTGAACGTTTGGATAAGATCTGTTCTATGTCTGCGGTAACTTAATGAAGGTAATTTCAGTTCTGCTAGTCTCTCCGGATATGTGAGATTTCTGAGTTTGGGTATTGACTTGGTTGCTCGTCTTTGGACTTTCTCTAACTTCTGAGTATCCCTTTTCAAGCAAGGGTGCCATATCTGGGAGCAATACTCAAGTGATGGGCGTACTATATATTTGTAGAGTTGAGTGAATGATCGCTCATCAAGTGAAGAAAATGATCGTTTGATAATTCCCATCTTACGATTTGAACTTGAAGTTGAGAATTTCAGCTGATTGTCGAACGTGACACCTAAATCCTTCTCAGTGGTAGAAGATGAGATGAAAGGACCTTGAGATGTAAGACTGTAGTCAAAGCATGGGTTATTCTTCCCATAATGAACCATGTTGCACTTATCTGTATTGAAAGGTAACTTCCATATGTCCATATCATCACATCACATCACATCTGATACGGAAGTAGAGGACTGGTCCTGTAGTATTCCGGTCTCAACATAATATAATCATCTTCAACTTTGTTGCTTTATGTGCGTTGAGGAGCAGAGGTTTTGAATTTCCCCCCCCTCCAATGTCTGTCTAATAAATCTTTGAAATTATTAATCGAGGAAGCTTCAACAACACTAGCAGGCAATCTGTTCCAGTCGGCAACTACTCTCTGGCTGAAAAATGTACTTCGCAGTTCTAATCTTGAACGTTTGGTGAAGAGCTTGTATCTATGACCTCTTGTTGATGAGTGGATGGCTGGTTCGAAGAACATGTCACCAGAAATCCCCAACTTTCCACTGAGCAACTTATATTAAAAACAGTAGTCATGTCGCCTCTTCGTCTCCTGTCATATAATGAGTGCAGGTTGAGTTTTTCCAGGCGTTGTTCTCCCCGACGACCAAATACAAGGTATGTTAAGGTATGTTGTTCTCCCCGACGACCAGATACAGACCGATCTTTCGGTCAAATACATCTCGGGCGGTGCGGTTTATGTTACACCGCGGCCACGCCGCGCCGCTCTAGAACATATTTTAGAAAGAGAACCCAACACGATAACACGAAAACAAACGTGTGGGACTATACGTAACGAAGGAACGTGTAAGAAAGTACGACGACAATAATCTCAGAAAATTTACTTTTAATGATTGACAGTGATCATCAGTTTTTCTGATTTAACTACTCACCCGTATGCTCCTCTTCCAACCACTCTGATTTTCTCAAAGTTTTCCATCTCTAGATCTATCGCTTTCCGATTCGGGCATTTCGTCAAATTCCGTAGAGACACACACTGCTGCACAAAACTTCGTAAACAAAGTATGCAACTCTTGAAGAACAGCAGAGGGCGTTATGCAAAAAATTCTTGTCGAGTTTTCATTTCCATGGGTCATTCATGATGGACCTGCTTCTTATTTGGCTGTTATATACGCTACAAGTTGCTTTTCCAGCAAGACAGCAAGAGTTATTGCAACCGTAACATATTTTTTGAAATGGGCCCTGAAAATACATTGTAATTCTCATTAGACACAAGTGTAACAACAAAGTTATAAAACATATAAATTAAATAAAAAATAAATAAATCAAAAAAAAAGAAAAAAAAAGATTGTTTGTCATGTTCTTTTTATGTGTAAATAAGCACAATAAGCATAGTGGAATTTCACTTTAGTCCAATGAAACTTGTCGGGTTTGGGAGTTTCAGCTCCTTTCAGATGTCCTAATAATCCAGAAAAACAACATCCCCTTTACTGACATTAATATGATATTGATAGTAGAGGATACTGATAGTTTGTTTCCGAAATCCCAATACAGTGTATACGAGATTTGGATTATTTTTATACGGGTATAAAATGTCTGTTGGATAATGTTCATACAAGTTACATGGAAGATAAGCCCACAAAAAATCTATATAATATGTATATACATGTACTATATGAGACATTTCATATTTCATCTGCCTTGAAACAAACTCAAATACAATTCATCACTTTTTGATTGATTGCTCAATTGTCAAACTTTCATTGACTGTTTGATACACTGTAATCATCTTTGATTTGCTGAATTGACATATTCCAAGCAATTTCTCCTATTTAGTGCTAAGCAATAAGTTGTTACAGGAATCACAAAATTACCATACATGAGTGTTGAATATGTTATACATGTATCAGTCTTTTCTCCATCCTGTCAGTATGATACTGCCATGTGTAGGCCTATATACATGTACAATGTATGTACAGATTATCTACAGTACAGTAGTGTATGTACAATGTATTTGTCGATCAATCTATACATGAACTCAGCGTACTGGTACATGTACAATGTACTTATTTTTTAAAGTTTATAATGTATTCGATAATGGAAATAGTAGAGCAGACACAAAATAAAGCTTCAATAAATGACAGTGTACTTGCCTTTATGGACTTGATATCTTTAATTCACTTTTGAACCCATTAATCCTGTTTTCAACATGGAATACACAAAGTGAACATTAGAACATTTAGAACGTTTTTGAAAATGCATGTGTATGTCAAATGGAATAACTCTCATCGTATCCGACTTGAAATTCTTTTATTTCCACCATCAATGTAAAAATGAACACCAATGTGAATTTCCATATTTCTACACAGTACATGTACCGAGTATTGAAATATATTTCAATTTAAAAATACAGCTAGTTCGTTTGTTTTTTCATAAAGCTTTTTCCCCCACAAGGATTTTGTATTCATCTTTTATGCCAAGATACTACAGGTACACAAATATGTTGAAATTTTTTTAGAAGAGCCATCATCATTTCAAAGGGGATAACCAGATATTTACTTGACTTTGCTGAAGTTAACATATTTGGGATTGGAAAAAATGCATTGACTTATGTGAATGACAACCTTCACATAAATCAGCAAGAAAACAAAATACATGTACATGTATGTACATAATGTTTTACCGGTACATGGCATTAGCAGGATCTTGGTTCACCTGAACACAAGCACTGTAGAAGAATGGTCAATATGAATTAGACCACTGACACTGTGGAGGTTATTAATTTTTTTAGCTTTTAACCATATATGAACCATACAATTGTATGTTGGGGAGAACTGGAATAAAAGGAATGGCAAATCTATCCATGAGTCTCAGAAGTGAATAAACGTACAATATACTTTGATTTAATGATTTAGGTTGAAAAACACCCCAAACAACCCAAGTCGTCAATCAAGAACTCTCTTCTAGTCAGTGATATAAAGCATCATCATTTGCAGGTATTAAAACAAGACAAAGTTTAAGAAGAACCAGGGGGATTTCCCAAGCATGTGATTTGAGCAGTCACCTGAAAATGTAACACGAGTCAAAGAGCATTACATTCTCACATACAATGCATAATATCGTACCCACACACACTTAATACAGTGTCCCTATTAAAATGCATCATCTTATTTTGTGGATATACAAATTTGGCACCACAGCATTTTACTGGACTGTTGAACCACATTTCCAACACTCATTTCTTTTCTTTTTTCATTAAAGCACACACATCTGCCAACATATAGCTAATTAATACAAGAGTTCCTCAGTTGGGAAAAATAGTTAAGCATACATATGTAATTTGCCCATTTATGATTGTTGACTACGTTACAGAATATTTCATACAAAATCAACCCTGCCTAAGACAAATCTATTTGGAGCGAAGATATAGCTTCGACTTACAGAAAATTCAACTTATGAGGGATTAAAATGAATAGAATATAACGGGACTTATTATCTTGGGACTTCTTATGCTGACTCAAGAGATTGTCAAAGTAATGCAAAGTCAATTTGTACAAGGTCTACTGTATTTTTCAACTGCAGCAATTCAGTTCAATGTTCTGGATTACACAGCTTACACCGAGTCTCTCAAAAAACAACAGTGCAGCTCTCAGATTGACTGTCAGGACCAGATGTATGTTGCCTCACCTACTCTGTGCTGAATGTTTGAAATATGCTCTTCATATGAAAATAGAGGAGTCCATAATGAGAGCGTTGATGGAGATGTTGCTCTTTCCATTTAATATGCAGTACTTTTCTCCACAAAATACACACAATCTGCATGTAAATTACTCAACAGATGAATTTTTGAAAAAGGTACTTGTTCGTACGTCACATGCAGAGTAGCACCACTATGAAGTCTTCATAAATGTCAAAATATTAAGGACATGGGAATGTCTTGATATGAAACTGGCCTGCACTTATAAGAGCATAGCAGGAAATTGTATTACAAAACAACACAACAAAATGCATATAAACCTCAATATCTCCTGAAACTAGACACTGTAATGCAGTGTGAGGCTGTGTATCGATGTGCAACCCAGATGTGCTATTACAATACTATCATAGTGGGCTTTAGCATGTTGAAATAAAATGGCATAAAAAGATTCATGGTGCAGATTTATAATCATCACTTGAATGAAACAACAGAAAAATTATCTTCTCTCCAGAGCATATATTCATAATGCTCAAACTATGCATAATAGCAGCATTGTAAGCTGGATAGGCAGATGTAAACATTGTGAAATTCTAATAGAGCTTCTATCATAGTACTTAGTTGAATTTAATCTCTTTTGACAAACGTATGATGACACAGGGCCTAACCAAAATCTGAGCTTTAATAGGTACAAATAAGGTTTCCCTGTCATTCTATGTGGGGCAAAAACCTTCATATCACTCTGCCGTCTGACTCTGAAAGATCTCTGTCATCAAATGCAGTTTATTCCATTCAATAGTTTTCGTAAGTCAGAATGTACTGTCGTTTTCCTTCAGGCAGATTTAGCATCATGATGATGTAGCAGGCCGAGTCTGAAACTCCAAGTAATTAACATCATAGTCCTCCATTGCCTTAGACAGGTAGAACCATCTTCCCATGAAACCAACGTCTCTTATCCTGTCTGGGAACTCCCTCCACGACACTTTCAGATGTTTGCATGTGGCGTCAAAAGACGACACCCTCTTGTCAAAATTGTCCTCCCAGACAATGGAACACACTCCCAAGTTCATGTATCTCAGCACCCCATTATTTCGAAGCAGCAGCAGTTTCTGGACGTGTCTGTCTGAATCTGGGTTCCTCGTAAAGTTGCTTAGCAACAAGAGGTCATTGCTGGCTTCCACAAGTTCTTGGTCAAAGCCCTCTTCACTGGGGTTCTGCCTCCATGTGTATCCAATCAGCCCAAGAGAGGTGATGTAAAACCCTGCCTTAATTGGGCGCTCTTTCATATCGCTAAAGATGTCCAATGTAGCCGATTTGTAGTCACGATACATGTTTTGGACATAATCACCTAAATGGATACAAGATAGAAATTAAATAAAGGTGTAAGTTTTCAACTTGGGAAAAGAGAAATCACCCAGAATAATATGGATTTCCAGATTCAATCACATCAGGTAGGAGAAATATCACCTAAACATGTTCTCTATTTGTATGATGATAAATCGTACATAGAACTCTTCTACTACAAAATTTATATACAGTGAAACCCCGTTATAACGAGGTCTGTGGGACCGCTGATATTACCTCGTTATAACTGTACACATTAAAAACAAAGAAAAACATCAGCACAAAGTCATATATCAATCAATCAAGCATAAGAGCAGTCTTTGCATTGTTATTATTTAAGTATGGATCGTTATTATTGATACAGAATAAAAAGGAATCATTTGTGAATTGATGCAAAAAAAGAAAACAAAAAAAAAGTAGGGGTTTAAATGGGTTCTTATTTTTCTTCCGAAAATCTCTTCGCATGTACATGGGGCGCCCCCCCCCTCCCACTTTTTGTGCACCATACAAAGGAATACATAAGGTGTCATTACTTTGGCCCCCCCCCCCCCCCCCCCCCACCTTTTTAAACCCGGAAGTATGTAAGTGGCACCAAAAAGAAAGAGTAATAGAGATGGTAAGACCCTTTTTGGTGGGTTTTTTTGTTTTGATTTTGTTTTTTTGCTTGTCAGCCAAAGAAACCCGGAAGTGGAAGGGGAGAGATGAGGTGAGGACCTTTTTTTTTTTTTTGTATTATTTACCTGTTAGCTCATGAAACCCGGAAGTGGGCCCCCCTCCCCCACTTTTGAAAACGCTCTGCCGGCCCTGCTGTACAGGTACATGATGTTTGGACCCGGAGAAAATGCGTTTTTATTTTCTTTTGAAAATTTCTTCACATTTTGTACATCTGCTCTTGAAAGCTTAAGTGTCCGAAAATTGGGGCTTTTACTCTATCGCCTCCTGCTTACCATGCCATGCTCACCATGCATATACAGAAATGTACCACTATTGCACTGGCACCATTGCGTTAGCATTGCTCATCACCATGATCACGTCTTCTGAAAATGAAATCAATGGCAATGCATGCGTAGCACAGCACTTGTAGTAGCAGTGGTCAGCGTCAGTGCAGTGCATGTGCAGTTTTAATGACGTTACAGACCTACTATTCTAGGGATCGCATTGTATTACCGGACGCGATTTTTGTAATCGAATAATCGAGGCCTTTCGCACCTAGTCCTTGCACCAGAATCACAATTCATCCCACAAATCACCGTACACATTCTCACCGAGCAGATGACTAAGAAAAAAATCGGCAAACGAGGCTCAAATTTCGTATTTTACGGTAAAATGTCTGTCTTGCACATTTCGATCAGTTCAATATAAAACCTTGTGAGAAATCGACAACTGGTTAGACTCTACGTGCTTTGTCTATGGGAGCTGCACGCGCGGGTGATGAGTTGCGGGCCCCTTAGCGCACAACTATTCCGCATCGTTCGCGTTTGAGGACGATAGCTACAAATTTCCGATATTGATCAGTGAACTTTTGGTTCTATTGGAATCTTCAGCATTTTTCCTGTAGGTTCTATATGAGTGGAATTTCATAGAATTTCAGTCGTGAAATGTGATTCAAACATGCATAAAATTAACTACGAAGAGGTGCGGGTCACTCAACTATAAATTTGAGGTAAAATGTGAATTTTTTTTCGTGTTTTTACATTTTTACATGGCGTTTTTGCGATTTCGGTCCACACAAAGTTCTGTGAGGCTAATCTACGAAGTCTCGCGCGTACAGAATGTCATTAGTACGCAAAAATGTGCGTGTCCGGTAATACCATGCGTCCGGTAATACCATGCTTGCCCCTACGAAGTAAATTTAGACTAACGTTATCGTTACTTAGTCGCTAGCAGCAGAGGTCTATACATGCGTGATTATGTATCAGAATTTGCCATACAGAGCATGAGAAATACTTGAAATTTTAGCTTAAGAAAATTATACATACTAATCTTTTTGGGTAAGCCTCTCTGCAGCCTTTCTGGCACAACTATTCGTTGCTTCAGCTGAGAAAGTCGACTCCACATTCCACGCATGGAAGCTGCCATTTTGCATCTGAACTGCCTCTGTCAAGTACTTTATTTTTAAGAGTATTTACATAAACTATTCTGGGTAGATCTATATTTCTTCTGCTCAAGTATTGACAAAATATTTTTAACTAAATTTATTCCAGTGAAAAATATATTTCTAGAGTTTCTATATTTATGATTTTCACTTTGATATCGTTACTATAAAAAAGTACTGCTCTCTGCAGCCTACGCGCTTCAATCGGAGACACTCTCCACGAGAAAATAGTCAAAAGGATTGTACACTTTGTGGTTTTTAATCCGGTCTGATATCTCGTTTCAGGAACGTTTCAACGTCTGAATATAGCTAATTTATAGCTCGATAGCTGATGCCGACGAGAGACGCTCGTCACGGGAGAACACAGTCCCACATACTCATCTATGTGTTTTGCAATTTACGTGGCATGATACTGTAAATTTAGACGTAGCTAGGCTACTTCCCACTACACTAGACTAGGGCCTAGATCTGCATAGTCTACACAGTGTATGTAACATACGAACCGACTAGAAATCTACACCAACTTACTACGGCCACGCCCATGTAAACTTACCATACGAGAGGCCGCGCCAAGCGAGGGCAGCCAGGGCTTGCACTCCGTCTGGTGTGACAGTTATTTCATTCATGATCATGACCTAAGAATAATACAGTTCAAAAGTTCAGTTTTTCATGCTTGTTTTGTTTGTTTGTGTGTGTGTGTGTGTGTATGTGTATGTTGTAGATTCCGGAAATTGAACCAATGTATTTTATACTAGATCCGACCAAGGCCAAGGCAAGGAAGGCGCAATACAGTTTAAAACTTTAATTTAAAATAAAAAGCAAGTTACCCAATGTTCGACAGCCTAACTAAACTGCAGAAGCAGAGTAGCGTGCATGATTCGAACGCCTGCACTGCGATCATAGTTCGAACGCCTATGCTCATTGTTTGACCCCTTATGTCCGTGCTTCGACATTCGCGACATACCGCGCCGCGCCGTGCGCTTGCCCTGCCTATAAATTTTGATGAATGGTAACCTGGTATGCTGTAAGGTTGATTATCATGCAATTTTGCAATTTAACCATTGTGTAAATGTTGTGATTGGGGACTGCAGATTTTGCATTTTACAGTGTGTCCTGTGCTTAAAAAATGTTCATTATTGTGCAATATCACATAGGAAACTTTGATATCCCCCACATTTGTGATGGTACTTTAGTCTCGGGTGTATACTGTTTGCATGAAAGTGCAAGAGAGGTTTACGGCAGATACATGTATATAGAGTGCACATGCTTCTTAATGATCACACTATCCTCTTTGACTTCACAGATGTAGATCTGCGAAACATCATTGATAAGCTGGCCAACTTTGTTGCCCGTAATGGATCGGAGTTTGAGCAAATGACCAAAGAGAAACAGAAGGACAATCCCAAATTCCAGTTTCTCTTTGGAGGAGAGTACTACAATTACTACATGTACAAAGTCTCTTCTGAGCAACAAAGTGAGTAGACTTTTATTCATCCATACCAATTAGGATTTTATTTCAAAAATTATGCAGTGCCCGCTGCATACTTCAAGGATTGGAACTAGCACTGGCTGCCGGGTGGTGGAAGCTCGGCGGTCGAGTAGATAAGACAGTTGTCCGGAGATCAGGAGGTCGTAGGTTCGAATCCTGCCTGAGTATGTGTGCCCATGATTTCTTCTGTCATGGCTTTTTACTAAAACACTGATCAATTCAGCGTTTATTTATGTTGATGTAGGGCAATTTGTCAATCAGTTGCAATAAAAATATCACTTTATGAAGTGTATGCCATCATGATTTTGAGAAAGCAGCATTTTCTTGCAATCCTCAGCTGATTTCCTCTTCAGATAACAATTGATATGAGATTGATAGCTGCCCATTCTGTCATCAAAGTACTTCATGATTTTGAAATGAGAAATGAAGGCCATCAAGGAAGGACTCTTTTTCTTATTAGTGCAAAAAAAAAAGGGAAGTGTTATGATGTGAATGTTACATTAATCACTGAAAGAGCAAAGTCTTGTTTCAAATGCTAAAAATGCCTTCATTTGAAGCTTCTTGTGCACAAGGAATGCTTCATCTCAATGAGATGTTTCTCGTTTCCATGATGAAGGCATACAGCAGAAGGAGAAGCTGGCCCAGCAGCAGGCCATCATCCAGGACGTCATCACCCAGCAGTCGATCCAGTCGGCGCCATGGCAACCACAAATCCAGCAGCAACAGCAGATAGAGGAGCAGATCGCCCAAAGCGAGGAGAACCTGGGCAAGCAGAAGGAGGTCCTCATGCAGCAGCAGAATGTAAGCCGGACCTTGCCCTTCCTTTTGAGAAATGCTGGGTAGCCTCAGAGATGATAGATGGGCCATCAATGTTTTTTCTTTCTTTCTGTCTGTCTGTTGTTCTTTTCTGGAATGCCGCTATTCAGGAATTCTGAAAAAATGGAATTCATTTCACTATACAAAAAGCTTTGACTACAGTGCCACAGCAAGAATGTGCTTTAACTTTGATGGTAAACTGGAACCAATTAAGGACATAATGTCAAAATTAACTGACAAAACTGCTGCCAGGGTTAGTACTTCATATACTGTGGTGTCGTTTTTGAGCTCAACAGGCCTTGACTGTGCAGATAGTCAGTTGGGATGGCACACTTCATATTATTTCTGTCTTGAATGCATTGTTTTGATGGAGCTAATGTCAACTGTGAAACTTTGAAAGTGGAAATTTCTGTGGTGGGGATATTTTTGTGCACTTTGCACAGCATGACACTAGCATGAAAATAAAAGCACAGAAATTTTTTGCTTGTCATATGTAACACACTGTATACTTTGTTATATTTAGATTCCACAGAATTTAAAACACACAGAGTTCATCCTACCCAGCCGAGCTCCAAAAATGCCTTTTTCACAGTAGTTAGCCTTGCATGTCTCAACCTCGTGTATAAAAGTGAAAATACTTGCTGGAATCGATGCTCAGGGTAATGCTTATATGAGGCACAGCAAAATTTTACATTTTGGTATAAGCCATGGTCCAGTTTTTATCCACTTTCTACATGGCAACCAATTTTTGGCTGTCCACCTTAACTTGTGTAGCGTTTGTTTCTCTCTCACGTCGCCATGCAGAAGCAAATAGAGGAAATCATTGTGAAGAACAGAGAGCAGGTGGTGGTTGCCATGGCAGCAGACCTGGACGTCAATCTCGGTGAGCTGGACACCAGACTTCAGGCCATCGTAGATGCCTGCACCAAGGATGCCATCTCCGTAAGTATTGCCTGACAAAATGATTCCATGCCATTCCATGTCATCTTTGAGTTCAGTTTGATTTCAGTAGAGCAGAGACTGGGCTCAGTCGGTAGCGCCTCTGCCTCACAGTTGACATGATCGGGGTGAATTCCTGAGTCTAGCTGAGCAATGTTGTTTGTAATCATGCCGTCCCCTCTAGTAACAGGCAAGACACTTTGTCCCTTGGTTAGGATGTTAAATGGAGTTTCCGTGTGTGAGCTATTTATGACTCTTGCATGTAAAAGAACTTGGTACATTCATTCATCCCATAGTGCAGAGTATCAACTCGTTGAAGTTGTTTGCTTACCCACCCACACAAGAAAAACAGTTGAATGATGCCAACCCCTCGCGGTTTGCCCCAGGTGACCAGCAGTAGTCAGCAAATGGTATCAATCAGGCACATTGCGCCAAATGAGAAGAAGTTCTGATTTCACTGGCTGGCAAACTATTATTGCATGAGGGCACTGAGCTGACATAAGTAATACATTGATTAAGATTTGTGTATGATTTTAATGGTTGTGACACAAAAAAGGCATCCATCACTGTGTACCAGGTATACAAACTCTTCACTTGTTTATGTGTAGGAAGGGATGAGATCAGAATGAAGTGAACCTGAACATCCATTTCTCAGACAGACTTGTTTCTGTATACTGTGTACGCTGTTATTTTCGCGTTCAGATATTTTCGTGAATGAGGAGGCCATAGACGTTTTCGCGAGATGTTGTTTTTGCGAATTGATGCAAACGCTTAACATAAATGCACTATTACCCAAGCGCATGGAGACATTTTCGTGTGTTGTTAAATTTGCGATCCAACTGTAATTCGCGAAATTTGCGAAAATTAAACCCTCACAGAAATAACAGCTTATACAGTATTTTGATTTCTGAGCTCCTTTTAGTATCTTGTTTGGACAGCTAAGTGCTTCAGGGAGGTGCTTTCTCCCCCCTTTTTTTTTTCTTTCTTTACCCCATGTGAATAATGGATGATTAAATCCTGGTATGACTTCAAATGCAGTGGATGCTTGTAATAAAGATTGACTCCTTGACCCTCCATGTTCTCTGTAACTACAACGTATGTATCTGATGGGTTGTAGCAGTTAGTATCAGCTGATTTGGTTTTTAACTGCTCAGTCTTACATGGAATTGGAATGGTGGATATGTTATCTTGTTTCGTCTTTCAGAGTGGAAAGCAGTGGATTTTCTCAACATCAAAGTCTCCCAAACACTGCGAGTTGATAGCCAAGTACCTCCTGCATCAGATTCTAGCCAAGGCTGCACCCTTCAATGCCAAACTCCACCTCATCTACCTGATCAATGACGTCCTCTATCACTGGTAATACAGTTTCTGTTGTATGCAGTTATTACCTCCACCAAGGGAGGAGGTTATGTTTTCGTTACCATTGGTTTGTTTGTTTGTCTGTGACCAAAATAACTCAAAAAATTGTGAACGGATTGGGTGAAACTTTCAGGAAAGGTTGAGAATGACACAAGGAATAGATGATTAAATTTTGGTAGTGATCCGGAAGTTTTTATGGATTTAATGAAGGATTTTCGATATTTTGGCAGGTAGCGTCAATGAACTTGGGAGTTCAAGCTGTGAATTTTTGAGGTTTTCATATGCGCACTTAAGTGCATGCTCTAGTTTCTACCAGGGCGAAGTGCGCCTTGCTGAGGGCTTATAACGTAATAAAAGTTTCTATATTGGGAAATCGGCGATTTTTCAGCATACATATGTATGGGTGGAAATCACTGATTGCTATGAAAGAACAAGATCATTGGTGAAAAGTAGCTGCTTGGCGGAGGTTTGCACTCTCAGAGTGCTTTTCTATTTTCTACATTATTACGAGGCTATTTTACGATAAGTTAGGCTATTATATTTCACTTATGAATGTACCATTTTCCTTTCTGAAGAAGAAATTCTCACCATTTTAATCACTTGTCACTGAACAGAATAAGATGAATAGAATAAGAATATTGATATTGTCCATGATAACATTCACATCCAATGCCCCAAGTAGTGATTGATAGTCAAATTATCACAATCTGCTATGCACATTTTTGATGAGTAGTTTGGAAGGCAGCCTATATGTGTGCACCTAGTATGGGTTACAACTGTCTCAGTAGAGCATTCTCCTGATTGTGTTCTTCTCTCACTCCCCCCCCCCCTCAATTCACCCTCTCTCTTTCTCCCTGTTATTCATACCCCGTGGTGCCTTGCCCACACCAGTACGAGGCGAAACGCCCAAGAACTCCAGCACGCCCTTGAGGACGTGGTCCTTCCGATCTTCTGTACAACTCACTCTGGGGCGGATGAAGACCAGAAGGGGAAGCTGGAGAAGGTATGTGAAGCAATTTCGTATTGAGTAGTGTTTGGGTTTGTTGGTGTATTAGAGAATCATAGCTGCCAATTTATTATTATAGTTATTATTTTAAACCATCTTCAATTGTAGTTTTTTTTTTTCATCCAAAAGAAATATAGATTATGTTTTCCTAGGATTTGACTACCATGCTTAATTTCTGCATTTTCCCCATTTTTAAACCAGAATATATTTTCGCTGTTATTCTCTTTGGCATCAGAATATTATACTTTTATCAGTCATCAGTATGCTTCTGGATCTGCAGTGACAGCAGCCAAAAAAGTATGAGTAAAAAGAGTAACATCAGATTTTCCTTTATCAGGGCTGGCTTAATTGCTATACCATGTAATTTAATCATGTTAATTTCAGTCAGTCTAACTCATTCATGTTGTGATTCATGCAAGGAATGTGGTCATATATTCATTGCATGTTATAACATTTCTTTGTTTGTTTGTTTCTTGTTTGTTTAAATGAATTTTGCCTTTATTTGTATTTATCTTTTCCATCCAGGTATTAAAGTTGTGGGAAACCAATAATTACTTCAACAGTGAAGTCATGGAGAAGTTAAAAAATCCTGGAGATTCACTGACACTGTACCAGGTAAGCAAGATCTATTCTTATGTTTATTTTATATTTAATCTACAGAAATTTGTATAATTGCAGAAGTTAATGGCAAGTAGATAACTGGGTGCAGACTACCAGTAGTTGTTTCTTCATACTGGGTGAGACAACAGAAATTTGTATCATCAGCATGGACCATCTCTTTTATTTCACCCTCATTTTCTTAAAGAAGCATATAACTTCAAGGCAATGAACTTACAATAATGTCAATGCAGTGTATGACAGCAGATACTGAATAACTGTATCTTTGCTTTCCACTGGATTGGATACTTGGAGAGAATGACTTTGAATTCAGGTGCCATCTGTCTATGACTTTTGGGATCTTTACTGTAATTTTTGTGTGGAATGATGATTCGTCTAGTAAATATTCAGATCTGGTCATTGTATATTTGATTGAGAAACTCTGACCATGCCTTTTATGGATGATTGAAGATATGTTATAAGCTGTGGAAGGAAAAGAAAAAGAACATCTGTCGTGCAAAGTATGTGGTACATCTTTACTCCACTTTGCAACACTATGAGACAGTGTGATCCAAACTGGCATATAAACTGCAATTTGAATGTCAGTTGCCATTGTCTGCTGAGACCTGTTTGAAAATGAAAGGAAAAAGACTTCTAGAATATGATATGCATGGAGCTCATTGCTGAATGAAAGAAAACGCAAAACTTACTGTAAAACGAGGAATTTTCGCGTGCATTTTAATTTCGTGAATTTCGCGAGCGCCAGGATTCGCGAAATTAAAATGCACGCGAAAGTTCTTATCTACACTATATGCATTGAATGCCAGTGACAGTTCGCGAAAATTTCATGCCGCAAAAAAGGCCGTCGGCTCCAATTCGTGGAAAACTCATGCCGCGAATATATCATGTTTTACAGTATTCTAATTTTCTCCATGCTCTATATGTCTCTGCAGGCCTCACAGATCGCAGAGAATGGAGACGCCATCCGCCAGATCCAGGCTAGTACCCAGAGCCAAGTGACCGGCCTGGAGAAGCAGCACAACGACTACGTGATACACATGCGGCAACACGCCCAGCAGCAGCAGCAGCAGCAACAGCAGCAACACGTCCAGCAACAGCAGCAGCAGCAGCAGCAACAGCAACAGCTGGCGGTCTCCCTGCCTCAGGCCCCTCCCACGTCTTTTGCCCTGCCCCCGGCGCAGACGGCTGCTGCGGGTACGCCAGCCCCCTCTGTCCCAGCCTTCCCCACAGCCTCCTCGGCAGGAACCCTGGTACCGGGTCAGTTGCCCCCTCAGACAGTCAGTGTACCCCAGGGCATCGTGCAGGGGGCAGCGGTGGTACCGAATGCGGATGGTCTGCCACCTGGATTACCGACACTCCCACCAGGTAACCAAGAACATTTGCTTCTCTCTCACTCTTAGATTTTGATGTTTGTGTTATTCCTATTGAAAATGCATATAAACACACAAATATTCTTCTTTTGTCGTACTGATACTGTCCTTGATATCATTAAATGTATTGAATTTATTTCTTCCACATACTGACCATTGACAGTTAAAAAAAAAAGAAGATAAGAGTCTAGAATGAGGGGCATTGAGTAGTTGTAATCTTTACAAGCTGCTACCCGTTGCAAATGTTTGTATGCATGTGTGCTGTTGTCTCTGATGTTGCCACCTGTGGTCTTCCTACTTGCAGGGTTGCCACCACAGCTGGGAGACCCACAACAACCTCAGCTGCCACCGCAGTTGCCGGGTAAGCAGCAGTCTCAACATTTGACCATTGCCAATTAGATGCTCAGTTTGGGGAAAATGAACAAATAAGCAACCTCTCTTCCCCATGAAACCAAAGAGTGATCAAACTAATCTGACGTGATTCCATTTCAGTGAAGAGCAGTTTGCAAAATTCAGACTTTACATTTAATCACATCAATACTGTATTTATTCTAAAGAGAGAACTTTTTTCAACGTATCCAACTGTGGGTGAGGACATCTGTTTTGGACTCGTTTTGTTTTTCAGGATCCATTAAAAGTGTTTGCACTATTGAAAGCAAGTCATAATTTCAGACATTTGCTTCAGGAAGATGTGGATTTCTAGTCATTCATTACTGTATGTATAATGCCCTCTGAACTACATGGTATTGTAGTGTAATGGTTTAAAGAGAGTAAAATTCCTTCTATTTATTTGATTGGGGAAGCTAATTCAAGGTTGAGGAAAATGGTCACCTCATATCTAAATGTGTATATCTGACATGATGGTGTTGTTGCTGTTATGTTTGTCGACAGGTATGCCTCCCCTTGATCCAACTCTCTTTGCAAGGTTTGACCCCTCGATACCGCCCCCTGGTCTGCCTCCAAGCTTCAGGCCCCCACTCCCCTTCCCTCCTGGTGAGTACTCCACCACTGCCAATACTTTGCGATTAAGCAAACATGTGGTTAGTGGCATTGACCCCCGGCATGTGTTTGCCGTTGAACAATGACCTGGCCAGAATTATTCTCCCCCATCCGCTGGGAGTGGGGGAGGGTATCGAACTGTAGGTATAGGTGTGATTCCAGTGAATGGGGTAATAATATGCTATGAAGGGCTTTAATTGAGCACTGCTGTGTAGAGGATTAGTGTTATAGAAGAAAGAGCCATTATTATTGTTATAAAGATGTGGCAGTCCCTCATTGTTACATAAGTGCAGCAAATTGATGGTGGAAGTCATTAATTTCATGACATTTCTTTAGGTGTACCTGCACTGTGTACATCTTAAGTGCAAACACGTTATATTACAAGCACTGTAAATATGGATAGCCTGTCAGCTAAGAAGTAGAAGTCTTCAGCCTCCACTGTTCTAAATCTATTCTTGTGAGAACCGTTGCGTACGAATGAGAAAATAAAACTTTGCACACATCTTTTTGAGTCCAGTGTGTGAGCATGGTATATAGAGGATTACAATGCATGAGTTTTTGTGCTTTTCTGAGTCTCAATTGGATTGTTCACATTTTGGTATTTTCTCTGAATAAGCCTTGAACTATGCACAAAATATCTGCCTGCATACTGTGAGAGAAACAAACCATTCGGTGCCAAATTACTCTTTATAATGAAGAATCAGCACAAACTACCTTAAAGGCACAATTTACCATTTGCAGATGAAATAGAGACCCAACATTAATAGTTCTAAAATGTGAGTTAGGGATAGAAACAACCACTGTAAATATTTGAGTACGTATAATTGATGTTAAGTATTGTTAAATATACGAAATGTGAACAATAGTTACAATTAAAATGTTTCCAGACTAAACCGTCTACAGTTATGGTTTATTGAGAAAAATACTGATATCTCCTTATATTTTAGGTTTTATTGCGAAAATTTTATAAGGTAGGATGTTTTGTGATACGACAGACCTACAGATATGCATCAAATGTGATATCTTGAAAATTTTGTAATCACTGCTCCCAAAGGTAAACAGGACCTTTAAATCACATATGCTGGGTTTTCTCAAGAGATGATGGCACAGCATGCCCAGATGATTCTGAGTGTAATGTATTGTGACTTGGATTATTATCATGTGTGATTTTTATGTCACACTCTCCATGAATAACGATCAAGACAACATCACAGAAGCACCATATTCACTCTCTCAGGAGAACCCTTTGCCAATGACCATTTCACAGGTGATTAAATGGGTCGACTTCCAGCCTGAGACCCTGTCTGCAATTCACTGAACTAAAGATGAAATATTTGTGAAAAAAAACAAACACTAGTTTCGATACACACAAGATTCTACCCTTTGTTGATTCTCAAATATCAAAGCCATGCTGTCTGTGATATACATTCTTTAAAGGGATGGGTTACTTTTTGATTGACATGGAGATTCAGATTTTGAAATTTTTGTGAGATGATTAAAAACTACTTATGGTCCTAGTAAAAGGTGGGACCCACATTTTATTTGGAGCACTTTGTTTTGCTTTATTTCTGGATATCTCAGCCATTTCAAGATCGATTTTCATCATATAAACTTTTAACTCCTCTTAGAGTTGTATGCTCTTTAATATTTCATAAAGGAATTTATAATTATTTCGCAAAAAGTTCAAAGCTGAATCCATATCTCAACCAAAACTATACCATCCTTTCATGTTTTTGTATACCATGTTTATATATCTTGTATTCTTCTCTGTAGGTATCCCGCCATTCCAGCTCCCACCGGGCATCGATTTCTCCAAGCCCCCGCCGGGATTCTTCCCTGAACTCCCTCCCCCGCCGCTCCCTCCCATGAGCCAACCCCCCATAGCCTCGGCTGAGATCAACAACGAAGTCTCCCTCCTGCCCAAGGTGCCCTACTACGACCTCCCAGCTGGGCTCATGGCACCCCTTGTGAAGGTGGGTGGGGTCACATGGCACTTGATACTGGTCTTGCCCCCTCCTATGCCCCCCCCCCCCCCCCCCCCCCCGAGAAAATGTTTAATCTGATTTCACATTTACTCTGCCCAAAACTCACTTCTTGAACTTTTGGACACTTCAAATACGTTGAAATGTTCATGGTTCGATAGACTTCAGTTTCAGTCAATTTCAGATTTGCAAGCACTATACTCTTGCACCCCTGTTCAAACTGCTGCCATGATGAAACATCAGGGCTGTGTGGAAATTAATTACATGCCACACTGATGATATGAATTTGTCCAAATTGCCCAGCATGTTTTGTATTCTTGCTGTTTTAGATGCTTAAGTTTCCTTAGCGGGACGACCAATGGTAGAGCTAATGAGAATTGAGGAGCATGACAAACTGTGTTAAATTAGTGCATTTGAGAGGTATTGTTGCTATGGCTGACATGTTTTGCTGATGATGTTTGCATGTTACGCACAGCTGGAGGACACAGACTACAACCCCCTGGACCCGGAGGACATCCGATTACCCCCTCCCCAGGCCCCCAGTGAACGCCTCCTGGCTGCAGTGGAGGCTTTCTATGCTCCGCCCTCTAGGGACGCTCCAAGAAATAGGTGTGTAGTAACCATTGAGATTCTGTGGCTCCATTATTTGCCAGTTTTGTCAAGTGCAAAATGCACTTATGAATATCTCTTTTATGGTCTGTAATGTAGTATTTGCATAAGACATCATGCATGTATCCTGCAAAATTTGGTCACAAAGAGAGAGGTTCATATTACTTGTTATGATGAAGGATATTTGTATCAAAAGCAAAAGCTGTGTTGATCTGACACCTGTATTCAGATATGAAAATTCCCAATGCTATTTTGATAATCTCACACAAGTGACAACAAAGAAATGTTACTATTAATAGACATTTCAAACACCAATATATTATGGATAGATAAATAGATTGATTGATTGATTGATTGATTGATTGATTGATTGATTGATTGATTGATTGATTGATTGATTGATTGATTGATTGATTGATTGATTGATTGATTGATTGATTGATTGATTGATTGATTGATTGATTGATTGATTGATTGATTGATTGATTGATTGATTGATCGATCGATCGATCGATCGATCGATTGATTAAAAATGATTGATTGGCTGATTAATTGATTTATTTAAAAATGAATGAAAGGATGGATTTATTCATTGATTGGTGGATGAATGGATGGATTGATTAATTGATTGATGAATTATCTTGCAGTGAAGGGTGGGAACAGAACGGGCTCTTTGAGTTCTTCAAGGCCAAGCAGAAGTATTCCAAACAGAAGAAGGAGCGGGAGAAGGAGGGGAGGGAGAAACCCAAGAAGCCCCTCTCGCCCCTCCGGATGCCATCCAGGGTGGAAAAGGAGCTCACCCCGCCTCCCGTCAAACCTGCCACTCCACCCCCCAAGCAAGAGTCCAGGAGGAGATACAGGTTAGTAGGGGGCAACTTGATGATTAGATTCCACTACATTCCAAGAGAGAAGAGCATGCTCTGTGACTGAAACTTTTGTTTCTTTGGTTTTTGTCACTGTTTTGTTTTTCTTGTTGTTTTGAAGGGCAGGTTACATTACAGCCTAATAAGGGGGATTCTATTCCATTTTCTTTGTTGAGAAGCTAAGTAAAGTTGGATGCTAGATGAAACCACAGGCACAATCTGTGTGCTGGCCTTGGAGCTTGTAATGATTTGTAAGTCATTCAGGAGAACATGTCTTCCACTGGCCTCTATATGTAATTTAGCTACAAATTCTTGATTTCATTAAGAAGTGGGTCAATAAGAACTCAAACGTGCTCATCACTATTCTCACAACATAACCCGTTGAGAATGAGTCCCAAGTATACTCAGGCAAGTGTCTATGGGAAATGTGTGTTGAAGCAAAATTAGCTTGTCCTCAGCGGGGTAATGATGCCACTTGTAAATGTGAACACAGGCTCTGTGATCTTGCCAGACTGCCTTCTGGTACAGTGCACACTCAGTAACTGGGAATCACCTTAGTGTGAACTCTGCTAAGGTACAACAAAATCCTGTGAAACAAATTTTGATTTTCACCTCATAATTGCAACTGCAATGTGCATGATTGAGGCATATTTTGACTGAAATACTAAAAGCACTGTCCCCATCAACGTCTCAAAAATGGTGACGAAATCCTGATTGGTAATCTTAAGGTTTTCAATTTTCCAGCCATTTATGGTTCATCCCTGACAAGCCAGGTCACAGACTTCTGATTGCGCAGTTATAACATTGGACAGTAATCAGCAGGACGCAATAGTATGGCATTGCAGCATGGGAGAAAAGGTTGTCCCCCAACCTGTCGTGACTAGGAGGGGGCCACAGTAATAACATTTATATGGCGCTGCTGTGAAGGCTGCTCAGAATGATGATGTACACCCCTTTAAGGCTGCCTTGCATAATCTCCTTGTGCCATTAGGTCGAGGTCACGCTCAAGGTCGAGATCTCGCTCCAGGTCGAGGTCACGATCCAGATCACCACCAAGGAGGTTACGCCGGTCGAGGTCAAGGTCGAGGTCCCGGTCGCGGTCGAGATCCCCGCCTGGCCGATTCTTCCGCCGGTCGTCGAGATCCAGATCGAAGTCACGCAGCCGTAGCCGAAGCCGTAGTCGCAGTCGCAGTCGTAGTCGTAGCCCTCCTGCGTACCGCAGAGACAGGAGGGAGAAGTCTCCCAAGCGAAGCCCCACACCAGATTATGGAATGTGAGTCATATACCTTTGAACATTACATGCCGTATTAGATCAAACACAGTAAAGTATTCCATCCCAAAGATTGTGATATGCAATAATAAGTCATCCACAATTGTAGTATATCAACCGTTTGTGGTTTAGATTGGTTTAAAAGTCTCAAAAAACACATTATTATTCTAGAGAAGTTGACAGACACTCCTTAAATCCTTGTTTCTAAGATTTGTGCATGAAAACCAGCACTAGTCGTCGCACCATTGCTTGTGACAAATTTTTTGAGGACCTTGTGAATGGAGGTGTCAAAGAGTCGTTTTGACTACTGCAGTGTCTCTCTTTTGATTGACATTGACCACATTGCATTTTTTCTTCCTGAATGCAGTCAACCTTTCTACCAGATGAATGTGGAAACCAAGCTGGGAGAAGACAACAAGGGTCACCAGCTCATGAAGAAAATGGGTGAGTGAGAGGTTTGAACTGAGGACCTAAGGTTCCAGTGATATGTCACCTCCATTTCAGGAAGGACTTACAATGCTGCTACTTTGACACGCAGCACGGTTATAGCTGATTTGTCGTTGAATCGTAAGTTGCAGTAACATAAGGTATTCCATGAAATGTGGAGAAAATACAGCATGTCTTCGATTAATCTTATGTGTCAAAGAATTTATAGTTCCCACTTGCTTTCAGCGTGACCGTCATGCCTCGTGGTTCCTGAAGAGAGAGAAATCATTCTCATGGGTATGATGATTCCAGGTGGTTATCTGTCATCATTCAATCTTGTGAGCTGTTAGGGTCTAGCAATTTGTATTTGTTGGGAGGGGTTAGAGATACTCCGCCATAACCGCTATCTCAAATCCTCCTTCATGTCAACGAGAAATTAAGAGAAGGATTATAGAGCTGCCAAATCTCCCTGATCCAGCAGGAGACTTCCTGTAAACATCAATAAATTCCTCATGTCTGGAGAAGAGAATAGAAAATGCTCCCTGAGTTTGCAACTGATTGACAAATTGCCCTACATCGACATAAATGAGTTGGACATTGTTTTGCCCATTGAGCTCCATGTAGCACAAGTATCTTCCTGATTGCTCTGCAAAATCTCCCTGATTTTGATGGGTGACTGTTTGGTAGCCGTGACATTGCAACAATATCTCATCAGGTGACTTTTCAACCTCATCACATGACCATCATTACCTCCCCCTTCTCCCCAGGATGGTCTGGCCAAGGTCTCGGTGCCAAGGAGCAGGGCATCGTCAACCCCATCGAGAGCGGCGATGTCAGGCAGAACATGGACAAGTACAAGGGGGTGGGCGTGGACATCAATGACCCCTTCGAGAGCTTTCGGAAGAGCAAGAGCTACACGTACAATAGGAGGAAATGAGGTGGGTTCTCTATTAGCACTTTTAGTTAATAGTTTAGCTTAGTTTTGCTTACTTAATTAAAGTCACACCTGTCATAAGATGGCTGTCCTAAGAAGGCCTGTGAGTGATATGATGTTACAAAACATACAAGCATATAAATCAATGCACAAAAACATATAAAGAGAGAGAGAAAAAAAAATAGAGATTTTATACACCTGTGCATACATGCACAACTAATACACAGTCAACAACTGAAACAATTCACACCTCTCATCCAGGATCCTCTCAGATATGTCTTTTCATGGCTGTTATGTACAATATTTATTACATCATTATCTAAGAGTCCTCATGTGGTGCTCTGTCTCCATTTAATAGCACTTTCCTGTGTACAACTGGAGAATGATAGTTTCTTGTCCATTTTGCTCTTTATAAAAATATAACAACAAACAATACAGTGATACAAATTGGCAACATTGTGGATGAAATAGTAAAAATTTAGATGTAAAAGAATATATTATTGTTAATGCAGGGATAACATGGACTTCGTATTACTATGTAAAGTACATTCTTGAAGTTGATTTTTTTTTTTTTTTTTTTTAGTGTTCTTGTCATGACCAGCTTTGTGTAGTGTGCAGAGAGGCAGATCTGTTGGTGTGTCACAGAAACTATTCTGCTGCCTCCTCTGAGCAATGATTCAAATTCTTATGATATAAAAGGATGAGTGCACTATTTCTTATGTGTGGCACACATTGGAAGACCATGAAACCATGGGATACATCATATTCTGTACCTCTCATTGTTGTATGAGGCTTGTGTGAAGTGGAAGAGGTTTTGATTTTTTTTTTTCTTAGATTGGTATTTGTCTTTGCAGCGCCCTCTAATTTCATTCCATTTTGGCGTTGCTGTGTGACACAAGAACAAAAATTGCATCTGTGATGTGTTTGGTTAGGTAAAAATTCTGAGAGCTGCAATGTTGTGTGCTATTTTGCCATTTTGGTGGTGTGTATATGCAATGCTGCACACTGGCACTGGTCTGACGGTCCCAGACTGGTAAAAATCACTGTTGGACTAGCAAGTTTTCAGGGATTACTAGATTAACCGGCCAGACATGACCGGTAAAATACAAAAAATTACACTGTCGGGGCCAGTTGGAAAAAAGTACAGGACAAGTAAATTTAAGGTTTGGACCATTAGGGAAAATAGGTTAGTGTGCAGCCGTGGTATATCAATCTATGCCTTCCATCCTTCTTATCTTTCCAGGTGGATGTGCTGTACATAATCCTTCAATGTCAAATTCATCCTGGAACACTGGATTTCTGGTCTCAGTGCTGTTTTCAAGTACACCCAGATATATCCAGATCCTGTTTCAAATACCCCACAATGTCGACTGCAAGCCACAGGGAAATAATCCATGTATACTACATTTGCCAGCTGATCGTGGTTGTTATGAACAGTGGCAAAGATTTTGTTCTCTTGTCCCTTGTTTCATTCAAGGAAAAGAGATTTACCCTTCACTGTGGTTTGAATGAAGTCTTTGCGATTCTGAATATCTCATTTAAACAAGATGTGTTTTACTCATTCTGCCAGAAAGTTGAGCATCAAGACCAAATATCTGGAAGTTTTTGTTTTAGGGAATAAGACTTTGGGAAAGCATATGAAAGATAACAATTTAATGATATCATATTGTAGGGAAATGAAATAATAATGAAAAATCAAGGTAAATTTTGAAAGGGAAAAGAGATAGAGGGAGAAAACATTGCACAATTGTCACTTGGATGTGGTAGCAAGCTGAGCAACTACAGGTGGCAAAGCTGAGGAGCTGTTTTGGTGCAGTGGATAAAACAACATGAGGTCTGTGGTTCAAGTCCCCTGGCTGTGGTGTTTATGTGCCCCTTTGCAAAATTATTCCTCTGTCCTCATTGCGTAGTCCTTTGGAGGTGGCGTAGAGCTGTCTGCCCAATGTGTGCTTGCCGACAAGCATTCATCATTTCATGAGCAGCCATCTAAAACCAATCATTAAAAAAAAAAATCAAATTCAAATACAAAGCAAAACCGAACAGGGATGGACCGAGTCATGTCATGCCGGTGTAGCAGAATCTTAATGCTGCATGAAAAGGTGGTCAATTATATTTACGAGATATGGATGGAGAATGGCAGTGTAGGATAGCTACAAACATGAGTCCTGCATGCTTCAAGTCCTGAAGAGCAACCTGGTTTATTTGCAGCCTAACTTGCCTTTGGCAAAACTCAACATAATGAACATACTTTGCATAAACTGTATTTACATATTTACATATTTAAATGAACTAAGAGGACTAGTGAAATGGAAGAGACCAACTAAAAAGTTAGAACCCAATTCACTTAGACTACCAATGAAAATAAACCGGATGAAGGTGGCAACAAGCTGGGGTGAGAACTGTGAACATGGAATGTTAAACAAAAGGATCAGATGTGACAAGTAGCTGGGATGAGAACTGTAGGCATGGAATGTTAAACAAAAGGATCAGATGTGTCAAGAAGCTTGGGTGAGAACTGTAAACATGGATGGGAAAGGAATGAGAGTGGTGAGAAAGAAAGAGAGTACAGGTCCATGAGAATGTGGGACAGCCTGAGAACCTAAACAAACTGAACTTCATAACAAACTGACGCTATAAAGAAGGAGATAGCCAATAGGAAACTCTACTAGATCAGCTTTGCTGTCTTACAGCAGTTTGTTCCGGCACAAAAGTCACCAACACCACGTTTATTCCATGCAACTTGTGGTATGCAAAAATTCAGAGGGGTAGTGACCATGTGATGACTGGATCCTTGTTTGAAATGAGAAACAGATCAAAAAGAGGTGTGCAGAAAACACACAAAAATGATTGGTCGTGTTGTGCCAACTTAATCAAGAGATGACTATCTTGATGACTGAAGATTCCTCAATATGAAGCTCAGCTTTCTCTGATTAAATGCAGCAGAGACAATTCATCTGTGATTTTGTTGTCGTTGGTATCGTTTTATTATTCCCTTCTGTGCCAGTGAGTCAAATGTGCATAAATTTCAAACACAAACCTATAGACCAGTAATCAATATGGTACAATTGTATGCAGAGGGTTAATGTTTGTATGTTTACCATAATCTGCATTTAATATCAGAGTTGTTTATACCATGGAGCCAGTCAGGGGAAAACATAGATTTCTTTTTCCTTTGTAAACTCAAACATTGCCATTTATAGATCATGCTGGAATATTGCATTTCAGTTCGCAACTTTGATTGACTTTGAGAGTTCACATTATGTGTTGTCATGAGGCTGTACAGCCCAGCATAATGTTGCATTTTTCTTTTCTACTGAAAAGTTTCTTCAAACTCTAAGGCATGGCTAAAAGACTGAAAATGTCGTGATTTTTACTTTCATGTGGAAATTCACAGAGAATCTTGTTGCGGGCTGTACGCAGTGTGAATGCTCGATTGTGGGTTTATGACATTCACAATGTCATGTTATGCATTGATTTAGAAATGGGATGTCCAAGCCGGAGATTGTGATCATTCTAATGGCTGTCAGTGCAGCATATGCAATGTTACATCTGTACAAATTTTATGCACTTTGGACTGGTTTAATGGCATGGGGCTGTTGAAAAACTCATACCCTGTAACCTACAGTGTAGATGAAGAGAAACCATATGATATTTGACTTGAATGTCTGAAAATGATTAGATGCGAGCATTTGAGAAGGGGAACATGATTTTGCAGATGAGATTTTTCAGATGTGATCGCTGACTTGGTGTGTGCAACAGCAGATTTCAGAAAAACTGAACTGGTACTTTAATACAGTGGTGTGTTCTCCTGTGTGGGTAATTAGTGATTTATAGAAGTGATCTGGAAGATTATCTCCTATTTTCATTCCTCTGACCGATCACCCTAATTGTCATTTCCTCTTTCTTCTCTTCTTTTTATTATTGATGACTGGAATGTGTACATAAAGTGTAATATTGTACTTTGGAATAGAGAAATCTGTGTAAATAAACACATGAACTGTAATGACATTGAGCTCAATGAAGGTGTTTACTTATAGCATGTGTACTGTGTGTGAAATGATGTGTGCCGTTGTATATATATGTGTGTGTGTGTGTGTGTGTGTGTGTGTGTGTGTGTGTCTGTGTTTGTGGTGGTTAGTGAGTTTACCAGGGAAGATGACCCATTGACCACTGGTATGAAATGGCCTCCATACATAAGGAGTACCGGTAATGGAATGGCCATAGTTTGTTTCCATGCTTGAGTGCAGTAATGGAGTGTCTAGAAATGGATGCCATGATTGAAAGGATGAGTAGAGCCATAGGAAACCAATGATTGTGGGAAGATGGGGGTGAAGGAGAGGGTGGGGAGGGGAGCAGCAACTTTTTTTTTTCTATACGTGTCCTTGAAACATGAATAAATGAGAGGCAGAAATAGTGGAGATGGGTCCATCTCCCTGGACATATGTTTACATAAAGGCTTTGTTTTTAATGAATAAATACAATGTATGTGTACATGAAACAAGAAAATACATGTATGAGACAGAAATATGTATTAGAGATGGGCCTACCTCCCTGTAAATACAATATGTGCATACCTTGCACAATGAATATGACAATACACCTTGTATGTACAAAGAATTCTTAATACACTTATTCATTGTGATGATTTATGCTAATGATGCTGATCTATTTAGGTGAGTATATCTCATACAAATTTGTATGTTTGTACAATGTATAATTATGTATATATTTTTATATCAATGCAAACACACACAAGCATATACCATGTATATGTATATGTACAATATATACATATACATATATGGAGAAAAAGGATGTGTGTTTGCGTGTGTGTGGTGGGGGGGGGGGGGGGGGGGGGGAGGGAGGTGGATTTGCCCTGAGAGTGCCATTTGTGTAGTTTGGTATTTAGGTTGGCCAAAAATATATAATACATAGAGGAGATATGGAGCACAAAATACATTTTTTTTATGCATGGCTTATAATCCCTCTTGTACAGCCTATTCACCCAAAAATTGGTTCCAAGCCATGGGCAACACTTCAAGCGTAAAGCAAATGCAGCAAACAGGCAGTCGTGTCGGTGAACTTTTGGGTGTCAAACATCTTATCTCTGGAGATATTGTTCATTTAAAATATTTATGCAGACTGCAGCTTTATCCTAAGAGTGTGCGCTTGGCCAAGCCCGGGAGTGCCAAGACCCACATACATGACTTTGCGTATTGTAAATTCATTCCTCTTACCAGCACCTTATGACTAATTCAAAAATCATCGACGTGCCCTGCTCACCCTCCACAAGCCGGGCCACTCGCAGTCTCTACGGAACCCAGAGCTGATGAATTATTCGGTGCAATCTGGGGGACAAATTTATGACCCAGCGGAACGACTGGTCGTGGATGCATGTCATCCATCACTCTCAATAACAAAACCTGTCAAAATGGGCTCCCATGGTCCCTAGAGCAAAGAATAAGGGAATGAAACCCAAATATATGTTTGTATTGAAAAAAAAAAGTACAACACCC
Organism: Diadema antillarum; assembly: GCF_040938485.1. Taxonomy (NCBI): domain Eukaryota; kingdom Metazoa; phylum Echinodermata; class Echinoidea; order Diadematoida; family Diadematidae; genus Diadema; species Diadema antillarum. The sequence continues at coordinate 1,569,701 of NW_027270992.1, read as the reverse complement.
GTGTATGTCTTATGAAAACATACATTCCTTCCATGGTAATAACATATCATCAGCTGACAACCAGAATGGTGCTTTCGCGTTGTAAGATGTGTAAATGAAACAATCTATTTTCATGAAATAAACGCCTATTTAATCAAAAGTGATTAGATTTATTAGCATTGTTCTATAAATATTGGGTAAAATAGCACCCTTGTGGTTAAGATTGTTAGCATTTTACTGAAAATGAAGATAATTTAGAATTGACACCATAGTGCAAAGGAGATCAAGCTCCACAAGGTGATATCAATAATTCAATATCCAAAAAAAAAAATAACGCCCTTTTGGTTCTCAGCCGACAAGATGTTGATGGCAATAGTGATTTCTTTTGCCTTCTGAAAGAGATAATCCGAGTGCTCTGTCATTATGCTAGAGAAATTAAAGCATATTGAATTCTCTGTATATTTTCCTTTATATCTTGTGGTGACTTCACAAGTTGTAGTCTCCTTATCCAGCAATGACAGCACATATGAATTTAATAAAACCTTTGAAAATTCATAACTTTTGAACAGATTGTCCAATTTTCCTCAAACTTCACTGTATAATATGTTCGATTGATATTTCTGCATTCACTCAATCCACGTATGTAAATTTGGGTTTCCGTCTCCTTTAACTCTGCAACTGCCAAGGATGACAATTTATTGATATATTTTCAGTGTCATTTCGAGATTACGGTTGTGGAAGAGTTAAACTCATCCAAGTCTCTTCTACCAGTATACTTCACTCTTTTCTTGTTGTTGGAGACGATTAACATAAACCTAGTTCGCACCAGAGAACAAGTGAAAGTGCTACTCAGAAATTCATAGAATCATATTTCTAGGGTGTAACCGATAGCCAGCTGGTATTGGTTGTGACCACATTATGCAAATTAGATGCAGTGAGTGATCGCATCATCGGCTCGCAACACTCCCATCCGTTTGTATGCAGAAATATGAATACAAATCATATGTTAGTCAATAATCTTGTAACCACATCCCCTACCTCACCTCAAGTTGTCATTCTAATGTTGATATCCATCTCATCTAATATGCGTTTGTGATTAAAACTAAACTGACATTTTCCCTAAGCATTTGAATTGTAAAAACACCTGAAACTTTCTTGCTGTGACTATTGTTGTGTTCTCATGTCAACATTTAAATCTTAAAACCCCACAATTGTATTGTTTTGATTAATATCTCATTTTCATTTAAACATTTAAAGGGTGTGTACAGTTCTGGTCGAGGTGAGGATTTAGCTTTTAACGTTTTGCGAGATATTCAGAAACCACTCTATGAGATGGCAAAGAGCATGCAATTCTAAGGGGTATCAAAAGTTTATTTGATGAAAATCGGTTTTGAAATGGCTGAGATATCCAAAAACAAGGTGAAACAAAGAGATCCTAATAAAAGGTGTGGCCTGTCGCCTTTTATTATTATCACTTTTCTGGATATCTCAGCCATTTGAAAACCAATTTTCATCAAATACTTGGTAAACGTTGAATCCTTCTTAAAATTACATGCTCTTTTATATTTCATAAGAGGTTTTTCATTATCCCATTTAGGAATGTTCAAAACATGAATCCCCACCTCAACCAGTACTGTACGGTCCCTTTAAACTGTATAACCTCACAATTTTCTTGTCCAATTCTGATGAAACATTTGCAATTCTTTTTGCTTGATTTTACTGTATTTCTTTTCAATGAATTTTCAGTGGAATTGTACTACAAGGACATCAGGATATATGTATGAATATACACTCAACAAAAAAGAAAACACTTTTTCCCATGCATATTTTTCATAGAAGATTTTGATAAAAATCTTTGTGTCATACACCATATTAAAGGATATTTAATTGGTTATCGACCTGGTAGCTTAATACAAAGGGAAATTTCTCACATGAGTGAGCACATTTGTTTTTGTCTTCCCATGGACAAAAGTAAAAATTGCAGAATTTGACATGTAGTGATTCATTTGCAAATGACCTTCAAGATAGTAATGACAACAAAAGACAAATTTACCACAATTAACAAATGGATAGCAAAAATAAGTTTTCTTTCCCTTGTATGAGTACCTCTTTTTATCCTAAAACAAGAACAAATTGGAAACCTAAAGGGGGAAAATATAAATTTTCTATCCACTCAAATACAAATGTCATAGGGAGTAAGATGCAACAGATTTGTTTTTATTTCACACTTTTGACCTAGGAATTTGAGAATTCATGACACAAATTCAAGAATGAGTCATTATTTTCAATTTGGATAACTGCAATGGAAACAACATTTCAAATTTCTACCGTACTTGTTAATATTATAATTGCCTCTTCTGTAAAGTCATTTGAATATGGATTTGATAGAAGATTCTTCAGTTTTAGTTCCATTTTTTTTTTTTGCCTTTCTTTATCATTACAGACTACAAAGGCATTATAGAGATCAATGGGTAATTTTTCCAAATTAACTTGTGTTTCTTATAGTGTTGAATTTGTCTTTTGTTCTCAATGTCATATGGAATAGCACATACACATGAATGAGAAACTGTCTATTTCTGCAGTTTTTACTTTTGTGCCTTGGAAGAGAAAAACAAGTGTGCTCACTCAAGTGTAAAGTTTCCCATTTTATTGACCTTCCAGGTTGATAGCCAATCAAATTGCCTTAAACATGGTATATAAAACATCAGTATTTAGCCTATGAGAAATATGAGCTTGAAAAAATGCTTACATTTGTACTTTATTTTTTTGCTTTTGCCAAGTGTTATGTATATTGTGACTCATGAAAGTTTCATGTATGCTAAAAATTTTTGGTTTTATAACATATAATGCAAATACAGACAGACAGACAGACAGACACACACACACACGATCTATACTTTTTTTAAATCTTTTTTTTTTTAGGGGGGGGGGGTCAAATTTCAGACCTGTTGAAGCTGAAGCATTGTCTATGCCAACTTTACAGACGAGCACGTGTCATTCACCTCAACTGATGCACATACTACATTAAAAGCACGTACAAAGACCATGCTCTTATTTCTACCACTTGAAGAGTCACACACAAAACCCCTGGGAGATAACCCCTTCTCTTCCGGAGGAGTGCTAACATGAAAACCACCCTTCAAGTCTGTGAAAGTCATCATGGTCTGCAGTCGGCTCATACTACAGAGGGCAAAGGTCACCACAGAGATTTTCAGAGCTCACATGACAAAGGGTCGTTAAATTCTATACATACACTGTAGTGGTATATCATCAGCTGAGAAGCAGAAGGGCACTATCATGTTAAAGATTTGAGCGTAAATAAGAAGTAATATCGCCCATTCATCCTCCATCGGTGAATGCTCGCCAGCCAGACAGAGCTGAAGAAGTGACTCAGATGAGTCACAAAACTGTTCTCTCTGTGATTTTCACAAGTCCAGTCAAACAGATTTAATTCACATGCTTTTGGCACACTACCTGGATGAATCAAAATCTACATCGATGTAAATAAGAAGGAAACAATCAATGTCCATGAAATAAAAAGTTTACTTCATCAAAAGTGGGTACATTTATAAGCATTGTTCCAAATACAGTTGAACCTCTCTTATCCGGCCTCCCTTTATCCGGATCTCTCTATTATATGGACGCATTCTCGCCGTGATTTTTTTCTTTTTTTCTATAATTACGGGAGGAAAGGGGGATTCCCAACTCCGTGAGAACTCCTACACAAACACACATGAATTACATATTACTTCCAACATGATTAACATACATTACATCAAATTTCCTTCCAAATTGCTTACCTTCAGACATTTTAACATCCCCAAACATCCCCAAATCATCGCAAGAACATGGACACAAGATTATGCGCTTGAGTCCTCTCACATGTAACAATGAAAAGGTTGCAGTATACACATTACTACATGTGGTACTACAATGGGCTACATCAGTACATGTGTATGTATATGCACATGTATAAAGCATTGAGTCTCCCGTATCCGGCCAAATCCCTTATCCGGATGAGCCCCGGTCCCGACTTGTCCTGATACGAGAGGTTCAACTGTATAGGGTAAAATGTTGCCCTTGTGGTTTTAATTCTTAGCAGTTTACTGAAAATGAAACTAATGTAAAATTGACACCATAATGTAGAGGAGATCACACTCTACAACATGATCGTAGTAACTCCATTCCCAAAAAATTATAATAAAGCCCTTCTGGTTCTCAACCGACGATATGAAGACAGGGTGGTACGGATCATTTACATTAGGAGTTTCAGTGTTTGCATCACAGATATGATTATGTGAACAAGTAGAAATGTCCATAGCTACTTGTAGACATGTGGTAGTGAATATAATGCATAGTAATTATTTGACCCCATTAATAATTGATTTGTCTTCCACGAGTGATAAGTTTCAAAGTGACTGGTACTTATCAGTCATATTGATGATACAGTGCATATATGGTTTATCTGGAGAAGTATGAAGCATCTGATTGCTGAAACAACTCAAAACTTGCCAATATTTGTGCTGCTGCTGCCATATACACTATAGCTAGGTTGCTTTCATGGAATGAGAGTGGCATGGGTGGAGTATATTTTGACTTGTATTTTCATCTTAATTTGGGTAATCATTCGGTCTGGTGACAGATTACAAAAAAACAACAACAGTAGATTTCTTTAAAAATTGATGGATGAATGAAAACTCTCTCAAAAGCAGTAGTCTACTGCAAAAAGCGGTAGAGTTGGCAAGTATGTACTGGGCTGAAGGATTGACTATACTGCAGACATTTCCTGATCACATTGAGATGTAAAGTGTACCAGTATGTGATCAGTTTTTTACTCTGGGTCAATTTCAGTGATTTTCACTCAATTATGATTTCGCAGAGGAGAGTATTTTTGTGCTTCATTTGCTATCTCCTGAAAATATTCTGTTCTTACTTGATATTCATGCTGGTTCAGTACAGTGCTAAGTTCACAAAAATGTCCACACTGCAAAATATTCCACATCCTCAGCAACAGAACCAAAAAGGTGCATAGATTTCACACTTTGTGAGCTCATGGTCATCAATAACACACAAAAGAATCTTGACTCCTGAGTTTTAATTCAGACACCATCCATCTTTAATGGTGAATCTACGACAGAAACAAATAATATTCACAAATTTATCATATCACAACACAGCAGCAGATCTTGCACTGTAACACACACTCACAGGATATAGATGATAATAAATTTGCCAGACACCAAATGGGACTATTGCTTATCTTCTTCTCGAATGTTGGCATGAGTATAAAGGAAACATATCTCCCTTATACTGATGAGCTAACCAAACGGACACTGATGACGGACTGGGAGACAAGGGTTACAACCAGACTTTAAATAATTTGTATATCTTGCCACAGGAGATAGGATAGCATAATGTATGATGCACACATTCACAGTTTCCCTTTAAATGTTACAATCTCACATCCATACCACATCCACTGAAAATTAAATATGACTACAGGAGTGGAAATATAATATGTTTTTCTGTCAATGAAGATAATGCGGATAAACCGGGTCTTCCTTTGTCGAAGCCAAGGGAGGGTTGTGTAGTCATTCTAAGGAATAAATGTAGATTATTGAGTAAATTAAAAGAACCATTGCACATCGTTTCAGTAAATATGCCAACACATTGCAAAATATCCTACAACATATTCATTTCCATCAAAAGTTCAGAGTAGTGTATGCAATAAAGATACCTATGGCAATTCACATACTGAGTATATGCTGGGGCATATCCTTTTTTTTTTTTTTTTTGGAAGGGACATGAAACCAAATCTGTTGATATCATGAGAGTATGTGAAAAAAAGGGTAATTAACATAGGACGTCAATTTCCACAAGAATGTTTTCAGAAATGATGAATTAATAGTGCCACACAAAGTACGGAAGTTGATTGATTGATTCTGAAACACTCATCTTGATATGGTATACACTCCAATGAAAAGCACAGGCCAATGCTTTGACAAATTTCAAATATTCCACAGACCATCTTCAAATTCCAGATGGTAACCAATCAAATGCAATATTCCCTTGTTCAATGAGACTGACACCATCCATCAGGTATCGAGTCTGAATTTGCATAGATGCATGCTGTCACCCTTGAAGAAGAAAAAAAAAAAAACCTCTACACAATCCTCTTACCAGAAACTGAACCCTAAGCCCTGTTTTGTTTTTGCATATCCAAGTCTTTCCATTCTATCATTACATGTCAGTATTTTCATTCAAACACAAGTTTTGGCGATGAAAAGCACTTGATGATCAGGAAATTTTGTGACTGTACAACAGATGTAAATAAAAAGTTGAATGTGGAATACCATCACTGCCAAGTATAATGTTTCACTACGTTCACAATGCAATGTAACATAAATGTATACAGTGCGCTCCCATTATAACGAACATGGTTATAACGAAATTCCTGTCACAATGAAATAAAAATTAAGGCCGTAACATCATCAGCTCTTTGTTTTTTTTATTGTTTATTTGTTTGGTTATAAAGAAATTTCGATATAACGAAAGAAAACTGCCGGTCCTGACTACTTCGTTATAACGGGAATCCACTGTACAAGTTGATTAAAGAAAAAAGCTTTGTAGTACATTGTGCGAAGTATGGTTACAGTGAATTTCATATCATATAAGAGTGTGTCATTAGAGATGTTCTATGGTCATCTCATCTGCTACATTGGGAGGAATGTCAGGGATTTGAAAGTGAGAGATAAATACTTGGCAAGTATTGTGCACCAATCAGAAGTCACAAACGCTTTTCCCGTTGAGTAGCATACATGATTTCAACTTCCCACAACACACTGGCACAAAAGATATTGGCAGCAACATTACTCTCAGTAAATAATTCTTATTGCACCTTTTACACACAAAGCAATCACAACAACAAATTCCCCCTTCCCAATAGGAAATTAAAAAAAAAAAAGACTTTTAAAGTCAGTGCATAGTACACTATACAAATTATTAATGACATGGTAGGGAACATACAGACTGAATCTTTCAACGAGTTTAAAAACTCTCGAGAAGAAGTTTAGGGTCTTTAAAAGACCCCTGAAACCCACATTCTAAACCTTGAGGCTAATAGATCATACTGTACATTCCCGGCAACAAAAGTTATCATCTAGCATATTTCACAGGGTTAATAGTAGCAACTCTTTTTTTTTTTTTTTTTCCAAGTTATGCATACTTTCAATTGGAATTTTCTATGGTAGCCATTTTTGGTGGTATTGCTAACAAGCCTATGGCAGGCTGACTGTGCATGGGTATTAATTACATAATTTACATGCAATTTTTGTTTGCAGCTCATGTGAGCAGCACATAATTACCAAAATTGCATGCCCTAATTATACCATACCAGCTTACCTTGTTTGTCACTTGTCATTACCAACAACACTTTTTTTTTTCCAACTGGAGAATATTTCAAAGAATGTTCTGTAATCAAATGATCATGTATTTCCGATCACTAATCCTTATCAGACTAACCTATATAAGATCAAAGGTTAATTTGCTTATAAAAACACTCTTCGTCCTACCTCTATCACCTTCATTGCATAGAATGCCGATAGTATCCTACAGTAGTGTCCCTAGGAATGTAAACGAAACTTGGATTACTCCTACAACATGTATTAGTAGTAGTTGTTTCACCAAATACTCGTAGAAAGTTGGGTCCCCAAAATGGAGCATAAGACCTCAATAAAAAATAAAACAGAAAATACTTTTCTCTTTGAGAATCAGCATTGAGGTTGGCAAAGCAAATTACTAATGAGGTATTAACACGCCATAGAATTTAAGGTGCAGCTTTAAGCAGGAGGACAGCACACATTACTTAAGCGATGCTACAGCTTTTAATACCATGGTGAGTTAGCTTACTCTTAAAGCTTTCCTTTTTTTCCCATTTTGCTCCTATATTCTACAAAAGCGCCAAACAGGTAAAGTAAAGATTGACCTTCAAGCCAGCCATTGTGTAAAAACTCATCATGATTAACAATGTAATGGCACACGAGGCAGTTTGATATGCATAACCATTCATGCCCATGGCAACACTACAAGCAAAGTCAGATATATAGTACTGAGTTTTCTCAGTACATGGCTGGATCAGAGCATAATGTCAGTCTCTTTACAAAACAAGTTAAGCAAGGTGAATATCTTCATGGACAGGGTGGGTTTACTTGTAAAAAGTGAGATATATTCCTGCCGTAAGGTCTTTGCTCTCTAGAGATTATGATAGATTTTATGACTATTTGATTCCTAACAGCTAACTGTTTAGATCCTTGTGAGGTAAAATTCAGTGAAAAACCAAAGCATTTGCACACTCGTGCTGGAATCATAGAGCAAAAATGACCACATTGAAAAGTATTCCAGGTTTATGGCAGTTCTGATTTGGAATAAGGATTTCTTCTATCACGTACACTACTAGTAGAAGACGGACAGAAATTACTAATTTCATAGTTATATTTTTTCACTAATCGTTTCACATGTTGTCTGACAGATAATAAGGTTTCTGAATAGTAAAAAGACTCAAATGTCAATCCACACTCTTTCACATACAAATTCGTAAAATTTATGTGACATTACCAGTACTTATTTCTGTGTGTGTGTGTGTGTGTGTGGGGGGGGGGGGGGGGGGCGCATCCACAGCTTATTGAGTCAGCTGAAATTGTTTGCAATATGATAATAGTATCGTCATTCCCAAATCTACTGATAAATTATTGAAAAATCTCTTCCAAAATACATGTGCACAAGTTTCTTTTATGATAGATATGTGGAGGGCAGCTTTCTTACAAGGTACAAATGTACGGAGATTTTAGAGGTTTGCCAAATTAGCATTTTGCATATTTTCTCTCACGCATACTTTCATCATGGACGTTGTCAAAGTTTTAAAGCAGAAAGTATATAATGCATACTTCTACGAGGTCGTATGTTTAGCTGCAATCGAGTAAGTATGGTACTGGGAATGTGGCATGAAATAGACAAGTGTTCAAACTGACTCCACAGTCAAAGCTGTTGCTGTAATCATGGACTTTTCACAAAGCCATTTTTTGTCTCCAAAGGTTTTAAGTGATGATAATCACTTAAAACTTACAAGTTTCAATATATAGGCAACCCATGAATGGACTACCCTGTCCAACCACATAAATAAAGAAATGTTCTCAATGTACTAACCCACCATATTGGATGCTTTGATAATTTTCAAAGACATGTGCAAGCTCCACCCCCACCCCCCCCCCCCCCCACCAAATTTACCAAAGTTTTGTTGGAGAATGATTATCGGTATCAACATGGCATGCAGCACACTTTAATAATAGCTGCAAACACACTAAGCGGTGGGAAATGAATCAATCCCCGGAAATGCCTTCTAGGGCAACTTCAAGTCGCCTTGAGATAACACTGGACAGTAATAACATCCTGCAAACAAGGTCGCCTCATTACTATGAAAGAGCTCTCACTTTGAGCTACACTGAGAAAACATCCCCAGGACATTTCCGGCTGCATGTCTAGACAACGAGGGTTACTACTTTACCGAGGAAAATGAAAGAATTCTGATTCCTACACCTTACCCCCCTGAGGACAATTACCCCCCTCCCTTCCCCTCCCAGCTAAATATGGGTCAGTGATAGGGTTAGAGTAAAGATAAGGGTTAGGGTTAAGGTAAGAATTTGGGTAAGGGTTAGAATTAGGATCACGATTAGGGTTAGAGTTAGGGTCAGGGTGAAGGTCTGGGGTAATTGTCCAGGGGGTAGTTGTCCTAGCAACCTCAGCCCTGCGTGCCTAGTAACTGAAGTAGCTGCTCCGCCCGTGAGCAATCCCATCCGACAAACCTCAGCGGACCTTTGACCACCTCCACGTATCTTTGAAGCATCTTCCTTCCTACGCTCTTGCCATCAAAAAGAAGGGCGCCCTCACAGACGTGGATAGAGTGTCTGTTGCCGGGATGCCTCGCCTGCCAGACATCGTCCATGCCTCGCCGGACGACGTCGGCGATCTCCATGTTTGACGCCGACTTTGTCAAGGCCCGGTGGTCTGCCTCCCCCGTAACGTCGTGCCCGCCCGGTGAGCTGGATCGCAGGGCGTCAGATGCACTCCTTGGGGCCGGGTTTGGGACGGCACTCTCTGCTGGTGAAAGTTGACCGCTGGAGTTGCCCTGTTGTCTCTTCCGTGTGAGCATGGTGTAATGCCAGTAACACATCTCCCCAGCATACATCAGGGCGAGTACATGCGTGTCCGAGAAAAGACCTTGCAAAATGCAAGAAGAAATACATTGCGTCATTAAATTTGCCACAATTAATTTCCAACAATTTAACACAGGATCTGCTGACAGATCCATATCAGTCGAGAGAACTAATACAATTTATATATCAAACAATAAAGAATTCTGACATACAAGTAGGAGTTCAGGCTTTCTCCTTTTTCCTTCATCCACGAGCATAACATGACATTAAAATCTTCCAAGATGTGCTGCATATTTGATCACAATAAAATACCTTGTACGGTCAGAGCATGCATACTCAATGTGATCAACACAAAGGCGGATATATTGATAGCTGGATGCATTTATGTTCAGTCATTCAGCCAAGAAAATAATTACTGAATATCAAGTACATTCATCAACCCTTTCCCCATGGATAAAAAGCACGGTGGCTCTGATATCTTGCCACAGGAACCACGGTGAGAGAAATGCAATTACCTATGAGATTTGGCAAATACTGCTGAAGACATTTCACACCTAGTCCCACACATTAATAAAACCTGATGTACGATACATGGTGCTAACCACATCTTATCTTAGACTCATAAAGAGTGTTCACGTAAAAGTGTGTCTAAATTGGTTAGAAATGCTGCATCTCAAGTGGATAAATCTATTTGGGGCTGAGGGGTGAGCTTGGTTAGCCAGAAACCAGAATATTTGAGTGGAACATCGTTTTCATGATTGACATTTACTTTTGCGATCACTCACCTTGTTTAATCAGAGACAATGTGTCGCTGCTGAGAGACGGGGAATCGTTCTGCACTCTGTTAGTCGGCAATCTGACAGCCAGCATGGATTCTAGATGCCTCACACCTTCCTCTAGACACTGCAACAAGTCAGAAAACACATTTTACGACCATTTTGCTCCGTCTCTCCAGAGATGTGATGACAAAAGTCACGATCCATACACTATCTGTTTTAATACTCGCTACTTAAAATAGCTAGCTTGATATACACAAATAGTCAGTATATCAAATGTTACAGATTTACTCTGCACACATCAGCCTTAGTACAGCAGTCAAAAGTGGGAACTGCATAAACACCTTCTTCAGCTGGCATGGGAGAAATGGAATGCACCTTTACACTCAATTTGTCCTGAAGTGTTAGTTGGCACCATAATCAGAGGTACACTGTGTGGCTAACACCTTGATTCTCTGACATTCTGAATCTGAAATACGCTGCAATTTCTAAAATGCTTGACAGTTCAATCCTTGAAATGGCATATAACATTCACTGTACAAAATATCATGATTGGACTGGTACACAAAAATTTAATATTTTCACAATTTTCAAGGGCTGCCAACCCCATAGATCAACAAAAGTACTGATGCACAGCAAATGTAATAGTTTTAAGGACAAATATTATATTTAGATGAAACAAGTGGAAAATTGTGAATATCAAACATGGTGAATCAAGTTTTTGAAGTTAACATATTTTTTTTAATTCTTAGACATATTTAAAGGGATGGTACAGTATTGGTGGAGATGAAAACTGGGCTTTTACTTTTTTGCGAGATACATTGTACCAAGAAAACACTCATGAAAAAGTACAGAGCATACTATTTTAAAGAGGAATTCAAAGTTTATCTGATAAAAATCGGGTTTGGAATAGCTGATACATCCAAAAACAAAGTAAAACAAAACAATCGTAATAAAATATGGGTCCCACACTTTATTAGAATCACTCTGTTTTGGATATCTCGGCCATTTCAAAACCAACTTTCATCAAAAAAACATTGAATCCCTCTTGGAATTGCATGCTCTTTCATATTTCATAAGAGGTTTCTCACTAATCTTACCAAAAAATCATAAAAGCCTGAATTTAAGTCTCAACCAAAACTATACGATCCCTTTAATGCTCGCAGAAGACACAACAACAACAAACTGAATATGATAAAACATAAAGTGGTTGCCAGCTCTGCACATCTCTTGGTTGCTGCCTCACCTCTAGAAAGTGGGTCAGCTCCTGCTCACAGCGCTCCGTCTGCTCGTACAGCGTATTGCAATACATGTACATGAGGGCGCCCTTCCTCCAATGGAGACACTCCACGTAGTCTTTGCCCAGGACATCCATGGGTAGTGAGAAGTCTCCGTACACGCTCTTGACCAGATCCACCGGCCTGGCATAGAGATCTGACGGAAGAACAAAAAGGACATAATTCTTCCCATCTATGCAAATATATGACAAGCTGGGTATAGTACCAGTATCACTCACTGGTCAAGCCCCTAGTTACATAAATTAACCCTTCATACTTAAATGCCACAAACACACCCATAATCTGCACAGTTCCAAAGAATACATGATGTACTCTTCTACAAATCTCAACATGTAAAACAAAAATAACCTTAGGAGACCAAGCATTAGTCTGTGCAGCTTCCAAACTGTGGAATAACTTCCCATTAAAACCAGAAAATTTAAATCAGGACTCAAAACACTTTTCATTCAAGTGTGCATTACTGTTATGCATATTAGGAGATCTTTCACTGCAGAAGAATAGGTTCTGCACTTTATAAATTGATACCGGTATTGTTATTATTTGTATCTACACTTAAAAATTAGAATGGACTCTGTACAAAGTGGCTCACATCTAGTTTTCAGTTGGGGATATGTCCTATTAAAAATCGTTGCACATCTTTGTCTTTCAATGTAGAAAAACAAAGGGGATATCAAACAACACACGTGCACTAGAGGTTGAAATAGATACGCACAATTTCAAGATAGAATGTGGCATTGATGACCGATACATCATTATTTCATAACAATCACACAAAAAGGGAGGCAAAAGTACCCCTTCTGTTCCTCGTACCCATTTCTGCACCCACAATATTGAGCATTCCTGATTACATTGCTTCTTTGTCAAAGTTGTGCTTGCCTGCACAACTCTGATGGTGTTGGAATTTGATTAAATTTGTATAATGCAACCATACACAACAGTATACTATTCAAAGCTCTCTCTCAAAATTCTCTCTCATTCCCTCATGCAAATGAAGGCTTCAGGACTGCAAGGCTTGTATAGCAACATAAAGTACATGTACAGAGAGCAGGGTGCACAAGAATTAGAATTGCATTGATAATAACTTCCCATGATTTGTACTGACAGTCTGGTGAACTCGAATTCACCACGATTGTGAGGAAGGCACACAGTACTTTCTGTTGAGGTGAGCCCCGTTAACCATGTGAGAACTTCATGAAAGAGAAGCCCAGTAACACACTACATTAATACAAGAACTCCATTTGACCTTTACATGCACCCAGATGAGTTCCTTGTAAAGGCAATGAAAAGTAATTTACCTCTCCTTTGTGTTTGCTTACTCTGTTGCTTTAACCTCCTTCCATACCAGATTGGCTACATGTTTTACAAAATGAAACCCTACCTAACCTTTCTGCTTTCATTGCTCTGTGCCCCTAATAGCCCAGTCCCATATAGTGCATGTTATAAATGTTAATTTGTCCTGTAATCCATATATCAAAGTGTATGCTTAGTTTTTACATTTGTTATTTTTCCTCTGACAAGGAATCTGCTAGGATCAAAAGCTCAGGCCCCTTTTGCCTCAATCTTACTTCAGTGGCTCCCTATTAATAGATGAGCAGTTTTCATTCGAAAAGCAAACCTTTCAGAACATAACAAGGAAAAGTAGAAATTACGCGGTGCGTAATATATGTCCCCGCCGGAAGTAGCATTTAGTAGCAAAATGTACAATATAGGTAAAAAGATGAAGGTCAAAGGTCAAAGAAGTCAAAGGTCAAAATTCTATGTAGAAGTTTTGAAGCCCTCACCTAGTGCCATCACATAAAGCAAACGGAATCGAAATCGGGTTAGAAATGGCGAAGGAGTAGCATTTGGTAGCAAAATGTACAATACAGGTCAAAAATCCAGGTCAAAGGTCAAAATTCTGTGTAGAAGTTTTGAAGCCCTCACCTAGTGCCATCACTTAAAGCAAACGGAATTGAAATCGGGTTACAAATGGCGAAGGAGTAGCATTTTGTAGCAAAATGTACAATATAGGTCAAAAATCAAGGTCAAAGGTCAAAGAAGTCAAAGGTCAAAATTCTGTGTAGAAGTTTTGAAGCCCTCACCTAGTGCCATCACATAAAGCAAACGGAATCAAAATCGGGTTAAAAATGGCGAAGGAGTAGCATTTTGTAGGCAATGTACAATATAGGTCAAAAATCAAGGTCAAAGGTCAAAGAAGTCAAAGGTCAAAATTCTGTGTAGAAGTTTTGAAGCCCTCACCTAGTGCCATCATATAAAGCAAACGGAATCAAAATTGGGTTAGAAATGGCGAAGGAGTAGCATTTTGAAGCAAAATGTACAATATAGGTCAAAGGTCAAGGTCAAAGGTCACAACTGAAATTCTGTATGGAAGTTTCAAAGCTCCCATGTAGTGCTATCATATAAAGCAAACAGAATCAAAATCGGGTTAGAAATGGCGAAGGAGTAGCATTTTGAACATTTTGATCACACACGGACGCACACACGGACGGACGGACACACGGACACACACGTACGGAGCCCGTTTCATAGTCCCCTGCTCGAACTCGTTCGGCGGGGACAATTAGCGCTTGCATCAGTGCGATCGAACAGTTCATGTTGCATGCTACATGGCAGGATAACAACAAGTCATGGATACAAATCAAATTTTGTGACTGACACATTTGCCAATAAACTGATGCACATCTGGTGTTGGGCTAAATATGTGTGACACTTTGTGAGGTAATCACTGATCATGATAGATCGCTCACTATAAAGTTTATATTATCATAAGCAACTGGGAAGTTGTGATATCATCTAAGAGACAGTTTCGACTAATGACTTATGACTGTTTAGTCAGATTTAGAACAAACTATAACGTTTTATTCAGATCTCCATGATCTTGTAAAAAAAAATACTGTGTCCATGATGTCATGGTTCAATAATTTCCTGCTTTTTCTCTAATATGGGTCACCAACAATTCTTCTCTTACAAGTAGAAACAAGATACATGTAACATCTGTGTCAAAGCATATAAACTTCTATCCACCAAGCAATATTTCTCCTTTAGAAAGTGCAGTTTTCTTCACAAATGCTGTTCGTTACATCCTTTCATCTCTAGAAATGCATGATGACAGTGGCATGCGAGGTATTAAGCAATGACCACCGGGAGGTAGAAATCAATTCGGAATCTAATTTCAAAAGGCCAATTAATATGGCACGCTTCATTCCCTTCACCCAAAGGGACGTATGAAACCTGTGGTCTCAACACACAACTGTCTCATCCATACTAATCCCAAAAGTAATCCTATTGTCAGTATTAATCAATACGCATGACTGATTTGGATATGTTATGAAATCCACTCTCTCTGTCTTCACACCTTGTACACAATACATCTAGTGATAGAATTCCGCTTCCCGTCGGGTCTGCTGGCCACTGAAATAATTTCCCCAGGGAGTCAAATTGCATGGGTACGAAATGTCATGAGATATATAATGGAATAAAGAATAATAATAATATAAGTCTGGAATGCCATCAATTAGGTTTAATGGGATACGACATCATGGCCACAGTATATGACTTAAGTGGGAACACTTCCCCAAAATAGGTAAAACTTCATAAAAAATATGGAAGTTGATGTATCATGCATGTGTACAATACTTAACCTCCGATGCTGTTGCCTGATGAGAACGTGTCATTTGGAATTACAGGAGGCCGAGTAAGATTAGATTTAGTTTATTGCACTAAATTAGTCCCTAGATCAGCTGCTTTTAAGTTGTTTGGTTGCATTTTGCAATGTCGCTCCAGGATTAATGACTTTCATTACGGTGAAATTTGCAAAATTGATGCCTTACCCCATCCTCTGCATGATACCAAATAAAATAGGAATATCTTAAGCATTGTGTACACACACCGTTATCCCTGGTGTAAAATAAAGCCGACACACGACCAGCATATTACATAGAACGGAGAATACCATCACATACAGGACATACATGAATTTGAATACACTGTACATCATTCTTAACTTCTGTACTACTAAAATAATCCCACATGAAATATAAACAATGACATGGAGTTCCCTAAAACAAAACAAAACAAGCAACAACAACAAAAAAAAAACCAACAACAACAACCTTAATAACATGATACTATCACTACCTGAAGGATGTCTTTTCTGGGATGATATCTTCAATCAGTAAAACAATTCATAAGCAACTGATGTCAAATTCTGCTGAAATAAAGTATTAAACCTAACTACATATTAGGCCAAGGAGTTTTGGGAGTTCTTAAAAACTGGAGGGGCCTCAGTGGACTCTCCCGCCCCCTCCCGTATGGTCTGCTCAATGTGCATAAAAAATGGTGTAAAGAGTAGCATTGTTGTGTAGAATAAAGTGGTGATCATGTAGTGTTTTTCAGTATTCTTCATTTGGTTTCTGTTAACCATTTTATTATACATAATATGCAAATTTCATCAATTTTCTTACAAAACTGTAAATTTGTCTATATTAAATATTGGTTATATAACCAATATATATCATACTTGTATATTGAATATTGGTTGCAACTGTAAAAACAAGACTAAGGAATATTGACAAGCAAAGGAAGTATGGTTAAACTTAAACCCATACTAAAACCATTGAGTAACCCTCACTAGGATAAGGGGAAGCCCCCTACCCCTCCCTCAGCCTAGTGAGTGAGGGTTAGTCAATGGAGCAACATCAAGAACAATCACTGAAAAAGAAAAAAATGTTTCATATGAAATCAGAGTATTGAGAGTATCATACCATAATGAAATGTTCACTTCAGTTATAAATGAGAAACCTGCACTAGAATCAGTAATTCCATCTTTCTCACTCGTTCTATCCCTCTCCCCTTTCCTCTCACATCTCTCCAACCCACTCCCCTCCCCCTATCAACCATACAACACCACCACCACCACCACAACCCCCCCCCCCAAAAAAAAAAGAAAGAATGAAATAACATCTGTAGCGTACTGTTTAAAAGAGCAGCTTAAGGGACTTCTCCAACAACCAATGTAGACGATACACCATTCTCTTGAAACGTATCCCAAGGTTGAGGGAGCATCGCATAATATTCGTAAAAAACAAACAAACTCTGGAGCTTATATAACCCTGTGAATAGTTTGAGACAGGCCGGGACAAGGCCCGTGTGTGTTTGAGACAGGTGGCTTACCCATCAGGCGGTTCATCCGTGCCCTTCCTCCTTCCGCAGGGAATTCATCCTCGACAAGCTGGTTCTCCTCCAAGAACGTGACATCTAACAGAATCTGTCTCCAAGATGCGGAAGATGCGGAAGATGGAGATAACGGGGGGGGGGGGGGGGGGGGTGGATGTCAAGAGGTCGGGAGGAGAAAAGGAAGACAGGTTTGAGTGGTGATGCTGATAGTGTGGGGAGACACTGGATCCCTATTAACATTTTTGTGATAGAGCAACATGTGGTATCCTTACACTGCAAAAGTACATCGGCATCACGGCAACGCAAATTAGCACCTGTTCTCAAAGCATCTTTTGACCTTGTGATGGATATTTGATTTTACACGGCACCTCATTTCTTCCTGTAAAATTCTTCTGCAATATTCTGTGGTGCAGCACACCTTGTATAGCAACATGTATACATGACTGTTTAGCATAACAGTTTACAAGTATGCATGCACAAATATAGACAAATCTGTGCTCTCGAGAGAGAAAATGTACTTGACTTGCTATATCGGCGACTTTAAATGCTGAAGGATTTGGTATTTGTTTGCAGCATGGAAATATGGTATTAAGTACTACAGACCAACAATAATTGATGGGGGCAATGCCTTTATGCATGGTGTATGCTGCAGGAATTGATTATATTTTATGGGTTATACAAAACATGATTATAATGCTTTTCATACTCTTACTATGGTCTCCAAGCTCAGTTTACTGACTAGACATACATTTTTACCTGGTGGAAAACAAATATATACACCATAATAATCATAATGATATATATAATGAAATTCATAAGGCACCAAATCCATCTATTAATCAAATGCTCAAGTGTGCAATTTGAGCAAATATGAATTACATGAACAAATGAAAAGGACAAAGTGAAAAAGTACATATATACACAGATAATGGTCATCAATTATTGCTGGCCAAATTAAATGAATACTTTATGTCGAGATTATTTTTGAATAAGTACTTCAACAGAATTGCTATTCTTGATCAATGGAGGGAGGGAATTCCATAAAGAAGACCCAGTATGAGCAAAGGTTTATTACTCCCACTCTGTGTGCAAATGAGGAGGCCAGTGAAGAGACAGTAACTATGCAATTGTGAATTCTTGGAGTGGGCATGAAGATTACCCACTGCAAAAAAGAAAGAAAGAAATGTACTGCCTTGCTAAATTAGCAGATTTAGCCAGCTTTAACCTAAAAGGGACAAATTGGGTGTTTGACATTTTTTATTTCCATTTTTTTTTTAAGATTTAAAGGCAGTTTGTATGGATTGGTGTCTACCAGCAATATCGTCTGCTATTTGTGTATTATGCCTTACAGATTATGCAACTAACTTCTGGAATATGTTCTTTTATTCTTCACAACCAAGAGATTTCATTATCACTCACTGAAGAAGAAAACGTGCCAACAATGGTTACGCTCACACAAGCATTGAAAAATATTTGATTTGTTATGAATACAAAATTTCAAATTATGCAATAATCATGATCATTTGAATGTGCCCTCCTTCTGGTCTTTCCTTAAATTAAAGTAAACAAGGACATACCATGACCTTACACAAATATGGCTGAGTGACTGTCGCTGCATGCATCCTGTGTTGTATAAACATGAGAAGACTTTGAACTTTGCCTGGGGTGTTTGAACTCATTGTTCTAATACATCAGTATCACAAGTTATTGCCCTACCCAGGGACGGTAGTTACTGTACATGGGTGAAAGGACCAACATCTTGAAATAAAGGAAATATCTTCGGCACAGATGTCTATGACGGAAGCTGTGGGTCTGTGAATCATGTCATTGAGGGTTACACAGAGTATACAGTCATTATCATACGATATCTCCCAGGGTAGATAGTATTGGGGACAAGGTACTACAATCACCCTATGATTGAAGGCGGTGGTCATCGGTATGACAGACAGTGAGAGTGCCGTATGTTGTCACTGCTTGCAGTTTGATCCTGAGTTACGTTTATGGCAGGTTTGCTTCTATGGGGAGAGTCTTGGGGCGGAACCCTTGAAAAATAATGGGTTTTGTTAGCATATTTTCCATTCTGTTTGATCCTGCTACGTTTATGGTAGGTTAGCTTCGATGGGGAGAATCTTTGGGTGGAACCCTTGAGAAATAATGGGTTTTGTAGCATTTTTTTCATTGTTTTTCAAAGAGCCAAAAGTGTGTGTGTGTGCATGTGTGTGTGTGTGTGTGTGTGTGTGTGTGTGTGTGTGTGTGCTTGTGTGTGTATGTGTGCATATATATGTGTGTGCGTGGGGGGGGGGGGGTGGCTGCATATATGGAGGTGGGGGGGGGGGGGGGACAAGAGAGCCCCCATCTCCCTGGCGTGAGTTTATGAATGATCCTAGTGACCCAAGTTTATGGTACCCAGGTTTGCAAATTATGGGTTCCCAGTGTACTAATTGTCATTGTTCTCTGGTGGATTTTGCATAAAAGTGCTGGGAAGGGACAGGCTAGATGGAATACTGTAATAATATAAATTTTTGGTAGGAATAATTTTTCACGCTCTGCTGGGTAAGACAAATTTCGTATGTTTTTAATTTCACAGTCATGATGACTGAGCGAGTACTTCAAATAGCTCACCACTATCACTGTACTTTAAGGCTTTACGAGCATATTCTACAGTAAGAGGTAATAGTCCACATTTCAATCAAATACTGTATACGCCATGTATATAGTGAGTCCAAATTCTTTCGTAAATTGGGACTTCTTGATGATTTCATGAGTGGTTTAATTTGTGATCGTGGAGTACAGTACTGAATGGAGGAATGTAGTATGCGTGCACGTCGCATTCATGATGGGATCACAGTGAGCATTTTCGCATGTCTTTAAATCAACGAAGAGCACCTGACTCGCAAAATTCATGAAAATAAAATCCTCAAGAAATATTTGGCGTATATACAGTATTCATGCATGGTACAGGACTAGCAAAATGAAGAACACTACAAGCAACAGAAGTTTTTTTTTTCAATACCTTACAATGTACATACCTTGAAATCTTTGAAATCAAGATACATGTAACACACATATTTGAAAATAATTTGCCCATTTTTAGTTATTACACTACTTTCATGTTGCATGAAATGTGAAAAATAAAACACTTTTAAAGTACTCCCAAGGTAGTGAAAATAGTGCACAACAAAGTATGTGTTTGATTCCAGAGACCAGGGTAATATCATACAAATCCATAGTGAATGGTGCGAGTGCGATGGTACCAGATTTCGCACGAGGTGAAAGATAGAGGCGCCTCATCTTTCACCGAGTGCGAAATCTGGTTCCATTGCACGAGTAAAGACCATACACTATTTGTTTTATACAACACCTCGAACATCAACAGATTTGGTACTCACAGATTCTTGAATTTAGCACAGAAATGGCAACCATTTTCTGTGTCAGACGAATGAGTAGCCTCACAGTCGCAGTCACCATGTACGTACATGTACATATATGCGAATGTTTACAAAATGAGTAACAAAAGTACACGCTTGTAAGCGCGCTTGTAATTGTTGAGTGCCTGCAGCACATGTTTGTTTGTGACATCAGAGGTCCGTGCAATGGAACATTTTGCTCAAACAAAATTGCACTGCTGACAGCCAGAGCGTGCAGTGGAACTTTTCACTAAATGTCACGTGATGGGCAATCGACCAATCGGATAGCTACATTCTAAATAGGTGTTGTATCTAAATGCATTATAAGGGGTCTTGTACAGTTGTATAGTTGTACACAGCTGTAATACACTACTACTGTTATTGTTTTCCATACAGTCATCATCATTGCTAATCATATCCAAAATCATCAAAACTATGCTCTTTACATTGCAGTTTCAATTTCTGTTTAAAGTTATAAGTGTGTCATATGTATGCTTTTTAATGCCTCAAGAATCATCATCTGTCAATTTATCTTGTTAAAATAGGAAAGTGAAAAGTACTTTTAAAAGAACAAGTAATTGTTTTTCACTAGACAAGCAGTTTTGCACATGGGTCAACCAATACACAAGGATTTGGTGCGTCTGGCACAAGAACACTTACATATCAATTATCAATTTTATTGATATATATATTGCAACCATTAGCATCTATGATCACACACTGCAGGCACAGAAGTAGCTGACAAGTTAATGAGCTTCAACTTGTATGCATCACAACACACAAACACACACACAAGCATGTATACACTTTTCACAACCCTTCATCCTGTTGAATTTTTTAAACAAATTAATAATCACCTTTAACCCATTGAAGACCAGTCCTGAGTTTACTTGGGAAGATGTCTACGGGAAACACGCATCACAGCAAAACCAGCTGGTCCTTAACAGGTTAACATCCCTTTAATATCGTTAAATAGAGCTTGCTGCACTCTTGAGATGACAGGTACATCAAACACTATAAAAAATTAATTCCATTATACCAGTGAGACAGCTGTTCTCAAATTAAAGCAAGATGGCACCTGTTCTGCCATGTAGACTGCATGGTAGCTGACAACTCACACAAAAAGATACAAAACAAATTTAAATAATACGAGTACTTGCGTATCACATATATATTACCCTGCATAAAACTGCATATATATATGTTTGATAATATGGTAAGCTACTTGAAAATACACCCAGTGTGTGTCAAAAACATGTTAAAACATGTCACCTGTTGCTATCCTTCTTCCATTTTTATTATTCTAGTGTCCCTTCCATATTGCCATTTATACATTGTATGTGGTACATATATTTGTACTTATTCTCAATAAGTTCTTACATGTATAAAATGCTCCATGAACTATATGATGCTTACCCAATTTTTTTTTCTTGTTTATGTACTTTATTATGTCTGAACTATGTATGTTGCGATTTTTTTTTATGTCATTCATTTCCAGCTAGATGGCAATTATCTTTTGTTGTTGTTGTTATTGATGATGACGATGTTGTTGTTGTTGTTGTTGAGAGAAACATCTAGTCAAGAATACCTGTGATCTGGGGGGTGTTTCATCAATGCTTGTCAGCGCCGACAACTGTCGGTGCTGACCAATTTCAGCAAAATCCTTAGTATTGATTGGCTGAGATGCTCTGGTCACTGACTGTTACTATGGTGATTCAAGTTGTCAGCGCTGACAAATGTTGATGAAACACCCCCCCTGTATTTGGTATAGACACTGCTTTCGTGAGGTAACGTGCATGTAGGGCAGGAGAAACTGAGAGAGAAAACTCGATGTGAAACTGAGTGCTACACCATGAATACAGGATGGATCGAGCACGGTTTCATACACACCAAACCACACTGGCTGCCTATGTGTCAAGCTTATGGATATCTCATCAACAGGCTAGTCAAACACTGAAGAACACACAGTCACATTCTCACATGAGCATCTCATATACTAAGAATTATAGATTTCAAGGCTTTTCAGAGACCGCTTCACACTTGTGTCTTTTTTTATTGCTTTGCTTACATTTTTTTCTCTTTTTTTTCGGGGGGGGGGGGGGGGGAGGGGGTGGGGTGAGCGTTACCAGGTATATATAGGATACAATAAAGATTAATTTCGGCATACCTGTGTGAAATCCTTCAACGCCTTTCTGACAATTTTGTCTGTGTCAGGGGTCCTGTCAAGACAAAAAGAAAACAGTGATTGTGGTGAAATGTAGCCATTTGCAGTGTATTCCATCGAGACAAACAACAAAGATGCATGTACACACACACACACACACACACACACACACACAAGCATGAAAATGCCACTGATACCAACGACAACACTACACTGTAAATAAGCTTTATTTTTTGCATCTATAATTTCAAGAATGAGGAGGTCACAGACATTTTCACAAGATGCTGTTTTTGCGAGATGACACCACAGCTGTTGTAAGTGCTTCTATTACCCTAGGGCATGGCAGCCTTTTCATGTGTTGTTAAATTTGTGGTCCAACAGTCCACCAGTGATTTGCAAAATGTGCAACACTTAATACAAAAATAACAGCTTGTACAGTACAGGCAGATACAGTCTTTATAATTTACCTCTCCTTTGTGTTCCTAATAAAAAGTAATGAGGCTAAAGTAATATTTCTTAGTAAACAGTGTTACACATTAGCCACACAATGTTTGCTAAGAATTGTAAACCTGTCAAGGTCTGTCATACATAAATGTATGTATTTGGAAGGGTTGGGCATTCCAGTTAGAATTTACCCAGAAGTGCAAGAAATACAAGTGGTGCTCAAAAAAGCAAATGGGACAAGAAAGCAAAACAAAACAAAACCCCTGTAATGAAAACAACACTCAACTATACCAGGGGTGGATCCAGGAATTTCATACAAAAGGGGGGCGCCTTTATAGAATAAAAGGGGAGCACAGGTGCCCCCCATTTTTTTCTTTTGTTCCAACAAAAAAATATAGGGGGGGGGGGGGGCGTGCGCCCCCCGCCTGCGCCCCCTGCCTGGATCTGCAACTGTATGTTCTTCAGGCTTTAGAAAGCCCAGTTTCACGCTCGTTTACTTGTATAGTGTTTTGAGACACACTAATGATACACTTTCGTCTTATGATTTTGCAACCACAGAGGGTTTAAGAAGAGTTTGGCCTATCCTACAGGTTCACTGACTGACGGTACAGCAAGATGAATTAAAAAAAGATGAAGTAATTGTATTGCAATTTGCAGTCAGTTTCCATACATGTGCAAACCAGCAGGGATTCAAAAGACAACAACCAAAAGCACTTGATGCATCTTCACAGCATGCAACTGAGCCTATGTACGCATAATCAAGTACTAGCATAACATTATCACAAAAGATCATCCTATGGTTAGTGATTTAATATGCACTCCTGTCAAAGCTAGTGACCTCCCCGATCTCACTGCAAACACATTGATATTCGGACAATAATTGAAGTACTTCTTTTTCAGGACGAGTTGTCACCATGCTAGAATGCAAAAAATCAAACTCCAAATCATGGTCCAAAGTTTACATTATTTTGCCAAAAGCATGGGTGGGCCTCCTACACAGAAAGATGAATCAAAAGAAGTATTATTAATACTTCTTTTCATTCACTGCTCTATCTGTATAGGCCCACATAGAAATCATATTACTTACTGTCTCATTTCACTCTGATTTCAACTGAGTCGATAGCTACATTTTGTACAAAGTTGCATGTCACTATCTCTATTAAACATTATTTTCTTACCAAGAGGAACAAGGAGTTTAAAAAAGGGTAGATACTTTTAACATCATATACTCTTTCATACAATACCCCCCCCCCACACACACACACACACATATACACACAAAGGACACAGAACACAAAAGCAGACACGTAAGCTAACATGTGATAGTCTTATCAAAGTTTTTAACTTAGAATTTATAATGAAAAAAACAAACAAACAAGACAAACATAACTATGCTGTTGCTTAAAAAAAAAAAAACCAGACATACATTTCAAAACACTTTCCAAACAATCTTTGGGAATCTACTATTCCATACAACAAAACCTAAAATTTTGACGGCGGTCTAGATAGAATTCCCTCTTTTTTTTTCTTTCTTTTTTCAATTTCTCAATAAAGAAGGTCCGAGCAGGTGGCCTACAAATAGGGACGCAAACGCATTATGCAAACTGTCAGAGGAACAACCATACTGACATAAAATCGAATTGGAAAAGAAATAATGACCCAGTCTCCCCATTGTCAGTTCTTCTGGCTCTACTTTAATTCTCAAATGGTGATATTTGGTTGATTTTTTATTTTCCCCCCGCACAGATTTGTATAGATCTGTTGATAACATTGTACCTGCTAGAACCTAACAACAAGGAACATACAATTGTTTTACCAGGTACTATTATTTGATTCTGCATAACGATGGGTACAAGGGGCAAGGTAGGATATTATTTCATCGTATATTGTAGAACAATGGTAATCTGGAATTGTCGATACACAACCTACAAAATGCTCCAATTTTTTATTCTGGGCTGGCCATGGTCCCTGGATGCTTACATTTTAACGACTGGAAGATAAAAGCAGCTTGGGCAGTCAACGTAAGCACACTACACTAGGCCAGTACATTCTAACGTTAGACTGAGGGTGCGTTTATAAGATTTTTCTTTTGGCCAGAACTAGTATTTTGAAACACTGTTTATGGCCAAACAGTGTTTCTAGCTCGAAAAAAATCGTATAAACGCTAACCGTGATTTGAAACACTGTTTTGAAACACTGTTTGTAAACGCACAAAATAGTGCATTTACAAACAGTGTTTCTGTAGAAACAGTGTTTCAAAAATCTTATAAACGCAACCGCGAACTCAAAACACTGTTTATGTGGCATAATCGTGATATAGTCCCCACCATAGGCCCCACCGCAATGCACGTGCACACGCGGACTAGGGTTAGGGTATAGGGTTAGGTAGGGTTGTATTTAGTACGGACACGCAGCGGTGGGGACTATATCACGATTATGCCGTTTATGTGACGTCACAATGCCTTGCGCGCACCCTGTTTGACCTTTTGCCGAGGAAAAACTGCGCAGAGTGAGTTGCGCAATGGCACAGTCTGAGCGAGAGCCCCAACATGCTCGGAGAAAAAATCTTATAAACGCTCTCCTGACGAAACTGTGATTTGAAACAGTGTTTCAAAACAGTGTTTCAAAACAGTGATTCTGGGCAGGCAAAATCTTATAAACGCGGCCTAAGACAACTAGATAGTAAACTTGTAGTGGTAAACATTTCATTTTTTAACCCTGTTTGGTATGTATCACATCTAACCGACACAAATTCATAGCTGTTTCTAGTATAGTACTTAGTATATCACAAACAGAAACAAAAACAAGTGTAGAGAGAGTATTCAGTGCTTTGTCAATTGTGTGCTTCGAGGTAGGTCCTACGGCTATTCCTCTTCTTTTTGCTCCTCTTTACTTAGTCTTGACTTGACCTTTGTTCTCAGGGCCGGGTACAAGGACTCAGTGGACAGTGCAGTGCAAGCCTCAGCTCACTGCTGTTTTTTTTTTTTTTTTTTTTTTCTCACAAAGTATGATCGACGTTGGATTATAGGTTTTATCAGGAATTGAACATGATATCTCGGAATGAATTTTGATTTTAATAATATGCAGGGACGCGAACGCATTATGCACACTGTCGGAGGGCAGTGAAACGATTCGCCGCGTATGAGTAATGGAGGGAGCTCGCGAGTTTAACGCCCGCTCCAACACCAATACCAGCGGAAGAAGCCGGCGGCCGCTGGGGTTCACGAGTGCGATGTAAGGCCGATGACAGGGGCAAGCTTGCGAACAGCGCAGCGTGCTGACTCGCTGTAAACTTACTGCAAATCAGACATATACTTCTCTGCAACCGCCCTCGCCTTCAAGACAACCATTTGGTCCTTCGGATACCGTCTGCACATATCCTGGCACAATTCTGAAATCGACACAAAAGCCGCAACCAGCTCTGAGACGTCTAGTGAAGACATTTTGTTTGGATTTCTGGCTACTTCCGGACTTTGTCAACGTCAACCTAACTGCTGCTGCTGTAATACAATTCATTCTGTACACATCCTTCATCACCACCGCGCCACGCACGACCACAGCAACAAGGTTGAGATTGGTTTACGTGTCTACAGAGGGAGCATACACGCGGATACGTGCATCCATTTCGTGCGCTAAAGTACTCAGTAAAACCTTTTTAGATGAAGATTCGAATCGGCGGATGAGAGCGGAGATAGAGGCCTTTCATAGCTACCATCATCGTCATCATCTTCTTCTTCTTTTTCTTTTACCTCTAAGTCCTCTTTTATTTGTTCTTGTTCTTGTTCTTCTCGTTCTTCTTCTTCTTCATATACTTCTTTCCCTTCTTCTTCTTCTTCTTCTCCTTCTTTTTCTTCTTCTCCTCGTCCTCTCCAAAAATATCTTTCTCACTATTCGATATAGTCCTCTTAACGCGACATTGCATATTCCGATAGAACCAAACATCAAACAAACCAAAATATGTACAACACACATGTATATACACAAACGACTGATAGCTAGGGCGCTCTGTCTTTTTTATGTTTTATTGAATTAACACTTAAAGGGGAAGGCTAGTACCTGATCAATGGGAATCAGTGCGAATGCTGGGGGATGATTGTTCCAATCCTTGTGGGATTCATTTAAGAGTACATTATATATCTACTGTTGTGTGAAAATCATTTGCTTCAGAACGGTCTCATATTCAAGTAATGGGCAGATTAATGCCCCGTCACTGACCAGGGACGCTTACCTGGAAACATTAAACTGCACAATACTTGAATATGAGACCATTCTGAAGCAAATAGATTTCACACAACAACAGATATGATAATGTACTCTTGAATGAATCCCATAAGGATTGGAACAATCATCTCCCAGCATTTCCACTGATTCCCACTGATCAGTTACTAGCCTTCCCCTTTAATCATGAACATGAATAAAAGATCATCAATGATTGTGAAAATTACAGGTACAATTAAGCAAGAATTCAAAAAAAAAAAGGTGCTGTAAGTGCACACAATTTTCCTATGCAAGGTACATAATGTAGAAATGTATCATGTAATACCTATACTGCAACCAGAGTGTGGTACAATTTACCTTTTGGCCAGAAACAGTGTTTTGAAACACTGTTTATGGCCAAACAGTGTTTCTAGCAAGAAAAAAAAAATCTTATAAACGCTAACCGTGATTTGAAACACTGTTTTGAAACACTGTTTGTAAACGCGTTTACAAACAGTGTTTCTGTAGAAACAGTGTTTCAAAAATCCCCTTCTCTCAGGAGGAGTTAGCTAATGCTTTAGCCCTACTTAGGAGTGGAAAGGCCCAAGGTCCGGACAACATCCCACCGGAATTCATTATTCATTGCGGGGTCAAATGTCAGAAGTGGTTAACAGATTTCTATTCTTGCTGTTTCACCAACCAAGTCATCCCTAAGATATGGAGAAAAGCCACTGTAATTGCTCTCCCAAAACCAAACAAACCAGTTGATGACCCCAAGAGCTACAGACCAATCTCCCTTCTCTGTGTCCCTTACAAGCTTCTGGAACGTCTCCTTCTGGCGAGGATAGAACCTGTGGTTGACCCACAATTACCAGATGAACAAGCGGGCTTCAGCCATGGTCGGAGTACAGTCCACCAAATTGTCAAGCTGACCAATGACATCGAAGACAGCTTTGAGAAGAATCACAAAGCTGGCGCCATCTTTGTCGACCTCACTGCAGCCTACGACACTGTGTGGCACCAGGGGCTGACTCTGAAATTATTAAAGACAATCCCTGATCGCCACATGGTGAGGTTCCTCTGCAACATTCTAGCCAACAGGAGGTTTGTTCTGAAGACTAGTGATGGACAGTCCAGCAGACCACGCCAACTGCGGGATGGAGTTCCTCAAGGCTCTGTACTATCCCCCTTGCTCTTCAACATATACATCAGTGACATCCCCTTCACAACCTCACGACAGTATGGCTATGCAGATGACCTTGCCCTTCTTCACTCTGACAGGGCCTGGTCAAATGTAGAGAATACCCTCACTGCAGATATGTCGCAAATCGCGAAGTACTTCAGGATCTGGAGACTCAAGATTAGCATGTCCAAGACAACGGTAACAGCCTTCCACCTGAACACCAAGGAGGCTAATCGGCAACTCAGTGTCATTCTTGATGGAACACCTCTTCCATACAATGCTACACCAACCTACCTTGGAGTGAAGTTGGATAGGCAGCTGACCTACAAGGAACAACTCAAGGCCGTAAGTGCAAAAGTGTCTTCAAGGAACAACCTCCTTCACCGACTTGCAGGCTCAAAATGGGGTGCCAGTGCAACCACTCTCCGCACTAGTGCGCTAGCACTGGTATACAGTGCCGCGGAATACACCTCCCCTGCGTGGTGTAGGAGCACTCACACCAAGAAACTTGACTCAGTTCTGAATGACACCATGAGATTAATAACAGGATGTCTCCGGCCTACACCAACAGAATTCCTACCTGTTCTCTAAGGCATCGCTCCTGCCCCCATGCGCCGAGAACATCACACACATAGGCTGGTAACCAAGGCCTCCAGCAACCCGGACGACCTCCTCCACGACGTACCGTAGTTGAGGGCTCTGTTTATAACTCTGGGTCGATCAGCGGCAACAGCGACTGAAGTCTCGCCGCCCTTTCTCCCGCCATGCAGCAACGCTGAGAGGATCAGACTTCAACATTTGCCAGACATGGAGAACAAGCTGGGAAGACACCCAACGACCTGCCCAACTCGTTGTCACGCCCAATACATCTGTCCCTCCAGGAGTAAACCTCCCAAGGAGTGAGTGGGTGTCTCTAAATCGGATTCGAACGGGAGTTGGGCGTTTCAATGCAGCCATGCATCGTTGGGGGAGCAGGCAGCAGCAGCTAAGTAATGTCCCTCAATTGTTGTAGCCAAGTTACAGTCTGTGGAGTAGGGTGTGTCAGGTCCATGTTGTCAGGAGGGCGGAGATCAGGGCAATCACTCAAGATGTGTTAAGCAGTCTGTTCTGGTGCACCACACTGGCAAGCTGCTGACGGGCGTAGCCCTACGCCCGTCAGCAGCTTGCCACGCCCGTCAGCAGCTTGCCAGTGTGGTTAAACAGCTTGCACCAGAACAGACTGCTTAACACATCTTGAGTGAGTGCCCTGATCTCCGCCCTCCTGACAACATGGACCTGACACACCCTACTCCACAGACTGTAACTTGGCTACAACAATTGAGGGACATTACTTAGCTGCTGCTGCCTCATATAAGCAAGAAGAAGAAAAATCTTATAAACGCAACCGCGATCTCAAACACTGTTTATGTGACGTCACAATGCCTTGCGCGCACCCTGTTTGACCTTTTGCCGAGGAAAAACTGCAGCGCAGAGTGAGTTGCGCAATGGTACAGTCTGAGCGAGAGCCCCAACACGCTCGGAGAAAAAAAATCTGATAAACGCTCTCCTGGCGAAACTGTGATTTGAACCAGTGTTTCAAAACAGTGTTTCAAAACAGTGATTCTGGGCACGCAAAATCTATACACTGTGCATATGCAAATTGACTAAAATTTGACTGCATATTCATTCATTCATTTATTCAATTATATTTCCATTTCCAACAGAAACATAAAATACACACATAAAACAAACATTTTTCTTTTTAATATTAAAAAATCTGATAGTACAATTGATAATGTTTAATTTTTACAAACTCCAAGACAGATATTCAGTGTACTATTGTAAGAGGACCCGATTTACAGTGTGGTCTATGAGGCCGATACCGATAGCAATATCACACACTATTCAAATCAAGTGATTTTATTTCCACATTAAGTAATTCAAAGCAATATACATAACGCTTACATGAGTACATAACATTTTAAGGAATTTTGAATCACATAACTTTCAACAAAATATGGATAATGACAATCATGATCATGTCAACGTTGTTTTTACATAAATAAACAAGTAAGCAATATGGTTATTAATTGTAACTCTGGAAAATAGCAGTTCACAAGAGAATGCAGTAAAAAAATCGATCGTGTATAATGTATAAGCCCACATCCAGGGCTTCTTCCGTCACCTCAGGTGTTCCCCAGGGTAGGGGAGAGCGGGGAGAAGTGGGACATTATTTCAAGTTCGCCGATTTTCTTCTTATATCTTTTTATAGAAGAGATGATTACACTTCCTTTCGGGCTTGCATGAAGGTTCATATGGTAGGTAACATAAAGAGCTATAAACTGGGGGTGGCACTGTTTTCAATTTTCTGCAGTTAATAAAAAGAAAAAACCTTATTTTGGGGGAGAAGTTGACCCACCCGTGGGTCAAGTGGGACAACGGCAAGGGAGAAATGGGACGGTGTTTGTAAAGTGTGACATCCTATAGAAATGTCGGAAATGCCAAAGTTGGAAGGCGTAATGAAACATTGGTAATGAAAACAGTCAAACATGCTTTAAAATGATCTTTATTTTAACAAAACAAGTTTGAACAACATGTTTGAAAATCTGAACTGTTTTACATGTAATGCTATTATTAGGGACAAATGGGACACGTTGTCCCAACTGTCCCTCACATGGCATATACATGAATATGTACGACTGCTCAGTAACCACGCAGGCATTTGTCAAAAACAAGTTATATTAGTTGCATATCAATAAGGCTCACCACCAGCTTCAATTGTGTCCTTGAAATCATGAATACAAAGACAACAGGTTAATTAGCCTGATTTCAAAAAAATGTCATATTTTGGGGAAAATTTTCAATAGCAATTTATACATACTTAGAATTTGCCGAGCTGCATGGCTTTCTTAGTGTGATGTATGGTTGCTAGGGGCTTATTGTAGATATAAGCCAATCGCTGATTGGTTGAACAGTTTTTGATTCAGAGAACGTGTCCCACTTGACCCGCGTCCCAACTCACCCCGCTCTCCCCTACTGTTTTGGGCCCTACACTTTTCCTTCTCTACATAAATGACTTGCCTGAAGTAACCTCATCCACAACCAGACTTTTCGCAGATGACTGCATGTTATACCGGGAAGTCAGCAGTAGCACAGACTCCCGGATGCTATACAGAAAGATCTTGATGCACTGCAGCAGTGGGAAAACACCTGGCTGATGTCATTCAACCCCAGCAAGTGTTTCGTAGTGAGGTTTTGCCCCTCCCGATCCACAATGAATTGCAGCTATTACATCCATAACACTGCTCTTCAAAAGTGTGAGTCTGTTAAATCTTGGTGTCACGTTATCTAATGACTTCAAGTGGTCATCACATATCTCAGCAATATCCATGAAAGCTAATCAACAGCTTGGTTTCATCCGGCGCAACACAAGGTTCTTCCCTCAGTCATTCAGGGAGGCAGCTTATTTATAAGTCCCTTGTACGACCCCATTTAGAATATTGCTGTAGTGTCTGGGATCCACATAAATGGCCTCGGACATTCAAAAACTGGAAAGGATTCAACGCCAGGCAGCTCGCTTTGTCATCAGCTGATTATAGAAGAACGAGCAGTGTGACCATTGCAGTATGATTAATAAGTTGAAATGGCCCAGCCTTCACGACGTACTGTGAGCAGACTAACTATGGTGTACAGAATCATGAACGACTCTGTTGCAATAATCCAGATACATTTTTCACAATCAACTCGTCTAAAACCAGGAAAAATCACGACATGTGCTTCCAAACATACCGCCCCAGGGGCAACATCGACAAATTTGCATTTGCCCAGAGATCCATACCTGAGTGGAACAAACTTCCAAGCTCTGTAGTTTGTGCAGTCTCACCTGAGCAGTTCAAGGAGCTCTTAATGACCCACCTCAAAATCACATCTTGTGCACACAAGTTGTATTCATCTTCGTGATAGGCTGCATTTTATAGCCCTTTGAAGATTATAGAAGAAGAAGAAGGAGGAGGAGGAGGAGGGTGTATAAATATAGCACATCTTTCTCTTCTTGCATTTTGTTTTGAACATCATGAACATCCTCGCCATGTTACATATGGTCACATGACCAATCACCAGACAGGATGTCACTACTTAGGGATATATTACGCATGAATAGATTGATATACGTGTCATTGTACTCACACAAACATGCATATCATTTTCATACACACATATCTACACACATATTTATATACACGTACGTATAGGACATATACGTATATAATTTATATATATATTGTAACCACCCTATGGTACAATAGGTTAGGGAGGGAGACTAGCTTCTCTTGGAATCTATTATGACGTAAATAAATTTACCTCCTTATATTTCCTTATCGTCTGCTTAACTCCTCATACTTATACTTATCTCCAACCTTACTACGTTTACTAGCTACTAGAGTGTATACGTCAGTGTCAAAGAACTTCAATTTGCCTTGGCGATCCAGGAAGCATAACACTACTTCAGACAAGGTATAGTGGCATCTATTATTACAACAATAGATGACATTGATCGATTTATCATTATTGTGTCTTACTTGAAATATTCTCTGAAACTTAGCGATTATCGTTAGGTATCACTTACCAGTGTTGACACTATAGACAACTATAGTCACTGTATCCAGTTGTTGTCATTGTTGATGAATAGACTTTTATAGGCTCCATTAGATTTCACGTCGATAACTTTGATAATTATTGTTATAGAGTTGGAAACTTCGTTGTGAGGTATTATCAGGAAATTCCCTTCATGATAGATCCATGTGTTTAACGGTTTGACATTTCCTTAGAATAACGGAGCCGCTAGAAAAGTACGTGTTTCTCCTTCGGAAGTAACCTTGAAATGACAGAGTTTACGTAGTAGTCGTTTACGCATTACACATTACGCGCGTCCTATAGCGGACAGTGCGCGTAGACTGTACAGTGCGGAGTTTTATGCATGAAAGCAGAGGTTGACTCCGTATCCAAAACCTAGTATATTAAAACTCATATTATTGTTTAAATTTAATCTTATACACTGAGGGAAGTATCTGGTTACCGACATAAATGATAATTCCACGGAAGTTTTTGATTGGATTAACGTACAGATATTTCAATTTTATGAATTAAGACATGTTATGATGGATCGGTTGTAAGCCCGTGTAGAACTCTATAGCTATGTATTGGAGGCATGTATTGACGTGCATTGTACGGTAGTGAGGTTCGGGGAAATTTCCTCGTTTTTGGCCTTACAAGTTTGAATTTGAAGATTTTTTGGAATAATTATAGTAATAATCTGAGAAAGAATGTTTTTCTCTTCCCTTTGATGTATGTGTAGCATTATAGGCTATTCCGGTTTTTAATATTAAGGAAGTTTTGGTAGTCAAAGAAACACATTTTAGTTCGCACTGCCAATTCTACGCGTAGTACGTACGGACTCCGCGTCCGCGTAGGAGTACTCTCGCCAACGTCCGCATAAGGTGTATAAATACCGTAAAATTTTAGGCAGCTCAGCAGAGCGGGGGAGAGACGCCGGAACTAGAAGAACTCTCTAGAGACGTGGAAGACCAATACCAATGTACGCTCTTAGATGACTAAGATGACTAAGATGGGAAACTATGAAAATAGCTAAGAGTTAACCCCCCCCCCCCCCCCATACTTTGCCAGATGAATGGTCCCTAATAGAAGATGTTATAACTCCTCGGACTTAGACGTCGGAAAAATCCAAGAAGACGTGGTACTATAGGAACTTACAGATATTAGACGCCGGAATGCTCCGATGAATAGACGCCGGAATGCTACACGAGACGCCGGATAAAACTCTGAAGTCCACTCCATAAATATTAGATGCCAGAACTTTCCCCCAATAGACACTTATAAAGATTTCGCCATTTAGTGTATCCATTTTCTTGGCTAAGTTCGGCTTCTCTTAGAAACTCCATCAAGTTTACTCAATAATTCCTCTGGGCTAATATTATATCAATTATAAATTTCCGGGCTTATATAAAGCTATAAGTTTGATTTGTAACAGTGGCGCATTACATATGTTGTATATTCTGTGAATAAAGTGTACATTTTTGTTTTTGTGTTGAAACTGAAATCTTAGTCACAAACCTTGAATGATTATTTTTGTGTCCCATACTCAAGTTTGTTATTGGATTTATACTAATTCAATTCGAACTAGTATAAATCACTTTCGTTGAAGTATACACTTAGATAACACAGTCCAATTTATAAGTACTGAGTAGCGAAGTACCTCTATGCATCAAGATCATATACTTTGATCGAAACGAACTTATTCATTTGGTGGATAGTGCCCCCTGTCATATTGCGTGAATTAGCTTCAAAGATTAGTTAAAGTCTTTCCGCTCGGGACTTAATAATCTTACACTCGGCCTGATCACATGATGAATCCTGACAAACGACAACACAAGATAGAACATGATACAACACTAGCCAAAGATGGTATAAACTACACTTCCGATCCTCCAATAATGATGAACGAGGAGAACAACGACGTTGATGACAGAGTAGAAGCAAGAGGGGGCCGCCACAAGTTTGGTGTCAGGAGTGGGATGATGTCATCAGAGGTAGAAGAGGCTACAGACGAAAGTGACTTAAATGACTCCTCCTCAGAAGAAACATTGAAATCCCAAGATTCAAAGAAGAAAAAGAAGAAACATGGCTTGCAAACACGCATTTTGGCTCAACTAGCCCAGCTCATGGAACAAATGGCGATGACCCTAACGAAGAAGTCTAGAAGACGCAAGTCCAAAAAACGAGCCGGTTCAGACTCAACCACTGAAGAGATGTCAAATTCTTCGGGAGATAGCGAAGTGGAACTCAACTTTCACAGAGGAACAATAGTGAAGAATGAAGAACAACACTTGGAGGAAGAAGAAGAAGAGATAAAGGAAGACGATCATGAAGTTCACGCCCCAACAACCAATCTACCAAATCATCAGGAAATAAGACAACCACTGACAGAAGTTGATCTTAGATTCGCCCATCAGATGAAGATGAGAGAAAGCAACATTCGTCCATCAATAATGCCGGACAAATATGATGGCAGCACCGATTGGAAAGACTACTCTTCACACTTCGAATCTTGTTGCGAAATCAACAAATGGAAAGACGAAGAAGCAGCAAAATATCTGGCAGCAAGTCTGAGAGGACCAGCTCTCCGACTTCTAGAAGAACAGAGAGGAACTAGATGGGACTTTGAAGAAATGAAGAAGAAGTTGTCCTTCCGTTTCTCCTCAGCAAAGCAGGCGGAAAGTTACCTACTGGAACTTAGAAATCGCAAGCGACGACCAAATGAATCACTCCAAGAATTGGGACGACATATCAGAGAGCTCACAACTAAGGCCTACTCAAACTTTGATTCTGAAGGACTCGATAGATTGTCTAGAATTCATTTCACAGATGCCATCCGAAGTCCCGAAATCCGTATGGGCATATTTCATGCCAAACCTACAAGTCTTGACGAGATGATTCAAGCAGCAATCACAACTGAGACATTCATACAGACGGAAACCGAACGAAGTGGCTGGAAGAAAACTTCGTATAACAGAGTAATAAACTCCGACTCGGATGTAGAGAAGACTATCAGAGACGAGGTTCAGAAGGCCGTAGGACGTGCCATGGAAAGTTTCATAGAGAAGAACTCAGAAGTGAAAAGACCATGCTCCTCCAAGTCTTCGGCACAACCTCCAGACATGACAGAGTATGAGAGAAGAAGTAGGAAGAGGGAAGATGACAGAACACAGAGATGTTTCTACTGCGACCAACCAGGCCACTTTGCGAGAAATTGTCGGAAGAAGCAGGAAGATGAGAGAAGACGCAACTACCGGTCAAACGACCAGTGGTCGCCCCAACGGGTCATGGTGCGGCCAAGCGCCCAAAATTACAGAAGACCCAACCAAGAAAGTCCCCTAAATACCCTGAGAGAACATGTACTCCAAGCATAAATCCAAGTGGTAGAAGGCCTCTACGTACCAGTTAGAATTCATGGGAAGGAATACAAGTTCTTAGTAGATACTGGTGCCTCCGATTCTTACATAACAAGAAGAGTTTATTATGAGATTGATAAAGAAGTAAGACCTCAACTTAGGCACAGAGAAGGAAGAGCACACTTAGCTGATGGATCATCCTTGCATTTTGATGGAGATGTGACACTCGAGATGACAATTGGACCAAATAAAGGGTTTACCACTGTGATAGTAGCTGACGTCAGTGGAGATGGAATCCTTGGCCTAGAAACCTTAACGAAAATGGGAGCAAAAATAGACTTAGAAACCTTTGAACTCACCACGAAATGGGGTAAAGTAGAATGTAAAACGGAAGAAGGAGAAAAGTTAGTCTGCCGCGTTAGTGCCTCAGAAACTACCACGATCCCAGCTGGTCATGAAGCCATCATACTTGGAACAGTGAATGAAGGAACCAAGCCCAACGCATTAGGATTGATAGAGTCAGGGACACAACTTGAGAAGAAGGGTCTACTAGTGGCCGGAACACTCATCAAAACAGGGGAAGTAGTACCTGTAAGGGTATTTAATCCGTCAAGCTCAAACAAAGTTGTTCAGAAGGATACTAAGATCGCTTCAATGACAATCGTACACAAAGAAGATGTAAATGAGGATCCGAAGTACATGGCACTCAAAAACATAGAAATTCCCAGCCACTTGATGGACTTACTGAAAAGGAGTAGGACCTACAGAAGACATACCAGACCAGTATCACCATGACGTAGCGAAACTACTCGCAGAGTTTCAAGATGTATTCTCCAGTACAGACGACGATATTGGAAGGACTAATCTGGTACAACACAAGATTGACACAGGAACACAACGACCAATCAAGCAACGACCACGCAAACACCCTTTCGGGCAAAGGGAAGAAATCAAGAATCAAGTCAACGAACTTCTTCAAAAGGGTCTCATAGAACCAACTGACAGTCCATGGGCTGCGAATATTGTACTCGTAAAGAAGAAAGATGGAACTCAGAGATTCTGTGTCGATTACAGACGGCTCAACGCAACTACAGTTAAAGATGCCTATCCCCTGCCTCGAATTGACGAAACTCTAGATGCACTTTCTGGAGCAAAGTGGTTTTCAACACTAGACTTGGCTAGTGGATACTGGCAAGTAGGACTAGACGAAGATGCAAAGGCAAAGTCAGCATTCTTAGCAGATGGTGGATTGTACGCTTGGAATGTAATGCCTTTTGGTCTCTGCAATGCCCCAGCGACTTTTGAGAGACTCATGGACAAAGTACTCGCTGGACTTCATTGGGAAACACTGCTAGTGTACTTAGACGATTTGATTATCTTTGGAAAGTCTGTACCAGAAGAAATCAACCGACTGCGACAAGTATTTCACCGGCTACGACAAGCAAACTTGAAGTTGAAACCAAGGAAATGCCACCTTTTCAAGACTCAAGTAGCCTACCTAGGGCATGTAGTGTCAAACGAAGGAGTTTCAACTCAAGAAGAGAAGATTGAAGCTGTTAGATCTTGGCCAACACCAAAGACTGTGACAGAAGTTAGAAGTTTCTTAGGTCTTGCATCTTACTATAGACGCTTCGTAGAAGGCTTTGCAAGTATCGCCAAGCCTCTTCATCAACTGACAGAGAAGGGTCGTGCCGGACAGTTCGTATGGAGTCCTGTCTGCCAGGCCGCTTTTGATGAACTTAAACGAAGATTGATAACTGCACCCATCTTGGCATACCCTAGTCCCGAAGGAGAGTTCATCCTGGATACGGATGCCAGCAAGGAAGGAATAGGTGGAGTTCTTTCCCAAGTACAAGACGGAAAAGAAAGAGTCATTGCGTACGGTAGCAAAGTTCTGGGCAAGGCAGAACGAAATTACTGTGTAACTCGAAGAGAACTTCTCGCTGTAGTCACATACCTCAAACACTTCAAGCAGTATCTCTATGGAAGACACGTCAGAGTTCGAACAGATCACGGAGCATTACGTTGGCTCACAAATTTCAAACAACCAGAAGGTCAACTTGCACGATGGCTCGAGGTAATCGCTGCATACGACATTGAGATAGTCCACCGCGCTGGCAGGAGTCATGGGAACGCAGATACCCTGTCAAGGAAGCCCTGTCGCCAATGTGGAAGAGAATCTGAATGTGTGTTAGATGAAGGACACACAAGTCACACTCGTGTCATTCAGATGACAAATGACACCGAGAAGATTGAAGTGAGACGAGCCCAACTAGAAGATCCGAACATTAGACCGGTACTTGAAGCTGTAGAGAAGAATACTCGACCAACTAAGGAAGAAGCCTCCTCATGGTCCTTCAAGAGTAAAGTGTTACTTGAACATTGGGAGCAATTGGAGATTCGACAAGGAATTCTCTATCGAAAATGGGAGTCCGAAGATGGAAGGGAAGTGCGGTGGCGACTGGTGTTGCCGAAAGAGAAAATAGAAGGAGTCCTGACTGAATTGCACGCAGGTTCCTTAGCTGCTCACTTAGGAACAACGAAGACGTTGAAAAGTGTTCAGCGGAGATACTACTGGGTAGGGATGAAGGCCGACGTGAGGTCGTTCATACGGAAATGCTCGGCATGTGCCCGACGCAAAGGCCCAAGTAAGAAGAGAAGAGCACCCCTTCAGCAAAGGCTTAGTGGAAGCGCAATGGAGCGAATCGCGCTTGATATTCTCGGACCGCTTCCAGAAACTGATGAAGGAAATAGATACGTGTTAGTCATAGGAGACTACTACACCAAATTTGTCGAAGCATATGCAATGCCTGATGAAACTGCAAGAACAGTTGCACGGATACTAGTCGAAGAGTTCATCTGTCGATACGGAATCCCAAAGGAGATACACACTGACCAAGGAAGGCAGTTCGAATCCAAGTTGTTCAAGGAAGTTTGCAAGCTGTTAGGAATAAGGAAGACAAGAACCACGCCATTTAATCCCAAGTCTGATGGAATGGTCGAAAGCTTCAACAGAACCTTGTTGAACATGTTAGTCACAATGCTGGAGCCTGAAAAGCACCAGCGCGACTGGGACAGGCATATCCCCTTTGCAACAGCAGCCTATCGAAGTACGGAGCACGAGACAACGAAAGAAAGCCCAAACATGATGATGTTCGGCAGAGAAGTAGTTCATCCCCCGGATCTCTTTCTTGAATCGCCTAACTACGATGAGGAGACAGATTACGTCAAAGGACTAAGATGTAGAATGGAGAATATCTACTCAAGAGTGATGGCACACAGCACACGGAATCTCAGACGACAGAAGCGGAATTACGACAAAAAGACAGCTGGGTTGTCATATGAACCAGAATGTTTCGTGTGGTTGAAAAATGATCTTAGGAGGAAAGGAGTAAGTCCGAAGTTATCCTTTGGATGGGACGGACCTTTCAGAATTATGAACAAACTGTCAGACGTCACATACAGGATTCAAGCTACACCACGATCTAAACCGAAGATTGTACATTTTGACAGACTGAAGCCATACGAAGGAGCTACACCGGATGAATGGTCCAATGTAACCCAGAATGATGAAGTGGCAAACACAGCTCTGTCGAGGGAAGCGCCAGATCAACCAAGTTCATCAGAAACAGAAGTACAAACTAAAGAAAAAGAACAAGGGGTTCTTACAGATTCTGGTTCAGGGCGCTACCCTAAGAGAAAAAGGAACCCTCCCAACTATTTCTGGAGAATCGGGGAATGATTCTTAGGAGGAAATAGTGGAATAAGTTTGGATATTTCATTAAAAGAAGTATATGTTTAATGTTTTGCTTTTTTTTTTGTCAGATGGGCCGCTTCGAGCGCAAACTAATGACAATCAGCCGGAGGCCCCCTGCCTACCGATGTCGTTACTGCAATTATGTATCGACGATCATCGAAATGGTGAAAGCACACGAGAGTTCTAGTCACAAGCAAGAGAGGGCACCTCTGACTAAGGTCATTCCCCCTCGGAGACGCTTGGAAGTACTAACAAGGCGACCATCTGAAATCAAGAGGAAGATGTCTACACCGGATCTGACGGCAAGGAAGCCCACAAGGCCACTAGTGCCGTCCTGCAAGGCCAGGAGGCTTGCATCACCCACACCCGTGCCTTCACCGGAAAACAACCCCTCGGAAGAGGCAGTCTCTACCCCTACGACCAACCGAGATGTCCCGCCTGAAGAAGAGACAGCCACGTCCATAAGCCTCCACGAGGACGACTGGACTGAACTAGAAGATGATGTCGATGAGTCAACACAAACAGAATTCAACACAACGGAGGCAGAGACTCAGACAGACAACGAGACCAGGCTCGTCTTTGATGAATGCCACGAAGCGCTTCATTCCCACTCATCTTCTACCCAGTCTTTTGCCCTAGGGTCTACCCATGGTCGTGCCGGTACATACGTCGTGGAGACGGTCCACTTGCCGGAGAAGGGTGTCGTTTACACGAGACACACGTATCACCACAGTGAGCAGTAGAATCTGCGCGAATGATATGATATTATGACATGTTTTCTCCTTCTCCTCTTTCTCCTCTTTCTCTTTCTGATCTTTATCTTTGAGAATTGTAACGCCACTGATGTAAATATGTATATAGGGATTGTACTTGTACAGGGGATTAGTGGGAATCTTGTGGAATCGCTCATCTTCTAAAGTTTAAATGATTTCAATAAAATATGTCCTCCAGGATTGGGCATTTGGCTTATTAGAAGATGATTTAGTTGTCACATTTCACGATGCAAATGTAAATATAAGGTGATTGTGATGATTACGAGATGATTGACGGTGTTGACTTGTTCATGATGATGAAGACTAATTACATATACATACGTTCTTTGGATGGATACAGTGAAATGAGACAACGGTAGAATTTTCTAATTGCCAGAATTGAATCTTTCGGTTAATGATACGTTTTTCAAGTTCCGGTCAAGCATGCTGGATTGAGCATTTCAAATTGAGCATTCCCAAGATGTATTTTTATTTCATGGGATCCGCTAACATTTATTGTAAAATGCGAGGACGCATTTCGTGGGGAGGGAGGCTGTGTAACCACCCTATGGTATGATGGTGGATTGTACGCTTGGAATGTAATGCCTTTTGGTCTCTGCAATGCCCCAGCGACTTTTGAGAGACTCATGGACAAAGTACTCGCTGGACTTCATTGGGAAACACTGCTAGTGTACTTAGACGATTTGATTATCTTTGGAAAGTCTGTACCAGAAGAAATCAACCGACTGCGACAAGTATTTCACCGGCTACGACAAGCAAACTTGAAGTTGAAACCAAGGAAATGCCACCTTTTCAAGACTCAAGTAGCCTACCTAGGGCATGTAGTGTCAAACGAAGGAGTTTCAACTCAAGAAGAGAAGATTGAAGCTGTTAGATCTTGGCCAACACCAAAGACTGTGACAGAAGTTAGAAGTTTCTTAGGTCTTGCATCTTACTATAGACGCTTCGTAGAAGGCTTTGCAAGTATCGCCAAGCCTCTTCATCAACTGACAGAGAAGGGTCGTGCCGGACAGTTCGTATGGAGTCCTGTCTGCCAGGCCGCTTTTGATGAACTTAAACGAAGATTGATAACTGCACCCATCTTGGCATACCCTAGTCCCGAAGGAGAGTTCATCCTGGATACGGATGCCAGCAAGGAAGGAATAGGTGGAGTTCTTTCCCAAGTACAAGACGGAAAAGAAAGAGTCATTGCGTACGGTAGCAAAGTTCTGGGCAAGGCAGAACGAAATTACTGTGTAACTCGAAGAGAACTTCTCGCTGTAGTCACATACCTCAAACACTTCAAGCAGTATCTCTATGGAAGACACGTCAGAGTTCGAACAGATCACGGAGCATTACGTTGGCTCACAAATTTCAAACAACCAGAAGGTCAACTTGCACGATGGCTCGAGGTAATCGCTGCATACGACATTGAGATAGTCCACCGCGCTGGCAGGAGTCATGGGAACGCAGATACCCTGTCAAGGAAGCCCTGTCGCCAATGTGGAAGAGAATCTGAATGTGTGTTAGATGAAGGACACACAAGTCACACTCGTGTCATTCAGATGACAAATGACACCGAGAAGATTGAAGTGAGACGAGCCCAACTAGAAGATCCGAACATTAGACCGGTACTTGAAGCTGTAGAGAAGAATACTCGACCAACTAAGGAAGAAGCCTCCTCATGGTCCTTCAAGAGTAAAGTGTTACTTGAACATTGGGAGCAATTGGAGATTCGACAAGGAATTCTCTATCGAAAATGGGAGTCCGAAGATGGAAGGGAAGTGCGGTGGCGACTGGTGTTGCCGAAAGAGAAAATAGAAGGAGTCCTGACTGAATTGCACGCAGGTTCCTTAGCTGCTCACTTAGGAACAACGAAGACGTTGAAAAGTGTTCAGCGGAGATACTACTGGGTAGGGATGAAGGCCGACGTGAGGTCGTTCATACGGAAATGCTCGGCATGTGCCCGACGCAAAGGCCCAAGTAAGAAGAGAAGAGCACCCCTTCAGCAAAGGCTTAGTGGAAGCGCAATGGAGCGAATCGCGCTTGATATTCTCGGACCGCTTCCAGAAACTGATGAAGGAAATAGATACGTGTTAGTCATAGGAGACTACTACACCAAATTTGTCGAAGCATATGCAATGCCTGATGAAACTGCAAGAACAGTTGCACGGATACTAGTCGAAGAGTTCATCTGTCGATACGGAATCCCAAAGGAGATACACACTGACCAAGGAAGGCAGTTCGAATCCAAGTTGTTCAAGGAAGTTTGCAAGCTGTTAGGAATAAGGAAGACAAGAACCACGCCATTTAATCCCAAGTCTGATGGAATGGTCGAAAGCTTCAACAGAACCTTGTTGAACATGTTAGTCACAATGCTGGAGCCTGAAAAGCACCAGCGCGACTGGGACAGGCATATCCCCTTTGCAACAGCAGCCTATCGAAGTACGGAGCACGAGACAACGAAAGAAAGCCCAAACATGATGATGTTCGGCAGAGAAGTAGTTCATCCCCCGGATCTCTTTCTTGAATCGCCTAACTACGATGAGGAGACAGATTACGTCAAAGGACTAAGATGTAGAATGGAGAATATCTACTCAAGAGTGATGGCACACAGCACACGGAATCTCAGACGACAGAAGCGGAATTACGACAAAAAGACAGCTGGGTTGTCATATGAACCAGAATGTTTCGTGTGGTTGAAAAATGATCTTAGGAGGAAAGGAGTAAGTCCGAAGTTA
The DNA here is from genome assembly GCF_040938485.1 of Diadema antillarum. Taxonomy (NCBI): domain Eukaryota; kingdom Metazoa; phylum Echinodermata; class Echinoidea; order Diadematoida; family Diadematidae; genus Diadema; species Diadema antillarum. Next base: position 1,525,674 of record NW_027270992.1, on the reverse strand, counting down.
TCCTTTGGATGGGACGGACCTTTCAGAATTATGAACAAACTGTCAGACGTCACATACAGGATTCAAGCTACACCACGATCTAAACCGAAGATTGTACATTTTGACAGACTGAAGCCATACGAAGGAGCTACACCGGATGAATGGTCCAATGTAACCCAGAATGATGAAGTGGCAAACACAGCTCTGTCGAGGGAAGCGCCAGATCAACCAAGTTCATCAGAAACAGAAGTACAAACTAAAGAAAAAGAACAAGGGGTTCTTACAGATTCTGGTTCAGGGCGCTACCCTAAGAGAAAAAGGAACCCTCCCAACTATTTCTGGAGAATCGGGGAATGATTCTTAGGAGGAAATAGTGGAATAAGTTTGGATATTTCATTAAAAGAAGTATATGTTTAATGTTTTGCTTTTTTTTTTGTCAGATGGGCCGCTTCGAGCGCAAACTAATGACAATCAGCCGGAGGCCCCCTGCCTACCGATGTCGTTACTGCAATTATGTATCGACGATCATCGAAATGGTGAAAGCACACGAGAGTTCTAGTCACAAGCAAGAGAGGGCACCTCTGACTAAGGTCATTCCCCCTCGGAGACGCTTGGAAGTACTAACAAGGCGACCATCTGAAATCAAGAGGAAGATGTCTACACCGGATCTGACGGCAAGGAAGCCCACAAGGCCACTAGTGCCGTCCTGCAAGGCCAGGAGGCTTGCATCACCCACACCCGTGCCTTCACCGGAAAACAACCCCTCGGAAGAGGCAGTCTCTACCCCTACGACCAACCGAGATGTCCCGCCTGAAGAAGAGACAGCCACGTCCATAAGCCTCCACGAGGACGACTGGACTGAACTAGAAGATGATGTCGATGAGTCAACACAAACAGAATTCAACACAACGGAGGCAGAGACTCAGACAGACAACGAGACCAGGCTCGTCTTTGATGAATGCCACGAAGCGCTTCATTCCCACTCATCTTCTACCCAGTCTTTTGCCCTAGGGTCTACCCATGGTCGTGCCGGTACATACGTCGTGGAGACGGTCCACTTGCCGGAGAAGGGTGTCGTTTACACGAGACACACGTATCACCACAGTGAGCAGTAGAATCTGCGCGAATGATATGATATTATGACATGTTTTCTCCTTCTCCTCTTTCTCCTCTTTCTCTTTCTGATCTTTATCTTTGAGAATTGTAACGCCACTGATGTAAATATGTATATAGGGATTGTACTTGTACAGGGGATTAGTGGGAATCTTGTGGAATCGCTCATCTTCTAAAGTTTAAATGATTTCAATAAAATATGTCCTCCAGGATTGGGCATTTGGCTTATTAGAAGATGATTTAGTTGTCACATTTCACGATGCAAATGTAAATATAAGGTGATTGTGATGATTACGAGATGATTGACGGTGTTGACTTGTTCATGATGATGAAGACTAATTACATATACATACGTTCTTTGGATGGATACAGTGAAATGAGACAACGGTAGAATTTTCTAATTGCCAGAATTGAATCTTTCGGTTAATGATACGTTTTTCAAGTTCCGGTCAAGCATGCTGGATTGAGCATTTCAAATTGAGCATTCCCAAGATGTATTTTTATTTCATGGGATCCGCTAACATTTATTGTAAAATGCGAGGACGCATTTCGTGGGGAGGGAGGCTGTGTAACCACCCTATGGTACAATAGGTTAGGGAGGGAGACTAGCTTCTCTTGGAATCTATTATGACGTAAATTTTACCTCCTTATATTTCCTTATCGTCTGCTTAACTGCTCATACTTATACTTGTTGTAATAGTGGACCGGATTCAATGATGAACAGAGGACATAGTTGTTTAACGATAAAATGAACAACTTTAATCCACTATCACAAACTAGCGTCATGTAATGACTGCTGCTCTGACCGTATCACTCAAATATAGAATACATGGAATATGCGTACACTTGTGATAAATGTAGTGCGCTCACATAACACAACATCCCCCTCCTTCTGAAAAGATACAATGACGAATATTTTTAAACTGCACTTGTACATATGGAAACATTCACAATGATCTTCCAAGTATTATAAATGTGAATCTCTGACACAAAATGCTGAAAAATGTAAGAAGTTTGTTTGAGATTTGCATAGATACGTTGAATTACAATCAGGCAGGCAAATGAAATCTATTCTACTTGAAACAGCTGGTCTCACAAATGCAATGTACCAGAAATTCTTTTTATCAGTATAAGTTTTTACATTTCTCATATATACTGAACAAATCTCGACATATCTGGTATCGAACGATAAAACGAATAAAACGATAACATTATTCAAACTTATTATCACAAAATGCGTGCAGTTTAACGTACACCAGCATATTTACAAATAATATCACGTATATTTTCGTGATATCTTTAATAATATGAAACAGAAATAATTATATTCATACGGAATGTACATATGTATGTAATAGAAACATAATGATTTAGCATTTGAGTGTGTACTCAGATTATCATCAACACAGGAAATGATTTATATATACTTGTATGTTTGTTTTTTTTTAACATTCAGTTGAGATGAACTTTTGTATGTGAAATTAGTGAACAGCTACATCATAGTTTCAATGCATAAATGTGATTAACAGTTATACACAGATATAGCATGCAACAAACATTTTGATAAATGTAGCATATGTCGTAGTTGTTATGGTTCCTGACTTAAATTTCAAATATTGTCTTGTGAAATAAAATGATGTGTATCACTTGGTTACACAAATGTGCTGTAAATAAATCTACACTAAACATAATGAATGAATATATTATTTACACTGACAATGCTGCTAGTTTATCTTCCAGCACTGCATTACTCTTGGTACCGCGATGGGGGTCTGACTTCACGTCCATATCGCGTTATGTAACGGGTAGAGACTGATTTCCTATCAGATTGTCTTTGTCTTCTGTCTGGATGTTGTCTCCTTTCCTCACTCCTGTCGTCGTCTTCGAAGTGAACCCGTTTTGAAACTATTGGCTTCGTTCCGGTTGGCATCTCTCTCAGGTGAGATCTACTTCTCCTCAAGATGCTACCGTTGGGAGTTGCTACTTCGTAGGATCTTGGTTCCTGACGTACTTTGCTCACTTCGGCAGGAAGCCAAGTGTTGTCTTTGGGATTCAGAACTCTCACTTTCTGTCCAACGTGCAGAGGTGGTAAATCTCTACCTCCATGCAAGTCGTGATTGTGTTTCATGTTCTCCTGTCTCTGAAACAACAAATCAGGCGTAGACGATTGTCTGGTCAGGTGGTGACTTGGAAGTGTTGTCCTGATTGGTCTTCCAAAGAGTAATTCAGCAGGTGATGGTAGGTTGGAGTCGATTGGTGTGGCACGAAAATGTAGTAGTGCTGTCTGGATGTCTTGTCCAGTTCTGGTACACTTGGTCATGATTCCTTTCACAGTTTGTACCATGCGTTCAGCGAGTCCGTTGGATCTTGGATATCGCGGAGACGATGTAATGTGATCAATTTACCATTTCTCACACATCTCTTGGAATGGTCTTCCAACGAATTGTGGACCATTGTCTGATATCAGAGTTGCTGGTGGTCCGAAAAGACTGAAGATACCACTCAGTATGTTTGCGACTGCCGCACTGGATGTATCCGTCAACTTGCGAACGATTGGATACTTTGAATGGTAGTCGGTCACCAACAGGTATTTTTCCTTGTTGAAAGTAAACAAGTCAGTTCCAAGCTTCGTCCACGGCGAAGTTGGTATGTCGTGAGGTTGCAAGGGTTCTCTTTGTTGCTTGACCTGATTTTCTTGGCAGGCGTAGCAATTCTTTGAGATTTGCTCAATGTCTTTATTGATGTTCGGCCAATACACGGTTTCCCTTGCTAGTCTGCGGGTACGTTCAATACCTTGATGACCCTGATGAAGTTGATTCAGGATGTCTTGTCTGAGGTCTGTGGGAATGATGACTTGATTGCCTTTGAAAAGTACACCATCTGATACTCCGATTTCATCGCGGTATGGCCAAAATGTTCTGACCTCTCTAGGTACTTCCTTGATTGTATCTGGCCAACCATTCGTGACGATTTGCCACAGAGCTCGCAAGGTCGGATCTCTCGACGTCTCTTGTTGCAGCTCATTTCTCTTCTTTTGCCCAAAGAAGATAAGGTCAATCTGTGATATGTCGATTTCCTCACAGATCTCTTCCACATTGACATCAAGGGGAACGTCTTGATTCTTTCTTGGATTAGGCATTCTGCTCAAAGCATCTGATATGATCATCGATTTGCCTGGCTTGTACTTGACATCATAGTCATAGCCTTGAATTTTGATGAGAAGTCTCTGCAAACGTGGTGGCGCACATCTCAGTGGCTTTCTGGTGATCATCTCTAAGGGTTTGTGATCAGTTTGGACAGTGAACTGGTTTCCGAACAGGTATGTGTGGAAACGTTGTATTCCAAACACGAGGGCTAGCGTTTCTCTCTCTATGTTGGAGTAGTTAGCTTGTGACGATGAGAGAGACTTTGAAGCAAATGCGACAGGTTTGCCTTCTTGCATCAAACAAGCTCCTAGGCCTTTTGATGATGCGTCGACTTCTAGGATCGTTGTCTTCCTTGGATCATAGTAATGCAAACAAGATTCTGCAGAGATCGCTTTCTTGAGTTCGTTGAAGGCATGTTGATGATCGTCTTGCCATGTGAATGGCACATCTCTCTTCAGTAGTTCACGTAAAAGGGTGATGCCTTTTCAGAGAAGTTGGCGATGTGTGGAGCGAGATAGTTAAGAAGACCAAGGCACTTCTGTAGATCTTCTTTGTCTTGAGGTGTTGGCATGGCATGAATGTCTTCAATCTTCTGTGGATCAGGGCGGATGCCATCTCTGGTATATACAGAGCCGAAGAAGTTGATGCTGTAAGTTTTGATGATACACTTCTTACTGTTGAAGACAAGTCCTTCTCTTTGGGCAACTTCCATCAGTCTGTGGAGGTTTTTGTCATGCTCTGCCTCGGTACGTCCAACAACTGCAATATCATCAGCGATACAGATGCATCCATCTACTTGACCAACGATACGGTCCATGTGTTGCTGGAACAAGTCTTGGCTGACAGAAAGTCCGAATGGTAGGCGTGTGTAGCAGTATCTGCCAAATGGAGTACGAAAAGTTGTCAGCTCCTGCGATTCTTTGGATAGGTGAACAGACCAATATCCGGATTTCGCGTCGAGCTTAGAGAAATACTTTGCTCCGGAGAAAGCTGGGTTGACCTCTTCAAGAGTCGGAATCTTGTGGGGACATCGTTTGAGATTCTGGTTTAATCTCCTGGGATCTAGGCATACTCTCAAGGATCCATCTTTCTTGAGAACTGTAGTAATCGAACTACACCAGTCGGTGTGATGGTCGATTTGTCTGATGATGCCTTGCTTCTCCATTGAGTCAAGCTCAGCCTTGAGTTTGTCTTTGATGTGGACGCTGCACTTTCTTGGAGCATCAATGGTAGGGACAGCTCCTTCTTTGACATGTAGTGTTGCTTCTCCACGAAAGTTACCAATACGATCAAACTGTTGCGGATAGAGCACTTGCAGGTCCTTGACAGATTTCAACGGAGACGGTCTGTCAGTTGGACTACGACTCTGAGGGTGCATCTCATGGATTGTTACCACGTGTAACTCACTGCACATAGGTAGTCCAATTATCACTGGTCCTGAGACATCGACCACGTAGAAAAGTTGATCTCTCCACTCGGAGTCTTTGTACTTGCACGTGATCTGAAGGGTGCCCAAACAATGTATCGGGGAACCGTTGTATGCAGTAAGACGTGCTGAAGTCGGGTGTACAACTGCTTGCCACCTGCTTCCATACATGGCCTTGATTGTCCGTAGAGGGAGTGTATTTCCACTCGCTCCGGTATCGACCTTTGCATGTAAGATGTGTTGTCCACGTTTGCTGGGACAGATAATTCCAATCTTCACGAATGCTTCTTTCTGATGCACAGAATCGATAGATGCGTCTAGGTCGTTTCCCAGTACGATAGTGTTAAATTCCTCAAAATCTTCCTGGGTTTCTCCTTTTGGCTCTTTGGAGAATTCGGCTACCTTTTGTTTGGTTGGCTGCCTGGTGGGTGTCTTCTGTCTTCGTGGTGAAAAACTGCGGTTACCACCTTGGCGTCCTCTGCTTGGACTTCGTCCTCGAAGCACTTTTCCGTGTTTTGTCTTTCTGCAGCATTTAGCCCAGTGTCCTTTGGAACCACATGCTTTGCAAATGTCTCTGTAGGCTGGACACTTGCGTGGTGGATGATTCAAATTACAGTTACCACACTTCTTGCGTCTATCTTGGTTATGTGATAGAGCATCTACGTTGCTTGCGGAGGAGTCGATCGAACGAAGACACTGTTTGCCTACGGCTATGGCTTCGTATTTCCTGCCTTCATCAAGGAGGTTTGCTATCTTGTAGCCTTTGGGTTGGTCTAGAAGATCTTTCTGGAACGCCTCGATAGGTGTAGACGCAATGACTAGCTCTGTCACGCGTTCTGAGAGCTCATTTTCGGTAAAGTCACACTCTTTGGCTTTACTCCGGCATCTATTTACAAATTCGTCGATAGTTTCATTTGCGTGTTGACGATATCGCATCAGCTCCAGTCTGTCCCTTACGAAAAAGTCCTGTGGTACTCCTGTGGTAATTACCACAGGACGGTACCACAGGACAGTACCACAGGACAGTACCACAGGACAGTACCACAGGACAGCACCACAGGAATTGTCCTGTGGTATTTTGGGACATACCACAGGACAGTACCACAGGAATTCCTGTGGTATTTTGGGACGTACCACAGGGCAGTACCACAGGAAAGTACCACAGGACCGGTACCACAGAACAGTACCACAGGACAGTACCACAGGAAGTCCTGTGGTATTTTGGGACGTACCACAGGGCAGTACCACAGGAAATCCTGTGGTATTTTGGGACGTACCACAGGGCAGTACCACAGGACTAGTACCACAGAACAGTACCACAGGAACTGTCCTGTGGTATTTTGGGACATTACCACAGGACAGTACCACAGGTCGATCATTACCACGCAGCATTACCACAGGGCAGTACCACACAGCATTTCCATGGTACCACAGGAGAGTACCACACGGGATAGATCGAAAAAAAAAAATCTGGGAGAATTTTAGCCACATATCAAGGAATATTCCTGATAGGTGAGTGATGGATTTCAGGACAAACATGGCCCTACTTAATAACCTGTCCTACTCCTAACATATAACCTCAAACGAGAGTCTAATGGCCAAGTGCCAATGTAGTCCTATAATAGATCTATATAGTCATATTCTATTCCTAGGTAGCCATCAACTGTATCAGTACATATATATATGGCCGTCTATCCGTAAAGCATTAAGGCATGGTTACTAACTCGATTATACTTTATTATCAAGATATGAAATTACACTTTCATAACAATATCTATGATATTGGGAATACATAATTAGACAATCTTTCATAAAGTTCAAAGTAAGTTCCATTATTAATTCTTTGACTTTTTAAGTCATATATGTATTTTCTAAAATCTAGAGTGCTTTTTATGAATATTCATGAGCTATGTAAAAATTTGTACCACAGGAGTACCACAGGAGTACCACAGGAGTACCACAGGAGTACCACAGGAGTGCCGTACCACAGAAGTCCTTATGAAATTTCTCATGCTTTACATCAGCACTTTCACTAAATAGGTAATACTGTAGGAGTATAGGACGGGATAAGTAATGGCAAATCAATTGCTATAATTCACAGCATAACTCATCTATCAATTAATTGAAGAATATTAATATGTGCTTTTCTGTTTGTATTTTTATAATAAATTTCAGTAGATTCTGCCTTACAATTTTCCTGTGTGGTACTCCTGTGTGGTACTGCTGTTTGATATTCTCCTGATGTGATAGTCCTCTGGTATAAAATGTTAAGAAAAAAAAAAGAATATCCTGTAGCATTTTTCTGTGGTACTTACGAATTTAATTTGCTGTGTGGTACTTCTGTGTGGAATAGCACCATATTATGATTTTCCTGTGGGATTTTGGACAGTTCCTGTGGTACTCTCCTGTGGTATACATCGAAAATTACCACAGGAATTCCTGTCGTACTGTCCTGTGGTACGTCCCAAAACTCCACTGGACAATTCGTATCGTACTGTCCTGTGGTACGTCCCAAAATACCACAGGACAAGTCGTGTGGTACTGTCCTGTGGTACTATCCTGTGGTACTGTCCTGTGGTACTGCCCTGTGGTACTGTCCTGTGGTACGTCCCAAAATACCACAGGAAAATTCCTGTGGTACTGTCCTGTGGTATGTCCCAAAATACCACAGGACAAGTCGTGTGGTACTGTCCTGTGGTACTATCCTGTGGTACTGTCCTGTGGTACTGCCCTGTGGTACGTCCCAAAATACCACAGGACAAGTCGTGTGGTACTGTCCTGTGGTACTATCCTGTGGTACTTTCCTGTGGTACTGTCCTGTGGTACTGCCCTGTGGTACTGTCCAGTGGTACGTCCCAAAATACCACAGGACAAGTCGTGAGATACTGTCCTGTGGTAATATCCTGTGGTACTGTCCTGTGGTACTGTCCTGTGGTACGTCCCAAAATACCACAGGACATTTCCTGTGGTACTGTCCTGTGGTATGTCCCAAAATACCACAGGACAGGTCGTGTGGTACTGTCCTGTGGTACTATCCTGTGGTACTGCCCTGCGGTACTGTCCTGTGGTACGTCCCAAAATACCACAGGACAAGTCGTGTGGTACTGTCCTGTGGTACTATCCTGTGGTACTTTCCTGTGGTACTGCTCTGTGGTACGTCCCAAAATACCACAGGACAAGTCATGTGGTACTGTCCTGTGGTACTATCCTGTGGTACTTTCCTGTGGTACTGTCCTGTCGTACTGCTCTGTGGTACTGTCCTGTGGTACTGCCCTGTGGTACTGTCCTGTGGTACGTCCCAGAATACCACAGGAGAAGTCGTGAGGTACTGTCCTGTGGTACTATCCTGTGGTACTGTCCTGTGGTACTGTCCTGTGGTATGTCCCAAAATACCACAGGACAATTCCTGTGGTACTGTCCTGTCGTACTATCCTGTGGTACTTTCCTGTGGTACTGTCCTGTGGAACTGCCCTGTGGTACTGTCCTGTGGTTCGTCCTAAAATACCACAGAACAAGTCGTGTGGTACTGTCCTGTGGTACTATCCTGTGGTACTTTCCTGTTCTACTGCTGTGGTACTGTCGTGTGGTATACGTCCCAAAATACCACAGGACAATTTGTGTGTATACTGTCTTGTGGTACTGTCCTGTGGTACTTTCCTGTGGTAATGTCCTGTGGTACTGCCCTGTGGTACATCCCAGAGTACCACACGAGCCTGTGACACAGTACCACACAGTTCCTGTGTTAACATATATTTGTGTGGTACATTGTGTGGTACCAACCAGTACCACAGGGAGTACCACATGAGCCTGTAAAACAGTACCACACAGTTCCTGTGGTAACATTTATTTATGTGGTACATTGTGTGGTACTGACAAGTACTACAGGGAGTACCCTACAAGCCTGTGGTACAGTACCACACAGTTCCTGTGGTAACATTACAAGTGTGTGGTACATTGTGTGGTACCGACAAGTACCACAGGGAGTACCACAGGACTTTTTTGTTAGGGGTGGATGCGAAAATTTAGCTTGACTTTCAGCTGACCTTCAAGAGTAGACCACAACATTGCAGGTTTTTCTTGATCCTCACTGGATAAACCGGATGCGTTAATTCTACGCAAACCTTCATTTCCTACTGCAATTTTGATTGCTTGCTTCTTTGGGTCTTGGACATCGTTGTCTTGGAAGCATAACTCCATGCGTTGTTTGAATAACTTGAATTCTTCCGGCACATCAGCACTATTCCAATTCATTTCTGGATACTTTGCCATCGTGCGTTTTGATTTAGATTGAGTTGGAGATACAAATGATACAATGCTTGATATCAACGTCACACTGTGCAAACTTACGGCTGAATGGTTACAGATATAGTTTACAAAGTAAACAAATCAATAATAGTTTGCAAACACAGAAATATGTGACACAAAATCACTACTGATATACATGTATCAATGATATACACTCTCCAAAATACATCGAAACATGTCTAGATGTCAAGATTACCACAGTAATACACAGATGGAATACAATTGTATGTCTAAACATTCATGTGCACACATAACGAATGTATGTAATTGCCCACACGCAAGTGTTCAAATGTCTGAGATAGTTTAATGAATTGTACTCATTCTCATTTCTTTTATCTGGTTGCATGGATTCAATGTTGATATCAGTCGTGCCGTGTCTTGATTGTCCGTCCTCGCTACGTTGTAGCTTGCAGGGTAGATGAACTGCGATTAACGGAAAACTGCGTATGCTCTGTCAGAAATATCCTTCCGCTGAGTGATGGTCCCGGTAGAAGCAATGATGTCGCAATACACGTTGCTATGCCGATAAGATAAACACATTTCTGGCCAGTCCAGGATAATACGCGTCTATCTGCGTCTTCTATTGTTATGTCAACAATGGATGTCAATGGATACGGTGCGCTCAGGTAATGCGAACTTGGTCTATTGTTACGTCAACAATGGAAGTTCCTAGTTGAAACGCTCGGGTATTGCGCGTACTTGGATACAGTGCGCGTCGATAATGCTTGTTTACTACAGAACTGCAACTGTCCAATGTGGCGAATGTCAGCGATTCGTGCGACGAAAATGTTCTGACAACATTTTGTACGAGCTACACAGCTATATCTTACGATGTAGAAACGAATATAGAATGCTCTGCAAAGCGTTCATCAATCCGATGATATGTATTCGTATCGTTATTCGTTGATGAGCAGCATGGATGATAAAATAATCGGTTTATTCACGCACAGTGTTACTCACAAGACGAGTCGTTCAGCTAGTCCATGCACGTATCTGCAGTAGACGTAGACGTGTTGTGCGCAGTGTCCTCTCGGGCGGTTTCAGCACAAGCCACTCATGATGAATTTCCCTAGTTCCGTGCTGATTTGGCATAAATCCGTGTCCCCACCGCTGCCACCATGTTGTAATAGTGGACCGGATTCAATGATGAACAGAGGACATAGTTGTTTAACGATAAAATGAACAACTTTAATCCACTATCACAAACTAGCGTCATGTAATGACTGCTGCTCTGACCGTATCACTCAAATATAGAATACATGGAATATGCGTACACTTGTGATAAATGTAGTGCGCTCACATAACACAACAATACTTATCTCCAACCTTACTACGTTTAGCTACTAGAGTGTATACGTCAGTGTCAAAGAACTTCAATTTGCCTTGGCGATCCAGGAAGCATAACACTACTTCAGACAAGGTATAGTGGCATCTATTATTACAACAATAGATGACATTGATCGATTTATCATTATTGTGTCTTACTTGAAATATTCTCTGAAACTTAGCGATTATCGTTAGGTATCACTTACCAGTGTTGACACTATAGACAACTATAGTCACTGTATCCAGTTGTTGTCATTGTTGATGAATAGACTTTTATAGGCTCCATTAGATTTCACGTCGATAACTTTGATAATTATTGTTATAGAGTTGGAAACTTCGTTGTGAGGTATTATCAGGAAATTCCCTTCATGATAGATCCATGTGTTTAACGGTTTGACATTTCCTTAGAATAACGGAGCCGCTAGAAAAGTACGTGTTTCTCCTTCGGAAGTAACCTTGAAATGACAGAGTTTACGTAGTAGTCGTTTACGCATTACACATTACGCGCGTCCTATAGCGGACAGTGCGCGTAGACTGTACAGTGCGGAGTTTTATGCATGAAAGCAGAGGTTGACTCCGTATCCAAAACCTAGTATATTAAAACTCATATTATTGTTTAAATTTAATCTTATACACTGAGGGAAGTATCTGGTTACCGACATAAATGATAATTCCACGGAAGTTTTTGATTGGATTAACGTACAGATATTTCAATTTTATGAATTAAAGGACAAGTTCACCTTCATAAACATAAGGATTGAGAGAATGCAACAATGTTAGTAGAACACATCAGTGAAAGTTTGAGGAAAATTGGACAATCGATGCAAAAGTTATGAATTTTTAAAATTTTTGTGTTGGAACCGCTGGATGAGGAGACTACTACAGCTTGTGAGTCATATGCGTACAACAGTATAAAGAAAATATAAAGAAAATTCAACATATTTTCACTTTTTTCACATAATAAAAGAACACTTGACTTGGCTCTTTCTAAAGGCAGGGGGAATGATATTACCCATAACATTTGTCGGTAACGAGTCGGGGGAATGTGAACTTTTTTCATAAGATGAAATTTTGTGAAATTCTCTTTATATTTTCCTTATATTGTTGTACGCATGTGACATCTAAATTATTCACACACTGCAGTAGTCTTCTCATCCAGCGGTTACTGCACAAAAACTTCAAAAATTCATAACTTTTGAACGGATTGTCCGATTTTCCTCAAACTTTCAATGATGTGTTCTACTAATATTGCTACATTCTCTCAATCCTTATGTTTATGAAGGTGAACTTGTCCTTTAAGACATGTTATGATGGATCGGTTGTAAGCCCGTGTATAGCTATGTATTGGAGGCATGTATTGACGTGCATTGTACGGTAGTGAGGTTCGGGGAAATTTCCTCGTTTTTGGCCTTACAAGTTTGAATTTGAAGATTTTTGGAATAATTATAGTAATAATCTGAGAAAGAATGTTTTTCTCTTCCCTTTGATGTATGTGTAGCATTATAGGCTATTCCGGTTTTTAATATTAAGGAAGTTTTGGTAGTCAAAGAAACACATTTTAGTTCGCACTGCCAATTCTACGCGTAGTACGTACGGACTCCGCGTCCGCGTAGGAGTGCTCTCGCCAACGTCCGCATAAGGTGTATAAATACCGTAAAATTTTAGGCAGCTCAGCAGAGCGGGGGAGAGACGCCGGAACTAGAAGAACTCTCTAGAGACGTGGAAGACCAATACCAATGTACGCTCTTAGATGACTAAGATGACTAAGATGGGAAACTATGAAAATAGCTAAGAGTTAACCCCCCCCCCCATACTTTGCCAGATGAATGGTCCCTAATAGAAGATGTTATAACTCCTCGGACTTAGACGTCGGAAAAATCCAAGAAGACGTGGTACTATAGGAACTTACAGATATTAGACGCCGGAATGCTCCGATGAATAGACGCCGGAATGCTACACGAGACCAGTGGCGTATCTAGGGGGGGGGGGCAAGGGGGGCACGTGCCCCGGGCGCCACTCCTTGGGGGCGCAAAAAAAAAAACGAAGAAGAAGAAAAAAGAAGAGAAAAAAATAAGAAAAAAAGAAAGAAAAAAGAAAAGAAGAAGAAGAAGAAGAAGAAGAAGAAGAAACTCACCGGAAAGGGGGGGGGGGAAGGAAGAATGGTTGGGGGGTGGGGGGTGGGGCAGAAAACCAAATCAAAAAAAGATAAAAACAAAACATAATGATGACTCGGACAAGAATTCCATGTTATGTAAGCTGAAATGCAACAATTTCGGCTCGCTCGCTGCGCTCGCTCTCTAAATTTTATATAGAAGAAGAAGGTAAGAACAAAATGTGATGATGACGCGTACAAAATGACAATGTCTATTGTGTTCACACATGTTATTTTATATTTAGCAGGCAAAATGTTTCTCGGAGCAGCGGCTGCAATTTCTTTCGTTCTGAAGCGATCGCCAATTGGATCAAAAGAAGGCGCCAACGGTTTCGAACATACGGGGGGGGGGGCGCCAAAAAAATTAAACAATATAAGAACAAAACGTAATGATGACGTGGAAATATACAAATTTCAGCTCACTCGCTCCTACTAATTTAGAGTATTTCTTCAAGTCCTCAGTTTGTTGGTAAAAATCGTTATCTATAAGGCCGCAACTATATCTTGATTAGAATTGTAAGATTTGATAAGCAAAAAATGACAAGAGTTCCATGTTTTGTAAGCTGAAATACAAAAATTTTCGGCTCGCTCGCTGCGCTCGCTCGCCAAAATTTATCAAAACAAAAAGGAGATAAGAACAAAACGTGATTATGACGCGGAAATATACAAATTTCGGCTCACTCGCTCGTACTAATTTAGAGTATTTTTTCAAGGCTTCAGTTTGTTGGTAAAAATCGTTATCTATAAGGCCGTCGCTATATCTTGACTAGAATTGTAAGATTTCATAAGCAAAAAGCTGAAATACAAAACTTTTCGGCTCGCTCGCTGCGCTCGCTCGCCAATCGCTCGCCAAAATTTATCAAAACAAAAAGCAGATAAGAACAAAACGTGATGATGACGCGGAAATATACAAATTTCGGCTCACTCGCGAGTACATGGGGGGCATTTCATGAAGCAATTTGTCAGATATTTCGTCTGACAAACTGTTAAAAGCTACTGAAATCCTTGCTTCTGATTGGCTGAAAGCAAATTTTGTCCGACAAGTTGTCGGACAAAATGCTTCATGAAATGCCCCCCTGATTTAGAATATATTTTAAAGTACTCAGTTTGTTGGTATAGATAAATCGTAATCTATAAGGCCGTCACTATCTTGATTAGAATTGTAAGATTTGATAAGCAAAAAATGACAAGAATTCCGTGTTTTGTCAGCTGAAATACAAAAGTTTTTGGCTCGCTCGCTGCGCTCGCTCGCCAAAATTTATCAAAATTCATTACATTTAAATCACCCTCAAAAGACCCCTTTTAAGGGCTTGAAAAGCATATCATGTGGACTTTGCTTAAAGTCCCTACTGGGATGGGGTTGGGGTTGAACACTACTCTTTTTCAGAAATTAGGGGCGCAATTTTCGCGCTTGCCCCGGGCGCCGTTTTCCCTAGATACGCCACTGCACGAGACGCCGGATAAAACTCTGAAGTCCACTCCATAAATATTAGATGCCAGAACTTTCCCCCAATAGACACTTATAAAGATTTCGCCATTTAGTGTATCCATTTTCTTGGCTAAGTTCGGCTTCTCTTAGAAACTCTATCAAGTTTACTCAATAATTCCTCTGGGCTAATATTATATCAATTATAAATTTCCGGGCTTATATAAAGCTATAAGTTTGATTTGTAACAGTGGCGCATTACATATGTTGTATATTCTGTGAATAAAGTGTACATTTTTGTTTTTGTGTTGAAACTGAAATCTTAGTCACAAACCTTGAATGATTATTTTTGTGTCCCATACTCAAGTTTGTTATTGGATTTATACTAATTCAATTCGAACTAGTATAAATCACTTTCGTTGAAGTATACACTTAGATAACACAGTCCAATTTTATTTCGGAAGTCTCGAAAGAGACTACGATGCATAAAGAGTAATTAATAATAGGAGAGCCCGCATGCGCGTCCAGCAATACGTTCGCGTTCGTTCCAGCCGACAGGAGGTTCTCCTGCATAGCTCCGCGGTTTGAAATTTTTCCATAAATTCATCGCCGGAATTTTCCTTCTCGCGAGAAATTTTGCTTCGCCGGTCATCCGGAACCTACTGAGAAGTGTTTTGACGCATCTTTCGAGCCTAAACGTTACGGTGGTTCGATAAATATGAGCTCGAAAGAGCAGCACGATCCATCCTTCGCTTTACGTGCTACACGTGGACAGGAGGTCTGTGCCACGAAGTCAGAGTTACCACCACCAGCGCCTCCCTCCGGCGATGCCGGTACGGCGCACGTACAGAAGAATGTGAGCATCGGAAAGGCTCAAGATTCAGGGAAGAAGACGATGAAGAAAATTCCCAAAAAAGCTCCTCATACGGTATCAAAAGCCCCTTCCGAGGATCGGGCGTCTACCTCCGGGGACGTTAGTTCTCGTCTAGACAAACTTGAAAATCTCCTCGCCGAAGTGGTGAAACACCTTCCCCAATCGCATGATAAAACCACTAGCCGTGCTGCTGTGGTACATACAGGCGCGTCTACATCGAAATCTACAGCGGAGGAATTTTCCCGCTTGCCTACTAACGTCCGCCATTTTGTTGGGGACGATTTCGATACGTCTACGTCTGAAGACGCAGAGCGTGATGGACCGTTCGATTTTGACGAAGGGGTGGAAGAGGTTCCCCCTGCTGCACAGCTACCACAGTTGGCAGCCAAGTATGCTATCCCTCTCGGGATTGGGGAGGCAGTTGACGAGGAAATCGCAAAATCGGTGAACTACTTTATTGGCAACAAACTAGAAGATAAAGCCATTGAGGAAACGGTTGAAAAATACCCCCCACCGAGCAACTGCCCCCACCTCGATACACCTAAAGTGAACGCTCCCATTTGGGAACACTTGCAGTCCGTCACGCGTAATCGTGATTTGAAACTACAGAGAGTGCAGAAATGTCTGACTCGCGGTATTGGGGCTCTTCTTCGCTCTCTCGACGCGCGAGATATCTCCGAGTCTCAGCAAGACGCACTTGCTCTATTGAGTAATGCGCACTTTGAACTGAATTGCGTGCGGAAGGAGCTGATTAAGCCGGACATCAACTCGGAATACGTGCATCTCTGTAAGCCTTCTACACCAGTCACGCAGCTGTTGTTTGGTGATGATCTCACAAGACAGATGAAAGATCTAAAAGAACAACATAAGGCCTCTGCTGGGGTCATGAGGACCCAGCAGAAACATACTTCTCGTCCGAGCGGCTCTTTCCATCCGTACAGACGGCCCTTCAACAGCGGAGCTCGCCGGCAGGCTCGCGATGCGGGCTGGACGGGCTCGCGTAGCGCTGCAGCCTCACGCTTCGTGCATGGAACGGCAAATCGTCCTTTTTTAGACCAGCGCTACCAGGGGAAGTCGCGACCTCCCCCACAGCAACGGCCACAGAGCAGAGCTCATCCACAGGCCAGAAGCAAGACTCCCCACAACAAGTAACCCAACAGCCCGCCTCTGAAGAGGTAGGAGATATAGATTCAACATATTGCTCATTTGACATGTCAGTAACTGACCATGATGCATTTCTACCTTATCTAGAAGAACGGTATTCTAGATCTACTCCTCAATTTACTAGATCTATAGAATCTAGACCTACCACTTCATGTGTAAATGACCATCCAGTTGGAGGTCGACTGAGGCTTCATGCATGTAATTGGGAGAAGTTAACTTCAGATCCCACAGTACTACAAGCTGTGAATGGCTATAAACTTGAATTCAAGCCTGAATGTTTTCCACCTGAAAGGGTTAATCCTTTGGTTCAGTTCAAAGTAAAGAATGAAGATTTGGCCAATATCCAAGCTGAAATTGATTCACTGGCAGCCAAGAATGTTATTGAACCTTGTTCACATGAAGTGGGGGAGTTCATCTCGAACATTTTTACCCGCCCTAAGAAGAATGGCAGCCTTCGGGTCATTCTTGACCTCTCAGAGTTGAACAAAAGCCTAGTCTATCAGCATTTCAAAATGGATTCCATCCATACAGCAACGCAATTTATTACACCAGATTGCTTGCTAGCCTCAGTCGACCTTCAGGATGCTTACTATTCAGTACCAGTTGATCCGCAGGATAGGAAATACCTGCGATTTGTGTGGCAGGGCAAACTTTGGCAATATTGCGCACTGCCAAACGGGCTTAGTACAGCACCGCGTTTGTTCACAAAGCTTCTCAAACCAGTTTTTGCTCATCTGAGAAGAGCAGGTCACATGGTAGTGGGATACCTTGATGATACTATCATTATTGGGAAGAGTGAGGCTAGCACTCAAAGAGCAGTCGATGCTACGACTGATCTCCTTGAAGACTTGGGGTTTCTTGTCCATCAGACTAAATCAGTGTTAAAACCCACTAAAGAAATCACCTTTTTGGGATTTGTCCTTAATTCTGTGAACATGACAGTTACTCTTCCTGAATCTAAGAAGGAAGATATCACTGCTGAGTGCACAAGTCTGTTGCATGCCACAGAATCCTCTATCCGAGAAGTGGCTAGAGTAATAGGGAAACTGATTGCTACCTTTCCTGCAGCCCAATATGGGCCCCTCTACTACAAAATCTTGGAAAAAGAGAAGATTTTGGCATTGAAGGCCAATAAAGGTCATTTTGATAGGAAAATGAGCTTGTCTAGTAGAGCCAAACAGGAACTTAAGTGGTGGATTGATCACATACAGTACACCTCTAATCCTATCGACAGACCCAGGCATACAATAGAATTGCGCACTGATGCGAGTGGGTCTGGTTGGGGAGCAACAGACATGTGCACAAACATAGGGGGACGATGGAATGAAGTGGAAAGAGAGAAGGCTGTTAACAATGAGATAAATTATCTAGAAACCCTTGCAGCAGGATTGGCATTGAAGTCCTTTTGCTCTAACCTGAGAAATGTTCATGTTCTCATTAGAATAGATAATACAACTGCAGTCTCATATATCAACAATATGGGGGGCTTCAGATCCCAGGAATGCAACAATTTGGCACATGATATTTGGGAATGGTGTATTGAAAGACAGATTTGGATCACAGCCGCCTACTTGCCAGGACGGCTCAATATTACAGCAGACTTCATGTCAAGGAAGTTTAATGATCGAACAGAGTGGATGCTTAACAAAGCCCAATTTACTGAAGTGGTAGAACATTTCGGCCTCCCTGAAATCGATCTTTTCGCTTCCAGACTTAATGCACAGCTACCCAGGTATATCACTTGGCAGCCTGATCCTTCGGCAGAGAATGTAGATGCATTTACAGTGGATTGGGGTCCATTATGGTTCTATGCTTTCCCTCCCTTCTGCCTTATCCCTAAATGTCTGCAAAAGATAAGGGCAGATAAAGCCACAGGGTTGTTAATAGTACCAAACTGGCCTACACAATCATGGTTCCCAGCACTTCAGGACATGCTGACTGAAAAACCACTTGTCCTATGTAGACATGCACAACTTCTTGTTCAACCTGTGTCTTTTATGCCCCACCCCTTACACAAACATTTGGATTTGCTCTGTTGCAGGCTTTCAGCCAACCCTTCAGGTCGCAGGGATTGAGTGCAGGGACCGTCAAGGTCATCGTAGCTTCTTGGAGGAAATCTACACGACAGCAATATCATAGCTTCATCAGCAAATGGAAAGTTTTCTGCACTGCCAACAACATTAACTATCTCCAGACCTCATCGGAATGGGCACTAGAATTTCTTTCCGACTTGTTCCATAAGGGAGCCAGCTACGGTACTATAAACTCTGCTAGAAGTGCACTGGCTTCTTTTCTGACACTCACAGACAGTTCGTTTTCCATAAGCACTCATCCTCTAATAACTAGATTTGTGAAGGGAGTCTTTCACTTACGACCCCCCAGACCACGCTACACGGAGGTGTGGGACGTTAGAACTGTCCTCAACTATCTGAGGAGGAAATCACCTGCAGGCGAATTGGGTTTGAAAGAGCTAACGTTGAAAGTGACAATGTTATTAGCGCTTCTCTCAGCACAGCGGGTGCAGACATTGAATGCTTTGAGAATAGACAAGATGACATTCAAAGACAACTCTGTCAATTTCGTCATTGATGACTTGTTAAAGCACCACAGACCTGGTAATACAGGCCAAGTCGTTAGCCTAAGAGCGTACCCTCCAGACAGACGAGTTTGCATTGTACGATACCTTCGAGAGTATCTGAGAAGGACTCAGATCATTAGGAAGGACCAAAAGTATCTGTTAATAAGTTTTTGTAAACCGTATCACAGGGTTTCTACCCAAACTTTGTCACGATGGATTAAGACAGTTATGACAGAAGCTGGGATTGACACCAGCATGTTCTCGGCACACTCCACGAGAGCAGCCTCAGCGTCTGCTGCCCAGAGGAAAGATCTGCCTGTACATGAGATTTTGGCACAGGCAGGCTGGAGTAACGAGAAGACATTTCAAACATATTACGCGAAACCCCTCAGGAATGAGAATAGGGGTTTCAGCCATGCAGTATTATCGTAAAAGGTAAAGCCATACATTGTACCCCTTGTGGTAATTATGGTCATTGGCACAGTTTCTGTGTGGCCAAAAAATGTGACTACCAGCTTCAAAGTCTCCTATTATTAATTACTCTTTATGCATCGTAGTCTCTTTCGAGACTTCCGAAATAAAATAGAAAATTTAAATGAGAACTTACCTGTTTGAAATTTAAATTGTATTTTATGAGGAAGGCGAAGGAAGAGACTACAGTCCCTCCTCTCCCACCCTTCTTCATAATCTCAGGTAGTTCTCAATAGCAGTAGGATGACTGCTGGTATTGGTATTCACATTTTTCGGAGCTACTAATATTGCTGGACGCGCGTGCGGGCTCTCCTATTATTAATTACTCTTTATGCATCGTAGTCTCTTCCTTCGCCTTCCTCATAAAATACAATTTAAATTTCAAACAGGTAAGTTCTCATTTAAATTTTCTATTTATAAGTACTGAGTAGCGAAGTACCTCTATGCATCAAGATCATATACTTTGATCGAAACGAACTTATTCATTTGGTGGATAGTGCCCCCTGTCATATTGCGTGAATTAGCTTCAAAGATTAGTTAAAGTCTTTCCGCTCGGGACTTAATAATCTTACACTCGGCCTGATCACATGATGAATCCTGACAAACGACAACACAAGATAGAACATGATACAACACTAGCCAAAGATGGTATAAGCTACACTTCCGATCCTCCAATAATGATGAACGAGGAGAACAACGACGTTGATGACAGAGTAGAAGTAAGAGGGGGCCGCCACAATATATATATATATATATATATATATATATATATATGTACAAAATACTGATAGGCTACATTATACATTCATTCACACAAATATAAATTCTATAGGCCCTACACAATCTATTATACAGTAGCATACAGCCACCCGACAAGATCTTCATCTCCAACAAAATGTTATTACCTTCCAAAGGAAGGCACTCTTGTATATACACTCGTTGTAAGCTTTTCACCCCCTTTCCCAAATCCCTCAGAGGTACCCAAATGAGACATGCATAGTCTTTTGAGTGGCTATCTCCACTTTTTAGCAGAGTGTATAAATAGGATTGTATGTCTCTTTTCTGTACTGATCATGTAGACATGAACATTTTGTTATCCCTGGCTGGCTATGTATATTCTCAAAGACATGCATGTCAGATTTCTTTGTACACTCTGTCGATAGAAAGTGAAAATAAAGTTTGAAGTTGAAATTTGAATTTGAATAACATCCGTTACTCCAGAAAGTATGGAAGACCCCATGCCCCTCCCTGATTAAGTAGGCCTAAATACGGTGATACATGCCACCCACCCTCGAGAATTATACAGAACCTGTCTCAGCCACCGATATTCAACCAGGTAGGTGGGAAGAGACCACCTCCCTGGTACAACAGTCCAACAGTTAATAGTGTCAACGATCAACAAATGAAGGAACGAATCTCATTTTCAATGCTTTCCTAATCCAACTATGGAATTCCACAGGGCAGTGATGTATACACTGCGAAAAGTCCGGTGTTAAATATGAAACACTGAGCTGGTGTTAAATTTCCGGTGCTCATTCATGGTGTTAGATTAACACCTCCGGATGTCATTTCAAAATACATTTGTACAAAATTGTTTTTTGAATAGTTTCTTAGTTACTGCACTTCTTGTTAATTTTGAACTTCAACGAGACGATAAAGAATTTTCCGATAAAGTACTTGATTTTTGAAAAAAATGTGTAAACACATTTACACCACAGTAACACCAGTTGGTGCGGTCTCCTATTGAAGCTGGACGGGTGTTATACCATTGAAATTAACACCACCAATGTCAAATCAACACCATGCGGTGTCATTATTGAATAAAATCTAGCGCAGTGTCAAAAATATCACCAGCCACAGTGTCAAATTAACACCACGAAGTGCCAGGGGAACACTTTTTAACACCGTCACAATACATTTTCTACACCTGTGGGTGTGGTCCTCTATTGAAGCTTGATCGATGTTAGATTTAACACCTATGGTGTTAAATCTAACACCGATGTTTTTACAGTGTAGTAGTATATGTAAGCCGCACTCTCTGTAATAACAATTTGAGTGATTTCCAGCTGGCAGTCACTGGGAGTCAATAAGTCCTTTTATAAAGGCCATGTCACACCAGCCTTGCGTGCGACTTGCAAAGAACAATTTTGACTACCCAGAGGTCCCCGTAGATGATCCGCACATGACAGTACCTAGCATGTATCTCAAAAGTATAGTCGCCCGGAGGTGCGCACGCATATTTTTTTACCCGCAACCGTGTTTAGGCCCTGTCACACCTTTCCGGGCAAGCTACTCGGGCTTGTTACGTGTAGGGATTTTCTAGCATACCGGACATTCCTGAGGGCGGAAAAGGATTTGTGCGAGTCAGCGCATGTGTCTTACTTGCTGGACGCGTTATACTTGCGAGTATACTGTGTGACCTTTGTACCAGTCGCGTGGGGGCTGACAACACAGTGAAGGAATTCCTCTAATGGAATGGCTGAAATCTCACAGAATTTCATAAGCCTGACTGGCTTACTTCGTTCCTTCGGGTGTTCGCGTTCGCGTCGGGTGGTCGCTTACCCGACATTTCGTAGATTAGGTGCCCTAATCTACGAAGGGTCGGGTAAGGATGGGTAAAATAATCACAATTTAATACAGATAATCCTTGACATAAGGCTGATCGTTTAACGCGACGATACGTAAAAAAGTGTCATTCAAGTATCGGGTGAATCAGGGACGGCGAAACCAGTGAATAAATCAAAGCAAAAGACATCAAACAGGCCACAAAATAGCACAAAAATGGCAATAACAAATAAAAGAGAATAAAATATCCTCAGAAACATAATTTTATGGCTAAATAAAAACAATAACATTACAGGATGGAGATATATGAATACATTGTATTTAAACTTCCGAAAATATCCTCTATTAGGCCCGATGGAACAGTAAAACACGCAAAAAACCTACAGACATGGTTGTCAGTGTATACCCTCGCTTATGGCAACCAGATCGTCATGGACATGGCTAAATTATTAATTATGTTAAAATGTTTGCAACAA
Source organism: Diadema antillarum (assembly GCF_040938485.1). Classification (NCBI taxonomy): domain Eukaryota; kingdom Metazoa; phylum Echinodermata; class Echinoidea; order Diadematoida; family Diadematidae; genus Diadema; species Diadema antillarum. The sequence continues at coordinate 1,502,673 of NW_027270992.1, read as the reverse complement.
AATCACGACGGTACACAGAATCTATGCTCATTCAATCCCAAAGTTTGCATTTTGCACAGTCTTTAGGGTCGACAAAACATAGAATTGCATGGTAAAGCAGAGAACATGAACTGCAGAGATGCCAAGTTCAAAAAACTTTTATGAGTGAGATTTTCATGACTCGACGTTTCGGCGCTCGCGCGCATGCGCGCGCGAACGAGGAGGGTGTCGCCCCTCCCATGGTAGGGAGCTTTTTTAAATTATTAGCATTTAATGAAGCGATCTGGTGCATACTTCAGTGACTATTTCTTACTAATTTTGAAAGACAAAAAGGAAATATGCCTTCAATTGCAACTATCACTTTAATCCTTTGAGCTATGCTCCTTATTTTTGGCCCAAATTGCAGACTTCATCTGATGCGTGAGAAAAATGGGTGCCATGCGTGAGATCGTGAGACAGACCCTAAATGCTTGAGTCTCACGCAGAATGCGTGAGACTTGGTAGCTCTGGAACTGAACCAATTAATCAGAGTTCTGTGTGAGTCTACTTTGACCAACCAAACTAACTGATCAGTTTTGAAAAATATTTCAGAAAGGGATTAAAAAGGTTTCACAATCTTATCAAATTTTGAAGGGATTAGGCCTATTTCATGCACCGGTAACCAGATTCTGATCATATCTGAAAAGAATTCCATCTTTTCAGTCAAACAACTAAAGTTTTAATTCGCAGTGATGTAAAAGAATGTCTCCATATCGATACTATGTGGTTTTGTACAATAAAGGACATTTATCCTGAAATAGGTCCCCACTCCATTCACCGCCATTCAGTTACACGTACAAGTGTTCATAATTTGTATTTCGTCATAGTGCAGCCGGTGACTGCTGTCAACCTCCATAGACTTTGCACATGGTAAAGACACACGCACTTAGAGGGGACCGATATGACGACTCAGCCCAATAAAGTCCATGGAGGTGGTATGAGCTAGCTGTCACCAGCAGTGAAGAAATGAGTGGAGACAGAAACCACGATAATGCCGATAACAATAGCCGGGTTCACACGTACACCAATTAGCGGGATACAAATCTCGAGATTTGCATCGCGATCGTCATCCCGAGTTTTTTGCACGTGTGGACAGAAAAAACCCGAAAATTAGCGGGATAAGCATCGCGATGCTAATCCCAAGAAATCTTGCGCTGGTTCGTCAATTAGCGGGATAATTGGCCCCGCGCTGGTACGTGTGAACGGTCGGGATTAGAATCTCGAGTTTTTACATCCCATCATGCAATGCGCACATCACAACAGCAAGGCCTCTCCGAAGAGGTCCTTCACCTCTTTGGAGTACAACAACAACAGCGCGCGAACCACACCACCGACGCGTAAAAGACAATGGACAAAGGTAAGTGCGCGCAGGCAGTGATAGAGAAGGGCGCGATGTGACCCAGTTTGCAGGCTTTGCTGTTATCTCTATCGGCAATTAGCGGGATAATTCGGTACGTGTGGACGCTCGCCAAATTAGCGGGATACCGATCGCGATCGCTATCCCGCTAATTTGGTACGTGTGGACGCTCGCAAAAAAACTCGGGATGAGCATCGCGATCGTCATCCCGCTAATTTGTACGTGTGAACCCGGCTATTGTTGTCAAGATGTTCAGATATAAAAGGAAGGACCAGATCGTTGTAATCCACGAGTCGAGACGACTAGAACTTTCGCCGCACATACTGTACAATATGAATGGTCGTCCATTGAAACCTGCATGATCACTTTATCGCACGCGAGCGTATCGCTTTGCCATAGTTATGCACGGCGAGCATTATGTGCTGCTAGCCTTGTATACAAACGCTTGTGATAATTTTTTCAGTGTAAAAACATAGGAATACAATCGCGTATTCGGAGATAAAACACGCGAACGTTCGTAAATTTGCACTGGCTTTTTCTCGAAAATTCGGGTAAGCTGTACCCGATACTTCGTAAAAAATAGGGGTCTAATTCTCAAATGCTCCACCCGACCTTTCGTATATCAGGGCATATAATCTACGAAAGGTCGTGTATCGCGACCACCCGACCCGAACGCGATCACCCGATGAAACGAAGTAAGCCATCTTGGCTGCATACGGGACTGCGAAGTACCTGCGTGGGAATTGCCTGGGAAGTACTGCCGCTGAGGGTCTCCTACTGGCGTTCTGCGTGGACCTCTACGGGCATTCCCGCGACTCACCCGGAAAAAATTTTGGTCATGCTCCGGGCAACTACGCGCTAGATACTGTCAGGTGCGGCCCAACTGCGCAGAGCTCCGAGGAGTAAATTTGTTTCCCCGCAAGTCAAGCCGCAGAAGTTCCCCCGTACGATATGACAAGGCATGAATGAAAATTGCAAACATTCTTGTTCGCCCGCTGAAAATCTTCTACGTGCTGGAAACTACCTCCTCGCCACAAGCCCGCGTAGCTTGCCCGGAATGGTGTGACACGGCCTTAACTGGCGATGTGGCAGTTTGGTATTTGAGTACAAATGCAATGTATGTACAGAAAAAAAAAAACACCCAGCAAAATCAGTATACTGCATTTGCAATAAGCCAGTTCGGAGTTCCACTTTGCGCATGAGCAGAAACAAGGTCATTCGGACCAACAGGCATGTTGGTTTTTAAATTTACTGAGATAAGCATCTGTCATGTATATGATCATTCATGTAATCCTTATAAATGCCGCTTGCCAGCACATCCACCTGACAGCAAAAGTGGTATTTGGCAATATCAATAGAAAGAGATTGTCAATACATCCAATGCAAAATAATGAAATGGATGCTTTCTCAAGTGTGAATTGACAGATCATTCTGCTCATCTGGTCTACGCAAGTTTATTCTTTGTTTGAACGGGATTGATGAATCCCATAAATTGTTACGTAAAGCTTATGCATTATGTCGCTCTGAAAACGAGTGAAGTGCCCCTAACCAACTGACAAAAAAGAAAGGTCATTCGTACCAATGTGGACATGAGCTAACTCCGAACTGGCATGGTGTATAAAATATTTCGCAACTCTAATCATAAATGTAGTGGGTTATACCCCCGATATAAAAGGAAAGAAGATGTGTTGAAGATATTCGTATACTGCTTGCGAGAGAGGCGTGCCAACAGAAAATTAATAAATGTGTTAAGCATTTTAATCTTTTCAGAATATAACAGGCGGAACAGATCTGCAGGAGTATACACATATATGACCATGTCAATACTTTACAAAGGACTGGTATGAGACAGATAGCTCACAAGACAGATAGCTCACTCTTGCTCAGTCTATGTTTCTGCCCCAAAATAGAGCCTATTTAAAGGAAAAGTTAGATTCCGTTTATACATTGAGTAAAATGTCTGAAAGCTAACTGACTTTAAGAATTTACATGAAAGTTTGGTTTAATGCAACAACAAAAAATCCACTCGAGTGACGATTCACGCCGACTTTGCCTTCTTGATATAGATTTCAAACCCACGACATTATCATCATCTTTTTTTTTTATGTGAGATGAAAAAACTCAGCTAAGTTGCCAGTTATACAAAGATTTCAACTGTTCCATAGAAATTTGTGTGTCTCCATAATTATGTTGGGAAAGATACACGAAATTATATACAGGTAAATATAGGTATATAGGTGTATACCTCTCTAAGAAAAATCGAGTGAAAATATTCACTCTTAATAGAATGAATAAAAAAAAGAGTGAATTTAGAGTGAAATTGGAGTGAATTTTGAGTGAAAACGTTCATTTTCACTCGTTTTAGAGTGACCTCAAGGATCACTCCAAAATCTTCGAGTGATCCCTGAGGTCACTTCAAAATGAGTGAAAATGAACATTTTCACTCAAAATTCTCTCCAATCTCACTCTAAGTCACTCTTTTTTGTATATACTCTTTTAAGAGTGAATATTTTCACTCGATTTTTTTTAGAGAGTAGATTAAGAGCTAATTACTATCTTTTCATGATAGATACGCACAATAATGGCTTACTATAGTATGTGGTACTTGCACTGAGCAAGTGCACAAAGTTAATGCCCGACGGATACGGATTAGTGAATGAGGCCTTTTAAGATTCCGTTTGATCAACTTGTAATGAAATGTGAAACAAATCGATACTTGTAATCAATCATAAAAAAGTTTTGTTGCAAGATAATATTATGAAAGTTGTTTCATAATCTGATTGCCAGTTTGAATTTAGAAAGAAAGAAAAAATAGCACACAACTCAAGTCTTGCTCATCAGCATTCAAAAGGTATAGCTGTATAGATGGTGTTTCTCATGTAGGTGGTATAGAGTTTTGTTTTACTTTATACGTTAAATCATTATGGATTTTGGGGTGGGCCTTATGGTCGACAGATTATTAAAACAAATATAGGAAACTATTTGTAAGTATCTGTGTCTATGAATGACTACCGTTCTAAACCGATTTCTTGCGGTGTCCAATAAGGCTCCCTCGGTCCTCTCATATTTTGTAACACTCATAACTCATCCAAGATTCTTTGTTTGCTTTGCAGATAATTCAAATTTGTTCTTCCCACATTGAATTCCCAATGCAATTTCAAATGTAATAAACGAAACGATCATTTTGTTAAATCTCGGATCTTGCACGCAAACATCTCAGTTTTCTCTAAACATTGGGAAAACTGACTACATGATTTTTAGTAAATCATCACGTATTCATGCATGCTTGATATTTCTGTCAAACGATATAGGGTTCACTTCATAGAGGGGAGGTGGGAATCTTCCCACCGCCCTGATAGCACTGAGGTTTTCGACCTCTACTGTTCATAATCGTTTATCTTCGAAAACTAACACGTGTGTGTCATTGCCCCCATTGTCTTCTGTAAATGGTGGAGAAATAATTGTATTTATCTCAAATCATCAATGTGTTTTTCTGACCTGTAAAATTGGATAGAAAAGTTCAGCATAATGGGAAATGCAGAGACACGATTATAGAGTAAACTCTGGACAAACCATGTAAGGAGGAAATACCTCCTTGGATAAATGAAACAAATTGCCAGGCACCTTCCCTCCCGTGTGTGAGAGAGTCACAACTCATGCACGTGGAGATCTCATTTCATTCATTCATCGCAAAGAGCAGGGTGTTTAACCGGGTGAAATGGTCCCGCCTTACATCCAACTGGACCCCGTGTATGGAAGACCAGCTAGCACGGCTAGTGCAGCGAATATGGGCTACTAATATACAGCCAACTTCTTAGATGGAAAACGACACAAACCAACAAATGAACAATACAAGTACTCTTTTCTGAGGAGAAAATGAAATAACATAACACTATGCAGTAATATAAGTAAATCATATCATATAACAATTTCCGTGAACGGATTATAGGAAAGATTTTGAAACATATCATAAATCTCCCTCATGATTACATACGTATATCGTGACGTAATATACCATAATACAAGTACAGCAAAATGAAATAACCATCGTATGCAATATAACATGCATGTGCTATGTGAACCAAGTTATATAGTTAACGCTGCAGACATATTCCCTTATAATACCGTTATCTTTCCCTCCCACATCTTCACGAAATCTGCAGATGATTTTGGTGAATCCTCTAAAAGGAGGCATCAGTATCAAATCTACCAATTTCTTGTGCATGTAACGGACTTTCCTTTTCAAATTCAAATCCAAAATGATTTTATTTCCATATTAAGTAATACAAAGTAATATATGTCTCTTCCTAATGTCTCTCCGATTTTTTTTTGATCCTCTATCACTAATTTCCTAATATTTGTCTTTCTTTTATTACATTCCATAAAGTATCTCTCATTATTTCCTCAATTTGAGTAAAAAAGAAAAAAAAAACATAGATTTTAATTGAAGACATTCCTTCACAAAAAGCGCTTTCAACTATGCATTTTTACAGGCTAAATTTTGTTTACTATACAAACTGCATTCTATTCAATTTCCTTCAATTCGAAACTTTTTCTTTTTCAAATTTTGATCGCAATTAGAAAAATATACAACAAAAACATTAAATTAAATTATTTTATCGTTTTCAGACTGATATCCTTCATTTGTTTTATGAGTGTACTTGTTACAGACTGTATCTCCACATAAACTATTATTTGATATCTATGCGGTAAAACTCTTTATTCTTTTTTTTAACAGAAATAACAGACTCATTATACACTTTGTATAACTTCAGTTGAACGGCGAAATTGTCTGGGGCTATAATGATTGAATGATATCTCATTCCACAGCTATTTCCACTTCTTTTCACTGATAACCAATTCCTGTTTGTTTGTTCATTTTCCATCTGTGAAGATGGCTGAATAGCCCATATTCAGCTATGATAAGCTGGTCTTCCATGGGGTCCAGTTGGATGTCAGGTGGGACCACTTAACCGGGTTAAACACCCTGCTCTTTGCGATGAATGAATGAAGCGGGTTCTTTTACGTGCATGAGTTGTTACTCTCTCTTACACGGGACCTCCATTTTATGTCCTATCCGAGGGACAGAGTGTTTTGCCTCTTGCTAGAGGGGACGGTATGCTTACACACAACATTGCTCAGTCCAGACTCGGGTTCGAACCCGGGCCGCGTGATCGTGAGGCAGACGCGCTACCGACTGAGCCAACTCACCGCCCTGTAGACGACTTACCATAATTTTGCTGGCTTGTCGAAAATTAATTGTAACCGCATGCAGACCATTCTTTTCTTTCCAAATATCCAGCAATTTTAAATCCTCTGTGTGTTGATGAGAACGTCTATCAAATGAAAATTGAAACTGTGCTTTATCGTTAACATATAATCTAAATCAATGTTTAAATCCAAATATCAAAATCGCCACTAACGATAATTATGTCGAGTGTCCCCTCTTTGTTTTCCTGAAAAACCTTATCAAGATTGCTTTCAAATTGCATCTGGTCTACACTGCTCATTCGAACTGGGATGAATACATAAGCTACTTGCTAATTTCACTCCTTTAGGATGCATTCCGTTCTAATATACCTCAACTGATTGTCTATGTTATAATCTTAATCTAGAATTAATAAAAAAAATAATACAATATGGCATTAATAATTTTTCGCCTTATCTAAGATAAGTGGTATATACACTTGTAGTGGAAAAGACATCGGCATGCGCGAACAGAAATTGAGCAAAAATCGATCAAATTCTTAAAGGGATTTTATAGTTTTCGTTGACATTGGTTGAGATGGGAATTCAGCTAGAAACCACATATGAAATATCAAAGAGCATAAATTCGTAGAGGAATTTAACGTTGATATGATGAAAATCGGTTTTGAAATGGCTGAGATATCCAAAAACAAAGTAAAACAAAGCGATCCTAAAAAATGGCGAATCCCATTTTTTATTTGTGTTGAATATCTCAGCCCTTTTAAAACTAATTTTCATCAAATAAACTTTCCTCTTATAGAAGTATTATACTTTTTTTTCATATTATTCATAAGAAGTTTTCTCATGATCTCACATAAAAGTTGGAAACCTGAAGAACCATCCCAAACAAAACTATACAATCTCTTTTTTTTAAAAAAATCAAAATTATTCGACTAGGCATGTCTGAACATTAGCCAATCTAAAAATAATACTCGAAAATTATTCCATATCAGTTTTATTTGTCGGAAGTAACTGGAAAAGTGATAAAATTGGCCTCGAAGAGGGCAGAGTTTCACACATTTTCTAAACATACAGCTCAGATTGACACTTTTGCACATACCTTTTCTGTACGGGGTTGAATTGTATATAAAATGTTTTATCATTAGGTAAAATTTCATTTCATTTGATAAAATAGCAAAATAAATGGATATAACTTTAAGTTCAAAATGAATCTTCACATCGCTCAGAAAGACGGCGGCACCAAATTCCGATCAAAAGAACAAATAATGAATGCACCTGTTAAAATCTTTCGTCCATCTCTACAAAACTGACAGCTGTTTGAATAATTTATTAGTCAGAGTTGTAACTACAACTCTTAAACGTCCTTGCTTTTATCTACTGCCGGCATCCCTGCGTTGCGTGGCAGAAGGTTCCATATATCTATTGCATGCAATCATCCAAAATGCTCACCAAAATGTTATCTATGTCCTTTGACTTGTGAACATTAGTTTCCTTTGTCCTTTCAACGCTAGTTACCCCAGGCAAGCACAGGTTAGTAGCATGCAAGCAGCTTTATCTTGAAAGTCAATTGACATTGGCCTATAGGAAATCCAAAAAGACGACACGCCCCCTCCCATCTCTAGCGTGTAAGATACAGTAACCGTAACCTTCAATGTGTGATTCAACTCATCTGCGTGTCAGAGTTCATGGTATGATAATCATACTTCTGTATAGGGCCTTCAAACATCATGTGCACGTGTACCTCCCATTGAGTGAGTTCAAATGTTCTGCATGCCGTCGCTCGCATGATCTGAGGTCAATAGAAGAAACAAAACGAAACACACACACACAAACAAACAAACAAACAAAAACACAAAAAACACACGCATGGATTAATCGTATACGAATGACGACATTCATGATACATAAGTGCACTATACCATGAATGTCGTCATGGTGTATAACACATCTTTATCCACTGCCATTTTGTTTTCAGCATCCCCAATATCCAATTAACAATGTTACGTTATTCGGACACATCAAAAATCATTAACAGGCATGAAAGGATATCATTATAATGAGGGATACATTAAATAGACCTACATACATGTATGATATACATAATATACATAAATACATACGTACATACATGTATAAAATACTACAACATGTATATATCCGTTAAGTAACTTTCCAAAGGAATGGTATCCATAATCGTCAGGCCTGGGTCACCAGGAGGAGGTTGGAGCTCCCCCCCCCCCCCCCCCCCCGCCTCTCTGGCGTAAATCATAGTGAACACCTCCCCAACCCTCCAATTTCAGGGTCATGGACCGGTCTCCGCCACAGATAACGCTCAATAAAATCAATGATCCAGCCCCGGGATCCAGCACAAGTGAGAGAATAAAGTCCACCATCTCCGGACCACAAGTAGAAAAGACTTCATTGTTGATCAAGCCACGAATACGTTGTAGACCTGCGTCGATTGAGGTAGTATCGTCGCACGATCGGTCTCAGATTAATTCCAGGGTATATCTACTTTGATCTGCCGAGGAGTCGAAGAAATGGCGGAGAAATTTGCCGATATATACCGTGATAATTACAAGCAGTATATGAATTTAGAGCTGGAGAAACGACAAGCTTTCTACGATGACTGGGTCCAGAAAGGCGACTATGACAAGGTACCATCCTTCAACTTCATGTTCTCGGGGCAAGTCACCTATAGTCCGAATTTCGGACTAGTTGACTTGCCGAAAACACACCTTAATACACGCTCGCTGAAGACAGCAAAGAGGCTCCTGAATCATGATCACGATACGGGTGGCATGCGGTCAGACTAAACGGGCGGCGTATTTGCAAGCTCTCAACTCTTTGATTTTATTTCACGCATTGTCATTTAGCCATTTTGAATTTTTATTGTTTTAAGATAAGGAGAAAATGGCTATGGAGTCTGTTGGTATGCTATTAGATATTCCACATAGACTCTCTCTGCAACATTGACGCCCCTAGATACGTTTTGACGCCTTGGCACAGATATTCCATGTTTGTCCTTTATTCGGGGGAAGAAGAGATTCGCAAATTTTCTCGTTAACGCTCTGAGGTACGCAAAAATGACAATTTCCACGTGTGAATAAATAATAATGATAAAAATGATGATAATAATAACAGTAAAAATAATAGTAATAGTAATGATGATAATGATAATGATAATAATAATAATGATGATGATGATAATAATAATAATGATAATGATAATGATAATAATAATAATAATAATAATAATAAAATGGTTAATGAATAGGAGAGCATTACAGATTTAGAATGGAGAGAGTCGTAAGCCAATTGTTCTATTTATTCGTTTCTACACAATATACTAGTACTTTCACCAGCCTAGAGGATCTACTGCGTATTGGCAGTGCAAAAAAGAAAAAAAGTAGTCAGTGAAAGGGAAACAGTGAGGCAAGAAAAAGATGGAATAATTGCGGTGATGCTATGATGGTTGGTATCTGTGCTTCTTGTTTGGGATAGGAAGTCGTGGAGCAGGAATATTTCGGACCGAGACTCGTGGCGAAGAAGATGAACGAGGTACTGAGCAACAAAGATGCCAAAATACTAGACGTTGGTGCGGGTACTGGACTTGTCGGAGAAGAGGTAATCGTCCTCATGTATACATCGTCTCTAATAATGACAAGAATGCGTTTTGAGATTTGATTTCATTGTCATTGTATGCACGACGGTTTGTTTCTCTTACATCATCGCTCACATAATTATGTGAGTTATCATCTAAGAGTCATTCCTAATTTCCAGCTTCTAACGTGATTTATCTATTGGTTTGGTTCATATAACTTAATAGAAATTTTCTCTTGTGATGGATGAATAACAACAAAATAGCTTGAGATGATGTACGAAGAGTAAAGAGGTTCAGATGCGAGAAAGAGAACGAAAAGAAAGAAAGAAAGCGGAAAGTTTTATGTCCATGTAGCCGATCTGCGTACTGCCACATAGAACGTTAAAGGCTTTTCACGACATGAATGTAATTCTGTGACCTCACTGGATCCGTTTTGGTTTTTATCTATATTCATTTATTTATTAATTTTTTTTGTTGTTTTATTTTTTCACTTGTTTATGTTTTTGGTGTGTTTTTATAAGACGTGACGTGTATACCTGAGATGGAATTATGGTTGAAAAAAAAAACACAAAAGTTTTTGTAACGTAATAACATGGAGTGATATACGCAGGGTCGTTTCCGCAGTGTCGGCACGGTTTCACTTGCGTCATTTGATATTGGTCACTCTGTTAAAGGATATAGCGATACGATGTACCCATTTTTGTTCTTTTTCTTTTTATTTCATTACTAGCTGAGCCAATTGAGGACCAGTCGTGAGTTATTACTCATCTCGTCCACTTAATAATGTTAGAGCTGGGCAAGATTCAAAGCCAGATTAGCACTTTGATTATCGTTGACGACCAGTTTGCACACATATACGTCAATAACATTTGGAGAAGTGGGGTTTTATTTCTATAAGATTGCGTTGTATGTTATAATAGTCATGCATATAAGCAGATATGTATTATGTAATATTGTTTTGAATTCAGTTGTAAATCATGTGAGTTCTATGATATAAAGCAACCGTATCAGCCTTCTTCGGATTGTTATTTGATATTTGAACAGTTAAAGGAGACCTCCGGATGATTTTCAGATTTTTACATTTGAACAACTATAAATTAGTTACACTGAGGACAGAGTTTCAGAATTTGTGATAATTGGGATGAAGAATAAGAATATTTTCAAAATTTAAAACAAATTGCAATGAACAAGGATGATGACATGGCAGAGTCACCATAAGAATGCATGAGTTGGGGCTCAAGGAAGCAGAACAAAAGACGAAGGCATGCATAGATTATACACAGGTGAACTTGCAAGCAATCGGTATTGTAATGGAATTACACTGCGACATTTCTGAAATATGTGAACCTCCTATGTCATCATCCTTTTTCAGTGTAATTTGTTTAAGGTTTTTCACACTATTGTTTCTCTTTTCAAGAACCACAATAAATTCTACAAATCTGTATATGGAGTTGTCGATTTATGTACTACATGATGTGAAATTATGAAAATCGTCTGGAATGTCCCTTTAACCATCTAAAGGCGGGGGGGGGGGGTTAGAGTGTGAGATTGTGAATGCGCTCATAACGTTGTGCTTCTACACGTGACACTTAGCTCCTTATATCTTCACTTCACACTGTCTTGTCTGGAAGATAGTAACAAAGTCATTGCACGATTAACTTCCATGTAAAATCTTCTGCTTAATTGCCTGAATTCAACTTTTTCCGGGAGTCGAGGTGCCCTATTTCGAACGTAGATCTGATTAAATACACATGAAACAGTTTATGTTCGCTTTGAACATAAAAGCGGGCAATATTTCTTTAGAAAAGATCACCCACCCGGCACATGCACCAAAAAATCGCTGAATAAGGCTGCAGACAAGGTTATAACATGTGCATAAGTTGTATAATTAGCTATCATAATACAATTCGGGAAAAGAAATAAGGACCATACAGAACGTCAGACACCCACTCCTGCAAGACAATAATTAACAAAAAAATGAACTCTTCATGAACATTTAAGTTGTTTACAAAGGAAACAACAATACAGCTGTAAGTTACGCAAGAACCAGAAGAAGAGTACAAATAACTATCTTATCTTATAGGAAACACATGCATGGCACAAAGGTTAATGAGGCTCTGCAATTGTGTTTGCCCGATACACCATGGTGCATTAAATTATTCAAAAAGTTATGCTAGACAGAACGAGCGCAAATAAAAGCTGTCTCCAGTTGACAACACAAGTAACAACATGAGATGATTTCAATTCTGCTATAATACACCGCAGCTAGTATTCAATTTGCTAACCGCTATATGCATGATCATTTTTCCCCTTTCTTGTCTTTCGTCACTTTTTTCATTGGTTCTTTGCCACTCAAGAAGGGAAAACGTACACCCAAAGCCCCGTCGGCAGAGCGTTTCACGCGGGGCCTGAAATACTCTGTGTCTTGCCCAGCGGCCAACCATGCTGGAAGGTCGAGATTGTATTGAGATTGTGAGTCGTGTTGTATACAGAAGTCTGCTTTTATATATTTGAAGGGTTTAAGAATGTTTATGCATTTATTTATTCATTTATTTTGAAAAAAAAAACAACTATTGTGTTATACCGGTTCCTCCCAAACTGATTTCATTTTACTTTATTATTCACTGAAGGTATTCATACAAGAATAATCGAATACAAGACTACCGTATCGCCTTATGTTATGGAGATAGATAATATTAAGATAAATAGATGTGGATATATATATATATCGACAGATAGACAGATAGAAAGATAGAAATAGCACAAAGGTCAGAATGCAATACGACTCTTAGAGTAGAAATTTTTTTCATAGTTATTGTGTTCTCAAAAAATTGCTAATATTGGTGACAAAAACATACTTCTTTTCAAATCAGACAATGTAATGGTGTCTCCCTTTTCACCTGTGTTAAAAACTAAACGCGACTTCCTTGTGTTGAAACAGGAATAAAACTCTCTTTGGTTCGCATCGTATCATTCCAGTGTCATGTGATTTTTATAAGGTGGTAGGGTTAGGGTTAGGGTTAGGGTTAGGGCTATAGGGTTAGGGCTATAAAGGGATAATATAGTTACTGAATTCTCCACCAAAAATATTATTTCACAATGGATATGATCATTGATGATTGTGAAGAAACCTATACACAGTAGTGTTGTAACGTGATGGCATCCCCAGTGTTCCGTATTTCGCATTTGTTGTTCCGAGCGATATTCTTGTTTCGTGAATTTGACATTCCGTAACCATCTTAATAATGATGTGTCCGTTGTAAATAAATCTTTAAAGGAATGGTTTTAGTTGAGACCTGGCTTCAGGTTTCTAACCTTTTTGGTGAGATAATGAGAAACCTCATACGAAATATGATGGGATTCAACTTTTTTTTATGATTTTTTTTTAATGGCTGAGATTTCCAAAACAGGAAATCCTTTTATTAGGGTCTCTTTGTTTTACTTTTTTTTGTTGATAATTCAGCCATTTCAAAACCGATTTTCATCAAATACACTTTGAAGTCCTCTTAAAATGATATGCTCTGTAACATTTCATAAGTGGTTTTTCAGTATCTTGCAAACAGTTATTAAATGCTCAATTTTCATCCCCACCAATACTACACCATCCCTTTAACCATTCTCCTTAAAGATTCCCTGCAATCAATATGTTTAAATGCTTCTTGGTCTATACACAACCAAATCACTAAATATGTCGTAAAGATATGCTTCATACATATATCTTTAAACATTTTTCTTATTTTTTACGAAACTCCGTGCTAAGCCGTGCCTTATGCCCCATAAGATATGCCATTCATTGCTTATAGTATTAGCTTATTAGTCTAGCGGATATAGACCACATATAGGGTGAATCATGCACATTATGGTAAAAGCACCATACTTGGTACACATGTACATGATGCCAATACAAGTCATTTCTGATATGGAAGCCACTCTGATTCTGCCTGTGGCGGCCGTGGCGGCCATTTTTCAAAATGGCCGCCATGTGATATAGCAATGCTGTGTATTTTGGAAACTATAAGTCCGATTGTCGTGATTCTTGTACCAAAGTATAGGTTTTGAGGGTCAAGGATTCCAATAGAATATTTTTTGAAAGGATAAAACCATGGCAACCTACTTATTGGCGGCCATTTTGAAAAAATATGGCCACCATGCTAGATATAACATATCCTTAAAACGTATGGACAAAGGGTCATGACTCTGGTACCAACTTATATGTTTTGGGGGTCAAGGATTCTGATAAATTCAACTGTAAGTGAATATGAATCGTTTCATCCTACGTTTTGGCGGCCATTTTAATAAATATGGCTGCCATACAACAGATAATGAATATTGTATATCTTCGAACTCAAAAGATATATAATCCCGATTCAAGTGTAAAAGTATAGTTTTTGGGTGAAGGTTTTCAATATAATGATGTTTTAGCAAAGTGAATAGGTTCATCACATCCTTTGTTTTGGCGGCCATTTAATAAATATGGCCTCCCTCCAGTTAAACGTGGCTGCCGCTCTACATTCTATTCATATATCTTTAAAACCAATGGATGCATCTTCATGATTCTGGAACAAAAATATGTTTTTGAGATTCATTTATTTAAATGGATACATTTTTTCGTGTATACAACCATCGCATCCTATGTTTTGGCTGCCATTTTAAAACATGGCCACCGCAATATAAACTTTACTGTACGTCTTTGAAACTAATTGGGGTCAATGATTTTAAACAAGCATTTGTTGATGAATAGAACTAACACATTTCGTTTTCATGTCCATTTTGATAAATATGACTGCTGCACTACATAGAGTATGCACACACACACACACACACGCACACACACACACATTATATACAGTGTGGCCTAGAATTAACGGAAACGCGAGTTTTCGCAAATATCTGCACATTTGCATTACTTTGATGCCAAAATAAATGACATAGAGTTGTAGAGAATTTATCTAGAAGAAGAATGATACCAAAATCCCTCGATTTGGTTGAGTAGTTTTCATTCTACAGATGTTTTTGTAAAGACGGGTCGAGCGTAAATTTCTTAGCTCAATTCAACAAATTTCAGCATCGAACAAAAGCCACTGCCTTGGGAGACAAAAGGGCTTTTTACACTTGTGTTTCTTAACCCCGGACTTTCTCTGACCCAGGACTATCGTTAGTCCCGTACCAATTTTTTCAGCTTTTTACACTCGCCAATTAGTCCCGTACTATCTCTTGTCCGGGGCTAAGGAGAAAACTGACCTTTTTACACTCGTATTTCTTAGCCCCGGACTTTCCAAACCACATGAATATTCATAATTACGCTGTGTACTGTACACGTACACGCACGCACCGGCAGCACTTGATTACCTCGTTTCTGATTGGTCAGTGAGGGTCGGACTTCGTCTCCGTCGCTTAGCCCAGGATTATTTTTTTCGTTCTGTTTACACTCACTTGCTTGGCACCGCAATTGCGGTGCTAACCCCTGCTATTTTGCAGGGCCAGATAGTACCGTACTATCGGTGGGGCTAGCCCACTTTGGCAAAAACGAGTGTAAACAGAAAGTGGGCTAAGGATAGTCCCGTACCAACGGTGGGGCTAAGGCCCCCCCTTAGCCCCACCGTTGGTCCGGGGCTAAGCAAAAATTTACAAGTGTAAAAAGCCCTTAACAAAGAATCGAGGCCGCACATCACAATGTGGAATGTTTGAATAGGATTATTGTCGAAAATAGACCTTCAATTGTTGAGTAGTCTCCGTTGCTGAGCTTTGATAAAATAAAGTAAGAAATTAATGATTAACAAAAACATGTCTAGAAAGAAAAGTACTCAACCAAATTGGACAATTTCGTTTTGGTTTTGAAAAAATATTCGTTTCCATTTTCTGAGGGGCCAACCTGTAGTGTATATATTATATATACACCCTCACTTGCCATATGTATTGTCCCATTGACAAGAATCGTTCACCTATTATTGGTAAATGAACCTCCTATGTTGTTGCGGCGTTTAGTTCTTTATTGTTCATTGATTGTTGTTGATTGACCATACCTCTATCACATTAACTATTCAAGTAGGTATTGAACATCACATAAGTACAATTGTTGCATACCTAGAATACTAAAGATAATTATGTTGAATATCAAAGGTAGAATAAAATGGTGAGAATGGAAAAGAAGACTTTCCCCCCAATTTTGGATGCATAGACAGGAGAGTACAATTAGTGTACTGTCATAGTTTCCAGCCACAAAGACATGATAATTGCAGTCTTATAAGACCTACTGATTTCTAAAGGTTTTTTTTCAGTTCTTGATCATTATTTCATAGTATGACCCTTGTCAAAACAGTTACACAACATTATAAGAAATCATATGAAGGAATCGAATTAGCTCTGACAATCCAAAACAATTATTGTTCCTGATCATCCATTGATGAGCGGTGATGAACGTGAATGCATAATATAGATGCAGGTGCGCTTTAGAGAACTTCTTCAGTATTTCTACTAGTGCCGGTAAGTAAGATCGATTTACTGAATATTTTATTCTGCAGTTTTATCTTCCAATAATTATGAACCTAAAAAATTGTATTTCTTTGAGGTTTTCCTTAAATTCATAAATTAGCATAATTTTTCTTGTAAAGTGTAGTTTATATTTTGCTAGTAGACTCATGTGGAGCTGCAAATGACAATTAGATGTAAACCTATAAAGATGTATTGTATAATACCTATTATATTTGCCGGAGAGATGATGAACTACAACACCTAACCGCCTTAGGAGTTCCGCTCCGGATTTGGATAAGGTTTACTCCCTAGCCTTTGATTAACCAAAAAACTGCCCGCAAGGCAGCGGGAGACTCGTGGAGGGCGGGGACGTCTCTCTACCCGTACAGGACCAGAAGGACCTGCCCACTGCCACTATTTACTTTATCGTTTGATGTATGAGATTCAGTGTAGTTATAAGTATCAGAACAGCCTGGTCAATCATGGATTTTATAGACATACATGTAGTGTGTTTACATTTGATGTAAGTGACCCAAGAAGTTTTAGAAGTTTTCTCACACTTAGTGTCATGTTTCCAAAGAAAACAGATATACCATATTGGTTGGAAACTATGATTTTCATTCCATAGTCCAGGGACCAGAGAAAGCGAGAGTCTATCTCTAGAAAATGTATAATCTTGATTAAAATGTACTTCAGACATGAAATTGTGAAGATCATGTTTTTCACATACACTGTACACACAGAAATCCTATAAAGGAAGTTGAGCATATTTTCCAAAATGCTTACAAAGTTAAATATGCCCAGATGTTCCACATTAGAATACTTAAAATGAGTGAACAAGTAATTGTTGACCCCTAAAACAAACGTTTACACCAGAATCAATCCACAATGGGCATCCCGCTTTCATAACACTCGTACGCTATTTATTAAATGGCCGTCAAAACAAAGGATGTGATGAACCTATTCACTTTGCTAAAACATCATTATATTGAAAACCTTCACCCAAAAACTATACTTTTACACTTGAATCATGATTATATATCTTTTGAGTTCGAAGATATGCAATATTCATTATCTGTTGTATGACAGCCATATTTATTAAAATGGCCGCCAAAACGTAGGATGAAACGATTCATATTCACTTACAGTTGAATTTATCAGAATCCTTGACCCCCAAAACATATAAGTTGGTACCAGAGTCATGACCCTTTGTCCATACGTTTTAAGGATATGTTATATCCAGCATGGTGGCCATATTTTTTCAAAATGGCCGCCAATAAGTAGGTTGCCATGGTTTTATCCTCTCAAAAATTATTTTATTGGAATCCTTGACCCTCAAAACTTATAGTTTGGTACAAGAATCACGACAATCGGACTTATAGTTTCCAAAATACACAGCATTGCTATATCACATGGCGGCCATATTGAAAAATGGCCGCCACGGCCGCCAAAGGGAGAATCAGAGTGGCTTCCATATCAGAAATGACTTGTATTGGCATCATGTACATGTGTACCAAGTATGGTGCTTTTACCATAAAGTGCATGATTTTTTCTATATCCACTGGACTAAATGGTTTTAGTTGAGACCTGGCTTCAGGTTTCTAACCTTTTTGGTGAGATAATGAGAAACCTCATACGAAATATGATGGGATTCAACTTTTTTTTATGATTTTTTTTTAATGGCTGAGATTTCCAAAACAGGAAATCCTTTTATTAGGGTCTCTTTGTTTTACTTTTTTTGTTGATAATTCAGCCATTTCAAAACCGATTTTCATCAAATACACTTTGAAGTCCTCTTAAAATGATATGCTCTGTAACATTTCATAAGTGGTTTTTCAGTATCTTGCAAACAGTTATTAAATGCTCAATTTTCATCCCCACCAATACTACACCATCCCTTTAACCATTCTCCTTAAAGATTCCCTGCAATCAATATGTTTAAATGCTTCTTGGTCTATACACAACCAAATCACTAAATATGTCATAAAGATATGCTTCATACATATATCTTTAAACATTTTTCTTATTTTTTACGAAACTCCGTGCTAAGCCGTGCCTTATGCCCCATAAGGTATGCCATTCATTGCTTATAGTATTAGCTTATGGAATCGTTGGCAATAGCACAGTACTAGTTGAGGTGAGGAGTCAGCTTGTATACGTTTTGCGAGATATTTAGGAACCAGTCTACCAATGTCAAAGAGCAATATTCTATAAGAGGAATCAAAAGTGTATTTGATGAAAATCGGTTTGAAATGACTGAGATATCCAAACACAAGATAAAACAAAGAGATATTAACAAAAGTCGTGGCCTGTCAATTTTATTAGGATCGTGTGTTGTTTTTTTTTATATCTCAGCCATTTCAAGACCAATTTTCATCAAATAAACGTTGAATCCTTCTTGGAATTACATGCTCTTTCATATTTCATGAGAGGTTTCTCATTATATCACACAAAAAAAAAATTATAAACCTGATGTTAGGTCTCGACTAAAGCTATACTATCCTTTTATGGCACGTAGCTTTTTCTATCGTTCAGTTAAAGTGTTACAAGATGATGTCTCAGCTAGAATATGAATAAAGATTATTTGAAGGATTTTCATTTTGTGTGTATAGAGGTGGAGCTGACCAGCTTGCAGAAAAAGTAAGAATGTTTTGAATGGTTTTTTTTTTTCAGAAGTATTTAGTGATACAGTTATGTATACAGACCAAAAGGCATCAATAGAGGTCAACATACATTTTATCTTAAATGCAGGTAGGCCCTATCTTTCAGTTGTTTTGAGTATAGAGTCTATACCTTATTTATTCAAGTCACAATACTGTGAAACCTGGCTGGCTTTAATGTATATGTCGACGCTCTCTTCGGGTTTAAAGCTATTTGATCGATAAACGAACAGAAGCTTGCTTATGATTGTCGAGTATTATAAAATCTTTGCTCTATATTTTCCATTTTACCGTTGATCTTGTTGGGGCTTACAACGTGTTCATTCTTTCTTATTTGATTACTCCCTATAACTTCCATTCGCTCTCCCTCCCTCTCTTTCTCCCCCTCTCTGTTTTCTCTGCTGGAGAGAACATAGTGTCCCACAGCGTTTTCACGAAATGTTCACTTATATGTGAAAACGCTCAAATTGTATCAGAACGTGTACACAATCCAATGTGAAAATGCTCGAATTTAACACTGTGTTCACAATTTGTTCGCTCTGTGTTTCACACTGCGAGACACTGTTCTTTCCAGTAGGGTTTCTATATAGGATTCTATCTTACCTATCGACTGAACCCTGACTTATCACTACACTTCTTTCTACTAAAGAGAAATAAATGGGACTTGACGTAATTATGATATATATGAAGAGTACTCGAAATGATAAAGCACATTATTATTTTTCGATTGTTCATTGTCCGATAACCTTTTCTTTCCATTCTCTAGAGAGCTACCATGGCGCTCTGTCAAATATTGACTGGGCGCATAGATTGTGACTGTGATGACGGTCATGGACGTCATGATATATCATATGGTACTATCATCATGTCAATAGCATGTACTGGTGATCATTTCAACACACCATATTCCCTTTTTGCCATCAAACAGTCATCATTTACTTACATGAATTACCTCTCGCCCTAATTCTTTTTCCTAAAGTCTCAAAGGTTATGTAGGTTTTCGGTTTTTGGAAATTGAATTCAACTACAAAGTATAAACTTCAAAGTAACACACCATATTCCCTTTTTGCCATCAAACAGTTATTATTATAGATGTACTTACATAAATTAACCTCACTCCCTAATCTTTTTTCCTAAAGTCTAAAAAGGCTATGGTAAGATTTGTTTTTGGGAAATCGAATTCAACTACAAAGTATAAACTACAGGGTATAAGGGTATTAGATTCGTGATCGCGGGTATTAAAGGGACGGGACAAAGAGTGTATCTGTCGAGGAATGAATTGCAAACCCATCTTATATCACTCCTATGAGCAAGAGGAGCTTGAATTGACATTTTGCCTAAGTCATTGTTTATAAGCTGGATAGTTAATCATTTGTCATTCATATAAAAATAGTGGATGTATTGTCTGTAATGTCATAATCACCACATTTGACCTGCCTGATTATGAGTTAGGGGGATGGGGTGGGGTGATAAGGTGTTAGAGATATCCCTCGAATGATATGAGAATGTGATTACCCTGGCAGATCATTTTGAACCTTTATGACTACTATAACAGAAGATATAATTTTCGTCCTTACAGTCAGTAAACGTTGTCTCAATGGTCTGATTGCCAGCATTTGTGTCATATTGGACAGCTCATTGAATATGGATGGGAACAAGAAATCATTGCAAGCCCTCCCCCAACTACACAAGATGTAAAAATAAACATAACGAGACGATTAGTAAAAATCATTTTATAAAATAACTCGAACCCCATCCGCAGGGGTTAAAGACTATCGTTTCTTCATTTTTTGTTACTTTTTTGTATAATACATGTTTTATCATAATCACAAGGATTTCTTTTTTTCTTAATCTAAGTTAAGGTTTGTTTGCTATGCAAAAGAGAAACGAGTAAGGATTATTCATAATTTATGAGTAATAGAATTATATTTACTTCAAATTTGGATATATTTATTGTATCGATTTCTCTCTACATTATAAATCAACTGAAATTCATTACGCAACTACTAGGTACATTAAGAGAGCAAAGATAGAATGAAAATTTAATCTCATTACAACTTAACTTGACTAATTCAATTATAATTTCTGACTCGACAGCTTGTCAATAAATATGGCTTCAAGAACCTTACGGGAGTAGACGCGTCGGGGCCTAGCCTTGATGTGGCTCGGTCCAAGGGCGTCTACAAGGAACTCCTCGAGTCTTTCGTTGGTCCACAGCCCCTTCCTCTTGAGGACAGTGAGTATCGAAACATTTCTTGGTTTCATTATTTTTATACATATCAAAAATATGTCGATATTTTATAGTAAGTACAGGTATCATATAAAGTGTATAACCCTTGTGTCACTGTGTCTGTCAATATAGCATATAATTAGTATGCTCTATTTACATACACAGTTACACAAGGATTGAAGTTTACACCAATGGACATCGCTGTACATCAATGCTATGCATTTTTAATAAGCTTTCACGCCTCCTCTTCAGGTTGGCTATTACAGCATGGGGCAGCACCGCAGGGCTTGCGTGCATGCATATTGAAAATAGTAAATAATTATATATACATATATATATATATATATGAAGTATCCAAATTAAAACCCCATTCCCGCTCTGTTTAAGAGTGTGCATGAATTCTATGCTGCCTCTCTCTCTCTCTCTCTCTCTATATATATATATATATGTATATATATATGTATGTATATATATATATATATATATATATATATATATATGTGTGTGTGTGTGTGTGTGTTTGTGCGTGTGTTATATAAAAGTAAGGCGTGTATTCATAACAAGATTTGTGATTGGTCGAATTATAGTATCATGTAACATTCACAGGTTTCGTTATAATATAACGAAACCTGTGAATGTTACATGATACTATAATTCAGTTATATATCACTTTCCATTCTTGATGTCAGAGTTGCTCTGTGATATCACAATGATTGTTAAAAAATGCTACATAACACAGAGTGACGGGTACAAAGGTGCAATGCGCCCAATTTCAGATTGCTTTGTGACATCATTTTGCAAATAGTACTTTATGGAGTGTCAACTTTCTGGTATAGCTGAAAATAACTATTATCACGTGAAGCTCTTTCAATCTATCAAGTTTCTAGAGGATAGGATACATTTTTGATCCAAAATATAATAAGTTATATGAAACAGAGTTGTAAATATACTATGTTTGTAAATATACTATATCTACTATAACAAATGGTACGTGCTCTGTTATACACTATAATTCTAGCTAGTATCACTCCAAATGCACGGGACACCATCGTGCAATTCCATTTCAACTCGACCTTCGGCCTCTGTGCCAGGTAAAGATTTTGAGATAAAAGACCGAACCCTTGTGAGATCCAGTTCAATCAGTAAAATGTTCTTCGGTCTCGGGCAACTCGGTTCGCTAAACAATAATGTCCCTTTGCATTTGAATCAGATTATGTTTGCTTATAATATGTATATATGTTTGCATGTATGAGTGCGTATGCATTATATCTTATAACTATAATAAAGTGGCGTATTGAACGATTATTATGTGTAAAGGCTTCTTACGCTCTCACTGATCGTGGTAATTGCCCTAACCCCTGTATGATGTTAGTCAAAAAGTATTGTAATGGCATCAACGTATGTTCACAAACATATCTACACACAAACACACAGATATTAATATCATCTTGTGTAAGTCAGTGTGTGAGTGCATATATCTTTCCTTTTCGATCAGGTCTGATGTATATCTTGTCATTTCTTGTCATCTTTATTTTCAATCGCATAGTGATACAGTGCTAATGGTTTCTTCACTAAAAGGTCATTTCGTCATCGTGACGATAATAATTGTTCAATTAATGGCTCTATAACGATTATCTTGCAGATTCTTTTGATGCCGCCATCTCTTGCGGAACATTCCTTCCGGGTCACTGTGATGGGAATGGTCTGAAAGACGTCGTGAGACTGGTGAAGCCAGGCATGTATAACATGATTCAGAATTACAGATTTCATTTCATTTAATCAATTTCCCTGTGCAGTTGCAATATTTAATTTGAATACACATAATTACACTTAGATTTACGTTTACACCCACATGATAATTTTCTTGGGTAGGCAAAATCTGGGTTTGGGAATCAAAAGTCTCTCTCTCTCTCTCTCCCCCTCTCTCTCTCTCTCTTGGTAAACCTCGCATTAGAAATACCTTTTATGGTAATCACAATTCAGTGGTTTCGGTTTGAACATATTTTTGGTAAAACTCAGTAAGCTGTCGCTAGTTTGTCCTTATCTATTTTTTCTAATTATGCTAAAATTAATTGATTTCAGCCTTTGAAAGTGAAAATCATCATATCTTTATGAATAAGGTGAGAAAAGTCCACTTGCATAGACTTTGTACCCAAAATCACATTTTTAGCCATTTTCGGTCTGACAGGCATGTATAACAGGTCGTGCAGCATCGTAACGGTATGCCCGAAAATGGTGCCAAAAGATGTGCGAGACTTGAAAGTAAAAAGTCAGCGAACACCGTGGTCAAAAAAAAAGAAAAGAATAGTCGTGGAAAATGTCGAGGGGGGGGGGGGCTCCCCCCCCCCCCCGACTGTTTGATGTGCTGAGTATAAGCAGTCGTGAAAAATATACTGATAGCACTTACAGGGGAAAAGGAAAGGAAAGGAAAAATAAAAAACCCAGTTTGCTGTCATGAATTCATCTGATTTGATCTGATTTGATATCAAATCAAATTGATTTCATAGTAATAATGCAGAACTACAATCCAACTATCTATATTAACTGCTATTACTTCGATAAAATTTCTTCATCCTTTGCATTGGTATGAGAATATCACAATGATTCTCATCCTCCAATTTTCCGAAAAAAAAAGTGAAACGCCTGATTCAGTAATATTGAATCATTCATTTTTGACGATAGATTCATTACATCAAAATGTCAGGTCCGTTTCTAAATTTCCTTATCTATTCCTTGTATGCTGATGATAATGTGTTGCAAATTATGGTGTATTCTCAATGCAATGATCGTCTGACTGATTCTTCAACTAAATTCTACTTTGCAGGTGGTTTGATCCTGATTGCAATGAGACGGGTTCTCTTGGACGAAGTGGTGGAAGGGTTCTATTTCAAGGAAGCTGTCGAAAGTCTTGTGACGAGCAAAACATGCTCACAGGACGTGGACTACGTTTCCGGGTATGCACAGGGACACGATGGGGCCATATTGATATTAACAGTATTGTAAATAAGATTATGTAGCCATTTAAAGTTGACGCACAAGGTCTTTAATTACAGTGTTAGGTTTTAAATCTCTATAACTTC
This sequence comes from Diadema antillarum, assembly GCF_040938485.1. Taxonomy (NCBI): domain Eukaryota; kingdom Metazoa; phylum Echinodermata; class Echinoidea; order Diadematoida; family Diadematidae; genus Diadema; species Diadema antillarum. The sequence continues at coordinate 1,478,045 of NW_027270992.1, read as the reverse complement.
TGAATGGATCGTTATGGCGCACTCTCTGTTGTTCTTTCAATGCAAGAACTTGGGCAGTACATACTCATATAACAGATAATGACTGCTTTTGTATGGGGGAATATTCATATAACCTCAGAAGACTTTGAAGTGCAACGTCAAATTCCCTCGACTTTTGTCAATAACCCCCCCCCCCCCCTAAGTAGCTTTACATTCCATTCGGATTGGTCGTTCTGTATGTTCCTCGCATGTTCTTTACAATGTACTCAGAGCTCTCAGAATTCAAGTTAAGACTCCCGACTCCCAATCGGAGGACCCGAGTTCGATTTCCGCCCAGTGCTTATGTCCTTGGACAAGATGTTTTACCCACTATGTCACTGTCGAATAAGGTGTATGAATCCTGTAAATGGGTACCTGGCAACGCTCGGGTATTAATAATGGCAGGACCCTCTGGTAAAGCGGGGGCAACACTGAAGATGTTACCCTAGATAGATAATACCTTATTATTGGGCCTATTCATTTCATGTTATGAATACGGATGTAAGGATTTTTTTCCGATACAGAGAGAATGAAGACACAATATTATGTCCGAACAAACTCCAAGATAAGAAGTGTATTTTTCACTGTCTCTTCTTCTGTATACTTATTATATACCTCTGCTATGTCGCAAGTGGGCGGTGAGTTGGCTCAGTCGGTAGCGCGTCTGTCTTACGATCACGCGGCCCGGGTTCGAACCCGAGTCTGGACTGAGCAATGTTGTGTGTAAGCATACCGTCCCCTCTGGCAAGAGGCAAAATACTCCGTCCCTCGGACAGGACATAAAATGGAGGTCCCGTGTATGAGAGAGTAACAACTCATGCACGTAAAAGATCCCGCTTCATTCATTCATCGTACTCTCTAAAAAAAATCGAGTGAAAACATTCCCTCTTAAAGGAGTGAATATAAAAAAGAGTGAATTTAGAGTGAAATTGGAGTGAATTTGGAGTAAAAATGTTCATTTTCACTCGTTTTAGAGTGACCTCAGGGATCACTCCAAAATCTTCGTGTGATCCTTGAGGTCACTCCAAAATGAGTGAAAATGAACATTTTCACTCCAAATTCACTCCAACTTCACTCTAAATTCACTCTTTTTTATATTCACTCCTTTAAGAGTGAATATTTTCACTCGATTTTTTGAGAGAGTAAAGAGCAGGGTGTTTAATCCGGTGAAGTGGTTCCACCTCAAATCCAACTGGACCCCATGGACAGTGATGGAAGACCAGCTTAACGTATCTGAATATGGGATATCCAGCCATCTTCTCAGATGGAAAATGAACAAACAAACAAACAAACAAATAAAAGTGCATGACTGCGCATTTTTTCGAGTACTTGTTTACTACTCTATACGTGTAACCCGTGATATTGACGAATATGAAGAATTTAACTATTATAAACCATGACAAAGTAAAACTTTCGTGTGCGGTCACCAGTCCTCAACTCGAGTTATGTGTGTCATATGATAGCAGAATGCAGAAATACTGTAAATGTTATTTGTACTTTGTCAGAACCCACGAACTCGATATTTTTTTCTTCTTGAACTCTGAATGTATTTTTGTGACCAAAACTTGAATCGCTATACATGAGCGCGCACACACACACACACAAAAAAAACAAGGAAAAGTAGAAATTACGCGGTGCGTAATATATGTCCCCGCCGGAAGTAGCATTTTGTAGCAAAATGTGCAATATAGGTAAAAAATCAAGGTCAAAGGTCAAAGATGTCAAAGGTCAAAATTCTGCGTAAAAGTTTTGAAGCCCTCACCTAGTGCCATCACATAAAGCAAACGGAATCGAAATCGGGTTAGAAATGGCGAAGGAGTAGCATTTTATAGCCAATGTACAATACAGGTCAAAAATCAAGGTCAAAGGTCAAAGAAGGCAAAGGTCAAAATTCTGTGTAAAGTTTTGAAGCCCTCACCTAGTGCCATCACATAAAGCAAACGGAATCGAAATCGGGTTAGAAATGGCGAAGGAGTAGCATTTTGTAGCAAAATGTACAATATAGGTCAAAAATCAAGGTCAAAGGTCAAAGAAGGCAAAGGTCAAAATTCTGTGTAGAAGTTTTGAAGCCCTCACCTAGTGCCATCACATAAAGCAAACGGAATCGAAATCGGGTTAGAAATGGCGAAGGAGTAGCATTTTGTAGCAAAATGTACAATATAGGTCAAAAATCAAGGTCAAAGGTCAAAGAAGGCAAAGGTCAAAATTCTGTGTAGAAGTTTTGAAGCCCTCACCTAATACCATCACATAAAGCAAATGGAATCGAAATCGGGTTAGAAATGGCGAAGGAGTAGCATTTTGTAGCAAAATGTACAATATAGGTCAAAAATCAAGGTCAAAGGTCAAAGAAGGCAAAGGTCAAAATTCTGTGTAGAAGTTTTGAAGCCCTCACCTAGTGCCATCACATAAAGCAAACGGAATCGAAATCGGGTTAGAAATGGCGAAGGAGTAGCATTTTGTAGCAAAATGTACAATATAGGTCAAAGGTCAAGGTCAAAGGTCACGACTGAAATTCTGTGTAGAAGTTTCAAAGCTCCCTTGTAGTGCTATCATATAAAGCAAACAGAATCAAAATTGGCTCATAAATGACAGAGAAGTAGCAAATTGAAGATTTTGATCACACACGGACGCACACACGGACACACGGACGGACACACGGACGGACGGACGGACACACACACGTACGGAGCCCGTTTCATAGTCCCCTGCTCGAACTCGTTCGGCGGGGACAAAAAAAGGATAGACCTGCACATTCTGTCAAACCAAATTGAGTTGTTTGCTGTATCACTTGTACTGGTTTATAATCATTCATTCTTATTTGATGAACTAACTGAAACTATATGATCTTGCCGCAATGATATATAAAAATTGTTCCAATTTATTTCCAATTATTTCCTTTCCACAACCCAATGTGGTTACAATCCCACACTCCCATGCACTGTGATGTACTTTTTTTTTGTGGTTGACAATGCACGAACAAATTTATATCACATTGTTTACGCCACTTTTGTGGTCAGGTTTGCTGTTATATCAATCAAACGAAAACGAATGTTATGTTACTATCATTTACTTCCCGGCCTTTGGCAAATCTAAGTGCTATCAATATATATACATGTTATATACATGTATATATATTATATATATAGTGCATGAGGCTGAATGCACTATAACAATATAAGCACCGACAAATTCTGAATTTGCCCCGAAGGCCAGTTATATTCAATGAGGCCGCAGGCCGAATTGAATATAATTGCCTGAGGGCAAATTCAGAATTTGGAGGTGCTTGGTACTTGTTATAGTGCAATAAGATGTCATGCACTATGTGATATATAAAATAGCATACATACCCAGGCAAGATAAGCCTAGATCATTTCTAACAGTTACACGTGTCTACACAAGCAATAATACCAGTTTCTTTGAACCTGTGTAGACAAAATCCTGAAGATCCAAATTCAACTATAGAGTCTAGGGTCTACGTGGTTATATCTAACGTTTTCTAGGCCCTACGATAGGTTAGGTCTAGGGCCCTAGGGGCCCTGGCCTAACGTTTTTATACTAGATCTACGTATTTGTACACTGTACTGTACGTCACTTTATATACGAGCGACAGAGCTAGTAAACACTTGACCCTACAATAGGTCTACCGTGGATCTAACAGTAACACTAACAGTAACAGTTAACACGTTAGACGCCCTACTTACTGCACTGTGGGTCCAGGACCAGGACTAGATGATGTTTTGTAGGATTAGGGATCTACTGGATTTAAACACAAGGCTCGTGCCAGGCCCCATTGCTGCACATGCGGATTCCGAGAGTGTGTTGTGAATGTCGTAGTAAAGTTCATAGCGTAGCGTGATCAAAGAGCGCTTAGCGTATACTGTACACACCACACGCTGCCCATTTCCACGGCGCACTTCCGCGTAGAATGTACGGAGAAAGCGGCACAAATCTTGGGTTGACTTGCTCAGTAATATCCGTCGGATTGATTCCTTTTTCAGAACAGTAGGAGTCCAAAATTCGTAGGGCGTATTTGATGGCATCCTTTGTGTCCTTATTGTCTAAGATACTGTTTATATAGATCAGTCTCTGTAAAAGTAGCGAACCTGTTCATTTCAGCTTCCATGTTTAAATCTACCGCTGAAAGTCTAGTCCCACACAGATAAGTTGCTGGCATAGCCAGCCTGCGAGAATTGAGAATAACGATAATATCGAGCAAAGCATATCGCGGTTGTGGCGCAATCGCGTTGATAAGGTGCGGGATTCAAGTACTCGATGATTAAAATGAGGGAGCAAAAACCGATATCAAATCGATAGTGGGTTATCGTCTGCAATCGTTATATTTTACGTGCACTATAACTTTTGTCATGCACTGCCGGCCTGTATCATAAGTATGTATGCTATTTTATATATATATATATATATATATATATATATATATATATATATATAATATATACATATATATATATATATATATAATATACATATATATATAATATATACATACATATATATATATATATATAGTATATACATATATATAGACATTGTATATATATATATATACTGTATATATATATATATATATATATATATATATAGTCGAGACAATGTAGATGACAAAAGATGTCGCATGAAGCCGGCCGTTACGAAGCTTTCGACCTTGGTCTTCCTCGGCTTTATTATCTGCTAAGCAGACGTGAGCAGCCACAAGACACCCAAGTAACTAACATGTCTGCTTAGCAGATGATAAAGCTGAGGAAGACCAAGGTCGACCGCTTCGTAATAGCCGGCTTCATGCGACATCTTTTGTCATCTACATTGTCTCGACTATAATTCATCCTAAGATGACAGAGGCGTACGGTACGAGTATCAGCATCATCGCACTATATATATATAGGCCTATATATAATTATTCTAACAATATCGATGAACAAACTTATTATACAAGAGGTTTACTATTGGACGAGAAAAATAAAACGAGTAAATGCATTAGTAAACTGGACATAGTGTGTACAAGTTTTATTGCCGTCTTTTCGATCAAGAATTTCGAATCATTAATGATCATAAATGAGATGGATTGTTGATTTTAACAAGTATAAGTGGAAGGTCGAGTGCCAGGAGAGAGTGAAGTGATTGATATAATGATTTATTGAAAATAGATAAGATTGTTGAGACTTTGAGAGATCATATGATATCAAACTAGGTTAACAAAACGGACGATATCATGCATGGTAAAACTCCATTATATACAGTCATCAAGTTGGCGTCCGCATTTTCACCTTTATTCTAAACATTGCGTGATACATTGTATCATCATCTCTGAAATAGACGTGCAGGTAAATGAGGTCAAACGAATTCTGCAACTTCCGTGACATTTGGGGCTTTAATATGGCTGTAGGAATGTGAAATTGTATCATTTAGGAATTTATGTACGATATTTTTTTTTTTGTCATAATTTCGTTTTGGTGCTCGTGATTTATGGAATCTGCTACTCCAAAATGTTAAACTCGTGTGGCAACAGACGAGGACCGTTGGGCGTCATGGCATCGACCGAGAAGCCTGTCCAACATTAAACACACACACACACACACACACACACATATATATATATATATATATATATATATATATATATATATATTATATAATAATACATATATATATATATATATAATAATACATATATATATATGTAATATACACATATATGTGTATATCCATATATATGTATAACATACACACACACACATATAATATATATATATATATATATATATATATATATATATATATACAACATACTAGTATTTAGCGCCTCCGCTACAAAGTGTTACCAGAGGCATAATGTTTTCCGGTTGTCCGTCCATCTTTCAGTTCTAAATTGATTTTGTGGACAGGGTGAGCTAAAAGGGATGGTACAGTTTCCGTTAAGATGGAGCTTCAGGTTTCCAACCTTTTTGAAGGTGTTTTTTTTTTTTTAGATTATGAGAAACTTCTAGTGAAATATAAGAGAACATATGATTTAAAGAGGAATTTAAAGTTTATTTGATAAAGATTGGTTTTGAAATGGCTGACATATCCAAAATAAAGCGATCCTAATAGAATTTGGGACCCACCATATATTAGAATAGCTTTCTTTTACGTTGTTTTTAGATATCTCAGCCATATCTAAACTGATTTTTATAAGATAAACTTTGATTTCGTCTTTTACACACATATACTCGTGAATAAATACATACATACAATGCACCAACGTACAGCCGTCAAGTATCTTTCATATCGTCAGGGGAGGTGGGAGACTCCCACGCACATTTCCCCAGTACAGTACCACCCCACCCTCAGGGATCACGCACCTTGTCTCCGTATCGTTACGCTACGGAAGCTTAAAAGTGCCAACCAGATGACGAGATAAGAAGACGAGAAGACAGGCTAAATACCGACAAGCCGAGTTATTGGAACTCGGCAAGTCGACTTGTTTAGGTCAAGAAGACAAGTCGCCGAGTTGTTGAGTCGATTTGTATTGGACGAGAAGACGAGATGATGAGCTGCCGAAACTCGGCAAGTCGACTTGCTTTGGACAAAAATACAAGATGACGAGTTCTTGGAGCTCGGAAAGTTGACTTGTTTGGGACAAGAAGACATGATAACGCGTTGTTGAAACTCGGAATATCGACTTGCTTGGGACAAGAAGTCAAGATGACAAGTTATTGAAACTCTGGAAGTCGACTTGTTTGGGACAAGAAGACATGATAACGCGTTGTTGAAACTCGGAATATCGACTTGCTTGGGACAAGAAGTCAAGATGACAAGTTATTGAAACTCTGGAAGTCGACTTGTTTGGGACAAAAAGACATGATAACGAGTTGTTGAAACTCGGCAAGTCGACTTGTTTGGGACAAGAAGACATGATAACGAGTTGTTGAAACTCGGAATGTCGACTTGCTTGGGACAAGAAGTCAAGATAACCAGTTGTTGTAACTCGGTAAGTGCATCTTGTTTTTGTTTTTTTGGTCTAAACAAAGCGACTTGCCGAGTTTTAACAACTTGTCATCTTGACTTCTTGTCCCAAACAAGTCAACTTTCCAAGTTCCAAAAACTCAACATCTTCTCTTCTTGTCCAAAATAAGTTGACTTGCCGAGTTTCAACAACTCGGCATCTTGTTTTCTTGTTCTAAACAAGTCGATTTGCCGAGTTTCAAGAACTTGTCATTTTGACTTCTTGTCCCGAACAAGTCGACTTGCCGAGTTCCAACAACTCATTATCATGTCTTTTTGACCTAAATAAGTCGACTTACCGAATTCCAGAAACTCGGCTTCTCGGTATTTTACTTGTCTTCTCGTCTTCTTATCTCGTCATCTGGTTGGCACTTTTAAGCTTCCGTATTACGCTCAATAAACAAACACAAATACAAAATACTTTGAACATTGCTCATCAAGTCACCCCATACGTTGTATGATACCTTAGATGGAAGAAGTGTCGTCGCACGGTCGTTCTCCCTTTCCAGGGTAGTCTTCTATACTTTCCCAGGACTCACAAAATATATAAAAAAGAACAAAATGGAGGACAGATGTGGCTACATCTACAGTGACAACTACAGGCAGTTTATGAATTTGGAGCAGGAGAAACGAAGAGCTTACTACGACGAATGGGTCCAGAATGGCGTCTACGATAAGGTAGATATACCATGCTTCAATTTCATATTCTCAGTGCAAGTCACCACATACACCATGCACGGTGTTGTTTTGTATGGCATGTGGCCAGACAAATTAAACAACTGGCTTGTTTGCATTGTCATTGTCATAATTATAGTCATTTCTATCAAAGAAGACAAGGAAAAATGGCTGTCAACTCTGTCACTTACATATCACCATAATTCCACATGGACTCTGTAACACTGACGCAGTTGTTTTAAAAGTCTGGCTTTGATTTGTTTGCTTGTTCTTAATTTGAAGGAGCCGGGTGAAGGAGTAATGAATCTGAAAAAATTCCTCGATATCGCTCTTTAAACCAAGCAAATATATATGTATAACCTTTCAACGTGAATAAAAACTATATAGATAATGATATCAATAAATACGAAAGAATGACGGATTTGGGATGAAAGAGTCAAACTGTTCTCTTCATAATGTTTATGTGACATACTTCAACCAACAATGCCGCATGCGTGTTGGAAGAGGAAAATGTATAAGAGAAAAAGAAACCGGCAGGAGAAAGAGGAGTGATTGTAGTGATACTATGCGATTGTTGTTATATCCGTGCTTGGTTTCTCGTTTGGGATAGGAAGTCGCGGAGCTGAAATATTTCGGACCGGGAAAGGTGGCGAAGAAAATGAGCGAGCTGTTGAGCAACAAAGATGCCAAAATACTGGACGTTGGTGTCGGGACCGGCCTTGTTGGAAAAGAGGTATATTATGATGCATGATGCATTATCGTAATCACACACACATACACACACCCACCCACCCACACACACACACACACACTCACAAAACAAAGCAAAACAAAACAAAAACAACATTTGAGTTTTGGTTCCATTCTCACTGTTCATAATTGTCTGGTTTCTTTTACATCATCGCTCGCAAATTCATTTCCTTTTCTTCACACGTAGAGACACATGCAACGTAAATTATCTATAGCTGGCTAAGTCAGAGAGGCGATGAGATTTGATGCAAATAGTAAAGAGGTTCAGATGCGAGAAAAGGAAGGAAGTTTTGTTTTGTTTTCTTTCTTTTTGTTTTTGTTTCACTAATCTTATGTCTTTGCAGCCAATCTGCTATGGAAAATTAGAGCGTTGACGACTTTTTCAGTATGGATTGTAATTCGGTTAGCGTTCAGTATATTCATTTTGGTTTATACGTGTACTCTCAGTATGTTTTACGTACGTCTCTTATCATTGTTATTATCATTATTATTCCTATTATTATTATTACTATTATTATTATTATTATTATTATTATTATTATTATTATTATTATTATCACTATTATTATTATTCTTTGTTTACCGGTCCTTCCCCTACCAACTTCACACTGCACTCTTAGGATATATTAAGCGGCCTCTTTTGTTCGGTCCTCTGACATGGACATAAAGTAGGCCTATTTTATATCGTCTCATGTAGAGATAAATATGAGAGAGAGAGGGAGAGACCGGCATACAGACAGACAGAAAAAAAAAACCTGAAAATGCAATGTGAATCTTAAAATTACAGTGAATTTAGAGGTAAATGATGCTTCATATTTCATGCGTTCTCAAAACGGCTGCTGATATTGGTAGCAAATCGCGTACTTCGTTTGAAATTTGATTGATTGATTGGTGCCATTCCCTCAATACTCTCCCTTTTCATCCGTATTTAAAATTCCACTTTTTGTACTTTCTTTCATTGAAATCTGAATAGTGTCTTTTTAGTAACTCACACAATGTTATTCTAGTAGTACTGTTTCTGGCGTTCATGGAATTTGACAAGATTCTGATCATAATAATACAAGTGAGGTGTTCTAGAAATGATAAAGCACTTTTTTTAGTTGCATATTGACCGATTAATCTCTCTTCCAATTCCTTCAATATAGCTGCCACAGCTTTGTCAACTATTGACTTGTACATAGATTGTGACTGTAATAACGGTCAAAGTAATGATACTATATCATATGGTATCATCTCAAAAGCATGAGATCCTTTTTTTTCAACAAACCGTACTTTCCTTTGGATGTATAGGCAGATCATTATTTCGAACCTTGGATAACTGATCACATGCAAACAAAGACAAATTCTTCCCTAAATTGCATCATGTAAATGTAAACCAATCTACTTATACCTTGATATACTGAAATTCATTACGAAAGTACTGCAAACATAAGAGAGAGGCTGAAAATTAAAGTACAGTAGATTCAATTTAACTACTGAAGCTGAACTTGCTTAATTCCTGACACGACAGCTTGCCGCCTATGGCTTCAAGAACCCTACGGGCGTATAGACCCGTCAAGGCCTAGCCTTGATATTGCTCGGTGCAAGGGCTTCTACAAGGAACTCCTCGAGGTTTTTGTTGGTCCGCAGCCCCTTCCTCTGGAGGACAGTGAGTATACCGGGGCCCCGTTTTATGAAAAGATGAAATCGATTTTAAATTTCCTTACCACACAGGCTGCCATAGACTTACAGTTGAAATCAACTATATAATCAATTTTAACTCTTCATAAAACAGGGCCCGGGACACCTATTTTTCGTGTATTACACATCATGTTTAGTGTAAGTACCTACGTGTTATATTGCACGTATTAAAGTGACCAGTGCTTGGACGTCGCTATAACGTAAAAACCCATTCAACGTGTTTGGTATGGTTTTGGCCTCAACCCCCTCCCCACATCAGACTGGCTTTGATGGAGCAGCTGGGATTGCGTGCATGTTGTATATCGTACAATAGCTGCATTTGTACTTTATATAGCAGAAGTGGATCCAGGAATTCCGTAAAGGGGGGGGGGGGCTTGACAAAAGTAAAGGGGACGCAGCCCTCCTCCATTTTTCTTCTTATTTCTCTTGTTTTAACAAAAAAATAAAAATAAAGGGGCCGGGGCGAGCGCCCAGTGCGCCCCCTCTGGATCTGCCACTGCTCTAGAATATTCCAGGCCTCTGATTGGCCAAAGGTGCAGTCATGGAAACTGCTGCATGTTATCTGAGTGCTGGGCAGCATAATCATATCGATATCTAGTGACTGTACATTAGACCAATCAGAAGTCTAGAAACTAGTATAGAATCCAAATCTTAGAGAAAGGTATATACATTCATTATAGGTCATAATATCGACTGCTTCTTTTCGGGTCAAACTCTTTGCCCTCTATCCAGTGCTTATAGCCCAGAGACGTCGACTCGGAGCACAGCATTGTTGAAAAATTACCTTCTGGCAAATAGTTATAAACTTTGAAATGAAAATGGAACTACAGATAATCAATTTTATACTACAATTTGTCTAAATGAAAAAAAAGCGGCAATTACATGTAGAAATATATATAGCATGACTTACATATAATTTTTATACCGGGTGTCCCTAAAAAAGCGGAACGGTGGATTTTCAGTACCTTGCGTTCTAAAAGTGATATATTTTTTGACATCATTAGAAAAAAACATTTTCCGCAGAAGACAATGATACCAAAATCATTAAATTTGGTTCACTGCTTTTTATTCTACGCCATTTTCTGTAAATTAATTTGGGCGCGACACGCGATCCATACGGTGAATATTGTGTAAGCTCGTTGATCCATGCAGGGAGGTGAGTCACCTCCCTGATCCATGTCAACAAAAGATACAGCTTCCACATTGGGCGCGCGCACACACACACACACACATACACACGCACACACACACATACTTTTTTTCCTAGCCCGCACCTATTGTTGACATGGATCAACGAGCTTACACAATATTCACCGTATTGGATCGCGTGTCGCGCCCAAATTGTTATCCCATAAGTCGCAAAAATCCGGCGAAATTTGAAAATGACTGCATTTACAGAATTTGGCGTAGACTTAAAAGTATTGAACCAAATATAATGATTTTGGTATCATTGTCTTCTACGGAAGATGCTCTTTCTAATGATGTCAAAAAAATGCGTACATTCTTAAGTGAGAAATGTAGATATCGATCACACGATCACGATTGGGTGCAAATCGTGGATTCCCAAAAGTACTATATCACGCTGGCTAGTAACCAATTGCACCGCATCCAGCTGCTCGTAGCTAGCTAGTAAAACTACACCATGTTCGTGCTCTGTACAATCCTATGGCAAGAAGCTTTACATGAGGGATATAATAAGCTGTACCCTTCAATGTGTGACTTAACTCATCTGCGTGTCAGAGTTCATGGTATAATCATACTTTTGTATAGGGCCTTCAAACATCATGTGCACGTGTACTTCCCATTGAGTGAGTTCAAATGTTCTGCATGCCGTCCGCTCGCGTGATCTGAGGTCAATAGAAAAAAACAACACACACAAAAACAAGACCAAAAACAAAAACACGCATGGATCGATCACATACGAATGACGACATTCATGATAGATAAGTGCACTATACCATGAATGTCGTCACGGTTTATAACACATTTCTATCCATTGCCGTTTTGTTTTCAACATCCCCAATATCCAGTTAACAATGTTACGTTATTTGGACTTATCAAAAATCATTAATAGGCTTGAAAGGATATCATTATAATGAGGGATACATTAAATAGACCTACATACATGTATATACATAATATACATAAATTTATACATACATACATGTATATAAGATACTACAACATGTATAATATCCCTTTCCAAAGGAATGCCATCCACAATCGCCAGGCGGAGGTGGGAGACCCCCCCCCCCCCCCGCCTCCCTGGCGTAAATTATTGTGAATACCTCCCCAACCCTCCGATTTCAAGGTCATGGACCGGTCTCCGCCACAGTTAACGCTCAATAAAATCAATGATCCAGCCCCGGGATCCAGCACAAGTGAGAGAGTAAAGTCCACCACCTCGATCCGGACCACAAGTAGTCTAGCTTCTGGACTCTTTTTACTCGTAGCCGTGATTGTACGCGACAAGCCGTATGAGGGCGTGACACCCGAGGATTGCGATACCCGAGCACAGTCTCTCGATTATCGCAATCAGAAAATTTGCGCCCTCTCTTGGTCGCACCAAGGAAAAGGGGACGGAGCCCAGACTAGACCACAAGTAGAAAAGACTTCATTGTTGAGCAAGCCACGAATACGTTGTAGACCTGCGTCGATTGAGGTAGTATCGTCGCACGATCGGTCTCAGATTAATTCCAGGGTATAATCTACTTTGATCTGCCGAGGAGTCGAAGAAATGGCGGAGAAATTTGACTATGTCTACCGTGATAATTTCAAGCAGTATATGAATTTAGAGCTGGAGAAACGACAAGCTTTCTACGATGACTGGGTCCAGAAAGGCGACTACGACAAGGTACCATCATTCAAATTCATATTCTCGGGGCAAGTCACCTAGTCCGAATTTCGGACTAGGTGACTTGCCAAAAACACACCTTAGTAAATTCACTCTCGCTGAACACAGCAAACATACTCCTGAATCATGAACACGATACGGGTGGCATGCGGTCAGACTAAACGGGCGGCGTGTTTGCAAGCTCACAACTCTTTGATTTTATTTCACGCATTGTCATTTAGCCATTTTGAATTCTTATTGTTTTAAGATAAGGAGAAATGGCTATGAAGTCTGTTGGTATGCTATTATATATTCTACGTGGACTCTCTCTGCAACATTTACGCCCCTAGATACGTTTAGACGCCTGGGCACAGATACTCCATGTTTGTCCTTTATTCAGGGGAAGAAGAGATTCGCAAATTTTCTCGTTAACGCTCTGAGGTACGCAACGATGACAATTTCCACGTGTGAATAAATAATGATAATAATAATAATAATAATAATAATAATAACGATAATAATAACAATAACAATAATAATGATAGTAATAGTAATAATAATAATAATGATAATAATAAAATGGTTAATAAATAGGAGAGCATTACATATTTAGAATGGTGAGAGTCGTAGGCCTATTGTTCTATTTATTCGTTTCTACACAATATACTAGTACTTTCGCCAGCAGGATTTACTGCGTATTGGCAGTGCAAAAAAAGAAAAAAAAGTAGTCAGTGAAAGGGAAACAGTGAGGCAGGCAAAAGATGGAATAATTGCGGTGATGCTATGATGGTTGGTATCTGTGCTTCTTGTTTGGGATAGGACGTCTTGGAGCAGGAATATTTCGGACCGAGACTCGTGGCGAAGAAGATGAACGAGGTACTGAACAACAAAGATGCCAAAATACTAGACGTTGGTGCGGGTACTGGACTTGTCGGAGAAGAGGTAATGATCTCCATGTACATCGTCTCAAATAATGACAAGAATGCGTTTAAGATTTGTCATTGTCATTGTATGCACGACGGTTTGTTTCTCTTACATCATCGCTCACATATTTGAGCTATCATCTAAGAGTCATTCCTAATTTCCAGCTTCTAACAGGATTTATCTATTGGTTTGGTTCATATAACTTAATAGAAATTTTCTTTTATTATGGGTGAATAACAACGGAATGTAGCTTGAGATAATGTACGAAGAGTAAAGAGGTTCAGATGCGAGAAAGAGAACGAAGAGAAATAGTCTAGCGGATATAGACCACATATAGGGTGAATCATGCACATTATGGTAAAAGCACCATACTTGGTACACATGTACATGATGCCAATACAAGTCATTTCTGATATGGAAGCCACTCTGATTCTGCCTGTGGCGGCCGTGGCGGCCATTTTTCAAAATGGCCGCCATGTGATATAGCAATGCTGTGTATTTTGGAAACTATAAGTCCGATTGTCGTGATTCTTGTACCAAAGTATAGGTTTTGAGGGTCAAGGATTCCAATAGAATAATTTTTGAAAGGATAAAACCATGGCAACCTACTTATTGGCGGCCATTTTGAAAAAATATGGCCACCATGCTAGATATAACATATCCTTAAAACGTATGGACAAAGGGTCATGACTCTGGTACCAACTTATATGTTTTGGGGGTCAAGGATTCTGATAAATTCAACTGTAAGTGAATATGAATCGTTTCATCCTACGTTTTGGCGGCCATTTTAATAAATATGGCTGCCATACAACAGATAATGAATATTGTATATCTTCGAACTCAAAAGATATATAATCCCGATTCAAGTGTAAAAGTATAGTTTTTGGGTGAAGGTTTTCAATGTAATGATGTTTTAGCAAAGTGAATAGGTTCATCACATCCTTTGTTTTGGCGGCCATTTAATAAATATGGCCTCCCTCCAGTTAAACGTGGCTGCCGCTCTACATTCTATTCATATATCTTTAAAACCAATGGATGCATCTTCATGATTCTGGAACAAAAATATGTTTTTGAGATTCATTTATTTAAATGGATACATCTTTTCGTGTATACAACCATCGCATCCTATGTTTTGGCTGCCATTTTAAAACATGGCCACCGCAATATATACTTTACTGTACGTCTTTGAAACTAATTGGGGTCAATGATTTTAAACAAGCATTTGTTGATGAATAGAACTAACACATCTCGTTTTCATGTCCATTTTGATAAATATGACTGCTGCACTACATAGAGTATGCACACACACACACACACACACACACACACATTATATACAGTGTGGCCTAGAATTAACGGAAACGCGAGTTTTCGCAAATATCTGCACATTTGCATTACTTTGATGCCAAAATGAATGACATAGAGTTGTAGAGAATTTATCTAGAAGAAGAATGACACCAAAATCCCTCGATTTGGTTGAGTAGTTTTCATTCTACAGATGTTTTTGTAAAGACGGGTCGAGCGTAAATTTCTTAGCTCAATTCAACAAATTTCAGCATCGAACAAAAGCCACTGCCTTGGGAGACTAACAAAGAATCGAGGCCGCACATCACAATGTGGAATGTTTGAATAGGATTATTGTCGAAAATAGACCTTCAATTGTTGAGTAGTCTCCGTTGCTGAGCTTTGATAAAATAAAGTAAGAAATTAATGATTAACAAAAACATGTCTAGAAAGAAAAGTACTCAACCAAATTGGACAATTTCGTTTTGGTTTTGAAAAAATATTCGTTTCCATTTTCTGAGGGGCCAACCTGTAGTGTATATATTATATATACACCCTCACTTGCCATATGTATTGTCCCATTGACAAGAATCGTTCACCTATTATTGGTAAATGAACCTCCTATGTTGTTGCGGCGTTTAGTTCTTTATTGTTCATTGATTGTTGTTGATTGACCATACCTCTATCACATTCACTATTCAAGTAGGTATTGAACATCACATAAGTACAATTGTTGCATACCTAGAATACTAAAGATAATTATGTTGAATATCAAAGGTAGAATAAAATGGTGAGAATGGAAAAGAAGACTTTCCCCCCAATTTTGGATGCATAGACAGGAGAGTACAATTAGTGTACTGTCATAGTTTCCAGCCACAAAGACATGATAATTGCAGTCTTATAAGACCTACTGATTTCTAAAGGTTTTTTTTCAGTTCTTGATCATTATTTCATAGTATGACCCTTGTCAAAACAGTTACACAACATTATAAGAAATCATATGAAGGAATCGAATTAGCTCTGACAATCCAAAACAATTATTGTTCCTGATTATCCATTGATGAGCGGTGATGAACGTAAATGCATATATAGATGCAGGTGCGCTTTAGAGAACTTCTTCAGTATTTCTACTGGTGCCGGTAAGTAAGATCGATTTACTGAATATTTTATTCTGCAGTTTTATCTTCCAATAATTATGAACCTAAAAATTTGTATTTCTTTGAGGTTTTCCTTAAATTCATAAATTAGCATAATTTTTCTTGTAAAGTGTAGTTTATATTTTGCTAGTAGACTCATGTGGAGCTGCAAATGACAATTAGATGTAAACCTATAAAGATGTATTGTATAATACCTATTATATTTGCCGGAGAGATGATGAACTACAACACCTAACCGCCTTAGGAGTTCCGCTCCGGATTTGGATAAGGTTTACTCCCTAGCGTTTGATTAACCAAAAAACTGCCCGCAAGGCAGCGGGAGACTCGTGGAGGGCGGGGACGTCTCTCTACCCGTACAGGACCAGAAGGACCTGCCCACTGCCACTATTTACTTTATCGTTTGATGTATGAGATTCACTGTAGTTATAAGTATCAGAACAGCCTGGTCAATCATGGATTTTATAGACATACATGTAGTGTGTTTACATTTGATGTAAGTGACCCAAGAAGTTTTAGAAGTTTTCTCACACTTAGTGTCATGTTTCCAAAGAAAACAGATATACCATATTGGTTGGAAACTATGATTTTCATTCCATAGTCCAGGGACCAGAGAAAGCGAGAGTCTATATTTCTAGAAAATGTATAATCTTGATTAAAATGTACTTCAGACATGAAATTGTGAAGATCATGTTTTTCACATACACTGTACACACAGAAATCCTATAAAGGAAGTTGAGCATATTTTCCAAAATGCTTACAAAGTTAAATATGCCCAGATGTTCCACATTAGAATACTTAAAATGAGTGAACAAGTAATTGTTGACCCCTAAAACAAACGTTTACACCAGAATCAATCCACAATGGGCATCCCGCTTTCATAACACTCGTACGCTATTTATTAAATGGCCGTCAAAACAAAGGATGTGATGAACCTATTCACTTTGCTAAAACATCATTATATTGAAAACCTTCACCCCAAAACTATACTTTTACACTTGAATCATGATTATATATCTTTTGAGTTCGAAGATATGCAATATTCATTATCTGTTGTATGACAGCCATATTTATTAAAATGGCCGCCAAAACGTAGGATGAAACGATTCATATTCACTTACAGTTGAATTTATCAGAATCCTTGACCCCCAAAACATATAAGTTGGTACCAGAGTCATGACCCTTTGTCCATACGTTTTAAGGATATGTTATATCCAGCATGGTGGCCATATTTTTTCAAAATGGCCGCCAATAAGTAGGTTGCCATGGTTTTATCCTCTCAAAAATTATTTTATTGGAATCCTTGACCCTCAAAACTTATAGTTTGGTACAAGAATCACGACAATCGGACTTATAGTTTCCAAAATACACAGCATTGCTATATCACATGGCGGCCATATTGAAAAATGGCCGCCACGGCCGCCAAAGGGAGAATCAGAGTGGCTTCCATATCAGAAATGACTTGTATTGGCATCATGTACATGTGTACCAAGTATGGTGCTTTTACCATAAAGTGCATGATTTTTTCTATATCCGCTGGACTAAAAGAGAGAAAACAGAACGTTTTATGTCCATGTAGCCGATCTGCTTACTGCCACATAGAACGTTAACGACTTTTCACGACATGAATGTAATTCTGTGACCTTACTGGATCCGTTTTGGTTTTTATCTATTCATTTATTTATTCATCTTTTTTGTTGTTTTATTTTTTACTTGTGTATGATTTGGTGTGTTTTTTATAAGACGTAACGTTTACACCTGAGATGGAATTATGGTAAAAAAAAACCACAAAAGTTTTTTTTTAACGCAATAACATGGAGTGATATACGCAGGGTCGTTTCCGCAGTGTCGGCACGGTTTCAATTGCGTCTTTTGATATTGGTCACTCTGTTAAAGGATATAGCGATACGATGTACCCATTTTTGTTCTTTTTTCTTTTTATTTCATTACTAGCTAAGCCAATTGGGGACCAGTCGTGAGTTATTACACATCTCGTCCACTTAATAATGTTAGAGCTGGGCAAGATTCAAGATTATCGCTGACGACCTGTTTGCACACACTGCTATATAGTAGAGGCTACTATGTAATCCCGTGAGATTTTCGTGCCAAAATTTATTTATTTTTCGCTAACTTTGTCAAATTGGGGGTGCTGAATCCAAAAAACTTGGATTCCATTTTTTCTGACCACGTCTTCAGCCGCCATTTTGAATTTCAAAATGGCCGCCCTAGCAGACTGTATTTTGACCCATATTTCACAAAGTGAGCATTGTAGAAGCTTAAAATTTGGTGCAAAATGCATCGGTGTGATGTCAGACACTCTGATAATTCTTTGTCTGATATTGTGGATTGTTTTAATACAATTTGTAGGCTGCCATTTTGAAATTCAAAGTGGCTGCCATAGCAAGCTGTATTTTTACCCACATTTCATAAAGTAAGCATTGTAGAAACCTCAGACTTGGTGCAAAATACATCGTTATAATGTCAGACACTTTGATATATCATTTTCTGATATTGTGGCTTGCCTTGTAGAGTTTGTAGGGCGCCATCTTGAAATTCAAAATGGCCGCCATATCGTTTTTCCCCTATCTCAGTTTGCAATTATTGTAGAAGCATCAAAGTTTCACGAATGCACATGCTTGTGGTGTCCAACGGTCCAGTACAGCTGTTTCCTAATTGTGGATCACTTCATTTCATTTATTTCCACATTAAAAACAACAATCATTACATTTCAAGTCATAGTATAAACATATTCATTGTGGGGGACCAATTAAAGCCTTTCAGGCTTGTTGGGAATAGGCCCCAAAGTAAATACAAGACTTTCTCAACTTACAATAGGTACAAAATATATAGAACACAAATGGCGCACAATCAAAGCAGGATGAAGAAGGAAAAAAGAAAAGACTAAAGTACTGGCAGAATATACAAAACCATGTTGTTATTACATACGGAAAGTGCGTCTAAAATTGTTTCTGAACTGCTGTAATGATTTGCAGTTTTTCAGTTCCTTTGGTAAAGTATTCCACAAAATGGGACCTTGATAAAAAAATTGTTGACTTGGCTAATTCGGTTCGGTAGAGGGGAGGATGAAAATTTTGTTGGTTTCTTGTATCATAAGAATGAATACTGCTGTTGAGATGAAAACATAGTTGTAAGGGGGCTGGTAATGCACCGAATAAATACTGTTGCATAAAAATTCCTGTTTGGAAGCAGATTATATCTTGAATTGGTAATATATTCATTTTTTGGAATAATGCAGAAGTTTGTGACAAATAATGTGAGTGAGTTATAATACGAATAGCTTTCTTTTGCAACAAATGAATACGTTTCACATTCTTTTTAGTTGAATGGCCCCAGACGAGAGTACAATAACTCAAATGAGAGGAAATGAAAGAATGATGTAACAATTTCAACACATGCTTAGGTAAAAATTTCAGTTTTCGCAATCTACCAATATTTCTCGACAATGTGTTGCAGAGCATATTAACATGACTATTCAAAGACAATTTATCATCCAACATAACACCCAAAAACTTTATATTTGTTACACGTTTAATCATATCACTATTATAATATAAAACGAAATTATCAGTACACACACGAGTCCCAAATATCATAAAATTAGTTTTTCCAACATTCAAAATTAACTTATTTGCCTGCATCCATGCATCTAATTTCTTCGATTCTATATTCATGTTGTCAAATAATAATGATAGATCATTGTTACGCATAAAAATATTTGAATCATCAGCAAACAATATATAATTTAACAATTGGGAACAGTTTGGTAAATCATTAATGTAAATCAAAAAGAGATGAGGGCCAAGAATGGAACCTTGAGGGACTCAACATTTTACAACCTTATAATCCGATTAAAACCATCTACTACAGTATATTGCTGTCGATTATATAAATAAATTTCAAACCACTTTAAAGCCACACCCCGTATACCATAATGACTAAGCTTATGCAATAGAATATCATGATCAATAGAGTCAAAGGCTTTTGACAGGTCAATGAAGACAGATAAAGTAAATTCTTTGTTTTCAATCCCTTGGATTTGGAGGTGTCGTGGCTGAGTGGATAAGAGCGCTCGTCTGTGAACGACATGAGCGTGGTATGGTGGGTTCGAGCCCATGCCAAGCCCGACACGTTTGCCCTTCAGCAAGGCACTTTATCCACATTGCTGCTCTCCACCCAGGAGTATAAATGGGTACCCGGTAGGATGAGAAAGCTTATGTTGGTTGATCAGCATGTGCGCGCCTGTAAAATGGCTGCGACTGGCTGGAATGCTCCCCAGGGAGTGGAGAATGAGCACTGTTTAGTGCTGGTTGGAAATCATGTATCCAGTGACCGGGGTAATAATAGTCTGTAAAGCGCATTGAGACACTTAAGTGTGAAATGCGCTATATAAAAACCAGCTATTATTATTATTATTGGATGATATTTTGCATAAATTCTAATACTGCGGAAGAAGTGGAGTGCCCGTTTCTGAAACCATGCTGATTCGAAATGAGTGTATTGGAATCTTGAAGAAATGCGGTAACTCTATTGTAAATACATCTTTCAAATATCTTAGCAAATGTATTAAGAATAGATATGGGATGATAATTACTCATAATACTTCTATCACCTTTTTTTATATATTGGGATTACACGTGCAATTTTCATATTACTGTATTTGGGACTATACCAGTTGATAAACTTATATTGAAAATGTCACACAATGTTCTCACAATAAATGGTATAACTTGTTTCACAACCCGGATACTTATGAAATCAGATCCTGCACTAGTGTTATTTTTCATCTCAGAAACAATAGACAAAATTTCACCACATGTGATAGGCTTAAAGAATATTGATGAATACACAGGGGTGCTTAAGAAGGGTATAAACTCACCATCATCTTTAAAACCTTGATTCATTGACAAATTATGACCAATGGTTGAAAAATAATCATTGAACACATTTGAGATTTCAGCTTTATCTGTGACCAACTCATTGTCTATTTTTATTCCGTGTGAACTTAAATTTCTATTCTCATTATTTTTCTATGAGCCCATTAACACATTGCCATATTTTCCGAATATCATTCTTCTCAATATCAAATTTATCAGAATAATATCTACATTTTGCTTTTTTCAACTCTTTCGTAACATAATTTCTGAATTGCTTATAAACATTTCTACGGTATTGAGTTGGGTTTCTCAAATACTTCTTTATACAAAGCAGATCTTTTCCGACATAACTTCTGCAAGTGAAAAGTCATCCAAACTTTCTTATTCTTCCTTTTACATTTACGTTCCTTTAATGGAAAACACTTATTATATATATCTGTTATCTCTTGCACATAATTATCATAAGATTCATTCACATCATTTGTGATCTCTACTGATATACACTGACTTTCAACACAAAATTTATGAAGAGTTTCATTGTTTATGCATCTTGTGCTAAAACAAATTTCAGAGTCATCCTTTGGAGGTAACAATTCAGCCATAATGACAAAGACCGGCAGGTGGTCACTGACGTCACAAACAAGTATTCCAGGTGTATAATAAGTATCTGTATTGAGGAATATATTGTCTAAAGTAGTTCTACTTTCGTTTGTAATACGAGTTGGGGAGCTTATGACTGGATAAAATGAAAAACATGACATACAATCAAAAAAGGCATCAACACTTGGGTTTTGAGTAATTTGAGATAAGTCAATATTGAAATCTCCCATAATACAGCAATCAAACTTATGAATATCAATTTCATCAAACACTTGCATTATTTCTTCAACAAAGCCATGAATGGAAGCATGTGGTGGACGATAAATTATTCCAATTAACCTGTTCTTGCCTTTACGTGGTATTTCTATGAATAAACATTCAAAATTATTGTACTCTCTAGTCAAATCTAGTCTCACAACATTGTCACAAATGTACACACTAGTAGTTATGTACATGTATGATGTACTGTATGCATGGTTGTTTTAATGTGTATGCACACAGGTTGACCAGATTAATGGAGAACATTCTATGTGGTATAGATATAGTACATACAGGCTGACCAGATCAGTGGATAATTTTCTATAGGTGGTATACAATGTAGCTATACAGTACATGCATGTAACAGGAAAAACATTATAGCTCACTCAATCTAGAATGATTTCACCCATTCCAGAATGTTCTGGGAAGTGCTTACATGTTTGGCTGAGTGAGGCACTGTCCCTGTAGCCAAATGTGATTGGTAGTTAATTTTGGCAATGATGTTATGCAGTGAGTCATCCAGGATTCCTGGAACTTAGATTTGCCAGTATGTTCAGGTGTGTGGCCCCAGGTTGGAGAGAGTTACAGAATGTGCTAGAAAGGGGTGAATGGATAGTATATAAGCCAGAGAAATTCTGCAGTAGGTAGAGTACCCAACACCTCTGCTCTGAGAGTTACGTCACTTCTGGCTCTGAAGCGACTTGTTATAGTCAGT
The DNA here is from genome assembly GCF_040938485.1 of Diadema antillarum. Classification (NCBI taxonomy): domain Eukaryota; kingdom Metazoa; phylum Echinodermata; class Echinoidea; order Diadematoida; family Diadematidae; genus Diadema; species Diadema antillarum. The sequence continues at coordinate 1,455,260 of NW_027270992.1, read as the reverse complement.
CCTGTGTTACCTGCTGACCTGTTATGTTTATGGAGATAAGGCCTGGGAGACATTTTGCTTGCAGATAATTAATTTGCCTGCATTGGAGATAGACTCCATTTTTGTGTCAATGGACATTGCTACGGTAAAGCTGAGACGGGCTGGATTCCTAGCTGAACATTATTGAGCGAATCATCATTCAACGCATCGACTGGACGTGGTCGTTGGATTCTGCACATTTCGCTGTGAACATTATACCGTGGATCTATTGTGGACATATACCCTGGATTTATAACGCGGACTATTGTAACCTGTGCCTCTGGATTTACGTCGAAGGAATCATTCATCGGTGCATCGCGGATCATTCATTTGTGCATCAAGCATCGTATTTGGATACTACCAGGGAATTATAAGGACCTCATGATTTAACAGTTAGCTGCAATACGTGTAAGTGATTCCACTACTGACTTATATTTGTTTCTAATGATCATTATTGTACTGATGTGAAAACCGATTACGAGTCTGTGCCCAAAATATCACCGTTAATAAACCGCCTGAACATTAGTTGATTGTTTCTTTTATGCGATCATTCTCAGAGCGATTTTGGTCGTAACAAAATATCGAACAGATTTAAGGATATACACTCCTGTTCCACCTCCTCGTCCATGAATTCTATCATTATTTTCAAAAGCATAGTCTTGCAGTTGATACATTTGTAGAGGAGATGACTTTGTTAACCATGTTTCTGTCAATCCTATTATTTCAAATTTATATTTCAAAGTATTGATATATGACTCAAAACTCTCAATTTTTTTTGCAATACTACGGCAATTAAAATGAACAAAAGAGTGATGCTGATATAACTGATCAAATTTATGATTACATTCATTCATAGTATAATACTGTTTATATACATTTTCATCCAAATCTTTATTTTTCAATAATTCTAAAAGATCAGAATTGTGAGTGTTATACTGTTTGTAATCGCTTGTGACATACTCAAAGAATGAAGCACATATATCATAACACTCTTCATTTTCTGCGTATGATTAAATGGAAAAATATTACCAACACAACTAATGCAAATTAATCTTTCTTTACTTTTATTACTCGAAAATTCAGATAAGCTCAGATTCAACAATCCTTCATCAAAAAATGAATCCCAGTTATAACATAAAAAGGTTGTCATGGTGGAGGTTCCATATCCTTAACATGGAGTATTCTGATCCCACGCAAATACATTGTGTACCGTGGCGCACAAAGAAATGGTAGAATGTACTATATGTGCCAGAGTATAGAGAAGAAGTAGGGATAGGACAATGAGATATATCAACGGAGACATCAAGATTCATACCAGAAATTAAAATACCACAAAACAGTAAACATCTGTACAATACAGGTGAGGAGATAGCATTTAAAAGCAACATTGCAATCAAAATAGCAACTGGTTTTGCTCGTTGAAGAACATACATTTCAAGGGTAACATAATTATTGCATAAAATGAATGTGTAAGCACAAAGCCTACAACATTCAAACATTATATTTATACCAACACAGTTTCTTCTCTAATTATCTAAGGTATCATAATTGTGATAATATCTGACAAACATACATAGATTACAATTTACGCAAGTCTTCTTCACTGTTGATCTCTCTTGTGATGGACTTCCCCAGTTGCCGGCAGTAATGCGATGACACGTCCATTTGAGGTCCATGCTTGAGAGACTTTTGGGTGCCCACGCGTCTGCTTGAAGAGTCTTTGGTTTTTCAGGGTAAGGTCCTCCACGATGATGATTCCCGATCCCTTGAGCACTTTTCGTTTTCGGAGGATTTCACTGCGCTTCCCGTATGATGCGAGCTTGACGATTATGGGGCGAGGTGCGGTTATTCGAGGCTGGTTAGGGGGGGGGGGTCGTTGTATGTTAAGAAGTTGTAGATTGTCTTCCTGTCCTGTGAGACCTGTCGATATCGTTAACATCGAAGGTGATACCCAGTTTGGCTGACATTACATTGCAAATCACAGCGTCTGTGTCTTCATCTCTTTAGATAGGCCACCATGTTGAAATTCAAGATGGCCGCCATAGACGATATAATTATAATACTGTGGTAAGCGCCTTAGGTGAATATGCCAAAATTGTCCTAGTTAGACTGAATTCATTTCCAGTTCACGCAGAATGACAGCCATCTCTCAATTCAAAATAGCCGCCAGAAATTCAAGATGTAAGGATGAGGTTCTAATTACGTCAGCAAGAGATGCTGAGGGGCAAAAACTGCGTAAGGGGAGGGGGCATACCACTGTCCGATAGTGTGGGCAAGCGTGTAAGCGTTACATCCCGTATAGCAAAAACAAAAACAAAAACAAAAACAAAAAACCGCTAAAACGGTTCGTTTTTGCCTCTCGGGCAACACGCTATTTTGCGTTGTGGAACCTCGTTAATGATTATGTTTAATCCCAATCAATGAATATTTGTACAAAAGCAAGCATTGATGCAATTACGAAGGTGATCTTCAAAAACTTGATGCTGCCTCAAGAGAATGAAGACAAACAAGGAAAAGTCTCGCAATGGCAAGAAATGCGATAGCATTTCTTGCCATTGCGAGACTTTTCCTTGTCATGAATTGATAATTGAAGATGACCCACTAAAGGGCAATCAGGGAACAGCCTACTTATTCCTTCTTCATTTTGTGTTATTCCAGAAATATATCAAGCAAATCTTAAGTTTAGTGGGTCATCTTCAATTATCAATTCATGACTCTGAATGGGTCATATCTGACCCTATTCCTTGTCATTTCTGACCCGGAACAGTGTATGACCCAAACGGACCCAGTTCCGGGTCAGTTCTGACTCGGATGTTTTTAGAGTGTATGGTCACCCTACCAGGCACCCCATTCACAAGCTTGTTTGTTGGCCATAAACTGAAACACTTAAGGTTTGCTTGATATATTTCTGGAATAACACAGAATGAAGAAGGAATAAGTAGGCTTTTCCCTGATTGCCCTTTAGTGGGTCATCTTCAATTATCAATTCATGACTCTGAATGGGTCATATCTGACCCTATTCCTTGTCATTTCTGACCCGGAACAGTGTATGACCCCAACGGACCCAGTTCCGGGTCAGTTCTGACCCGGATGTTTTTAGAGTGTATGGTAACCCTACCAGGCACCCCATTCACAAGCTTGTTTGTTGGCCATAAATTGAAACACTTAAGGTTTGCTTGATATATTTCTGGAATAACACAGAATGAAGAAGGAATAAGTAGGCTTTTCCCTGATTGCCCTTTAGTGGGTCATCTTCAATTATCAAGACTTCCAAGATGCTTACTGCTGTACAGCCAATGATTCTAAAACTACAAAGGAGTAATGATAGCTCTGTTCTGTGGCGCTTGCATCCATCAGAATTCTTCCACAACTTAGAAGATCGTCACACGAGGGTAATGTAAGAAATTGTCACTGCCTTGAAGCTGATGAATATGGTGTTTGGCAGTCAGGTATCAGAAACATTCAAGGGGGATACTCTAGAAAGAGATGAAAAGGGCAGTTTTAATGTTCTGTTCTAAGAATTTGTATCTGAGAGAATTAGAATATATCAATCTCTGGATTATTGTGAGAAAGGCCAGACATATTCAGCTCGTGCAAAAAAAAAAAAAAAAAAAAAAAAAAACACCATGAAAGATTGGATCCAAAGCCATTAAGCTTAAGGGACGACCAATTCTTCATAACATTTCTAGTGGTTCTAGTACAGCCTGATAGACTTGTCATTATCCAGTCATTTCTGAACGATACAATTATTGAAAGGTATAGTTCTAAGCAATTCCACAATCACTCTTCATCTCATTGTTTCATGGCCTTCTCGTCATTCCTACCCATGCCTTAGAAACTCACAAAACTGAGCCAAATAATCAGCCTGAAAGTTGAAATACTGAGCAGTCAATTCCATCTGACACAGAGACCACATCATGGAAAGAAAATAAAAGAGTTCATCAAAGATGCCAAAGGAATTACTGTCACCCGTCACTCACAACAGATAGCCTCATACCATGATATGTATTAGAGCAACAGGAAAATCAGAGATATTGATGATTATTACGTAGACTCTAACATTTCAATCATCCTGATGGATCTTGGTGGTTTGCTTCACTTACTGCATTGCACGTTGTCTGCTCCATCACTGGAAAATAAATGATAAAGGTACAATTGACAATTTTGAGAGATTATGCTCAGCAGTTTGTTGCGAAAAAACAGGAACAACTAAAGGTCTGCTTTTTCATGCCTTTCATGTGCTGGCTGAAGTTAGAAAATTTGAGGATGTCTCCAAGAGCAGATGGACCAAGAAGTATCTAGACCTTGAATCATGCAGAATGTGCTATGACACAGTCTGTGCCGCCAGAAGTTTGGCGTGGATGACTTCAATCAGGACAATTTCCTGCATTACCCTCGTAGAGACTTAATACAATATATCCAGAGAACGAACCTCGTAAACTCTCACAACCTAATTTGTGCCTCTAATACTTATGAATATGATATATTAGATTGTAGATATTTCCAAAGGGTATGCATAAATGGTTCAATTATTATAAAATGCTTCGAGCTTCCTACACCAACGGTAGACACAAAATTCATTACCATGCTAAAGAGCAAGAAATGCAAAAGTCATTATTTCTGGAAGAATTTAGAACTAATTCTCCCCTGTGTACAGCTTTAGAGTGTTGTTTCTTTAAAAACATGTGCAGGGAATGAGTCTAGAAAACATTCAATTATCTAAGTTACTATCCCATGAATTATTAGAGTATATAGGGCTAATATCGTAAGTTCTTACAACCAAATTGTCTAAATGGGGCATTATTTAGTCCATCAGACACAGGTTTTTTGAAAGTCATTCGTTTTTAACATCAAAATCACATGACTTCCCATTCACAAATTTTACCCAAACGCTATGCTTTTAAAGGAATGTTTCACATGGCAGCCTTTTTGCATTTCAACACTACAGTGTACCTACAGGACAGGAAACACTTCCGCTCACGCAATATTCAATGAAGTGATTGACTTAAACATGATCGTTTCACCATGCTTGGGTCATTACAGATCTTACAGCACCAAATATGGTCAAAACACTTCGTGAATTTCAAGAATGGCGACCAATACAAATAATCTAATATTACAGAATGTATAGGCCCTATGTGTGTGGATGTGTTTTAAAGAATGTACACTGTACACCACCATAAACATTGATATGTCTAAAAGTTGCTTGTAACCAGAGATATTAGCTGAAAAGCAGCCATTTTGAATTTTAAGAAGGCAGCCTTGAAAGTGATCTGCAATTTTAGGGATGAAAAAAGTGCATCTGAATGTTCAACATCATGAGCCCGGTTTATGCCCGAAATGTGAACTGTCTGTATTGCGTACAACATGAGATATGGGTCAAAATATACATTCAGTTATGGCGACCATTTTGAATTTCAAGATGGCCACCTTTGATATCAAAATGAACCATCGTTTCAGAAAAAGTATTTCAGAATGTCTGACAACATATGCATGCTCTCTGCCCCAAATTAGAACCTTACACAATGCATAGGATGTGAGATATCGGTCCAATTACATTTGTTGTGGTAGCCATTTTGAAATGCAAGATGGCCGCTAAGGAAAATGATCCATCAGCGAATAAAAGAATGTACATACTAGCATGACTGACATCATATGCATGCTTTTTGCCCCAAATTTATAGTCTACATAATGCTTACAACCTGAGATATGGGCATAGGCGCCGGAAGTCGGGGGGGGGGGGGGCGCGCCCCCCCCCCCCCCCAATCCAAAAAGTGGGGACAAAACGCATTTTTGCCCCCCCCCCCCAAAAAAAAAATAAATAAATAAATAAATAAAAAAAATAAATAAATAAGAAATAGATAAATAAGAATAAATAAAATAAAATAAATAAATAAATAAATATATATATAAATATATATATATATATATATATATATATAAGTGAAATACAAATAGAGAAATTTATTAGCTAAGACTAGTAATTCTAACTCATAAATGTTTAGACATTCATTTTTCGTTGCGTATGAGCAGATTATCTCAACCGCATTCAACGGTAACCGTTGCAGTTTTTAGAGGCCTTTGGCTATGGAAAATCGTGTAAATATCAAAATGTTAGCTTTAAGCACTGGCGGATTTAGAGGCGGGCACAACTGGCCCATGCCAACCCTCCTTTTGAAGCAACCGCCCCCCCCCCCCCCTTCTTAATTTCCAAAGCGAAAAAATATAGCTACAAACGGAAGTTTTTGGACTGCAAAATGTCAAAATTTTCAAACTCGCTCGCTCCGCTCGCTCGCATTCAATCGCTATGCCATTCTCCTGATGTTGCTGCCAGTCATTGCCAGCAGTTGCCAGCAGTTGCCGGTAATTGCCAGCAATTGCCAGCAATTGCCAGCAGTAGGCCTATAGCTACAAACGGCAGTTTTTATACTCTAAAATGTCAAAATTTTCAAGCTCGCTCGCATTTAATCGTTATGCCATTGTAAAAGAGAATGTTACTGCCAGTAATTGCCAGCAGTTGCGCCTGGGCCGCCGCCCCCCCCCCCCCTTAATTTCCAAAGCGAAAAAAAAATATATAGCTACAAACGGCAGTTTGGGGACTGTAAAATATCCAAATTTTCAGGCTCGCTCGCTTTGCTCGCTCGCATTTAATCGTTATGCCATTCTCCTAACGTTGCTGCCAGTAATTGCCAGCAGTTGAGCCCAGTGCGCCTCCCCCTTGATTTCCAAAGCGAAAAACATAGCTACAAACGGCAGTTTTTGGGCTGTAGAATGTCAAAATTTTCAAGCTCGCTCGCTTCGCTCGCTCGCATTCAATCGTTATGCCATTCTCCTAATGTTGCTGCCAGTAATTGCCAGCAGTTGCGCCCGGTGCGCCCCCCTTAATTTCCAAAGCGAAAGATATAACTACAAACGGCAGTTTTGGGACTGTAAAATGTCAAAATTTTCAAGCTCGCTCGCTCCGCTCGCTCGCATTTTATTGTTATGCAATTCTCCTGATGTTGTTGACAGTGCTTGTCGTTTCACACCGTCATTCCATAATCCGTGTAAGGAAAACTTACAATGTTGCTCAATGACTGCGTTGTTGAATGTATCACATTCCGTGATGTATTGTAGTCCCATTAAGTTTGCAGACTGACAGCGCACGCACACACGCACAAGCATACACACCCTCAAAATTACTTTTCCACAAGGTGCACCCCCAATGTCTCGACCCACGGTACGCCATTGTACATACATATAATTATACATATATATATATGTGTGTGTGTGCGTGTGTGTGTGTATGTGTATATTGTGTAACATATGTATGGTCTAGATATCGTGCATGAGCCCCCTCCAATATTTGCCCCCCCCCCCCCCCCCCCCCCCCCCAATCCAAAACTGCTTCCGGCGCGCCTGGATATGGGTAAAAATATATTTAGCTATGGCGGCCATTTTGAATTTCAAGATGGCTGCGTAGAAATTGTAGCAAAGCTATCTACAATATTAGAAAATGGTGTATCAGAATGTCTGACATCACAAACATGTTTTTTTCATCAAATCTGAACCTTCTATGATGCTCACATTATGAGAATTGTTTCAAAATACAGTTTGCTATGGCGGCCATTTTGAAATTCAAAATGGCGACTGAAGACATGGTCAAAAAAAGTGGAACCAAAGTTTTTTGGATTCAGCACCCCCAAATTGACCAAGTTAGCTAAAAAAAGAATCAATTTTGGCACGAAAATCTCACGGGACCCAATATTTCGACATAGTAGACTGTACTAATACGTCAAGAACATTTCGAGGAGTGGAGTTTTATTTCTATAAGATTGCGCTGTATGTTATAGTCATGCATGTAAGCAGATAAGTATTATGTAATATTATTGTGAATTAAGTTGTAAATCATGTGAGTTCTATGATATAAAGCAGCCGTATCAACCTTCTTCGGATTGTTATTTGATATTTGAACAGTTAAACATCTAAAGGCGCGGGGGGGGGGGGGGGTGGTTAGAGTGTGAGATTGTGAATGCGCTCATAACGTTGCGCTTCTACACGTGACACTTAGCTCCTTATATCTTCACTTCACACTGTCTTGTCTGGAAGATAGTAACAAAGTCACTGCAAGATTAACTTCCATGTAAAATCTTCTGCTCGCCTGAATTCAACTTTTTCCGGGAGTCAAGGTGCCCTATCTCGAACGTGGATCTGACTAAATACACATGAAACAGTTTATGTTCGCTTTGAACATAAAAGGGGGCAATATTTCTTTAGAAAAGATCACCCACCCGGCACATGCACCAAAAAATCGCTGAATAAGGCTGCAGACAAGGTTATAACATGTGCGTGAGCTGTATAATTAGCAATCATAAGACAATTCGGGAAAAGAAATAAGGACCATACAGAACGTCAGACACCCACTCCTGCAAGACAATAATAATGATAAAAAATGAACTCTTCATGAACATTTACGTTGTTTACAAGGGAAACAACAATACAGCTGTAAGTTACGCAAGAACCAGAAGAAGAGTATCTTATAGGAAACACATGCATGGCACAAAGGTTAATGAGGCTCTGCAATTGTGTTTGCCCGATATACCATTGTGTATTAAATCATTCAAAAAGTTATGCCAGACAGAACGAGCGCAATTAAAAGCTGTCTCCAGTCGACAACACAAGGAACAACGTGGGATGATTTCAATTCTGCTGTAATACACCGCAGCTAGTATTCAATTTGCTAACCGCTATATGCATGATCATTTTTTCCCTTTCTTGTCTTTCGTCACTTTTTTCATTGGTTCTTTGCCACTCAAGAAGGGAAAACGTACACCCAAAGCCCCGTCGGCAGAACGTTTCACGAGGGGCCTGAAATACTCTGTGTCTTGCCCAGCGGCCAACCATGCTGGAAGGTCGAGATTGTATTGAGATTGTGAGTTGTGCTGTATATAGAAGTCTGCTGTTATATATTTTAAGGGTTTAGGAATGTTAATGCATTTATTCATTTATTAAAAAAAAAAAACTATCGTGTTATACCGGTCCCTCCCAAACTGATTTCATTTTATTTCATGCACTATTCGATGAAGATATTCATGTAAAAATAATCGAATATCGCCTTATGTATGGAGATAGACAATATTAAGATAAATAGATATGGATCATACTTGTGATCGACAGATAGACAGATAGAAAGATAGAAAAAGCACAAAGGTCAGAATGCAATACGACTCTTTTTAGAGAAGAAAAATGTTTCATACATTGTAAGTATTGTGTTCTCAAAAAATTGCTAATATTGGTGACAACAACATATTTCTTTTTAAATCAGACAATGTAATGGTGTCTCCCTTTTCACCTGTGTTTAAAACTAAACGCGACTTCCTTTTGCTGAAACAGGAATAAAACTCTCTTTGTATCTCTCTATGTATCATTCCAATGCCATGTGATTTTTACAAGGTGGTGGGCGGGTAAAGGGATTGTATCGTTACTGAATTCTCGACCCAAAATATTATTTCACAATGGATATGATCATTGATGATTGTGAAGAAACCTATATACAGTAGTGTTGTGACGTGATGGCATCCACAATGTTTGGTATTTCGCATTTGTGTTTCCGAGCATTATTCTTGTTTTGTGAATTTGACATTTCGTAACTATCTTATGATGTGTCCGTTGTAAATGAATCCTTAAGGGATGGTATAGTTTTGGGTGAGACCTGGCTTTAGGTTTCTAGCTTTTTTGGTGAGAATGACAAACCTTACGAAATATGATAGAGTATGTAATTCCAAGAGGAATTCAACGTTTTTTAATGATTTTTTTTTGTTGTTGAAATAGCTGAGATTTCCAAAACAAGAAATACTAATAAAAAGTGGACCTACTTTATAGGATCTCTTTATTTTACTTGTTTTTGGATATCTCAGCCGTTTCAAAACAACTTTCCATCAAATAAACTTTGAGGTCCTCCTAGAATGGTATGCTCTGTAACATTTCATAAGTGGTTTTTCAGTATCTTGCAAACAGTTATCAAATGCTCAATTTTCATCCCCACTAATACTATACCATCCCTTTTACTATTCTCCTTAAAGATTCCCTGCAATCCAGATGTTTAAATGCTTCTTGGTCTATGCACAACCAAATCACTATATATGTCATAAAAATATGCTTCACATATCTTTAAACATTTTTCTTACTTTTTAAAGCACCGTGCTAAGTTCTGCCTCATAAAAAAAATCCTTCAGATCATCTTTATTCATATTGGAGCTGTGATATCCTCCGGTGACACTCGAGCGGAACAACACACACAGTTACATACATATGCCCCATAAGGAATGCCATTCATTGCTAATAGTATTACCTTATAATCGTTGGTAATAACAATGTATGTTAAAGGGACTGTACAGAGCGTATATAAAAAAAAAGGTAATCCAACTTTGGAGGGCTGCCATTTCTTAAATGTCAGTTATGAAGAGCACAATGTTAGTTGTCGGGAAAGAAGAACTCTTCCTCTTTCCATTAATACCTAATTATGTTGACTATTGTCATGCATGACTGAGCACATGGACTTTAAAGACAACAATGACAAATTGCACTTTTTCCAAGTTGGCGTGTTAATGTGAAGGAACAATGCATGTCTGACTGCATGGATGAGATCTGTCAATGAAAGTGGTCAAATCATCAGGCCAGTCTGCACGACTGCAGATTCGTGTTTTAGGGTTTCTTCTAACATTTTATGGTTCATAATCATCAACATGGTCACATTGTCGATATTTTTTCCTTCCCATTATGGCGAAACCATTACCCATTTTACTCTCTTCATATTCAAGACATGGTTTGCCACTGGGTTGAATTTGAACAGAGAAAAATGGATTGTGTGGGTTGGCCTCTGTGGGAGCGACCAAGTTATCGGACAAAAGGTTTAAGCCCTCAAAATCATGAGAATTGTGCAAAATTTGACTAAAGTATGAAACTTTTACCAGTGTTAGTACATACCATAAGATTCATTTTAAGACCGGGAGGTAAGTCTGATTTGACCTCTGATGACCTCCAGAGGTCAAGGAATTTTGAATATCAGAATATTGATGTTTGGAGGCATTTGTGAATGATAGGCTTAGATCTTGGTTACGCTGCACTAAATATGCAATTGTACTACAAATCTTCTGATTCCACAGGACATTGACAGGTTTCTACCTTTGTCCTCTGATGACCTTTAGAGGTCAATGACCTCAAAATACCATAATATTGATCTGTGATGTTGTTAGTTAATGATAAACATGGTTAAGATGTGCAAAACAAGCATATCTGTTTTGCAATGAAACTGTCTTCATATTCCAAAGAGCTAGCAAAGACAGGTTTCTAACTCTGACCTCTGGTGACCTTTTAGAGGTCAATGACCTCAAAATATCATAATATTGATCTGTAGTGTCATTAGTTAATGATAAACATTGTTAAGATGTACAAAACAAGCATACCTGTTTTACAAAAAATTGTCTTCATATTCCAAAGAGCACCGATAGGGATATACCTTTGACCTCTGGTGACCTTTAGAGGATGTAAAAAACAAACACAATTGTAGCCCAGATGGCTCCTAGCACATGTTTATGATAAAGAATAAAATAGAATAGAATAGAATAGAATAGGATAGAGAGTAAAAGAAAACAGGACACGGCAATCGTTTTCCCAGACACCCTGTGAGGTCAATTATGCTCAGTCTTTTCCCCTTCTTGGAGTTTATGAAACCGTTTATCTTCCTTCCAGCCATTTCCTTTCTCTTTTTGTGTGTGTGTTCAAAACCACCTATTCCAGGAAAAGTCTATGGTCGTAGGAATTTATGAGTTTGATGTTGGCTACTTTCCCCGCTAGTGGTCAGCACTCTCCATCCCCAAAGCCCCGCGCCAAATTACGGGGAATGACGTGATGACGTGTTTTTGCCTTCTGATCCCCAAACATAAATGACCCTCTGAGCTGGAAGGTGCCCTCCTGCCAGAATTTATCCCTCTATTTTAGCATTTATTGTTTAGTGGAGTGGGTCAAATAGGAACTCCAAAGACAAATTCAGGGATAATGACCCAAAACAAAGATGACGTTGGTTGCCATATAGACACTAATATCCATTTGGTTTATCATTTTGATATCCAAGAAACAAAGTCTTTACCAGTGGTTACAGAGAACATGTTAGTGAATGAAGAGACTAAAAGACAGTGGGCGAGTTAATCAGAAATTGAGATGAATCATTGAAAATTGAGTTTTCACAGAAACGAATAGGAGGAGCAAATTGAACATTTGACCAGTAAGGACTTAATTTCTAGCGAACACCAACCCCAATATAAGATTGAGCCAATGAAATGCTTTAGGGAAAGGCAGTTTGTAAGTAAATTAGTTATAAAAAAAAAATGTCTCAGCCGAAAAATCAGTTAGAGTGGCAAGCACAGTGGGAGCGGCTTCACACTATGTAGTGAAGCAAAGGCTGCAGAGTATTTTGGAATTTTGAGGAACTTTGAGAATAGTTGGAGACCACGGAGATAAAGTCAGGAATTCCCCTTCTTGGTACATCATGCAGCAGGACATTAGGAAAAACTATGAGTCACGATAAGACAAAACTTTGGTTTACGCCAATTTGGAGTGCAATTACAAACTGGTGTCATCGGAGATGTTGAAGCGCACTGTCAGACTGATACAAAGTGGAGAGTGATGGTGACGAAGAGAATACTGACAGCGTGACGGCAGACCGCTCAACGGACGGCCCAGTCACACTGACGAGATCAACCATGACATGCAGACGAGGACCTCATTAGTCGACCGAGAGTAATCATTTAAGAGGAATGACTTTAATTTACGTTTAAAGATATTTCAAGAGATGTAGTAGTCTGATATGTTAAGGGGAAAATCATTCTACACTGTACTGCTTGCAGTCTTGTGAACATACTTGTATCTTTAGCGAAAACTGTTCGAGTACGTGGACAGTGATAAGTAGGCCCCTATAAATCACTCTGTCGAGTAAATTATATATGAACCAAATTGCTTCTTTTGAACATTTATTGTATTGAAAAGTTCTTGGTAATTCTTTTCCAGGCAAAATTTGTACATGAAAATTCCGATGTTAAAAGCATGTGATGGGAAATGTAAACAGTATGTGCGAATGCTTCTACTCTCTAAAAAAAAAAATCGAGTGAAAATATTCACTCTTAAATGAGTGAATACAAAAAAGAGTGAAATTAGAGTGAAATTGGAGTGAATTTTGAGTGAAAATGTTCATTTTCACTCATTTTAGAGTGACGTCAGGGATCACTCCAAAATCTTCGAGTGATCCCTGAGGTCACTCCAAAATGAGTGAAAATGAACATTTTCACTCAAAATTCACTCCAATTTCACTCTAATTTCACTTTTTTTTGTTTTCACTCCTTTAAGAGTGAATATTTTCACTCGATTTTTTTAGAGAGTATGTTTCCTGCTAAACTTGTTTGTTAGTGGGGAAAAGAAAAGAAAAGAGAAGAGAAGTCTCGCTCTACCACGTCTATACATACCACAATGCCTACGGATAACTTTGTTTCACATTGTTAGTTGGGGGAAAGAAAAGAAAAGAAAAGAGAAATCTCGCTTCATGAGAGATGTTCAGATCCCGCTCGACACCACAACGCCTTCTGATGTCTGGGCTGAAGGTGGGTTTGAATGTCCGAAAGGGCCGATAGAGCACCAACAGTAAGTGCAGATTAATTGGCACGCTATCTTTTGAAGAGAAACAATACTTTGTTTCACACAATATGATAGCAGAAAGACAACTGATAATCATCCGCTCATGTGAAATCAAGCAGAAGTTTTTCAAAACAGTTCAAGAGGCATCTTGGTGAGTTGTACAGTCTGTTAAACATGCCAATATACTGTGAAAAACAAATTGAAGGCCACCTGCAATAGGCCACCTGCAATACAGCCTCGCATTTTTCGACATCACAAAAACTTTGATCAACATGTTCCATACTCTTGATGGGGAGGGAAAATAAGAAACAACAACATTGCAAGATTGATGCATTTCTGCCAAGACAACAGACAGGAACTGATTCCACGTAAAATACAGAAACATGTATTTTGATTTTTCCATGCATTTTTCCCATATCATTACACACAATCATTACACACGTACAATGTATACTTGATATGGTGTTCAGCTCACTGTGTGCAGACTGAGTACGACCCGATAATTCAGAACCTCTGCCTGAGAAAGGATTGTAGCCTATCCCGTGAGTCAAAAAGAAGCTTTCTTATCATCTCGTGCATCCTGTACTCTATGTGCAATGCTCTCATCATAGATACAAGCTTGCCTTCACCCTAACTGTTTAGATATTGCCAGTGGAAGACTCTGATGATCGCATACAGTGGCTGTGCACCTATAAGAACGCTGCTGGTCTGACCTCAGGATGTCTATCCAGTTTAGTCGTGGAGGAGATCTGTCTGCCGATCCGTGCAATGTACGTAGGCTCAATCGCGTGCTTCACTAAAGACGCAGATGCTGCCCTGTCTTGACAGAGATCGAGGGTATAGATCTAGACCAATTTCAGCAGGTTACACTGAATCATCACTTGCTGGCAGAGAGTCTTAACCGGATCATGCAGGTGATATTACCCGCTGCCAGCGTACCCTGATTCACACATTGGATGCAAACCGGATGGCAGCCATATTGGAAACAACCAATAATTTGGGCATGGGGGCACAAGTCTTGGCCAGGCCCAAGTGTTAAGAAGTATCGAGCATAAAGAAGGCAATTAGAGTAAATAGTAGTTCCACTCCTATTTGGAATTGAGGTACCTAAACAAGTCATTGAAAAAATGCCCCAAATTGCCTGACGTAATCACCCAAACTTAATTGGATGACAATAACAAGTTGCAAGACACAGGGTTGCTTCATGTGGAATGCATGTTATGCCTCACAGTATGTCGCTTTCCAGATGGTCCATGACGTCACTGCATGCTCCAGGACCATGAGTTATTCATCGGAACCATACAGCCCACGAGCTTGACACTGACCAACACAGGCCCGCCAGCTCGAAATTAGGTAGCATTTTCCATGAGCCTGACACTTAGGCAAACCAGGCCCATAAGAGCCCGACACATGGGGGTAGGGGGAGGTCCACAAGACCTACACTGAATAGATTAAGCTTTCTGATGTAATACACATATTAATCTCGTGGGCCTTGTTTTCCTCGAGTGTCGAGCTCGAGGACCGCACAGCTTGTGGGCCTATTATATTTGATGTCGAGCTCATTGACCTTGTTCATCCAGTGTTTAGGTCACAGGATGTATGACTCGTGGGCCGCGTAACTCATGGGCTGTACGACCAGTGGCGTATCTGGGGGGGGGGGGGGGGGGGGGCAAGGGGGCACGTGCCCCGAGCGCCACTCCTTGGGGGCGCAAGAAAAACGAAAAAAACAAACGAATAAAAGACGAAGAAAAAGATTAAAAAAACGAAGAAGAAGGAAAAAAAAAAAAAAACCTCGCCCGGAAAGGAGGGTGGGGCAGAAAAACAAATCAAACAAGAGAAAAACAAAACATGATGATGACACGGACAAAATGACAATGTTTATTGTGTTCACACAAGAATTCCATGTTCTGTCAGCTGAAATACAAAAATTTTCGGCTCGCTCGATGCGTTCGCTCGCCAAAATATAAATAAAGAAGGTAAGAACAAAACGTGATGATGACGCGGACAAAATGACAATGTCTATTGTGTTCACACATGTCATTTCATATTTAGCAGGCGAAATGTTTCACGGAGCAGCGGCTGCAATTTCTTTCGTTCTGAAGTGATCGCCAATTGGATCAAAAGAAGGAGCCAACGGTTTCGAACATATGGGGAGGGGGGCGCAAAAAAAAATCAAGTAAGATAAGAACGTAATGATGACGCGGAAATATACAAAACTAGCTAGTACAATTTAGAGTATTTTTTTCAAGTCTACAGTTTGTTGGTATAAATCGTTATCTATAAGGCCATCACTATATCTTGATTAGGATTGTAAGATTAAATAAGCAAAAAATGACAAGAATTCAATGTTTTGTAAGCTGAAATAAAAAATTTTCTGCTCGCTCGCCAAAATTTATCCAAAAAAAGAGAAGAAGATAAGAACAAAAACGTGACGATGACACGCACAAAATGACAATGACTATTGTGTTCACATGTCATTTTATATTAAGGGAAAAATGTTACACGGAGCAGCGGTTGCAATTTCATTCGTTCTGAAGCGATCGCCGATTGGATCAAGAGAGGACGCCAAAAGTTTGAAACATATGGGGAAATGGGGGGGCAAAAAAACAAATCAAAAAAGATAAGAACAAAACGTAATGATGACGCGGAAATATACAAATTTCGGCTCACTCGCTCGTACTGATTTGGAGTACTAGTATTATAAGTCCTGAGTTTGTTGGTATAAATCGTTATCTATAAGGTCGTCACTATATCTTGATTAGAATTGTAAGATTTAATAAGCAAAAAATGACAATAATTCTATGTTTTGTAAGCTGAAATACAAAAATTTTCGGCTCGCTCGCTGCGCTCGCTCACCAAAATTTATCCAAAAAAGAAAAGAAAAAAGAGATAAGAACAAAAAGGCCGTCACTATATCATGATTGGAATTGTAAGATTTGATTAGCAAAAAATGACAAGAATTCCATGTTTTGTAAGCTGAAATAGGCCTACCAAAATTTTCGGCTCGCTCGCTGCATGTGGACTTTGTTTAAAGTCCCTACCAGGATGGGGTTGGGGTTGAACACTTTTTCAGAAATTAGGGGCGCAATTTTCGCGCTTGCCCCGGGCGCCGTTTTCCCTAGATACGCCACTGTGTACGACTCTGGTTGTTTGACTCGTGACGTACATCTGATGAGGTGGGCCTGTTGTTTCCTGGTTAGCATCTGTCACCGTTTCATCAAGTTCAAGGGACTTTGTCATATGCCTGTTCACAAACTATTAAGCATCAACCCAAAATATGGTACTCCTCACCCCACCTTCCATGTTTAAGCGTACAAATTTTGTCCAGTGCAAATTGGATAATGTTGTACATAATTCATGCAAGCTAGTCTGCATAACTAACCCAAATATAAATATCATATTTGAGGTCACTGCCATCACTGAAGACACGTACGCTTCATTTCTGAAGTAATTGACCGCTAACATTCCTGAGACCTGTTACTATGAACCAATGCTATGTGGATTGTGCATGCATACTTTGATTATAACGTCAAGGCGTGATTTGTACATGATTAAACATTTAGGAGTAAACCAATGAAGCAAAACATCAATATTTGCAATCCTACACAAATTTTGATATTCTAAAAGTCTGACCTCACATTGTCCTTGGAGGTCAAAGTTGGATATCCATAGGGTACCGTAATGACCAATGTTCTGTGGGATGAGAAGACACTTCTTGTAGCATAAATGCTAATAGCATAATGCATAATTGCACACCAGGTATACAGTTAACCATTCAATATACATCAAATATCAATATTTTGATATTTTGAGGTCATTGACCTGTCACAGTCCTCAGCGGTCAAAGGCAGAGACGTGTAAATAATTTCCCTTGATCTGAGGAATAGGAAAACTATTCAGTTGTAACACAAATGGATGTTTAGGACATCGTTATCGTGTTTATCATCAACCAATTGCACCAAATATCAAAATTCTGATAATTTGAGGTCATTGACCTCTGGAGGTCATTAGAGGTCAAAGCTAAAAACCTGTCAAGGATCTGCGGAACATTGAGACAATTCCACTGTTTAAAAAAAAATGGTTTTAGTACATCATTGCCGTGTTTATCATTAATCAATGACAAAATATCAATGTTCTGATATTTTGAGGTCATTGACCTCTGCAGGTCATCAGAGGTCAAAGGTAAACCTGTCAGGGTTCTATGGAACATGAAGACAATTCCACTGTAAGAAAAATGAGTCTTTAGTACATCATTACCATATCTAACATTAATCAATGACGCAAAATATCAATTTTTATCAAATTTTGAGGTCATTGACCTTTGGAGGTCATCAGAGGTCAATTCAGACTTACCTCCCGATCTTAAAATGAATCTTATAACATGTACTAACGCTGGTGAAGTTTCATGTTTTAGTCAAATTTTGCACAATTTTTTGGCTTATCTGCTCTACTACTATCTTACCTATCGACTGAACCCTGACTTATCACTACACTTCTTTCTATTAAAAAGAAATAATTGGGACTTGATGTAATCATTATAAATGAAGAGTACTCGAAATGATAAAGTACATTATTATTTTTCGATTGTTCATTGTCCGATAACCTTTTCTTTCCATTTTCTAGAGAGCTACCATGGCGCTCTGTCAAATATTGACTGGGCGCATAGATTGTGACTGTGATGACGGTCAAGGACGTCATGATATATCATATGGTACTATCATCGTGTCAATAGCATGTACTAGTGATCATCTCAACACACCATATTCCCTTTTTGCCATCAAAAAGTCATCCTTTACTTACATGAATTACCTCTCGCCCTAATTCTTTTTCGTAAATTCTCAAATGTTATGTAGGTTTTCGTTTTTGGGAAATTGAATTCTACTACAAAGTATAAACTACAAAGTAACACATCATATTTCCTTTTTGCCATCAAACAGTTATCATTACTTACATAAATTAACCTCACGCCCTAATCTTTTTTCCTATAAAGTCTCAAAGGCTATGGTAAGATTTGTTTTTGGGAAATCGAATTCAACTACAAAGTATAAACTACAGGGTATAAGGGTATTAGATTCGTGATCGCGGGACGGGACAAAGAGTGTATCTGTCGAGGAATGAATTGCAAACCCATCTTATATCACTCCTATGAGCAAGAGGAGCTTGAATTGTCATTGTTATATAAGCTGGATAGTTAATCATTTATCATTGATATTGAAAAATATTAGTGGATGTCTGTGATGTCATAATCACCACATTTGACCTGCCTGATAATGAGTTAGGGGGATGGGGTGGGGTGATAAGGTGTTAGAGATATCCCTCGAATGATATGAGAGGGTGATTACCCTGGCAGATCATTTTGAACCTTTATGACTACTATAACAGAAGACATAATTTTCGCCCTTACAGTCAGTAAACGTTGTCTCAATGGTCTGATTGCTGGCATTTACTGTGTCATATTGGACAGCTCATTGAATATGGATGGGAACAAGAAATCATTGCAAGCCCTCCCCAAACTACAATATGTAAAAATAAACATAAAGAAGATTCTTGAGTATAAACTATTTTACAAATTACCCCGGCCCCTTTCGCAGGCGTTAAAGACTATCGTATTTTTTTTTTATTTTTGTTCCTTTTTTGTATAATACCACTATTATCATAATACACCAGGATTTCTTTTTTCTTAATCAAAGTTAAGGTTTGTTTGCTATTTAAAAAAATAAACGAGTAAGGATTATTCATAAGTTATGAGTAATGAAATTATATTTACTTCAAATTTGGATTTATTTATTGTATCGATTTCTCTCTACATTATAAATCAATTAAAATTCATTATGCAACTACTGGGTACATTAAGAGAGCAAAGATAGAATGAAAATTTAACTCCAATACAACTTAACTTGACCAATTCAATTATAATTTTTGACTCGACAGCTTGTCAATAAATATGGCTTCAAGAACCTTACGGGCGTAGACCCGTCAAGGCCTAGCCTTGATATTGCTCGGTCCAAGGGCGTCTACAAGGAACTCATCGAGTCTTTCGTTGGTCCGCAGCCCCTTCCTCCTGAGGACAGTGAGTATCGAAACATTTCTTGGTTTCATTATTTTTATACACATCAAAAATATATCGATATTTTATAGTAAGTACAGCTTGATAGTGTATAACCCTTGTGTCACTGTGTCTGTGCAATATAGCATATAATTAATATGCTTTATTCACATACACAGTTACACAAGGATTGAAGTTTACACCGATGGACATCGCTGTACATCAATGCCTATGCATTTTTAATAAGCTTTCACGCCTCCTTCTTCAGGTTGGCTATTACAGCATGGGGCAGCACCGCAGGGCTTGCGTGCATGCATATTGAAAATAGTAAATAAATAAATATAAATAAATAAATATATATACATGTATATATAAAGTATCCAAATGAAGACCCCATCTTCCAATGAATCCAATAAGACCTCTTTTTTTTTTTACATTGTCACACCCACTAGACTTTTTTCTTTGTTTTGTTTGTGTTTATATACTCTTCCCTTTTCTAAATCGTTAAGGCTTTAGTTTTTATGTATACATGTAACAGATGTGTAGTTAAGTTGATTTCTTTTGTTTGTTTATGTCACTGATCGGTAATTGTGTGAATCATGTTACTACAAATGTATTTGTTGTTTTATTTTGTGTATATACAGGGCGCCATTGTAAAGCAGTTAGCAAACTGAATGTGCCTACCCTGTATTGTTTTTAAAAGAAAACATGAATAAATAATAAAATATATATATATGTGTGTGTGTATGTGTGTGTGTGTTTGTGTGTGTGTTATATAAAAGTAAGGTGTGTATTCATAACGAAATTTGTGATTGGTTGAATTAGTATCATGTAACATTCACAGGTTTAGTTATATGTCACTTTCCATTCTTGATGTCAGAGTTGCTCTGTGATATCACAATGATTGTTAAAAAATGTTACATAACACAGAGTGACGGGTACAAAGGTGCGCCCAATTTCAGAATTGCTTTGTGACATCATTTTGCAAATAGTACTTTATGGAGTGTCAACTTTCTGGTATAGCTGAAAATAACTATTATCACGTGAAGCTCTTTTAATCTATCAAGTTTCTAGAGGATAGGATACATTTTTGATCCAAAATATAATAAGTTATATGAAACAGAGTTGTAAATATACTATGTTTGTAACTCTACTATATTTACTATTAGAAAATGGTACGTGCTCTGTTAGGCACTATAATTCTAGCTAGTATCACTCCAAATGCACGGGACACCATCGTGCAATTCCATTTCAACTCGACCTTCGGCCTCTGTGTCACGTGTAAAGATTTCGAGATAAAAGACCGAACCCTTATGCAATCCAGTTCAATCAGTAAAATGTTCTTCGGTCTCGGGCAACTCGGTTCGCTTAACAATAATGTCCCTTTGCATTTGAATCAGATTATGTTTACTTACAATATGTATATTATGTTTGTATGTATGTATACGTATGCATTATGTCCTATAATTATAATAAAGTGGCGTATTGAACGATTATTATGTGTAAAGGCTTCATACGCTCTCACTGATCGTGGTAATATACAATTGCCCTAACCCCTGTATGATGTTAGTCAAAAAGTAATGTAATGGCATCCACGTATGTACACAAACATATCCACACACAACACACAGATATTAATATCATCTTGTGTGTATGTCAGTGTGTGAGTGCATAATCAATCAATCAATAATATATCAATTATATATTACTTTTCGATCAGATCTGATGTATGACCCTTGTCATTTCTTGTCATGTTTATTTTCAATCGCATAATGATATAGTCCAAAGGTCATTTCGTCATCATGACGATAATAGTTCAATCGATGGCTCTATAACGATTTTATATCTTCCAGATTCTTTTGATGCTGCCATCTCTTCCGGTGCTTTCCTTCCGGCTCACTGCGATGGGAGTAGCCTGAAAGACGTAGTAAGACTGGTGAAGCCAGGTACAACGTGATTCAAAATTACAGATTTAATTTCATTTAATCAATTTCCCTGTGCAATTGCAATATTTAATTTGAATACACATAATTACACTTAGATTTACGTTTACACCCACATAATAATTTTCCTGGGTAGGATAAACCTGGGTTTACGGTCAACAAAGTTTTTTTTTTTTCTCTCTCTCTCTCTCTCTCTCTCTCCCTTGGTAAGCCTCGCATTAAAAATAAGTGTCATGGTAATCACAATTCAGTGGTGTCGGTTTGAAATAACCATATTTTAGCTAAAACTCGGTAAGCTGCCCCTAGTTTACCGTTATCTAATTTATCTACTTATGCTAGAATTCATTGATTTCAGCTTATGAAAGTGAAAATCATCATATCTTTATGAATATGATGAGAAAAGTCCACTTGAAAAGACTTTGTACACAAAATCATATTTTTAGCCATTTTCGGTCTGACAGGCATGTATAACAGGTCGTGCAGCATCGTAACGGTATGAGCAATTTTCGCGAAAATGATGGCAAAAGATGTGCGAGACTTGAAAGTAAAAAGTCAGCGAACAGCGTGGTCAAAAAAATTCTCGCGGCAGAATAGTCATGGAAAATGTCGAGGGGATGGGGGCTGATCCCCCCCCCCCCCCCCCCCGACTGTTTGATGTGCTGAGTATAAGCAGTCATGAAAAATATACTGATAGCACTTACAGGGGAAAAGGAAAGGAAAGGACAAATAATAAAAAAAACAGTTTGCTGTCATGAATTCATTTGATTTGATTTCATTTGATATCAAATCAAATCGATTTCATAGTAGTAATACAGAACTATACAATCCAACTACATTTATCTATATTAACTGTTGTTAATTCGATACAATTTCTTCATCCTTTACATACATTGATCTGAGAATATCACAATGATTCTCATCTTCCAATTTTCAAAAAAAAGAAAGAAAAGAAAATGAAACACCTGATTCAATGATTTTGAGTCATTTTGACAATAGATTCATTACATTGAAATGACAGGGCCCTTTTCTAAATCTCCTTATGATTCATTGTATTGTGGTGATAATGTATTTTGTATATTTTGAATGCAATGATAGTCTGATTGATTCTTCAATTAAATTCTACTTTGCAGGTGGTCTGATCCTGATTGCAGTGAGACGATTTTTCATGGACGAAGTTGTGGAAGGGTTCTATTTCAAGGAAGCTGTCGAAAGTCTTGTAACGAGCAAAACATGCTCACTGGAAGTGGACTATGTTTCCGAGTATGCACAGGGACAAGATGGGGCCATTTTGATATTAACGGTATTGTAGATGAGATTATATAGCCATTTGAAGTTGACGCACAAGGTCTTTAATTACAGCGTTAGGTTTTAAATCTCTATAACTTCTGAACGGATCGTTATGGCGGACTCTCTGTTGTTCTTTCAGTTGAAAAACTTTGGCAGTACATAATCATATAACAGATAATGACTGTTTTTGTATGGAATATTTACAGAACTTCACAAGACTTTGAAGTGCAAGTCAAAGTCCTTCGGCTTTTGTAAATAACCTTCCTAAGTCAGCTTTACATTCCAGTCGGATTGGTCATTCTTTATGTTCCTCGCATGTTCTGTACAATGTACTCAGAGCTCTCAGAATTCAAGTTCAGACTTCCGACTCCCAATCGGAGGACCCGAGTTCGATTCTCGCCCAGTGCTTACGTCCTTGGACAAGATGTTTTTACCCACAATGTCCCTCTCGAATCAGGTGTATAAATCATGTAAATGGGTACCTGGCAACGCTAGGGTAATAATAATGGCAGGGCCCTCTGGTAGAGCAGTGACAACACTGAAGAGGCTACCCTAGATAGATAAGACCTTATTATTATTTCATGATATGAAATACGGATATAAGGATGCCAAATAACATGATTTCTTCCTATACAGAGAGAATGAAGACATTTGTAAGAACAAATTCCAAGCTAAAGAAGTGTATTTTGTCACTGTCTCTTCTTCTACCTATCACACCTCCGTTACGTCGCAAGTGATTGCGCAATTTTTCGAGTGCTTGTTTACTACTCTATACGTTTAACCCGTGATATCAACGAATCTGAATAATTTAACTATCATAATCATAAAGTGAAAGTTTCGTGTGCAGTCACCAGTCTTCAACTCGAGTTATGTGTGTCATATGATAGCAGAATGTAGAAATACTATATAAATGTTATTTATACTTTGTCAGAACCCACGAACTCGATATTTTTCTTCTCAAACTCTGAATGTATTTTTGTGACCAAAACTTTAATCGCTATACATGAGCGCGCACACACACACAAAAAAGGCTAGACCTGCACATTCTGTCAAACCAAATTGAGTTGTTTGCTGTATCACTTGTATTGGTGTATAATCATTCATTCTTATTTGATGAACTTACTGAAACTATATGATCTTGACGCAATGATATATAAAAATTGTTCCAATTTATTTCCAATTATTTCCTTTCCACAACGCAATGTGGTTACAATCCCACACTCCCATGCACTGTGATGTACTTTTTTGTGATTGACAATGCATGAACAAATTTATATAACATTGTTTACGCCACTTTTGTGGTCAGGTTTGCTGTTATATCAATTAAACGATAAAGATTGTTTTGTTACTATTACTCACTTCCCGGCATTTGGCAAATATAAGTGCTATCAATATATATATACATATATATATATAAATATAAATACAATATTGATGAACAGGCTTATTATACAAGATGTTTACTATTGGACGAGAAAAATAAAACGAGTAAATGCATTAGTAAACTAGACATAGTGTGTACGAGTTTTATTGCTGTCTTTTCGATCAAGAATTCGATTCATTAATGATCATAATTGAGATGGATTGTTGATTTTAACAAGTATAAGTGGAAGGTCGAGTGCCAGGAGAGAGTGAAGTGATTGATACAATGATTTAAAGAAAAGAAATAAGATTGTTGAGACTTTAAGAGATTATATGACATTAAGCTAGGTTAACTAAACGGACGATATTATGCATGGTAAAACTCCATTATATACAGTCATCAAGTTGGCGTCCGCATTTTCACCTTTATTCTAAACATTGCGTGATATCAACATCTCTGAAATAGACGTGCAGGTAAGTGAGGTCAAACGAATTCTGCACCTTCCGTGACATTTGGGGCTTTAATATGGCTGTAGGAATGTGAAATTGTATCATTTAGGAATTTATGTACGATAATTTT
The DNA here is from genome assembly GCF_040938485.1 of Diadema antillarum. Lineage (NCBI taxonomy): Eukaryota > Metazoa > Echinodermata > Echinoidea > Diadematoida > Diadematidae > Diadema > Diadema antillarum. Next base: position 1,430,359 of record NW_027270992.1, on the reverse strand, counting down.
TTTTTTTGGTCATGATTTCGTTTTGGTGCTCGTCATTTATGGAATCTGCTACTCCAAAATGTTAAACAGAACGCCACTCGTGTGGCAACAGACTAGGACCGTTGGGCGTCATGGCATCGACCGAGAAGCCTGTCCAACATTAAACACACACACACACACACACACACACACACACACACACACATATATATATATATATATATATATACACATATATGTTATATACATAATACATATATATATATATATATATACCTATATATATATATATATATATATATATATATATATATAGTTATATATATATAGTTATATACATAATAATACAACATACTAGTATTTAGCGCCTCCGCTACAAAGTGTTACCAGAGGCATAATGTTTTCCGGTTGTCCGTCCGTCTTTCAGTTCTAAATTGATTTTGTGGACAGGGTGAGCTAAAAGGGATGGTGCAGTTTCCGTTAAGATGGAGTTTCAGGTTTCCAACCTTTTAGAAGGTGTTTTTTTTTTTTTTTGTAGATGAGAAACTTCTAGTGAAATATAAGAGAACATATGATTTCAAGAGGAATTTAAAGTTTATTTGATAAAGATTGGTTTTGAAATGGCTGACATATCCAAAATAAAACGATCCTAATAGAATTTGGGACCCACCATTTATCAGAATCGCTTTCTTTTACGTTGTTTTTAGATATCTCAGCCATATCTAAACTGATTTTTATAAGAGAAACTTTGATTTCGTCTTTTACACACATATACTCGTGAATAAATACATACAATGCACCACCATACACCCGTCAAGTATCTTTCATATCGTCAGGGGAGGTGGGAGACTCCCACGCACATTTCCCCAGTACCACCCCACCCTCAGGGATCACGCACCTTGTCTCCGTATCGTTACGCTCAATAAACAAACACAAATACAACAGACTTTGAACTTTGCTCATCTAGTCACCCCATACGTTGTATGTTACCATAGATGGAAGAAGTGTCGTCGCACGGTCGTTCTCCCTTTCCAGGGTAGTCATTCTATACTTTTCCAGGACTCACAATATATATATAAAATAACAAAATGGAGGACAGATGTGGCTACGTCTACAGTGACAACTACAGGCAGTTTATGAATTTGGAGCAGGAGAAACGAAGAGCTTACTACGAAGAATGGGTCCAGAATGGCGTCTACGATAAGGTAGATATACCATGCTTCAATTTCATATTCTCAGTGCAAGTCACCACATACACCATGCACGGTGTTGTTTTGTATGGCATGTGGCCAGACAAATTAAACAACCGGCTTGTTTGCATTGTCATTGTCATATAGTCATTTCTATCAAAGAAGACAAGGAAAAATGGCTGTCAACTCTGTCACTTATATATCACCATAATTCCACATGGACTATGTAACACTGACGCCGTTGTTTTAGAAGTCTGGCTTTGATTTGTTTGCTTGTTCTTAATTTGAAGGAGCCGGGTGAAGGAGTAATGACTCTAAAAAGATTCCTCGATATTGCTCTGTAAACCAAGCAAATATAACCTTTCAATGTGGATAAAAACTTAGATAATGATATTAATAAATACGAAAGAATAACGGATTTGGGATGAAAGAGTCAAACTAATAATAACAATAGTGGGACTCTTATAAAGCGCACATTTCTACCTAAAAGAAAAAGATACTCAAGGCGCTATAGAACAGAGTACATTGTGTCACGTTACAACAGTATCACAGAAAATAATAAGACAATAAACCAACAAACAATAGGCCTATATACGTACACATACTATACATACAGGTATACAATATTGTCACTTTAAATTGAAAATATATGTCTTGAGATTCTTTTTGAAACTATCAATGGAAGATGCTTCTCTAAGAGATTTGGTAGGCCATTCCATAGTTTTGGGCCCATATATGAAAAAGCCCGATCCCCCAATTATGCTTGATTCGAGGTATCTGTAATTTTAGCGAGTTTGATGAACGGAGATTACGTGGTGGTTGGTGAAGATGAAGAGTATTTTGAAGGCAGACAGGGACAAATTTGCGCAATGTACGGTAAACAAGAAGAAGAATCTTGAAGTTAATACGTTTTTCTACAGGAAGCCAGTGTAGGGACCGAAGTATTGGGGTAGTATGCACAGTTTTCTTCTTGAAAGTAAGTAATCTGGCGGCACAATCCTGAAGACGTTGCAGTTTACTGAGTTCTTTTTGTGGAAGGCTGCAAAACAGAGAATTGCAGAAATCTAGACGAGACGAAATAAAAGCATGCATCAGTTTTTCTGCTGCTGATCTACTTGGAATCTCCGAATTTAGCCCAGGTTACGCAAATGAAATCTTACAGATTGGGATACATATGAAATGTGGTCTTTGAATGTCAGATTTGCATCATAAACAACACCAAGATTACGAACTTTGTTCGAAGGCTTGATATTACTATTGCCAATTCTAACAAAACATTTATCAGAACTCGCTTTAGACAACATCTGTTTGGATCCTATCAGAATAAATTCTGACTTACTGTCATTAAATTTGAGACCATTTCTTTCCACGCATGCCTTAACATCATCAATACATAATTCCAATCGTTTTACAGCTTCAGTGAGTTCAGTCCTGGTTGGCGAAAAGGATACAAATATTTGTATATCATCTGCATAACAGTGCTACTGAATGTCGTGTCTTTCAAAAATGTGTCTAATCCTTGAAAGATATAGTGAGAATAGAAGTGGTCCACCTACAGACCCTTGCGGGACTCCGCAAGTAAGTGCAGCCGGATCAGAGTTACTGTCATTGATCTTAACATATTGTGAACGGCTGGTAAGGTAAGATTGAAACCACTCTAATGCAAGTCCTGTGACACCAACAGATCTGAGAGTCTGGGTGAGAATGGAATGGTCAACAGTATCAAAAGCTGCCGACATATCAAGTAAAACAACTGCAGTGATATTCCCAGCATCCATTTGTCTCAAACATTGATCAGTTAGGTCAGTAAGTAATGTCTGTACACTATGATCAGGGCGATACGCTGATTGGTGGCTATCAAGAAAATCATTCTCCTGCAAGTAGTCTCGAAAAGGAAACACGTTTCATAACTTTGCTAACAAATGGTAGGTTTGAAATTGGTCGATAATTGTTTAACATGTTCTTATCTAAATGAGGTCTTTTGAGGGTTGGAAATATCACCGCTGTTTTCAATTCATTTGGCACAACACCTGCTGCAAAACTGCCATTTATAATGCTCGTAATGGCAGGGGCAGTCACTGATACACATTTTTTAAAATCAGATCGGTACAAAAAGGGTCTAATTCACATGACTTATTTGGAGACTTCATAATCATATTCTTAACCTCAGTTACAGAGGTTGGATTTAGTGAGTCTAATTTTGAAGTACTTGCGACTTCAGCTTCACTTTTAACCACACGGACACATGGTAAGGATAAGCATATATTCGCTATCTTATCGACGAAAACCGATTAACCTGGTTAGCCAACTCTTTGTCAGAATCATGCTCAGGTAGAGGGGATTTCTGTTTTCTGCCAAGAAGCTTGTTTACAACCTGAAAGAGTTTCGTCGTGTCTTTATCACAGTCATTAACTTGTTTCGAGTGATATTAAGTTTTCGCTTTCCTGAGTAGTGAACGGACATACTGACGTTGTTTACAATACAACTGCCTATCAATCTCTAACAGCTGTTCTCTTCATAATGTTTATGCGACATACTTCAACCAACAATGCCGCATGCGTGTTGGAAGAGGAAAATGTATAAGAGAAAAAGAAACCGGCAGGAGAAAGAGGAGTGATTGTAGTGATGCTATGCGATTGTTGTTATATCCGTGCTTGGTTTCTCGTTTGGGATAGGAAGTCGCGGAGCTGAAATATTTCGGACCGGGAAAGGTGGCGAAGAAAATGAGCGAGCTGTTGAGCAACAAAGATGCCAAAATACTGGACATTGGTGTCGGGACCGGCCTTGTCGGAAAAGAGGTATATTATGATGCATGATGCATTATCGTAATCACACACACACACACACACACACACACACACTCACAAAACAAAACAAAACAAAACAAAAACAACATTTGAGTTTTGGTTCCTTTCTCACTGTTCATAATTGTCTGGTTTCTTTAACATCATCGCTCGCAAATTTATTTTCTTTTCTTCACACGTAGAGACACATGCAACGTAAATTATCTATAGCTGGCGAAGTCAGAGAGGCGATGAGATTTGATGCGAATAGTAAAGAGGTTCAGATGCGAGAAAAGGAAGGAAGTTTTGTTTTTGTTTCCTTTCTTTTTGTTTTTGTTGTTTCACTAATCTTATGTCTTTGCAGCCAATCTGCTATGGAAAATTAGAGCGTTGACGACTTTTTCAGTATGGATTGTAATTCGGTTAGCGTTCAGTATATTCATTTTGGTTTATACGTGTACTCTCAGTATGTTTTACGTACGTCTCTTATCATTATCATTGTTATTTTTTTTCCTCTTTTTTTTTTTTTTTACTATTGAGTGTTACCGGTCCTTCCCCTACCAACTTCACACTGCACTCTTAGGATATATTAAGCGGCCTCTTTTGTTCGGTCCTCTGACATGGACATAAAGTAGGCCTATCTTATATCGTCTCATGTAGATAAATATGAGAGAGAGAGAGAGAGGGAGAGAGAGAGAGAGAGAGAGAGAGAGAGGGAGAGAGAGACCGGCATACAGACAGACAGAAAAAAACCTGAAAATGCAATTGAATCTTAAAATTACAGTGAATTGAGAGGTAAATGATGCTTCATATTTCATGCATCCTCAAAACGGCTGCTGATATTGGTAGCAAATCGCGTACTTCGTTTGAAATTTGATTGACTGATTGGTGTCATTCCCTCAGTACTCTCCCTTTTCATCCGTATTTAAAATTCCACTTTTTGTACTTTCTTTCATTGGAATCTGAATAGTGTCCTTATAGTAACTCACACAATGTTATTCTAGTAGTACTGTTTCTGGCGTTCATGGGATTTGATAAGATTCTGATCATGATAATACAAGTGAGGTGTTCTCGAAATGAAAACGCACTTTTTTCAGTTGTATATTGACCGATTAACCTGTCTTCCAATTCTTTCAATATATAGCTGCCACAACTTTGTCAGTCGTTAACTTGTACATAGATTGTGACTGCAATAACGGTCAAGGTAATGATACTTTATCGTTTAGTATCATCTCAAAAGCATGAGATCCTTCTTTTTTTTCAACAAACCGTACTTTCCTTTGGATGTATGGGCAGATCATTATTTGGAACCTGTGATAACTGAGTGCGATCACTAAAAAGACTTAAGTTTGCTCTTTGTAGTCAGTTGTCCCAATGTTTCGATTGCTTTTGTGTCATAGAATTATTAGGCAGATCATTTCTGGAGATAAATTATGTGATAAGAAGTCAATGTAAACAAAGACAAATTCTTCCCTAAACTGCACCATGTAAATGTAAACCAATCTACTCATACCTTGATATACTGAAATTCATTACGAAAGTACTGCAAACATAAGAGAGAGGCTGAAAATCAAAGTAAATTTAACTACTGAAGCTGAACTTGCTTAATTCCTGACACGACAGCTTGCCGCCTATGGCTTCAAGAACCTTACGGGCGTAGACCCGTCAAGGCCTAGCCTTGATATTGCTCGGTCCAAGGGCTTCTACAAGGAACTCCTCGAGGCTTTTGTTGGTCCGCAGCCCCTTCTTCTGGAGGACAGTGAGTATACCGGGATATCTATTTTTCGTTTATTACACATCATGTCTAGTGTAAGTACCTACGTGTTATATTGCACGTATTGAAGTGACCAGTGCTTGGACGTCGCTATAACGTAAAAACCCATTCAACGTGTTTGGCATGGTTTGGGCCTCAACCCCCCTCCCACATCAGACTGGCTTTGATGGAGCAGCTGGGATTGCGTGCATGTTGTATATCGTACAATAGCTGCATTTGTACTTTATATAGCAGAAGTGGATCCAGGAATTCCGTAAAGGGGTGGGGGGGGGGGGCCTTTACAAAAGTAAAGGGGACGTAGCCCTCCCCCATTTTTTCTTTTTATTTCTCTTGTTTTAACAAAAAATAAAGGGGCCGGGGGCGCGCGCCCAGTGCGCCCCTCTGGATCTGCCACTGCTCTAGAATATTCCAGGCCTCTGATTGGTCAAAGGTGCAGTCATGGAAACTGCTGCATGCTATCTGAGTGCTGGGCAGCAGAATCATAGCGATATCTAGTGACTGTACATTAGACCAATCAGAAGTCTAGAAACTAGTATAGAATCCAAATCTTAGTTAGAGTAAGGTGCATTCATAGGTCATAATATCGACTGCTTCTTTTCGGGTCAAAGTTGAAACTCTTTGCCCTCTAGTCTATCCAGTGCTTGTAGCCCAGAGACGTCGACTCGGAGCAAAACATTGTTGAGAAATTACCTTCTGGCAAATAGTTATAAACTTTGAAATGAAAATGGAACTACAGATAATCAATTTGGTACTACAATTTGTATAAATGAAAACAAAGCGGGCAATTACATGTAAAAATATATATACCATGACTTACATATAATTTTTATACCGGGTGTCCCCCAATAAGCGGAACGGTGGATTTTCAGTACCTTGCATTCTAAAAGTGATATATTTTCTCACATCATTAGAAAAAACATTTTCAGCAGAAGACAATGATACCAAAATCATTAAATTTGGTTCACTACTTTTTATTCTATGCCATTTTCTGTAATCCGGCGAAATTTGAAAATGACTGCAGTTACGGAAATTGGCGTAGAATAAAAAGTATTGAACCAAATGTAATGATTCTGGTATCATTGTTTTCTGCGGGAGATGCTCTTTCTAATGATGTCAAAAAATATATCACTTTTAGAACGCAAGGTAATAAATCCATCGTTCCACTTTTTTTTTTGGGGGGGGGGGGGACACCCGGTGTAGAATTTGTTTTTGTTGATTGAATTCGCGTTCAAAATGCGAAGTTGTGTACCTTTAAACTAATTTGAAATTGGTATACTTGGGAAAGAAATTGAATATCTATCCAGCTGGCGTGGAATTGAAAGCCAACTTTGAGTCGTTATGCTGAATAAATTCTCTCCAAATTGAATGGAATATAATCTAAAGAAATGATACAAGACGAAAATGAATCCTGAGAGTAGAGCGTTGACGAAAATTGCCTGAATTTGAAAGTCTTTTCAAATGCATATCTGATAAAATCTGGTGGGGAAAACGTCAACATTACCGAGGTATAAGTATCAAAGTGTGTGTACTCCAAACTCTCAAGGAGCCCTGTCAATAGTCCAATCCTGTTTAGTGGTTCTTCGATCTAGTAACTCCATGAGCTAATCAGTTATTCATTTAGTGTTCATAAATCATGACATTGTATCTTTGGAAGTATGTGTGTGTGTGTTGTTACGAATTTGCCCATATAATCACTTACCAATGCGGTTTTATGTTTAATGATCATGTGTATGCGATCACACGCGCGCGATCGCGAATGTTTGTAAATACCGCCGGTTACGTAATCTTAATGTTGAGTCATTCATTTTGACCCGCAGCCCCACACATTTCGCCCAGGTTGAGTGTAATGTTGTGAATATATTAAGCTGGGCGTGTCTGATGGAATTTTCCATGTATGTAATATTACTCATGTTAAAAATCCATTGCTCGCGTCAGTCAACAATCGGACTCCGGTTAGAGAGGACCGTTATCACTTTCTCGGCGTTCCCGTCCACAATCTTGGGAGGAATTGCTTTCCCTAAGAAACGTACTCTGCTAACTGAATTTTAAGTGCTAAGAGGCGAGATAAACCAGGACATGCCAACCTGCCTCTAGCCCGTTTTCTTTCGACGACGACGGCGACAATAAGTTTCGTCGATTTGGCCAGGCGAACCACCAGGCGGTCTTGAGCCAACGCCCACCTGTGATTGCTGCACGGCAACTAGTGGGAGCCGCGCCGAGGTCGATGCAGGGCGCCGAGACGCTGTGAAGGACCACGCGCACCCGGCGGCCAACGCCCTTCTGTCTGGCATAGGCTGTGTTTATCAAATTTCCCCGGTTTAAACGACATTCGAAAGCCCTTTAGATAGCCCTTTCGATAGCCATTTCCATAGCCCTTTCGAAAGCCCTGTCTACTCCCTGTACTATTAATGTGCCGCTTGTTTTCGTCGGCTGCGTTTATCAACTTTCGATAGCCCTTTCCATAGCCCTTTCGAGAGCCCTTTCCAAAGCCCTGACTGCCTGTACTATTAATGTGCCGCTTGTTTTCTAAGACGGGACGGCGAAAAGCAATTACCATCATATATCTTCCTTTGAGAGTGACGAGTCATGATACAATGCCAAATGAATCAATTGTCTTCCTATCTGTGAGGCAGCTCCAGTTTAGCACATACTTCAAATATTTCTGAGTGGCGGCATGAGACATGGGATCAAAGGGAATGAGACTGTTGTTACTCTATTTTCTCAAACCTTGTTTGTGAGAGAAAGCCTCCTTGTTCCAAGCATATGCGTGCATTACACACAGCTGTATATGTATACACCTGTGTACACGTACTCGTGTGCACTTTACGTGGCGCGTGTCTTTTCAGAAACTGGAAACGCATGGTTGCGTAACCGCAGTAGGGCGACCTAAAGGGCTTTCAAAACAGCTTTGCGTTTATCAACTTCGAAAGGCTTTTACAAACAGGTTTTTGGTAACCTGTTTAGGAAACCTGTTTGGATCGTCACAAATTTCGGGCTTTCGAAAAGGCTTTCCTAAAGGGCTTACAAAACAGCTTTGCGTTTATCAACTCGTGAAAATTCCTTGAAAGATGTTTGGATAACCTGTTTCTGCCGAGAAAGGAGAGTTGATAAACGCACCCTTTCGTAAAAGGCTTTCCTAAAGGGCTTTCAAAACAGCTTTGCGTTTATCAACTCGTAAAAATTCCTTGAAAGCTGTTTGGATAACCTGTTTCTGCCGAGAAAAGGAGTTGATAAACACAGCCTATGGTCACAGCGCTGCAAACTGTGCTGATAGCGTCGCCCGCTGATCCGGCCCCGTGTATTGACGCGTTCTCCACGTGATAGCGTCTGACGTCGCCTCCCCGTCACGTCGCAGATGAGTTGGGCCCCGACGTTGACTCTCTTAGGGTAAAACCCTGGCCAGGTATTATACAATCTGAACTTATGTTTTCTTAGTTGAAACGATCCCGTCTATCTTTCATTGTTATGGTTAATTTCGCTGTAAAGCAACGTTTACACTTTGGCGAGTTGGAGTCGCGAGTTGTGCGCGAGCTGTGCGAGCTCCAACTCGCGTTAACTCGCACAAACTCGCGCGAAATGTAATTTTTTTTCTGGAATTTGCATGAGTGATATAAGTCTCAACGCCGAGTTCACTACACTCGCTGTACGAGTGAACCGAGCTCGAAACGAGACATACCGAGCTTAGTACGAGTTGCAGTGACCTTTATGCGACTTAAAGCGAGCTTTAAACGAGTTGTCAAGATTTTATTACGAGTAATAAGAGTTTTATCCGATCGAGGGGCGGGAAATGCGCATTTTGGCGCTCAAAGATGGATTCCAGAAGCATTTTCGCTCTGATTGAAGAAGAAGAGACCCTGAACTTCTGGTGCGACCCTGTTGTCAAGGAGGCGCCGCAGAAAAAGAGATGCTCAAGAGAGGACCAAAATGCTTCAAAGGAGGCTTTGGACAAGACCCTGGTTGTTGAGGAGGCCAAAGTACGGACACTATGAGACGCTGATGCAGGGGCGTCACCAGCTTTTTTTCAAGGGGGGTGCGCTTTGACACTAAATGTTTACGAGATTTTTTGGACAGACATTTGGAATATAGGAAGCTCTCAATCCCTAGACTTTTACTGTTTTTTGAGGGAAACCAAGCGGGGAAAGGGCACCGGCGCGCCGGTAGCTAGGATTTCATCTTGGGGGGGGGGGGGGGGGGGGGGTAGTATGCGAGGGAGCGTACCCCTTATAAATGGATTATGGAATGACGGTGTGAAACGACAAATTGCTCGCAGCGATATCAGGGGAATGGCATCACGACTACATGCGAGCGAGCGGAGCGAGCGAGCTTGAAAATTTTGACATTTTACAGTCCAAAAACTGCCGTTTGCAGCCATATTTTTTTGCTTTGTAAATTAAGGGGGCGCACCGGGCGCAACTGCTGGCAATTACTGGCAGCAACATCAAGTGAATGACATAATAATCAAATGCGAGCGAGCAAAGAGAGCGAGCTTGGAAATTTTGACATTTTACAGTCCAAAAACTGCCGTTTGTAGCCATATTTTTTCGCTTTGGAAATAAAGGAGGGGTGGGGCGCAACGGAAGCAACTGCCGGTAGTTACTGGCAGCAACATCAGGAGAATTGCATAACAATTAAATGCGAGCGAGCGAGCGAGCGAGCTTGAAAATTTTGACATTTTACAGTCCAAAAACTGCCGTTTGTAGCCATATTTTTTTGCTTTGTAAATCAAGGTGGGCGCACCGGGCGCAACTGCTGGCAATTACTGGCAGCAACATCAGGTGAATGGCATAATAATCAAATGCGAGCGAGCAAAGAGAGCGAGCTTGGAAATTTTGACATTTTACCGTCCAAAAACTGCCGTTTGTAGCCATATTTTTTCGCTTTGGAAATAAAGGAGGGGTGGGGAGCAACGGGCGCAACTGCCGGTAACCGCAGCAACATCAGGAGAATTGCATAACAATTAAATGCGAGCGAGCGAGCTTGAAAATTTTGACATTTTACAGTCCCAAAACTGCCTTTTGTAGCCGTATTTTTTTTGCTTTGGAAATTAAGGGGGGGGGGGCGCACCGGGCGCATCTTACTGCTGGCAATTACTGGCAGCAACATCAGGTGAATGGCATAACAATTAAATGCGAGCGAGCGAAGAGAGCGAGCTTGAAAATTTTGACATTTTACAGCCCCAAATCTGCAATTTGGAGCAATATTTTTTCGCTTTGGAAATAAAGGAGGTGGGGGGGGGGGGCGCACCGGTCGCAACTGCCGGCAATTACTGGCAGCAACATCAGGATAATTGCGTATAACAATTAAATGCGAGCGAGCGAGCGAGCGAGCTTGAAAATATTGACATTTTACAGTAAAAAACAAACAAACTGCCGCTTGTAGCTATATTTCTTCACTTTAGAATTTAAGGGGGCGCATTGGGCGCAACTGCTGGCAAATACTGGCAGCAATATCAGGAGAGCATAATGATTACATTCGAGCGAGCGGAACGAGCGAACTTGAAAATATCACATTAAACAGTCCAAAAACTGCCGTTCTTTTCTTAGCCATATGTTTTTCGCTTTGGAAATTAAGGGGGGAGGGGCACCGGGCGGAACTGCTGGCAATTACTGGCAGCAACATCAGGTGAATTGCATAACGATTAAACGCGAGCGAGCGAAGAGAGCGAGCTTGAAAATTTTACATTTTACAGTCCAAAAACTGCCGTTCTTAGCCATATTCTTTCGCTTTGGAAATTAAGGGGCGCGCACCGGGCGCAACTGCAGGCAAAATTGGCAGCAACATCAGGTGAATTGCATAACGATTAAATGCGAGCGAGCGAAGAGAGCGAGCTTGAAAATTTTACATTTCACAGTCCAAAAACTGCCGTTCTTAGCCATATTTTTTCGCTTTGGAAATTAAGGGGGGCGCACCGGGCGCAACTGCAGGCAATTACTGGCAGCAACATCAGAAGAATGGCATAAAGATTAAATGCGAGCGAACGGAGGCGCAACTGCCGGCAATTACTGGCAGCAACTTCAGGAGAATGACATTACGACTAAATGCGAGCGAGAGGAGCGAGCGAGCTTGAAAATTTTGACATTTTACTGTCCAAAAACTGCCGTTTGAAGCTATATATATTTTTTTTTCGCTTTGGAAATTAAAGGGGGAGGGGGGAGGGGGGGGGGGACGCCCGGTGCGCCAAGTGCGCCCATCTCCCTGGATCCGCCACTGGTAGTCAAGGGTGTGGGTTTATGTTCATGACTGGGGGAGGTATGACCAGCGAGGTGGCGTCGAAGTGACCAAGCGGGGAAAGGATGTCCAAAATCTGCACTTTAGAGCATCCCCTAAACTAATTGTGCGTGTTTGTTTGTGTGTGTGTCTTATAATGTACATGGAAAAGTTAGGAATTAGCCCAGGTCAAGTCTTTTTATTGGCAATGCAAGACATTTTTACATAGACTAGTATGTAAAGCAACACTGCAAAATCAATGATCTAGCTTAGATATAACGAAGCGTAAGGTACAAAGGTGTACATTCTACATCACATTGCGCAACATTGTAGCGACTCTTCGTTCGGATGTACTGAGTACACTGCGCACATCATGCTTATAATTCTATGCAGAATGCCAACCAGGAATCACGCTGAATCACAATCTTTTGTCGGGTCCGGGCTTTTTGAACAATGTTTCACACTATATACCTATCTAATTATGGTTAAAAGAAGTCATAGAAAAATATCTTATTTCTTGATCACCCTTTCATTCAAAAGCAGTTTACTAACACTTGAGGAATACTATTTTGGTAAGTCTTTTTTTTTTTACCAGCGGACTGGGAGGGGGGCGCACCCCCCTCCTCTCCCCCTCCCCCCCCCCGCTCCGTAGTTACGCCACTGCTTTTGGGTGAAATAATTGGACAGATTTCTTGAATTCTAAAAAAAAAGCAAGAAAATCTTTTCATCGTGGATACATTGTATTATGATTATGTGGGATGGGGCAAACGTGTATAAGTGCTCCGTATCGTACGGATTTACAGTACGGTCGATAAATAGTAAACACTGTAGAATACTAATAGATATGTACAAAATCAGTGCTGCCAGAAACAGGGGTGCGAATTGATTTTGTGTGTGTGTGTGTGTGTGTGTGTGTGTGTCCCTGGTGCAAAATATAAACAAAATTAGAAAAGAGTAATTATTTAGCGTCCGCCGTTGAGGTCACTCGCAGACTGATTTTTTTTTTTTTTTTGGATCTGAAGGGGGGTGCGTTCGCACCCAACGCACCCCCCCTGGTGACGCCCATGCTTAACAATCAGTTTCCAACCGGAATAAAAAAAATTCTTGTTCAGAACATTAAGCAGCGTTTACACTTTGGCGAGTTGACATGGCGAGCTATGGCGAGTTAAGGCGAGTTGCCAAAATGAGGCACTCGCGATAACTCGCGTGAAGCTCACCATGTAACTCGGGATAACTCGCGACAACTCGGCATGGCTCGGCGAAGCTCGTTCAAGCTCGGGACAACTCTCCTTGAAGTCGCGAGCAGTCCCAAAATTTTTGAACATGTTCAAAATTTTTGCTAACTCGCTGTAACTCGTGCTGAACTCAGCTAGACTCGTTATATACTCGCGGTACTCGCAATAACTCGAAAGAAGCTCGAGATAAACTCGTAATAACTCGTAATAACTCGCCATATTTGAGTATACGCGAGTGTATTCCGAGTTTACTAGAGCGAGATACGAGCACTGCGATCGTATTACGAGTGAAGGAGAGGTGCCCGCGAGATTAGCGCGAGTTCAGATCGAGCACCTCGAGTTACAGCAAGTTTCGTATGAGTTTAGTCAGATTACGTTGCAAGTGCACATTGACATGCCAGCTGAATGATAAATATCCAGTGTTCTATATTTTCCATATATATTTTAAAATGAGAGCACATTTTAATCGACCCACGCATGTACACGTACTTTTCAAACGGCCATTGTCACTGTATCATTACAACTAGCAAAAATAGGAGAGGAATATGCCCCGACCCAAGAGATCCAAGAGTTGTGTCCATTCAGGTAGTTAAACACCGAAAGAATATGTCATTCAAACAAGGGTAGAAGTAGAAGAAGTGCAGGAAGAGAGAATGGAGACGGAAGAGGAGATCAATGACGAGCATGAGAGACGGGTAAAAGAACAAGACACCAAACTAGACCAGGTCCAAGCTCAAACTACTGAGCATCAGGCCTCGCCTGTCGAACTGATTTGGGAGGAAAATGAACACATTTTTCTCCACTTGCAAGGTTCTCCGTGTGGCACCCCAGGGAAGACGGGGAAAAAAAGAACAAAGAAGTCCACCCCAAACAAGAAGTCCACCCCGAAGAGACGAAAAACACCTCACTGCATACACATTCACTGAAGAGCAAGAAGTAGAATAAGCAGAGTGGTACAGAGATCACGATTGTCTGTATAACAGGCGACAAAAGTCATACAAGGATACTGCAAAGAAGACGAGGCTAATCGAAGAGAAGGCCAAGGAGTGCGATCCGGTGTGCTCCGGTAAATGAAGATGAATATCAATATCTATTATTAAGGGGGGCCCTCTGGCGGCAAAACGGAGTTTCGCTAAATATATTTTGTTGAATTCATTACCATGATTACTACTATGATTATGATTGCCATTATTTTCGAAAATCCCGTAAACAACTGACAACATGACATGCATAATATTTAGTCCTGAAAATTTTGACCCCCACATTTCGTTTATCCCGTTAGGTAGCTATAAATATACTTCACTGTATGAGAAACAAGAATTTGATAAAGTTGTTTGTTTCTTTCCATTAATTTATGTGATCTAAATTCCCAGTGCTCGATTTTTTTTTTCAGTTGAACAGCTGAACAATTTCCTCAAGTCTATGAGGACACAGTACATCCGTCTGACGAACCCAAAGTCTGGAAAGGGGACCAGAGACACACCTTACAGTGAGAGAGATCAGTGGATTCTCTATACATTTCGCGTCCTGGAGGGACATATTGTGAGGATGAAAGGGAGAACATTGGGAAGGGTAAATATGCATTTGATTATATTAAGATCTGTAATAAGCTACATTTAAACAAAATATAGAAATCGCCATCGTGCGTCTTTCTTGTAAAAGATGTTGATCGAGTGATTTATTTATTTTTTGCAGACCTCTAAAGGACAAGTAGCATCCCAACCAAGAGAAGACGAATTAAATACTCTTCCCCCGACCAGGATACTGAGACTGATGGGCATGATGACAGCAGTGAGAATGACCAGACCACCCAAGAAGCTGATGACCCCCAGCAGAGCATGAGGCTGGTTCCTCTCACACCAACTTATCAATTGTTGGCAAGGGCAAGGGCAAAATGAAAGGGAGGTGTACAACCCCCAAGGTGGCCTCTGAAGAAGCCAAGGACAGAGAACTGCTGGAAAAGGTGAATGTGAATTGTTGTAAAGAAAAGACAGTAAGGATCGAGTAATACATGTATTTTATGAACATTTATTTTTTAAAACAAGTACATGCACGAATAACAAAAATGACTAATCCACCATTATTGTTGGAGGGTAAAACTCCGTTCGTGTGTTTATCATGATAACGCCATGATATAAAACCGGGTGAAAAGGATACTCAACACGTACATTAATTAGTCGATTTTTAGAAATATTCTTAAAATGAGCTGCATGGCCTAATTATGTTCAGATTGATTAAAACAACCAAGAATATGAAAATAACGAACGACACACATTCGCTACCAAGATGTTTATATATTTTTTTTATTATTATCTGCTACAATAATGATTCCAGAACAGTGGGGTGAAGTTTTAGGTTTTCACCTTTTGAAGCACTAAATGATTCCTGTGAAGCATAATTTTTTCAAAGGTTAACTTTTACATCCCAACATATATTCTGAAAACATGTAAGGACATGCTGCCCAGATTTTTTTCAATGAAAATTGTAATTATCATCTGCTAGAATAATAATTCCAGTACAGTTGTCCATGAGGTGAAGTTTTAGGTTTTCACTCTGGAAGGACAGAATGCTTACTGTGAAGCATAATTATGTTTAATGTTAACTTTTACATCCAAACATATATTCTGAAAGCACTTTGACATGCAGCTCACTTTTTTAACTGAACATAATGTTAAATACATGTATTACCTCTAACATCAAACAAGAGATTAAGCACGTAAATTGCGATTTTGACATTTCATCTCGACCATACAGAAACCTCGTTTGTTTGAGTTAACTCCGTCAAAGTGAAATTATATGCATGCCTTCACGATAGGCATTTCTTTTAATTTACATTTTCGTCAACCAGTTGTATCCGAGTAATTGAAAATATTTGATCTCAATGTTATAAAGGAGTCACTTACTTTTAACATGTGAATTTCAAACTGTTCTCAATTTCGCTGATATTGTAGTTTTGTATATCAATATTCACCTACATAATTGTGTTTGAATTAATATGGCAGATGTTAAGGAATAAAGGTTCGCAAGTACATTTTAACACTCAATATTAAAACAAGCTTTGAACACTAAGTGTTGCAGTGAACAAAAATTTTGATCAGGCCTTGTCCCATACACTAACATGAATTAAAATAACGCACAAAATTATTACTAAAATTATAGGTTTTCCCGGTCAATTTCATACTTTTGTCACTCAAATTCATTAATGGACATTCAAATTCACGCAGCGCACGCCCGCGAAACTATTGGGGCATTCAAATTCAGAATCCGAGCGATCAATTTCATTTATGAGCGTTCTATTTCGGTTTCGTGAAATCAAATTCACGATTGGGCATTCAATTTCAAAATGCGAGCACCGACTTTCCTACTCGTGCATTCAAAGTCATACGATAGTCACGTGATAGTCTCAACTAGCTTGTTGTGGAGCGTTCAAATTCATTTTTTAGGCGATCAAGTTCCTACTTCGTGCAATCAATTTAACGAGGAAAATGGAGGAGACTTTTTAGAAAGGAAAATGGGCCAACACAACCAATGAATGCTTGCATATAGTGTAATTAGGATTGTTTACATGTTCTACATTGTTCTCTGTTCATGTATTCTTTGTTTTTCATCTCAATGAATTTCAAATTGCAGTGTCCAATCAGCACTGCATCCAAACAACACAACGACTAGTACAGTAAGTTGTGTAATCATATTTCTTGATGATACTGCATGCTGACAACGCCCCAACACCAACCATATAATGACAATTCATCAATTTAAGACAAACTGACACACAATGATCTCACATAGTCCCGCAAAATTAAATCAATAAGACAGCAATACACAACAGACAACACGTAAAAATGCTCATGTATCAGTTTCAATATAGTCGAAATTGTTTTCTTTTTCTCGAAAGTGTCACTCAACCCTCCGTGTTATGCTCGTCTGTAGGCCTATACAGTGCCTAATTTTTGTTTGTTTTTTAATTTTATATCAAAGAAGATGGCTGGATAACCCATATTCAGCTGCAAAAGCTGGTCTTCCATATGGGGTCCAGTTAGATGTTTTGCTCTTTGCGATGAATAAATGAAGTGGCTTCTTTTTACGTGCATGAGTTGTGACTCTTTTACACGTGGGACCTCTATTTTATGTCCAATCCCAGGGAAATGTGCCTGTATATTCCTGTTTGCTAAGCGCGAGTTCAAAATTGTCAATTAACAGGTGCATGGACCTCTACTGCAAAATAAATAATCATCATAAATCCCAATATATTCAAAGCCAAGTGAGAAACACATGCATACACGGCCCCAAAGTAACTAAATTCCGGACTTCTTTTAAATTGAATGCAGTTATTTGGAACATGGTTGCCTATTCGCGAATTTGAATGACCAACGAGATTCCGTCGCCAGCTTGACATGAATTTGAATGCTCTTTGATGAAATGCGAGCTCCTCTCTTAAATTTTGATGCTCCGATAGTGAATTTGAATGTTCCGATAGTTCAATACTGCCGAAACATACTCTTTTTATGCTGTATAATGCCTTTATCTTGCCTCATTTTGATTATTGTAGTCTCGTATGGTGTGGAACCAGCTTAACTAATTTGTGTCGTTTATTTGTTTTACAGAAAAAAAGCAATTCGAATTTGTTCAAACGCCACCTCTCTTGACCACACCGCTCCACTTTTCAAAAAATTGAATACTCTCACTCTGTCTGACAGTGTCTTAGTCAAACTTGGTCTTTTTATGTATAAATACTCGAATGCAATTTTACCTGACATTTTTGATGGTTCTTTTACACTGAATTGTGCATTACATAACATTGAAATTCGAAATAAGGATAACATTGTGTTGCCATTTTGTCGCTTGAGCATAAAGCAAACAAATTCTATTTTATATAAAGGTGCTAAGTTTTGGAATGATTTGGATTCAGTTTTTAAGAATGTATCCACTCAAAGTGCTTTTAAGTCTAGATATAAACAATATCTTTTAAATGCCTATTGAATTGTATAAGTCCATCTTTGTTAGTCTTGTTCTGTCTGTTTGTTTTATTTGTGTAATGTAGTAGCATATGTCTTTTATTTCATCTTATTTGTCTATGTTATCTGTAACTGTCATTAAGTAATCTGAATGTAACTCTGAATCTGCATTTGCATGTATATTCTTATGTATCCAACTCTCGTAAAGGGGATCACTTGTCTCAAGCCTTTGGCTTTCTTTGTGAACTCCCCGACACATTTTACTCTGTATATATTTCCATTTTTATGATTATCGATAAAGTGAAATGAATTGAATTGAATTGAATTTGAATGCTCCGTTAGTGAATTTGAATGCTCCGAGAGTGAATTTGAATGCTCGGATAGTGAATTCGAATGACCGGATTTTGAATTTGATTGCCGATTCAGTGCTGCGAGCGTGGAATGCGTGAAATCGAATGCTCGGAATAGGAACTTGAATGACAAAAGTATGAAATTGACCGGGAAAACCTATATTAAGTTCTTGGGGTTTTTCTGGGATACATTAACAGGTGATTAAACATTATGATAATGAGTATTGTTCTGTATTAAAGAAAAGGAACAGTAAAGTGTTACATTACTGTCATTAATCTCAAGGTCTCAAAATATGTTTTATTACGTGTGCAGAACATTTTGGTTAACTGTGATTTTTTTTGTTTCAGTACTCTCGAGATAATTTCGTGATACCGTATAATTCCTGGTTAACTGCTCAATAACTTACTAGTTTTGTGTAACATGGTGAAATATAAACGATGTACCCTTATGAGTATTGAAGTGACTGGTATCCTTTTATTATGTTGAAGCTCCTCCAGCGAGTAGATGAGGTCAGAGATCTACGAAGGTCTTCTTTCGCCTTGTCATCTCCCCCCGCAAGACCGTGCAGGTCTTCACCACCTAACTCCGCCATCACATGGGCGTCACCAGGGGGGGTGCGTTGGGTGCGAACGCACCCCCCTTCAGATCCAAAAAAAAAAAAAAAAAATCAGTCTGCGAGTGACCTCAACGGCGGACGCTAAATAATTACTCTTTTCTAATTTTGTTTATATTTTGCACCAGGGACACACACACACACACACACACACACACACACACACACAAAATCAATTCGCACCCCTGTTTCTGGCAGCACTGATTTTGTACATATCTATTAGTATTCTACAGTGTTTACTATTTATCGACCGTACTGTAAATCCGTACGATACGGAGCACTTATACACGTTTGCCCCATCCCACATAATCATAATACAATGTATCCACGATGAAAAGATTTTCTTGCTTTTTTTTTAGAATTCAAGAAATCTGTCCAATTATTTCACCCAAAAGCAGTGGCGTAACTACGGAGCGGGGGGGGGGGGGGGGGAGGGGGAGAGGAGGGGGGTGCGCCCCCCTCCCAGTCCGCTGGTAAAAAAAAAAAGACTTACCAAAATAGTATTCCTCAAGTGTTAGTAAACTGCTTTTGAATGAAAGGGTGATCAAGAAATAAGATATTTTTCTATGACTTCTTTTAACCATAATTAGATAGGTATATAGTGTGAAACATTGTTCAAAAAGCCCGGACCCGACAAAAGATTGTGATTCAGCGTGATTCCTGGTTGGCATTCTGCATAGAATTATAAGCATGATGTGCGCAGTGTACTCAGTACATCCGAACGAAGAGTCGCTACAATGTTGCGCAATGTGATGTAGAATGTACACCTTTGTACCTTACGCTTCGTTATATCTAAGCTAGATCATTGATTTTGCAGTGTTGCTTTACATACTAGTCTATGTAAAAATGTCTTGCATTGCCAATAAAAAGACTTGACCTGGGCTAATTCCTAACTTTTCCATGTACATTATAAGACACACACACAAACAAACACGCACAATTAGTTTAGGGGATGCTCTAAAGTGCAGATTTTGGACATCCTTTCCCGCTTGGTCACTTCGACGCCACCTCGCTGGTCATACCTCCCCCAGTCATGAACATAAACCCACACCCTTGACTACCAGTGGCGGATCCAGGGAGATGGGCGCACTTGGCGCACCGGGCGTCCCCCCCCCCTCCCCCCTCCCCCTTTAATTTCCAAAGCGAAAAAAAAATATATATAGCTTCAAACGGCAGTTTTTGGACAGTAAAATGTCAAAATTTTCAAGCTCGCTCGCTCCTCTCGCTCGCATTTAGTCGTAATGTCATTCTCCTGAAGTTGCTGCCAGTAATTGCCGGCAGTTGCGCCTCCGTTCGCTCGCATTTAATCTTTATGCCATTCTTCTGATGTTGCTGCCAGTAATTGCCTGCAGTTGCGCCCGGTGCGCCCCCCTTAATTTCCAAAGCGAAAAAATATGGCTAAGAACGGCAGTTTTTGGACTGTGAAATGTAAAATTTTCAAGCTCGCTCTCTTCGCTCGCTCGCATTTAATCGTTATGCAATTCACCTGATGTTGCTGCCAATTTTGCCTGCAGTTGCGCCCGGTGCGCGCCCCTTAATTTCCAAAGCGAAAGAATATGGCTAAGAACGGCAGTTTTTGGACTGTAAAATGTAAAATTTTCAAGCTCGCTCTCTTCGCTCGCTCGCGTTTAATCGTTATGCAATTCACCTGATGTTGCTGCCAGTAATTGCCAGCAGTTCCGCCCGGTGCCCCTCCCCCCTTAATTTCCAAAGCGAAAAACATATGGCTAAGAAAAGAACGGCAGTTTTTGGACTGTTTAATGTGATATTTTCAAGTTCGCTCGTTCCGCTCGCTCGAATGTAATCATTATGCTCTCCTGATATTGCTGCCAGTATTTGCCAGCAGTTGCGCCCAATGCGCCCCCTTAAATTCTAAAGTGAAGAAATATAGCTACAAGCGGCAGTTTGTTTGTTTTTTACTGTAAAATGTCAATATTTTCAAGCTCGCTCGCTCGCTCGCTCGCATTTAATTGTTATACGCAATTATCCTGATGTTGCTGCCAGTAATTGCCGGCAGTTGCGACCGGTGCGCCCCCCCCCCCACCTCCTTTATTTCCAAAGCGAAAAAATATTGCTCCAAATTGCAGATTTGGGGCTGTAAAATGTCAAAATTTTCAAGCTCGCTCTCTTCGCTCGCTCGCATTTAATTGTTATGCCATTCACCTGATGTTGCTGCCAGTAATTGCCAGCAGTAAGATGCGCCCGGTGCGCCCCCCCCCCCTTAATTTCCAAAGCAAAAAAAATACGGCTACAAAAGGCAGTTTTGGGACTGTAAAATGTCAAAATTTTCAAGCTCGCTCGCTCGCATTTAATTGTTATGCAATTCTCCTGATGTTGCTGCGGTTACCGGCAGTTGCGCCCGTTGCTCCCCACCCCTCCTTTATTTCCAAAGCGAAAAAATATGGCTACAAACGGCAGTTTTTGGACGGTAAAATGTCAAAATTTCCAAGCTCGCTCTCTTTGCTCGCTCGCATTTGATTATTATGCCATTCACCTGATGTTGCTGCCAGTAATTGCCAGCAGTTGCGCCCGGTGCGCCCACCTTGATTTACAAAGCAAAAAAATATGGCTACAAACGGCAGTTTTTGGACTGTAAAATGTCAAAATTTTCAAGCTCGCTCGCTCGCTCGCTCGCATTTAATTGTTATGCAATTCTCCTGATGTTGCTGCCAGTAACTACCGGCAGTTGCTTCCGTTGCGCCCCACCCCTCCTTTATTTCCAAAGCGAAAAAATATGGCTACAAACGGCAGTTTTTGGACTGTAAAATGTCAAAATTTCCAAGCTCGCTCTCTTTGCTCGCTCGCATTTGATTATTATGTCATTCACTTGATGTTGCTGCCAGTAATTGCCAGCAGTTGCGCCCGGTGCGCCCCCTTAATTTACAAAGCAAAAAAATATGGCTGCAAACGGCAGTTTTTGGACTGTAAAATGTCAAAATTTTCAAGCTCGCTCGCTCCGCTCGCTCGCATGTAGTCGTGATGCCATTCCCCTGATATCGCTGCGAGCAATTTGTCGTTTCACACCGTCATTCCATAATCCATTTATAAGGGGTACGCTCCCTCGCATACTACCCCCCCCCCCCCCCCCCCCCCAAGATGAAATCCTAGCTACCGGCGCGCCGGTGCCCTTTCCCCGCTTGGTTTCCCTCAAAAAACAGTAAAAGTCTAGGGATTGAGAGCTTCCTATATTCCAAATGTCTGTCCAAAAAATCTCGTAAACATTTAGTGTCAAAGCGCACCCCCCTTGAAAAAAAGCTGGTGACGCCCCTGTTAAGTAATTTCTTAATAAAGATCCGGAAGATTTGTTCATTTCAATTCGCTGAGACCGCCTTGCATTCATTTGTGTGAACTTGACCGTAACAGTGTGTGTGTGTGTGTGTGTGTGTGTGTGTGATGTATATAAATTGTGTGTCCATGCCATACACACAATATTGTGTGCGAAACGTGAATGTATTACATACACTATGATTATGGTAACAATAGTTGCACCTGATATTATCCAAAGTATGCAAGGACATATGCACAGATTAGTATAAACGTACACAAACATAAACACACAATATATCATCATCGTGTGTGTACGAGGGGCGACTGAAAAGTTTTGAGCCTAACATAGAAAAAATTAAGATATGAAGGCCAAATTTGGTCCATGAAATCTTCATTATATCTCAATCCTACCAACTAAATTTCTTGGTCATAACAATTTTTATCCTTATTTTACAGGTTCTTGAACTTTCTGTATCAGGTGATTCATAAAAAATGGACAAAATTGAGTAATGATCACAAAAGGTGTCTTGTTTCACCAGGACAATGCTCCAGCGCATTCATCAGCGGTTGCAATGGCAACCATTCATGACTGTGGGTTCCAACTAGTTCCGCACCCACCGTATTCACCAGATCTAGCCCCATCGGACTTCCACCTCTTTCAGAACCTCAAAAAAAGATTTGGCTGGACAACGCTTCACCACTGATGAGGAGGTCATTGATGCTGTTGACTCCTACCTGGAGGACCAACCAAAGAACTTCTACTGCAGCGGCATAGAGGCACTACGTCACCGCTGGAGGAAGTGTGTGGACTCACAAGGGGACTATGTAGAAAAATAGAGCAATAGAGTACTTCTGCCTCTTACCATCTCTTGAAGGCTCAAAACTTTTCAGTCGCCCCTCGTATGTGTGTGTGTGCTTGATGTGTATTCTGTGTATGCATGTATATGCATATATAAGTTGATTGTTAAAATCATCGTAGGTGTATATTTTCTTGTCATTTCCTTTATTTTTTATCAATCTCGTGACAATATACAGTGCACGAACTTCTTACCGTAATTCGAAACATATGATTTTGATATCATCATGACGAATTCGAAAAGTAATATCAATAATATTAATTCAATAGTGAATGACTCAATAATGATTACCCTGCAGACTCTTTTGATGCCGCCATCTCTTCCGGTGCTTTCGTTCCGGGTCACTGCGATGGGAGTAGCCTGAAAGACGTAGTAAGACTGGTGAAGCCAGGTAAAACGTGATTCAGAATTAAAGATTTCATTTCATTTGATCAATTTCATTATGCAATGTCATATTGCAATATTTCATTTGAATACACATACTTATACTTAACTTTACATTTACACCCACATGATATTTCCCTGGGTCGGCTAAATCTGGGTTTACACGACACAGTTAAGTGTGTGTGTGTGTGTGTGTGTGTGCGTGCGTGTGTGTCTTCAGTCTCTCTCTCTCTCTCTCTTTGGGAGGGGGAGGAGCACACCTATCAAAAAATAATGCATTTAATGGTATACACAAATAATCGCGGTTTGAAATAGTTTAAACTAAGTTATTTTAAGGGATACTTTTGGTAAACTTGGTAAGCTGGTGGTCGTTTATCTTCTCAGTTGATTCAAGGACCGAACAAATTTTGCTTCATGGACGCATTCCAACATACCATTAAAGACTGGTGTTGATATGATATACGATTTGAAATGATATTGAAATCTTTGATTATAGTTGTGGGGGTGAAAAGTCAATTGCTGATTATTAGTAATCTATTTCATGTACACCTGTGTGTCCCACCTTTCATTACAATCATTTTGTTTTACTTTGTTTTTGGACTCAGTATCTCAGCCATTTCAAAGCCGATTTTCATCAAAGAAAAAAAGAAACTTGGAATTCCTCTAAGAATAACAATTGTATGCTCTTTGATTATTCGTCAGTACTTTCTAATTATCTCGCAGAAGGTTAAGATCTGAACCCCCACCATCTCAACCAGAACTAATCCATCCCTTCAAGCAGATGACAGCTGAAAATTTAGAGGAAAGATATTTTCCACCGAGATCAAAGGTTTAAAACCAATTTCAGATCTAAACAAGATGGTAATACTGGGTAAAGGTATGATTATCAAGGATTTGTGAATGTGATAAACAGACAGTTTTTTAATATCAGGTTATATCAGGTATCTTAACAGTAATTAGCAACTGTGATGCTAATCAATAGCACTGTATCCCCAAAGCATGTACAACATAATGTTTTGAATGATAGGCATAAGCATAAGTTCAAATTCGTATTGTGTGTGAGATTAAGATAAAATTAAGACAAGATACCAAAATTGTCAGCTGAAATGACCATATTAAGCAGAAAGAAATTCACGAAGTGCAAAAAGTTGCTGCTTTGAACAGATATAAAACAAAACAACAACAGCAGCAGCAGCAACAACAACAACAACAACAAACCGAACATGATCAACAGACGACCAATATTTTGATACAGACACCTTTCATAAAAATTATGTCTTTATGTACTGGTTTCACCTTTAATTACGGCAGATAAAGTATGTATGTCTTCGCAAAAGACAGAATGTAAAATGTATATGTCTATCCCTTATGGCTTATGTGCTGAGAATAAGCAGTCATGAAAAATATACTGATTGCACTTACAGGGGAAAAGTAAAGGAAAAAAATCAAAAGACCCAGTTTGCTGTCATGAATTAATTTGACTTGATTTGATTTGATATCAAATCAAATTAATTTCATAGTAATAATACAGAATTACAATCCAACTATAACTGTTGTTATTACTTTGATAAAATTTCTTCACACTTTACATACATTGATCTGAGAATATCACAATGATTCTCATCCTCCATTTTTCTGAAAAAACCCTCCTGAATCATCTGATTCAATAATATTGAATCATTTCGACGACATATAGATTCATTCACATCGAAAAGTCAGGGCCTTTTTCTAAATCTCCTTGTGATTCATTGTATTCTGATGATAATGTGTGGAATATCATGGTGTATTCTCAATGCAATGATAGTCTGATTGATTCTTCAATTAAATTCTACTTTGCAGGTGGTTTGATCCTGATTGCAATGAGACGGGTTCTCGTGGACGAAGTGATGGAAGGGTTCTATTTCAAGGAAGCTGTCGAAAGTCTTGTGACGAGCAGGACATGCTCACTGGAAGTGGACTACATTTCCGAGTATGCACGGGGACACGATGGGGCCATATTGATATTAACAGTATTGTAGACTAGATATGTATAGCCATAGGTTAACGCACAAAGTTTTAGGTTTAGGTTTTAAATCTCTATAACTGAACGGACCATTATGGCGAACTCTCTGTTCTTCTTTCAATGGAAGAACTTGGGCAGTACATACTCATATAACAGATAATGACTGCTTTTGTATGGAATATTTATATAACCTCACAAGACTTTGAAGTTCAACGTCAAAGTCCATCGACTTTTGTCAATAACCCCCCTAAGTATAAGCTTTACATTCCATTCGGATTGGTCGTTCTGTATGTTCCTCGCATGTTCTTTACAATGTACTCAGAGCTCTCAGAATTCAAGTTAAGACTCCCAACTCCCAATCTTAGGACCCGAGTTCTATTTCCGCCCAGTGCTTACGTCCTTGGACAAGATGGTTTACCCACTATGTCCCTCTCGAATCAGGGTGTATAAATCCTGTAAATGGGTACCTGGCAACGCTAGGGAAATAATAATGGCAGGACCCTCTGGTAAAGCAGTGGCAACACTGAAGAGGCTACCCCGGATAGATAAGACCTGATTATTATTCATTTCATGTTATGAAATACGGATATAAGGATTTTTTCCGATACAGAGAGAATGAAGACATATGTCCGAACAAACTCCAAGATAAGGACACGATTTCATCTGAAAAAGATATTCATCTTGAAATTGTACACAAAATAACTGAAAGTAAGAAAATTGCTAGATATGCATACTCTTCACTGTTTGATGAATGTGTGCCTGACAAATACATCTCTTTTTAGAAGGATTCTTTTCCACCTCCCATTAAAGGGATAGTACAGTATTGGTGGAGATGAGAATTGGGCTTTTAACTTTTTGCGAGATACCAAGAAAACACATATGATATAGTACAGAGCATACTATTTTAAGAGGAATTCAAAGGTTATTTGATGAAAATTGGGTTTGGAATGTCTGAAACATCCAAAAACAAAGTAAAACAAAGTGATCGTAATAAAGTGTGGGTCCCACACTTTATTAGAATCGCTCTTTTTTGGATAACTCAGCCATTTGAAAACCAATTTTCATAAAATAAACGTTCAATTCCTCATAGAATTACATGCTCTTTCATATTTTATAAGAGGTTTCTCATTATCTCACCAAAAAATGTTAGAAACCTGAAATTAGGTCTCAACCAAAACTATATGATCCCTTTAATTTCACTCTCGATGGGCAAAAAATACACACGCTGAATTCTAAATGCACTATCGATAGTCGTTTGAGATCATTTTATTTTAAAAATTTTCATAAGACAATTGCTTTTAATGCGTTCTTATTTAAAATAAAAAGGAAAGACTCTCCCCTCTGTTCATTTTGTAATAAGGAACCTGAAACGATTGTTCATGTGTTTTGTGAATGCCCAGTGGTAAATCTTGTATGGTATGATCTATTGTTGACAATAAATAGAAAACAGTCCTCCAATAGAATCTTCTCCTCTTTTGAAAAAATGTTGGCATTCAGGCCGACACATTTTTGACCTTTTTTATTTCTTGTATTTAAGTATTATATCCATTGCTGTATATTTAGTAGTAAATCGCCTAATATTGTGGAATTCAGAGCTCGATTAATAAGAATGACGGATACAGAGTATTTTTTAGCAAAAAAGAAAGGTAAACTCCCATTGCATTTTAAGAAATGGAGATTTGATGTTTAGAGTAATTTTTTGCTAGTCTTTCATGTGTCTGCTAATCTATTATATGGGTAATACCGTGGAAACGTACTACTTATTACAATACCCTTGGTGCCGTGAGGTTTAGTTTCTCATAATTATTAATTCTTCTGTTTCATAAGTATACAGGTATTTGTACCAATACATAATATGGAAATGGAGATCATTTCATAGGGATCAAGGAGATAGACTTACTTGGTCAGATTTTTGTTTTTGTACATGTATCTCTGATTCTTGTGTTCATAGTTTCCACTATCCAGTCTGGAAATATTTCTTGTAATCATGTGAAAACTGTTCTATCTAATCCTGTGAATATTTTGATTCTGTATGATTGATTTGTTGATTTGATCAATAAAGACTTAAAGAAAAAAACCTCCAAGATAAGAAGTGTATTTTTCACTGTCTCTTCTTCTGTATACTTATCATATACCTCTGCTAGGTCGCAAGTGATTGCGCATTTTTTCGAGTACTTGTTTACTACTCCATACGTTTAACCCGTGATATTGACGAATATGAAGAATTTAACTATTATAAACCATGACAAAGTAAAACTTTCGTGTGCGGTCACCAGTCCTCAACTCGAGTTATGTGTGTCATATGATAGCAGAATGCAGAAATACTGTAAATGTTATTTGTACTTTGTCAGAACCCACGAACTCGATATTTTTCTTCTTGAACTCTGAATGTATTTTTGTGACCAAAACTTTAATCGATATACATATACGCGCACACAAAAAAAAGGACAGACCTGCACATTCTGTCAAATTAAATTGAGTTGTTTGCTCTATCACTTGTATTGGATTATAATCATTCATTCTTATGTGATGAACTTACTGAAACTATATGATCTTGACGCAATGATATATAAAAATTGTTCCAATTTATTCCCAATTATTTCAGTCCTCATAACAACGCAAAGTGGTTACAATTCCACACTCCCAGTGCGATGTACTTTTTTGAGACCGACAATGCATGAACAAATTTATATTCTCATGTCATTATTTACACCACTTTTGTGGTCAGGTTTGCTGTTATATCAATCAAACGAAAGTGAATATTATCATACCATTACTCACTTCTCGGCCTTTAGCAAAACCGAAGTGCTACTAATATATATACATGTATATATATATAATTCTAACAATATTGATGAACAGACTTGTTATACAAGAGGTTTACTATTGGACGAGAAAAATAAAACGAGTAAATGCATTAGTAAACTAGACCAAGTTGGTACGAGTTTTATTGCTGTCTTTTCGATCTTTTCGAATTTCGATTCATCAATGATTATAATTGAGATGGATTGTAGATTTTATAGCAAGTGTAAGTAGAATGTCGAGTGCCGGGAGAAATTGATGTGATTGATAAAATGATTTACTGAAAAGAAATAAGATTGTTGAGACTTTGAGAGATCATATGATATTAAACTAGGTTAACAAAACGGACGATATTATGCATGGTAAAAGTCCATTATATACAGTCATCAAGTACGCGTCCGCATTTTCACCTTCATTCTAAACACTGAAATAGACGTGCAGGTAAATGAGGTCAAACTAAATCTGCACCTTCCGTGACATTTCAGGCTTTGATATGCCTGTAAGAATGCGAAATTGTATCATTTAGGAGTTTATGAACGATATATATATATATATATATTTTTTTTTGGGGGGGGGGGTCATAATTTCGTTTTGGTGCTCGTAATGTAGGGAATCTGCTCCTCCAAAATGTTAAACAGAACGCCACTCGTGTGGCAATAGACTAGGACCGTTGGGCGTCCAACATTAAACACACACACACACACACACACACACACACGCATATATATACATATATATGTTATATACATATCCAACATATTTAAATCCTCCTCTACAAAGTGTTACCAGAGGCATTAATGTTTTCGGGTTGTCTGTCCGTCTTTCAGTTCTAAATCCATTTTGAGGACAGGGTGAGCTAAGGCTGTAAGGGATGGTACAGTTTCGGTTAAAATGGAGCTTGAGGTTTCCAACTTTTTTGAAGGTGATTTTTTTTAGATGATGAGAAACTTCTAATGAAATATAAAAGAACATAATTCTAAGAGGAATTTAAAGTTTATTTGATGAACCGAAGATTGGTTTTGAAATGGCTGACATATCGAAAATAAAGCGATCCTAATAGCATTTGGAACCCATGCACCTGTTATTAGGATCGCTTTTTTATACGTTGTTATTAGATATCTCAGTCATTTTTTAAACTGATTTTCTTGAAATAGACTTTGATTTCGTATTCTACACACACATACTCATGAATATGCTTTGATTTCGTGTACAGAAATAGAAAAGAAAGAATGGGTGGTGGCGTGGGTTTATACATCCCCAACAAATTTGAATATTCTATCCACGAAGAATTGAATGTCATGACTGATGTAGTTGAATCTCTTTTTGTTGAAATGGTAAACCCGAATGGGAAAAACATACTGATTGGAGTTGTTTACAGACCCCCTGGATCGAATCCGAATGATTTTTTGTTGTATGTACAAAATTTAATGCAGAACTCTATTTTTACAAATAAACATGTATATTTAATGGGTGATTTCAATATTGATCTTATGAAATGTAACTCCCAACATATTTCGCAAGAATTTGTAGAAACCTTAATGTCTGTTTCTTTATTACCGTTAATTTCTAAGCCGACCCGTGTTACTGACCGATCTGCCACTTTGATTGATAATATTTTTTGTAATATTCTCCCAATTCCCGAGTCTGGTATTGTTTTATCTGACATCTCTGATCATTATCCAATCTTTACACAAGTGCCAATTAAGTTATCTCCTAGGCAAAATAATTATCAGAGACGTCGTAAGATTACGGCCAATAATCTTATTAATTTGCAAAATAGTTTAAAAGATATTGATTGGTTTTTTGTATACAACAATACCGATCTTGATTTGTGTTATGATTATTTTATGAAAACTATCACTTCTAAAATTGATGAACATATTCCGTTTTGCACAAGGAAAAGTTCTTATAAAAGAACTCCAAGACTCCCGTGGATAACCCAATCACTTTTAAGATCGATTAATAGAAAAAATAATTTGTTTTATAAATACAGGAGTAACCCTACGGATAAAAACAGACAAAAATATGTGACTTACAAAAACACGCTTACTAATTTATTGCGTTTACAAAAGAGAAAATTTTATGTCAACCAGATAATGAAATATAAAAATGATAAAGAATACTTGGAAAACAATAAAAGATGTTATGAATACATCTAATGATGCATCTAGTATTTCAGAAGTACGATGGGGTAATACCTCAAGCAATGTACCTGCTGGTATGGCCGAAATTTTTAATGATTTTTTTGCATCGATTGGGAAAAATTTATCACAAAGTATCCCTTCATCTAATAAAGTGTTTTTTGATTTTTTAGATATACCTAATCCTAAAACTATATTCTTGGACCCTACGTATAACGAAGAAGTTATTGATATTATTAATAATTTGAAAGAAGGGAAAAGCCCAGGCTGTGATGGAATCGATAATTATTTGTTGAAAAATATAATTCTTCAAATAATAGATCCTTTAGTATATATTATTAATCTATCATTTAGTACTGGGCTTGTACCAAGTCAAATGAAGACTGCCAAAGTTATACCTATATATAAGAAAGGGGAGAAAAATGATGTCAATAATTACAGACCAATATCGTTATTAACTTCAATTTCTAAAATTTTGGAAAGAATAGTATATATCCGAACTGTAAAATTTTTCAATATGAGTAATATATTTACGAATTTTCAATTTGGATTCAGAGAAAATCACAACACCACCCACGCTTTACTTACCTTTGTGGAAAAGATTACACATGCACTTGATACATTCTCGCATACAATAGGCATCTTCCTGGACTTCTCAAAGGCTTTTGATACGATTAATCACGGTATACTTCTTTCTAAGTTATCCCATTATGGTATTCGCGGAAAAGCCTTGCAATGGTTTACGAGTTATTTATCTGACAGATTTCAATATGTACATGTGAACAGTTTTGATTCTTCTATGAAGAAAATAGAATGTGGTGTTCCGCAAGGAAGTTTGTTAGGCCCACTGTTATTTATAGTTTACATTAATGATTTTTATAGATCTTCAGATAAACTCTCTTTCATATTATTCGCGGATGATTCCAATCTTTTTTATTCCCACCCTGACCCTAATACTTTGATTAGTACAGTGAATGATGAATTGAAGAATGTCTCACAATGGATATATGCAAATAAATTGTCACTGAATATTGAGAAGACAAAGTATATGTTTTTCAGTAATTCTTTAGATAGATTACCAGGTAATGTTATATTTGACACTAATCCCCTAGAAGAGGTTTCGTCTATTAAATTCTAAGGTGTTTGTGTTGATAATAAGTTATCATGGAAGTGTCACATAAACAATATTTGTAAAGTAATTGCACGTAACATAGGCATAATGAATAGATTGAAATATTATCTTCCTTCTTCGGCTTTGATTACGCTTTATTCAAGTTTGGTATTGCCGTACTTGAATTACGGAATTCTTGCTTGGGGGAATACATATTCGACATTGTTAGATAAACTTTTTCTTCTGCAAAAGATGGCGCTCAGAATCGTTTTTAACCTTCATATCCGAGCACATACTGACAAGCTTTTCCTTGAGCACAAAATTCTGAAAATAAAAGAGTTGTATTTGTTTCAACTTGGTCAATTTATGTTTAATTACAACTGCAATCATCTACCCAAAATATTTTATTCTTTATTTCACCGTAACAGCCACGTACATAACTATCCCACTAGACAATCTAAAGAATTTCATCTTCCCTTAGTTAGAACTGTACACACTCAAAATACATTTGTTTATACCGGACCCAGATTTTGGAATAGCTTAGATAATGATCTAAAAGAATCTGTGAAGTTAATTACATTTAGGTATAAACTCAAAAAATATTTGTTTTCTAAATATACCAGTTAATTCTGTTCAATGAAAAAACCCGTCATGTTTCACTTTTCCTTGAGATTTTGTAGTGTGTCCACAGACCTTTTCCATCCCTCTCCTTTTCCTTCTCTATTCTTCCCTGCTCCTTTTTCCTCGTTCTTCGTTGTCCAGTATCTGTCTGAGTGCATTTCCTCAAATTCTGTTGTTTCTGTGTATTGTGTTATTGTTGTTGTTGTTGTCGTCGTTATGTTTTTTTGTGGCCGATTGCATATCTTCCTTTCAGTTCAATTTTCCTGGCACACCTGGCCCCATAGTGTCTGTGCCACAAATGTGATATGTTATATAGTTTATACGTTTGCATCCTAAAATCCTAGTAAGTATTGTTCATAGTATCAACATCATTATATCAATGAGTAAAATGTACAATAGTATATAGAAGAATTTAAAATGAATATGTCTTATTGGTATAACAAATTGGTGCTGTTGTTGTTTTGTTCCAGTGTTCCACGTTTTACAAGCGTGGCTTTTTTAGTGGAACACTGTTTTCCATCATTGTGATTATTTACTATTTTTGTTGCCATGACAAAGTGCATTGTTTCTTTTTTACGACATCATTCGTGTATAATTTATATTGTATTGAAAAAAAAAAATCCTTTATCGGACGAGTGTAAGAGAAATGAAAAAAAAATTGTATCACTTTGGATTATGTCAACTTTTTCTTTTCTTTTCTTTGTGATGATGGAAATAAATAAACTATTGAAACTATTGAATTGAATAAATACATGCGTTTGTAACAATGCACCAGCATAAGTACAGCCGTCAAGTATAGGCCGTGTCACACCTTTCCGGGCAAGATAAGCGGGCTTGTTGCGAGTAGGGATTTTCCAGCACACAGAAGAATTTTTCGCGGGCGGACAAGAATGTTTACGAGTTTCGCACTTGTGTCTTACCTGCTACTTACCTTCTACTTGCGTGTATTTCGTGTGACCAGCGTGGGAGCTTTGAAACCAATCCGTTTTCTGTTACGAGCGACTTACGGGTACTAAGAAGTACCTGCGAGCGAACCCCCACGACTCACTCGGAACAAGTTTTGAGCATGCTCAAGGCCTTGTCGTATCGTATCGGGGGAAGTTTAGCGGGTTGACTTGCTGGGGAAACAAATTTGCAACCCGGAGCTCTCCGCAGTTGGTCCGCACCTGACAGTACCCAGCGCGTATCTCACCCGTAGTTACCCGGAGGTGTGTTCATGCAAAGTCCGATTTACCCGCAGCCAAGTTTTGAGCATGACCAAAACTTTTACGGATGAGTCGCGTGGATTGCCCGCAGAGGTCCACGTAGAACGCCAGTAGGAGGCCCTTAGCGGCAGCACCTCCCAGGCAACTCCCACGCAGGTATACCTCGCAGTCCCCGTATGCGGTCAAGATAATGACATTCTGTGGGACTTCTGCCATTCCTTCAGAGGAATTCCTTCACTGAGTTGTCAGCCCCCACACGCCTGGCACACAGGTCACACAGTATACCCGCAAATAGAACTTAAGTAGAGCGCGTCCAGCAAGTAAGATGCACGCACTGACTCGCCCAAATCCTTGTCCGCCCTCAGAAATTGTCCTGTATGCCGGAAAATCCCCACACCGCGTAGCTTGCCCGGAAAGGTGTGACAGGGCCTATTGCATGGTTGCGGGTAAAAAGATTTGCGTGCGCACCTCCGGGCGACTATTGTTACGGGAATCATAAAGTAATTTTGACGATCTGTATGCTTGTGCGTGTGTGCGTGAGCAATAATGGGACTACAATACATTACGGAATGTGATACATTCAACAACGCAGTCATTGAGGAACATTGTAAGTTTTCCTTATATGGATTATGGAATGACGGTGTGAAACGATCTACAAATTATATACTGTCAGCAACATAAGGTGAATGGCATAACAATAAAATGCGAGCGAGCGAAGCGAGCGAGCTTAAAAATTTTGATATTCTACAGTTCCCAAACTGGGGTTTGTAGCTATATCTTTCACTTTGGAAATTAATGTGGCGGCGCATCGAGCGCAACTGCTGGCAATTACTGGCAGCAACATTAGGAGAATGGCATAACGATTCAATGCGAGCGGGCAAAGCGAGCGAGCTTGAGAATTTTGACATTTTACAGTCCCCAAACTCCCGTTTGTAGCTATATCTTTCGCTTTGGAAATTAAGGGGGGGCATCGGGCGCAACTGCTGGCAATTACTGGCAGCAACGTTAAGAGAGTGGTATAACGATTCAATGCGAGCGAGCGAAGCGAGCGAGCTTGAAAATTTTGACATGTTTCAGTCCCAAAACTCCCGTTTTTGTAGCTATATCTTTCGCTTTGGAAATTAAGGGGGGCATTGGGCGCAACTGCTGGCAATTACTGGCAGCAACGTTAGGAGAGTGGCATAACGATTCAATGCGAGCGAGCGAAGCGAGCGAGCTTGAAAATTTTGACTATTGTTACAGTCCAAAAACTCCCGTTTGTAACTATACCTTTCGCTATGGAAATTAAGGGGGGGGGGGCATCGGGCGCAACTGCTGGCAATTACTGGCAGCAACATTAGGAGAGTGGCATATAACGATTCAATGCGAGCGAGCGAAGCAAGCGAGCTTGAAAATTTTGACATTTTACAGTCCCAAAACTCCCGTTTGTAGCTATATTTATCTTTCGCTTTGGAAATTAAGGGGTGGGGGCATCGGGCGCAACTACTGGCAATTACTGTCAGCAACATTAGGAGAGTGGCATAACGATTCAATGCGAGCGAGCGAAGCGAGCGAGCTTGAAAATTTTGACATTCTAGAGTCCAACAACTGCCGTCGTAGCTATGTTTTTCGCTTTAGAAATTAAGGGGGAGGCGCACCGGGCTCAACTGCTGGATGCGAGCGAGCGAAGCGAGCAAACTTGAAAATTTTGACATTTTACAGTCCAAAAGCTGCCGTTTGTAGCCATATTTTTTCCCTTTTAGTCATATATATACATGTTTATTTTGTTTTCTTTGTTTATTCATTTATTTTTATTATCATTATCTATTTATTCATTTATTTTTATTTATTTATTTTTTTTTTTGGGGGGGGGGCTTTTTTGGGGGGGCAAAAATGCGTTTTGCCCCCCCCCACTTTTTGGATGGGGGGGGGGGCGGCCGCCCCCCCTGCCCCCCCCCCCCCCCCCCCCCACTTCCGGCGCCTATGACTGAAATTCATTAGGAAAGTACTTCAAACATAAGGGAGAAGCTGAAAATTAAAAGTAAATTCAATCACTCTACGCCGAATTTGCTTGCGTATAATTCCTGACAAGACAGCTTACCACATGGCTTCAAGAACCTTACGGGAGTAGACCCGTCGAGGCCAAGCCTTGATATTGCTCGGTCCAAGGGCTTCTACAAGGAGCTCCTCGAGGCTTTTGTTGGTCCGCAGCCCCTTCCTCTGGAGGACAGTGAGTATACCGGGACATCTATTTTTAGTTTTGTACACATGATATTTAGTGTAAGTACCTACGTATTATCGCACGTATCATAGTGACCAGTGGTTGGACGTCGCTATAACGTAGAAACCGGCGTTCAATATGTTTGATAAGGTTTTGTGCCTCGACCCCTTCCCCCACATCAGACTGGCTTTGATGGAGCAGCTGGGATTGCGTGCATGTTGTATATCGTACAATAGCTGCATTTGTACTTTATCCCAGCAGAAGTGGATCCAGGAATTCCATAAAGGGGGGGGGGGGGGCGGAAGCCTTTACAAAAGTCCCTCCCCCATTTTTTCTATCTTTCATTTCATTTCATTCATTTATTTATGCACGGTACATACTTCAGCCCGAAGGCTGTTCTTCCGCAGGTCCGTGCGGATAAAAATACAACATAGATATACATTTTATACAGAAATGAACAAAGAAACCAAACAAACAAAAACAAAACTCATACTTAAAACAAAAAAAAAATATGGAAAAAAACCCACAATAACATGTTGATGAAACTGCGGCACACATTTCGACAGAAACAAACATGATCAATCAAAGATAACCATGTACAATTATACAAGGAACTACATCGCCGTAGTTTAAAATGAAAGAGACGAAAAAAAAAAGAGAGTTCAGGAGAGAGAGAGAATGAGGGAGACAGACAGAAAGAGAAACAGAGAGAGAGAGAGGGAGAGAGAGAGAGGAGAGATAGGGAGAGAGAAGCACATACAAAGGGGGGAAACTGAAAAAGTTGTCAATTAACAGTTTCGGTCAAGTGCGTTTTTAAAGCTTACAAACGTTGGTTTTTGTTTCAATTCCAATGGTAACTTATTCCAATGCATTGATCCAGAATATGTCAAACTTTTATGTTTGAAACAAGTCTTAATTTTTCTCTTGTTTAAAAAAAATAAGAATAAAATGTGTAAAAAAATAAAGGGGGCCGGGGGCGCGCGCCCAGTGCGCTCCCTCTGGATCCGCCACTGTTTTAGAATATTGCAGGCCTCTGATTGGTCAAATGTGCAGTCATCGAAACTGCTGGATGTTATCTGAGTGCTGGGAAGCATATATAGCGATAGCTATACTATTGACCAATCAGAGGCCTAGAAACTAGTAGAATCCAAATCTATAAGAGGAAGGTACATAATATCGACTGCTTCTTTTCGGGTCACATTTAAAACTATTTACCCTCTATCCAGTACTTTGCCTCGAGATGTCGACTCGGGGCAAAGCACTGTTGCGAAATTACATCCTGGCAAATAGTTAAAGACTTTGAAATGAAAATGGAACTAGATAAGCAATTTGATATACCATCATTGAAAAAAGTGGAAAAAATTACATAGAACTTTTATATAGAACTTTTATATATAAATTTTGCGAAAGAAATTCAATATCTATCCAGCTGGCGTGAAATTGAATGCCAACTTTGAGTGGTTTATACTGAATGAATTTTACTCCAAATTGAATGGAATAGAATCTAAAGAAATGATACAAGACGAAAATGAATCCTGAAAGTAGAGCGTTGGCGAAAATTGCCTGAATTTGGAAGTCTTTTCATTAATTCAAATGCACATCTGATAAAATCGGGTGGGGAAAACCTACATTACCGAGGTATAAGTATCAAAGTATGCTTATGGGTACTCTAACAACGGAGCCGTGTAGTCCAATCCTGTTCAGTGCTTCTTCGGTCTCTGGTAACTCGATGGGCTAATCAGTTATTCCTTCATTTTGGTATTCGTGGATCCTGACATTGTAATGTCATGTTTGCAAGTATGTATGTGTGCATGTATCCATGTATGTCCATACCATACACACAGTTGTGTGCGAAATTTGAATGCATAGACTTTATACACTATGATTATGGTAGCTGCACCTGATATTATTCAAAGTCAGAAAGCATAATAGGTGGCACCTGCACGCATTACTATTTTAAAGCGAGTACGAACACACAAATTGCATATACGTGTGTTTGTGTGTGTGTGTGTGTGCTTGTATAAAGAATGTGTATTAGTGTATGTATGTGGATGCATATAATCGTTAATTTGGTTGTTCAGTCGTCTTATATTAGGTGTACATTTTTTTTCGTTTGTTATATATATATATTTTCAATCTCTTAACAACACAGTGCAAGAATTTCTTACCGTATAATTAGAAACAACATATTTGATATCATCATGACGAATTGAAAAGTACACGTCAATAGTGAATTATATAGTTCAAATATGATAACCTTGCAGATTCTTTTGATGCCGCCATCTCTTCCGGTGCTTTCCTTCCGGGTCACTGCGATGGGAGTGGCCTGAAAGACGTAGTAAGGCTAGTGAAGTCAGGCATGTATAACGACCCCCTCGTGATTCAGAATAAAGATTTGTATTCTTACCCATTCATGTTTTTCTTGGGTAGAAACGTGTGTTTAGGATACTATTCGTCACCAGCAGTCTTTCTGTAAACAAACGCTAAAATGTATTTTCTGGTGTAGTTAGAAGGGGTCTAGGGCAATTACCCCCTGCTCAGTTGTGAAAATCGATTGCTCAAGAAAAGAAACTGAAAATACTTTGAAATACTTGCCCCCTCGCTGCACTAATTTGAACATGTTGAATGCACAGGGGGGGATTGATTTTAATTTGGAAAGTCATCCCCAAACACGAAATTGAAATATGCATACATCCGAATTCAAACTTTGTCATCATTAATTTACACGCCTGCATTGAAACGACTTTGTAAGCTCTTAAGTGTTTTTTTTTTTTGGAACCAAAGTCACTCTGCCCCCTGAAACACACGAATTTCAGACAAGTTTACGATATGTATTAAAACATGTAATAAGACAGAGACCATTAGGATAAGTACTTTATGTGCGTATAACAGTATATTGTTAAATTTCCAGTTATTCTCATCCTAAGTTTTCTGGAAGAAAAGTTGTCTTTTAAGGCAATCTTATGTTTAAGTCGTAATGATGAATCATTTTAACGTAGATGTATTAGTACTTAGTTATGTGGTGATATATATTTTGCATACCGTTGTGCAATGTGTGCGGTTACATACATGCATTGGTGATCTGATTGGTTCTTTATTGATTTTTTTTTTCTTTGCAGGTGGTTTGATCGTGATTGCTTTGGAACGGGATCTCATTGACGGAGGGGTGGACGGGTTTGATTTCAAAGAAGTTGTTGAGAGTCTTGTGTCAAGCCAGACATGCTCACTGGAACGGGAGTATGTTTCAGGATATTCAAGGGGAAAGGATGGGGTCATATTGATGTTAACAGTATTGTAATATATAGCCATTAAAATGATGTAGACAGTTTTAGCTAAGACTTTAAATCTTCGTAACTTCTAAACGGATCGTCCTATAATCATTTCCTTCAAACTTCATCGATGTGTTCTAGTAAATTTTTGCACTCACTGAAACCATCAATATTCATCTAGACTTAAATTCTCCTTTAACCCTTTCTGTGCCAATAAGTCAAGTGTGCACAAGTTTTACGCACAGACCTATGGACGCAGAGAATTAATGAGTGTGTATAGCAGAAAACACATATAGCTTTATTCGTTGGGTAACACTTCTAATATTTTGATTCACCGCTGACGATAGGTTGGCAAAGGTGCGACATGTCAATGACCATTAAAAATAAAAAGTATAGTCAGTGTTCATTTTTAGCGCAGATATTCTTTTGTGTTTTGTTTTCCCCGAACTCCCTTTATCGAGCATGCAGTGTGAGTTGATACGTTTCATATCATTGTTTGTAAGATGTGATTTTTTTTTCGAGGGTAACAGCAGGTGCAACGCCATGATTACTGGCCATTTCTTTTTTCTTTTCTTTTTTTTAAGGAGAAAGATTGAGCACATGATCTATTGTGACTGAATGTATTCTGCTATGCATTTGAATCAGTCTGATACGCGTTAATGATAATTATTATATAATCAATTTCATCTACATGAACTTTGAAGACACATCATGGAAACATGTGAAGACAACTAGAAATGACTAATTGTTTGCAAAATAAACACTATTTGTCATTGGCATTAAGTTCTCATGTAGTAGCGCTACAGCGAAAACAGTGCACAGGTTTGTCAACCTATATGGCAGACTCTCAAACATGCAATTTTAGGGTTCGAAATGCAATCTCCGAGTCCCTCGACTTTTTATCAATAACCTCTTTTACTATACCTTTTCACTCCATTGGGATGGATCATTCATTATCTTTCTTACGGAGAACCTACTCTCACAAGCATATGCTTCTATATAGGTTCCCACCACACACAATCTATCCGACATGAATGTAATGTACTTGAGAATGATTTCAATCGATTTTGTGCCATGTAAATGCTATTTGTATACATACTGCACTTATAACTTACAATTTATGTGTTACTTTAATACATTGTCATGCATGGATGTTGTGAACACAACACTGTATGATTTGTTTGGAAACTTAATAAATGAAATGAAATTATGTCCTATCTCGCATACTTATGTACAGCACTAAGAATTTATGAAAATCAAATGTTATAAATGATTTGCAAAGCAAAAGGACAGAAGAAGTGAAATCCGTCAGGTGATGCAAAATAACATGATTTCTGTCGATACACAGAGAATGAAAACACTTATTTTGTCCAAACGAACTCCAAATCAATTCCTTCTCTATCTCTCTCTCCATATAATGCGTATCTTGATAATACCTCTGCTGAGACGCAAGTGATGGCGTAATATATCCAATTGTGTATTTCTCTACCATGTAACCCGTGTTATCTACAACTCGGAAATGCACACTCTTAAAAAATCTAGTCGCAGTGATTCTATAAAAGATATTCCAATGTTTTTCCTCTCAACAACGCACTGTAGATTTATAACACTCCAATTATGATGACCCGTGCTTTCCTGTGACTAACTCTTTAATACTTGGAAAATTTTATATTAGATTGTTTTCATCGTCTTGTGGTTAGTTTTGCTGTTATATCAATAAAAAAGGGATGTTATACTTCTATATACTCGCTTGATTCTCGCCCTTTTGACAAATATTTATTATGTAGTTTGATATGTTTACGCATGATATAGAATTCTAACCACCATGTTTATCAGTAAAGAGATAACTAAAATGAGTGAGTGCATTAGTAAACCAGATGACCTCAAGATGACTGATCGATCAAGAATTTCGATTCATTATTTCATACATCGACAGAACCGATTGGTTGCTGATTAGTGGAAGTGGAATGGTGCGTGGCATGTCTTTAGGAGAAAGTGAAGTGGTTACTGAAAAAATGAAATCATATGGACAAAATTCTTGACATGCAGATTATGAATTTATACCAAGAGAAAATGGACGATAATTGCTATACACGGTAAAGCTCCACTGATCATCAAATAGACATTCACGTTTTTACATTAATTCTCCACATGTCACTTAAAACAGGCAAAAAGTAAGCTTGCTAAAGATTTGAGCTTGGAGTCCAAGCCTTGGACAATAAAAACAAAGAACAATGTCTTGTGAGTTCAAGGGACAAAACAGTCGTACTACATAAGGTTTTTTTTTTGTAACGATAAAGTTCTGAAGGTATACTTTTTGGAGTCGTAAATATATGGAGAGTTTGAGAGAATCAATCATGCCCCCGCATATTGCACTTTACAACGCGGCAAATTAATGTGATAAGACATCGGAGGGTATATTATTATCACAAAATATGTACATGGACTTACATAACCATCATACAAACTTTCAAGAACATTAATTTTAGCATGAAGTAGAGTAGAAACAAATTCATTTAAATTAGGAAAATGAAACTGGCTATATCCTTCAACACATAGTTTCAAGTGTTCTTATGAGCACTGATATTCGTCTCAGTTACTTTATGAACATTATAGGCTACATGTCAATTATTATCATAGGTGCATGGAGGTGTGTCGCCGTGTATAACAGGCCCTCCGAGTGTTTAACGGTATGACGATCTACTGAAATACAGTTTCCCACTGTTTCGCAGGCAGTATACATGTACATTATAGCCTTTACACCAGTCACAAAGACGTATATGCAAACTAATACATAGATTTGGTGATGCCAATGTCCCAACATTAGGCCTACAAGTCCTTCACTAATATTTTACAACAAAATAACAATATTGTAAGGTTTTCTCTTTCAGTGAAAACAAAGAAAATGTACTTCCTATCAAGAATTACAAGGGCTTGGCAACAGCTATTCAAACCATGTCAACATGAGTTTGGACTAGTTGATATAATAAACCTCGTTTGAATTAATCATGTGATTAGGGCCTATATATATGACAACACTGTTTATCAAACATATAACCCGCTCTATAATACTTTCAGTTTTCTTCTTCATTGATTTCACTATTTTACATTTTATCGAGGTCTCATTTGGACAGGTAGCCTATATACGTGCTCCGCCCCCTAAAAATAAAGCTAGGTATACCACATCAACGACATGCACATTCTTATATAATTGGTATAAAGGCGGCATGCAGAGATTGTGATCGTTGGGGTGAGAATGGATGATATAGGGTCATGGTGTTTTTTACGAGCCTGCAGCAGATCAAGACTCATCTTATCATTTTAAGAAACATCATTTGAAGGTCGGTACAAATAAGTTTCATATTTTGGTTGG
This sequence comes from Diadema antillarum, assembly GCF_040938485.1. NCBI lineage: Eukaryota > Metazoa > Echinodermata > Echinoidea > Diadematoida > Diadematidae > Diadema > Diadema antillarum. The sequence continues at coordinate 1,388,040 of NW_027270992.1, read as the reverse complement.
CCTGGGAAACACGCGGTTATTATACTGCATGGCATGCATGTGACTCCATGTGGTCACGAGGCTACTTTGAAGAAAAACAATAATACAAAACAAAAACATATACATTTTGACGGTAATTGTGTGCTTCAAGATACTTAAAGGTGTACTATATGAACACTTTTAAAAAAGTCATCGAAATTCATGAACTTACGGTAATTATCATCCAATCTCGATTATCAAAGCTTATGCCCGTGGGAAATATCTTAATGAATAATTATGCATACATTGGAGGGATTTAAAACAAAATGTCCATGCATGCTCCGTTTTGAGTCACTATAGTAAAATTGGTGATGGAAATTTCACCATTCTCTTTGAGGCTGCGCCCCTCAAAAAAAAAATAGTTTGTTATTGCTATATCTCGGAAACCATAATCATAATTCATCTACAGCCTCTCAGTGATCAGTGCGTATTATATTTGTTTAAGATGGAAAGACTTCTATATCTATCCTGTGCCAAAAACCATATTCTGTTAAAGGGATAGTACAGTTTTGGTTGAGATGAGAAATAGGCTTTCGAATTTTTGCAAGATACCAAGAAAAAACTTATGATGTAGCACAGAGCATACCATTTTAAGAGGAATTCAAAGTTTATTTGATGAAAATCGGATTTGGAATAACTGAAACATCCAAAAACAAGGTAAAACAAAGCGATCGTTACAAAGTGTGGGTCCCACACTTTATTAGAATCGTTCTTTTTTGGATATCTAAGCCATTTCAAAACCTATTTTTATCAAATAAATGTTGAATTCCTCATAAAATTGCATGCTCTTTCATATTTCATATGAGATTTCTCATTATCTCACCTAAACATGTTAGAAACCTGAAATTAGGTCTCAACCAGAACTGTACGATCCCTTTAAGCCTCGTAACCATAACGGCTGATTTTGAATAGCACATCAGCATGGTAGCATGTATTGCTTTTCGTTCACCATCCGCAAGCGAGGAACTTCACGTTACTTTTCCAACCCTTCAAGAGGGCCTATACAAATTTAAGAGTAAAAACAGACGTTAACCCGTTCCATACGGGAACCTCATGGCCTGTGTATTAAGTCTATGGGCATTCAGAATTCAGTATGGAACGGGTTAAGAGGTCATGGTTAATAACAGTGAATGGGAAGCAGCAAGGAAAGAAGGTGCCTGGTATAAATTGTTTAGTTTGTCCAAGGAGGTTCTAACCCCTAATAGGACCCATTGTTTATCCAGAGTTTACTCTATAAGAGGTTGTGTCTCTTCGTAGGAGCTTTTTATTCACGTTTACAGTTCAAAAGAGCACAATGGATGATGATTCAAATATTTCTACACCATTCTGAACACAGAACAACTTTGACGGGCAATCATGCACACACAAAATGCATGCATACAATATACAGATTTGCGTCCTTGTGACAGTGCAATTGCATTGATCCTGTCACACGCATTTTATACAACATGTCTGGTATGCTATTATAATGAAACAATATCCGTTAAAGTTCTTCTCTTTTTTTCTTACAATCTTTTAATATCTCTTACTATAATTCACCTCTCTATACCTTGGTGAGCCCAGCACCTCATGGCTTGCGAGCCTTGATTTTATCGAACCCTTCATCTTCTGATCAATTCCTTTGCCTCTGTACCTGTCCACTCCACTATCTTCCTGTTTTTCTGTCCGCTGCCTCGTGAGTGTGTGAGAATTTCTATTTGTCCTTTTTCTTTCTTTCTCAGGCAATTTGCCTTGTTTTGCTAGTTTAGAAATTAGTTATTTTAACGAGGAGACCGCAAATTACAATTAAGTCCAAGCCCTGTGCTTTTAGGCAGTCCCCTCAATTTTTAACAACTTTGATTCGGTATTATATTTTATGTTAGCTTGCATTGTATATTGAATTGCCGAATGAATAATAATAATGATAATGATAATAATAATCGTAATAATAATAATAATAATAATAATAATAATAATAATAATGATAATAATAATAATAATAATTTGTCATAAAAGTCAGAACATTTTATTGTATTTCAGTTCACAGTATATTCCTTCATTGCATATATTTTGTGTCATTATGTGTATTCAAAATGTTTTGTTGCAATTTGATTTTGTTGGAAATGAAGTAAGTGAAATCAAAGAAATGTCATTGAGATGATATCAAATTGATGGAGTGTAATACTGCAGCCGCAATTTCAATGTGTTGGTATGTTATATGTTTTATCAAAACGTGAAAACCCTTATTCAATGAAAATTCTAAGGCTTTGGAAATTTGCGAAATTTAGAGTTGGGCTTTTTTTACCCTCCGCAAACGGATGTGAGGAAATATAAAAGAAATGTATTGCTGAGTCTTACCGGAAACTTGTGGAAAGTGTGGAGAAGGATCCTAACCCCATAGAAAAGGGAGGAGTGCCGGTACATTTTATTTGCACGTAGATATTTTTTTTCCATCATAACCAGCCCGCGGTGATGGTGGACAGTCGATGAGACAAAATACTATAGTATGTAGCAAATATATGCCTTGTCTATCGTTGTTGTAATACATGTAACGCTTGACAGTAATCCCTTGGTATATTTCCCTTTTTTCCCCTCCCGCTGGCGCCTCCCTCTCGTCCACTACGGTCCACATACGCGCGCGTTGCACGCACACAGCTTGTGTTTGCTGCCCTCATCGTTTGTTTGTATATAGTTGTCAACCGGATTAGAAATGGCGGACAGTTCAAACGACGCAATGAGACGTTTTGAAAATTACCAGGATTAGATCTACTTGAAGCCAAAACTTCCAGTTGACGTCGCAAAGAATATATCCCGCCATGGCAAAGGAAGCGGATAAATGTGTAAGTAATACTCTATGGCATTTTTTATCGTCAAGCCAAAACGCAAAATCATGTCTGATGTAAACGACGCACAGTTTGCGAGGCCGAGGCCAGCTTTTGGTTTGCAGCTACGCAGCTCCAGCTTCCCAGTGCGGCCGACCCCAACGCGTCCCCGTACAACTTCGCACAATGAACCGTGGCCGTTGTGGGCGCGTAGGCTCATCGCTCTGCCTGCTGGAATTGAAGTGCTGGCTTGCGTTTTTTGAGTCGCCCGTTTATGATTATGATGTTAAATGTTTAGTAGAAGTTTTGTAGGCCTAGACATCTATGTAACGTTACTTGGTACTTGGTAGTGATCCTCCATTCCAAAAGCAAAGACCCCAAACTAAAAAGCCAAACCCGGGCCAAACCAAGCGGAGTTTGTTAATGGAGCGGTACTGGAGCTTGGGGCCTGTCTTATAAAGACTTGTGATAGAAATCAATCACAAGTTTTATGTGAGCTTCAATGCAAGTTGCGATTGATTTGGGGACTTGTGATTGATTTGAAGGCTTTATAAGACGGGGCCCTGGAGGTGGCGGCAGCTGCAGCAGAGCCAGCAGAGGGTGGACTCAGCTCAATCTGGTAAATTTACCGAAGGCCTAAATAAATTTAGGGTAAATTTACCGTATTTTGAAACTGCAGTCTTAAAAACTTTAAAAGTGGCTGAGTTTAATTGAGAGATTACACATTGTCATTGAGGAAGGCTATTCGGTCCATGTCCCTGTGACGGCTGCGGCTGCGTGGTTCGAGGGAAGAAAGAGTTCCTGTAAGTTTAGTTAGTCAGTAGATCTACAGTACATATCTGTCTGACTGTGTTGCTAGATAAATTGGTGGGAAGGCCTACCTCAAACTGGTTTGATGAATAAATGTCCCCGCCTACTTCTATTCGGTTTAGGGCAAATATGGTCTGTTTGATCATGATGTAGAATCTAGATCTATAGTATTTCTACGCTACACTGTATGTCGATTTCCTTGCTGAGCGTCTTGTGAGAACCGGATAGCCGGTGTAATTTATTTCCCGTCTGTGTTGGAGTGAGTTCCATTTGAGCGAATTAAGGAGCTGGGTGACACTTGCTTCCCTCTTGGCTCTATCAACATTTTGATCAATGTATCATATGTGTTCGTAACAAAACAAACAGCCTGTCTTTGAACTTGTTTGATGGAGGAAATATTCTTGTTAGTGCATGGATCCCAAGCAGCGGTAGCACAATCAAGATGAGGGAGAACAAGGGTTGAATAGAATACTTTTCCTTCACAGACGTTGAACAGTTGGAGAAATTACATCTGAGGAAGTTTAAAACAACCAATGCTTTCATGATAGATTAAAAGTTGTATGCCAGTCCACACCCACTGTGAAACCAATCCTGGAATTTAGGGGCAGAAGGGAGTTCAATCAAAGCAAAGTGCAAAGTAGACCTCTAGGGTAGAAGTCAAATTCTATCTTATTGGGCATTATTAGCTAGGTCAAAATTTTAAACAAATGACAGTTAGAATTGTGCCACAGCACAGGCACAGCTCAGCTGGCAGCCTTACCATGGCCCATGCTCACCAGGGCCAGGGTAGAAACTAAAGAAACTAATTAAGAATGGCATCTGATAGCTACATGTTCACCTAAGCAAGGACTGGAACGAACAAGACTAACGTTAGAACACGGAAGGGGAAAAACAGGAGAATATCTCATCTATCCACGGTGCATTATGTTAATTGCAAACAGGGCTGCCATGGCCGCTGGGAACATGGTGTAAACGTAGCATTTTGAGAACTCATTATGACCGTCTGTTGAGTTCAGAGACTTCTTCTATATTATTAGTAAACATAATTTTCTGTTCCCAGCCCATCAATCATTGAATTGGGTAGGTTTTTCTTATACCTGATATTATGGGCTATCACTCCCTTGAGAGAGGAAATGAAGTGCTTTATTGTATCTTCATTTCCTGCTCAGGAAATTAAGATAACTTACATGTAAATGAACAATTTGATATATTTAATATTATGAATGATCATCTACTTCCTCCTTACAATTCATAATATGTCTGTGTTGCATTAAAAAGAAAAATAGTTCAGTCATTTGCTAACATAATCTGTTCTTGTTTTTATTTCATAGGTGTTTGTGAATCCATTCTACCAAGAAGGCATTGGCAGGTAAAACTCATAGCTTCTACATCTTTTCATTATGTGCTTGAAAGTTTCCTTTTATGCATACATTTTTGTTTGATTTTTCATTAATTGTCTGGTTAGTTTTCTAACAAGCCAAGTCACTTTGGTTACGACAACTTATTAGAGTCATACTCCAAGCTCAAATGCTACATGCGTCAACTTGATAAGTGCTAAATTCACTGCTACTCAGACAAAGTAGCGTTATGTTCATGGGCAGCTGCCCTTAGTTGTGCTGCTTTGCTTTTCATTGCTAGCATGAATGACTTCACAGTTAAATGTTTACCAGATGGTAGAGATTTCAGTTCCAGTAAATGTTGTCTTGGATTTAAATTTCATTATGTAGTTTACTCATCCATGTAACTCTTGATTGCTTTCTTGAATATTCCATGATTTATTTTTTATTTTTTTCTTGTTTCAACATTCAGGCGAACAGGAATTCAATTGAAGAAAAATGTCAGGAAGGACAGTGATGGATTTGACAACTTTGATGACTACTGGTCAGAGAGTGGTAAGTGTGCTGTTGTGTAGTAACTTAGCTCATGATACACTGATACTGTATGTGTAGTTACTGGTGACTGTTGACATAAATTGTCTAGACCTTGGTGTTGCAAATACCTACAATGTTAGTAATTGCCTCTTAAAAAAATAGTTGTTGCCTTTTATAGAGCTGATACATCGATTCAAGTTATATCTTTTAACATATTCTGTTCATGGAGGGGTATCCCACCTCCTAGGTCTTTTCAAATTATAAGTTGTCTTTAACTCATTTCAAACCATGATACATCTTGTAGTGTAGTTGAGGGTGTGAAGTACAGCTTTCCACACTTCATGTTTTCCTTCGTCTGCACAATAGATCTGTGCTTCTGTGCAAAGTCCACTATTGGTACTTCTTCCTCACTTCTAACAATCTTCAAGACATCCAACAATCAACAAACACTTCTCTTTATAGCTCATCCTACTGAGGTAGATTAACAAAGACAGTTGGACTTGCAGTGGCTGAAACATCTTGACAAAAATGGGATCAAATTGCAGGAATTCCATTGCAGCTTACCAGAAAGTTTGTAGACCTTCTTGAGAGTTTCCGTATTTGCATTTGTTTGACACACGTGTCATTTCTTATCCATGATATTCTGCTATACTGTATTCTATACAGAGAATGATGCCACTCTAAATGCCACTCTGGCGGACAACAAGGAAAACCTGTCAAGGGTAGCTAACCAGGGTAATGCCAGGCCCACCCCCAGGAGAAAGGTCAGTCCTAGCTGTGAGGCCATTGATGTTCAAAAGGAATCTATTGTCTAGTAGCAAAGGAATTTTTTCTGTAAATTTTGATAACAATTTGAAGTGGATGCTGAAAAGCTGATAAAACTGAACAGAACGATAATGGCTTATTAATCTTTAGTTTTAAGATCGACTTATTTGATTCTTTTTGAAACACCCCCAGGCTGCCAAACTGTTTCTTTCCCACATCCACAAAGGCTTGTATAATCAACAAGTGCAATGTCGACAATTGATACTGCCCTCCATGAAATGCTTTCACTTCTGGATCTATAGTTCATAATTTGTTCTGTTATCATGGAACATACGATTACCTGTTTTAAATTTGCTGTCTTTCTTATGACTAAATTCATCATGTGGTTGTCATTGTTGTCATGAATAATTTCACATGTCTTCACACAAATTTCAGAATGTTCAATAATGTGGACCAGCATTTTTATATCCAAAATTCAGTTGTTTAATGTGCGCATTGTGATTCCGCTTAGACCATCTTTGTGTTGCTAGCAACCCACAACATGTTGATGATGAGGCGTAAAGAAGTTTGCCCTCTAGCTGGAGGCTGTCTGTAACAGTCACTCAATGAATCAGACTTTTATGTAAGTGATGGGGCAGTACCTAGTATGTAACAGTATGTGAGTTGTGAGATTTCCTGCCAGAGCATAGTATCTCCTAGATCCATCAAACATGGCCTCCTTTGATTTCAATCTGTGGTGATTGTGCTTATCTGGGCTGCTTGCTGTTTCTGTCCCGCTGCAGAGCTCACTGAAGTCCATGCCCTCCTTCTCGCCTCAAGTAACGAGCAGCGAACGAGAGCAGAGCCATCTCGAGGGGGACAAGACCGGCGCCGATGCGGTGGAGACAGCTGAGGATGAATCGGTCGACGATGCGGACATCACAGGCAGTGTGATCAAGGGTCCAGCAAATAGTTTGGAGCCCTCATCAGCCATCTGTAAATTCAAGACCAAGAAAAGGTCAGTTTGACCCTAACAACTGTCTGAGAGAATAGCCATTCAGAGAAAAGCATGATAAAGTTTGTATTGTTTCATGCAAGAGATTGAGTGCAGTAACCAGTCATTGCTTGCAGAAGTAACTTCGCTGATCCTCTAATATCATCAACAATTTTTCAGATATTTGACTGCATTGACTGTACATTGTCTTTTTTAATGGCTCTCGTGAGAATTTGTTATCACTATTGAATTGCATAATACAATATCCATGCTACTGTGCCTTCGTCAAGACGAGCATTTTCCAAAGGATTGAATGGTGTAGGGCTATCTATGCAAGTTTGTTTCAATGAAACATTCTTTCAAACAAGTGCCACCTCACAAAATCACGTTTGTAAAATACAGATTGAGTTTCTCAGGCCGGGAAGGAAGCAGCCAATCAGATGAGGCCGTTAGCACAGAAGATGAGAGGACAGATGTTGGAGCAAGCCAGGAGAGCAGTGCGTCAAGCGAGGGCACCATCAGAGCCCCTGACAGCCAATCAGATTCCAGCGAAGATGAGGAAAGGGGAGCAAATGCAAAGGGCGATGAAGATGCACCTGAGGAGTTCAAAGGGTGAGTGTGAAAGATCACTTCCTCAAGGGTCATAAGATCTGATGGTCACAACCCCCATATCAAACCCAAGAAAATGAGAGGGAATCTGCAGCTGCTGTGGCCACAATAACTAGTTTACTCAGCTTAGCGCCTGTGAATGTAAAAATGGAGTCCTTTGTGGTATTTCTTATTTCTATATCTAATGCTTGAGGAATATCTGAGAGGTGGTGTATACTCATCAGATTTCTGATGTCTTTGCCAAAAATGAGTTTGTAAGTGTCAGTTCAAAGGGCTCCTGGAAGACCTTTACAGTGTTTCAATGCCGGAAGTGTTCTCTGATTGCATGTAGTCTTCAAGCAACAATTTTTAAGATGATGTGACTATGAAAAGAGTCATGTTACACGATGGCCAGATTAAGACATGTGGGCCATTTGAGCTGAAGTGTATTTCCAAGTGTTACTGACTTGTTTTGTGTAGTCGAGAGTAAGATCGTCAGGGTTCAAACTCAACCTACTTGCTGGCAATATGACTTAGGCAGGCAATAAGATAGAATCAAACATTTAGCTGGTTTATTTTGCTATTAATGAAGTGATGCAAACAAACACAAAACAAACGTTGTCTCTCCCACTACTTAGTGATATAATGCTCACGATGTTGTAAAGTGTGACTTTATAAGCCTCTGTGATGTTCATATTGTAATGAGATACCTGTAGTTAATTGCTGGTCATGTATTTATGCCATAGCTGTGAATATACAAAACATTAATTGCAAGAATCCTTGAGCTGTTAAGTAAAAGGTGAACCCTCTTCTGTATGCATCCAGGGCTGTGAAGAGACTGATGTGGCCAAGGTTTTATAGTGTTACTTTATCATGATGTACAAATCTTAAATCTGTCTGATCCGTTTTGCCTCTTTTATTCTGTTTTAGATCACGTATAAACAATCAATTTCTTCTGACAAATTTACTTAGAGAGAATCTCATCTTGAAAGTTATGAGTGAAAAATGTTGAAGAGTAACCGACTCAAGATTAAATCTTTTGAGATGGTCAGCAGTCTTGATATGCACATTCTTGTAAACTCTTGATGTCATTATAATGAAATATAGTCAAAAACAAAAATATCAGCAAATGTCCCTTTTCTTTTTTTTTCCATTTGTAGTAGCTCTTCCCAAAGTGGAGTTCACAGCCAGCATAACAACAGTACTCTGCCTCCTTTACAAGAGGAACCTACTGAGCCTAGGGAATTACCAGACGATAAAAAAGATGGAGAAGTCAAAGCAGCCACATTGTCTGAAGGTGATGCTGAGATGTCTGCTGATGAGCAGGTGCCAAAGCGAAGGCTTACCAGACAAGCTCTGATGAATCATTCCCGCGGTGCACAGCCTGGGGACAGGTCATCTGATGGGAAAAATGAAGAAGACAAAGATGCTCCAACTCGTGGCCAACCCAAGCAGTCCAATGATGCGGAAAGACGGAGGAGCAAGAGGCAGTCAACTCGAGGAAAGGCTGCTGTGAGGCAGGATACAGAGGCTTCCTCCAAGTCCTCTGCAAGTAAAAATGATGAAGACAAGCCCCAGGTGTCTACCAGCAGAGAGATGCACAACACAGGAGGAGGAGAAGAAGGAGGAGAAGGAAGGAGGAAAAGCAAGAGGTACTCCACAAGGAATGCCAACGCAGGACTGTCAAGCAAGGAGGATGAGGTTGAGCTGCGCAATTGTCGAGCTTCGAAAGCAAGCAGGAGTGCTGCCCTGCCAACAGAAATGAAAGAAAAAGAAGGACGACGTGAGGCAGAGAACAATGAAAGTGAAGACAGTGAACACTCAGTCAGTGAGAGAAATAAGAGAGAAGAAGTACAAGAGGAGGAAGGCGATGAATTAGAGCCTACATCATCTCAAGAAGATGAGACCCACAGGGCAGATGCTGATGATGCAGACAAAAGTTCCGAGGAGGAACTCAACGCCGAGACAACACAGGAAGTCACAGATGCCAACGAGGAAGGAAGCCATAATCCTGGGGATGTCAAGGAAGGAGAGGATAAGAGGATTGAGGAAGCCAAGGAAATTGACGAGGACATACATGCCTCAAGAAAATCATCTAGAAGCATGAAAGGAAGGGGACTCTCAGTCACTCAAAAGCAAGGCAAGCAAGATAATGGTCTCCCAGATTCGATAGATGCCACTGAGGATGGTGGTGGTATTTTCCTTTCACTGCAGGTGGGGAAGACAACAGAAGTGGTCCTTGATGATGATGATGATGACAATGACTTTGAGATTGGCGATGTTGAGGTCCAAGAGTGGGGAGTGGTGAGTGGCAGTGATGATAAACATATCGCTGCTCCGGAAGACAAGTCAAAGAAAAAGGGAAAAATTGACCAGGGAAGCAGACGTGATGAGAAGCAGAAAGGCGCTCGGAACAGAAAGTCAAGGAAAGGAAAATCTCAGAAACAGGATGCTCCAAAGATAGACGAGCAGGAGAGATCTGTAGCTACTGCAGGAGAAGAGGAAATGGAGGTTGCGGAGAAGAAGACGCAGAAGCCTCGCCGAAAAGACCGCAAAGGTTCCCAAAGTAGCGACGGGGATGATGTGCAGGGAAGGGGTTCGAAGAGATCCTCCGATGAGGCACCTAAAGACGGCTCCAATGGCAAGCAGAGGAAGAGACAGAGACGCAGACAAAAGTCAGAGGCCTCAGGAAGTAGCAACGAGGCTTCCACCAACTCTTCAGAGCAGGATGACTCCAAATCTGAAGAAACAAAGGAAATTGAAAGTCACCAAAACACCACAAAAAATACATCTAAAAGGAGAAAGAGCAAGCTGCAGGAAGTGGAAGTAGAAGAAAACATTGTCAGCAGAGAAGAAGTCAGTATCAGTGCAGGCAAGGCAGAATCCACAAAAACGACATCAAGATCCAGGCGACGGAGCAGTGTGCACTTCACAACCAAGGACATGATTTCTGTAGAGGGAGACGTCAGCATCCATCAGATAGAGAGCAGTGAGGATGATGGAAGAGCAGGGATGGAGATCCCCCGGACACCAGGAGTGGCGCACAACCGTAGGCGGAGCACCCCTCACCACAAGAAGCAGCGCCAAGCCTCTTCAACCTCTGCAAGGCAAGAGCAGCAGGAGGACACGGACACCGACGGGACGAAAGCCAGGCGATCAAGAAAGGGATCCAAGCGTGGCAGGAGGGCAGACACTTCAACGACCGAGACGACAGGATCTGAGAGTGAAAGCAACTCTGCAGATCAGGAGCAGGAAAAAGGAAGTTCTACCACGGATGAGTCTGAAAATGAAACAAGTTTGGCAGGGAATAAGGGACAGCTTAGGAAGAGAAAATCTCCAAGCGAGAGGACAAACCCAAGCTCAGGTGTGTACCTTGATTGGTTCCTTGGCATATGCTCCTGCGACAATTGCTCCCATGAAATATCTGCACACTAAGCCAGACATAAATTCTACCCACAAACATAATCCTAACCCTAATCCTCACATCAAACTTAACCTAAAACCCTATTGCAATCCCAACCCTAACCCTGAGTCCTTGGAGAAAAATAAGACCAGAGCAATCACAGTAGGAACAAATGTCATGTCACCACCTGGATTATGTCTTTGTCGAAATGTGATGTGTTTCTCTTTTCAAATGAGTGTGTGTATGGGGGGGGGGGGGGTGAAATTGTAGTCTTTTGGTAAAACCCCCCCCCAAAAAAGATGAATTAAAAAATGATGAAAATTGTGAAAATTTGATTAAGCTTTGATACATGTGTGTAAGAACTGGCTGTCTTCCAAACTGACCATCAGTGTCTTTTAGGATACATGAAAAATTTGCCACACAGGGCCAATCACACTGCCATTGTACAATCTTGGCATTTGGGTGAAAGTTGTTTGGCAACCGTATAGAATGCTGCCCAAAACATCAGCAAAAAATCAGAAACCTGAGTGTGATTTTTTTCTAACATTGTGTGTGTGACATTTGTGCAACATTTTACCTTGAGAACGCTCATTGCAGAAATGTCATAGATAGATTTCCACTCCTTCAATCTGTGAGCAATGTGCTGCTAGCTGGCCAGGCGTTAGGTTTGTCATGATGGTCGTTCTGTACAACAGACTCTCCAGCAATATTATGCATGTGTGCAAAAACTTGCAATATTCTAACATCCTGATTTTACATCCTAGGGTAAATAGAAAATTTTTAAAAAATTGATTTAATGTTGCAATATTTACAATTAGAAGGGGCATCTGTCCAGCGGTTAGGTAATTTCTTCTTCTTTTTTTTTGTCCAAGAGCAAAACATTTCAACTCTCAGTTCCTGTAATCATTCTCAATAGTGTCTATAAATTCAAAGTTTCCAAACTAGCATCAGTTTAATTGCAAGAGAAGTGAGCTTGAGCATTGATGTGTGGGTCATTACATTGGAGTATGACATATATAGAATATAAATAACAGAGGCAATTAATGTGCAGTTTCATCATCTCCAGTATGAATCGAACAATGCAAACAAAGCTCTTCTTTTTTATGGGGGGGGGGGGACCACTTTATTTTGCACATTCATCCCATGAGTGCAGATGCACTGGATGAGGATGTTAGCAGTCATTGTCACCATGTTAAGATAGACTATTACTTATCTTGCTTTACTGTATACGCTATAATTTTCGCGTACATAAATTTTCGCGAATTGCCGCTGTCACACATTTTTGCGAGTGGTTAAATTCGCGATTGAGGGACCAGAGAAAATATGAAGTGGCAAAGAAAGTGTAAATTTTCAACTTACTAGCAAATAAGAATGATACTAGTTATACGCTGCATGAAAAAAACTTAGCAAACTCTGCGAACTAGTAAGTTAGAATTCAATATTTTTGAAGTGGTTAAGTCCATCGCATTAGATTTCTGACGAGTGGTCCCCCTGCGATAATGGATTGCTCTCTACAATATTCGTAAGTAGACGTGGACGTGCGTAAACAAGCTTAGCCAGTATTGTCTGTTCGGTAAGCCGTGACATGGTATACTAGTACTGAAATGTTCGTATCATCAAGGCAAGGGATTCATTTTGGAAGGTAATAATTTCGCGTGTTGTTAATTTCGCGAATAGCTCCCGACTCGCGAAATTCGCGAAAATAAAACCCCCGCGAAATATGTAGCCTATACAGTATTTCATTTGGTTATGGCATGCATTTGAATGTGTAAAGTTGAACCAGCCATTTGTTCACCTACAGGCAAGGCTCGGAAGAAAGCACAGAAACGCAGGAAATCAGGTTCAACGACAGCAAGCCAAGAGAAGCAAGGGGACTCTTCAGATGAGAAAAGTAGTGGTAAGTTTGTATACAAAGATATTTTTCTAGATGGGTCTAGGGTAATTACCCCCTGGACAATTACCCCAGACCCTTCCCCTGATCCTAACCCTAATCCTGATCCTGAACCTAATCCTAACCCTAACCCCAAATCCGACCCTAAACCTAACCCTAGTCCTAACTAATCCTTACTCTAACCTTATCACTAACCAGTATGTTGAGCCGGGGGGGGGGGGGGGGGGGGGGGGGGTGTAATTGTCCCTGGGGGTAATTGCCCTGATACATTCTAGACATGCATATTTTACAGTGTTTCAAATTAAATATCTTTGAAAGGTGCTCTACTTGTGTAAAATATGACTACCTCTAAACCAGTTGTACATGTAGTACTCCTTTACTAGTCTTATGTGGTACAATTTAAGCAATTGCATTTGATAGCTATGTATTCATTTATCACTTGGGGTATGTCATTATGGTCATTTTAGTTGAACAATTCAAAACCACACTTAATTTGATTATTTTCTCTGGATGTCTTTGTGTATGATAATGATGGACGGATGTATGTGTGGTTTATTCAGCTTCAATAATGAATTTTACTTGTTTGGTTTCAGCTGAAGACCAAGCCGTTGATGTCGTCCTGGACTTCTTGGACTCCTACGACAACGGCAGGGCACCGAAGCAGGACTCCCATAGAAGCTTCACACCAGCCGCCCCTTCGATTGCTCCCCAGACCCTGGCCAAGCCACTCTCAAACTCCATTCTCAAGAAGGGCAAATCAAAGAGGAAGAAGCTGGAGAGAGACAGGAAGCACTCTCTGCTGTACACGGAGAAACCAGTGAGCAAGGCCTACATCAGTAAGTCATGAGTCTTGTGGTGGTGATTATGAAATGTTCGATTGCTAAATGAGTTAATTCCATTCTTCTTCAGCTGAGATATTTGCGATGATAGCTGCCATAAAAAAAAAAAGAGAAAAACCATGCTAACTTTTGTAATCATAACTCAAAGTTTTGTTACAAGTGAGGAATCACTGTAAAGGGTTAATTTTGCTCTATCTGACGATGGACTTAAGCTGGACTTATGATGGATGATGGCAGAGGTTTGATAGAAACAATGGGAAGAGTTGAGAGGGTTACGGTGTGGTTTTGAGAAAGTGAAGAATTCTTTGCACAGAAAGAATCACTTCATTATCTCCAGGGAAGGAGACAAGACTGTGGCTGGAGGGTGAAGGAACTTATTGTGTGGTCTTCTCTGATAGAAAACTTCTGTATCTTTCTCAAAGTAAGAGTATAATGTCAATATCTGTGTCTTTTACATGTGCTTCATGACTATATAGTGTGAAACTTGGCTCTTGCAATATCATTGAGAAAGCTAATTACACCAAGCTTCTTTACAATTTTTATCAGCCATGGATTAATCACTGACCCATTGCGAGGAAGTCTTGTGTGCTTAATCACGTACTTGTACAGATAGCGTGTCAAACCCTGGTCAAATAGGCCTCAAGGTTTTGAGAAAAGATAGGATCTTTTGACCCCAGACCGGTCGTATTTTGTCCGTCCAATCTCACTCTAATGTGATTAAAACATATTGGGTCTAGGCATGTGCAGTCCATGATGATGATGATGACTGCATTTTTAACCATGAACTGAAATTTGACAGTGAGAAGTATTTTACCATTTTCTGTAGACACATCAATACCACAAAATGTCTCTGTGAATGTCAGGAGAATGTGTGCCAGCAACATTCAGAGATTTACATCATGAATGACTGGCATGCTAGTAATGGTTTAGCTGAAATATATTCACTGGTAAGGTTGTAGCATCGCAGTTTCAAATTGCTTTGTGAATTCTTTGCGTCAAAGTAGCTGAATCTGAGAAGTTCATTAATCATAGTGCCATTGTCTCACTCTTGGTATCATTCACAGTTGCTCCTGAACCAGAGAGGGGATTGCGGCGTACCAAGCGCCACAGAGTACGCCCTCTAGAGTACTGGCGCAACGAGCGGCCCCTCTACGAGCGACGGAAGTCTGGCGGGTTTGCCCTGTCTGGTGTCCTGTCTCCTGAAGAGAAGTCTTTTAATAGTCGAGGAGGTGGACCATCAAAGCAAGCCAAAACTGGGAGAGGTAAAGATGCCATCTACAGTTGAATCTCTCGTATCCGGACAAGTCGGGACCGGGGCACATCCGGATAAGGGATTTGGCCGGATACGGGAGACTCAATGCTTTATACATGTACATTATACATACACATGTACTGATGTAGCCCATTGTAGTACCACATGTAGTAATGTGTATACTGCAACCTTTTCATTGTTACACTCAGTAACAGACCCCAAAATAGAGGTTTGTGTTTGCAAGAATGAAATCATTTCTTTTAAATTCTTGGGATGATTTACCTAAATAATTATTAAGAAATGTATCGAGTAGATCTTGAAAATAAACAGTACGAGTCGACGAAGCTACGCTTCAAAATTTTGAGTGTTCAATATCATTCGTTGCTCAGCCAATGACTCAAAACAATGCATGTCTATCTAGTCATATCGACGGCTGTGTATGGACCTATATGTGGCAGTGCGATAAGAGAGGACTCAAGCGCATAATCTGTCCATGTTCTTGCGATGATTTGGGGATGTTTGGGGATGTTAAAATGTCTGAAGGTAAGCAATATTTGGAAGAAATTTGATGTGATGTATGTTAATCATGTTGGAAGTAATATGTAATTCATGTGACAGTGTTTGTGTGGGAAATCTCAAGGAGTTTGGAATCCCCCTTTCCTCCCGTAATTATTTCAAAAAAAAAAATCATGAGGCAAATCTCTCGTTTGAAGAAGCTACACCCCTGTAGACAATGCCAGTGTATATCTTGGCAATCAAGGACTTAAAAACCAAAGATATAAAACACCTGTTTCTTGACCCTGGCCTAATCTAAGCATCAGTCACCGCCACAGGGAGTGGGGGGGGGGGGGGGGGGGCACCCGCGAGAAGAGGAGATTGTTTTGGTTTTGGCATGGGCCATGTCGCTCCATGGTGCGTGTGTGTGTCGACAAACTTCTACAATGCTCTCCTTCTTATTCCTGTATTTAGTTATTTATGGGTCAAATTTTTTCGTTCGAAATTCAAAACGGATGACTATAGAATTTCTCAATAGAATATAAAATCTAAAACTTGAGAAAGAATAGAGAAAATTGAGTGCACTTTGAATGGTCTGCCACAGGTAGATATCCTTATCATGCTCTTACGTAATATGACAGCTGTTGCAGTCATTAAACCCTGGCTTGGCCTCTAGGTTTGCCACACCTGAGTAGAAAGTTATTTAGCCCTCCTACTCCCAACTCTCAAACAAGGAATCGTTAGGGGGGTATAGCACGCCATCAGCTTCGCTTGGTGATGGGGTCTCGCCTCAAACGGGGGTTTGACGGCATGTCATGGCGAGATTGAGTCCATATAATAGAGAGATCCGGATAAAGGGAGGCCGGATAAGAGAGGTTCAACTGTACTTTGCTAGTGCTTCTCTCAGGCCTAATTGAAGAGACCACGTGCTTAACCGCAAACAAAAGAAATCTATAAACAGACAGTGTGCCCGTCAGCCACCAATGTTCCACTATTTTTGAAACAGTGGATCCATTAATTTAGAAGCAGTTGAGCACTAAATGTGTGTCTATTCTTACAATACGCAAACAGAAGAAAGTCTTGCACGGAATTTATATACTTGATCAGTTCTGTAAGCACCTACAATTATTTCTTGGTTTTCTTGACACAAATATGCAGCCGTGCTGCATGTAGATAGTTCCAGGTCATGTGTTTTGAAAGCAAAGACAGACAAGCAAAAAATGTTCCTTGGGGTTAGTGTGGAGGTCCTCTTTAACTACAGTTCCAGGATTTATTTTGCTTCGATGAGAAATCTCTGTTCTTTTGAATTGATTCTTTGAATTTTCGATCTTGACTCTTTCAGTGAAGGGGCAGCTTCCCTTGACCCCAGCAAACATCTCCCTCCACAGCTCCCCACCCCCTGGGACGGAGCCCATCACCAACCCCAGCGTGACGGTGGTCAACCCAGAGAGCGACGAGGAAGTTGTCATAGGTAACCACTGGTCGTTGAGACTCCCAACAGACGTATAACTATGAAGTAGCAATATTCTTATATGTACATGGAATCACATCAGTAAACCATTTTACAATATCTTTGAGGTGCCATTTAAAGGCAGCCGATCGCCATCCCTAATGGTACGTAAACTCCGAACGACCGAAGTTTGTGCGTGCAATTGCGCAATGGCAGACTCGGTGCTATATCCATAAACGTGTGGGACAATGCTACCACTGAGACAAGTGTGTGTGTGTGTGCGTGTGTGTGTACGCATCATACACAAACATTGTCACCGCGAGCTGCGGTGATTGGAGGAGAGAGGCCAGAAGACGCTGCGGCGTGTGTGTGTGTTTGTGTGTGTGTGTGCGTGTGTGTGTACGCATCATACACAAATATTGTCACCGCGAGCTGCGGTGATTGGAGGAGAGAGGCCAGAAGACGCGTGGCTCTTTTGGCCTCTCTTCGTGCGCATGCGCACTGAGAGTGTGCGTCCATTCGGAAGCTCTCGGGACAGCCATTTTGGGTTAGGAGATAAGCACAGGGAGCTCTCTTGTAGCCTACCGTATTTTCGCTGACCCATTGAGCCAGCGCTATTCTCATTCGGGGGTCACTACATTTGATACAGAATGGGGGAGGCAGCGTGTTGCGTTCGTCTCCGTGCCGCACAAACCACTCGCCACGACTGAGTATCTTTAAGATCACTAACTGACACTAAGTAGTTATACAGCTGAATCTTTTAAGTTTGCTCAAATATTTCATTAATGTCTGTGCTGCTTTTGTTTGCTTTTGTTGTATAATTCATGCATACATACACATACGTATACACACACACACTCCGGAACACAAATATAAACACAAACACAAACACACACAGACATACATAGATGTGCACCAGATACATACACATATAAATGATATGTACATCACAGACAAATAGTTATTTGTTTCTTGGGAAGAGGTGGGGAAGGGACATAAGAGCAAAAAAAAAAAAAAAATGGTACAAGTGTGATGCTTTGATTAAGTAAATTGTCATATGTCGTTGTCTCACAGATGCTGTAGCCACGTCCAAGATGCTGAAGTTTACTGGTCCCAGTGGCTTACCAGCTGACAAGGGTGATCCTATCACCATAGCCAAGGCTCTTTCACAAAAGGCTTTCTCTGCAGGTACTACCACTCTCCATAATAAAAGAATTTTTTTCATCCCTAAGTGTTGGAATTCTGTGCTCTTTCCTTCATGGTACCTTCAGAATCTTATACAATGTTACTTACTTTAACAAATAAGTATAACAAGGCAAACTTAGCTAAATAGTCTTTTAGAGATAGATAGCAGTAATAGCTGTGAAGACTAGCCTTAGAATTCGATAAAACGGTGAAGTCTTCAGAACATTAAATTCACTTTATAACCCACTGACTTTGTTACATACTGTCTCTGAATATTAGGATTTGAATAAATTTATCAGTGATAGTGTGCAAGTATTTTGAAAAAAAAAAGAAGAGATGCAGTCTGACTTCATAGACAGCCGTTACTGTTCTGTTGAAGTAACTCTTTTAAACTGGCTTCCTGTACAGAGTGACTTGCATCAAATATGCCGCCAGAACTTGTTATAAACTTTCCTTCCCTCTTTGGTATAAACAGAACTCAGTCATTTCTTTTCGTAGGTACTATATTCCTTATTAGTTTGTAACAGGATCATGCAAATAGATTGACCTCTGGTGCAAAGCATTTGTCATAAGAGCAATGTTCTGGTGTATGTTTCACTTTGGCACTCCTTTCCCACAAAAGAAATGCTTTGCAATATAGAATTTGGACATCAGTTGCATATGGACCTGTCTAATAGAGCTGCAACCATTTTCAGCAAAGTAAAGTCCATGTACTGTTGATTGAATGTAGACACGAATGATGGAAGTAGACAGAATCAAAAGCTCATTACAAAACACTGGCTTGAGCCAGTCAATACTTTTAGGTCTTCATCATAGAGCTGTTACCGAGTGTTTTTACAGCTCATATATATATTTATTTATTGCTTTATTTATTGGTTTATTTTTGTCCCCGCCGAACGAGTTCGAGCAGGGGACTATGAAATGGGCTCCGTACGTGTGTGTGTCTGTGCGTCCGTGCGTCCGTCCGTGCGTCCGTCCGTGTGTGCGTCCGTGTGTGATCAAAATGTTCAATTTGCTACTTCTCTGTCATTTATGAGCCAATTTTGATTCTGTTTGCTTTATATGATAGCACTACATGGGAGCTTCAAAACTTCTACACAGAATTTCAGTTGTGACCTTTGACCTTGACCTTTGACCTATATTGTACATTTGCTACAAAATGCTACTCCTTCCCCATTTCTAACCCGATTTCGATTCCGTTTGCTTTATGTGATGGCACTAGGTGAGGGCTTCAAAACTTCTACACAGAATTTTGACCTTTGACTTCTTTGACCTTTGACCTTGATTTTTGACCTATATTGTACATTTTGCTACAAAATGCTACTCCTTCGCCATTTCTAACCCGATTTCGATTCCGTTTGCTTTATATGATGGCACTAGTTGAGGGCTTCAAAACTTCTACACAGAATTTTGACCTTTGACTTCTTTGACCTTTGACCTTGATTTTTGACCTATATTCTGCATTTTGCTACAAAATGCTACTCCTTCACCATTTATAACCCGATTTCGATTCCGTTTGCTTTATGTGATAGCACTAGGTGAGGGCTTCAAAACTTCTACACAGAATTTTGACCTTTGTCTTCTTTGACCTTTGACCTTGATTTTTGACCTATATTGTACATTGGCTACAAAATGCTACTCCTTCGCCATTTCTAACCCAATTTCGATTCCATTTGCTTTATGTGATGGCACTAGGTGAGGGCTTCAAAACTTCTACACAGAATTTTGACCTTTGACTTCTTTGACCTTTGACCTTGATTTTTTACCTATATTGCACATTTTGTTACAAAATGCTACTTCCGGCGGGGACATATATTACGCACCGCGTAATTTCTACTTTTCCTTGTTTATTTATTTATTTTTTTGACATCTTACATGTATTTAAGAAGACCTGCTTTGGAGATTGAAAAAGATATCATGAAACTTCATGAAAATTACTTGTGTTTGTCTTTTTCCCTATCTTCTCACTGAAATGTGTTTCTCTTTTGCTGAGAATATTTTCATGTATTTTTTTGTATTCATTGGTCTTTAGGAGTTTGCAATGCTGCAACCTATTTTAAAACATATTTTGTGCATTATTTTCTGGTCTATAGGAGTGCTGACCATCAGACCACTCCAGGAGAAGGGCTCACAGCTTGTCCGGAGGGACACCATGGTCTTCTATGTGGTCAGGGGCAAGCTTGCGGTCAGTATCCACCAGACCTCTCACGTCCTGCAGAACGGAGACTGGTTCTTTGTGCCCAAAGGTAAGGGTCATTTGGCTAGCCATGCCCAGTAGTGATTACATTTTTATGGCCCTAGTTTACCGAAAGTAGCCCCATTAGCGTAACTGCTCTTCATGAGAGCCCTGCCATGTTATTACCGTAGCGTTGCCAGGTGCTCATGGTACAGTGCACTCCCATCATAACGAACACAGTTGTAGCGAAATTCTGGTTGCAACAAAATAAAAATTTAGGCCGCAACATTAACCTCTCTATGGTTTTTTTTTATTGTTTATTTATTCGGTTATAACGAAATTTCAACATAACAAAAGAAAATTGCCCGTCCCGAGGACTTCGTTATATTGGAGTTCACTGTAGTATGTTGGTGATTAGGAACAGTGAAGGTGTAATGCCTTGTCTGAGAATTTATTACCTGGTAGTTCGTTAACCCTAACTGTGCTATGTGTGCCGATTGGCAGGCCTGTTTGGGTGCTTTTCTTATCGATTGGCAACTAATTGCCAATGAACAGAGATTACCTAATCCCCTCAGTCTCCTATTGTGTCACCATGGCCTTCCTGTTAGACTAATTTTACAGTGTACTTGCTTTCCTTCATCTCAAAAATTAATTCTTCTGACATTGAGTCTTCTTTTTCTCTGCCCTATAACAACTGATCATTCATTCATTTATTCCACCTCTGTGCCAGGTAACATCTACAACATCAAGAACCTGCGACGAGACGAGGCCAAACTGACCTTCTTCCAGCACAAAGGTCAATAGGTGGATAGCACATGACCTCTGACCCCTGACCCCTCAATGGCATGTGAGTAAAACGAGTTCCACTGGCAAGGAGGTGAACATCAGACTGGCCAGTAGATACCAGCACTTTGACTACAAGACCAGTTATCTGGCGGTAATGAAGGAGGGACTGATCTTGGGACTGAAGATGTTCCCCCGAGGGAATTTTAATAGAATTAATATTTCAGACTTCGACTCCATCCATTCTTACTCTTTGTTTTTATCAATCTTTGGACTGTCTTAGTTTTTAGAAGGGAAAAGCACAGGTCAAATTTGAACTTGACGACTTTGTGTGTATGGAATGCACTGTGTTTAAGCCACAATGCAGAATAATATGGTACTTTCTTTTTACACCACAGTCCACTGCCAAGTCAATTATGTAACTAGTTGTCAAAACTGAGTGTGTTCTGCTGTACCAAATTCGCATTTCAAATCAAATGTATTTAAGCTTGCAAGCAGTGACATTCTTCGGGCACACACAAGTTTGATTTTCTTTCTTTTATGCTTTGTTTCAACTGTAATTCTTTGTGCAGTAGGGCAGTGGAAAGCTATTTTTTCATCTTTGAATAATTCTGCACAATGAAAACCATATACTTTTGTGGTTTTTTTTTTTTTTCTTTTTTTAATTTTTAATTCTACCATAAACTGCTGACTGATACTTTTGGTAGTTGGTGTGCCATGATACTATGAGGAAATACTATAGTTTGAAAGAACTGTGTTACTTTGGTATTTACAATTGTATACAGTTTGTTCGTCTGTTTGCTTGTTTGTTCATTTTTTTTTTCAGTATCAGTACTCGTATCTATCCATTACTATATGTAAGATCAGTCTTTGGATATGTAGATTTTTTTGATAAACAATTCAAAAGATTAGAAGTAGCAAGTGATACAGGAATGGTCTTAAGTTGGGATGTTGTAGATATCAAAGGGTTTGTGTGTCCAAACCAAGGTAAGTATCAAAACAACAACCATGCTTTCTTTATAGCCATTGGCCTTGGAGTGAGCCGAGATGCACAGTTGGGTCCACAAGTGCATTCATGTGAAATTGTGGTTGATACTGTTATGAGGGACCTGTAAGACTATCTGTCATGAAAAATGAAGACAAGTGCAGAAAAATGTCAGTTTAAAATTTCATATCATGGCATATACTGAGATTTCAATAAGGAGGGTGAGGTTTTCTTACAACACTGTAAATATGCTGTACATTATTGTAAATAAGTATTGCTACTAGATATAACCATATGAGCAAAATAGCATGGTTGCCTAAGTTAACCTTGGTATGAGATCTGAGTTTTAACTTGTTTTTGTTGAAAATCTGATATTGTAACAGACAAGCATGATTTATCACTTACATTCTCCTTTTTATCTTAGGGTGCTAAATGACAGTTTACATCCATTTCATACTTACGAAACTAACTTGCTGTGACTTTTTCTTCATAAACTTGCAAGGTTTGAAGAGGTATTAAAAAAGGAAAATGCTATCAATTTGTAACATATATTATACAGTGTATCTGTAGATTGATAGACATGCCTGTAATTACACTGTGCATAACTTCATTGTAGGCCACTTTGTTGTGGCAATATTTCGATGTTCACACTTGAAAAGAAAAAATGTGTTGAAAGTTGAGGAGAGAAGTTTGAATTTGGTTGTTGCCAGATCCAGGGGAGCTGTGGAGAACTTGAGCTTTGTACAGTAGGTAGAACACAATGAAATCCATCTGTGTATGAAAGGAGTGTAGTTGAAGTGGACCTGTCTTCCATTGTGCCTTCCACTAAAGAAATAATTATCCAAAGTTCAGCACTTGGTATATTACAGAAAATGTCCGCATCTCATCTTCAACTGTTGGAATGAATATACAGTGTATATACATGTACATCTTACACATTTTGTCATCACTGAAATGTGCAAATCGAAAATAGACCTTGTTTACTGTAAAAGTGGAAATTTTCATGCATTTCGCACAATCACAAACTAGCGCAAAAATAAAAGCACGCAAATATTTTTGCTTGCCATATGTTCCAGTAGTTGATGTCTTGATTACCCGGAATTAAAAACACGTAAAACTCTTCTTACCCGGCTGAGCGTGAACAATTAGTTGTGCGAAAATATCCACTTTTACAGTACAGTATTCATCGCATAATCGGGACAGGTTGGGAGTAGCAAACACGGCCCCTTTAAGCGGGGTGCCCGATTTCGCGATGAGCACTCACCATACACTAACGGCATACGACATGTACATGTAGTGCACACACACACACACATACTGACGTACTGTACATGTACATGAATACACAACCACGCTACCCCTCGGCGCGACCCTCTAGCTCATTCACAACTGAGGAAGATTGTGACGTACACACAGATTACAGTGTATTGAAAGTTGAAACACTCAGAGACGAGGAATTTGGACTTTGCCCTCAAAATGTATGACTGAGATTAAACAACGTACACAGCCCGAGCTGTGTGAGCGAGGCATGTCTTTTATTGGATGTGAGTCGAGTAGGAATCGCAAGCGAGCACATGGCTTTGCGTATGTAGGGGAGAAGAATGTTCGCGAAAGCATGTGTTTCGCAATGGCATGGATACTTATACACGGCGCTTTCATGGCTATGCATGTACGCGTACTGGATGGACGGAGGTCAAAACACACCAGTCCGAAGCTTGCTTTGTAAGTTCGATGTAAACGACAACTGATAGGGAATCTTTGAAATATTGTTGTGGTATTTTGGTAGAGTTTTTGTGTAAAATATCAACAAAATCAAAGATCGCATGAAGAAAAATTGTCCCGTTTATCAGAGGTCCCCGCCCGATTATCCAGTGAAAATAGCATGCATTGGAAATGTTTCTGGGAAGCGTATGTCATTGAAGCGAGGTTCCAGATTATCAGATGCCTGATTATGCGATGAATGCTGTACTAGTAATTGATATCTGTTTGCATGTACCTTAGCTCATAATGTCACATCCCCACGGATTGTACATGTATGTTGGCGAGCTTCAAATCTGCGACACAGACACTAAGACAACTATATTCAGGCAAAAAATGGTGTTCTGCACATGCGCGAGACTGCCGTTTCCATAGCCCAACCCAGGAAGCGTCGTCCTGGTGTTTACGCCGCCGATCTGAAGTTCGCTATTGTATATATGTCGTGTACCAACTAAACTTATATTCAGGTGTGTAAAGCATGGAGTAGGTATTTGTACAACTATCTTGTCAAATCTAATAAATAACCTGCAGTAATACTGTGTGATATAATGAATGCAGCCTCCCAAAAACAGTGATTTACAGTGAAAGGGTTTGTAAGATATAATGTGTCTTCACTCCACTTTTAATCATGTACTGCAATTTAGTCAACTGCTGATGAAATGTGACCCCCTCCTCCCCCCCCCCAAAAAAAATAGTTTTTGTGAAAAATGTGTCACTCTTCAAATACAGATGCATGACTTTCAAATAAAGACGGCTTCTTGACAAAGTTTGTCTTTAATGTCAAGTGATAAAGAAATGTTTGTAAATTGACATGAAATTGTTTGCATGATCTTCCAGTTTTGCAATTTTATGGTTTAAAAAAAATAAAACAGTTTTAGTTGGGAAAGGAAAGAGTAAAGGCCTAAAGATTAATGTTCAAAAACAAACAAACCAACCAGGATTGCTTTGATTTGTATAGTATTTCTATTAATCAATGTATTGTAAATATCAATAGATGTGTTCTAAAGTAAAGCACTAAACACTTCAGCTAGATAATGATTCAAGTTAGTTCACCTTATCTATCACTACTAAAATAAAGGAAATTGAATCGAAGTAAATGTTTGCATAGATCCACCCATGATAGCATATGTGTAAAAATAGATGAATTCACGTCACTGTAAAAGGATCACTTTGTAAATAAAGTCAAACACCTGTATACATGTACAGTACCATAATTTATGTGTTTGGGTGAATTTGTCCGAGTCCTAACATATGTGTGTATGCCAGCATTCTCTGTAAAACCTTCCACTCTTTCTTTCTCTCTCATCATCTACAGTCAACCTTGCTTATGTCGAATCTATTTGGACCAAAGAAAAAGCTTTGACTTAGAGAAAATTCAACTTATGAGGGATTAAAAATCAATAGAATATAAAGAGAAGAGGACTTGAAAAGACCTTCGATTTAGGTGATTATTCGACTTATGCAAGGTTGACTGTGCTCTTTTAAAAGAACTCTACTTTCTCCCAAGCAAAAAAAAATGAAAAATAAAAAAAGTATTGGCCACATTCCATGCTTTATAATCAGATTCAGATTTAATAGAACATTGCAAAGTTATCAAGCAGAAAAACATAATGAAATGATATATTTGTAACTATCATTGTCAAAACAATACATGTCGTCTTGTAGAAAATACACCCTTTATCCCTATTTCACACTGTTCAAAAACTGCTATAATCTTGAGTCATCTCTATTTCACATTCATCAGAAAAATAACAAATATGCAAGAAAAATAATCTCTAAATTCACTTGTGCACACAACTATCGATTCGTTCATCAGCATTACAAGGCAAAATCAATTACAGTTGTAGATCTACAATAATGGCATTACTACAGAATCCAATTACATTGTATTGATTCTTAAGTGCTAACACAATTTTCTTTTTCACTTTACTACTAACAAAAATCAGTAAAAACTGAGCAGCTCTTTGTGTACATTGTATTACCTGATTTGTTCACATTTGAATTCTCACGAGTCGCCCTCAGTGAGTAACATTTACATGAAAATTGTATGGATGGGGAACATTCTCAAGCGCACAACATCTCACACACAGTATGACTGCTCATACCAACGGTCTAATCTCCCATTCTTGTTAGCCATCTATCAATTTATTTTGCACTGCATTCTTGTGGGTTGTGAACAAATGACAGTTCATATTAATCACCAGTTTGAGTGGGGGGGGGGGGGGATAATTGTGAGGTAAGGCTTATTTTCAACTTTAAATGTAACTCCACTTGTTGTCAGTAAAATAAGAAACACTGCACAATAAACAGTTTTTTTCTTAAAGGCACATCCCTCTTTTTTGCCAGCCAACTCAACTTTCCACTATATTTATGTCTGCATGGACACATGGTTTTAAAAAGCTAGTTTTTATTACACAATTAGTTCTAAATAGTAAAATCTTAAAAGGGTTGGCAGTGATAAATGAAAGCCCCGTTTCTCTCTTTGAATGCTGAATGTGGTATCCTGGTTATCTTAGATCACAAGTCACACTTAAAGGCGCATAGTCCCGGTGGGTTAGAGGGCGCTCGTGGATGATACTGCCGATCATCATTAGCATGATACGAAGATTGCCGAAGTTGAGCTGTCATCAAGAGTAAAGCATGTAGGTGTTGCTAGATAACATTGCCTTCGTTGTTTTCTCTGCGCGTCACGCAGTCTGTAGTGATGCCAGGAAGCGTGCTTATGTGCTTCTTAGTATGACATCACAAAAGAAGTTTGCTAAAGCTGCCATCCCCCTCAGCCGAATCATGAGCCGAACTGTGATCAGACCACTGACTACAGTGGATCGGACTTCTTCGGACTCGGAGAAATGGGCCAAAGCGTAAGCGCTGAAGAGGAGTC
Source organism: Diadema antillarum (assembly GCF_040938485.1). NCBI lineage: Eukaryota > Metazoa > Echinodermata > Echinoidea > Diadematoida > Diadematidae > Diadema > Diadema antillarum. Next base: position 1,361,116 of record NW_027270992.1, on the reverse strand, counting down.
GATAGCGTAGGTCTCTATAGGAAACTTGCGCCGTGCGCACGCATACGCATTTAACAAAAACACCGGGACCATGTGCCTTTAACCCATTCTTTGTTGGGATATATTGCAATGCCATTGACTTTGTGCAGGACCCATTATATACCTAGATTTACTTGGTCCATGAATGCACGGCTGGTTAATTTATCACTTGAGATGTAACTTTAAGCTGAAATGAATGAACATGTTTGGGCACTGACCGAAAAAAAGCAAGCCAACAAGACTACATAGGCAAAAAAAACAACAACCCAAAAACCCAACAACAACAACACAATGATAACATCTGCTGCTTTTTCATATGATGTACACTCTACACCCACCTGAGATACCCCTGTCTTCAGATGCAAACCGTAATTGATGGTCTATATGTGTTGGGAGTCATTATTCACAGCAGGGAATAAACTTTCCTGGTTATCGCATTGTAATTAAACTGGCACTATGTTTTCTTTGTACCCCTGCCACACAAACTTTTTTGTGTGTACCAAACCAATTTTCTTCCAGAGAGGTGTACAGGATACCATTTGAAATATTATTCATCAACCAAAATGGCTAATCACATTCTATTATTGAAAATTACTCCCTGCACAGGACAACTGTCTGTATTTGGCAGAGACACATCCAATGAGCACACTGGCCTGATGGGACTCCAACTCTATACCAAAAAAACAGACACCATTGTACTTTAATAGCCTCTTAAAACAATATGCAGAACTAACACATGGCTACAGTTCTCCAGAGAGCCTGGAAATTGTATGCCACAAATACATCATATAATGTGCTCCTAAATACAAAATCATACACTAAAAGCATTCTAAGGTTTTTTTCTTTTTCTTTTTCATACATCCAATCTTCTGATGTTTAGTCATTGCATGTTTCAGAGAAGAAAAAAGAAATTATGCATAAAAGCAATCCTCAAGTTTCAATAAAGGGATCCAAGGAAATATTTTCATTTGGACTATAATTAGTACATTGTATGTAATCAGTTGGAATGTTTTAACAGTATCATGCTCGCACAAAAAGAACAGACAAACAAACAAAAAACAAAATTAGCCTGCCTGGCTGCATCTCTAGTCAATGTATCTGCTTCTAACAACACTGCAATAATTTCCCATCCTACATCCACTCCTGAGACAACATATTTAAATTATAACCATATTTCTTTTCATACAATTTATAAACATTTCTTCATAAAAAAGGGGGCATGTGGGAATGAGAATGTATGATAAATAATCAATTTGGTAGGTATTATTTGAGTCAATCAGTATTTGGCAGTAAGCACACAAGCAAGAGCCTGTCGATCAAGGTGGTTTGTTACAGGAGTCCTCATTTACATCGACTTTAACAAATGACTCGGGAACAGTTTCATAAAGTTCCAAAAACAGCAATATACAAGGTACACTTCAGCCGGTGTTATTTATCAACACATGAAAACACATACACACACATACATACCGAGCTTTCCACGTTTACAACACAATGATATAACCTCTTCTGCGTCCATAGTAACCAGATTTACATCCCTTTCAAAATACATCATCGACTATTTGTAATGATGTACATTGTACACTATTACCAACACTCGCGCCACTGTCAAGTCAAACATAGACAAGAATTTATGACAAAACATTTACCAATCAAACTAAGTAGCACGAAATACACGTAACTTTAAAAATGATTGCATTATTTTTACACTAATTGGAATTTATAGAAAAATATTACGTAATCAATCTACAACAATCTATCAAGCAGAAGGTTTAATATCACTTTCTGACAGTTTCTGTACAGTACATTGATGTGGTTCTTTTGGCATGAAAATCTGACAGGAAAGAGGAGCCTACTCGATATGTAAGTCTTCATATTTGTTTCATTGAACTCACATCCAATCAAATGCTATCCAACAGGTCATTCAAGATAAAATGGCATCTTCTTTGATATAAAGTGTAATGAGAAGCTCCTCAGCAAAACATGATTTAAAGAGCAGAAAAATAGTACATTTTGACCAGTGAAAGGCATACCTGTAAACTGCAGGGTTTGGCTCAAGGATTTGAGATAAGATTTCACCCATTTGGGCATACATCACATTTAACAAAATGATTACGTTCAGACACCCAAAATCATCGACTCATAACTCAACTGAAGTTAAACTTGCAAGAGTATGTACATCCAGAGCAAACATGGTACGTAAATCCCTTTAGAAGAAATGCACACTCATTAAAAACAAAACAAAATCACATTCTGGAAGTAGTAGCTAAAAATATCTTGCTTTAAAAGATGACGCAGTCATGACTTTCTGCATCTAATGGATCTCGTGGACTTCACATCAAGGAACTTTCACTTAAAGAAAAGGCCACATACCAATTTTCAACAATAACAAAGCATACAAAAGTTTTACTTAATGCTGCTTGACAAAAGTACTGAAAATGTACATATTTTTCATAGAGTTATAACAAAGATGGGTATCACAGGACAAATGTATATGAGACAGGTAATCAAAGAATGCTGGTAAAATAGAAGAAAGTATGCACATCATTTTTAACAATCACAAGAAAAAGACTGCCAGTAGCAAGGTGTAGAATAGCTTGCATTAATCTCCTGTCAACAGTGAAATCAGTGTGGACCCAAACTGAATTGAAATGCTGTAGCTGAATTGAGACAAAGAGTTCACTGTCTTTGGCAATAGGTAGAAGAAACAGGAAAATGAACTCTTGGTTTACCGGCAAATGAACTCTACAAAGATTGCGCTGTGTGTTTAAACAAACCAAGTTCCTCTGTCCAGATGGTCAACTGCCCTCTGTGCAGTAAGCTAAAGTGAATTAAATTCTCATAAGAAGCAGTAAAACATGCAGCACTGTCTTGTGATATTTTTGAAGAGATACTGAGTTAGAATCAGCCAAAAGAGAAGACAGTAAATTTGCTGCACACATGCTGTAATTATCATCATTACTTCAACAAAAATCAGTCCACAGGCTTGTCAACAAGTGGATGCCATGTGCAGAGTTTAAACACCGCACTGGAGTGTGAAGCCCCATTACTAACAACACCATGTCAGGAGAATAGCAGGACCAGACTTACAGATTTAAAATAAGTCTCCAGACCAGTGATGTCTTGAAATCCCAGCCATGAGAAAACTTGAGCTCCTGTTGCTAGGCAACATGGATGCTGGAATAGGCTCTACTCCAGTGATCTACATTGTCTGGCTGCGAAAAATCTAATGCTGCTATAAGTGTATACACATCAAATACTCCATTTCTGCACACAATACAAAAGGAGTAATCACTTTAATATCTCAATTATCATATCCTTGATTATTCAGGCACTTGTTGAAGAAACACACATATCATGAAAAATGAAAATGAAAAGTTATCTAGTCTGATGTATAATGATGTTAATGATGAAAAGCTAAACAAATTCAGAAAATGTGGAAGAAATGACGAAAGAATAACGAGAAGGCACACACGACAAGAATTCACATTCAAAGATACTGCGCTAATCACAGAATAGTGGCAACAATACCTCTGAAATGAGTCTCAATACCAGTCAGCTGAAATATGATAAAACATGAGACTAAACATCTGCAGGGTTTAGGAGGCCTTCTCCAAGAATGCAAGCAATACTTGATTCAGAAATAACTTGTGAAAGCCTGGCTTAACTAGAAATGTCGCTACAGCGACTGGTTATACCCCCGCCAAACAACATTTCATAAGCTTTGGTCAAAACAACATTTCATAAGCTTTGGTCAAAAAACTGAGGAAGTAGTTAAATCCGCAAGATCTTTCCTTGATCTTCTGCCATTAATATGCCGTTACCATGGCAACGTACTTTCGGGTACTGTCGAAAAATGCGTCTTGCACATCTACAACCAAAGGCACACATCTGTACCAAGTTTCATGGAAATTGGGCAAAAACTGAGGAAGTAGTTTGCAACACAAAATTTTCCATCATTTTGGCTCATAATATGTGAGCTGTTACCATGGCAACATGCTTTTTGTAACTGTCAAGAAATGTGTCATGCTGACCTATATCCTAAGACAAACATTCAATATGAATTCCATGAGAATTGGAAGAACACTAATGAAGCAGTTTTGCCATGAAGCATTTTGCCCTATATTTTACCAATAACATGCCGTTACCATGGCAACGCACTTTTTGCCACTGCGGAAATATGTGTCTTGCACATTAACATATTCAGATGAACATCTGTACCTAATTTCATAAAAATTGATCAAAAACTGTGGGAGGAGTTCGCGACGCAAGATTTGTACCCATTTTTGCCCATAATATGCCGTTACCATGGCAACGTACTTTTGGGTACTGTCTTGCACATCTACAACCCAAGGCACACATCTGTGCCAAGTTTTATGGGAATCGGTTGAAAACTGAGGAAGTAGTTCGCGACGCAAGATTTGCAACGGACCGACCGCCCGACCGTCCGCTGATTCCTATATACTGTAAACGTCAATATTTTCGCGCGATTAATTTTTCGTGCTGAGCGGCTCGAAAACATATTCGCGGGTTCTTAAATTCGCACTCGGCAGCGGGTTAATACACAGTCGCTGTTTTCATCCAGCGATGCCAGCGTACGATAAGCGACATAGCGAGCGGCGCGAGTGCGAGTATAAGCGCTCAACTACGTAGTACATGTATTTTACTCGATACATGTTCTGTAGGACTAGTACTGTAGTCGCGGGGATGTAGCACACCAATCGGCCGTGGGCTCGGTGCATGCGGTGCGTGCGATGATACTGCTATATGGGTAAACATGTCTGTACTACGTAGCAGTATCATTGACGAAGCGCACCAGGCCGTTCAAAATGTGCATAGAAAATTGCGAAGATATGTTCGCGCATTTTTGAATTCGCGCTAGCCGAACGTAGCGCGAAATCCGCGAAAATTAATGTACCGCGAAAATTTCCACGTTTACAGTACCCCCTTCAAACTTCGTTTGGCGGGGGTATAATGATGGCTAGAGTTGTATCTCGGGGGGCTATTTTAGTTGGCTGTATTTTGAAGTTTGATGCAAATGCCATGAACACGCAGGTGTTTAGGAGAACTCATTTGTGCATCGTCCTGACGGCCATATAATGTTGGGGAAAATATAATTTTCAGCTTTTTGATTTGTCAGATGCTAAGCTTTAAATTGATATATAATTTCTCCGACTTGATTACAAGGAAAACATATATTCTTTTTTAAATTGAAAGTTAGAAAACTGTAAAGGTTCTATTGCCTAAGTCGACTTCATGCGCATTTTTCTTGCTTTTTTTATGATCTCCGACATTATACAGCTACCTCATTTCTGAATGTGGGTGGATACATGGTCATTGTGCAGATTGACAATGTATTTAGCAGGCTGATTATCTTCTCTCTTTTTTCCTCCACTGCTTATTCTCTAGCTGGTACCTCACCACCAAGATTGCGCAGTATCTTTGAATGGGAACATATGAGCTTGAAAGTACGTTCATACCAGAAAGAAGATGGAAATGAAATGCAGAACAGTAAGAATGTGAAATGTAAGGCATGTAGGCAAACAGTACACTCATGAAGTTAAGAAGAATGCAATTACATTAGTATAGAACAATTAGTTTGAAGATATACACGTACACCTTATTAAAAAAATTTGCTTCCTCCATTAAACAGTGGTCTCTATTGCACTTTATCTTTATATATATATGAGTAAAAATACAGAAAATCAATATATCCTTGAGTATTCATGTAAATCATCATTATCCTAATCAACAGTCTCAATTATTCTCCATTCATTTCAGCTAAATCTATTCACTGAGACCACAAACTGTAAATGTCTGCTCGATCCAAATTCCCGTATGGGCAAAACATACGACTCTGTGGCAATAAAGACATCTCTTTTTTACATGACTTCATTTTCACTGCTGCTTGTGGTAAGGTTAGCTTTCAATATTCTAACACTGTCCATTGGCAAAGCAGCGTACTTCTCCTACATTACAAGGACGAGTACACAAAATATGTTATACAAATCATGATCAATTTTGTTACACTATATGAAAAAAAAATTTTATGAATTTGAGAATTGGCTTGAATACAATCATCAAGTTTTGTGACTGAGTTCTGTCAATGACTAAACTCATTAACCACCAGAGAAAGGTGAATACCTGGGTACATGGTCACCACTCTAAATATAGCGACAAAGTCACCTCCAAGTTCCAGTTGGTTCTAAGAGTGGCCCATGCCAGACTGGTAAAAATTTGTACAAGTACATCAGCAAAACACAAATTTCATTACCGCATTATTTACCACACACTGCTTGATATTTGACACACTGCTACTCAGAAGAGTTTGAATTTCAATGATACGCATTCACATCAGATTTTCGTCTCTTCAGTCTGATCGGTGGACGGTACACGGGAGTTGAATCAAACTTCATCCATCACTTTCATATGCACTGGGGCAGAAATGTACCATTCCCCCATCACTGCTCAGACACACACGCATCTATTGCTATGACACTTTCACATTCTTTCTCTTGTTCAATGCATGCATGAATGATTGGATATAACTTTGAACTTCATGTTTAGCAAACAAGCATGAGTAAGAAATTTGAGGCAGTTGGCAACAACAACAACCACAACAGTAAAAATAATAACAATCAACAAAGTAGAAAACAGGACCAAATCTGCGAATCATCTGAGACGGTTTCAGCTTGAAACTCTGCAGTAGATTATGGCGACATGTTCAGAACTGATACTCTACGATGCAAGCTAAGCAAAGTCATACTAATGCACCCAACTTCTCATGATGTGAATTTTGTATGCAGCTTTATCAAAGATATGCCTGATTCTCAAATAGAAGATTAATGTATTCCTGCAGGTCAGGTTTCCTCTCACAGTTGGCCTAAACATTCATGAATGTACCAAGGCTCTTGGACTACATATACACAATTATCAAACATATACAAGATCACTACTTTTTTTTTCTTCTCATATAAAGACAAATCTTTAGGTGAGAATTTCATCTTTATCTGACAAAAAACAACAACAAACAAACATCAAAGCAGTACTGGTCACCGATAATTTGGAATGATTTGTTCATCCAAGAAAATACAACAGAATAGAAACTGAACTGTACACATGATATAGTCCCTCAAGACTATGTGTATGTGTTCGACAATACTATTTCAGTTCATGCCTAGGTGCTATGACACACTAACAAGACACCCTAAAAGTTCATCTTATACAGCTGCCATCAGTATATCATCACTATTATTTCTCTTCATTTATAATCTCTATTTTAACAACAGGCAAGACAGTACACATTGCTGATGACGAAACATCTCATATCTTTTCTTTGTCAGCTAGAGAACCAATCATGCCGACTTTCACACTTGTTTAGAAAAGAATATTTTTGTTTTTTTTTTTAATTGCTCAACATTACGACTGAATAAATAAATTAGTCACAAAATTAGTCAGTCATATTAAGCACAGTTTTCTCTCCTACGCATCTATCTCATGCAATAAATTATGGCAACTGGTAAAGCATACACCTTATCTGCGCTAGGTTCATCCCACACTATTACACAAACTACATTTCATCAGGCTTCCTCACAGAAAAGTTTAGATTGCCTTCTGTTTATCTGAAGGCATTTGAAATAAAAATCACCATACTACAACTACTTTAATACCTAACAGTTGATCTGAAATCTATTTGGCCTTTGAGATCCGGGTTAATCATGATATGGACACAAAACCCCTGTCCTTGAGTATGTTAGGATATTTTTTTTCTTCTAATAATTCATATCCACGTAGTTTCCCCCTAACTCCCACATGGTACAAGAAGGCTAGCATGTACTCAGCACATGGGTGTGACTTTATGGCAGTATAATGGCTGCTTGATTTTGACAAAGACAAGAGCAGCCGACAGGTTGTAAAAAGATGGAACATTTGATAAGCGAACCAAATCACGTCATATTCCATACTGAATTATTCAATGAATTCTACTTGAATTTACAAGCAGGGTAATTTCAATCGAATCCATGGTTTAGATATCATCTAGTCAATATAGACTACAGCATGTGCAAAGTACGCTACCTTGCACATATGCCTGCCAATGCATATGTGCAAAGTAGGCTACCTTGCACATATGCCTGCCAATGTATACATAATTGGATGTTTGTTGGTGTACACCATGTATCACATGCGTCGGCACAATCAAATTTGCGTATTCCTTGGACTAGATTCGGAGTGCCCTTCTGAACCCCAGCCACAGTTGTGAACAAGATCGTTGTCGCACTGCCTGAGAGTCTTGCTATGATGACTATAAATAACATCACAAACTTCAACTGAGATAATTTGTTTTTCTCTTCAATGCTGCACAATATAACGGGCCAAGGATATGAGATGCTGAAATCAACATCGAGTTGTCATGTGGTTTAAAGGGATCGTATAGTTTTGGTTGAGATCTAATTTCAGGTTTCTAACATTTTTTGGGTGAGATAATGAGAAACCTCTTGTGAAATATGAAAGAGCGTGTAATTCCACGAGGAATTCAACGTTTATTTGATGAAAAACTGGTTTTGAAATGGCTGAGATATCGAAAACAGAGCGATTCTGGTAAAGTGTGGGACCCACACTTTATTACGATCGCTTTGTTTTACTTTGTTTTTTGGATGTTTCAGCCATTCCAAACCCGATTTTCATCGAATAAACTTTGAATTCCTCCTAAAATGGTATGCACTGTACTACTTCCAAAGTGTTTTTCTTGGTACCTTGCAAAAAATTTAAAAGCCCAATTCTCATCTCCACCAATACTGTACCATCCCTTTAAGTTAACACTTTGTGTGCTTTGAATGCTGACTGGCCTCAGAAAACTCCACTGATGTTATACACACCATCTAAAGTCCCCCTGCACTGAAAGGGTTTAAAATAGAATCTCCTTCAGGTCCTTGATAAGGGACCCATTTAAGAAAAGATGTTAGGATAGCAACTCTTGCTGGAATGGCAACTTCCAAAAGCAACAGCCAGTCAGGAAGCTGGATTCTTGTCGTTTGCCATGACAATTGCCATTCCAGCAAGAGATGCTATCATATCAATTTTTTATGAAATGGGGGCCCGGGTGTAAATGGAATGTAGGGAATGGGATAGTTGGCGGGGGGGGGGGGGGGGGGGGGGGGGAGGAAAGCTAGAAGAAATCAACAAGTGTCTGGGATGTGAGGATGCAAAGAGTTTTGAGAAATGGTTGGATCATGCATAGCAGAGTGTTGCTCACAAGATGGTGCATATTGCACACTTGGTGACGGCGGCTAGCTGAGGCTGCCTCTGCCCCCCTCCTCCCAGACTGGCGCTGCCCAGGCTCTGGGTGCGGGTGGGAGCCCGCGCCCGCTGGGGACTCCTCACCGCCGTGCCCCGATCTCTGGGCGTGGGCCGAGGAGCGGTCGGCCGAGGTTGGCGGTGATGATGACGTCCGAGTCGGAGCCCTCTACCTTGACGGCCGGCATGGGGTCAACGGGTTTGGTGTGTACCGCCGAATCTGGGTGATGATATCCTGGTACTTCTGCTGCAAGTCGGCCTTCGCCCCAGGACCCACCGTGACCTCCGACCCCTGCAGGAAAAAGGGTCAGGAAACAAAACAGATACCAATGACCTTCACCTCAACACACAACCACAACCCACATCCACAGCTGCACATCCATCTAAAATGTCATAAACACCTGTGTGCTCCAGCAATTTGGAAGAAAAAAACAAACAAACAAAACAAACACAAAAAAAACTTTCAACTTTTCAACATTAATCAGCCACTGGACTGGCCGAGGGTCCTCACCATCAAGGGTGACGTAGATGAGCTGGGACACGATGAGGGCCAGGCTCCCGGGAGGCGGCCATGGAACCTTTTTTGTAGATGATGGGGATGATGGGTTTTCTTCAGCTGGTCGGCCAGGCTGATCTCCCTGTTGCAGTTATTCCGACATGATGTACTGTGGTGTGATGCAGCACAAGACCACCTGAGAGAGGGGTGGGAAGGGGTTAATGGAGAAAAGGGGTTTTCAAAAGAATATCTTCCTATTAACCCTCTGTGTGCTTTGAGTGCTAATTGGCATAGAAATTTCCTAAGGCTTACTACTGTAAACATTTTCAAAAAACTCTAGCAAAAAACAGGTTAAGTACACAGGATGACAGAAGAATGGGCTCAACAATAAGAGAGCAGCTTGACAGAAGTGCTACTTATGAAAAAAAAATGCATATCTGTCATTAACACTTACTTCACTATTATTGCACAGCATTAACTTACATCTCTTCAGTACGATAAATATTACTACTCAAAAACCTGGCTTCAGAACACCTTTTACTAATTACACCAAAATTTCACACACATTTGTTTTTTCTTGTCACATCTAAACCTGGGAGGATACATGGCTGCAGAAATGCGACCAGGGCCCTGTTTTTATGAAGAGCTAAAATTGATTATATGGTTGATTTCAACTGTAAGTCCTCTGTCATCCTGTATAGTAAGGAAATTTAAAATCAATTTTTATCTTTTGATAAAATGGTGGCCAAGAGCAGACTTGGTGGCAAATTGTCATCTGTTAAAACTGGTGGTATCCAATGACCATCTTCAACACCAGTGAATGACTTGATCATGGGGACAAAAACTACCATGGATGTTGATCAGTGCATCCTCAAAAAGTGCAATGACCTTCCAAAAGGGGTACAATGAAGAGGGACGGGGGGGGGGGGGGGGGGGGGGGGGGGGGGAATACTGTATACACACCTTTGCATTATGGATGCCTTCGTATATCTTGCCGTAGAGTACGTCCCCGCCCCCCATCTGGCCAATGTCCATCCAGCAGGGGAATCCCGTGCGCTCCAGGAAATCTCGTAGCAGCCGCACTTCCTCCTGAATGCCCCAGTTGTAGCTGATGAAGACTGTAGGGGGCGCTTTGTTGACATCTGCAGGCAGAATAACGACTGAGTTGCTCTGTTTACATGACTTCACAACTTAAAGGCATTACAGTCAGACCTCTACTATCCGGTCTCCCTTTATCCGCATCTCTCTATTATCCATACGCGAAATCACCATGATTTTTTTTTTTCCAATCTAATAATTACGGGGGGGAAGGGGGACTTCAAAACTCATACAAAATTCCTGCATAAAATCATATGGATTAGAATTATTCCCAAACACAAGTGGCATACATTCACATCAAAGTCTCATCCAGATAATATGCATTCAGATATTCACTATTACCCCAAATCACCACAAGAATAAATGGACAGAAAACTTTTCATTAAATCAAGGCACAGTACAGGCAATCGTTCATCGAGCAAATTATCAGAGGGAGTATGAACGCAGACCAGCTGACGAGGGACGTGACATGCATGTTTATGCAAAATTGATACATACATGTATACATGTAGCTTCCATTGGGTAGGCAATCGTTCTTCAGCAGCTGCGTAAATTAAACATTGAATCTCCCATATCCGACAAAATCCCTTTTCGAGATGAGTACCACTCCCGACATGTCCAGACTCGCAAATGAATATCAAAATTATGGTATGAATTGACTTCGAAGAGAATTGAAGAGAGACAGATGAATATACGAAATGCAAAGAAGGATGCTTATGCACAACCTTATGCTCAACTTGGCATTTTGCAACTACCAAACTCAGGTGTGGTTACCAACGAAACTAATGAACCGTGTCCCGATCACAGATGCGTGATAACAATAACAAAATAGTTATGCCAGACAGAATTGTATTGAAATCCATAGAATATGTGAAAGTAGATAGAATATTCTATTACAAGGACCTCTCAGGAAAAATATTCACAAATTGGAATACTTTAGTAAAACTGGCCAAGCTGAAGATGAATTTTTCTTACCTTGGCCCTTCTGGACGACATCGACAACGTCATCCCGCTTCATCTGCTCCACATATGAGAGAAGCATCTCAACAGAGAGGGCAGTGTTGCCACTGCTCTGGAACCAGTCTAGGAGGATGCACAGTGCTGGGTTTGGTTCATCTTCCGTCAGCTTCTGAATCTTGGCTTTCTTGTAACCTGCGAGATGACCACAAACACACAAGGTCAGAATGGGGTCCAACTTCGCAATGAACTGCAGACACAACTCACAGTAAAAACAGCTACTTACATTGTATTATGCCAGCACAGAGGCTAGAACCAATCAGGCGTGAGCATTCATGTTGTTGGCGTGGCAACAATGGCTAATCAAGGCTGCACATACCAGCACGTGCAGCCTTGTTGAAGACTCAATTGAAGATAGAGTGTGCATTCAAATGACGAAGACTTGACATTTAGTGATACACTACTGCATGCCGAAATATCACTTGAATAAGAATATGGAATACTTTTATACTTTTATGAATTTCAGGCACCCAGGAATCTTGTTTTGCATGTTGGGCTCTAAACCTAACTGAATTTTACATGGCGGCAAAGAAAAACCCCACTTAAATTTATTTCACACCCAAACCACATGCTGTACCATTTGTGCAACATTCTGGGAAACTGATAATACTCTGTATATGAAGAGTTTGTTCGCAAAAACCGATAAGTCCATTTTTGAAGATTTTGAAGTACGGTCTCTGTCATAAAGTACAAAATGATACCTTTTAAATGATATATTGGTCACTACACATAAAAGTACATTTCTAAAGTTATGGTCAAAAGAAGCAACATTTTTCTTATTATTCTCTTTATTTTTCTTGACCATTAATCGCAAATATCTCCATTTGGCAAATATGGACTTATCGGTTTTTGCAAACAAACTCTTCATGTATACAAGGAAAGAAAGATCAGAGTGTTTAGTTTCACATTTCTTTCCCAATCGAAACTATGTCTCCAGTCCCTGTGAAACAAAATCAGCAACTAGAAAGATTTGAAGATGAACGGTCAATGAATGGAAATACTTGAAAAGCCGAGAAATTTACCTAGTCGGTATGCCAGAGATAGCCAGTCTGCATTCTCTGATCCTGAGTTGAGTAGTTTAGCAGCGACACGCACCCAGGACGGAATATTCTCCTCCTTAACGGAAGAGTCTGCATTTACTTTGACCGGCAGGGGTACTGCGGAGGAGGCAAAGGGACGTTGTGAAATATTTGCACATTTGTATTTCATATCACAAGTCCTTGCAGCATCTACGTCAGGAAGCTGGTCTGATCACTCCCACAGCATTGCACAGATTGCATTAAACTTGCTTAAACATATTTATGTAATGTCTACACATTTGAATTTTCTATCACAAATCCGTATAGTAATTCCCCCTTCCACCCCCCCCCAACTTGTCTGATCAACTCACAAGGTATTGCATAGATTGCATGAACTTGCTTCAACATATTTCAGATAACGTAACGTTTGCACATTTATATCTTATATCCCGAATACTTGTACTAATCTTTATCCTCCCCCACCCCCACCCCAAACTTGTCTGATAAACTTGAGGTTGATCACACTGCATTAACTTGCTTCAACATATTTTAGATTACAAGTTTGTAATGTTTGCACATTCATTGTATCTCATTTCATATCGCTGTTACATCACAGCGCGGTGGAGTATATTTATATAATAGCTGCCCTATATAGATTTGTCTAATAATAATAACATTAATATCACAAATCCTGGCAGTAATTTGCCCCTGAAACTGGTCTAGTAACTCTTGAGGCAATGCACACGAAGCATTGACTTGCTTCAACATATTTCAAATCAAAATTCACATCCTTATCTATCAAGAAGAAGCAATGAGATCATGTGAAAAGAGACCGTCAGTCAGAGAGAGCTGTCAGTGAGGGTCCAACCAAAGTGAAACCCACCTGGTACTGCCGCCTTCTCTGACGGAAACCACTTCTGAAAGACATTGGTTCTGATCCGCCGCTGCTCACACATAACGATCTTCCTGCTGAGGCACTCGCCCAACTTCAGGAAGTGCAGGCAGGGGTTCTCGCTGCAGCCCGCCCTCTTGTGGGCAGCGCACTTGCGGTTGCAGGGGCACGCCACCTCGAACTCGTAGCGGACCCGCTTCATGCAGAGACGCCGCAGGTCGGCCAGTGTGGTGAAGAGGAAGTTGTGGACCTAAATCCAAAATTAGAAGAAAATGACACTTGAGCCACTGTAAAATTTGTTTCATTAAACAGGACAGAAACATACAGATGAAACACAGAATGTCGTACAGACTGTACAGCTCACGAGCAGTCTGAAATAGAGGAGATTGTAGCAAAACGGACTGCAAATGAAATCAAAAGGACTTTGGTCATTCGTTACGCACACATAAATTCAGCATTAACTATTCATGTAATTGCCCTGGTTATTTCCCAGGTGCCATATGACAAAATACAATATTTTTCTTTTTAACATAATTGCTTGTAAAAAAGACAGACTACATAGTATCTACTACACCTCCTGATTCAGGCACTTGAACATTTGTGAGCTATCAATAAAGCATCCCACAAGACAATGTACAACAACTCGAAATAAAGTATGTTACAATGTATTAAATCTGCATTCAATCTGTTGCTGTTCTAAGCACACATTATTACACCAGAAATGAATCATAAATTAAAGTTCACTGTCCTGTAATACCACCTACAAGCACACAAGTCATGAATTCTTTGAAAGTTTCTATGGTGGAAGGATGTTTATTGGTGGATGTTTTCCTTGTATACCATGTACTCTTTCTTGGATGTGTGAGTGTGTCCCCAGAGAGTGAGTAGGTTCTTTCCAGGAACACATTTACATCCAAGAAAGAATACATGGTGTCCCATAAAACCATCCACCAATTAAAGTTCATGAGTCACTGACACAGATGACAAAGCGCCTACCTTGGCACATGCTTCTTTGCCGGATTCCTCCAGTTTTGCCGCCTCTTCCTTCTCCTCCTCCTCATCGTATATATCTACCCGTAAAACTGTGATCTGTTGAGGCAAGTAACAAGGGGCATGTAAAACTATGATACTACACATAACAAAAAGTCCATAGTCAAAATGATTTGGTAAAACGCCCCTACCCCACAAAACCCCCCGAAACCTACTGTCACATTAACCCGTTGAAGACTAGTCCTGAGCATTCTCAGGCTGAAGTAAATGGGAAATAAGTGTTATGGGAACATCAGTTCATCTTCAGTGGGCCAAATATGCTTGCCTTATCATATTCTGCTATAAAATGTAACATAATATACAACAATGTGGTTCATACAATTTGCATACAGTGTACACTACTATTGCAAGAGATCTCCATACCTCCCCAACTGTCTACTGAGAAAAAGCAACTTGAATAACACGATCTTGCATCAGCAATTGCATCATTGTACTCAAGCTATCGGACGATCAGCAAAGAATGAGTCATGCAGTGGAGGATGTTTCTTCAAGCTTCACTCTTCGTCACAATCACTGGCATTTATAAGTTTTACAACTATTGAATGAGGGCAGAAAGTGGTTAAGACTGGCTGGAACAAGTCTCACATACAATGTAAATCAATTCATCCAAAGTAATTTGATTTCATGCCATCAAACTGGCTAAATTAAGACATGCACTGCTACTTTGTGGGCGGAATCACTGCTTATGATGCGGTTCTGAAATAATCTCTGAACACATCAAGCTATATCAATGAGAAAACTTGCATACATCCTACTGTATAAGCTGTTATTTTCATGCACAGATTTTTTCGTGAATGAGCACAACACAGACATTTTCATGAAACGTTAATTTCGCAAACTGACACTGAGGCTATCGTATAGTGCGCTGATAGCCTAGCACATGGCGACATTTTCATGTGTTGTAAAATTCACAGTCCAACAGTGATTCGCAAAATTCACAAAAATTAAACCCTTGTGAAAGTAACAGCTTATACAGTACAAGACTGTCCACAGAGAATGAAAGCAGCAGAACCCTTTCTGGGCTAGGGACTTTTGGACAAGGTGTACAACACTACGAGTTCTTTTTGGTGCCAATATTCACTCAAAGCACACAAGAGGGTTAGTTTACCTTGATGCGTGCAAATCTGGCCGGGGCCATCTCGATCAAGGCATCATGCTCGTCGTTGACGAAGAACCGTACTTGGCGAAAGAAGAGGCGTGGCTCCCGCCCCCCTTGCTCCTGACTCCACCTCACCACTCGCGTCAAGATCCGGTGGAAGAGACCGTCTGGGGCGGAATAGATATGATTGTGGTAGAGATGGGGTCAAAGGTCAATGCAATCATTCTTTGGGCATCCTTAGCAAAGCATGGTAGAGAAGCAGTCCTATTTTACATGTTTCAATCACTCCTTCTCACAAAAAACTAAAATAAAACAAAACAATAATTTTTCACCTTTCCCTTCCTTTAGCTTATATTTTTCTCTTCAAACCATACAGCAACTGACTCTTTCAAAGAAAAAATGTTAATCTATGAAGTATTGGCCAGCTGGTGTGCCTTCAATTATCCTGCTGATGTTGATGCAAAATGAGACATTACATGAACTAACTAAGTTGAGGAAAAAACAAATTAAATTCTACGTATTTAGAAGATTTTGATGAGGAAGTACTCTGACATCATGCTTAGTGGAAAGAGATAATGCAAGGGTCTAAATGAAGGCTCATGTAAAATAAAACATGATGAAAAGTAAAAAGACATTCATGCTAATGCGCCAAATGACATCCTACATTTTGCATACAAAGGAAAAAGCTAAGATATGAATTACTCGTGGTCCAAAATCTGAGAAACTAAGTGCCTAAAACAAGGCACCCTCACCTGGCAAGAAGCCACCGAATGTGATAAAGAAAGTCATGCAGGCATGAGTGTCCGCCATCAGGTCTTCCTGGTCAGGACACTCCCGGAGGCGGGAAGGCACAAAGTAAGTCCTCTCTGGATCGCTGGGTGATGTGTTGTCAGCATCACTGGGCTGTGGGGAGAGGAAGATTAGATGAGCATTGGAAGAGTGGGCAGGGCATCAGAAGTGTAGGTGGGGCATTGAGAAGAGTGGGTGGGGCATATGAAGTGTAGGAGGGGCAATGGAATAGTGAGTGGGGCATCAGAAAAGGTCATAGGGCATTAGAAGAGTGGGTGGGGCATTTGAAGAGTCAATGGGGCATTAGAAGAGTGGGTGGGGCATTGGAAGAGTAGGTGGGGCATTGGAAGAGTAGGTGGGGCATTGGAAGAGTGGGTGGGGCATTGAAAGAGAGGGTGGGGCATTACAAGAGGTCATGGGGCATTGTAAAAGTGGGTGGGGCATTGGAAGAGTGGATGGGGCATTGGAAGAGTAGGTGGGGCATTGGAAGAGTGGGTGGGACATTGAAAGTGTGGGTAGGGCATTACAAGAGGTCATGGGGCATTGTTAAAGTGGGTGGGGCACTGGAAGAGTGGATGGGGCATTGAGAAAGGGGTGGGGCATTGGAAAGATAGAGCAAGACATCAACCCTTTGTGTGCCAAAGTAAATTGATATGACTTTCCAAGCTATTTCCAAGCAATCCCTGGAATCCAAATAACATAGATAAGAGTTACAAACAAAACCATCATCAATCAAAATCATGCTTAAAAAGATTCAAAGTACTCACTGTTGTAGCTGGAGGAACCCTCTCACAAAGAAGGTCAAATTTCTCCATGAGACCGATCAACACATCTTTCTGGTCAAGGACATCCTCCCACATGTGGTCAAGGAGATTGTCCTGGAGCACTCCGTCCTGGTCCAGTCGACTCCACGCATCCTGCAGGAGTGACCACTGAGTGGGGGGCAAGAAGTAGAAATAGCTCACTCAGTGCCTTGTTTGTCAGAAACAGAAGCACGGATTAACAAGCCACAAATGTAAGTGTAATCTATATCAAGATGTGTGTGACTTCCATGGCTGAGCATGTTGTAAAGACAAAATGTGTCTTACAATATGTTGATAATCCTCTTCCTTGGATGGATAAAAGCTGTCAATGTTCAAGTACATGTGTAATATGCTTTTGAAAACATTGTGCAGATGACAGTTGGAAAAAAAATGCAAGTATATCATGCAGACTGGAGGAAAGTGGGTAAGAAAATATATATGCCTCTCATGCAAAACATTTTGTAAAAAGAGAAAAATATGGGGTGCAGGCAGTCATCTTGTATGCTGATGAAGTAACAATTGAAGCCCACTAAAAAAAAAGACATGGAATTCAATAAATTCACTCAAAGGGCAGCCACATTGTTCTCACAGGTTGTCAATCATTCGCATTTCTTGTCTTCTATTCTCATTTTATTGCTCAAAGACTTAAAGATTCCCTTCCTATAGGATGAGTTCTTCCAAGTTCATTGTAACTCTACCAGTGCATTTCAAAAATGGGGCAGGAGAAGAAAAGAGCAAAAGAAATACAGATAGATAGATAGATAGATAGATAGATAGATAGATACACTGTAGATAGATAGATAGATAGATAGATAGATAGATAGATAGATAGATAGATAGATAGATAGATAGATAGATAGAGGCAAATACAGGTACAGTTAGAGACAGAGGGGGGGGGGGAGGGAGTGAGATGATGAGATTTAAATGAGATGTAAATAGAGAGTTGCAGTACACTAACAACACCCCAAGTGTCTGGGATAAGAGGTAAGGGTGTTGGGGCGGGGAGGGGAGAAGGGAAGGGAGGGGGTGAGATAAGGAGAGATGTAAGGGGAGAGGATTGCAAAACACTAACAACAATCAACATGCCTGCAGTGAGGGGTGAGAGGTGAGAGGTTAAAGGTTAGAGGTGAGAGGTCAGAACTCTGACCCACCTTATCATCAATGTCCTTGATGGTGATGACCCGTCTGAAGATGTCCACCAGCCACTGAGGGCGGAGGATGACCGTGTTCCGCAGTGAGGAGTCGCTGGCCCCGGGGCCCCCGTAATAGATGATGACCCCCAGGTCGTGGTAGAACTGGAGCATCGTCTGGACCCCCATCTCGGACGTCACCCCTACTGAGGCGGCACACTGAGTCACCTGTCAATAGAAAAAATGGATGCAAACATGAGAAAATTGCTATAACTCTATGATTTCTGTAGATCTTTTCCAACCTCCCTGTCTAAACCAAACACTTGCATAACTTCCACACTCCAAAATAGTCTCCCTCAATCAATTAGGCATGCATTTTCGATTAGCAGCTTCAAAAATTTTCTGAAAAATCACCGGTTCTAGGAAATTTTTCAATAGCCAGATTATTGTTGTTACATACATGTATTTTTGTTGGGTGAATAAACTTTTCAGCTGTCTCCTATTAGTTATGATTCAAATCATGATTAACATTACTGGCTGCTTTTCCCTGTACCAGCACAGTACTGCTAAATTTCCGGTTCTGACCAAAGTTCTGTAACAAATACCTCCTCTCTCCTTATTTTTTACTATTTTGATATGCACAGTTGAGTATATTTCTACGGAGAATGTGCAATGTTAATCTACAATTATTGTCATCATCATCATAATTATAAACATTATCATTATCATCATCATGATCATTATCATCTTCTTCTTCATCATCATCATCATCATCATCATCATCATCATCATCATCATCATCATCATCATCATCATCATCAATTAACTCTAAGATTTGAAAATAAAAATGTTTGCTAGGGAGGAAGAAAGGAAGACAACATTCCTTAATAGGTCACCTACATGGTTCCATGACATTTTGCTCCTGCAACAATTACTCCCATGAACTATCTGCATGCTAAGCCAAACACAAATTCTACCCACAAACATTTATAACCTTAACCCTAATCCTAATCCTCACATCAAACTATACCTAAAAACTTTTCACAACAGTTACCCTAACCCTAACCCTACATGTGAGTCCTTAGTGAAAATA
Source organism: Diadema antillarum (assembly GCF_040938485.1). NCBI lineage: Eukaryota > Metazoa > Echinodermata > Echinoidea > Diadematoida > Diadematidae > Diadema > Diadema antillarum. The sequence goes on along the minus strand of NW_027270992.1, from coordinate 1,341,318 downwards.
AGACCGGAGTAAATTGTCACAGGAACAAATGTCGTGTCACCCACCCATATACTTACACTGTCAAGGCTCATGTAGTTGATGCCCTGCGACAAGAAGTCTGCCACCTTCTTCTGGAACCAGAGCCACTTGAGGGGAATATGTTCCCCCATGTAGGGCTCCTGACCAGCCACCGCCTCGATGTGCCTTCGAAGCTTAACCACCTGTAGAGGATCAAAGAAAAGTGCTATCAAATCATGTAGAAAGAACAGTGAAATCACATCAAGCGAAGACAGAGGAACTCATAGCAAGCAAATGCAAAAACAGGTTCACAAAGTTTTCAGACATTTATTTCTTTTTAACTGTATCCAACAAAAAGAGTACATGTCAGATTCTCAAATATAATTCAATTATTGTTTTATAGAAGCATACATAATCAGCTGACTTTATTTTAAAAATTTTCTTGAAATTGTATTAAAGAATGAGAAATGCGAAGGTAGTGTGGATGAAGTAATGTTTGGTGTATATGTCTTGAGCTCATGGATAGTGAATTTATAAGTTTATCCATTAATGTGGTACACTTTCACATTTATGTGGCATATTATGGCTGAAATTCAGTTTAAATCTAGTCCCAGGGATATGTAAATTATGTACATGCATGTGGCACATCATGAAAGCTGATAGACATTCAACCATGAACGTACACTGACAATTCCATGTGCAAGGTGCACAAATTTTGCACTCGTTTTAATCCATGAACTACACTAAAACCATGGACTAATAATTTAAACAATCTTTGTGAATTCTGGCCTATAATGGGTATAGTGTGTAAAGAGGCTGTTGTATGCACACTCACACTTGATGTACCAGTAATTATATCAAGAAGTGAAAGACTGCAAGAATACCTGTTCAAACTTTGAGAAATGTTGTTTCATACTTGAAAATTGGTCTACTACTGCTCAATACATGCATGCACAGCTTACATAATTAAGTTAATAAACACATGACAGGGAACACAAATGACAGAGAGGTTGTAGGGATCTAGCAAGACTCCTGTCTGCCAACAAGAAAAACCTATTTTCCTACCTCTTCATCCTCCCCATCATCAATATTGTTCTCCACTGCATAGAAGGTTGGGATGATGTGGTTGAGGTAGGGCTTTCCCACAAGGTTTTTCTGTATTCTGTTGAATTTCTCTGCAACCTATGATATGGGTAGGCAATGAAAACACATGGTTGTACAGACATTGAGCATCAGCCATTCATTGAGCTAGTTATTCACTTGCGCTTAAACCTCCTTTGCCATCATTACAATACAATCAACTAGTATCTCTTTCTGTTCAACTAACATTTAAATTGGCTTCTTCAATGAGAGTTATGATATCCACAGCTACATCTGCATTGTAGAGTTCAAGACTCAAACCAAAGTTTGTTGATTGTTTGGAAGATACCATACATCGTGGTTTAGACAGGTAGTGACAATAATCGGTCGGGAAGAAAGCACTAAGAAATAATGATCCGACATCTTTGTTGTTTTACCTGTGCGACTCTGATAGATTCACACAAACGGGAGACACTACATGGATCTCTTCAACTGCTTTTGAGCTTCCAAACTTTTCGTTTGGCATAAATAATATGCTTGATAGAGCTTGCACAAACAAAGACATAGACTTAAAAATTTCCTAGAATTCAATCATTCATACTTCATGGCCACTGTGCACAACATTGAAACCAACTTGCAATGCAAACATTTTGAAGTATGTCACTGTGTCTGAACATTAATGCAGAACACAGTACAGGGGGCAATTCTTTAAAAAAAAAAAAAAAAAAAAAACAAAAAAAAAAACACCTAGACATTTCTCTACTCAGTTGGCAATGCATTCTTGGAGCATTTTATGAAAGAAAAGGTTTCTGTTCAAGAAATACTCTCTGGACAAAACAAAAATGTTATTTCTATACAAATTGAGGAGTTACTGTACATCGGCAGCTGATCATACATTGTATCCACATAAAATAAAACGAATAGAGGGTAGCATAAAAGAGAACATAATGACTGCTGACCAGTTTTCGTTGCTCATCTAAGTCAGCTGCGAGGCTATTGCGATGAGTGCCAACAACAAAGACCGGGGGTGAGAGCATCGTGCCATCGATGGCGCTCTTTCGATTCTCGGCGGTGTGGGCATGAATGGACCTCATCCAGAAATCCATGAAGTCGAGGTTAGTGAACTCACTCTCTGCGTATTCAGCCTGTGTTGATAGCAGAAAAAAAAGTTGGTCATGCAAAGTCTTGGAGACGGACTTTGTCCCAGAATCTTGACATGAAAACACAAACTGTAAACGTCTTAACAATAGTCAGAATGAATTTGGCTCTTAGCAAATCGACATATAACAAAAATTTACATTTACAAAAGCTTTGTGTGTAATGTATATCTATACATGCATGCATAATTACATATAACGTGTGGGTTAGGGTGTTTCAACATTGATAGCTGTCTAATGAACTGTGATTTTTTTTTTTACATGTTTAGCATGTTGATATGAACTGATGAAAGATATCTAATACCAATAAAATAAAAGATCTTTTCTTCTTAACTTTCACACTAAGGGCAGTCATGCATTTGCTACAAACTGATCACTTGATCAGTCATATCTAACCCCTATATGTGCCAAGGCACTAAGCTGAACATGGCTAGCTTTTTCATTAGCAATCGGCAATTCATCCAAATTTGACCTAATTAAAAAGTTAGCAAGCCCATTAATAGGAGGTGTAACAATGTGCCTCAGTCCACAAGAAAGGCCAAGGTGACACAATTGGAATTATGAAGATTAGGTAATCTCTATTCATTGACAACAAGTTCTAAGACATCTGTAACAATCACTGAAGAAAGCAGTCACAATTTGCATGCAAATTGGCAACAAAGCACTGTAAGGGTAAAAAAAAAGGGGGGGGGAATGTACAGAAATTTCCAGTCATCACACAAACTTACCGCTTCGTCATCTCCTCGTCGTATCTGGGTCTGTGCTGGTGCGTCAAGCTCATTGGATAAACTGAAGACGATTACATACACTGCTCTTGGCGAGAGAAAGACCTATAAAGGAAGGGGAAGACACAATTAGTTCACAGGTCGCGACACCTTTGTATAGACAAGTTAGGATCTAGAGATCAGTCTCTTAATTTGTCGACAAAAAGTGACAATGACTTCGAAACAAAAGTAACTATGCACAATAAGCCACAGACCTTTTGAAGGGTAAGACGTGGTCTCTGAATACTTTTGAAGACAAAAGCATGAAGGGTATAAATGGATTAACGAACCTGATGGGTAGTGTAGTAGACGGATTGTCCAGCAAAGTCCCAAATACTTAGGACAATTTTCTTTGAGTCCTTTTGCTCCTCCTTCTCTTCCAGAAGGTCCGACTGCCCTGACTGCGCCTCCGTGAGGAACCTCTCGACCTTGGAGGTCACAAGGTCAAAGGTCTCCTGGTCGAGAGATTTGGCAAGATCCTGCAGCTGATCCTCTGATGAAGAATTTTCCTGTCAAGGGGATAATTAGGAATACCTTAATATCCTATTTTCAGGTCCAGTGGAAAATGCTAATACACAACAGCTAAAGGGAATTTTATTATCATGTTAAAACCCTGCTTAACCCATTGAGTATGGGCTGGTTTTGCTACAACACACATTTCCCAAGGACACTTGCTTGAGTATACTCCGGACTCGTCCTCAATGGGTTTATGAAAAAAAAGAAAGAATCAGCTGTTTCACTAACACCAAAATTCAATTATATGCTACTACTTCTAAATACTGCAGACTGCATTTTGGGTGAATTCTAGTGTCCTCATGGGTTCTTGTTCTTTATTTTTCTGCTTTTCAATCTCTAGTTATTTGAATGTGACCCGGTATAAGAACCATTTTTCTGTTAGGTAGTAATGTTACATGGTAATACTAAAAATTCCCAATGAATACATTATTCAATTTTAGTGACTATTCATGTAAACAAAAGTACTATTAAGGAACAGACTTGGTCACACAGAAGTGATATAAAAAAGCATGTACACTCTCATGGAAAAGAAAGTTTCTTATCTGAAACCTGAGCAAATTTATCTTGTCAAAGACACACAGACCCAAAGTTCAAAAAGGCACTATAGGATGGCAAGACGATGAACACTGTGATCTTCATTAGAAGATTGATAATGTGTAATTAGATTGACAATGTATATCAATCGATATCGTCGATTACTATGTATTTGTTACATTTGTTGCGTTTGATGAATCTGTATGTAGTACTAGCAGTAGGCAAAGCCAACCGGGAACAAGGACATATTTCCGACCATTTACGACATACTTATTGTAGGAATCTTAAATACAATTTTTGGGGGGATGTTCAGAATACTGCAGATGCATATTACGAAACGAGGGTCCATGCGGGATGCAGTAGCGCCCTCTTGAATCCAGAGTCCTTTTTGACAATTCTTGTGAAAAATCCTGCTCAGCAGGAGGATCGGCTAGTGCTGCCCCTCAGTCTACAGGAGCACTCATGACTAGAAATACCTCATGATTGTCACTGCTTGTGTCAGAGGCACTTGTGATCCAGCCATCATTAGAATCTTCTCCTTCAGGCGAAGACTCCTTGATGTTAGCCGACTTCTGTCCTCTGCTGCTGCGACCAGAGCTCGCTGGTTCCTTCTCCTCTTTCTTCTTCTTCCACAGCACCTTGGCGATGTTGAGGGCCAGGGCCTCGATATAAGTTGTGTGAAGTCTTGACGAGTCGTCTGTTCAAAAAACACAATCGAGTTTTAATACGATCCTGAATTCTGAAAACTGCTATAGGCACTTAATACCTTTCACAGGTTCTTGCACTGTTACATCAACACCACATGAAACTATTAACATTTCCTCCTCAACTAGCATGCCTGCTGGCTTGCTTTCTTCATAGATTGGATAAGATACATCGAAACTAACTGCCATAAGAAATTAGAATACATAATTCTCTTCATCTGGACTACACGCCAATTACCTTTGTGTGGGAGACTGTGGTGTGTCTAGTTCACATGACATATTGATCATTATCAATCCTTTCTTCACAAGTTTCTAGATTCCCTTCTAACTTTGTAAAGGATTCCCTGGAATCTCTTGGGTTACATATGGCTTAAAATGGCATTCGAAATTACAACACAGCAGTCTTTAGTACTGGTCATTAGTATGTGGTAAATGGAATAAATTTATAAAAGCCTACTGGGCATGAAAGGCAAACTTAAAGACTGGTCACATGATTGCTCTCAGGCAACCAAATGATTTGGATCCACAGGGAATAGGTTGCAGAAGGATATTAGACAATGTTCATGGATCTGTAATGTTAATGTTAATGGATCTGTAACACTCATTGTCCTTCTACAAGCAACTTCATAATTTGTCTGACTAAAAGTGATGGCGAGTCTATACTTTCAAAATTTTTAGTTTGATGAACGTTTAGAACATTCAGAGCATTTAGTCTGCAACTTTAGTATGCTACAGCGTACTTTAAACTGCATCCATTCATTCTCAGGTGAGTTTACTACCAGTAAGAAATTGTTTTATCATCTACAATTTACAAAAACAAACAGAGAAACAACAATAAAAACACCTACCGACATCCGCTGCCTCTTCTTGATCATCTCCATCTTGGACTTGCCAGCCAGTGGCATCCTGGACATTGATTTCGCACATATCCATGGTGTCTATACCATCTGTGCTTACTTCTGCAATATTGTATCTTCAAAGAGCAAAAGAGGAAATAAAGTTACTGATCTCATTGGGTGACCTTGTGCAGATCTGAGTCAAAATGTTGTATCCTATCAGTTATGTTGTATACACACTACTATTGATGAGCAGTCTTAGGATTTGTTTGCAAACAACAACAATGTACAGTGCGTGATACCAACGTAAGGTTGGTGTGCATATTCTGCATTCACCTAAAAGTCAATATTTCCATTGGTACAACTAGGAAACTAACACTGTGGTAACTTTCAAGAATCCTAATGTGCTACAATTATTGAAAAGTAGGTTATGTAAGGCTGCACTCTGGCACTGGTCCAAAAGTAACTGACCAGTAAAAATCACTGTCCGACCAGTAACTTTTTCAGGAATTCACCAGTGAAAAAATGGAAAAACTGGGTACCTACTAGATTGACAGGCAGGTGGGACCAGTGGATGAAATAGGTTAGTGTGCAGCCCCGACGGTTATGGACAATGAAGTGTTTGACATTGTCCAGCTCACCTTTGACCTGTAAGTGACCTCTTGAGACTAGTCTTCCCAACCCTGTCCTGTCCCACCAGCATGAGTCTGGTCCTGAAGATGGGCTTGGTCCCACTGTTGGCTGCTTGTTCAAAAGCCAGCATGGCGTCGGGACCACGGGCGAGAATCTCAGCCGGAGCAGCATCTTGATCTAAAGACAAGAAGATGGAAGATGGATGACCACACCCTCTTTAGATCCATCACATTTGACAGCATTCTCTTTTGGATTTTCTCTTTGTTCCCCACTATCACCTCATACATTGGTCTGCCACGTGCAGATGTTTTCCTCATGGTAAGCTTGATCTGGACATGCTTGCCTTAATAGTTTAGTGAGTCACAAATTCAAAGAGAGCATACAAATTTATATGTCCCAACTTATTCTGACAATATCACAAATTTCTTTATAACGACGAATATTTGTCTATACGTATGAACTCCAATGTTACCAATTTTCTGGGGCTTCCCCCTTTTATTGAATCATTCTCTCTTTTTTTCTTTTTCTTTTTTCCTGGGGTGGGGGGGGGGGGGGAGCCAGATATCTCATTTCATGACGTATGAACACATTTTTCCTTGATCCAAATCACATATAATCAACCAACAAAAAACAGATTTCAGTCAGTACTGTTCGTACTTATGATTACAATGTCAAAGGTATTTGCAGGGTCTTTGAACAGTCAAATGGCTTCACCAGCCTACAAACCACAAAACAAGACTAAATAATGGAATATGCAGCAAACTTAAGACTTTTCATAATTTTCAAACAAGTTCCTGATAACAAAAGGAATTGAGCAAAAATATGACAGGTGCTAATGATGTCCCCTGCTCTGAAAGGTGCACTTCAAAAAAGGATTTTGATCATATCGAGTCAACTGAAATGATGACTTACCTCCCTTTACTCTTATTTCATTTGTGTTCCCATACACATCTATCACAAACCACATGGGTTTCTTCACATCTAGAGAGGTTCTGTCCGCATTCACACTTGTGATGGAGTTATTGTTCACAAAGGCATAGACACTGCCCTCTTTGGTGATGTAATACGTCAGAGTATTGCCGATTTCATTGTACTTATCGCTGAGCGAGGTGCACCAGTATCCCGGCTGGGAGCTCAGGTTTGGCATGGCATACGGAGGCAGTTTATCAATGGTTCCAGGGGCGTGGTTTGTAAAGCCATATCGAATGGAACCACTCCAGTTTGTGAGGACTCCTCTTATCTCTATGGTCACCTTCTCACCCACAGGTATCGGTCTGTCGCTGAACGTGATTCCATTGTTGAAACCATCAGTTCTCGTGGCAGTCAAATTCGCATCTGACAAACGGATGTTTTGGCCCAAGCATGTGGTGCAAAACGCCACTGAAGACATTTTGACACCACCACTACTAATGGCTCAGTCTCACAGGTACAAGTATAAAGGTGGCTACAACCACCTTTTAGCTTCCCTCCATTCTGGTCTCTAGTTTGTAGCTTGTTTGCAGACTAGTTCCAGGCACATATAAATGTGTTTCCTACATGGCATTATCCTGTGAGAACTCATAATATCATTTCTGCTTCCTTTTAACTCTCCATTCATACGACCTGAAGAGAAAGAAACATACAAACAAAGACTGATTAGAGACTTGACTAACAGAACCTCGTATGTAAACAAAGCCAAGTTTGAGCAAGTGACAGTAACCTGTTGAAGACAGGTCTCGAGTATACAAACGTACCTGGGCAGGTGACTATGGGAAATGTTTATTTTGGATATCATGCAGCAAAATCAGCTCATCCTCAGTATGGATGATTTTCAGTCTTTTGCATTTGAACATCTATAAACTGGTGTTACTGGGTACAGAGTTTCAGAATTTAAATACCCATTGGTGATTGGGATGAGAAATAAGAATGATTTCAAATTTCATAACATATCACAGCAAACAGGGATGATGATTAAAAAGTGGCATTGTAGTGGAATTATACTACACTCCTGAAAAATGTCAGCGTGGTGCATCCTATACCCTTTTTCAGTGTAATATGTTTGGGGTTTTCCAGAATATTAGTTTGTCTGCTCAGGGACCGCAATAAATTCAACAAATCTATACATGGCACTATCAACTTACAAATGTACTACATAATGTAAAGTTATATTTATCTGGAATGTCCCTGAAATCAATAACATCTGCAGAATAGGCATAAAACTGAGGATGGTGCAGTTCCAGAATGTTCATTGCAAGGATATTCAAATGAAGTTTGAATACAGTCGACTATGATACATAAGCTGATCTTGACAGGACTGACCAAAAAGCATCACATATTGTGTAACAATGTACAGTACTATTTAAGCGATAATCTACCGTAAAACGGGGTGAATAGGGACAAATTTAAAGTTCTTATGATTGTATTTTTTTTTCATGCAGCCCAGAGACTCAATCTTATGTGGGGATTTTATGTCCACCTAAAATACCTTTAATTTGGTATTGTGAAAGAAAATAAATATTTGTGGGAAAAGTATGTTTTTTGATAAAATGATGCTGTCCCTATTGACCCCAAATTTGGGGTCAACAGGGACAACACTAATTTTGATTAAAAAAAAGCTGTTTGGAGGCATTTTTTTTTTATCCATCCAATGAATTGGATTAAGGGAACAACTACAGAGTTTAAAAAATGATATACAAACATTTAAGAGCAATCTATTCCATTGTTAAATCAATCTTTAACAAAAATTTCAACAGCCCAACAAAATGAGCTGATATAAAAAAATACGACCCATAAGGTCAAAGGTTAAGATTGAAAAGTAAGTCAAAACTTTACTAATCCATTGAATTGCACTCAAATATTAACCCACTTCTTCTTCAAGTGGCAAATCATGATGTACAATCTTATTCATACACTCTAAATTCAGTGTAACTTGACTCTTATGATGTCGGGGACATTTTGGGAGTTCTTACAGCAATTATAAGCTGGCACCTATTGTATGGGTCTGACCCAAACAGATGTGTTATTGGCATTAAAACATGCAGAAGACAGAGAAAAGGGTCATGAAATACAAGTGGAAAAGTCCTAGCCTGTCTTAGGCAGTGAAAAAAATTCCCAAGAGGGTGGGTGGGGCAGGGGTTCCCAGACCCTTCCTCCCCAAGTTAGGGTTAAGACAGCAAAGTTCACTCTCAATTATGTATACAAAAGTGAAGCCACATATCCAAAGATCTTATTGCTCTCTTGTCAAGAGATTTAGAATGAAAATTCACACTTTTGGAAATAGCCTGACATAACAAACATTTCAGAGTAATTTATGACATTATAATAGTTAATCATACAGAAAATTTAAAGGACCAATCAAACGACACCATGGTGTCCCTATTCACCCCAGTCTAACTGATTTTTTGCTCAAGGGAAGAAAAAATGTGCTGTCACAAATTCCTGTTGAAATAATTATTTCAAATTTAAAGGTGTGTTGTAGGACCTAATGGGCTAGATTCATGAACCTTTTTTAGCGACTTTCATTAACCAATGGCCACAGGAGCAGAAAAGTTTTGACCGCCCTGATTTTTTTGTGATTTTTTGAAAACTTATTATTTGGACCTCCAGTACCCTTTACAAAATTTTTCACATCAGGAGGACCAATTTCTGGACACTGTTGGATGGTCCTTCCATCCTGTGATAAAAATAAGAAAAAAAGTTCAAGCAAATTTGAAACATGAACATTCAAAAAACTTTTCTCGGTTTTGTCCCTATTCACCTCGCCGTCCCTTTTCACCCCGTTTTACGGTACTTATTGAGGAACAACACATGTAAGGCTATGAAAGCTACAAGGGTTTTTTTTTAAATTGACCTTTGGGAGTATGGATTATTTGAGTTTTGACACACTGAATGTGACATCAACTTGGAAAAGTGGATTTAAGTGTCAAGCTGTTACCTCTTGGTCTTTGCTTTTTACAGGAAGTTTAGGGTTGACTGGGAAGCAGAGCTGTTTCATGACTCAATTGCATTTTTTTTTTCAACCCGTTTGGACTAAAAATATTTATAAATACATTGCATTTACTGCTGTAAGTATAAGCTGTTATTTTCGCGATGGTGTAATTTTGCGGTTTTCAAGAATCACAGTTGGATTGCCAACATAGAAATGTCACCATGCACTAGGGTAATAATGCATACTACAATAGCGTCAGTGTCAAAGACGACATTTCGTGAAAATTTCTGTGACCTCCTCATTCGCAAAAATATCTGCATGCAAAAATAACAGCTTGGAAATAATCACAATCCCTAGATCCACCATTGACTCCCACAAGTATTCATTCTACCCAAGAGCCATAAGACTATGGAATCGCCTGCCGGGACCCATAGTAAGCACTGCCAACCCAACATTATTTCAAGGAGCTGCTTTAACCCATCCTCAGGGCAATGCAGCCTCCTGCTGGATCTGCCACTGTGTAAGAGGATGGACGCTGTTTTTACTTGCACTGAGCACCTATACTCACATTTTTTTTGTACGATAGTGAGACACTTGTACATACACTGAATGACACCCCCTCATGACACACAGCTCGAGTTCATCCCAGTATAGCTTCATGTACAAGCTGCTTCAAGGGATTACTACATCAAGGTATCAAGGTACAGTAAACATTACCACACCAGAGTCCCGTTTCATAAAACTTGCTATCAGTGATAACTGCCACATTTCTATGACAAATTTGCTCTCCGCCAATCATAAAAGATGCAAGGATTTCAGTAGCTTATAACAAATGTGACAACTTGTCACAGATAACAAGTTTTATGAAATGGGCACCAGGTACACGTGTACGACGTCTTGTAAATGTTGTCCGATTCTTTTTCTTCTTCTTCTTCTTCTTCTTCTTCTTCTTCTTCTTCTTCTTCTTCTGTGCTTCTGTGAATGTGCATCCTTTATAGTTATAATGTAGTTGAAAATAACTTGAATGAAGTTCAATGCACTAAAGACTGGTGTGCTGTCATGACTGTAATTTATCTAAACAGACTTTTAATTGCAAATCTTTCTGTTGAATAGATTTCTTTTCAATTGAATTCTATTCATTGAAAACCAAATAGTCACAGTAACGAATGAACATAAAAGAAAATGGATATCGAGTCCCCAAGAAGCAGAGCTTGGAAGTGGGGCCCATTATGAAGGGACTTCTCAATCCTAGCTGACCAGCAATGAGACCCACAACATGTAAACATGTAATAATAAAAAAATCCAACCACTGTGCAGAGTCCCAAGAATAAGCAGATAGATCCCAGGGCCAGCCAGCCAAAATTGAGAAGTACATATAGGCCCTACATGTACAACAACATGGAATAAACAAAGCTAAAAAATGGCAAGGTTTAATGTGCAGTGCAATCCAATACTAGAAAGGAAACTTCATAAAATTTCAAGATTTCTAGATGTCATGATCCACTCGCTGACATTTTAATATAAATACCATTACATTCTCCTCAATACATCTAGAAACGTTTTTAGATAGAAAAATCTGTCTGTCCTGAGGAGTCTTCTATCATTTTTATCTTTTTTTTCATCTTTTTTTACTTTTACGGCTCTCCTCTGTAAATCAAAGGGGACTCTGTGAAGCCAAACACAGTCTCCGAGCAAAACATGCATGTATCCCCGACAAGATACAGACCGATCTTTCGGTCAGAGGACATTGACATGATTTTACACTCTCTAATCACGCTATTCCATCACGATATTGACCAACTTACTACCCACAAGTATGTCTAATTCCGCGAAAAACTTCTCATTCACAATATTACGAAGTTAAATTTAGCGCTTGAACAACTTTACTTTAGTCAATAAACGTAAGTGTACCGATATAGTGGTTGTATGGAGCATTTGGCTTGCCATAGACGTTCGTGTGGTCATTTTTCAAACGAAGGCGGCGATGAATTGGGGGGCCCTGCAAAGAAGTGGAGGAAACAACCAGAAAACAGGAGGAAACGGTGCAGTGGAAGAGGTGAGTCAGAATGTTTACTGACAAATCCTGTATATATTTTTGAAAACCAAACTGAAAAAAAAAAATAATAACTATTTTTATGCGGGGGAACTGGGTCGAAGTTGCGTTTCAGCCAGAACGGTGGAAACCGTCGCAATGGCGTATATGTATCAATGGTGTCTGTCTAAGAAGCGAAAAACTGACCCAGCAAATGTCATTAGGGGTCTACTATAAATGAGAAGTTTTTCGCAGAATTAGACATACTTGTCAGTCAAATCATGACACTGCTCTGTACAGACAGCTATCTTGTGCAGGCCAGATGCAATCTGACATCTATGTTTACTAGATGATGATGGTTGACTAAGCTCAGGACTCAGGTGTGTCCTTGAATGAGAAGTGTTGGTGTCGACTGTTGTCAAAAATTATTGACCGAAGCTAGGTCTCGTGTAATTGTTTTGATCATGTAGAACCATTATTGGTTTTGATCCAGCCCATAATCACGAATCTGTTCGTATCCTGATATTATGAGAATAAACTAAGCGTTAACTTACCTTTTTATTCCGGATGCTCGCTGATGATGATGGATGGTGTGTGTGTGTGCGCGCCGCCTCCAGTAGTCCTACATCATCATGGCTGTGCTAACACAGGAGATTTATTCCGTCGTCGGCAAAGAGAGGAGGATCGAGTACTAGTACCTTGTCCTTGCTTGTCAGACGCGGCTGGTTGACTTGTTTATCGTCCATACGCACATTTCAGGCTATTGGAGCTGCTAGCTGTACTAGTACGATTCATATTGCGTTGGAAGTAGTCTTATCTAAATCTAGATCTATTTGACATGTATGAAAATATCGTATGTCTGATTAATGTACACTCTAGCTATGCCCTGTATAAAATGTATTATGTGTGTAGAGCATACACAACGGCCGCATATTACTGCACTGCATGCATACAGCACAGCAAGAACAGTACACGGTAATATTATGGCTTCTATGGTCGTGTAGGAGACGGAATTTTCTGTTCTGCGCAGATTGTACTGCGCATATAGATTTCTAGTACACAGTCGTAGACTACACTGGTATATACACCTGTGTCGGTAACGAGTGCACCCGTGTGTCCATCACACACAGGTAAGCACACAAAAGGTAAGATCACTGATTTCTGATTGCGTACGATAAAACGCGCGCGTTTTGCTTCTTGCTTTCTTTTCCTCTGTTACAGACAAGTTGTTTTTTTTTTTCTTCCCAGAGTGGCAAAATACAACAATTACAATAATGTAACACTGAGATCTTCTCTAAGTATGTAATTTCTGAAATGGCTGAACCTCTTGTGCATATATTTAACCCGTCACTAATCTTTGGTATTGTTCCTAACTAGATGAAAATTGCTAAAGTTATAAAAGCATTTACAAAGGACCATCCTGAAGAAATAACAAATTACAGACCAATCTCTCTCCTCCCACATTCTAAAACTTATTGAAAAAGGTGGTATGTTCTCATGTTGATGATTATATATATATATATATATATATATATATATATATATATATATAGGCCCTATATATATATATATATATATAATCATCAACATAAGAACATACCACCTTTTATGATATATATATATATATGTATATATATATATATATATATATATATATATATATATATATATATATATCTCGGTATTCATAGATATGTGAATCTCCATTTGGCTTTCAAAAGAAACATACAACTGCCCATGCCATTTTAAAATCAGTGAACACGACAGTTCAAGCCACAGATAAATTTTCTCATACAGCTGGAGCAAATAGATCTTTTTTAAAGCCTCTGATATCGTATATCACGATTGTTTATTACATATGTTATCTCGATACAGAATAAGAGGTGTCAGTCATTAAATTGGATCAGAAATTATTTGCATAACAGGAGATAATTTGTTGTTAATGTCTACAAACCTGACATAAAGTCTATAACGTGTGGTGTACCTCAGAGGTCACTCCTTTGTCCACTGTTGTTCTTGGCTCTTTTTAAAATGATTTTCCGAAACTGAGTTCTTGACTTTCCTTAACTCTTTTTTGCTGATGACACAATTGCGTGTTTTTATTCTCACCAGAACCGTAGGGCCTACTCTACTCTTCAATACTTTGAATTCTGAAGTGACAAATGTTATGAAGTGGTTATAAAAGCAAACAAAATGTCACTAAATATTTTCACATTCACATTGATTTTTATTTTTTTTATTTTTTTTAGTAAATGCAGCATCCATTTACCTTCTCCAGTATAAGTAGGCTATATTGATTGGACTGAACTAACCATAATTGATTCTACCAAATTTCTTAGAATAATCGTTGATAAAAATTTGTCCTGAAAGACATGCACACATAGGTGTCTTGACAAAGTTATTATCCAGGAACACTGGTACATGTAGCATTATCCATAAATTGAAGTCTTTTATCCCATCCAATATCTTAGTTAGGCTATTTTGAATTCATATTTATTTTTCGCCCGGCAACTTAGAGAATTAAGCACATCAGGGAATAATTAATATTTAATAATTTTGTATTTTTATATGAGCTCCCTCGTGGAGACTTTATGAACTCCTTTGCGGAGACGTTATGAGCTCCCCCGTGGAGACATCATGGTACATCTAATTAATATTCCTGTTAAATACTTTAAAGATTTATTATATTGTTTTATGTTAATATTGTTTGGAGCAAATTATTTGTTGCATAGGGCCCCCAATTTCTTTCTCTCTCTTCTATCTTTAAAACACAACATCAGGGAATCCCGATTTCTGTTATTTTACATATGTTATTTCATAATGTTGCAACTTCTGCAGTGTCATCTGGAAATGCCGATCAAATGAATAAAGATTATAATAACACTATTCTTAACTCTAGCCCTACTACTTCAGCATCATCTTCTCACTGTTCTTATACTCCGTCTATTTTCTTAAAATGTTCACTTTCCTGTTTTATTCTTGACCACATGGATATGTGGAGAATTTTATACGAATTAAAAAAAAAATAAGTCATCATGACAATGAACATCAACGCATAGATCAAAGTAATTTTCACTTATCATTTTTTCAAACGATAGGGCCAAACCGGTCTCACTCTCCTTTCCGAAAGCCTTTGAAAAGGTGAAATGAAATGAAATACTGAAGGCCCTAAAATAATTCTTGAGACGACATCACTCCATACACCAGTAATCTGTTCATGCCTAAGTTGCATTGTAGGATACCGCAAGATGGCGCTATAACATTTTACTCTGATTTTACTAATTGTTTTGCAAGTTGTATCAGCACCAGCACTCACAACGAGCAATGCATACTTCGCAGGGATCTTGACCAAAGCTCCCATCGACCCGCGGCCCGTAGCCGCCCGGTACGTAGTTAGTAGTGATATGAGATCCGGGACGATCCCACTCACCTGCCTGCTTTTCAACAGTATCGGTATGTAACTCCGATTAGAGAGTGGTTGTTTAGGCGTTTTGAATTAAATTTTGATAATGTTCCAATATTCACTCGACTCCATGATCATTGACAATGATTAAATTGATCGCACAAGCAGATTTAGGCGTATGATTAATCTACAAATGTACATAATGCACCCGGTTGTAGCTGAAGAAGTTGACCGAAAGATCGGTCTGTATCTGGTCGTCGGGGATATGTTCCGCGGAGACTGCGTCTGGCTCCACGGATCCCCTCCTATGTCTACGGAGGAGAGTGATAACGTCAAAATAAAAGACCCGGCACTCCTCCGGACAAACGGATCTAGTTTCTGTCTACTGAAGAAGGTGCACTAGTTGTGAGTGTATCACACAACTGCTGTGCTAGGAGGCTAACTGTATTGGTCTAATACAAATAGTCACACTTATCTTATGCTGTTATGATAGACAGAAAGATCCGTCTGTCCGGAGGAGTCTTTTATATTTCTGACGTTATCGCTCTCTAGTGGATCCGTGAAGCCAGACGCAGTCTCCGCGGAACATTCCCCGACGACCAGATACAGACCGATCTTTCGGTCAAGTGCTGTTAGTGTTATTGTTACTTTGTTGTCTTGGTATTCTTAATGTAGGAGTCTAGGACACCTTCTGGAGTATACTGGTAACCTGAGACGTTCCTTCACACAGTTATACTGTTCCTGAATGCTGTGGCCATTAAGTGTGGGTGCGGGCGGGCTTGCTGCATCAGTTACTTCTGAAGTTCTGGAGGAGACCTTCGCAAGTGCAAGCTTTCTTGTTCATCTTTCGTGGGAATTAAATTTCATGGTCGAGGAGAACCCATCACTGACACCGACACAATGTCCAGGCTTTGGTCGGGTGGCCTTCTGCAGCTAACTTTGAGAACACTATCTCCCGTCGCGAGATGTCCAAGATGTATGCATACGCTAGCAGTAAGCACCACTGGCACTGCTCGGTTTTCATCTACAGCGTCAAATTTGTCATCAGTGATTGAAAGCTCTGAATTGTTGGACTACAGTGACGAGGAAACGAAAGCTGTTGCTGGAAGAGACTTTAGGATCATACCAGATTTCATCACAGAGGAGGAAGAATCAGCGTTGCTGAAAGAGGTTGAGAGATTCCTCAAGAAAATACGCTACGAGTATGATCACTGGGACAATGTGAGTGCAATGGACAGCATGCAGCAACCTAAAAGTGTTAAAAGATATATTTTCCAAATCAATGATAATTAATCAATCTTCATAACAAGCCAGAAGAACTTTTTTTTTTCTTTCATGAAAATGCAACATTAGTGAACAAATTGAATTTTCAATTACCTTATATTAGGGGGAGAGGTGATAGATATTGTCAATTTTTATTATGCGCCGTTATCTAGTGGGCTAGTCATAGGACTGCATTCAGCCCCATATTCATGCATCCAAAGCTGCACTATAATTTTCCATAGCTGGAAAATGAATCGCATTCAACTTGAAACCTTTGGCTTTGCAAAAATGATTGCAGTTGAAATGGAATTTCAAAGCATATTTTTCTCTTCAAAAATTGAATTAAAAGTTAATGATTTCATGTTTGCCACTGTGATGAAAACAGCCTTTCTGCCCAACAAAAATTGTGTTGGAGATCAAGTCTACCATTGTAATTCAGAAACAAATGCAAGCTTTCTATGCATTGAGGCTGCTTGTTCAGTATGTCAATGAATTTTAAGGATTTGGGAATATCATGATGTGGTGTTGAGACCTATCTTGTATATGTCTTTGAAATTTATGCCTAAGCACTGCTGAAAAAAAAAAAATCTTTACATAAGGAAAAAAACTACTGTATACGCCGAATATTTCGTGAGATTTTTATTTTCGCGAATTTCGTGGGTCGGGTGCTATTCGCGAAATTAAAAACACGCGAGAATATTGACTCTTATCCTGATGTGGATGTGACGTACATGTACATTTCTCCGTTCAGTGCAGGACTCCACGATCGCGAATTTAACCACTCACAAAATCGTCGGGAATTGCCGATTTGCGAAAATTTAGACTCGCAAAATATATGGCGTATACAGTACATGTACATGTATATGAAAGAAAGCAATTTGAAGTGCTAAGGGAATCCACCAAGACTGCTGTTTCATCATGTATTATACATGTACATAGGTGTACTTAAGGTCAAATGTAACTGCAATGGCGACCCCAACATACAGTAACAGCGCCCCGTAACGGGGTTAGGTCAAATGCAGATGAAGCCAGTGGTTGGAGAAGTTAAATGAACTTTCACTTGGCAGAAGAACAGAGTATGTATAGTGTTGATTTGTTGAGGTTTGTTGACGTATTCTAGCTTGATAACACTTTGGAGGAGGAATCTGACTTGACTTGTCATCATCTTTTCATTTTAAAGGCGATTCATGGATTCAGAGAGACGGAGAAGTCCCAATGGTCCGAACTCAACAGTCCCGTCATTCAGAGGATCCGGGACACTGCGTTCTCATCAGAATCCTCACAGCTTAGTCTGGTGCACGTCTTAGACCTTGCGAAGAACGGCTACATCAAAGCTCATGTAGACAGTGTAAAGGTGAGGTAGTACATTGTACATGTATACATCCCTACAATATCTCCTGTCTGCAATCATCTGTACAAGCTTGTGTGTATTTCCCTCTTCTTCTTTTATCTTTTTCAAGGTATACAGACTTGTAGACTTGGCAGACAATATCATGCAGTAATTCTAAATTCTTCAATGCGGTGGTAAACTGTCTCTATATACTATAGGCTTGGTATTTTGCACGATTTTTATTTTCACAAGACAGGTGCTATTCACAAAATAAAAGATGCGCAAGAATATTAATTCTAATCCTGACATGAATGTGACATGCATGAATACGTTTCACTACTCAGTACTGTACTCTGTACACTCATAAAATTGTCGGAAGGTCTGGATTTGTGAAAACTTTAGACTCGCTAAATATATGGCCCATACAGTAATATTCTGTCAGCATCGTTCCACTTGCAATGGAGCTCTGCTTACCACTGAATATCATTGTACAGTAAAACAAAGTGTCCTGAGCTGAGCGAGATGATTACATTTGGTTTGACTCAAATGGTCAGTGATATGATTTCTGATGCTTCTTCCCCTCTGTCGTCCAGTTTTGTGGATCAACCATTGCTGGCCTGTGCCTGCTCTCTCCGGCGGTTATGAGGCTGGTCAACTGTGCGGACAATGCTCGATGGGTCAACGCACTCCTCCTTCCGCGGTCTCTCTATGTTATGAGGTAAAGGTGACTTCACAATCAAATGGACTTGTATTTAGCACTGAGAGCAGTATGATTTCTTCTCCTTGACTGCTAAAGGCTTTTAGGGGCATCATACGTACTGTACTGGTGCGGGCAAGTGTATAGTTTTAGTCCATATGGGCACTGTGATTTGCATAATATTGTCTATTTTTATTTCAAAAAGATTAGAATACAATGCACCAGTCATATTGTTTGACTTTTCAATATTTAAATCCTAATGACAAGCAAAATGCTGGTACTGCTGGAGTCCTGATGGGGATGAAAGCTGTACACAAACTTGTTCGTGACACTGGTCCATTTGCATTTCATTTTTCAACTTAGTCATGAAACACCTGGTACAGGTGTCCCATGCTGAAATTCTTGATGGAGATTTCTTCATATTTAGAATTTCCTTTTGCATATAATGTTTGCATTTTTTGTTGTTGTTGTGATTTTACTATTTCAAATATCAGTTGCAGTGGTGGTTGACTTCTCTGAATGCTTATTCAATCCATTAATCAAATGATGAATTGAAACCAATGTGTCGTGAAAACATGTTAAGATAGATTTCCTGTTTCAGTCAATAGTAAATGTGACATAATACTAATGATTTACTTCCAAGAAACAAGTTCATATTAATAAGCCAATTTACAGTTCCAATCTGAGCATGTGCAGATAAATGTCATTGCAGGCTTTCTCTTGAAATGGATTTGCAACTGAGGTATTCAAAACCTAGATAGGGCTTCATGACAACTGTGTTATAAATGAACCTAGTGCAGATTGGTATTTACAGGTGAATGTGCATTCTTTTCAGCAACATTGAACAAAAGCCATTCATGCAGCACTGGCATGTAAATTACCACTTCCTGCATGGCTGTTTTCAAGTGCTTGTCTTGAAGACTATTCTATGTTTTGCATAGTCTGTGGTTGGAGAGGTCATTGCAGACTTGTGCTAACTATGAACTGGCTTTACTGCATGTCACTCTTTTTCTCTTCAGAGACACCATACGGTATGACTACACCCATGAGGTTCTGAAGGAAGAGGATTCTATCTTCAGAGGCAAGCCTGTGCCCAGAGACAGGAGAATATCCATTATGTGTAGGAATGAAGTTTCCACTCCACAGTGAAGACCGCTGGATGATGCAATAGTTAATAGACTCCTATAAGTTGTATCATATAAATTGTATGTGCAAAGCAGTTGATGCCCCATCAATGCAGTAAGGTCATATTTTCATGCATAGAGACTACATCACGCTATCGTATGGTATTATGTGTTCTAAGAACTGATTATTATTATTATTACATTACTTTTATTATATTTTCTTAGTTTAGGGCAGCGAGGTGGCTTAGTCAGTAGCGTATCTGACTTCTGGTCGAATTACTCAGGTTCAGGGACGGGTTCGATTTTTTAAGTTAGCCTTACTAAGCAATATTATTATGTTGTGTGTTATGCTGTCTTCTCTAGTAGAGGCAAAACACTCTGTCTCTTGGATAGGACATAAAACGAAGGTGCAGTCTGTGAGAGAGTCACAACCCATGTACGGAAAAGATCCCGCTTCATTCATTCATTGCATAGAGCAGGATGCATAACCCTGTGAAATGGTCCACCTCAAGAAGGCCTACCCACAACCGCACCCAGTGGAAGACCGGCTGGTGCAGCTGAATATGGGCTCTCCAGCCATCTTGTACAGATGGAAAATGAAAACAAACAATTTTTTACAAGAAGAATAAAAAAAAAACCAGTATGTACAAGGTCTTTCTCTGATTGTCTTCCAACCTGAAATTTTGTGCTGATTGCATGTCACAGTAACACCAAATGTAGGCAAGACAATGATTACTATTTATATAGTGCTCTTACAAACTACGTATTTAGATGTTTCACTGTGCTTTACATCACATCATTGTCTGTGGTGCAATTACTGTGTCGTATATACTGTGTTATCTTTTGGTATTTTTGTGTACTTGTATTTTGTGTTCCTCAGAAGAGAGTGAAAGGAACATTCTAATTGCACTGCAAATCAAGTCCAGCAGATTAACTTGTACTGGAGGCATTGATTTATGTACTGAAGGCATCTGAGGTGAAGGCATATTTTGGTCATTCATTCAAGCAAAAGCTAGAAACAGGCTGAGCAAATGGAAACAAGTTTGTTGTAATCGTATGATTTACTGGTCATGTGTTATTTTCTGTGATGGGAATACATTTTTACACGTCACCATGTAAGACATACTAATGTTTTAACTGCCTCGTATCATTCAAGGTTTCATTAGCAAAGCGTGATGAAAGCTCTCAAAAAATATGTATCAACTCACTGTATCATAGAATAATGATCTTAAATGAAAGAAAGATATTATTCAGAGGGATGAAGGTTCAGGTGCGAGTTTCTTTATTTTGTCTCCCTCTACAAATTAAATTTGTTAAGATCCCAACTGCTGATCTGTAAATCAACAAACATGTCGGAAAAAGAACCAGTGGGACTCAAACCTGTCATCTACTGCTTTCCGGGCAGCGACACTACCACCAGGCTGTCCCTGGTTGCCGGCAGTGACATGATGAATTTACAGATCAGCAGTTGCGATCTTAACAAATTTAATTTTTAGAGGGAGACAAAGTGAAGAAACTCGCACCTGAATAATGATCTTGTTTAGACGCGCAACAGCCCTTGATTTGGGATCATATAACACACTGTTAAGAAAGCAAACTGAAAAGTTAAAGACGACTAGTAAATTGTAGACCAATAGATAAAACAAAGCTTTATAAAAACTCCCAGGAATATTCTTTTCTTCCCCCTTTCCTTGTACATGTGCAATGTATTTTATTGAAGCTCATATAATGCTTGCAGATGTTGTCTACAAAATCCCGGCATCAGAGTTTAAGGCTGTTGAGGTAATTGTAAATTGTTGAAATAGAGGCTGGTGCCCAACTCTTATCAGTGTGTTGTTATGAGCTGCAATGAATCTGGTGATTTTAAAGGGATGGTCAGTTGGAAGAATTTTTTTAAATCAAAATTTGCCGTATTTTCCAGCATGTCTTGATCCATTAGATTACTGTATACACCATGATATAATAGTGAGTCTTATTTTTCGCAAATTGTAGGGACTTTCCAGTAATTTTATGAGTGGCTTCATTTGCGATGGGGGAAGTACAGAAATGAACGGAGAACTGTATGCGTGCATGTTGCATTCATGACGGGTCAGATTTAATATTTTCGCTTGTTTCTAGATTTGCAAATAGCATGGGACTTGCAAAATTACAATAAAAACCTTTCAAAATATATGGTTTATAAAGTACTAGCTTGAAGCTGCTTCTATACATACAGTAGAACACAGCGATGTAAGGAGCTCATTTATTCCGTTTACTCAAATTGCTTATCTCAGTTCTATGTTAGCCTGTTGTTCCTTTCTCTTACTCTCTTTCTATTTCTTGTTTATTTAGTCTTCATAATTGGAAAATTGACCTAAAGATGTCATCGATTGCAGGGAATTGCATTTTGCATCAAGTAGTCGTTTTTGTTGTTTCTCTAAGGAAGAAAACAGATATACTTGGAATATAAGAGATATTATTTTGTCATATTTTGTTGCAACCATGAAAAGTGTTTGATCACACATACCATTTGGATCCTTTGAATCTCTTAATAGAAAATTTCCATTCTACATGTATAGGACAAAATAAATTAAACCCAGAAATTCAAAGCAGGAGGCCATCTGCTTACAGTTCATCTTGAGAATTGAAGGCGATACATAGGGGAAGTGGCAAAGAATGGGAAAAGTATGCATGCAGTTGCCTGCTGATAGTACACATGTAATGTCTTGCGCAAATTAGATGGTAATTTGTGGGACAGTGTCACTTACGGATGTAAGTCGAAAGAGCAATTTTGAACAACTGACCTATTTTAGTACATTGTACAATCTTTCATACTACATGTATGTATTATTATACATTGTCACTGATGTGATAAGTGACTTTTCATTAAAAATTATTCAGTGGGAGAAAATCGTCAACTGAAGTTATTTTGATGTGAGACTACACAGTTTCTGTGGCAGTGATTTAATGTTGACTGTTGCCATTAAGACCCTAGTTTTACAAAGCATCCATTCTACAGAACACTCATACATGTATACATACTTCCAGGATTGTTACAAATGTACAATTACACAAATTTGTAATGCTTGGTAAATTGACACCCCCTTTCTGTGCATTTGTCTACATGTATAGGTTGAATATACAGTACATACATTTTACTGTATACGCTATATATTTCGCGGGGGTTTTATTTTCGCGAATTTCGCGAGTCGGGAGCTATTCGCGAAATTAACAACACGCGAAAATATTACCTTCCAAAATGAATCCCTTGCTTTGATATACGAACATTTCAGTACTATACCATGTCACGGCTTACCGAACAGACCATACTGGCTAAGCTTGTTTACGCTCGTCCACGTCTACTTACGAATACTGTAGAGAGCCAATCCATTATTGCAAGGGGACCACTCGTCAGAAATCTAGCGCGATGGACTTAACCACTTCAAAAATGTTGAATTCTAACTTACTACTTTGCAGAGTTTGGTACCGGTAAGTTTTTTTTCATGCAGTGTATAACTAGTATCATTCTTATTTGCTAGTAAGTTGAAAATTCACACTTTCTTTGCCACTTCATATTTTCTCTGATCCCCCAATCGCGAATTTAACCACTCGCGAAAATGTGTGACAGCGGCAATTCGCGAAAATTTATGTACGCGAAAATTATAGCGTATACAGTATTTCTTTCACATTCTAAACAGATATTCATCCGGGAAACACACTTTCACTTTCACTCGACCATGACTGCCAGAATTTCATAAAACAATGATGCTACAATCGACATATCATACCTGAGGAAAAGTTCTTGTGAAGACAAATGTTTGTGTCATTTATTGGACTTTGTACCCGTATACATAGACCTACAGCATCATACACTGCTATAGTACAAGCACCTGTACACAGCATATTATTAATCTGTTGACGACGGGCTGATTTTGCTACAACATGCATTTCTCACAGACACTTGGCTGGAGTATACTTGGGATTCGTCCTCAACAGGTTACAGTGGTGGAGGACACAATATCCTGATGTTCGTAGTTACTTTCCAGGGCTGCCAACATTTAAACATAAAAATTGAGGATATCTCCAAAGCTTTATGGGAGACATTTTCTGTGTTACCTGCACCTTAATAGGGTAAAGTAATATCAAAAGGGTAGCTACTATGTTCTTTGTCACCACATAGACAGATATTTCAAGACATATGTATTCAGGGAGTGCCTGTAAAGAATCGGGAGACTTGGAAGCTCTGGGTTTGCCCATTTTGCCCAAAGGAGATGCTCAAACTACGCTGTAAGATCAAAATCAACAATACCAGAATGTGGACTACTGGTAGCATGCCAAAGAAAAATGCAGTGGAAACTCAATATAACAAGATCTTTGGGACCAAGACAATTTCATCTTTATATCAGATATTTTGTTATATCAGTAGTCAGTAATTAATACAAAACAAAGGAAATAAATTAATTGGACAGGAGAAATTAGCTTGTTATATCAGTTACAGTGTATTTTGTAACATCAGATCTCTTTATATCGAGTTTCCACTCTGCTGTGAAATTGAACAGAAGCTTTGACTTGTAAGACAACTAAAAACCAATCTGCCTCTGGCAGCCCCTCTCTTTGGCATGTTGATCAAATGACACAAGTGTATGATGGGAAAAAAAAATATATTCTTGAAACTGATTATTGCATAAATGTTGAATCGTCTCATCCTGTCCACATCCAGAAAAGCTTAACAGGATGTTTACAAACTGATCATAAGAGATTATTGTTCGTGTTTAATCTAATACATTGAATTCAATAGTCTTTGGAGGCCTTGGTGTCCTGAATCTCAACTTCCACGCAAGTCACTGCATACAGATCTTCACATGCAATAGTCCCTCATGTTCAAAATGATGCAGGATGTACTATGCCTTCAAGTTGACTGTGGTAATTATTACAATCAGGCTGGATACTGTAGTGACAGTTCATTATAATTGAAAAAAAAAAGTGTGCAGAATTTTGTTGAGATTTTCATGTGTTAGCACAAAACAGCCTGATATTTTGTCACCGTCACTGTGCAAATTAGACAGGATTTCACTGCATCATGATTTTCCCATTGATTGTTCCTACAGTATATATATATAAATCCGTGGCTTTCTCTGTACTTCAACAGATTTGCCTCCCTCACAACATAATCACTGCTCAAACCCCTACAACAATTTCATGTGGAGGACATAATTTCATCTTCTTGAATTCATTTTAAGCCGAATGGCATTTCAGTGAACATTTGTTGGCAGATCAAAGGGGAGCCCTCTGGGGCTATGATATCATCTCATCTAATTTGCATATATGACTGCCACTCCAGATACTGTTCCCAAAAGCATGGGAAGATTTGAAATTCCTTAACTGCCTTACTTTCCATTGTCCAAATTTTGTGAAAAATGTCTTATGTACTGTTTGTTTGAATTCACTTTTCATTGGGTCAACTTCCGTGGAGTGAACTTTCATTTGGATGTTTGGATTGAGGCATACAGGGGATGAGACTTCAAAGGGATGGTATAGTTTTGCTTGAGATGGGGATTCAGATTTCAACTTTTTGCAAAGTAATTAGAAACCACTTATATGAAATATTAAAGAGCACACAATTGTAAGAGGAATTAAATGCTTTCTTGATGAAAATCAGTTTTGAAATGGCTGAGATATCCAAAAACAAAGTAAAACAAAGTGTTCCTTATAAAGGTTGAGTCCTACCTTTAATTAGGACCATTTTGTTCTGCTTTGTTTCTCAACCAAAACTATTCCATCTCTTAAACTGCAGTGTGGCTGATGCTCTGCTGTTCTTTATCATAAATATTTGAAAGAGTTTGATGCTGCAGCAACCAAACTACCAGCTTGGCAAGTCAGCAGACACCAATTCAATATTTTGTATAAATATGGCAGGTTTGTGGCATCCATTATTCTAGTTCATATCTCCCTCTCTGTCTTTTCTTTTTCTTGGAGCCCTTTGGGGCAGAGGGGTGATTTGACGCGCCGACTTCGGTGGGTAGCCGGAGAGCGTGACCCGTGGCATTGACGTGCTTGAACAGCTTGTTCCGCGACGAAAAGTGTGAAGAGCACGTGTGGCAGGTGTGCTCGGCTGAAGATGTGGAAGCCTGTAGCGAAAAGTGGAGAGCAGGAAAAGGAGTAGTGAGGCGAAATATAAATGTAACCGGATCTTCTTTAAAGTTAATGATAGCACATCTCATATGTCATATATATGTACAGTGCACTCCCGTTATAACGAACACGATTATAACAAAATTCCGGTTGCAACAAAGTAAGAATTCAGGCCGCAACATTATCCACTATATGTATTTTCATTGTTTATTTGTTCAGTTACAACAAAATTTCAATACAACGAAAGAAAATTGCCGGTTCCGAGGATTTCATTATAACGGGAGTCCACTGTACATGAAGAAAATCATCTGAAGCCCGTGGCATTTTGTGGTGTAAACTCATCAGAAACAAAGTGGACTCTGTGTTGTTGACTTATTCGGACACCATCAACATTCAACAATACTTTATAGTGATCATCTGCACTTACAGTATATTGTGAGGAAAAATAACACAAACTGGTAAAACAAAGAAACACTGATGGAAAACATGCATGATCATACAACAGAATTGTGAACACTGTCAAGTTGTGAGGTGAAGAAAAAAAAATTCTCTCTTTCTCCCTATTAGTAATAGCTTCTGAAATGAAAGATTTGTGATGCTCACCTCTGTTGTCTTGTGAACTTGATTCCTCTCATGATTTGTTTGATGTCTGGTGGATTGAAAATTAATAAAACAAGAATCAAACATACAAGACAATAAAATGAACAATATATAACATCTGTAATAATCAATTATATCAAAAGTCAGTCACCTACATGTATGTTTATGAAATAAAGACCTGGGTGCAGTTTACCTCAGAGGGATAGAGAGAACTCAAAGTTCCTGGACAGAAGTATGTAAAGTAAGTTTCAACATTATCGCTACTTTATGACGCTTGCTTATATGTTCGTGCAAGATTACAATAGCCCTCATTTCCTTTAGACTGTTATGGACAGTGAGATACAAATATTAATGATTCATATGTTAATACTGCTTTTCTAATCTAATCCATGTGTTGATATTCATATACAGTGAAATCAGCCAACCATGTAATAACAGTAGGCATGGCTTCAATACTAAAATCATTCTGAACGGGGTAAATGGACTAATTTGGAGTGAAGATAAAGATGCATAGAATCCCACCTCGACTGTTGTTGACTTGGATCTCGGCAGCTTTCATCGGCAGGTTCCCCAATGTGCAACCTCTCTTGCACATCAGTCCCAAGACTGTCTGGATCCAGTGTCTCCTCTGGTATCTTCTCCATATCGTCATCTCTTTGATTGTCTTCTTCTACTTTCCCCTTCCTGGGACAAGAAAATTTTGAAGAAGAGAAAACGATCTAAAAATGTGACCCTCTCCTTGAAATATAATCACCACTGCTTGATCAGGGTGACTCATGGGTATTAGGTCTTTGTCCCAGTTAAGCAACTGTCTATGCTACACCTACAAGTGCTCGGCTAAAGTTTAGGTGTGGCTAAGTCCGGCATGCTGGTGGACTATGCAATGCATTGTCCAGTTATACAGTAGTTGTTGTAAATCCCATGTTCCATATCTCTATGTCTCTTTGCACGTAGATTGTGGGATGTAACTGGTCACATGTTTGTAAATACTATTGGCAACAGTGTGTCAAATCAATTGAACTTGATTCATTCAGTAATATGAATTTTATACAAAGTTTCTATTTTGTACGCGAGTTAGTGAATGCGTCCTGTTTAACCAATGTTTTATTCCAGTCAAGTGATTTCACACTCAGATTCAGTAAAATTTACATTTCACAAAGCAAATTTCATGCTGTCTCACTATATCATATAGTCACTGTTAGGGCCTTATTTGTGAAATCATGCATTAAATGAAGCTGAAGTTGCCTTTTGTTACTACTGCCATCAAGAGGCAATCAAATTGAAGAATTTATGAAACAGCTGCAGCTCATTATGACATAGAAATATGCTATTCTTGTAAGCCATCTCTTTCTGTTACTTGAAGCTATACAATTTTGCTTGAATACGATGAACATCTCACACGAATGTGCATGCTTACTTGTCGTCTTGCACATTGTTGAAAAGTTCCTCCCCATTTTCCTCCTCATCCTCATCTCCCGGCATCTCACGCTGTTGCCGCCTCTTCTTCTTCTGTTTCTTGGAAAGCCTTAAGATGACGAAAACGGACACTTTGGTAAAGAGTGAATTGTCTTCCAGGTCATCACACATTTTTCTTGGGTATGATTATATGTAATATACAGTGGACTCCTGTTATAACGAAGTCCTCGGGACCGCCAGTTTTCTTTTGTTATACCAAAATTTCACTATATCCGAACAAATAAACAATAAAAAGCATAGATCGGATAATGTTGACGCGCGAATTTTTATATCGTTGTAACCGAAATTTCGTTATAACTGTGCTTGTTAGAACTGGAGTGCACAGTATAATCATATTATATATCATTTTGGGGTATATTATACATATTTATAGACACATGCAAGGGAGCACCATGGTATTGCAGACAAGACCAAGGATTTGAAAACAGAAGGCCAGAATTTGAGTCCTGCCTGGTGCATTTACCTTTGGACAAAATGTTTTGTTGATAATTTTCCCTTAGACTTAGGTGTATAAATGGGTGCCTGACAATGCTGTCAGAGGGTAATAAAAGTGGTAGGATCTTCTGGAAGAGCAGTGTTAACACTGTAGAGGCTACCCTGGACAACTAAAAGACAATATCATTATCATCATTCTGGCAAACTCTTGATACTAGGTAAAGTATCACATAGACTTCAGGTGTTTGATATCATATCATGGTCCATGCTACAGTAGATACTGGAGTTTTGCCAAACATTCTGTACCTGTTTGACTTTGTACAGTATAACAACATTCCTTACATTAAAAACAAATAAACCATTATTAAACATCTTAATCTCAACAACCAACATGTTTCTTAGCAAAAGTGTAAAATTATCCATCTGATAGAGTTTTCCCCTATAAATGTTAACCCTTTCCTCCCGCAATTCTGCGAGAGCCTCCAATGCCCCCAAACGAGATCCTTTTTATAGGTCGACAGAGAACAGACAGGTGGTAATCCACTTGTGTGAAAGCAGTCAAGCGCTACATGTATTCTCTTTCCACAGTCAACTACATGTGTCATAAACAATGGACAAGTGTTTCATGGTAATTGGAATAAGCTTTCAAATCATTGCAAGTTTGGACAAAAAGGGCCCAGATTAAAAAGAACAATTATGTGTATTTCTTATCATAAACATAATATTTGTGAATACGCTAGTGGACATATGGGTGTATTCCTTGATTACTTGGCCTTGTCAACATTGTTAGCATCTTCTTTCTCGTCAATTTTTAAAGGTCCAGCCTTTTCATCCTCGTCCTCCTCCATTCCTGCCTTGGCCTGTTGCCTTCTCCTCTTCTTCTGCTTCTTAGACAACCTGAACAAAAAGAACAGAAACAAAATCAAACTTTGAAGAAAAAAAAAATGATCATAGAGATCTGTAAGTGACACAGTTTCTTACTTCATTACACCTGCTGGTGATGGGCAACAAGGAACATGATTACCTCTGAGATTCAAATTCAGATTTTGGACAGTAAGTTTCTGTCAAACCAGTATATTTGTAAGTGTTTAATGACAGATACATTTCTTCATGTTTAGTTCAATTTTACAACTGAATAGAAACATACATAAAGCACACAGACAAAATGCATAATACAAAAGCTATAGATGCACACACCTACAAACCTACAGTGGTTTGCTGTGCACTGCACTGTGCTGTTTGCTATTCTATCTTGGATGACTGCGCTCCTGAAAACAACCAACTCAGACCTGCCACAAAATGAGTAAGTCTTTTACAGGACCATACTCGGCCAAAAAAGAATACTGATGCACCTCAAGCCAACAAAGCAAGAACATCAAACATGCAAATTTTCAGAGAACACACACACATACAAACACCACAAATATACAACCACAACAACAAACAATGCGGTGAAACTAAACATACTTAGTTCTGGAGTTCTCCAGTTCTTCATCGGCCTCCTTGTCATTGTCAGGAGGGCAAAGGTCAGGTTCCACTTCCTCTGTCTCGTCTGCCTTAGCCTGCTGTCTCCTCTTTTTCTTCTGCTTCTTGGTCAGTCTGTGATGAGAGAGAATTATTGAGTAAAAACGATTGGGCTCGATCATATGAATATCTAAACAACAAAAGTCTTGTCTCAGAGGATTGACAAACAAGAACAAGAGTTTACATGAGTGCAACATTTCCAAACATTACATTGAGATACAACATAAAGTGAGAGACATCTAGTTAAATTATCTCAGCACTGCAATATTAATTTTTTCACGAAAATCAATCAATTACTTTTTAAAGAATAAAGTATACTTTACAAAAAAAGTGCCATGCCTGCATTTACATGAGAAATCAATATCATGTCCAACAGGATTTGATCTGTTACTTGTGACATGTATCTCGGCGATGCTCCATTAGTAAACGTCAACCATAATCAACATCAACTTGCCACAATTGCAGAAACTGCACTTCATTAAGAATCTTATTACACTTCTACAAGCCTAAAACAACAATTAGGAAAACCAACTGTGGAAAGCAACTCTTTTATGAAAACTTTATTGAAAAGTTGAATTCTCTCTCATCTTAAACTGGAAAGAAACCTTATCAAATTGATTTAGATGGTCCAGGTTGAATTAATCTCTGGAGGATTAAAAAATATATAGTATACACTTGACTCCCATTATAACAAAGTCCTCAGGACGGGAAGTTTAACTTCATTAAATCAAAATTCCATTATAGCTGAAGAGAATTTTACACCATAGACTTTAACCGGTTGGGGACGAGTCCCGAGTATACTCGGGCAAGCGTCTATGGGAAATGTGTGTTGTAGCAAAATCAAACCGTCCTCAACGGGTTAATGATGATAACTTTGGGACCTTAATTTTTACTGCGTTGTAACAAAATTTTGTAATAACCATGTTCGTCGTAGTGGGAGCGCCATTTATACAGCAACTCACTTTTTCCTCGGTTGTCCTGAGCCATTCACAGATATCTCTACCAGCTCCTCATCATCGCTGTGAAGTCTCTCCTCTGCTTCTTCCCCATCTCTTCCTTCCAAATCTTGCCCATCCCCTTCTTCTTCTCCTTCTTCCTCCCCAATCTCCACTTCCTGCTCCTCTCCGGCAAACGCCTCCTCCTCCGCCTCCATCTCAGCTTTCAGCAGGGCCATGTTCTCCCGGTGCTTCTTGGAGTTCTCGTGGTTAGAGAAACTGCAAGAAAGGAGTAAAAGAAAATGTGGTAAGAAAAGAGAAAAGAAATGAAAAGGGGGTTGAGGGCACCATTCCTTCAATGCCCAGAACATCCACAAACTGATGTCCAGGGGCCCGTTGCATTAAAGTTACAATTATGGTAACTTTGCCATCCAATGGTAACTTCATTGGAATTCTTGATTTTGATTGGCTGGTGAGTATTGTTGCCATGGTAGTTACCATTGGATAGCAAACTTACCATAATTGTAACTTTTATGCAACGGGCCCTAGATCTGTTAAAGTTAGCAGTCAATAGCTTTGGCACAGCTCTACAACTGACACACACCACTGCAACAGTACACTATCTTCGTATTCATACAATACCAAACCTTTTCAAAAACCTCACAATATACCTATGCTTCACTGTTGTCGTTTTTTTATAATGCACCAAATATATTTTGAGAATGAGAATTTTAGCTTTGATGTGAGATTAACTTAAAAAAGAAAAAGTTCATCACCATTGATAGAGCAGGATTAAACTAAAAACTGCCCAGATACTTAGTAAAAAATTTACATCTGTCTAACATATCTCCTATAACTAACATTACAAGTGTGACTGATAATTGAATGATGAATTTGCTTGATGACTTGAACTTACGCTTTGGGGCTTTTAAAACTCTTGTTGCACGCCACACAGAACAGGTCATCAAGATCCTCTTCAACCTCCTCTTCCTGTGAGTCTGTTTGTTGAAAATGATCATGAATAAAAATTAACTCGTGTATGGATGAAAAATAATAGAGTGATAAATAAATAAATAAATACACATATATCAATAGTCAATTAATACGAATTAATAACCAAATACATAAAATGATATTAGAAAAAAAAAGAATAGGAAATGTGTCACTTATAACAAAATTTTAGTAATTCTTGTTTCGAAGCAGAAATTGTAAATTTGAATGAACATGCAGTATTCATTGCCATGAGGGATCAGAACTATCACTGGCAATCGGGCCCAAGCTTGGTGGTGCAGTGGATGTGATGCCTGTCTAGCAATCAGGAGGTCGTGGGTTCAAAACTCGTACCTGTGCTCTGGTCCTCACTCTCTGCCCCAAATTCGTCGTCCAGCGTCGCTTCCATTGCCCTGAACTCCTCCTCCATCTCCTCCATAGCCTTCTGGCCCTCCGCAGCCAGCTGCTCATACTCCCTGTGTTGACAGGACACAAAAAATGCTACTGTTGGCATGTAGAGACCCAGACTCACAAACGGAGAAGGGGGGGGGGGGGGGGTGGGAGGACCCAAAGATAGAATCGAGGGCTTACTCAAACTGATTTATTTTCTTTATTTAACTAAGAAAGAAGAATTGAGGACTACCACTGACTGATTTTTTTTAAACTTAACAAAAAAAGATTTGAGGACTAACACTAGCTGATTTTTTTATTAACTGAAGAAAGAAAGGATTGAGGACTACCATTAACTTATCTAATAAGGATAGTAATGTGATTATCATTTCAATTTCAAAGAATTCTAATTCTATCCATTCTTGGTGTCGTATATACTGGAATTGTTTGGCTTTCTTTTGGTCTCCTCATCATTAGTTGACTCATTTGCAATTTGTTTCTTTTTTAAATACTGTACTGTACATATTTTTAACTTAAAATTTTTGTATTTCTACATTGTTCTTCGCAAGTAAGCCTATTGGCTGCCATGGCAGTAATATTAATAAACCTGATTGATTGATTGACTGACTGACTGACTGACTGACTGACTGACTGACTGACTGACTGACTGACTGACTGACGGACGGACGGACGGACGAACGAACGTACGAACGAATGAATGAATGGTCCCTTTCTTTGCGGGCTCAAATAATTTCTTGTATTTGATCTTCATACAAAAATTTGCAACAAAACGTCATGCTTGTCAACTTTTCATCAAAATGACGAAATGTCATCCAGATTCCCTCCATGTCTCCCACCCCCCCCCCCCCCCCACGAAAAACAAGATATCTATAGTTTATCATAAAATAAAGTCTTCATCTGCATCAAAGACAGATAGATACAGTATGACTGAAGTCTATTGACAGTGAATATGTCATCAATAGACACCATAATGAAATGAGAGAATGCAGCTCACTTTGCCCTCTGCTTCCGCTGTTTCTCTCTGCGTTCCTTCTCAAGTCGCTCTCTTTCTGCTGCTTTTTCTCCCATCAGTTTCTATCGAAAGACAGAAAAACCCAAAGAAGCATTAGCATAAAAAAGGCACAGTTGTGTAACCAAAGTTTAGCACATCATATGCAGATAAGATATCACATTTCACTTGCATACCTTATCATATCATTTTGTACATTTTGTAAAGCAATTCATAACATCATTTGTATTATTGAATTGAAAGTGAAATATGCTTCTATGTATTTATATTGGACTCCGATACAGATGGCTGTTGGGTATAATACACTTTCACTTTCACACCAAGTAATTCACACTTGTAATAGAAGCGATATCAAAGAAGTGAATGACATCTGTCCAACAATCATATCGTTTGGTTTATAGTCGGACTCGACCGAGGTTGTACAAAATACCCACATTCATAGTTCATAAAGGATGTGTGTTCATGCATCAAATTAGACAACTGATCGCACATGTACAGAACTTAACCTATGGAGAAGGGTGATGTGCGAATGATATGAGCAACACAAAGAAAGGCATACTTTTTCACAAATCTGCACCTCACGCACGCATGCACAAACACAGGTGGTTTATTCATTTTCACGAGAGGCAACATGGACTGGTTTGGGAGCTAAAGAGTTAAAGAATTTGTGACTGGGTACAGCGCTTACCTTGTGTGCTTGCACTCTCCTGTCCTTCTTCCGTATGTAGGACACAAGAAGCTGCAGAGATAAGAAAAATCAAAACTTTATACTTTTTATTGGCTCCTCTTTCCTCATCAAAAACAAAAAGGATGAAAGACTTTGTTACAAATACTTTAAATGCAAACATTTCTAAGGGCAAAAGGATGAATTTAGTGATGTCATACACACATGACGATGGTAATCTTTGCTTGCAAGAGTGTCTCACCTGAACCTGCTGATTCCATGCCTTCTTGGCCGCCTCTCGCTTCTTCTTGTTATCTTTCTCCATGAGGCGTGCTACGCGTCTGTTCGGAGCGTCACGCGTGTCATACTCTTCTGCCCACACAAAGGATCTCGCTGTACGGTAACTCTGCCAGTGGGCATAGAATGGACGGACAACCTGGCGGCAAAAAAGGCAACACCAACTGAATTCCCTGCGTAATTTGCTTAAATCTATAACAGATTGATACTCAAGAAAGTAAACTTCAATCAATATTTGATATGCTTACAAAAGAATCAGTACTGTCAGTTCATGGTCAGTTTGTAAGGGAAATGTGTGCTGACTAAAAATTTAGGAAATTTATTTGTGAACTGAATTTCACACATACTGTATACAGCTTCGTTCACAGGTACGAATGTTGAAAGAATCTACATCATGCTGCTCCTCTCATTATTGTTTGATGGACAGTGAAGAGAATGCAAGGCCATTTCTTTTTACCTCCAGCAACATAATGGGTGCAAGCCGTAAACCTCCATCCCAATATTTCATCATTTTTTTGTTTTTGTTTTTGTTTTAAAGGACAAGTTCACCTTCATAAACATAAGGATTGAGAAAATGCAACAATATTAGTAGAACACATCAGTGAAAGTTTGAGGAAAATTGGACAATCGATGCAAAAGTTATGAATTTTTTTAATTTTTGTGTTGGAACCGCTGTATGAGGAGACTACTACAGCTTGTGAGTCATATGCGTACAACAGTATAAAGAAAATGTAAAAGAAAATTCAACATATTTTCACTTTTTTGCATAATAAAAGAGCACTTGACTTGCCTCTTTCTAAAGGCAGGGGGAATAATATTACCCATACTATTTGTTGGTAACGAGTCAGGGGAATGTGTACTTTTTTCAAAAGATGGAATTTTGTGAAATTCTCTTTATATTTTCCTTATATTGTTGTACGCATGTGACATCTAAGTTATTCATACACTGCAGTAGTCTTCTCATCCAGCGGGTACTGCACAAAAACTTCAAAAATTCATAACTTTTGAACGGATTGTCTGATTTGCCTCAAACTTTCACTGATGTGTTCTACTAATATTGCTGCATTCTCTCAATCCTTATGTTTATGAAGGTGAACTTGTCCTTTAATCAAAGGTGTACATTGGCATTCAAACATCATTTGTCAAATCTTCAAACAAGTCCTGCCTGGTTTATTAAGAATCCAAAACACTTCATCCATGTTCTTATGTTTTTTGATGGCATCTTCAACCAAAAATGTGATGAATGAGTTTATAACAATTTTCCCAATACTGATGGTAATCCTTACATGATGGTAACTTGAGACTGTGCCATGCTACATAGACAGGTATTTGATTCTTGATAAAGCCATAATGAGCGGAGTCTTTTTTTAAAGACTACAAAATGTGTGCGAGTAAAGGCTACTTCAGGATAAACAGAAAGCCAACACTGGGGTGTTTACTTGCATGGGGGCCTCATCCTACACACTCTTTTGAAAACCAGAATGTTACCCAAAGTCTCACTGCACAAGGCACTTGCTACAAACGTACACAAGTGAAAATGCTAACATTCACAGCATCACATATAAATCATTGTCGCTACCTCATCATAGTCACTCTGAGAGTCACCGAAGCTCGGTGCATTAGCCTCTGGGTCACCCTCCTCCATGTATCGACGATCCTCTTCTGTAATCTTGAAGAAGATGTCACGGTATACTGCATAAAATCCCTGGGAAAAAAAACCAAACAGACAGAGAGCACGCTGATTGTTGAAGTCGGACACAACTCAAGAGAAATCATCCTCAAATGGAATTAAACTTTCATGTCTTTACGACGAAGAAAAGAACTGAAAAGGAACGTTTTTATTGTAGTCTGTTTAAGGTTTTACACTACCATGGGCAAGTATACCCTAATATCCCAAAGGACTTATTCCTACTGACATCAGTTACTACCTTGAGAGAATAGCAAAGTTTCAACTTCAATTGTCCGAAAGTACAATGTAAGCTAACTTTTAGTTTAACGGCATAATACAAATTTACATTGTTTCCTAGATACCTTTTTACTGATTAGGTAATGAAATGCCATTTCTCCCATTCCATCATCACTAGATATTAAAAATATATTTAAAAAAATAAAAAATCCATTCAAATGACACCACAATGCAAGAAAAATACTGCAACAGTGTACAACTTTTTTACCAGGATAGTGTCAATACGATGTCAATGTAACTTTAACAAAATGAAATCTCCCAGAAATGCCTTTATATCATAATAAGACATTGATGAACAGCTTGCAATTTATATGACTGCTTGGCAAAAAGATCCACCTATGCTAGTTTGAAACCCAAGCCTGCCATTGAGCTGGCATACGTCACAGTCCACTTACATCTTTGCCATCTCCGAAGCCAGTGTAGGCCGAAGGGTTCATGAACTCCATCACGTTAAGGAAGTCATCTTCATAGTCCTCACCAAATCCTATAACCAATAAGATGAAAGAAGAAGGGAAGAAGAGAGGGTAGAAAAGAAAAGATGAACGACTCTACAGACTGCTCAAAGCCAAAACAAGGAAATCAACTACATGTATGCCAATTTTAACAAGGAAAAGTAGAAATTATGCGATGTGTAATATATGTCCCCGCCGGAAGTTTAAATCTTTGGACTGGCATCAATGAGTTTGTTGCAGCGGAAATCGGGTTAGAAATGGCGAAGGAGTAGCATTTTGTAGTAAAATGTACAATAAGGTCAAAAATCAAGGTCAAAGGTCAAAGAAGTCAAAGGTCAAAATTCTGTGTAAAAGTTTTGAAGCCATCACATAAAGCAAACGGAATCGAAATCGGTTAGAAATGGCGAAGGAGTAGCATTTTGTAGCAAAATGTACAATAAGGTAAAAAATCATGGTCAAAGGTCAAAGAAGTCAAAGGTCGAAATTCTGTGTAGAAGTTTTGAAGCCCTCACCTAGTGCCATCACATAAAGCAAACGGAATCGAAATCGGGTTAGAAATGGCGAAGGAGTAGCATTTTGTAGCAAAATGTACAATAAGGTCAAAAATCAAGGTCAAAGGTCAAAGAAGTCAAAGGTCAAAATTCTGTGTAGAAGTTTTGAAGCCCTCACCTAGTGCCATCACATAAAGCAAACGGAATCGAAATCGGATTAGAAATGGCAAAGGAGTAGCATTTTGTAGCAAAATGTACAATACAGGTCAAAAATCAAGGTCAAAGGTCAAAGAAGTCAAAGGTCAAAATTCTGTGTAGAAGTTTTGAAGCCCTCACCTAGTGCCATCACATAAAGCAAACGGAATCGAAATCGGGTTAGAAATAGTGAAGGAGTAGCATTTTGTAGCAAAATGTACAATATAGGTCAAAGGTCAAGGTCAAAGGTCACAACTGAAATTCTGTGTACAAGTTTCAAAGCTCCCATGTGGTGCTATCATATAAAGCAAACAGAATCAAAATTGGCTCATAAATGAGAGAGAAGTAGCAAATTGAACATTTTGATCACACACGGACGCACACACATACACACACACACGTACGGAGCCCGTTTCATAGTCCCCTGCTCGAACTCGTTCGGCAGGGACAAATATGATCTTAACTCTTAATGTGCCAGGCCCAAAACCCCTAACGTGCCAGAGGTTTTTACCTAATGCCAGAACGTTTTGAAACTGGACTAACAATGAAATTTAAAACCGCCATATCTCTGAAACTATTGACTTTTTTGTCCCCGCCGAACGAGTTCGAGCAGGGGACTATGAAACGGGCTCCGTACGTGTGTGTGTCCGTGTGTCTGTCCGTCCGTCTGTCTGTCTGTCTGTGCGTCCGTGTGTGATCAAAATGTTCAATTTGCTACTTCTCTGTCATTTATGAGCCAATTTTAATTCTGTTTGCTTTATATGATAGCACTACATGGGAGCTTTGAAACTTCTACACAGAATTTCAGTTGTGACCTTTGACCTTGACCTTTGACCTATATTGTACATTTTGCTTCAAAATGCTACTCCTTCGCCATTTCTAACCCGATTTCGATTCCGTTTGCTTTATGTGATGGCACTAGGTGAGGGCTTCAAAACTTCTACACAGAATTTTGACCTTTGACTTCTTTGACCTTTGACCTTGATTTTTGACCTATATTGTACATTGGCTACAAAATGCTACTCCTTCGCCATTTCTAACCCGATTTCGATTCCGTTTGCTTTATGTGATGGCACTAGGTGAGGGCTTCAAAACTTCTACACAGAATTTTGACCTTTGACTTCTTTGACCTTTGACCTTGATTTTTGACCTATATTGTACATTGGCTACAAAATGCTACTCCTTCGCCATTTCTAACCCGATTTCGATTCCGTTTGCTTTATGTGATGGCACTAGGTGAGGGCTTCAAAACTTCTACACATAATTTTGACCTTTGACTTCTTTGACCTTCGACCTTGATTTTTGACCTATATTGTACATTGGCTACAAAATGCTACTCCTTCGCCATTTCTAACCCAATTTCGATTCCGTTTGCTTTATGTGATGGCACTAGGTGAGGGCTTCAAAACTTCTACACAGAATTTTGACCTTTGACTTCTTTGACCTTTGACCTTGATTTTTGACCTATATTGTACATTGGCTACAAAATGCTACTCCTTCGCCATTTCTAACCCGATTTCGATTCCGTTTGCTTTATGTGATGGCACTAGGTGAGGGCTTCAAAACTTCTACACAGAATTTTGACCTTTGACTTCTTTGACCTTTGACCTTGATTTTTGACCTATATTGTACATTGGCTACAAAATGCTACTCCTTCGCCATTTCTAACCCGATTTCGATTCCGTTTGCTTTATGTGATGGCACTAGGTGAGGGCTTCAAAACTTCTACACAGAATTTTGACCTTTGACTTCTTTGACCTTTGACCTTGATTTTTGACCTATATTGTACATTGGCTACAAAATGCTACTCCTTCGCCATTTCTAACCCGATTTCGATTCCGTTTGCTTTTTGTGATGGCACTAGGTGAGGGCTTCAAAACTCCTACACAGAATTTTGACCTTTGACTTCTTTGACCTTTGACCTTGATTTTTTACCGATATTGTACATTTTGCTACTAAATGCTACTTCCGGCGGGGACATATTTTACGCACCGCGTAATTTCTACTTTTCCTTGTTTAATTGAGTTCTACACAACATATATCAAGAAATGTTTGTTCTTTCGTGTCATGCAGTCAGTTTGCCACAATATCTATCTGAACCTGAAATATTGCAGAAATAATTGATACATCAAAAAAAATTATTGAAGATTTTCGTGTAGTATGGAAAAAAAGAGTCAGTCGTGTTTTTTCTTCAATGGAACGCTCCCTTGACTCTGTGAGAAAGTTTTAGAGCAACATCTCCTCTTTCAAATGATAACAAAATTGTCTTCTAGAATTGTATGATTCCAAAGATACTAGCAGTTTATTTTGTCTTGGCAATTTCTCTTTTTGCCTCAGTAATTCATTCCCAAATCTGAGTCCTTTAGTCCCAGATCCTGTATTTGCAACTAAAGCAATAGTCCCGGGTTCTGGAATAGTGTCTTTTGTCCACCTGAGAAGGAAGAACCTGCTAATCCTCCTTTTGTCTAAGCGGACTGCGGGCGGGCGTACTCTATTGAAATCGGCAGGCCTTTGTCCACGTGCAATTCCTTTACTAGTGTGGGGACGATTAGTTACATTCACCAAAACAAAAGGATGAAAGACTTGACTGACGAACCTAAGCTGACCCTCTGTGAGGGACAAAATCAAAGCAGCTTCCCGCAGGACAGCGTCCAAGCGGAACAATGCAAGTGGAACCGCATAGACAATACACGCAGATTCAATAGCACACACACGCGTGGTTTACCTATGAGACTTTTGACCCATACACATCTCGCAGAGGGTGCGCCCGCTGCGGATTTTCCCGACGCGAAAAAAAAATACAACTAGCTGAAAAATCGTGTATTTACTCAAAACTTTCCAATGTAAGCATGCTCATATTTTTAGTGGAAACGATGGCTATACTAATCAGCTACCAGTACATATCATTGGCAGTTGCTTGGTGTAACACATTACAGTACCACAAGAACTTCAATGATCAATGCTTTTCTTGTTCTTTTTAGTCGCCGATCGGCGACCATGGCACGTCAGGACTAAGGTCGCCGTTCGGCGACCATGGCACGTTAAGAGTTAAAACGGTAATGTCTCACACTGTTCCTGAGCTGCAACTGCTAGTATGATGTAATTTAGTCTAGTAGTAAATTTCACTTACAGTTGCCATATCAGTCATCACAAAAGATCACAATGAATGAGGATCGATATCCCTCATTTCATTTTGTTTCCTTTTTTGGACATCTACATTTAACAAAGTGTTAGAAAATGAATGGGAGCACCCTTTGTTTGATATCATGCCATACCATGATAACAATTGTATTCATATGAATCCAAGTGAGAAATGATAACCCAAGTTGGGTAGTTTGTTTTCACTTCATGTGTTTGTTTGTCTGCTTGTTTTTTCATTGCAAAGATGGGTAAATGGGCAAATGCAGCGATGTGCAACTTTCAAAACTGAAAACAAGAAGTGACGAACATTGACATTGAGATACTGTGAAATTTTTCTCACTGATGATTTGTAATTTTATCACAATACCACTGCCGAGGTAAACCTGCAAGTGCTTTTATCAAACACTTCTGGAGTTGTGGAAATGGATCACATATTACATGAGATTTCATGCGCATCAATTAGCCCTCCTATGGCCAAGGAAGGGAATTGTTTATTTCTATCCAACTGAGAAAGTCTTATTCGAAACATCAAAATGTAGTATTACCTCCTCTGATGATGGCCTCCCGATGTTTGTCATACCAGGCCCGCTCCTGCTTGTCTCCAAGTACATCGTAGGCTCTTTGGATGACAGCGAAATAGCGCGTGCACTCCTCCACATTGTCTGGATTCTTATCTATTGAGACAGTTGGAAGAAAATGAAGTGGCGTGACCTACTAGCACTACTATGCAGTACAAAGACTTCAAATACGGTAAAATTAAAAGGCGTACAGTTAAGCGCGAAGCGCAAGTCAAAATCATGTTACGTGTAAAATGAACATGATGAAAAACATCATAAGATAAGCAAGATAAGCAGAGCCAGAGGGTGACGATATGAGGTACGAGTTTTCTTCAATTTGTTGGCCCTCTCTGTACAAGTGAAATTTGTAAGATCGAAACTGCTAATCTAGCTTGGGCATTTGTTCCAAGTTTATCATGACACTTTCATACCACTTGTACGACATTTTATATTTCCAACATAAAATAACACGAGTGGGACTAGAATTTCGAATGACCGGTTTCTTGTTCAGCCAACATACCAGGATGCCATTTCAAAGCCAGTTTACGGTATGCCTTCTTCAGTTCATCATCTCCGGCGTCTCTGGAAACACCAAGAACCTCGTAATAACATTTTGTTTCAGGCATCTTTCCTTTATTTCCTCACAATAGAAAAAAGAACGAAATTCTGCAATCAAGTTTGCGGCGCACATACACAGTTCCGTGTGCCGTCGTCGTCTTGTAGTATAGTGAGCAGTCAGTACACATCGAAACTTACACTGCGTGCAGTGTACTTTTTCCCCCTTTGCTCGAACTGCGCACATGGCTTTGCGACATCGCAGAAATAGATTGCGAAATAATGATCTATCGAAATGCGATCACAGTATTTTTGAGTTGGACCTAGCTCCATTGTTGGATTTAGGTGTGGATTTGTAATACAATATAATAACCACACTGAGAGTATCGAGACACACGAGCAATCTTATTATGCTACCTGTTTAAAAATGTCAACAGGAGATATCATTTCCACCACTGTTACAAACGTTTTCTAAGATAATCATGTTTGTGAAGATATCGATATGAGTAAGAAAGAAAGAAAAAAAAAACACTTTGGCATGAAAATAAGAGAAAACATGGACGGGTAGACCTACAATCATTACATAAACCATGACGTTGGTAATAAGAATGATACTTATTGTAACATCAGCACACAAGTGTACTACCATAATACATTCCTAAGATATATGTCATATACCGCTGGATCAATACACCACTGGAATATTGCACTACAGAATATATCCCTAGAATATTGTGATCGGAATATACCACTAAAATTATATTACTATGATACTACTACAATGCACCACTAGAATATATAACCAGAATATACCACTGGTCACTGGAATATACCCGCCTATTGAATATACGACTGGAATATATCACTGGAATATACCACTTGGATATACCACGCGAATATACCAAGTGAATGTAGGCCTGCCAGCGTCCATACCACTTGATGCCACTGTTATACCACGTGGTTATCAGTACACTGCAAGTGAAAGCACCACCCTAAGACAACCAGAATATATACTATGATAGAATATATCACGAGAATGACTTACTTGACTTAAGTCGGGTAGTATTCCCGAGCAGTGGATGATGGATGATATCTAAGTGTTATAATCATGTCTAAGTGGAATCAGAATCACTATCACCTTATTATACCAATTGTAGTGGGGAGCTATACAATAGTCATGTATACCACTAAAATATAGCCCTTGGATACTACATATTGTATAGCATATCAATGAAATACAGGCCTATACCACGTGGATATATCACGTGATTGTTCCAATAGAATTTAACACCATGTGGATACACCGAGTGTATGTACTACTATAACACTCGACCAGAATACTAATACCACTTGTACCACTAATACACCACTATAGAATATGCCTATATCACTGGAATATATAAAAACCACTTGAATATTATACTACCAGTTGTATGTACATCGCGTGGACGTAGGTCTACAATTTAGGCCTATACCACTGAAACATCATAACACTTGGATACTGTGTCACTAGAATATAATACCATGAATATATCAATAGTAATATTCCACGTGGATACACCACGTGAATGCACCGCTAGAATATACCACTTAGACATACCAATTTTGCATACCACTTGCAGTTTTGCATACCACTTGATACCGTAGTATGTATCTGTAGACTATAGTATAACACTTGACTAGACCACTACAATATACCAAGCAGAATATACCACTTAAATAATTGGATATATACCGCTAGAATATACCACACGTATCTGTCATTAAAAAGTAACACTTGAATAAAAAATAAACCACTAGCACTATGACTAGATTATATCACTATAAGAAGATAATAACTTGAATAGCCCACTGATGGAATAGACTTCTGATAACACTTGAATATACACCTGTACCACCAGACCACTAGAACTCTTCACCAAAATATACCACTTGAATGTATCACTAGAATACATGTACTCCACTAAAACTATATCACTTAGGAGTGTCATTGTATCACTATGTACTCGGCAAATTATACAACTTGAATGCATCACTTAACCCTCTGTGTACCAGTGATACTACCTGCTCGTATAGGTTTACGTGCGAGAGTTGTGCACATTCGACTCGTTGGCACATAAAGGGGTTAACCCGTTGCAGCATGATTAGAATGACCTGTGCTTGTAACCCTTGAAATTTATGTTATTGCACACAGTTGATTATCACGCAGAACGTTTAAATCAAAAGCAGTATCGGGTTTCAAGCAAGGAAACCAGTACAAAAGCAAAACAACAGATAAACAAAGACAAGATCCGGTAAACAAATGGACAAGATAGAAGAAAACAGGGAGGTCCACCTCCCTGAAGAAACTTCAAGCATATTACTAGAATACAATCTGTTTGACAGTGTCTGCAATAACTATGTTTGCTGCCTCTTAGTGCCCTTTGAATGAACTATCGATATCATCAACACACAAGCAAGAAAAGAAAACAACAACAACAACAACATACAATTTCTTTAGTTGCTGTCACTAAACAGTACAAATAGCCTCATGCGTGAACCCTAACACTTCTGTGCTTACTCAGTAGACCAGAAAATGATTGATGGTCATGCTTTCATCTTGTTCTCTCTTTGTTACATTTATCATTTTCATGACGAAAAATTATTTGCCAACAAAGATACAATAATGAGAACGAACTATTTTACCATGATGGGAGTTAGAATGGTAGGATATGACATATGAAATGGCATCTTTCAAAAAAAAAAAACTGATGTTCGTAACTTGATAAACTAATTCACTTCTCGACAAATTCAAAAGAGTGCAACGTTTCAATTTAGTATTTACACTGTATCTTTTATTTCGTATGAAAAGAAACCAGAGTTACTATAATATACACTGAAGGCCGCCTTTTTGGACAACTTGGGTTGATTACATTGTGTGTGTTTGTTTGTGTGTGTGTGTGTGTTTGTGCATTTTTGTTTGGATATATGTTTTTTGCGGAGCTCTCGGGCTAAGGCATTTGACGTCCAGTTTTTGTTTTTGTTTAATCGTTATTGTAATTTTACTTCACTCTTCATGTTCTCTAGTCATAAAGCGTCATGGTGGAAAAAAAAGAAAAGAAAGGAGAAGACACAGGATCTTGCAGTTTTTACCACAGTCCGTGAACAGACAAGTGTTAGGCCAATATTATCTTTTACAAGGACTATAT
Organism: Diadema antillarum; assembly: GCF_040938485.1. Classification (NCBI taxonomy): domain Eukaryota; kingdom Metazoa; phylum Echinodermata; class Echinoidea; order Diadematoida; family Diadematidae; genus Diadema; species Diadema antillarum. Next base: position 1,296,344 of record NW_027270992.1, on the reverse strand, counting down.
GCCATAAATATGCATCCTCACGTTAGTTTTTATTTTCCCCTCTCAAAAGGGATGCTCAGCGTTTATGAGATGTCGTCGATTAATCGTATTCCGCGTTACCAGGGAAATGCATATGACGTATATGGAGATAGTGAATTGGTATAATTACACAGACGGGAGGGAGTTATATTTGACAAACACGAACGGACGAGTGCACTAACAGCAAGGCTATGGAAAGACATTGAGAGAGTGAAGTGTTTCCTCAATGTCAATTTATGGAAGCCTTCCCCAATCTACTGATGGATGGAATACAGTCGGATAGATCAAGAGATTGATAGATAGATTTAATCTAATTTTATTATATTTCCTTCTCCTCCTTCCCCAGACCCACATAATTTAGCTTTCATACGTTACTGCCTTTGTAAGGTTGGTTCAGGGAGGTGGGACTTCTCTTCCCACCTCCCTGGTTGGTTGCAGACCATTTCAGCTCTGTGGACGCATCTTCATTTTTCCTCCTTTTATACGCTTCTTCTTGTCAATCTATCTTCTTGATTTAATCTTGAGCAGATAAATCCGAGTTGGAAAGGGAGCATACTAGTAACAAACGCCTGGAAAACCACGGACAACGGACTGTCAAAATTCAATTACTGCAAATCCTCACTTTTATAGCTATAAATGACTCCCCCAATCTCCTAAGCCACTGTTAGTACGGAAACTAAAAAATACTAATATTGTGTTGTGTTGATTGAAATCTATAAGTTGATCGTGAATAGAGATGGTTTAAGAGAAAGCAATTAAACGAACTCAAGGCAAAAACAAAAAACAAAAAACGGGGCACCACTAATAAGAAAAAATAAAACATAGATGACAGGAAAGTATGATCTAAATGATATACCAATTGAACTATGATTGACTTTTTATCGACAGAATTGAAAGAATAAAGAACGAGGAATTACACAGGACCATGGTGAAAGAGAATGGAATATAGTTATGACGAAAGACAGATTACAAGACATCCAGTGTATTTGCATAGATACGTTTAAAGACGGATGGATATAAGAGAGATTAATTATTGTATAGATAGAGAGGAAGAGATACAAGTGTAGTGTAGTAGTTGGACGAAGAAGATGAATGGGGATTGAGGGAATCCTGAGGGATATACAGACAGACAGATAGAAAGATAGATGGATAGATAGTTAGATAAATAAATATATATAGATAGATGGGTAGATAGATAGATAGATAGATAAATAGATGGATAGATGGTAGAAAGATAGATAGATAGATGGTAGATATATAGATAGATGTATAGATGTATTATATAGATAGAAAGATAGATAGATGAATATTTAGATAGGTATAGATATAGATAGATAGATAGATAGATAGATAGATAGATAGATAGATAGATAGAAAGATAGATAGATAGATAAATAAATAAATAAATAAATAGATAGATAGATAGATAGATGGATAGATGGTAGAACTATAGATAGAAAGATGGGTAGATATATAGATAGATGTATAGATGTATTATAGATAGAAAGATAGATAGATGAATATTTAGATAGGTATAGATATAGATAGATAGATAGATAGATAGATAGATAGATAGATAGATAGATAGATAGATACTGGATAGACAGACAGAGAGGGAGAGAGGGGAAAGTGCAATGGGAGGGAGAGAGAATAATGAATAAACTTTGAAGTTTTGTATGATATTTGAAGGTACTATAACAGCAACCAGAGACTGAGGAGTGAGGTCGTAATAGCATCATTAAACACTTCACTGTAATCATTTCCTTTAATCAAGTATGCTGTTCCTACAATATTGACCAGTGAGGGCTGTTCTTTCACCATTCAGTCTAATGAAGTTGAAAAAAAAATATACAAAATGGTTTTGTCCTAAGATTACATAAAATAAAAGTGTTTTCTTCTAAATCGTATATTCCGTCAATCATGATAACAATGCCAAGGTGGTTCTCTTTGCCAAGGGTATTAAGCCCCTAATTCAGTTTTATTACATCTTACCTTTTTTTTATAACGTCAGGTGATAAACATTTCTATGCTCAAAGCTAGAGTTACAGCTAATGAGTATAGCTACAAAAGTAAACATCCCCTCAGAATACGTTTGGGTCATACTTTCACTTTTAGAACTTGTAAGTGAAAGGATATGACGCAACTTTTTACAGGAAATTCGCGCGTTCTCACTGCAAAATCAACCGGTCTGCAACTTTGCTTTTGTTTCTACTTCTTCTTCTTCTTCTTCTTCTTCTTCCTCCTCCTCCCCCTCCTCATCGTCTTCTTCGATCTTCTTCTTCTTGAATGCTCCACTAATTTACTGAACTAAAACTTTCCAGGCCACTACATTTTTTTTTTTCAAACTCACGCACGCTGATTTAAAAAAAATGTGATTTTCTTTGTCTTGTTTGACGAGAAACGAAACAAACCGATTGAAGGAACTCGTGGCTTCAATTTGGAGCCCTTCTTTGAGATGCATGAATAGGTTTTATGAAAGGACTTTTCCGACTTTTCTATTCATACGCGCCATTGTATTCGAAACGATTGGATCATGAAAAAACCGCGTGTGAGAGCATGGATGTGGGAGGAAGACCCTACAGTCAATGTACAGAGCGCGAGCGGGCGTACTGAAAGCGCTGTGCTAGAGAACACGGGAACCGCGTGTTTTCGCCGTGTGCACAATCAGGCTCAATTGATCTTCAGCATTACCAGCGTGCGGTTGTATCCTGTAGCACAGGCGTGGTGATCTATACCAATTTCAGCATTCCTCTGCATGCACCTGTCCTAAGTACGTGTAAAGGTACGTAGACTATCTCTTCTTTCTCTAGTCGATTTCAAAAATGTAGAACGAGATGTAAGCATTCCATTCCATTGTTACTCATTCAAAAACGAAGTGAAAATCGACCATGGTTTTATGGTATAAAATGTGAAAATCATTGCGTTGCATTTTGTGCATATATACAAGAGGCAGTGTCTTTTATACCATTGTATGCGCACTTGTAGTGTCAGGATGTGTAATGGTAGTGGAATATTACCAGGGGGTCGCGACCGGTCGTATACTGATTCGCCGGTTCACTTTTTCTCTCATCGGAAACTCCCCACTTGCGTCTATATATACTCGTGATGCAACCGTTGATGTCCGGCAATATTTATGAATGAATTCGTCCATTTTCGCTGTCTACATTCGTGGTGAATTAATCCTATGATTGCGATTACATTATAGCACCAAACGTTATTATTCCCCGTAAGAGTATATCTATATATCTGTCAAGCTTTTAAAAGCAACTGCAGTATATTCCACAAGGGACGGCGGGGAATCCCTTAGGAAACAGCAGTTGTTACACTATAAATGACTGAAGCTAGTCTTCAGTAATCGGAAGTGCGTCTGTTCGCCAATAAGAATATACTGAATCACCATGATCACTGTGTGTGTATGTATATGCAGCTACCTTTCCCTGCAGTCTGTCTGTCCGTCTGGAAGTTTAGTTTTAAATGATGCGAATTGGTATACCACAGATGCCTTGATGAATCTGTTCGTATTGCCAAGGAGCTATTACACTCGTAATAGCTCCTTGGTTTTGCATTGCCTATGTATGATACACGGTTCTCTTTACACATACAATGCAGTGTACTTCAGTGTCGTGTCCATCTCTGCCGCCCCGCTGATTATATGAATGCGTATGATGTCATGGACGGACGGCTCCATTGCTGGTCTTTACTATCTAAAATTATGTGCAAAAATTATCTACGTTACATACGAGTTACGTTTAAGTGCATCATTGCCATCAATTCCATAGGCCTATAGCTATACCGACGATCTTCGTGCTTTTCTCACACAGTGAATCTCATCTCATTATCGTTATCGTTCATCGAAGAACCCGTGCATATCATTCATTGAATAGCGCTATACTCGCTATCATGTGTACATCACTATAGCAGAATGCATCATTGGTATATATACTGATGCTGCTAGTGATGTTAGGATGAGATGGCTTCTAATCAGATGACGCTAAGAAGCATGACGCGTATTTACAGAGGAATTTTCCACTCCGGTGATGATTTTGCCTTCTAAGATTAAGAAATGGAATCCTATTTTCTTTGCTCATTTTTCCACTAAAGATTAAGAAAGAGTAAGATCGTGAGAGTATCACAGAAAACATTTTGATAAAAATATTAGGGATCGACGCCATGGTAATTACTGCTCATTTCACAGTTGATATGAATATGCAAATGAGTGCACTGATAACCTCACAATTCTCACTATTTGTCGAGTAAGTTGTGAGGGGATGATCATCACTACATTATTTGCGTATTCATAACGACTGCTAAATTGCTGTTTCCTGAAAAGTAAGTGAAACTTCAAAATGTCATTTATAACTTCCTTATTTTCATCCGATTTTGATCACATTGTCATTGTCGCCCTAAGGAAATGTTATTCCTTCTTTCCAGACTAAGTTGCGACTGCACTTTAATCCCCCTTTAATGACCTATACAATCATGTACGTCAGACTGTGTTGTAGACTGTCGTAGTGGAGGATGCATGAGTTGCACTCTCTCATTATGACGTCAGCTTCCGCGAATGACCCTAACCAATTATCCGCAGCACAGGCGGATGTGATTTTTTTCCTCTGACCATGTCCAAGTGTGACCTTTTTACTCTTGTCTACGTATACAGCGGGGAGATCTTGTTTGCCGAAAATAGAGACATGTATTTTACAAAGACTGTAATGAAAGACACCGAGTCGATTCTAAACGGAAATTGTTTCATGCATGATGTCATTCAGGTAATAATAGCCTTTTAATCGAATGTATTCGATATACTAATCAAATTAAAGGGTGACTCGAGCTAGGATTTACCAACTCAAATTTTACGTAAACGTATGATGAGACATAGTGATATTTGAGGAGAGCAGAGTAACTTTAATGTTTGACTTCGCTAGCGTACACTGACATACATGTACGTACGATTTATATAGGTAAAACTCATTTAGTATTGTTTAATGTTTAATGTTTTTATTCTATGTCCAACTTTGGTGAACCCTCACCCTTCTATTCGTCCGATTTTCCGCCATACACTGTGACTGCAAAACCAGGAACTTTCGCGAATTTCGAGAGGAGCCAAGATTCGTGAAAGCATAAAATACAGGCAGATGTGTTTGTCTTGCAAAATACAGTGCATTTAATACCAGTGACAATTCGCGAAAGTTTCGTTCCGCGAAAAATGCCGTGGGCTCCAAGTCGCGAAAGATTCATGCCACGAATATATCTGGTTTTACCAAGGACGGGAGAACATGTCACCTCCCTGGTTTTACAGTAACAGTATACTAAACATAACATGGAGTTACACTTTATACGGACCTATTATGATACCCAGGGATTCTATCCCTCCACTTCCCCGTCTACGTCTAGTATTCCAACCCTTCTAATTATATTTGTATATTCATTAAACAGTAATCAATCGATGATATGCACCTGTGTGTATCCATTATTTATTATGTATACGTACATATCTCTTTCTGTCCATATATCATTCTTTCTGTTGACATCTACCTATCTTTCTTTCTATTCATTTATCACACTATCAAATTATAACAAGTTACAAATGTAAATGTAAATCCCTTTTTTATAGTTCCTTAAACTATGTCTATCAATCTTGTTTTCCTCTTATTCATTGAGTTCACCTAATATCCTTGTTATGCAGTATAGGCCCTATATGTATGTAGGATCCTATATGTGTGTATCTGTCTTTCTGCAGACTGTTAACCTGAAGCAAAGCCTATACACACAAAATATTGTTCCTAATGTGTTCCTTTTTATGACTTATATCTTGCATAGCATGATGTCCACTTCATCCGAGTATATGCGTTTCATGCTATCGCTAGATATCACTGTCCCTTCGCTGGAGTAGTAAATAATTGCTGAATATTGATAGGATATTAGTATTATACGATGAAAACTTCCAAATTCACTGGCGCCTTTTAAGTCTCATTTTCCACTGATAACCTTAAATGAGATATCAACGGCGGAGGGCATGTACTCAGACGTGGCTGTACTTCATACTATAGGACACATAGGACTGTCTGCGTGGCCAATTATCCGAATCCCGTCGCGTCTAATTAAAAGCCCAACGTACCACGCTATATAGGCTATCCCCTCTGCAATATGGCAACACACATTTGCGCACATGTCTCCTTTGTGATTTGTGGCTTTCTTTGATGTGTGCACCTATTATCTCATTGTGATGGCACTATATACTGCGGAGACAGAGAGACGTATAATGCCAAGGAGAAAAGATCCGAGACATTTTCAAGCTGTGCGTGCATGCTTTCTAGGGGGTCTCTATCTGTGATACAATATGGCACTAGTATAGGTTTAATCCTTGCCAAAGCCTCATAGATGAGTGCACTTGATCAGTGCAGTAAATAGATAACCCTCGGTAAGGGCAAGGAGTTGGTTAGGGGTGATGTTGTTCGCGGTACGACATATAATTATGTTGTAGGACTCGAGCCATGCTCAACGTGAATTCAGCTTTGGCATTGCGTAATTCATAGAAGCTATGCTATTAAAAGTTCTGAGAATATCTTGTAAAAAAAAACACGATGTCGTGATTTATCTAGGGCCTAATCTGTTTATGATAATTACAAAATTGTTCATCAAGTATAGTGAAATACTGAGGTGAGTTTCGTGCATCTTTTACACACACGCATGAATGCCAACATTTTTTCTTCAATTCCTGCAAAGCTCAATTTTTCATCACGGTTTAAAGGGATGGTATACTGGTACATTGGTTGAGGTGAGGATTCGGCTTTTAACGTTTTGCGAGATACTTAGAAACCGCTTTCTAAGGAATTCAAAGTTTTAGTTGAGGAAAATCAGTTTTGAAATGGCTGGAATACAAACTAGGTAAAACAAGTGATTCTTGTAAAAGATGGGTCCGCCCTTTTATTAGGATCGTTTTGTTTTGTATAGCTATTTCAAAACCAATTTTCATCAAATAATCTTTGAATTCCTTTTAGAATTATATGTTCTTTCATATTTTATCATGTAAAGGTTTCTCATCATTTAAAAAAATCTTCGTCAAAAAACGTTGGAAACCTGAAGCCCCATCTCAACAAAAACTGTATCTTCCCTTTGACTGTTCAAGCATGCACTCGATCAGACAAATGACGTTATGATTGTCACTGTACAGAAGCTGCAAGGGCCTGTATAACTTTCTTCTTTTCTGGGTGCATAATCAGGGAACTTAAAATTTGAGCATGTTGCAAGCTCTGAATGTGAGAATATTGTGGAAGTTGTACGTGTGCAGAGCTGACATCACAAGCACGTAGACCGTTCATGTGATATTTTGCGACTTACTTCTCGTTGTCCCGCGTATGTTTGATGTTCTGTCTCACGTTTTGCGCACATATAGTTTGATGTTTCTCAAGTTTTGCACGTGTTTCACATGTTTGAATACATGTTATTTTGAGCATGTAAGAGGATGTTGCAGAGCTTGTTGCTGCATGGTTTTTGAGGATGTTGCGCAAGAATTCGAGCATAACTCATAACTACAGAGACATGCTCAAACCCCTCATGGACCTCCTTGCATACAGTACTGTAAATATGATCAAAAACTGTATGATGATTATAGGGCCTATAGCTTTTGCGCCATGACATTCATGCTCGAAAAAAAGAATAACAGGAACTACAAGGGCCTTTTCGGTTGGAGGCATATTCATTCATTCATTCATGTATTTCCATATCAAAACATAACATTTACAAATATCAAAACACAATTGCCTTGGTACATTTATTTTGAATGGAGGGATCATAGATGAGAAAGCACACATGAGGCTTGTTGGAAATGATCCCCTAAAAACAATTATTAATACATTTCAACGAAACAATTATCATACAAATTCAATTGATGAAACAAAGGTGGAAGATACAATGAAAAGAGAAGAGAAGATGCAGAGGTGGAAACAATGCATACTTCTACTTACAGTTTCAGATACATTTCATCAAAAATATATATTTTTTTTATACAGCCTTTTAAATTGACGTAAAGTCTTACTACTCTTGACTGTTGGAGGAAGAGTATTCCAAAGAATAGGGCCATGGTAAAATATGGAGGAATGAGTTTTTGAAATCCGGTTTAATGGTGTGTGAATATACGATCTGCATGATGATTACATATCTTTGTCGCGATTACATGTCTTTTGCGCCATGGCACTCATGCTTAAAAAAAACACCAGGAACTGCAAGTGTCTGTGCACCTTTCTTCATTTTGGGAAGGGTGGGGGGGGGGGGGGCTTATATGAACTGCATGATAATCTTCTGTTTCATGACATTCATGCTGAAAAAGTCGTAGATTCAAATTCACAAAGATTCGGGTTCCTCGAAATAATATGACGCCCTCATGAGACTCGTTATACTAGGCAAACTGTTCTCGAATGACAGAATATATTATTTCACTTTTTTTTTTTCAGCAGCAGCTGTGTATAAACCTCACATTGCTGAATTCTCAAGAGGTAGTGCGTATGAACGGCTAGACTCTTTCATTATTTCATTTTTTTTCCTGTTCTTTTCATGTGAATGTTGAGAAAATCTTGGAAAAGCGTTGAGATAATGGTTTTTAAGGAGAAATATATTTATTGAAACTGGCATGCATTTGTATCTAGCATTTTCAATAGCCTTTGTGTTCTCCAATTATCATACACTGCAAAAAGTCCGGTGTTAAATAGTGAACACCTAGCTGGTTTTAAATTTTCGGTGCTCATTTATGGTGTTAAATTAACACCTCCGGGTGTCATTTTCAAATATAAAACTGTTTTTTGAAGAGTTTCTTAGTAACTGCACTTCTTGTTGATTTTTAATTTAAACAAGACGATCAAGAATTTTACATTAAAATACTAGATTTTTGAAAAAATGTGAAAATAAATTTACACCACAGTAACACCAGCTGGTGTGGTCTCTTATTGAAGCTGGACGGGTGTTAAACCATTGATATTAACACCAACAAATATCAAATCAACACCATGTGTTGTCATTTTTGAATTAACACCAGTACAGTGTCAAAATATCACCAGGTACAGTGTCAACTTAACACCACGAAGTGTCAGGTGAACACTTTTCAACACCATCACAGTGCAATTTTCTACACCTGTGGGTGTGGTCCTCTATTAACACTTGATCGGTGTTAAATTTAACACCCGTGGTGTTAAATCTAACACCGATGTTTTTACAGTGTACATAATAACAAAAAGATGAGCGAAACCTTCTTGTATTAATATTGTTTTATATTGGTGTTGAGACACTCCCTCCTTTGCAGGTTGTAGGTCCTATATATAGGCTGTGACTAACTCGAATTTCTTCACGTTTTTCCGGCAGGACCTATGATATAAGTTGGCCATCAATGAGTGATTCGTTTGTTGTAAGTTTCGCAACGGATTTCTTAACCTAGTCATCAATCCATAATGACCATGTAACAAAAGACTCTACAGACATACATAACATCCGCCGCGTTCAGATTTGATAATATGAATAGTGCACGAAAATATGCCCTACATTCACCAACATGAACGCGTGATCAAAGAAATGACGACGAAATAATGGTTGTGTTTCCTCATCAAACACATCACGTCTCTTCTGTGTTTTACACATCATTGACTGAATAGAGTATAATACGTTTATCAGTCTGTGTGTATTGGGGGGGGGATGGTGGGAAGTAAATAGTGATACAGTTGAAGTGTACTATCAACGAGGTACTAGTCATAGTGCCGTCTCGGTACACTCGTTTAAAGGGATGGTATAGTTTCTTTTAAGACCTGTCTTCAGGTTTCTAACCTTTTTTTTTTGTGAAATAATGAGAAATATGAAAGAGGATGTAATTCCAAGAGGAATTCAACGTTTATTTGATGAAAATCGGTTTTGAAATGGCTGAGATATCCAAAACAAGCAATATTGATCAAAGATGGGACCAATCTTTTAAATGTTTAGGATCTTCCCGAGTCACTGTTTTTGTTTCTTTTTTTAATGTGTCAGCCATTTCAAAACCAATTTTCATCAAAAAAAAACTCTGAATTCCTCTTAGAATGGTATATGCTCTGTAAAATTTCATAAGTAGTTTCTTAGGACATGTATCTTGCAAAAAAATCAATCAAAAGTCAATTCTCATCTCCACCAATGCCATACATCCCTTTAAGCCTTACCTCGCCGTTTTCCACCATGACAAATTAGTCTATAAGAGGTCATGCGGTGTGGACTATAAACTAGTCTGGCTTCAGACCCTCTGCCCTTACTATTTCGCTATTCATGATATTGACGCCCTCAACGTCGAAAACTAGTATAGTTTAAGTTGATTTTGTCGCTTGCATTCGGCAAAGGCAGCGACTTCGTCGCGTGGCGGCGACTTCGTCGCCGCGGAGTCCAGTTGGCAAAGGGTCTGGAAACCAGACTAACTATAAACCTGACCCAGGAGGCCTGACCAGAGGCAAGGTGCTCATAAGAGGCCAGCTGTAAACGAGTATCCTGTCGACCGTCGATGAACTTGGACAGTTTCTTTACAATGGATAAAAACACACGAACAGGAGGTGCAATATTGACTGTGACATCACTAGTCTCATCTGACTGTTAGAATCCTATCATCTTCCCCTCTCAGTATCATGCGAATTTTACTTGATGCAGCCTCTTATCCCTTCATGTGCCAATGAGTCAAACATGCACAAATTTCACACTTGTTGTTCTATTTTAAAGGAAAAAGAAAGAGAGAAGAAATTGAGGCCCAACACAACAACTAATTTGCCCCACACTTAGTGCAGACATTATAATAATGACAGACGAAAAATTAATGTGGTATGCAGACCTTATTTCATTCACACGCTCACACACACACTCACAAAGAGACAGACAGACAGACAGAACAGCAACAACAACAACCATTTGATATCATCATCGCTCAACATCGTAGATATTTCGTGATGGAAGGTGGAACGAGACAGAAAAGAGTTAATGCCACTTTAAAAGCGACCAATTTACAGAAGCTTTGTTGACCGTTGCATCAAATAAGTTCAGCCAAAACCTATGTATGGCTAGGCAATAGGTGATCATTATTTTTGAAGGGGTAGCTGCTTAGCTGACCAAATAGCGCTCTAATACATAGTCGTATTTATGTGTCCATGTCTCATGCATGCGAGTATCTGGATGTTTGCAGATAAAGCATTATATCGTAGATACGCTGTGCACGTGTAATAAAAAGAATAATAGATACCACCCCCCCCCCCCCCCCCTGTTATCACTATGGCCACAGCATGGAACCTGTCTACAACGACCACGGCACCACATTTTGGCGTTTCCTTTGAACAGTCTATCGATGTAGACAAGTTTAACTGTATTTAATATCACAGTGTATGATGAACCTGTGTGGGTCATCGTGTGTTATATTCTACAGCGTATTGGACATAGTTACAACAAAATAGAATGACCTTGTGTGAATGGAAACATTGGTCACGTGATCTTTTTTCCTTCCTCAACTTGTAAATTCTGATTAAAGCGGAGATAATCATTTAGGATCTCTCTTCAATGCCCCAAATGACATACCATGTTTACCGTGATGTTTTACAAAGCATTTATAAACAGACTAGAGAGAAAATTGTAGTGTAGCTTGTGGAACAATGAAAGTGTTTTCCTTATTAGCACACATGATGGGTAGGGTATTTCATTTTGCGGTTATCATTATTTAACCATTCATGAAGCAGAGCCCAAGGTTGCGAATAGGCTATACTAGTCACAATTTCCATTATTTTCCTTTCTTCCTAAGTGTAAATACAAATGAGTGCTATGTGAATGCCGCTTTTACGTCTTCATGTTTTGCCTGAGTTTGCCTGCCAGTTTGTCTGAAGAAAAATAAAATCGCAAACAAGAAACGAGATGTAATATAGCTTTAGTATGTCGCGTAAGAAAAAAAGAAACACGGGATTCTATTTTGAATATTGAAATCTGAACTGCCACGTAAAATGTGTGAGAGTTTAACTGTCTCAGAAGAGAGCAATTTCAAGATGTTTTCTAGTATGCATGGAGATATAAACGACTCGTTTATGGCATCACGTTTTCCAGTTTCTCCCCCAGGAGTTCAAGTTAGCAGATACGAACACAAACGAAACCACGGAAAAGGTTGTTCTTTTTTTTTTCGTGTTTTTTTTTTATTGCGAGTTATCGTCTCACTCCGCTTTCAACTCTTCCAGCTGACAACATGAATTATCCACTTTCTTTTTCTTCTAAAACTGTCTCAAGCAGAACCTGCGGAGAGTATAGACCTATACCCTCTCAGGAAATGATACAGTGTATAAGTTTATCGTCAGCCTATCATTTCTTATTTACCCGGAACTCCAGTAGAAACTCATCTCCACATAGCATCAAATATCAGTCTTATTCGGAGAAGACATATTCATTTTCTTGTCTTCGTCGTTATTTGTTATGTGGTTAGAGTACGGATTATGACGTCTATATGACGTGATGTTTAGAGAGACTCGGATATGAGCAAGGAATGAAAATAAACAGAAGTGTTGGCACACGGAACTACGGATATGAACATGATCGGTGTAAGGGGAATTCTCAATTGGCTTTTCAGTATATATACTGTATAACGAGATTACCTTGCCACAGTATTACGCATGTATGATCGTGGATGCTGCGAGAGTACGGTATACCGTGTGAAAGGAAGAAACTCATGTATGATGTATTTTGTTGTCCGACAAAATGAACGTAGAATTTGCTTTCGATTTACATCAGCGCCTGTATTTGCTTCACACACTCACACGCAGAAGCTGAACGGTGCATATTCGCCAGATGTGTGATTTCTGAATCTGCAAGACATCGTGTCTGTGAAGGGATAGGCCATAGGGCAGTAAATTTCAGAATTTGTTCAGGCTAAAAGAATGGATTAATACATACATTACTGCATCATGGGGCTGTTCTTGCCATTATCTCTCCTCTGCTTTGACTATAGCCCGACCAGACGCCGTGCAGCGACTAGGCTGTGTATATAGTCAGAGAGGTGACCTCCCTGGTATAGTATGCTTTGACCTGGCTGTTTATACTGTCTTCAGAAAACATGTAAAATTTAGCTGAGGCTATCACCCACAAAAACCAACTGAAAAGTGAAGTGCATTACATTATACATGCATTCTATCCAAGGAAAGGTTTGTTTTAATTGGAGCGCGTGATGTGATCGTTATTATGACAGAAAGCTGTAATGTGTTTGTACAGTCTATGACAGAAACGATCAGTAATATTATGATCCACTCTGCTTTTCCATCTTCCAACGTGAAATACTATAGTTTGGAAGTATGTAATGTTTTCTCTTATTCGTGAAAACTATAGCCACTATTTTGTAGATGAGATAAAATGGTGGTGAGGAAGCACCATTACAACAGTGAATATTATGTACTGTTCAGCCGACGTGTTTCACCCGCCTGCTTTCAGCGATTCAAATTTGGGACGAGGTGCCAGGACATATCAGGCATGATTTTAGTTGAAGAGCCTGTACCACATGTTTAGCACCCCTGAACCCATCGCGCTCCCCCGTGGAGGTCGCAAGGTCATTTATGAATCTACAAAAATAAGCAAGCACAACGACTGTCTGTATGTCTATCTGAAGAATATATAACTGTATATGATTTGTATACACGTACAATGCCTTGTATTTGATACTTACGTTCATGTTTGTTTGTTTGTTTGTTTGTTTTTCTCATATTTCCGTCATTCAGGTTGAATTATCTTGAGTCAAAGATGGCGTTTCATCATGTGGCCGTCCTCGTCGTCTGCTTGGCATCATTAGCAGCCTCTCAAAGTACGTATTGTTTGATGATTCTTGTAACAAGTACACGTATATACTGTCTGGTGCACATTATCAAGTGGTGTTTACCAAGATAGCTATACGACACTCTCTCATGACATTTTGTGGGACCCCGATTTCTAAGATGACGACTATGGGCGAATGGTATGAGACCCTTGCGTATCATCCATCTTGTCCTATATTGACGAAATCTACACGAAGTTATCATTATTTTGTAAAAGTTGACTTCCAATTTACAGTACTAATACCAGGGAAACAACGTCAACTCCTGATGATCCCCCCCCCCCACCTTTCAAACAATAATCTTGTGGCGCGTGCACTGGCCTCCATCGTTGTTGTATTTACCATGATTCAATGTGATCCGTTCTTATTGCACTGAGCTCATGCCACAATTTTATGAATTTGTTTCTTTGATTTATCTTTTTTATGGGGATGGGAATAATATCGGTACGTTCTCAAGATAAACCCTTCGTGTTTGAATTTACAAGTAAAGATTTCAGGTGTAGCTATATAGCTTTCCCTTTGTTCGTCTGTGTATTCCCCTATACCATGATGTATTTCATTCACGCACTTTTTTTTTAATGTGAGAAACTCCGACTGTGACAGGTGTCACCATGATGGAATAATAGTGAATGAAAGAATTGTGTCAAAATTCCCAATAGCTGTTTGTTTTTTTTTTTTTGATAATATCCTTACCATGTATCATTTCTTGCATCAGAAGAGTCAAAGATTGTCGAATTCACAATAAACTGTGGACCCTCGCAAATGAAAACTGAAAGAAGGTGTTTTAAAAGTAGCACTGGTCAGGGATAATCATGCGCAAGAATGCAAAGTGTGGTATCGGTAAAGTCATATACATTGATTAGATAAACGCCGGTTTGACCGCTGTAATACGGGTAATGTTACCAGGCACATCTAAGAAGTTACGTAATGAGCCGTTTGTATTCTTTGCTACAACTCTTATCTGAAATTCGACTTGAAGTATTGGTCTAGTTTCCCTTGTGTATTCCCATTCAATCCTGCTCACAGATGTGTTAAAATGCGATTCCGGTCACACGCTTTTTTTTAATGGAGGGGGGGGGGGGGGGATGTGAAATTCTGTAAAGTGTACATGAACAAGTTTAATACTCTCGCTTCGGATGTACTGAAGTCATCAATTTCCTTGCTGGCGCTACAGAGTCTGCTGTAGTTTACTATCAATGTATTTTCAAAGAAGATGGCGGGAAGGGAGGATGAAGATAGTCAAGGCTACTTCGAGGCTTCTAAGAAGGAAGAGGTGTATCAGTAGTCTTTTTCTCTCATGACTTAATTTTACGGCTATGATGGACAGCAGTATTGTTCCGTAATTTGAGACGAATGACTGGTAATTAGCTGATCAATTTTCGTCACTTTTGGTCTTGAGGAATTTAAAAAAAAGTAACGCAATTCGACCTTTCTCCTTGTCGCTACGTTAAGAACTAACTTATATAGGTTATATACGATATATGGGCCACCTATAATCCCAATACCACCTATTTTTCATGGACAGTGCTGCTGTAAAAAAATAAAACAAAGCAAAACACGTCGGTCACCCGATGTGGTGTTTTACAAATTCTGTGGGGATTTCAGAATTTCGGAGGAAAACGAGTTGATCACCAAAAGCATCAACTTACAGATTTAGAATATCGGTTGGAGTCTTCTCATCCATGCAGCGATGGCGGCACCGAAACTTAAAAGAAATTCACAACTTTTCAACAGATTGTCGGATTGTCCTCAAACTTTCACTCATGTGTTCTACTGTTACTGCTGCATTCACTCGATCCACATAAATATTTTGGCTTCACATCCCATTTCATCAAAGTTATATACAGACAAGTGATATAATTAATACTCAGCTATTCCAATCGTGGATGCAGATCACGATGAATTCGCCCCCCCCCCCCATTAGAAAGAGAGAGAAAAAACAAAAACGTACACACATGGATTTTTGTTGCCTGTTTCATAAAGACTTGCGATTGATCTTACGCCTGATTTATTGAGAGTAACTCAGATAATCGAGCATAAGATGCAATCAATACTGATCGTAAGTCTGTTCTATAAAGATACTTCAGCTGGATTTACAGCACAGATTTCATAGCAGTTCGAGCGTAACTTTTTTTTTTTTAATCGCATCAATCGTAAGATAAATCCTACGATCAATCTTTATGAAACGGCCCCTGCAGATCTGCCAATGCGAGATGACTGCGTATGTCGATCTTTATACGGGACATGCTTGATCACTTCGAATTGACTTCGGCACCTTTTTGGTCACATTCTTTTGAAAACCTAACCGAGTGGACAATGGTATAGCGCGGGGGGCTATTCACCGGGTACAAAGTCCAATCAAACGACTTGGACGTTGGTGCAAGAAGGCATGGCGATTTCAAGATATCAATGGCTTTGATAATCGGCGTTTGCTAATTCTTTCAGCACACAACCGAACAATGTAGCCTACGCTGATAAATTGAAGGGCAGGGATGCACACATAGCCTTTTCAAGAGCATCCGCAAGAGTAAACTGTGCGGTTAGAGTGCTCGAGGGACACGTGGGTTGACTTGAAGAATTTTTCAGAGTCAGATTTGAAAACTCTTTTGATACAGTGACGTCATGTTGCTGAAGTGAAGTCAGATTTGAAAACCCTTTTGATACAGTGACTTCATTTTGCTAGAGTGAAGACTTAGGAAAAAATTGATTATTTCATTCTGAACATGTTTTTCAGAAAGTCTTCATTTGTCAACTTCTATGTTCTGGGAAAAGTGTTATGGAATCAAGTCGCATATAGTTCATTAATATCATTTACACCAAAATATGATGATTAAATCGTACGGCGACAGCAGGACGGCCTATAGATATTTACAAGATATAACATCACGAAACACTGCTCATTTGATTAGTCAATAATTGACGTTGCGATAATCGAACTGCATTGAGGGACATTTTGAAAATATGAAACTTGAATTCTACATTTCTTTTAAGTTGATAATGATATCAAGTGCCATAAGGGAGGATGGGGAGGGGTGCTCAACTTTTCAAGAGAACTCACACAATATAGGCCTAATTACAAAGGCGTAATCGGTCACAAGTAACGTATTTCGGGAAATCAAAGTCAGGAACTAATATACGTATCAACACCTTATAGAAAGTTGATTATCATGTACCTCCTCCCCCCCCCCTCCCCCCCCAAAAAAAAAAGCAAAAACAAAAAAGCAAAAACAAAAACAAAAACAAACAAACAAACAACCAAAACAAAACAAAAAGATAACGAAATCGGGAAGATTTGAATGTAGTAAGGAGGTGTAGTGTCATACCTCATTTCGTCACCCTGTCTGTTGTAGAAATTTTACGAACCTGGTATCGTATAAGACGTTTAATCACCTTAAAGGTGTACGGTCGAGGATCATTCTATAAATATTGTGTGGATAATTGGGTTCTACCTCAGAGCATGGATATAGTACAGTACGTCCATGCTCGGAGCAAGCCAACGGCCAAGGTTTTCCCTCAACCACCTGACCAACATTTGACCTTCAAACAAGGTTAATGATTAAATTCATTGTATAGTTTGGGTGACGGGAAACATCCTAACTTCATGAGAAGGTTCCACTACTGTTTGAGATGCTGAACGTTCTTATTCTTGTACATTCTTCATACTGATCCGTGCTCTGTGTCAGAGATTCTCTTGAACTATTCTTCATTCTGATCCGGGGAGAGAATAAATGACGAAAAAGTACCCCAAAATAGAAATAATATCTCTGACGGGAAATATATTTCTGCTGTATAAGCAGATAATGTTCCCTTCAACAAACTCGATCGTTGTATGAGGAAGAGACCATCACCAAGCATCCTCCTCCATAATTATTATATAGACCTTGTTTGGAATGTCTGAAAATGTTTAATGATTAAACTTTCATGAAGATAGTTCGTTATGATTTGTAATTTGTAAACCAGATGAATTGTGATCTACCCATGCAGTCTCGGGGTCTAATGTACTAGTTTTAGGTACGTCACTGTTGCTCTTTGTATGTAGATTGCCCATTATTATTCTATTTCTAATGTACTTGTGTATTATTGCACACCAATATTACTATATACTGTATCATATTTATATATTGATGTATATTGTTGCTGAAATAATTTGCTGAATGAAATCTTACATTGATAGAGGTGCGAGAATCGAGTGTTGATAATTTTCTGGCTCTTTTCTCTTCCTTCTTATGTTCATGCAATGAACATTATGTGTTGATTCTTTATTTTGTATACTGGTAATAAAGTTCAGATTCAATTTAAGTTGAAGTACTGAAAGACCCTTTGCCTATTTCTTCTGCAGCAACTACGCAACAGCCGGCGAACTGCCCCGCCCTAGTTCCCCCTGCAGACGGATCCTTGGATGTTGTCGAGACGACAGCCACGTACAGCTGCGACCCAGGTTTCACCCTCAGTGGCAGTGAAGTGCGCACCTGCGAGTCCGGCACGTGGACGGGGACCGAGGGAAGATGCGACCCCACACCTACCTCAACTCCTGCCGCTGCGACGCAGAGTATGGCCCCCACCCAGAGCCCGTCGATGCCGATGGATGGTACCAATGCCCCGACCATGGGCGGTGGCGGTTCGACAGCCATGATGGGAAGCGAGGGCCCGGCCACCACTCCAATGGGAGACGGTGACGGTCACGAAGGCGATAACGAAGGTGGTGATAACGATACACACATGGGAGGTGATGATGATAAAGATGAAGATGTTGTAGATGAAGGTACGTCTATCTGTCTGTCTGTATGTATGTATGAATGTATACTTTCAGACAACTCTCCTATGGTTTCTTGGTTATATTCTGTCCCTCTCTAATTGATTTGTTTAGATTTCTTTTTTTTCCCAACCTGCATCTTTTACAACTATTGCTACTACTGCTTTACCACTACTACCACTACTACTACTACTACTACTACTACTGCTACTACTACTACTACTACTACTACTACTACTACTACTACTACTACTACTACTAGTACTAGTACTACTAGTACTAGTGCTACTAGTACTACTATTACTATTACTACTACTACTACTGCTACTACTGCTACTACTACTACTACTACTACTACTACTACTATTACCACTACTTCTGCTGCTACTACTACTACTGTTACTCCTACTTCTATTTATACTTTTAATACTACTGCTGCTGTTGCTACTACTACTATTATTCATACCACTACTACTACTACCACTACTACTACTACTACTTGTAGTACTACTTGCGCTACCGTACTACTAGTTCTGTTACTATTGATATTGTGCCACGACTTATTCTTTTTCTTTTTCTTCCTCTTGTAGCATTTTAACACAACACTTATACGTCATTTTTTTTCTTCTTTATTCTTTTCTATGCTTTCTCCTCCTCCTCATCTTTGTATTTTTTTTTTTTTTTTGGGGGGGGGGGGTACTTTTTACGGTTTTGTCTCATGTCTTTGTCTTTCCGAGTATGTCATTTCTTTCCATTTTGTGTGTGTGTGTATCTGAGCTCCGAGTATGGTAATAAGATGGTTAATAAAATGTACAATTATTATTAAATTATCTCATTATCTCATCACTTTAGACGTATATAGACCTTTGTTTCTCCTTTCCCCGCCCTTTTCCCAACGGTCTCATCCTCCCGCACCTTCCTAGCTCCCAGGAACGCGTTTATATATAGCCACTTTCGTCACCCGTTTCAGGTTGACACTCAATCCCTATTGGGGTTATTTCTTGTTCAAAGTCTTTGCTATTCATTATGAAAAAGGTCCATTATCTTAACTTTGTTCGTTTCCCACTCCAGGTTTGTCCCGCGGTCAAGTGGCACTGACCATTCTGGCCACGCTGCTTATATTGATGACCATCACCGCCTTCGGAGCTCTTCTCTGGTGGAAGTACCACGGGTGAGGAATAACTTCCGGGTCACTAGTTTTCACCCGGACCTTCTGTTGATATGCATTCCCTCTGTCATTTCCCCTCCCCCACGTTAAAATTTGATGAGATCCCAGCCCCCGTGATTATAAAGTAGCCCTTAAATACAGTTAGCAAGTTATTTTCACCTCAAGGCATCGAGTAAGTGTATATGCTTACCAAAATGGTAGAAGAAGCTCTTTTGTCAGCAGATCTTTAACACATCACAGCCGCTGATTGGTATTATTTTGCCGCAAGGTTTAGGTAGTCAAATATCAATGCGTTTGTCTTGCGCTGAAATTGTCAGAAGTATTTTTTTTTCACGGAGCTAATTCAAGAATAATCATATCTTTCTTTTTTCTAAAAACCTGCAAGATCGCAATGTCCTTCACATCTTGAGCAAAGTCCTAGAGATTTATAAAAAAAAAAACCACAAACAAACTGGGTATTAATGACGTTTACTGACAAAAGGTATGTAGCGCAGTTCAAAACGGAACTCCATATCATGATAATATAGGTGAAATTACTTTTGTATATTCGGCAGAAAATATCATTTGAAAGTAATCGGAAATTTGCAAGTATAACTCTTGAAAAGCCCACGTACATGTAAACTGTACATGTTTCTTGATTTTACTTCTACGATTGGCAACGCTTATGGCTGTCTTCGATGTGTGTAGAGACTGATGATTATCCCATAAGAGATTCGCCGTAATTGGCACATAAATAGGATTTACTTAAACGAATAAGGAACCCATCTCCTGATCATTTGATTCCCGTTAATGGTGGTGCCGTTTTGAGAAAAAAGAAATGACAATGTAATTTTGAGTGATTCGTAGCATAACGCGTCAGTAGCCCAACAATGACTGCCGGAAAGAAAACTAACATAATTACATAATTACAGTAATATAATTTATGGATGACGGGGCGTTTTGTTTTGTTTTAATCTCATTCTGCCACGTGCGTACATAATTATCTGCGGATTTTGGCCAGTATTCACGTAGATATCAATGTGTTTGAAAGTGATGCCAAAGTTACGGTAAAGCAACGTATCAAGTCTACGTTGCGGTTTGTTTCTTCAGGAAGTATTAACTCTAGATGCAATACTGTCATTTGAGGAAGTGATGTTGCAAAAAATGGCAAAACAGTTTGGTTGCTGGATTGTAGTTACGAGCTGACACTTTTTTGGTGTGTCATTTCACTTTTGTGAAAATGTACCAGTATGTACAACCGTCAATATCGAATGTGCGCACGGTCTCATTTTCATTTACATGAAACGGGCAGATAAGTTGGGGGCATTCCAAGGAAAATATAAATTGCTGTGTTAATGTCTAGCCAAGTAACCATCAGTGCTATTTCGAGAGAAGGAGCGAAGTACAGGGGCGGATCCAGGAATTCCGTAAAGAGGGGGCGCCTTAAAAAATTAGAGGGGGGCTCACGCACCCCTCCCCCAATTTTTTCCTTTTATTTCTTGTGTTTTAACAAAAAATAAAGGGGGGGGGGGGCGCCCGGTGCACTCCCCACGGATCCGCCACTGAAGTATAATGCATGAATAAAATGAGTAGGTAAAATGTATTCATTATTTGAATATTTTCATGATGATGAAGATGATTTTCATTTTCACGAATGTCTATTGTGATTTTTATTAATTATTGTTATTGCCCCCATCATCACGTTGAGCGTTACATTCCTAAGAGGAGTTGCCGATGAAATCGTGATATCAGAATATGAAGTTTGTATTTTTGTTTTTCCTTTCCTTTCGACAGAACATCTTACGTGGAGGTTGACGTCAGTCATGCGTAACGCTGCTCGGTCACGTGACACAAATCAATCGGCGTCGTCTGCTGTGGCCGTCTTTCAACGGGGAATTTCTCAGGATTACCATCGAGTCTATACTTCCTGTAAACTGTTGCTATGGAAAAAAAAAATAGAGAGCAAAATAATGTGTGAATGGGCAGACGACAACGATAGAAAGAAAGAAAAAACCTCACAAACACTCTGTAAGGGGACGCACGAATTAGTCGGAGCAAGCGCGCCAACGAGTGAAAGAGCGTGTGTGTGAGTGTGTGTGCGTGTGTGTGAGTGTTAGAGAGAGAGAGAGAGAAAAAAAAAGAAAGAGAGAGAGAGAGAGAGAGAAAAAAAAGAAGCGAAATGGATATAGCTTGAAATGAGTTATGGCCAATAATCGGGATTTGTCTGCATTTCGCGCCAAAAAAAAAAAAAAGCAACACAATACATACCGCTGAGGTGTCCAGGAAGGTTTAGAGCGACAATCCTTTCGCGACTTACACACATACACACAAGCAAAACATCCAAAATTACGCGGTTATTTCTTTCATTGTCACTGTTTTTGCGAGAGTGAAATTGGCCGTTTCAAATAGTTTTGGACAAACTAATCGATAATTTGGGAGCAACCTTGCATTCAACATGTACTTATACTTTTATTGTATAAAAAAAAAGTATGCGGTGGAAGATTATGCTTTCTCATGATTTGATGTATATTAATAAGGTTAAAAAAATAGAATTCCTGGTTAAAATCATTTAAAAAGAGTACAGTATGTGTGTGAGAAACATTGTAGCATAGAAGTGAAAGTTGAGCAGGTCCGTGTGATTAAGATGGCAAAGAGGTATAATACTCTTTCATGGTGGAATCACGAGTCTTGTCAAACGAAATGCACAACAAAAATATCATCTGCACAATTTTCTCAAATAATGTGAAATACTTGTGAAAATACCTACAAGGACCAAAGTTCGAATAAGTTTTTACAGTTTGTATGATTGCGCACCCAAACAGCAATTTTCTGAGACACTTATAAGCTAGAAAAAAAATGGAAAACAATATAATTTTTGTTTCCGCAGATGCCTCATTTGCGAGTATTATGATAGAGAGAAGAGGAATAAGCACGAAAAAGTACCGTGATTTTTCGGTTTTATTTACTGTGCCAAGATCCCAAGGTAAACTAAACACGACTTGTGAATGGTTAGCCGATTTTTCATCGCTTAGAGAACATCAATTATTTTGGAGTTAAAGCTGACCCCATTCTAAACTCTGTATGAGGAAGAAAACAACAAACTCGTCTGAATAATTGTGTCTTCTTTTTGTGATAGTGTGTGGCCTAGTTTCATATTATTTAGCCGTAGATATTTTGTAGATATATATTGAGGAATTTCTCATCTACAACAGAAGTTTCGACCTTGGTAGCTACACTGTATCTTATCTGATTGTTGCTGTTTTGATTGGAATTTGTCTTCACAAATGAGAGATATACGTTACACTGTATTTTGTAACATCCCGACAATAGTACTCTTGAGTTATTGAAAAAGAGACAAGATATGTGTGAAAAGGGAAAGCGGAAATATAGTTTGTGAGTTGCTCAAAAATGTGTGTTTAATAAAAAAAGCATATGCTTTTAAATGATGGAATTATGAATAGAGGTCACAATTTGATATTCAGTGATAAAAATGAAGAAAAAAATTCACGAAAGCACGCTTTGTAGATAACAAAAACTCCCTGACTTCTGTACATTGTATGTAAGTATATTTTCATTAGGACTATATTGTAGCACACTTTAGCATTCAGAAAAATTTGAAAAAAAAAACCAATCTGGCAGGGTATGTAAATTCCTCACATAAATAATGACTGGCTTGTCATATCGCACATGTGAGTCCTCTTGCCAAGATGAAAGTTCACCCATGATCTGGAAAGAAAAAAATCTCTGGTCTGCGATTTGGAATCCACAATTCTATTTGAAACATATTCATGTAAATGAATAAATATCGATTCGAAGCTGATACAAAAAGCACAAACAGGGTAAGTTTACATTATGCATTTTTTTTTACTCTTGTATTGTACGCAGAGAAAACATTTACAATGTGACAAAGTGTATGTCCGTGAATATTTATTCGCTCTCGTCTCGCCGTAAAATATAACTTTATATCAAATGGTGAGGCGGTTTGGGCATTCCTTACAGAAATTGATAACCGTCCCACACCCACCGTTGGCGTGAAAAAGAATATTCTGAAGTGTCACTGGGCTCGAGCAATGGGAAATGTAACTCTACTCGTAGTCCTTGAATCAAGTACATGTATCAAGTTTTAACACTAGGGTATTCCCCATGTTTGTGAATCATATTCTGCCTATCACTTCTTGTTTCTTGCACAAAATTTAATACGTACTAATGTGTGCTCCGACGTGTCGCATTGATATGCGCCCAAGGCTGATGAAAAGCTGTGGAGTAACCTCTCTGCAGGGTGCTTCGTTGAATTTGGATATCATTGTATGTTCTGGCAAGGAAATGCAGACATCTTTGTACTGCAGGAATATTCTTCGCCCATTGAGATGGTTGTAAAGCACACGCGTTCTTCCCGATCGGTCTGTGTGAGTGTTGGCAGCCACGCTGTTGTCATTCTAACTTCAAAACTTTAAAAAACTGTTTCCGTGAAGGTAACTCGAGAGATACCGGAAGTGCCTATACATTCGCCTCACTAAAACGGGAGGCAAAGCAAGCAAATAATACAAAGTGTGAGCCAACTTCCTCTCAGAGATGGTGTGTGCATATCGGTTTGGGATGTTTTCATGTAGGAGCGTGTGTCTGCGTGCGTTAACAACTATAGTTGTTCACTTCTTGTTGAGCTCCGGCTCAAAATGAATCCCTGTATACATTTCTTTTTTCTCCAGCAGTATATAGGTAATGGTACATGTAGAAAGAGAGTATATCGATGATTATAGAGTGTTCTCAATTATTTCACTGTTTTTTTCTCCTTTGTCGTTCGTCCAGTGCCATGTCGTTCAGGAGTTTATGCGTAGTACTATGTGTAAGATTATCACTTGATATTACGATTTTAATCATAAATAAAACATGGTATGTATTCCCATATTTTAGATCACTGCTTCCCCCTTCTTTCTCAGTCTTTCAAATTTATAGATCTTGTAACTATAGTGATAATTAAAATAGTGAATAAAAGCCCGAAGGTAGCTTTTGGGAGAATGCTAAAAAAAGAAAAGAAAAAAACATTTTTATAATCAATTTCCCCTTCATACTTACATAACAAATACCATTAGATTATTATACGTTCCCGAGTACGGGCTACGCCCAAACATGGTTGCATAACCAAAATTGATGGTCTAGAATAATCATGTTGGTCCAATCACTTTGGGTCCACAAGGGAATCATTTTCCTCTCGAATTTCAAATACATGTCCATACAGACATATAGGTTGGTGTATGCATGTAATATTTGAAGATACCAGACAATATCTGGGCTTTTATTAAATTCTGATGATAGTAGAAAACTCTTTCGCATGAAGTACATTATGTATCTTCTATGTATTTTCATTGATCTTTATTCATAAGTGCACATGTTCAATTGTATTTGACCTTTCACCCTCTTGAGCATGGCAGTACTATAGTGAATATGTTTGTTGATTAAATTTTGAGAGTAAGTTACAGACGTTCTCAATGTTTGTGTTTTTATGGAATGTGGTTGTCTCATAAGTGATCATTGGTGCTTGAGTAATTGGTTGGGCCTATGTCCTTTAACAAATCAGCGGCGATAATAGTTACCTGCAATCAGTATTACAGTGCATTCCCGTTATAACGGATATGGTAATAACAAAACTTCGGTTACAACGCAGTAAAAATTCAGGCCGCAATGTCATCCACTATATGTATTTCTATTGTTTATTTGTTCGGTTATAACAAAATTTCCATATAACAAAAGAAAAGTGCCGGTCCTGAGGACTTTGTTATAATGGGAGACCACTGTACCTAGTACTAGGCCTATGCTGTATTTGTACTAGTAGTTACTCACAGGTAACTATTATTACATGTACCTGGTACCATTGGTAAGAACAGTTACTTGCAACTATCATATTCTTTTACTGATTTCTTTGTTTTTATGCTGGCAGATTAACACACACAGACACACACAGACACAGAGAGACAGACACACACACAGTCACACACACAGACAACACACAAATACAGTAACACACCTACCAAGTCTCACACATTAGGTTGAGACTCACACCTCAGGGTCTTTCTCAAGCCCACATGTCTGACAGGCTGTTTCCCACAATAAAAAAAAAAAAAAACCCTCAAAAAACAAAAACAAACAAAACTGGATTTTCAACCATAAAAAAGTCACATTTAGAGATGGACAGTTGTATCAGAATAAACCACAATATCAATCAGTATGCACATATTACTGCATGATTGGAGCTTAAAAGCACTTTAGCTCTTTTACCGCTTTATTTTGCCTGCCTAGTTTTCTTCCTTGTGTTTCTGCCTTTGTTTCGCTTCTGAACTCATACTCTTTCTCATCACAACTTTGCATCAATAATCAACAGTGACTCATGAGTCACAAGTGAATTGACCTTGGGATTTCAAGTTTTCAAGTTTTTGTTTCTATCTGAATGTGGATATGGCAAGAAATAAATGCCACATGGGATTGGTGTATGTATGTGTGTGTGTGTGTATCAGTGTATGCATGTTGGATGGGGGGGGGGGAAGGGATTGTTTAATAATCTAAACAAAACCTGATCAGCCTGATGTTGGCGAGTCACATTACAATGGGTGGAGAGAGAGAGAGAGAGAGAGAGAGAGAGAGAGAGAGAGAGGGGGGGGGGGAAGAGGCAGAGAGAGAGAGGGGTAAAAGAAAACATATTAAATATCATAACATTATACTGAGTTTATGATTTATAGCGAAGAGCCAAACACTGAACCATATATCCGTTTGAACCAATATGCACTGTGGCATATTTCTTTATTGCACAATGTACCTCAATTGATTATACAATTACTACTAGTGTTGATATAGAAGCAGATGTTACACAGTTCAACATGGAGGTATCTTACTAGGAGTGGGGGAATATCAACGAGTCATAGAAAGACGTTTACTGCGAGCAAACATAATTGCAGAAATGGGGATTTGAAGTTTTATCCCGCAAAGGCGTTTTACTCTCTGGAAACTTTTATTTAACTTAGCGATTTCTCCTTCCTACTTTCCAGCTCTCCAGTATGTTAACAATGTCAGTGCACTTTCTTTGCCTGCACAAGTTGTCTGATAGACTTCATGTTACTGTGAAGAGATAAAATATTCATGTACCCAGGCTCCTAAAGTCTTGGTTACATGTACCCCAAGTGACTTAAAAAGTACACACACACAACGTGTCTATGATTCTGAATGATCATTATGTAGGTATACTGAGAGGTCCAAGTATTGCGGGGTCAAATGTACTAGTTACACACAAGGGCCAAAAAGCTCTCTTTATGTGATACATAAAATATGATATTGATGGATGAGGTTGAGAAAATTGTTTGGATATCATTCTACTTTAGTTCCTATCAATCCTTTTTTGCCCTCTAATTCAAAGCTCAAATCGTATGTTCCCCCCACCCTTGCATGGCTGATTAATCTGCAAGTCGAACCCTGCCATCTGCGATCTACCCGTCAGATGGGTTTCTCCAAACTGCAAGCAGCCATTAAACAAGGCCTAAGGATCTCCGCGCATGATGACACTGCGCTCGGGGCAGATAGATCAGGTACTATGCATGGTGATGGGGTGAATCCCTGACAAATCTAACACACGTAGAAAACTATATTTGAAGTGTGCGAAACTGGATATACAGATGGAAGTAAGTTTAGAATTACTCAATGACTCATGGCATTTCATAATTGATAGCGAGCAAAGAGACTTGGCCATATGAGAGGCGAATCACTCAAAGGTACTCATAAATCTCTATAAAAAGAAAGATGGAAAACAGATTTGAAATATTAATGGCAATTGCCTATTGAAACCATGTTAGGATTATAGAATTCATTGGTGGCTCTGAATTTAGCACATCAGTCACATATGTGAGAATTAAATGCTCGTTTAATTGATCAAGTGAAATGTGAAACACACTAGTCTGCATGCAATGTGAGATATACAACTGATAATAGGAAAGAAGAAAATGGATACTGTGAAAGCTGTTATTTTCATGAGGATTTTAATATTCATCATGCATTTTGTGAATCATCGCTGGACCATAAATTCAACAACACAAGACAATATCATGAACAGACAGGCATTAGTGCCCTTGCAAGATAGCCTTGACGTCAAATTGCACGAATAACAGCTCTTACAGTTTACATTATGACATGAGATATCAGTAGGAACAGCTTCTCTTGAAAGATGGAATGGAAGACTTCACTTTGGGGGAAATCATACACAAGAAGCGAAGCCGCCTACAGACATAGAGATTTGCCAAGTAGTGATGGGTCGTATATGTTTATTTTTTTGTGCTTTTTACAGGATGATGAAAGGGGAGGGTAGGAGTGTGGTTTGTTGGAGCGAATCCGCTGGCATCTAGGCACCAGTGTAGTACAGGAGTTTGGAGTCAAGACACTCGTACTGCACCTCCAGGTACTTGTAGGTGTTGGGGCAGGGGTCAGGGGAAGGTCCGTGCATTGGCCCAGATCTCACACTTCTCGTGACCCTGGCAGAGCTTCATGACGACCGCCCTCGAGGTTGGCTCGTGGCACGACTGATCGGCAATGTTGTCATGGGCACATATCTATTGCAGAAAGAGAGAGACAGAGATTAATGAATGTACGTACATCATCTGTCATGAATACTGGTAGGTCAAGATCGTATGTCCTTTAACAAAAAAGGATTCCTCATGTAAAATGCTGCCACAAATCACAATGCAGAAAAAAAAAAAAAAGCTGCTGAGACCTTTTTATCCAGTGGGAAAGTAGCAAGCCAT
Organism: Diadema antillarum; assembly: GCF_040938485.1. Taxonomy (NCBI): domain Eukaryota; kingdom Metazoa; phylum Echinodermata; class Echinoidea; order Diadematoida; family Diadematidae; genus Diadema; species Diadema antillarum. The sequence goes on along the minus strand of NW_027270992.1, from coordinate 1,267,830 downwards.
TTGACTACAATTGAGTCAAAGGGGGCCTGAGATCTCAATCCTTGTAGAATCTTAATCAGAGGTATGATGACGAATATAATGGTAAAATGTAAAGGTTAACTTTTTAGCTTTTGCCTCTAACAAGGATTCAACCAAGATCAAAAGTTTGGACCTTTTTAATCGACATCATAACTAGAACAAAACTATCTCTATACTGAAAGAATGTTTCTTTTCCTATTATTAGAGTATGTCCAAAACCTTTCCTAGTATGTTCTCAATGTGTGCAAAGCATTAGAAACTTCAAAATTCCCTCATGTACTGGTCTTTTCTTGGATTTCGGAGATTCATATTAATGTCTCCAGTATAGGATGACATGTTTGATTTATTGCGATTACCAGTAGACTCCCAGCTTTCTGTACATTCACTCGTCTTTGCTGATTTGGGCACACAAATCCTTGTGATCATTCGTTCAGCACAACTTTGTCTCTGAATATGAATTTTGTGCTCTGACTGCAGGATCTTGTGTCAAAAAAAAAAAAAATACACAGGTACTGTGCCCCGACTACAGTCAAGTTATTATTTCTGATCCTAAGCACCTAACCCAGATTTGATAATTGTTTATATTCATTGGTGACTTGAATAAGGATCATATATTGATGGCATTTGCAGCCTCTATCGATCCTGCTTTAATTCTTGTCGAAATTGTGATGATATCACTGGCTGTTATACAAATGGAACTAATTTGATCAAAACCTTCATGAGATGTTTCCATGACAACAGTTTCTGTAAGTTCCCTTACTTGAACCCTGTTTCCAACATCAAAAAGATAACTTCAAAATCCCCGCCCCCCTGTCAAGACCCAGATCCTTGCCCTTTCTCACCTCTCGTCCAGCTGACCGTCCGTAGCTAGGCGGTCAAGACGTTGATGTAGCCGCCCCTGCAGTTGAGCATGACCGGATGGTCCTGGCAGATAACCTTCCTGTATGGCAGGCGGGGGTGCTTGACTGCTGGCTGGGTGCCGCCGACAGGTGTAGTAGACAGAGAGGTAATTGGCGCCGGGTGAAGCAGGGGTCGCCGAAGAGACGGTCACAGGCTGGTATCTGGGACAGGATGTGGGCAAGCATTGTGGGAAGGGGAGATGGAGGTTGGGAATGAGGAATTTTCGGGAAGGAAAGGGGAGAGAAAAAATGAAGAAATCGTCACTTTCCAAGAATCCTGAGCACTATTCTATACAACCTCCATTATACCATGGTCACAGCTGAATCTTCTTCAACCCATGATACTTTTCATGGCCTTCATAACATACATGCCTGGCATAGACACTGTCGTGAAAATAACAGGAACCAGCCGGAGATGATCTGGAAATATTGACTGAAAAGAATTCAGAGAAAAAGGATAAGGAGACAATGGTTAAAAACATCAACCACCATGCAATATCACAAAATCCAACATTAGGTCTCTGCTAGATCATTGGGTAAACTCAGCTCCATCTTTCCAATACCTCTCTGACATTTAATTCAATCTTTGGGTCTATTCCAGTAAGCACTGAAACGGCATATAACATGCCATCATTTGTCTGAATACATTGACTGATATAAACCTCATTCATTAAGATATGTTTTGATATAGCTGCTCGCTCAAATTCATTTTTGTGCATCTGAAATCAACTAATCCCTCTCACCTTAAACGTGAACCTCATTAGATATTCAGAGCACTAGCCTATCACTCCCCTGGACAGCAAGCCACACCCCTTGGGTGTGGCTTGCTGTCCAGGGAGACACGCCCACAAATGTTGATAACTCTTTGTGCTTCTTGCCAAGGCATTTACATGCAAGCTTACAGTTAGGCAGTTTGTTCCTGCACAATGAATGGTTGTTAGAAGTGTATGCATGTCTCTAAATGTACTGAATGCCACAGTGTCTGGTGGTTGTACGTTGTTAGAGTAAAGGCTTTTAAAAGTTGTCTACCCCCCCCCCCCCCCCTTACATGTGATGTGTGGCCGAGTCTCCTCTTGATCTAAGTTTCACTTAACCTAGCTGTTGAAGATGAGTCCCGAGAATACTCAGGCAGGCGTCTATGGGAAATGTGTGTTACAGCAAAATCAGTCCATCCTCAACGGGTTAATAAATTCCCAAGCAGCAATTCAGCAGCACTACCCCTCTTCCCCCCCCCCCCCCACTCCACAAGTACAAAGTCAGAGACTTGATGGGCACCTTCATGGTACTGAAATCCACACTTTTAACAGTGAAACTTCTGCTTAACATCACTCTCTAGAAGTCATTCCAGGGAAAAGGAGGTCCATAATAATGGGGTGGGGAGTTTTGCCACCTTTGACCTAAAATCCAGACCATTTTTTTTCCTAGCAGTCACGGTCTCCTCTCATATATCCTGACTTGCAGAAGAATCTGTAGGGGGGGGGGGGGGATTTCTCTGGTCGATCCTCATGTGCCAGAATTTCTCCAGAATTTCCTTAATGGACTCCACACTTTCCTATAGACATCATTCCAGGCCAGCTTGCAGTAGGGAAAATCCCTTCCCCTTCAAAGTGTGATTCCAAAACCATACGGATAGAGTGAAACCAGATGAATAAAACTGAAGAAGTTTTATCAAAACCGGATACAAGCAAAAAAATAAAATTGTAAAAAAGAATTTTAAATGTCATAGGTGTTTACCAAATACACATACCAGGGGCGGATCCAGGAATTCCGCAAAGAGGGGGCGTGTTTACAAAATTAAAGGGGGGCGCACGCACCCCTCCCCCATTTTTTTCTTTTTATTTCTTTTGTTTCAACAAAAAGTAAAGGGGGGCGTGCTCCGGTTGCGGTCCTCCCTGGATCCGCCCCTGCATACAGTGGGACAAGAGATAATGTTATTGCATCTAATTTGTTCATACACAAAAGTAATATCAAAATACAGATTTTTTTTTCTGTTGATGATTTTACAACTGCAACCTCTTACCTCTTAAATGTCATTATCGCACGGTAAATTATACAAAACTACATCAATTTGATGCGAAGGATACACCATACTCTTATATTTCATGTCAAGACGGAAAATCTATTGAAGATTTGCGCACAGTCCAATGAAAGACTTGAGACGTGATGACATCATCACTGCTGTCAATTTGAGTACTTGTATGTGGTTGTGACTGTTACCATTGTTTTGTGAAAACATGGTACACCTAAAATTCCACAACTTTCTTATCTTAGATCCAATTTTTATAAGCCCTCTGCAATTTGGTTTGTCTGATTTTATCCTAAAATTCTCATCTTTTTTACATACAAAATCTCAGAAAAACTTAGTTGTCGATGTTGTTTTTTCTGTATGACTTGTAGCTCTAAACTCAGAAATACTGTATACTATTGCTTCTCTTCCTTCAACTTTTTCCTGTTTACACAGGTACATATCCCCTTCTTTGTCCCTTCAGATTTGTTTCTGTCTTGTTATATATTCCCCTGAGTTGTCCTTCTCAATCAAATGATGTTGAAAATACTCAGAAGTTCAAATTGTTTATCTGTTTGTATGCATTTGTTCCTTCAGTTAAAAGTAAGAAAGAATTGTAAGAAACCAATTGGGGATTAAATCTGCCTCACCTAGATATAACACAGCTACATTAAAAATCCAAGTCAGATTATGGTTAAGATATGATGAAATATATGTATATATATTATACACATGATTATATCTATTTCTTTTGAGTACTCTCATTTACATTTTAATGTGAAAATTGCTGATTTTGTCAGAATAATTTCATTTGTACAAGTGGAGAAATAAAACTAGATATATCGCTACGGCGACTGATATGCCTCCGCCATAATGCATGGTTCTCCTAATAGGTCTACAGTACATTGGGCCGGATGCATAAACGCTAGCAATTGCTTGTGCTAGCCTTTTACTCGAATCCGTATGCATAAAAACAAGCAATTGCTTGTGAGCAGAAGCTTTTGCTAACAAGCACAAGCAATTGCTTGCTGCCTGCAAGCAATTGCTTAGAGACCAAGCATTTGCTTGAAAACGTATGCATAAAACATACCTTTCGCTTGTTCTTGCTAGCAATTGCTTACGATTTTCCAAGCTCTGTGAAATGAGCTTGAGCTTTTGCTTATCTGAGACGTTCCCTTTTAAGTATCATTTTCATATTCATGGAAGAAAGACCACACTTGGGAAGAAGTGGTATAAAATCTACAAGAAATTACTCATAAGAAGAGTAACAAATTTTTCATGTCAATAACGGGAATGTCCAGTGGTAAGCACGCAAAATGTGATGAAAAACAGGTAGGATGTCTGACTTCGGTGGAGAGCAAGACGCCTCTCCACGTGCGATCTGGCAGATCCGGGCTACTGTAAGCAGTGATGGGAATCAGCCAGTAATACGTGTGTGTGTGTGTGTGTGTGTGTGTGTGTGTGTGTGTGTGTGTGTGTGTGCGTGCGTGTGTGTGTGTGTATAGTTGTGTGTGTGCGTCTGTGTGTACATTTATGAGTGTCATTTAATAGCTCTTCTGCTATGTCAGGAAATGTTTCTGCACACAGATGCCCTTTCAAATACATGCTGCCACACTCGCCTTTGTTCTTGTGTTCGCACACGCGTGACGTCCCTTTTGTTGAAAACGAAAGCAATTGCTTGTGCGGGACAAGCAAAAGGTATAAGCACTAGCAAAAGGTTATGCATATGGATTTGAGCAATTGATTGAGCTAGCCCTTTTGCTAGACGAGCTTGTGCTTTTGCTTGAAGCAATTGCTTACAAGCAATTGCTTGTTTTATGCATTCGGCCCAGTGTCTTGACAATGTGTGATGACAGTTTCACACAATTGGCAAAATATTAAAATGACAGGTTGGACACAAATGTGCTGAATGTTCACTTTCCTAGAACTAGGTTCAATTGGATGAATGATTAAAATGTCAGAGTGCAGGTATTTGGGGAACTGATGATTTTTACTTGACTTTTGACCCTTTTATAAGTTTATGCATTGAGTAATTTTCAAGGTATTGAGAAAAAGTATAATTTCAGTATCAAATGGGAAAATAGCATTATCTACACCTGGCCTTTGACCTTTGACCTCACAGTTCCAAAGAGAATCACTATTAGGTTGAACATGCATAAATATGTAGGTTTCATGATGACACCTTGAGTTACTTTTGAGATATGGAGGAAAAAGTGCAATTCAGCACTTTCACTTGACCTTTGGGCAAGAAACTTCCCACAGAATATATATTGGGTAATACATGTATACATCAAGTTTAAAAAAAAAAACCTTCAGGCATTGCATAAATATAAGGAAAGTAGTGATATTTTGAGGAGTTGACCTTGACCTTTGACCCCCTGACCTTTGAACCATGACCCCCAACTTCCCTAGATAATCACTGCCCATTGGAACAAGCATATATACTAAGTTCCATGAAGATACCTTGAACCATTTGCGAGATATGGAGAAAAACATGAATTTTCAACCTTTTTTTTTCACAAAATAACCTGTGACCTTTGACCCTGTGACCCTAAAATCCAAACAAAGTATTATCCCCCCAGGATATACCCTCATACCAAGTTTGATGTAAAACCACCACACGGTTCTTGAGATATCGACAAAAACAAAACGGGACGGACGGACGGACGGACGGACGGACGGACGACCCGAAAACATAATGCCTCCGGCCACTTCGTTGGCGGAGGCATAAAAACAACAACTGAAACTGAAAACTAACACTTGACTATTTACAAGCCAACTTGAACACGGTCTGAAATTGCACTTCCAGTGGGAGGGGGTTTCCCTACTCCAAGTTGGTCTAGTTGACAATGTCTAGAAAAGTGTTGAATCCATCAATGGAACTCTGGATACTATGACGGTTCCGGAGTAGTCCACCTCAACTGTTGGCACAGGAACAGGTATCGTCGGACCTATGGGAGATGTGCTGTACCTGCACATTGTCTGTTCTTTTGGAGGTTTCGGGGACAGCCCCGCCTCACATGTGATTGTAGCTACTAATACAGACCACTTTAACCACATCCTCCTTGTGGCAAGATGATTATTTGTATCTGGTTGCATGGTTAGGAAATCTAAATCAACAGCATCTAATATGGGTTGGCTGAATCTTAAAGATGATATCGTAAGAGCCCATTTCTTGATAAAATATTTGCAATAATATTCCCTACTCTTGAAATAGTTATCTCTATTTTTTAAATTATTTTCCTCTGCACATAATCACACATGAGGTATACTTAATGACATCAAAAACATCTACCTAGTATTGAACATATTATGGGAGCACATTTTTATCTAGGCAGTAAAGAATCTGAAAATCTGAGAAAAAGCTGATGTCGCCCTCACTTCACTGGAGCGACGTCTGCAAGTATGTTGCACTATACAGCTTTGTAGTGACACGACACACATACTCAAGCTCCAACTGCCAACACAAATTATGCTATCCAATCACTTTCCAACAGCAAACGAAAAGCAGTTATATCAGTCAAACGTTATGTTTTAGAATTTCTTGCAGGATACAAAAAACAAGTAAATTGTAATACAATACAAAGCATGTCACCACTTTGCAACAGCCATGACCTTCATTTATCTCTCATATGTCAGATTAATCTTGCAAAGGACATGCTGGAGACACAACATGAACACAGCAAGAATTATACCAGTATATATATATATATATATATATATATATATATATATATATATATATATGTGTGTTTGTATGTATATGTTTGTATGTATATGTATATGTATATATATATATATATATATATATATATATATATATATATATATGTGTGTGTGTGTTTGTATGTATATGTTTGTATGTATATGTATATGTATATATATATATATATATATATATATATATATATATACATATACATATACATACAAACATATACATACAAACACACATATATATATATATATATATATATATATATATATATATATATATATACATATACATATACATACAAACACACATACACACACAAACACATATCATATAAATATGATACACTAGAAAATGTGCTATCTTTTTGCAACAGTCATAATGCACACAATTTCCAAACAAAGGTCTGGTCAATTCTGATGAAGGCACAACAACACCACAGCAAGAGAAATACATGTGCAAATGAATTTCACTTAATATCATTCATAATTGTAGGACTGCCGTAGCACAGGGAATATAGAATACTCCAAACTCATCAACTGAGATTCTAAATGAAGTTCATGCATGCCCGGGTATCCCACTTGGCTCTCGTGTGAAAATGCATCCCTTGAAAAGCACAGGGTAACAAACGAAATAATGGTTCTCCACTCTAGAAGATCAGTATCAATAGAGGAAAGTGGAGCCTAATACAATGTACACTGCTGGTAGTGAGACCATATTACAGTACTATCACAGTGTAATTACCTACAGAGCTGCCAACCTTTGTGGATCTATTAAGACACTGATGCACAATTAAAAAGGTATCTTAGAGGCAAAATCATGTCATGGCTCAAAAGTGTGGAAAACTGTACATATCTAGCAGTTTGAATCAAATTTAAATAACAATATGTCATTTCAAAAACATACATGAATATGTATTTTTTCCAGTTTCTGATAAAGAAAATCTGCATTACATATTCTAGTTAATGTTTACTACTGGTAGTTTACAGCTTTCAATATTTGTAATCACGATTTAACTTTGCAACATTGCAGTGTGATGGGTAGAAACAGTTATAGGAGAATCAACTGCACCCCCTTTTCTGGGCTCCTACTCACCGCACACTTCTGGTACCCCTGGCACATCTCCAGGACCATGGCCTGGGAGCTCAGTGCGTCGCAGACCTCGTCCTCCCCCTCGCACACCAGCTCCAGGCTGCCGTAGCCGACGTCCAGGATGTCCAACATGTAGTCGCCACAGTCCAGCTTCATCACCTGGCCCTCGGTCACCACGGCATGCATTCTTGGATACTCAATCACTTCCTCTGCAGGGGGGGGGGGGGGGAGAGTTTCACACCAATATGATAACAAGATCATATTCAATCACGCTTTAGTGCATGATACACACAATATCTTTCTAGGTGTTTTTATTTTTGGGAATTTTGCAAGCCAACTACTGGAAAAGATATTCAGAACACAAATTTGTTAATTGCTGCACTTCTCAGCCTTTTTGAACCAGAGGCCCGCTTTAATTGGCCCCTACTAAAGTTGAGGCCCAGTTAGATTGAATGTAAATAATTTTTATTCTGTTTTTGGCTGACATTGCAGCCCACCTGTGACAGGTTTACATCCCACCAGTTGAAAAACGCCAGTGAACTGTTAAAGTCTCCTGGTATCAGTGGCTGTGCCCCTAGGCTAGGCTCTTTATCCTCATTGTGTAATCTTTCCGAGGGGACTCACAGCCAATGGTCCATATGGTTACTTGCTGTTCCAAAGTATTCATGACTTTTTCAGCAGTGGCAGAAAACAACAACAGCAAATCAATTAAAGGGACTGTACAGCACTGGTTGAGGTAAGGATTATTCAGCTTGTAATGTTTTGCAAGATATTCAGAAACCACTCTATGAAATGATAAAGAGCATACAATTCTAAGGGGACTCAAAAGTTTATTTGATGAAAAATCGGTTTTGAAATGACTGAGATATCTAAAAACAAGGTAAAACAAAGAGATCCTAATAAAGATCGTGGCCAGTCAATTTCATTAGGATCGCTTTCTTGGATATCTCCGCCATTTAAAGACCAATTTTCATCAAATAAACGGTTGAATACTTCTTGAAATTACATGCTCTTTCATATTTCATAGAGATTTCTCATTATCTCACCAAAAAATGTTATAGACCTGAATCCTCACCTCAACCAGAACTGTATAGTCCCTTTAAAATCACTTCAATCAATATCCCAGGGTTTGGTTCTCACATAAAATCTGAACTATACATGTATCAATGCAAATTTACTGCTCACCCCTTCCCTATCCCAATGTTATTCCTATTAAACACTTGGAGGTGGGGGGGGGGGGGTTATTATAGATGTCTTACTTTGGCAGTAGTGTCCGTTGCCGGAGTAACCGCTCATGCAGTGGCAGCCGTAGCGGAGGTCCTTGCCCGCCCCACAGGTGCCTTGGTCACTGCAGCGATAATCTTGACACTCCAGGGTATTGCCAGCCGAACACTCGCAGTACTTCTGGCAACCGTACTGGGTAATGGTCATACCAGGCTGATGGAGGTGGGGGTGGGTGGGAGGAAATGTGTTTTGATAATAAAGTGGTTACCATGGTTACACAATAAAGGTTTCTTTTGAGTGATGTTCAACATTCACACAGAAGATAAGATGATTTAATGAGTTATCCTGTTTGCCAGGTGTATTTTGAAGTGAGATTTTGTGTTTCTCTGAAAAAGTAGCAACATTATTTCCAGTTTTTATCACAAGAACCAAAACAATCTAGAGGCACCTTGGATGGAATATCTGCATCTGGCAGTCCTGACTCTATACTGTAGCTTTTAGCTTTGTGTTTTTGCAGTAATCACATGAAATTAACTTTTTTTTTTTTTTTGCGGGTATCAAATTGTCTTTGAAAATTGAACAAATCAAACTATAAACAACAACAAAAAAATGTGTGGCGGGGGTATAATTATGATACATTTCAAGTTCAGTACAGTCGGGTCAGTTACATTGTAAAGAGTTACTGAGACTAACCGACGCGTAGAAGCGGTCTTGGTCATGTGACATGGTGCAGCCGCATTCGTGAGGATTCACGCACTGGCCGCGGCCCGACAGAACCTTGCCCAGCCGGCACTCGCAGCCCTCGTAGCAACGGTTGCTGCACGTTGTCTCCAACTCGTCCAGGCCACAGTGGCGGACAAATCCGTCTGAACAGGATGTGTAGACCATGTCTGGTGGACAGCTAAAGCCTGCAATGATGCGATATGATATCGAACATCAACCAATGTTGCGCTAAACAGGCCCATTCATACACTCCGAAAACGTGAGATTCAAATCATTTTTCCAGCATTTTTATTCACATGTGTATGGGGAAAAAAAATGCAATTCAAATTACACCACTTCACAAAGAAAAAAAAGAAAGCAATGGTACACTGGTTCAAGAGACGTGCTTGCGTGAGTCTCGAAGTTTGACCTGACATTGACCTACCTGTCCTATTGTGACTGAAAAAAATATGGATTTGGCTCATAACTAGGAAATGAAAGAGTAGTTCCCATAGAGGAGTGTGTAGTGAAATTACCCCAAGAATAGGAAACTTCTCCTTAAACAAAAGCTGGAGGTCTGCAAATATGACACATACTCTTTGATGAATGAAAGTTGCAGGGTATGGTGTCTTCAAATCACATCTCTCTAAGAGAGGAAGGAAAAGAAAACCTTTATACAAACTCACCACATCCAGTTGCCACTCTCCAGCTGGGAAGCTTGATCCCTTGACCCAGGCAGGTGTCTGCATAGGCCTCCAGGTCGGCACACACCAAGTCTGTGGCGGGTAGAATGGAGCACTGATCCTGCATGCAGGCATTGAAGAAGGGTTCCGGGTCCACAGCGGCATGGCAGGCCGAGAAAGGACCTGGTAGCGACGAATGAGATGATGATGCTCGATGTTGAAGCTATTTTTGGGTGTCACGGCAGTGTCTAGTTCACAGAATTCTCAGAGGTGACTCGTATCTAACTACCAGTTATGCACTGCTGATTTAGACTATGGTTTGGATTCAAGTTTCCTTCGTGCAGGGATGCCAGTTGGAATGAAAGAGAAGGCCTGAAATACATCTACATGAAGCTCCTTTGTACACAAAAAAGCCTGAATTTTGAAAATACCAGGGCCTGAATTCAGGCTTTTGCCTGAAAACTGGCATCCTTGCTTCGTGAACACACCAAGCTGATTGTAATACACACACTAAAGACTGGCATCTGAATATCATCCCTCCGCACTCCCCATTCAGTCTTGGGTCCACTTAACATTCTAGTTTTAAAAGGACTGCTCTCACTTTACATCTGACCCTTTAATTCAAACAAGGATCAATTCATCATTTTGATTTGTGTTGACAGTCACCTTACTCAAGTCCTTTTTCTTTTCTTTACTTTTTTGTTTCTAGGGGTCAAGAGTTTACTTACCATTCTTGTCTGTTAGGACAGAGCAGATTTCAAAGGCCTGCTGGTTGTATGAGGCACGGCGGACGCACGGATCTTGGTTCTGGCAAGTGGCACAACCATTGCAGTCAGTTCCGTGAGACCAGGCTTCAGCCAACTGACCAGTGGTGGCCACCTGATTTTTTTTTTTTTTTTTTTTTTTTGGGGGGGGGGATGGGATGGGATGGGAGGGGAGGGGAGGGGAGGGTCAGATTGAAACCAGTGGTACTGTGATGCGCCAAGCTACATGTAGCTACTGCATATTTAAGACAACACATGGTTTCCACGTGCCCACAGAAACTGTCTACTTTTGCTCTAAAATGGAAACATATATGCATAAGAAATGAGTGAAATAATGTGGCATATAAATGATTTCAGTTCAGTAACAGCAGAAATGAGTAATATCAGCCAAAAAGGCACATTGGAAGTATCACAATCTCAGAGCATACCCGATCATGGTAATCAAGTAACATTTTACGATCACTTACGAATGAGGCCACAGCAGTATCAACCAATCTTTCATACAACTGAGAATATTTTGCAGCTTGATGGGAAATATTACTGCTAGGGTATGATCAATCATCACGTAACATTCTACCTATCTACTACAGAGCGGGGAGGGCGCTTCAGGAATGAAAGTTGTGTAATGTGATTGAAATCTCTCTACACTTTTGATCTCAAAATACTTAAAAAAAACAATTCACTATAAAGGCAGATCATATTAACAAGACTTGGTAGATCCTTTTACAATATTAAACTCAAATTCCAAATGGTGGAAAATGAATTCTACGTCTTCTGATTGGCATACACTTCTATCAAGCCTGGTAATTTCTATATAAAAGGTGAACACTATTTACCCATATGAGTTCATATCTAATGATGATAGTCAACAAACAGTTTATGAAATTACCATATTTCAACAGATACAAACAAGGAAAAGTAGAAATTATGCGGTGCGTAATATATGTCCCCGCCGGAAGTAGCATTTTGTAGCAAAATGTACAATACAGGTAAAAACTAAAGGTCAAGGCCAAAGAAGTCAAAGGTCAAAATTCTGTGTAGAAGTTTTGAAGCCCTCACCTAGTGCCATCACATAAAGCAAATGGAATCAAAATTGGATTAGAAATGGCGAAAGGGTAGCATTTTGTAGCCAATGTACAATACAGGTTAAAAAATCAAGGTCAAAGGTCAAAGAAGTCAAAGGTCAAAATTCTGTGTAGAAGTTTTGAAGCCCTCACCTAGTGCCATCACATAAAGCAAACGGAATCGAAATTGGGTTAGAAATGGCGAAGGAGTAGCATTTTGTAGCCAATGTACAATATAGGTAAAAACTAGAGGTCAAAGGTCAAAGAAGTCAAAGGTCAAAATTCTGTGTAGCAGTTTTGAAGTCCTCACCTAGTGCCATCACACAAAGCAAATGGAAGTGAAATCGGGTTAGAAATGGCGAAGGAGTAGCATTTTGTAGCAAAATGTACAATACAGGCCAAAAATCAAGGTCAAAGGTCAAAATTCTGTGTAGAAGTTTTGAAGCCCTCACCTAGTGCCATCACATAAAGCAAATGGAATTGAAATTGGGTTAGAAATGGCGAAGGAGTAGCATTTTGTAGCAAAATGTACAATACAGGTCAAAAATCAAGGTCAAGGGTCAAAATTCTGTGTAGAAGTTTTGAAGCCCTCACCTAGTGCCATCACACAAAGCAAACATAATCGAAATCGGGTTAGAAATGGCGAAGGAGTAGCATTTTGTAGTCAATGTACAATATAGGTCAAAAATCAAGGTCAAAGGTCAAAGAAGTCAAAGGTCAAAATTCTGTGAAGAAGTTTTGAAGCCCTCACCTAGTGCCATCACATAAAGCAAACAGAATCGAAATCGGGTTAGAAATGGCGAAGGAGTAGCATTTTGAAGCAAAATGTACAATATAGGTCAAAGGTCAAGGTCAAAGGTCACAACTGAAATTCTGTGTAGAAGTTTCAAAGCTCCTATGTAGTGCTATCATATAAAGCAAACAGAATTAAAATTGGCTCATAAATGACAGAGAAGTAGCAAATTCAACATTTTCATCACACACGGACGCACACACAGACAGACAGACGGACGGACACACGGACACACACACGTACGGAGTCCATAGTCCCCTGCTCTAAACAGAATTGAAATTGGCTCACAAATGACAGAGAAGTAGCAAATTGAACATTTTGATCACACACGGACGCACACACAGACAGACAGACAGACAGGCGGACGGACACACACACATACGGAGCCCGTTTCATAGTCCCCTGCTCGAACTCGTTCGGCGGGGACAACAAATCAGAATCCCTCTCACCTCTGAAAATAGAATCTACAGATACAATTGTACTCTATTTTGATAGAAAATAATGTCTCAAGCCATCGAGGACGAGTTTATTTTGCTACAACATGCTTTTCCCATAGACACCTACCAAAGTATACTCGGGACTAGTCTTCAACAGTTGAACGCAATACTCGCCTACATAGTACTCTTACATAAATTTACAGTGTTTTACAAGGAGAAGGAGCAGGACAAATTCATGAAATCAATCCTGCTGTTGGGCCTTAATGATGGCAATGCCCTGTATTAGTGGGATTATACCTACTAGAGCTCTGGTAGAACATGCAGAGAAGAAGGTTGCAAGGCATACTGGCAAAATACTGGATCTATTGATAGCAATACTAAGAGGACAAAGCATGCTCCATTTTCAAGAAGTAGCTGAAGTGATTGATCATCTGTACCTGTTGCCCATTTTGGTCCTGGGCATCATTGTCTGGGTTGTCGTCAAAGTTTCCACACATACCGCATGGCTTGTAGGCCCCCTTGGCAACGCTAACCACAACGTGCCGCTTGCCGTCCCACTGGACAGAAACCCCGCGATTAGTGGAGGCCACCTATGAGGGCATCAAACAAAATGTGCTGATCGAGGTAAGATTATTTCCAAGCATATCACTAAAGAGGAATGAAATCAAAATTATGTGGATTGAGTGAATGCAGGAATATAGAATATAGACTAGTACAACACATCAGTGAAGTTTGACGAAAATTGGACAATCCATTCAAAAGTTATGAACATTAACCCACTGAGGATGGAGACATTTTGCTACAACACACATTTCCCATAGACACCTGCCCGAGTATACTCGGGACTCATCCTCAACAGGTTAAAGTTACGGTGAAGCCATAGCTAGATGAGACTACTTCATCAGTCCATGGCATCACTGCAGGACAATTATACTGAAAAAATATAAAGAAAATTCTACAAAACTTAATATTTTTTTTTGGTGAAAGTACTCATTCCCTCCACTTGTTACTTACATATGTTGAGGGTATAATATGTGACCCGCTACAACAAAAGGATCCGAAAGTCGGGGGAGGACAATTTTCTGAAAGTGACATGCCATTATTCCCTTACTCTTCCACTTTCATTTCATATATAACACGACTCATAAAAGTACTTGGTTGCGGAGATATCGATGATTTTATTAGCGCATGCTGAGTGGTTTAGGAAATCAGCATATCGAGAAAACCGCCTTCGAAGTTTTCCTTTCGACGCCATCAAGATCAAGGGGAGGCAAGAGAGTTTTCACCGCGATAAAAGGTATGCTCCTAGCAACCTCCGCAATGTTCATTCAAGCTTCTGAAAGAGGTAAGGTAGCTCTTTCATTATGCAAGAAAACTAATATGTTGACTTCCTACTGAATTTTCTTTGCATGGTTTTCCATCAAGTCTTCTTCAAGTGTTGATCAAGTCTTCTTTTAGAGAAGAACACTATATTCTCATTATTAGAAAGTTTCCAACATTGCCATGTGTTGGATATACATCAAGAATGATTAACAGACAAGTGCCCCAAGTTAGGTGGGGGAAAAAAAGTAATCATTTCCACTTCTTTTGGTGCAGAGACATTGTTGCAAGAAACTCTCTGGGGGCAGACACAAATGCACTATGGTGCAACAGGTGACCCTGTTCACACGTAACAGAAGACATAGAACACACATATGGCTATTCTAGATTTGGGAGTCATAAATGCTGATACCTGTATCAGATGGATACCAAACAGTGTTTGGATGTTTCAGCCATAACTTCAACCCCTCCCCCACTAATTGTGACTTTTAATTTGGTTTAAAACACACATGCAGTGAAAAGAGAGACTTTATACCGTACTTACCTCTAAACAATGACATACTAGCAGCAGAAGCCCACTTTCATAATGCGACATATATGGGTTCATCCTTTCCACAAAACGGTGTCTTTTGAACAATATTATGTTCATTATTTGCTTACCGTTCACATGAGAAACTTAATACTGTCATTTGAAGGTAACTAAACATGTTATTAGTATTTGGAGGACCAGAACCATCTGCCAGAATGCATCATCCAAAGTGATACTAACTTTAGTTGAAGCAGCATGCCTGAAAATGGAAGTAAGACATTTACAGCTGCTCTTTCTCATCATACGTTTACAAGAAGGAATCAACAATTATACAAAATCCTGAAGGCATTTGTTTTTTACTTATCACAGAGACTGCAAAGAATTTTGTGAAGATGAGAAGATGGAAGTACTTTTGAGGGAAATAAATAATATATGAAATGAAGCTCTGGACATACGTACCAAGGTGTTGCCAGCTCGCCTGACGGACAGGGTGATATTGTCGTGGGCGACGGTGAATGGAAGCTCAGTCAAGAATCCATCAACGATATACTCATTACCATGGGTCAGTGACACTTTCTGGATGGGGAAGAGAAGCGGTGGGAGGTCAAAGATCAATGTAACCTTAAAGTCCCACTATCCCTTTGGTAGTTCAGTGGAAAACTACTCTAAAAGTGGAAAATTTTGCTGTGTAGAAATGTTCATGCATTTTGCACAACAAGAAGCTAGCGCAAAAACAAAAGCACACGAATATTTCTGCATGTCATGTTTCCCAGTAGTTAATCTCCTCATTCCGCAAAACTTCATCTCACCTGGCCGAGTGTGAAAAATGATCGACTTTCACAAAAATATACACTTTTACAGTACATATAATTCTAGAGAAAAAGAAAATAGTTGAAGTAATTTCCATTCAAAATGTTGGACCAGAAACGTACTTCCTGACATTTCTAGGTCCAAACAATCCTCTTTTCTGCACTTTTTTTTTTTTTGCAGACAGTTGCTTCATAGGATCTTCAGTGCTGTGCTCACTGTATGTTAAGCAAGCTGCAAACTTCCTTATTCCTTTGGCGAACCAACTTTCACTGATTCACTTCAACTTTCCACACTTCTACATGAAAACGACAAAAATCTAGAGTCTTACTTGGCATCACACAAAAAAGAAAGAATATCTCTCGATCCTGCGCCTCACCCTATCTCCGAGTAGAACCTGAACCTCTGTGACAAAGGAGATCCTCATCAGACCCTGGAACTTCTGACCCTTGACCCGGACTTCAACTGGCAACTTGCCTGCACCCTCCGTGCAGTCCTTGAATAGGGTGTAGTAGCAGTCGCCGTAGAAACGGTAGTGGTCATTGTCGAAAGTGATGACTTGCGATCCGCCGAAGACCCGACAGTGTCCCTCGACTAAAAGATTGAGATACGAGCCAGGACATTCTTTATATACATATATATATATTTTTTTTTTTTCTTGCTTTTTTCCGGCACAAATCTGCGTTAAAAACAAAAACTTTGGTAGTTCCCAAACTTGAAAACTGAGAATGGTTGGCAAGGTAAAAGATTATAAGTAAATGTGATGCAGAAAAGAAGGTAAGGGAACACCCTAGGACATTTATAACACCATTTTCTATGTACTTGTTTTCTATTCCATATGATTAATAAGGATAAGAAGTCACAAGGTCCCATAACATTTTGCACTTCAGTAAGAAGAAGAGGACAAATAACAGAGCAAATACTTTTGAATAGAGTTAAAAGCTTACTAAAAAAACCCCCCAAATCCATGATGATGATGATGATGATGGGTAAAATGAAATGTTTATCAGAGCTGACTTTATTTTTTCTGATTGATTACAGACTTCACCATGCATGTCAAACTGCACCTACACCGACTTTGTATAGATGAAAAAGCTCTGTGGCAATGTAAGTTTCAAATTCTCAGGTAACTTCTGATTGGACTTAACCATATCTAGCATTACAGGACATTTATTGTTACTTGAAAATTCTATTATTTGCATGTGATTTCAAACATAAGCCACAGGTGAAAAGGTGTAGAAAAAGAAACCTATTTGTATCAAGCTTTTTATACACATCAAGCACACCCATTACCATTTCACACATCAAATATAATAATATGACAATGACAGAGAAACATATAATATATATGGTATATATTCTTCTGCATCATTCCTCTCATGGACTCTGAGAGTCAACCAATATTCTAAAAATTACCAACTTGCAGAACATATTGCCTCTGGAAACAGATAAGCAATCAGTATTGTCTCCAGAGAGAAAAATTAATAGTTTTTCACTTGTAAAGGATAAGTACATGTACCTATCACTCATTTTTGTCATCATGGCAGTTCTTAAACCTAAATTCCACCACTTGCAAAATGTTTGACCAATTAAGATTCACAAGATATCATTACATACCTTACATCTCCACTACCTTAAAAGGAATTTTTACAATTTTTTTATTTAAACGTATAGATATTTTCGCGATTGAGGAGGTCCTGGACATTTTCGCAAGATGTTGTTTTCATGATTTGACACCAGGGCTATTTTAAGCGTATTAGTGCCTGTCTGTAAATTCATTGCGATCAGGATCAGGTGGTGACATTTTCATGCGTTGTTAACTCTGTGGTCCAACAGTGATTTGCAAATTGCGAAAATGAAACCCCAACAAAAATAACAGCTTTTACAGTATTCCATGACATACCTCGGTCACAGAATTGTCCAGTGAAACCCTCGTGGCAGCAACACCTGAATCCCGCCTTGTCATTGGTGGCGATGCAGTGACCATTGTTACATGGCTGCGTATTACAGGGATGTACCTCAATGTCGGGATCAACTGGCTGCGACGTACACTTGGATGCCACCTGCAAACAGCAAAGTAAGGACAAAAGTGAGGGAAAGAGGCGGATTATTATGTGGCAGAACACATTACAGTACTGGATTATTCTGACTTTATGGATGAAAAGAAGGATGATGTGTGTATACCTTCAATCTGCTTGGCGACTCCTTGCAAGGTCGGCCAAAGACTTCACTGGTCACCGGCAGCTGGCAAGCCACCTTCCCATGGCAAGCCTCTTTGACGATCACTTCCGCCGTCGCTTCAAAGCAGTCCTCCGAGGAGCGACCATAGCGGACAGCTTCAATGATGAGTACGGTTCCATTGGGGCACCTTAGGTTCAGCGTGCTGCCTTCTTCCACCCCCCTGGCCACAGCTTGGTCCGGAACACTGTGTGCCAGCACTGTCTCGGAACAGTGGTGCTCGGTCCGCACGTACTTGGCGATGCCCACGCAGGGCTCGCCGAACGTGGCCATGCCGGCGACGAAGGTGCATGTCCTGCGGCCCTGACAGAGGGCTTGGACACTGAGCGCAGCGGCCTCTGTAGAGCAGGTCTCGCCAGCGAGGGGCGACGTCGGCTGGCAAGCACTGCTGGCACCGTCCTGGCCGTAGAAGACGGACAGGATGTCGATGGTGCCATTCTCACAGGAAAGGGTGACGGTAGCATCTTGGCACTCCAAGGTGTCAACAGGGTTATTAATGGCTGGAGGGAAGGATCATAAGACATCCTTTACAATGGTATAAAACTTCACTTTTTTCTTCAAAAGACAAATGAATAAGCTTCTACTACTAACAATAACAATCATATTATACATTATATATTAGGGTATATAACAAAGTTACAAGTGTATATACCCTAAACTAAGCTAGCGCGAGTTCCCTTACTCTCCCCTCTGATTTGTCTCAGAAACATATTAATCTCTTTCCTCTATCTCAAAGTCTCTACACTGAAAGCTGAGGCTTATGAAGTCAATTTCAGTGATTAACTTCATGCAGCCTTTGCTTTTTTGAGGGGCAGGGGGTCACAACCCTTCATCCCCCAACCTCAAAAAAAAGAAAAAAAAGACCCACAATATCAAGAAGTAATAAACACATTCATATCTAAATGATCGACAGATGAAGTCAAGAAAATAAAGTTTAGATCACACCTACCCAGGAAATTTTGTAAGTGCAGAAATTTTATAGTTACTTAAAATGCATCAAGAGATCTCAGTCATCATGATCTGTAAAACACGTTTATTGTGGAATTATAAGTTACTCCAATAACATTTTACATAATAATGACAGTAGAACAAGATGACACTTTCACCGCAAATTGCCAACACCATCCTGTGCCCCCCCCCATCCCCTCAGATGACAAAAGCCGGCACACTGCTGGTGAAGATGGGACTCACCGACACACTCTTGACCATCGCCAGAGAAATCGTCCTTACAGTGGCAGCCGTAAACGCCTTCGTGGACGCCGCACGTCGCATCCTCGTGGCACGTTATCTGTCGGCAGGATTCCTTTCCGTCTTTCTGGCATGTGCAGAGGAGGTTGCAGCCACGCTTCGTAAACGTCTCCCCAACCTGAGGTTTAACAACACAAGTAGGAAAAGGAAAAGTCAAAAGAGATGCGTAGAATGATTGAACATCAGGAAATTAAATAATCGCCTCATTCATCGAAGATCCATCATTTGATTTGACTAGGTGTACTACCAGTTAACAGTAAAATTTGAATATACTGCTGCTATGTTTTTCAGTTTCCTTATCCCTCTGGTTCCCATCGAGTAGAGTTAGTGTACTATAGGCAGGGCTCAACACTAACGGTGGCCCGGTGGCCCGGGGCCACCAAAAATGAAAGTCGGGCTACCAAATTTTAAAAAAGGGCAAATTTGGTGGCCCGCCTCGGGCCACCAAAATTGTTTTAAAAGTATGTCAATAAAGTCGTAACTTTTTGCGCCGGAAACGCATAAATGCATGCAGTGAGTTAATGTTTTTTATTGTTTTTTTTTCGGGCCGCCAAATTTTTCTCTCGGGCCACCAAAAATTTGAAATTAATGATTTTGGTGGCCCCATCGGGCCACCAAAAAAACTAGAAATATCACTGAAGGTGATTAATACCCCCGCCCCGTGACGACAGTCTTACCCAAGGAATGATCTTTCCTTGATCTTCTGCCATTTAAATGCCGTTACCATGGCAACGCAGCTTCCGACACGTCCGAAAAATATGTCTTACACATCTTCCCACCAAGACTATTGTGTGTGCCACATTTCATAAGCTTTTGTCAAAAACTGAGGAAGTAGTTCAATCCACAAGATCTTTCCTTGATCTTCCGCCATTAATATGCCGTTACCATGGCAACGCAGCTTCCGACACGTCCAAAAAATATGTCTTGCACATCTTCCCACCAAGACCAATGTGTGTGCCACATTTCATGAGCTTCAGTCGAATACAGAGGAAGTAGTTCAATCCGCAAGATCTTTCCTTGATCTTCTGCCATTTATATGCCGTTACCATGGCAACGCAGCTTCCGATACGTCCGAAAAATATGTCTTCCACATCTTCCCACCAAGATCAAGGTGTGTGCCACATTTCATAAGCTTTGGTCAAAAAACTGAGGAAGTAGTTAAATCCGCAAGATCTTTCCTTGATCTTCTGCCATTAATATGCCGTTACCATGGCAACGTACTTTCGGGTACTGTCGAAAAATGCGTCTTGCACATCTACAACCAAAGGCACACATCTGTACCAAGTTTCATGGAAATTGGGCAAAAACTGAGGAAGTAGTTTGCAACACAAAATTTTCCATCATTTTGGCTCATAATATGTGAGCTGTTACCATGGCAACATACTTTTTGTCACTGTCAAGAAATGTGTCATGCTGACCTATATCCTAAGACAAACATTCAATATGAATTCCATGAGAATTGGAAGAACACTGATGAAGCAGTTTTGCCATGAAGCATTTTGCCCTATATTTTACCAATAACATGCCGTTACCATGGCAACGCACTTTTTGCCACTGCAGAAATATGTGTCTTGCACATTAACATATTCAGATGAACATCTGTACCTAATTTCATAAAAATTGATCAAAAACTGTGGGAGGAGTTCGCGACGCAAGATTTGTACCCATTTTTGCCATAATATGCCGTTACCATGGCAACATACTTTTGGGTACTGTCAAAAAATACGTCTTGCACATCTACAACCCAAGGCACACATCTGTGCCAAGTTTTATGGGAATCGGTTGAAAACTGAGGAAGTAGTTCGCGACGCAAGATTTGCAACGGACCGACCGCCCGACCGCCCGACCGCCCGACCGCCCAAACGTCCGCTGATTCCTATATACCCCCTTCAAACTTTGTTTGGCGGGGGTTTAAAAAGTTAGTGTGGAGCCCTGCTATAGGTGTGGGTGTGATTCCAGTGAGTGGGGAAATATTATTCTGTATAGTACGTCGAGCACTACACAATGTGTTAACCCTAACTAGGCCGGGCTATTTAGGTAGTTGATAGAGCCGGGGGGGCTGGGAGGCCCCCCCTCCAGATCTCGGCCGTCGACCGCGCGATCGCGACGAAAATTGGCACACACATTGCCTATGACGTAATCTAGAATACCACGAAGTTAATTTTTCAAAAAATCATCATTTATGCTAAATTATGCTAATTTATGCATGATGATGCATAAAATCAGACTATTTGGTATAAATCACAAAAAAAAGCTCAAAACAGGCAAATTTTTAGTGTAAATATTCTTTTTAGTGTCCTTAGCAAATGTAGTAAAAAAAATTGTGATATCAGAAAAAATTCTTAAGTATTTTATTGTTTTTTTGAATTTCTTATGTATTTCTTTGTTTTTTCGACTTTATGTTTTTCATTGTTTTTTCGATGAAATTTGTCCGCGACATCGCTCCGAACAAGAAAATATGTTATTCATTGATTTTCATCTATAAAACACCAAAATAATCATGCTTTTATGAAATTTGCCAGTAAGCACAGTTTGCATTGAAATTGTATACGAATTAACGTTTTTGAGCAATTTTTGGTCTGACATGCATGTACATATTTATGCGTAACTTCGGAACCGCGCGCCCGGGCGTCGCAAATTTGGTGTCAAAAGATGCGGGAGACTCGAAAAAAAAAAGTCATGAAATGTCGCGGCGATAGCTTTTTGCGATTGCGATACATCGCGCGGAACGTGTCCGAGGCCCCCCCCGGCCTAGTTAGGGTTAAAGGTATAATGTAATATAAACTACAACTGCAGATGTACTATTACAATATTAGTTTTAATCTCATGAATTTTGCAAGAGCCAAGATTCACAAAATTAAAATGCATATGAAGGCTCTTGTCTACACTATATGCATTGAATGCCAGAGGCACTTCGCAAAAATGTCATGCCGCTAAATATTATGTTTTGCGGTAAATTGGCCTGGTAAGGAGAGTTTCGCATGTTTTTAATTCTGTGGAATCAAGACAGTACAGTGTAAGTGCAGGACCATATGGCAATCAAATATATTCGCGTGCTTTTATTTTCGTGCTAGTTTCTGGTTGCGCGAAATGCGCAAAAATTTCAACACCGCAAAAATTTCCACTTTCAAAGTATGGGATTCATGAATGATTATTATTATGCATCACCTTTCCCTGATCCAACAAATCATCTATAACACTTTCTACATGCAAGCACTTGAGACCTGTGTTAATGAGACACTGTTATCTTTCTGAGTTCAAATTCAAACACCTGCATCCCCCTCTATCCGCCAGGGCATGCTTCCATGTTAAAACTCCAGCTGGAAATATTCCAGCTAGGATTCCAACAGGCGACCACAGACCCCCTTCCTCCTACCACTCACTTCATACTGCCTCCCGTCGTCAAGGCAACCGCACTGGTCGTGCCTGACGCAGGTCTCCCCGTTGAAGACCAGCCCCGGGGAGCAGGCCAGGCCCGGCACGCAGGTAAGAATGTCACAGTTGTCTTCGGCGCGGGGCGCGACACAAGTTGGAGTACAGGGGAGGAGGCAGGGCTCGAAGGTGGTGCCTGGCAACGGAGTACCAACTGCATAGAAATGGGGTTTGGACACCATAACTCTACTGTCTTCCATCTTTATAAATGCAATCGCATGTTTTCAAACCAATGTGCTTCATTAAAAATGAAAAACACAGGCAAAATATATGCATATCCCATCATTGGAATAGAATAATGGCTTAACAACATTCACTGAAGTCGATGATCTTCTTTCGTTTCTCTTTTTCTTTTTCTTTTTCTTTGTAATTGGAGGTTCTTCAATGCAAGTGTGACGTCCCTTTCATTATATCAAAAGTTGCAAAAAAAAAATGTAAGCTTCCAGAGTCGGCCTTGAATCTTTGAACGTGTGAGATGTTTCTAATAATCAAAGATGTGAACTGCCATGAAAATTTTGTCACCGCTCCTATAATTTGGCTGAATTTCACTGAATGCACTTTGTGATTTTTGACTGACACAGGAAATTCTGACAATAGATCTCTAACAATGACCTTTAACTCATCACTCAAAATATAAATGCTTTAACTTAGTATGAACACCAAAACAAACAGTAAGTACCACGTCTTCCTAAGCTGAAGTTACCATGCATGATTTAAAAACATATATATATATATATTGATAGAGTATTCTCTCCTCGAAGGGTTGACAAAAGTAACTTTTACCCAATGACAGAAGCCACAGCTCTAAATTGAGAGGTCACATTCATAAAAAGTGTTTATTAAAAAATCTTACATATCTAAAAAGAGCATGCCCCATGAGGTAGTACCCCATTCTACAGAAATTACTGGCAAAATGCATAGATGCAAGAATGGAATCTTAAAAGAATCAAAAGACCTCTCCAGCAGAATGTTATAAGTGTAAAGAAATCAATAAGAGTGTCCAAGGAATAATTTTCCAATTCAAATCTGATAACCAATTTCAGCTGATGAACAATATCTAAAATGGAATCCTTTACGCTTCTACGAAAGAAAACTGATACGCAAAAGTTAGTTTGTGTAGCAGTGGTGTAAAAATGCATAGCAAATTGCGATGCAATACCAGGAAAATTATTCCCCGGTACCGGTTATGGTCATTATGCTGAGAAGGAAGGGAAAGCTCGAAATCTCACCGCAGCTACTGAAGAGGTCGCGCACGTCGCTGACCGCCGCTGACCGACTGCGGCACTCCTGGTCCAGGGCATCCAGTGTCTCGCACAGGATCTCGTCGCCCGGCGCGGCACACACGTCGGTCACGCAGTAAATGTAGAGCATCTCCCTCTCGGTTGCCTGCAGACAGCCGGAGAATGGCCCTGGGAGACGGGTCAGATGCGTCACCATGGTAACAGAGATGACATAGATGGATTCATTGGTCAGAGAACATATTCGTGAAGATAGAATACATGGGTAAAAGAACAGTTTGACATAGCTGACACAGAATTAAGGTTCAATTACTGCAACATACCGTCAAACCACTGAAACTACTGAAGCTACTCGAATTCAGAAAATGCCCTCCTCCCCCTGAAAAGCTGAACACTTTGGAAAGTGATGATCTTAAGAAAAGTGATGATGATATTAGTAATCATACAATGATTACAAAGCTAATGCAACCATGATGTTATCTGAAATATTCATCCTGGTCAAAATAATGACAATCGTGTTTAATAATGAAAGTGATGAGCATTATGGAGACCCATCCCCACACGCATCTACTTTCTGTAGATTCTTCCAATTTTCCAATATAAATATGACTTACTCTGGAACGATTTGACATACATCGTCTTACTTCAAACTCAGTCTGTACACACTGAATACTAAAAATGTGTTACTATACTCATTGAACTCGAGATATATGTCACAAATATAATTTGTATGAAAACATGATAAAAAAATGATCAATGAGTGAATGAATGTTAAATAGTGATGCAATGATAGCCATAGTGAAAACTACTACTACTACTACATTGTACCACTATTGCTACTGTGTGATATGATAACAATAAATAGTGAAATTGCATAGACTTTACAAGTAACAAGAATTTTGTATCATATTTGATTAGTGATCAAAACATTTCCAAAGCTGCCAGTGTGATCAAGAGCAGTTATAACCAAGTTTGCCCTCACCGTTTTCATCGTTCAGCACAGCACACTGCGATGCTGCGTGGCTTGCATCGCTACACACCGGCTCGTTGTCACACAACGGGCAACGTTTGCAGTCACTAGAGACTGCCCAGCTGAGGCCAAATTCCGTTGCAGAGGCAGTCTGGAAAGAAAGAAAGAAAGAAAGAAAGAAAGAAAGAAAGAAACAGGATATCTCAAGACTACTACTGTAAAAGTGGATATTTTCGCGCGACTAATTTTTCGCGCTCGGCGAGGTAAGAAGAGTTTCGCGTGTTTTTAATTCCGCGGTATCAAGACATCAACTACGGGAACATATGGCAAGCAAAAATATTCGCATGCTTTTATTTTCGCGCTAGTTCCTGATTGCGCGAAATGCGCGAAAATTTCAACACCGCGAAAATTTCCACTTTTACAGTAGTTGGTTCACTCCTAATATGTGCTTTGGTGACGAAACAAGACAAACTTACAGTATAATACATTGAAGTGCTTAGCATCCAGCCAGCGAAAGCTTGGGTTTGAATTCATTCATATACGTACATGCCATACCTCAAATGTCAATGTTGCTCCAGGCAACTTGACTAAAAGTTACCATAAGGCCCTTCTGCCGGCTATGATACAGTGAAACAAAAAAGATCTTACCAAACTGCCACCTCTTTCCATCAAGTCGTCTTCTCCTTTCCCATTGAAGTTGCCGCACAACCCACACAGCTTGCCCTGGAAGTGGTCCGGCACCTCGACCCGGACACTGCTCTCTCCGTCCCACCACACGCGTAGACCAAAGGGTGTCTTCATGACCTTTGACCCAACATAAAATAACCCTGTATTAGGCCATTGCTTCTAACTACTCTAATAAAAACTTTTTCTCAAATGTAAGTAATATTCTTATTAATCCTATGGTGGGCCAAAAAAGTTCTGAAGATGTGACAAATTGACAGGAGGAAAATTATTTGTATCAAATTGTGGGGATGAATGATCAACGTACTGAAGCATAGGTCTACTAAACTTGTCCTACATATTTGGTGACAAATGTCCAAAAGCAAGGGATATGATATCCCAGGTAACATGCCCATATGGGAACCATGTGGGCATACTCTGGGAAAGCTGAGCCATTTTGACATAGCAGAATCCCATATGTATAGCTATAATGGGATCCATATGGGTTAACCCATACAAGTTTCACACGGGAATGAAATGAGCAATTTTAAGATGTGTTAATGTCCACACGGGTAAAATATGGGAATAAAATGGGCAAACTTATATTTCTAAAATGTGCAAATGTCCACATGATGGGAATGATATAGATAGATTTATATTTCTAAGATGTGCAGATATCCACAAGGGTAAAATATGGGAATAAAATGGGCAGACCCATGTGGACAAATGAAAATGCACTCATGGGTGTCATATGGAAATGAACTGGGCAACCCATACGGGCAAGATATGTAAATATCTATATGGGTGCAGCAGGTACAGTATCATCTGGGTAAGATAAGAAAATGTCAATACAGGTACATGTATCACATTAAAATGCAATGCGCAAACCTACAGTACATACAACATGTGTATGTGTAAGATAGAAATGCCCTATGTTTACCATAAGGGAATAAAATCAGCAAACCATGATGGTATTAGAAAGGTAAATGTCCATATGGGTACCATATTGGCATCACGTATCTAGCCCATGTGGGTAAGATATGTTAATGCATGTATGGGTATCACAAGAGGATGAACTGGGTAAACCCATTTGGGTAAGATATGTAGAATTCCTTTGTACATGTAGTTGTCATATGACAATGATCTGGGTAAACCTATCCTGGTAGATGTGTAAACATCCATATGGGTAACATATGGGAAATTGCCGGGCAAACTCATCAAGATAAGATATGAAAATGTTCATCTTGGCATTACACAAGCAAAAACATCCTGGTTATACTATGGACAATGGAAATGCCCATATGGGTACCATACAGGACTTATATGAGCTTATCGTCGCTGGGGTGACAAGACCTTGTATTTGCAATTTTGGTGAAAATGACTTTTTTAGATTAATGGTCTGATAATCAATTAAGTGATGTCCTGTCCAAATCCTAGATGTCTTACCCCAAAACTGAAGCCACCACGGCATGTCAAAGGAATGTCTATCCCATTGGATACAGTGCTTTGGCTGCCATGTTTTTTTGCTCTCCTGAACATTTGACATTTTGTACATACGAGGTCTTGTCACCCCAGTGACGTTATATGGATACCATACAGGACTTAAATGGGCTTACATGTATGTGGGTACCATACGAGACTTAAATGGGCTACCATAGCACGAGAGGTGACCCTATATATCTGGTTGGAAGGAAAACAAATTTACAAATATTTTAAGAAAAAATAATGAAAATTCAATAGCCACTGCACTTCAGCCATAGGGTCAATGAGAAAAGTTGAATGTGAATGTTTTGCTTTGTTTGCAAATGGGCGTGTCCGCTGGAATTTTTTTTTGTTTTGCCTTGTTCTGATTAGCACAAATGTCTCAAAACTATCTGCCAATACAATATATAGATCCCCTAATCACATTAATCCATACTGTACACCATGGTCTTTCTGTTAGACATATGATTCTAGTGTGCTGACTAACTTAAAAAAGACCACTTAATTACTGTATTCAAATTTACAAACACACTTCCTCCAAGGACCTGGTAGTAAGCTATTAAAACTACCTGTGTACATTCACAGCTTAAATTAACTTATTTGTTGCTATGCCGGGCAAGCCTCAGGTACAACTTAAGTTATTTGGGCTGTAAGGAAATATTTTTGTGGTAAAGTTATGCATAGAATTTTAATATATGCATAAAATTTGTATATGTTAGTACACTGATTTATCAGGCAAAGTTCGGAGGAAACCAGGTGAAGTTCGGAGGAATCAACAAAATGTTGACAAATCACAGCTAAGAGCTTGGGAACATAAAGGGTGAACAGTACTTACTGGCTTCCTATTACCAGCAAGAATGATCTGAATGTCATGAGTGATGTACGGTATCCGTATCTTCTCCCCATCCACATAGAGTTCTTTGTCTCCACGCAACTCGTAGGTCTGAGAACAGAAAACAGAAGCATGAGGCGTCCATTAGCCTACAGTAGGATTGATTCACAGTTAACAACACTGTAAAAGAAAAGTAGCTATCTGATTGGTTGATTGCCCATCATGTGACATTCAGTTAAAAGTACCATCGCACGCTGCAGCTGTCAGCCGTGCAATTTTGTACAGGCTCTGATTTCACAATTAACGAACATTTGACGCATGCACTCAACAATTACAAGTGCGCTTACAAGCAAATTTTTGTCACTCAGTTTTGTAAACAACTTCAACTGATCAATTTCACTACGTATGTATGTGTACACAGCTGACTGTGACTGTGTTACTCAGTCGACTTCCAAGGAAAATGGTTGCCATTTCTGTGCTAAATGCAAGGATCTATGTGGAGCAAATATGTTGATGCCCGAGGTGTTGTATAAAACAAATAGTGTATGGTCAAAGTGCAATGGGACAAGATTTCGCACTCGGTGAAAAATGAGGCACACTTTCCAACTTGGCTTCGCCTCGTTGAATAGAGCGCCTCTTTCTTTCATGTTGTGTGAAATCTTGTACCATTGCACCTTTGACCATTCACTATTTGCATGCTAAAAACAAACACTTATTGTAACTCATCTGGAATAAAAGAAAAATTGCAGGTTGCTGAATCTGCATTCTAAGACTTATACAAGTTATGAATTCCACTAATAGCTGATGCATGCATTTCGACAAGGTATAAAAAGAGATAGACTGTCTCTGTGATTACTATGATACTGTATATGCTGCTATTTTTGCGTACAAATATTTTCGCGAATGAGGTCATAGACATTTTCGCGAGATTTTGTCATCGCGAATTGATGCCGACGCTAACGTAAATGCACTATTACCCTTGCGTAAGGAGACATTTTCGCATATTGTTAAATTCGCGATCGAACTGTGATTCACAAAATTCACAAAAATTAAAAACTCGCGAAAATAACAGCTCATACAGTATTAAACTGAATGAAATTTCTGACAAGATAGTAACAGAAAAAAACTAGAGAGGGGCCGTCAAAGGCGGCAGACCCACGCCTTGTACAAAGTCGGGGTAAACATACTGTGCATTCGGTCATCTACCAGAATTCGGTCACTTAATTGCCAGTGTCCTTTATCACCAGCCAGTGCGTTCTACCAAAGATCGTACACTGAAGTGTACGATCTTTGGTTCTACAGTCACATCACACGCAAATCACATCATTTCACATACGGTAACACTCATTCACCACAGGAAAGTCCTTTAGTCTCCTCCAAAAATCCATCGAAAATCCCAAATTCCACCGTCAAAAGTGCAGATTCGGAACTTTTCCAAGCGCGCGAATTAAGTCCAGTTTTAAGAGTATTGTCTACGCGACGGGTCGCCGAAAAAGCGCTAAAAATCGAGAAATACGCCGTTTTCTTGCGGGATATTTTGCTTATAGCAAGCCGAGAGTGTGTTGATATCAAAGGTCGTATGAGTGTACGATCTTTGATGGTATCCACAAAAGCGCAAAAGAAAAACAAAATTTACGTACCCCCTAGGCAATTACCCCTATGATTAGTGTCTACGGGAATTATTCAATGCAAGGGTTAAATGCAAATGTCTACTGCACCAGTATTCGGTCACCAACGAGCGCCGCAACGTCCCCGATGCTATTTTGCACCAACAGGGTACAGCGCGATGCATTTTCAGCGGCCTTGCACACGCATTGACATTGAGCGCGCATATCGTGCAGTGTGACTGCGACCGAGCAAATGCTCCTCCAACGAAAAAAACAATCAATTTTAATTTGAAAAATCATCAAAATACGGGCCAGTTTGTGACGACGGAGAACGAACTTTCATAAATCCAGAAGGACATAGTCCTCCAAATAGGCCTAAACGTAAATTTCGGAATTCTTACGAACATTTGAGCAGCGAAGTCCGATCGTTTGGGAGTTTATGTTTTCGTATGGTAGCGGAAAATCGCAAAGTGAGAAACGGGAAATTTTCGGAGTGGTCACTATACCATGGGGTCAAAACTTAAAGGTCGCACAGAATTTGCAAGGGTCAACCGATTATCACCAAAATCTAATCGATTCTTTCCTGTTATTATCCAGACATCCCCTGAACATTTCGTGCAAATCCGTTTACCCGTTCTCTTGTTATCTTGTACACAAACAAACAAACAAACAAACAAACAAACAAACAAACAAACAAACAAACAAACACACAAACAAACAAACAAACAAACAAACAAACATACGGAACCCTTTACATAACCCCCTGCCGATTTTCATCGGCGTGGGTAATAATCTTGTGGCAGGGCACTTTTGATCAATACTCTTTTTTACTTGACCCAACAGAAAAGACTGCAAGTACTTCAAGCAAAGGGTCTTGTTTTGCCTCATATGTTTTAGTTTCCCTCGACCTGATGGGCAATGGGATTGTAGCAGACTGAGGGAGTTTATGGTCTTTACTCCCTTCTGCCTCTGACTTCTAAAACAATACCTTGCCTCCCAGAGTAAGCTTGACTTCCCTCCTCTCGGGGACGTGGGATGAATTTTTCAATGAAGGAATGGTTGTCACGGAGACGGAGAAATTTTGCTGGGCGTCGCCGGCGCAGGTCTGCGACAGCACGTACTCGCACTCCCCTGGGAAGCGGTAATATCGCAGGTCGTAGGTCCTGATGGTAGATGCAGGGTACACCAGACAAGTTCCAATGGCTGGGGGTTGGGGGAGAGGGTGATGAAAGGAGAAAGATATTTAAACAAAGTACATGATTTACTACTTCCTACTATCAAAATATTTACATCTTTGACCTTTATATGACATTGCAACTGAAAAGTAAAGTATGTGTACATGATATGAGATGATGGAGAGTGCCAGATATTAAAATCATTTCTTTAATATTGAGATACATATTTAAGGAGAGATGCAATATACTTGCTTAAACGGGGTTCAGTCCAGCCCACAGATGATGAATGTGGAATACCGCAGGGGTCTAACCTCGGGCCACGGTTATTTTTGTTGAATATTTTATAATGATCTGCCTGTATGTTTGAATACATGCAAAATACCGCTATATGACGATGACTCTTGTCTTTATCATTGATCTTCAAACACTTGAATACTTTTCGGCTAGGAAATCTCCACTCGACTTTGAGGACCTCTTTTATAATGAGGTTACCTTCATCACAGTTCTGACCACTGTAGGCCTCCGGGCAGCGGCAGACGTGTGTGTTGCGTATCTCATCGTGGATGCAGCTTCCTCCGTTCTGACAGGGGTTAGATGCACACGGGTTGCTGTCTGGAATCGGTAAGGAAACGAGAGACTTAAAACATACTGCTCTATCTAGAGGGATAACTGACATAAGTTAGTCTGTGTATGTGTATAAGTGTGATGAAATCCCCCCAAATCATGACAAAAAAAGTGGCAACAGAAGATATATACATTGTGTGTATATATATATATATATATATATATATATATATATATGCACTAGAGAGATGACAAATACAATGTACAAAGAAAAAAATATAAAAGAATAAAACATGAACTGTGACAGAAAGAAAACTGAAGAAAGAGAAAAATGTACAGAATCGTAGACAGATAGGCAGACTACATACATACTTGAAAACATATACTATATAAATAATGAATGTTTATGAGCACAATGGACAGAATAAAATATCTCCTGAGCTGAAAGATGAAATAATTCATTCAACAGGGCACAGCCGAGTTGAATGACTTAATAACTTTATCTTTCATCAATGAAATATTCTGTCCATTTCACACATGAAAAACATTCACTATTTGTTCTATATACATAACACCTAAAAATAGATCCTTGTCATTTCATATTTGATGAATTTAGACACTAGAGAGAATGTGCGAGATCTGAGATTGAGAGAGTGCTGAGCGCTATATGCTACAATGTAGCTTGTTGTCGGTCAATATGCTTGATCACATGCACATTGCAAACACAAGCATTTTACATGTATGTAGGTAGAGTGCCGGGCTCTCTGCATGCATGCAAATGGAGCATATCGCATTGATCCAAAATTGCACGGTAAATGGAGCCTCAATTGTATGAATGACGTATGAAGTAAAATAGGACAAATGATCAATATCAAACAACCAATCAAATGACAAGCATCTATTTAGGTGTTGTTTATATTTATATACATACATTTGTATATGTATACATGTATATGAATTTGTGTGTGTGTGTGTGTGTGTGTGTGCATGTGTGCATGTGTGCATGTGTATACCCACATATATATTACAGATTGAGTAAAAAATATACATATATATATGCACGGATGAGAGATAAAGAAACTAGCGAGTGAGAGATAGCACTTAGAGAAAGGACCTTTTAACCAAAGGGAGTGGCAGAAGATAAGGAAAGATATAGAAATATATTATAAGAAGGAGAGAATGAATCTCATCAGAATCACCTCGACATCCCAGCAGCTCAAAGCGGAGGGCTATCCTTCTGTTCCACGTCTTGGGCTGTATCCTTATCAGCTCAGCTTCGACAGGTTGAGCAAAGTAGTTTGTCTTGATGGTATTCTTATCACTGTTGCCCTCAAATGTCTAAATGGCACAGAAAGAGAGAGAGAGAGAAAAAAAAAAGAGAGTGACAGGAAAAGAACTGTCACTGGTGTTCCACTCTATTAAAACTCAACAAAAAACAAACAAACAAACAAACAAACAAACAAAAAACAACCTAGTATGAAGGAGTGCTTCCCTCTTCAATGCACACAAATAAATCATTGAACATAAACGCAATGCATTCATGTTCTATTAGATTTCTAGCGACAAGTGAAAGTCAACTGTGACATAGAAAGCTTGTTAGACCAGGATTTGAATAACAACATAAAGAAATACATTTCAAGCTGTGGGCTAAGAAAAACATTACTTTTTTACAACAAGAGTTTTGTTTTGCTTTGGTTTTTTTAAACTAAAGTGTTTGTATATAATAACAGCGACTGTATCCTACTCTCAATAGTTTCATACAATTTTTTTTTCCCCAGGAATAATAACAATCGGATATGAAAAACTTTCATGTGTGAACCCACTTTGAAAACAAAAATTTGTAAGAGAAATACAATACATGAATATATGAATACATACTCATGGGAGAAAATGATATGAATATATAAAATATGTGTATAATTATGTATTTGTAGCTAATGTTATTGTGCTTGAATGAAAGCTATTCACCGACCTGGGCAATTCCGTCGGCATTGTTGATGTATTGCAAGACAGGACCCTCCCGCCGGTACCGGACATCGAAGGATGACACCCACTCTTCATTCTGGTCTCCCCCTCGCCCCTGTGTCTGCACCCCGACGATGGTCGTCGGGCGGGGCAGCTGCACCTCGATCCACTGGTCCCGGTCGGACACTTGCGCCACCCACGCGCCGCCGGTCGCATCAAAGGTCAGCGCGGCGTTGGAGTCAAGCCTGCCCTCTTGTGCTCCGTGCTCGGGGAGAGAGCTTGAGGCTGTGAGGGCGCCATCTGGGATACTCCCGCTCTCCATTCCCAGAGGGTCGTTGCACGCAACTTTGAAAGAAGAACAAGGAAAAGTTATTTGACACACACAATGATGCAGTACCTTCACTCTTATCCATGAATTTTTTGTTGTTGTTGTTGAAAGCATGTGAACAGAACAAATATACATGATATGGACAATAAATGATTGATATGAAACAAGGAAAAGTAGAAATTACGCGGTGCGTAATATATGTCCCCGCCGGAAGTAGCATTTAGTAGCAAAATGTACAATATAGGTAAAAAGATGAAGGTCAAAGGTCAAAGAAGTCAAAGGTTAAAATTCTATGTAGAAGTTTTGAAGCCCTCACCTAGTGCCATCACATAAAGCAAACGGAATCGAAATCGGGTTAGAAATGGCGAAGGAGTAGCATTTTGTAGCCAATGTACAATATAGGTAAAAAAATCAAGGTCAAAGGTCAAAGAAGTCAAAGGTCAAAATTCTGTGTAGAAGTTTTGAAGCCCTCACCTAGTGCCATCACATAAAGCAAACGGAATTGAAATCGGGTTACAAATGGCAAAGGAGTAGCATTTTGTAGCAAAATGTACAATATAGGTCAAAAATCAAGGTCAAAGGTCAAAGAAGTCAAAGGTCAAAATTCTGTGTAGAAGTTTTGAAGCCCTCACCTAGTGCCATCACATAAAGCAAACGGAATCAAAATCGGGTTAGAAATGGCGAAGGAGTAGCATTTTGTAGGCAATGTACAATATAGGTCAAAAATCAAGGTCAAAGGTCAAAGAAGTCAAAGGTCAAAATTCTGTGTAGAAGTTTTGAAGCCCTCACCTAGTGCCATCACTTAAAGCAAACGGAATTGAAATCGGGTTACAAATGGCAAAGGAGTAGCATTTTGTAGCAAAATGTACAATATAGGTCAAAAATCAAGGTCAAAGGTCAAAGAAGTCAAAGGTCAAAATTCTGTGTAGAAGTTTTGAAGCCCTCACCTAGTGCCATCACATAAAGCAAACGGAATTGAAATCGGGTTAGAAATGGCGAAGGAGTAGCATTTTGTAGCCAATGTACAATATAGGTAAAAAAATCAAGGTCAAAGGTCAAAGAAGTCAAAGGTCAAAATTCTGTGTAGAAGTTTTGAAGCCCTCACCTAGTGCCATCACATAAAGCAAACGGAATTGAAATCGGGTTACAAATGGCAAAGGAGTAGCATTTTGTAGCAAAATGTACAATATAGGTCAAAAATCAAGGTCAAAGGTCAAAGAAGTCAAAGGTCAAAATTCTGTGTAGAAGTTTTGAAGCCCTCACCTAGTGCCATCACATAAAGCAAACGGAATCAAAATCGGGTTAGAAATGGCGAAGGAGTAGCATTTTGTAGGCAATGTACAATATAGGTCAAAAATCAAGGTCAAAGGTCAAAGAAGTCAAAGGTCAAAATTCTGTGTAGAAGTTTTGAAGCCCTCACCTAGTGCCATCACTTAAAGCAAACGGAATTGAAATCGGGTTACAAATGGCAAAGGAGTAGCATTTTGTAGCAAAATGTACAATATAGGTCAAAAATCAAGGTCAAAGGTCAAAGAAGTCAAAGGTCAAAATTCTGTGTAGAAGTTTTGAAGCCCTCACCTAGTGCCATCACATAAAGCAAACGGAATCAAAATCGGGTTAGAAATGGCGAAGGAGTAGCATTTTGTAGGCAATGTACAATATAGGTCAAAAATCAAGGTCAAAGGTCAAAGAAGTCAAAGGTCAAAATTCTGTGTAGAAGTTTTGCAGCCCTCACCTAGTGCCATCACATAAAGCAAACAGAATCAAAATCGGGTTAGAAATGGCGAAGGAGTAGCATTTTGTAGGCAATGTACAATATAGGTCAAAAATCAAGGTCAAAGGTCCAAGAAGTCAAAGGTCAAAATTCTGTGTAGAAGTTTTGAAGCCCTCACCTAGTGCCATCACATAAAGCAAACAGAATCAAAATCGGGTTAGAAATGGCGAAGGAGTAGCATTTTGTAGGCAATGTACAATATAGGTCAAAAATCAAGGTCAAAGGTCCAAGAAGTCAAAGGTCAAAATTCTGTGTAGAAGTTTTGAAGCCCTCACCTAGTGCCATCATATAAAGCAAACGGAATCAAAATCGGGTTAGAAATGGCGAAGGAGTAGCATTTTGAAGCAAAATGTACAATATAGGTCAAAGGTCAAGGTCAAAGGTCACAATTGAAATTCTGTATAGAAGTTTCAAAGCTCCCATGTAGTGCTATCATATAAAGCAAACAGAATCAAAATCGGGTTAGAAATGGCGAAGGAGTAGCATTTTGAACATTTTGATCACACACGGACGCACACACGGACGCACACACGGACGGACGCACGGACACACGGACGCACGGACGGACACACACACGTACGGAGCCCGTTTCATAGTCCCCTGCTCGAACTCGTTCGGCGGGGACAATTAATGAAATGAAATGACATAAACTGTCGGGTTTTTTGGTGGCTCCGTTCTCCGTTGAATTTTTTTTTCATACGTTGACGGGCTCTAGTGCTTTTAAATCTAATAATAACTGCATACAATTTTTTTTTTTTTAAATCCCCGTCATCAATGATCTGAATGAGACAGAGATTAGGGACGCAAATCTATAAACTGATGACAACTTGTTTGGAGATTTGCTAACAAGTTACAATGAAACACAACATAAGTAATGAAGAAAGTAAAGAATTAATTGAAGTTACAAAACCAAGTTACTGTGACATTTTTTTCTCTTCTGAACTTACTTGGAGGCCCTTCAGGTTCCCCATCTGTGTAAATAAAAAAAAACAAAGAAGTGTCAAATGA
This sequence comes from Diadema antillarum, assembly GCF_040938485.1. Lineage (NCBI taxonomy): Eukaryota > Metazoa > Echinodermata > Echinoidea > Diadematoida > Diadematidae > Diadema > Diadema antillarum. The sequence continues at coordinate 1,231,254 of NW_027270992.1, read as the reverse complement.
AATCAGAGTTGACCAAAGCACAAATGTTATAATGGGGCGTACCTGAAATATGTGGTGATACGAAAACAGAGTTGATAAAACAAAGATTACGATGAGGAAGTGATGTTGAGGGAGAGATAAGCTGCTGGGATTGTCGATGCTCTTCTGTGCTTTTTGATGATGAAAATAATCCTCAATTTTGCATACTTGTCACTTTCATACAAATTGTATGTCAAGGGTTAACTTTGCTGTCATTTATAATGTAAAAAAAAAAATAAAGATGTTATTTTTCATGAAGGATACTGAAACCTATCTCATATATCAGAATCTCTGTATGAGACTCGAGTCATAAAAACTGAAATTTGCATACACCTCATGGCATTTGACAAGCCTTTTTTGTGTGCTCCTCATATGATAATGGTATCTCTTCCTTGCATTCTTGCTCATCGCACTCACCATACTTAGTGTCTTGACTCAGACAAACACAATCATATGCATACATACACACAAACGGCTCACGCGAGCACTAACCCTTTAGCAACTCAAAATGGCAAAATTGCTGTTTGGTTTTTCTTGATAATCTTATGCTTTACCATTTTGAATTTTCATACAGAATATATAATTATGTTCTTTGAAAAAGGTCCAAGGTCAACAAAAGTATGTCAGAATTATTTCTGTGACACACCATTCTCTTGGTAAAGTCTTAATAGGCTTTTAAATGAACAGAACTTAAAACAGACAAAAATAAACATGCAGTGAGCTTTTTTACACTATTTACAAAGTTGTCGAAATGAGAGCATTATTGCTGTACACTCCAGAATCTTCAATCGCTAAAGGGTTCATTCACAATAAATTCTACAGTGTGAATGCCTCCTAATTCTCAACATGACATATGACATGATAATGTTTTTTTTTTTTCCAGGAAGGGGGGAGGGAGGAGGAAGAGGGAGAGGAAAGTGATGAAAGTAGAATCTTATCTCACCACAAGAGCAACTGAGCAGGGCTGATAAGGAGTATTCCCGCTTCTTCACTGGCTCATAAACGCGGGCCAGCGTTCCCGGTCGGACGGACGCAATCTCCGGGTTGTCTACGTTCTTGACCACCACCACATCGCCGCTGGTCGGCCCTCCGTGGGTGAACGAGATTGTGCTCCTCTCCGAGCTGATGGCGAGGATGTCGCCGCGGCGATACGGGATGGGCGTGGCCTGGCCCAGGAGATGGACCTCGGCCCTCCCTGGGGACGTGGGCGTGATGGTCTCGCTACCCACCAGCAGGAGTTGAGTGGACTTCACCGGCCTGTAAAAGCGCACGTCGAATGGCTCTGCCGTCTCTGCCCGGAAGTTGACCTTGGCTGTCATGCCATGGCACTTCAGGACATCGCTGACATAGAGGACAGTGACCCCGTCACTGTCCAACTCTGGTCGCTCGAAGACGTCAAAGCCATATTCCTTGTCACATTCTTGAGACGAGGCGGGTGGCGGATGATGGCCTTGTAGTAAATTTTCAGGTAACACCATTTAGCCTTGTATTTCTAAGAATTGTCATCTGATATATTTCACTGTTTCCATGCATCATAAATGTATGTTTATCTGCAACACTTAATACAAACACTTAACACCTGCATAGTATTTTTCTAGCAAAATCTCCAGAGTAAACTTACAGTAGCATGCTGTTCTGCTGGGGCAGCATGGCTTGCTTGTCTATTAATTAATGTGACAAAATTAAACATTTATAGTTGTATGTTGTGAATGTAAGGAGAACAACGACTGCAGGATTGCAAATATCAAATCTCACCTAGGTTCGATGATGGCTGACTCACAAAACCTGTATTGAAGAGGAAAAAATCCTTTAATCAGGGGTTGAAATGTCACTATACAGCTGGTCCACAAATGTGCACTGAACTTGGATTTCTGTTACGACTTAAAAAAGCATCCTAGGAACATCAAACATAGAAATAGGCTGAAATGCATATTGTTAACAGAAGGTGTATAACAACCACTTATGCTATAATTTAGTAAGATCTGTACCCAGAATGTTTATGGTGGGGATGGGGGTTGTGGGAGGGGGGTAAAAGTCGAAATAGTTCTGTTGCATTTGATGCTTTGGAGAAAAACTTTCAAGTTCTGTTTGGGTTTCTGTTCTGCTCAAATGGACCCTGCTTGCAAAATGGCCGAGATCATTCTCCCTCCCCCTCCTTGTTACAGGCCTGGGCCCTGTTTTATGATGAGTTAAAATTGATTATATACTGTAGTTGATTTCAACTGTAAGTCTATGGCAGCCTTTGTGGTAAGGAAATTTAAAATCGATTCTATCTTTTGGTAAAACGGGGCCCTGGATTATAATGAACAATTCAAACACTGCACCTGTGTTTGATTGCTGAGTGGGAACTACAAAAAAAAGCAACAACAACAAGAAAGAGAGAAAAAACAAGAACATAAAAAATGACTCACAACATTCCGTCTGCTCTTTCCACGACGGAAGGCTGACGAGTTGTTCCTGACACTCCCGGGCATACATCTCGATCCACCAGCAGTGACGGTCCTCGCCCTGGTAGCACACACTGGACTTGCAGAGTTGGTAGTAAGACGCAGGGTCCACCTTGGACTCACATTCCTGGAACACGCCTCCTGGAGGAAGGGGGGGGGGGAGGGAAGGAGGGGGAGGAAAAAGATGGACAGAGGTATGTGATTGACCTGCTGTTTATGGGAAGTTTAATACCATCTCCATGAAAATTCTAACCTTCCAACGGGCAACATACAAGAGTACAGGAGAATGCAAATGAAGCTGATGGTCAATAATTTTGTAAAATCATTGCCAGGCAGATTAACCCGTTGAGGACGGTTTGATTTTGCTACAACACGTATTTCCAGTAGACCATTGCCTGAGTATACTCGAGATTGTCCTCAATGGGTTAAGAAATCTCAACAGGCTCAGTACAACTCTCATCAATGTCCCTTATGTATGTTTAATGTATTATTCAAAATTAAGTCACTCAGCATTGTTCTTTTCATATACACAGAAAGGTGTAATTCACAATTTTGCACAATGATGGAAGAAGAAATAGTGTAAACATGAACTTAAGCAATATGACTACAGTGCACAATGGACTGGGATGCCCACGATGTTTTTTATTGGAAATAAGCTTCTAAGCCAGACTCCAGTTACCCTCCATCTTTAGACCTTTGGTGATCTTACCCACAACCCAATCAGCCCATTTTTTTCTTCAGTCATTTTAAGACGGGTAAGGCACATGGACAGAAGACCAGAATACATGGAAATGTAATGCCTCCAGCCTCCTTTCAGATGTTGCGGCATAGAATAGTTCTTTCTTTAAATTTTTATGTGCCCTAATGTAAACCTCCTGTATACCACATTATTCTGAAACAGCAACATAGTCATGCTTTAGGGAAACATTCTGCTTTTCATATCTTTGTAAGTTAAATAAATTTTTGTCACCCTGGACATGTAATGAGCAAAGTTATAGAGAAAATGCTAAGCTTTGCTCTGATGTAAATTGTATGACAAATCCTGATTGTTTTTCTTTCAAATGACCAGTTGCTACATTATTGTAGAGGCATGACTTTTTGCACACAAAACAGTGCCAGAAACTCAGAATTTATTCGCAATTCCAGTAGGGAACACTAGCTGCTTGATAGCCAATCACCACATAAAACGCAAGCTACATGTGACAGGAATGGAATCACAATAAACGCTTTCATCACAATGTGGCTTTATGTGTTTGAGCAAAATATGCGAAGTTGGCATGTCGTCAACTGAGTCGGGCGTGCGAATGTGACACATAAAGAGTTAAGCAATAGCATAACTCTACAGTATTGATGGTAAGGATGATAACAAGTAGGCCATACACGTGTAGATCTAACAGAAATTGGTCATTATTTGTACTTACTATATTTTGGGGAATCCTTTAAAAGAAACTGACAGGTTTGCTCTGCCTGTTCCATGGTCGCACTGTCAGCCGTCGCGCAGGATGAGGTGGTCGATGAAGTGAAAGTTGAGCATCCCATGGGGAATACTGAGTCCTTCCAAAGAGACAAAATTGGGGGGAGGGGTGGGTTAAGACCTTGTCAGACTGGGCATCTAATAGCTCCAATTAAAAAGAAAAAGTAATTCTTAAAGGAGAGGAATTAATAAAGAAACTGTGTACCAGGGTATGACTTATTGTCATCAGGGTTTAGCTAATTACTTGACAAGTACACACAACCAAAAAGATATTCAAATATTGATTAATCTAAGGGCTGCTTGAAAAATTTGATCCCTTAACAAACAAAAAAAGAAAGAAAAGGCATCCTATAAGTGAATGTCTGGCAAAAATATGTTGTTTATAAAAGTATAGAAAAACTAGAAATGTCGCGATGGCGACTGATGCCTCCGCCATAATGCATGATTCTCCCAATAGGCGTATAGTACAATGTCTTCACAATGTGTGATCCATGACAGTTTCACATAACTGGCAAAATATTGAAATGACAGGTTTGTCAGAAATGTCTTGAACTGGGTTTGCTATAATTTTCTAAGAGTGCAGGTACACATATTTGGGGAATTGAGAATTTTTACTTGAATTCTGGCAGACCTTTTTATAAGTTTATGCATTGAGTAATTTGCAAGGTATGAAGAAAGAGTGTAATGACAGTACAAAATAGATTTTTTTTTTTTTTTTTTTTTTTGGGGGGGGGGCATTGAAACCTAGCCCTTGACCCTTAACCTTTGACCTTTGACCTTCTGGCTGGAAATTTCCAAGAGAATCTCCATTAGGTAATGCATGTACATGTATTAAGTTTTGAAACTAATAATGCAAGCATTGCATATACTAGTATATGAGGGAAATTGTACAATTTTTTAGTTGACCTTAACCTTTGACCCCTACTATTGACCCATGACCCCTAACTTCCCTAGATAATCCCTGCCAGTCAGTACATGCATATGTACCAAGTTCCACGAAGATATACATTGAACCATTTGCGAGAAAAGTGATATTGCAGCATTTTCACCTAACCTTTGACCTTTTGACCTTTGACCTTATGACATGAAACTCTCTCTGGAGAATTTTTACGCAGTAGTACATATCCACACTAAGTTTCAAGAAAATACCTTTGGGCATTGCATAGATATGGGGGAAATTGCAACATTTGTAGCATTTGACCTTGACCTTTTGACCTTTGACCTCTTGCCAATGTCACTAAAGTCTACTCAACTAATTGTCCCATCGTACATCATCCTTGGACTAAGTTTGGTGAAAGCTGCTTCATCCAGTTTTGAGTAATCACGTAAACAGATAAATTTTAGGATTTGACCTTGATCTTTGACCTTTGACCTCTGTCCGATTTCACTGAAAAACTAATCAAGTAATTGTCCCATCATACGTCATCCTCCAATATAGTTTGGTGAAATTTGCTACATCCAGTCTTGAGTTATCGCGTAAACGGATACAATTTCATGATTTGACCTTGACCTTTGACCTTTAGCTGATTTCACCCAAAATCTAATCAAATAATTGCCCCATCATACTTCATACTTGGACCAAGTTTGGTAAAATTCCAGTCAATATTACTCAAGTTATCGCATAAACAAAAGCGGACGGACGGACGGACGTACGGACAACCCAAAAACATAATGCCTCCGGCACCACTTCGTGGCGGAGGCATAAAAAATGTTGAAAGAATAAAGAGAGAAATTGACTGATAATAAAGTGAGTAAACATTGATCATTTCGGAGTGAGAATCCACTGTCAGTTTAAAGAAAGCTCTTTTTAATCCATGGACAACTTTGACATTAATGAACAGATGAAACCTTGCAATCGCCAGAGGTGTCCTCTTCCAAAAGTCCCAGAAATCACATGTTTTGTTGTGTATTTCTTTTTCCAATTCTGTAGCAAGAAAAGCTGCTGAAAACTGCTTATTCAATAGTGGTGAGCCAATGGAGCAGAATGGAGTCAAGAGGGGCCTTATTCCGATTTTTACGGTTCTAGCATTTCATAAAGTAGAGCAAAAAGCAATCATGTTCCTGTATACACCAAATATTTCACAGGGTTTTTATTATTGCAAAATTTGTGAGTCAGACCATGCTATTCCCGATATTAAAGACACGCGAAAATAACGACTCTGATCTCGATACAAATGTGATGCACATGTACACGTTTCTTAGTTCAGTACAGTACTCAAAGACCGCGAATTTAACCACTCGCGAAATCATCGGGAAGTCACAATTCATGAAAATTTAGACTCGCTACATGTGACGTGTACAGTAATGTACAATACCTGGTCTGCACTTGGCTGGTCATTGGCCACATTGCCGTCCATGTTTCCGCACAGTCCACTGACCGCCAGTCCCTTTTTCAACTCGACCCGCAAGAGACCAGCCCTGGTCAGCTCAACTGTACCTCCAAAGTCCAATTCCACAATCTGTATCGCAAGAATGAAACAAAATGTTTTAATGACCATGGTTCATTCTTGACCATTATCTTTTTCCTTTGCCTTATGTCATTAAACTGATATGTATTACCAGTGTATTTCAGTATACATGTGTAATCATGACTAACAATTCAGAACAGTTTTGCCGTAATCTGCCATGTCTCACTTTTCAAAGGTAAAAGATTGTGACACTGACCATGCATAAACTTTTTTCATCACAGGCAGTCTTAAACTTACAATTCCCGGTACATGTATTAAGTGCTCATTTCACCCCTTCATTCAATTCTTTTCTTAAACACTTTCTATATTTGGAAGCAGAATGCACTTACGATACCACTCAAGAAACATAAGAGCCGGGGGGGGGGGGGGGGGGGGGGGTGTTTCATAAAGCTGTTCGTAAAGTTACGAATGACTTACGAGCGACTGGTGATCAGTTCTTGTGCTGAATTATTGAAATTCTGATAAGTATAGCACATCAGATCTGATAACCAGTCGCTCGTAAGTTGTTCGTAACTTCACGAACAGCTTTATGAAACAGGGCCCAGGTGACACAAAACTTATAGAGATGTCTTTGTGGTGTCTCAGAGTACATCTCATCAGCTTCCTGCATGCTGTACAATTTGTACCTTGAGAATGCATTCAGTGCTTATATTCACACCTCAAATACACACAGCTTGAATCTCTCATTTGTCGGTCTTCTTTGCCAATGATAATTCTTGAATTTTAAAAAAAAGTTCCTGGATCCACACGGCAATCCAGATCACTAGCAAAATGTAATCATCTGTTCCTTTTGTCATTATCAACTTATCCTGTAAGATTCATCTAGATCCGCTGGCAATATTTTGAGTTAGCTCGCAAACTGACAGATCTAGAAACCAATGCCAGCAAAAACAAAACCTCCATGGGAGAAGTAATAGTAAAAATTGCTAGTCTCACACCAGTCCATTTTGTATTCAATGACAATGTGTCATACTGCTTGACGATTCTTGTAACCTAAAGTAACAATTCTACCATATACAAGTGCTCCAGCCATGATGATGATGATGATGATGATGATGATGATAATAATAATAATAATAACAATAATAATAATAATAATAATAATAATAATAATAATAATAATAATAATAGTGATGATGTTGGTGATAATAATAATAATAATAATAATAATAATAATAATAATTATAATAATAACAATAATGATAATAATGATGATGATGATAACAATAATAAAAATAACAATAATGGTCATAATGATAATGATAACAACCATATTAATAATAGCAAAAACAATAACAACATCAACCAAATCAGGAGTAGATGTGAAACTAGTAGCAAAAAATAATTGTTTTTGTTGTTGTTGTTGCTTAAATTCTACCTGAGCCTTTGTGTTCTGAACATCATATCCTGCAGATTAGCTCCACAGAAATCAAATGAGAGCACAGTAAATTGCTATCCTGCCAACAATGAGGGCGCTATGCTTACCACTTCATTGCCGGATGTCTCCTCTGGATACCATCAGGTAAATCTGATCTCGAGAACGTGGCCTGGTCCAGTGTAATCGGGTCCTGAAGGCAGCAAACAGAAATTTTGGCTTCAAGTGGCAATTAAGCAGTCTGGACGGGCTCAAGCACTTATGGGTTGCATATTCGTCCACTTACATTTTGTACATTTGTACCTACATTGTAACACATGGGTGGGACTAAACTGTGTGAGGATTCAGATTCAAAGCGGAGAAAAAGTACTCAAAGACAGAGGAAATGATGACAAATTGTCAGTGATCTTAATGTAAGCTTACACAGAAAAAAGATTTGACCTATACTTTATTTTCAAACTTTACTAATTTCAAGGATTTTGTTTCTAACACTTACACAGCTGGTTGGAATCAGTATAGGAGGGGTCACATACACCAAGATCCCTAAAGGGAGTAGCTAACCCTGTATGTACTTTAACTGTCAAAAAGTATCAAATTTTCATTAATAGTAACTCCTTGCAGTTAAGTAAAACTAAAGGCCCAAAGTAAACACAATTTCCCAAAAGTCATAGAGAGTAAAGAAGGATTGGGCTTAATTCTCCAGGTGTTGATCTCTGCCGGACAGTGTGTCTACTTCTGAGCATAAACATAGAAAGATTACTGTATACGCCAATATTTTCGCGATCAGCCCGAAGCTCGCAAAATTCGCGAAAATGAAACCCTCACGAAAATAACGGCGTATACAGTATTGACTTCTGACCTTTGACCCCTGCTGGATCATGACCTCTCCATCCTTGGACAGCACTTTCAGGATCTCTCCCCGAGAGACGGCTGATGCTGCACGACGACCTTCTCGCATGTCTCGCTGCCTGGCATGACGTAGTGTTTACCATCGAACGTCACGACGTGCACGCCATCCCAGTACAGACAAGTCGTCATGTCGTCCTCTGCAAAATGTAATCGTGGATCGTAAAGGTCGTGACGCGGGCCGGGTTACTAAATCTAGTAACTCTTCTTTATGTGAGACCCTTCACTAGTGTCACTGTGCTAAAATCACTCAGCTTTGTGTTGCCAAAGTCAAACATACAGTCACAATAAATGCACACTTCTTCAGCTAGTGAATTCTATTTTTCCGTACGCAATGAGTCCTTATTTTCCCAAAACTACCAACCTTCAAACTCGTCTCTCTCTGCATCTTATCTCTGTAATTGACATTTACCTATTTGACACACACAAAAAAATACAGGCAACACTAACTTGTTATACATTGTCAAGTAAAGAGAGCATATTAAGAAACTCAACACTTCTCTTTTGGTATTGTATACACAAAATCAGACATACTTCTAAATACTGCATATCATGGGTACTTTACCAAGGCAAGAATATCTGGATTAAAAAGAAAAAGCCAAAAAAAACAAACAAACATCCAAATTCAACAAAAACTGTAGTTCACAAATAGAAAAGAAACTCTGAACTTCCCTTCGGCTCATTGCGAGAATTGACAAATCACATATTAGGATTTGTTCCCCCCCCCCCCCAAACTCTGCATCAAGTACTGCATATTGTGCCATAAAGGGTTTACATTATATTGAGTGAGTCTAAATTTTAGTCAATCAGGACTTCCCGACGATTTTGCAAGTGGCTGAATTTGCGATTGTGGAGTCCTGTACTGAACTCGGAAACGTGTACATGCATATCACATTCATATCAGGATCAGAGTCAATATTTTTGTGCATCTTTAAATTCGTGAATAGCACCTAAATTTGTGAAAGTAAAAACCTTGTGAGTATGTGACCAATCACAACAAAATGATCCTAAAGCCACTGATAGCTGAGTCGAGAAAATTTAGTTTGAAATATAGGTCAGATCAAAATCAGTCAAAATGTTTTTGGCATAATTTTCTAGTCTTACATATCGTCCACCATCTGCCAAAATTTCAAGCTAAATGATCAAAGGAAAGGCAAGAAATTAGCGTTTTTCTGGGCCATGATTTTCCAACCTTCAATGGAACAGAAACATGTCCGAAGATTTGGATTTAGCGCCGCAGATAGACGCCGCCCCTAGCAACGAGGGAGTGATCTTATTGGTCAGTGCATGGCACCCTGGTTACTGATTGGTCATATGAGCCCACTGGCGCTAAGCTTGAATGAACATCATGGAGGTTGCTAGGAGCATACATGTACCTTCTATTGTCAAGAGGTGAAAACTTTCTTGCCTACCATTGATCGTGATAGCAGCTGAAGAAAAGGCGGTTTTCTCATAATGCTGATTTCGTAAACCACTCAACATGCGCTAATAAAATCATCTACAGTGTATATTTCTGCAACCGAGTACTTTTAGGAGTCGTGTTACATATATAATCAAAGTGGAAGAGTAAGGGAATAATATGATGTTATTATCTGAAAGTCGTCCTCTGCCGACTTTTGGATCCTTTTGTTGTAGCTGGTCACATATGCAGTATTTGGTGAAACTTATCATCCACTCCATCCCTGATTCTCCTGTCATGTGACCTTACCTGTTTGGCAGGAATCCCCTGTCCATCCCTTTGGACATACGCAAACTGCTGAGTCACCACTGTGGATGCAGCGCCCTCCATTCTTACAATCCTTTGTCAGACACGGTCCTGTTGGGGTTCTTTTCTGCACCCTGGTGTCACTGCACATATACCTGTGTGAGTAATGAGGGTGTTGCTTTATTGCATTATGCCAAACATGTATTTGTTTGTGCATGAAAACAATAGAGCCTACACGTAATCCTTCTTCTCTTTTAACATGTAAAAAGGGTGGTCCACAATTTGAAATTTGAACATTCTTGCAAACTCGAAATGTTTGAATATTGTAAAAATTGCATGCACGCGGAGTGTACATCATGAGAGTGTAGTGTGCAATAATGCACAACTTTTTTCCTGTTGTGCTGCTTATGTTCAATGTTCTGCCTCATGTACTGTGGACAAATTTTCTAGGGAGTTTGCATTTCTCACGTTTTGCACATACAAAAATGTTATTCCGATGTTGAGCATTTCATTTTGAGCATATTGCTGACTTTTGAGGATGTTGCACAAAAATTTGAGCATGTTGCAGTGACACGCTCAAACCCTTTATGGACCACATGCCCTGCACATGTGCATCAATTTCGAAAGCAGTTGGATTTGCACTCAGGATTCTTATTGATAGATTAAGATATAGTATTCCTCATTGTGCACTCTAAGGAAAGATACAGACATTTACCATCTTTGCAAAATAACCTGAACTTTAATCAATCAAGGAATTCTTGTGATGAGTAGTTATAACTGAAAGTGATTGTCAATTAGTTGCAGAAGTTACCACAAACTCTATCAACATAATACAAAACACAGTGGAGGATCCAGTGAGGGCTCACTGCCCGCGCGCCCTCTCTTTATTTTTTGCTAAAACAAAAGAAATAAAAAGAAAAAATTGAGGGGGGGGGGGGGATTGCGCGCCCCTTTAATTTTGTGAAGGCACCTCCCTTTTACAGAATTCCTGGATCGGCCCCTGAAACAAAAAAGTTGCTAGTTGTCCAGCACCGCTGCTTTGCCATTTTTAATCTGCTAGTATTCATTCTGAGACCAAGCACAGAGGCCGTTGTTTAGGACACCAGTTTTTCACACAAACATTTACACACAGAGACACAAAGAGGTGCTAGAGAGCTTGAGAGCTGAAGAGATGTTTACAGTACAGAAGTGGGGTACAGCTATACCTCGGTTGCATGCATCACGGTGTAAGCACATTGTCAATTTGCTTGAAAGTATGACAATAAGGCATTCTGTAAAAGTGGATATTTTCGTGTGACTACTTTTTCGTGCTTGGCGGGGTAAGAGAAGTTTTGCATGTTTTTTATTCCACAGAATCAAGACATGAACTACTAGATCATACGTCAAGCAAAAATATTTGCGTGCTTTTATTTCCGTGCTAGAGTCTGAATGCGCAAAATGCGCGAAAATTTCAACACCGCGAAAATTTCTACTTTTACAGTATTTTGCAAAGCTATGTGAGGGTACATACAATAACACTTGGATCACTGGTCGAATTTGTATGAAATTTTCAATGCTTTGTCTACTTGAGTTTGGTGGTACCGGTACTCAAAAATCTTTTTGACCACAGAGCAGATTTTCTTTTTTCCCCGCTCTACGCCAATCTTAGAGGAGTGGGCATCTTCTAAATACTGTGTACGAATGAAAAGACAGCTCAAGTAAAGTGTGCTCATGCTGCTTACTTCACATGCAGATATCTTGGAGTGCCCGGACAGGGATTCCCGAAGATATCTGGGCTAGCCATCAGGGTGCAGGATTGTTTCTCCTGGCAGAGCTCGACGACCTTGTCGTAGCTCATGTCCGAGTGGCACTCCTCTGTTTCCTCCGTGATCGTGCCCGAGCACCGACCGTCAAAGTGCTGGCCAAAGCTGGCGTACACGACGTTGATGTACCCGTTGTTGGGGCACGCCAGGTCCAGGGCTTCATTTTCACAGGCGAATGAATCTGGAATCACAAATTGGATTAAGGTTAGAGAATGGGAAAAATGTAACAATGAGTATTGTCTAGTGTGATGCCACCACAGGTGCTGGTAGTATTTTTTTCCACAAAAATACAATAAACTATGCTCAAATATTTTTTTATAAGTTATAATTTCAACTCAAGTGTAATAATGATGTAACAAGCAATCGCAAAAAGAAAAATGGTTGACTGAAGAGTACAAGTGATGAAAAAATAAGAAAATGCATCATATACAACCAGAAGATTGGTAAATTACCTGTAGCTGAAAGGAAGGGGAAAGTCCATCTTCCTCTGACACTGGGGGCTGTTGTCCCAAAACCGACGTAGATGTCGTCCAAGGACTCTGGTGATGCAAAATCAACAGCACCAATGACCTCATCGCCTGATGCTGTTGGCTTCGTCAGCTGGAGCATGCCATTCCTGAAGCCCGTGCGGAAGCGGGTGGGGCCATCCGAGTTCAGGATCCTCGGACTCCTGAACCGTTCGCGCTCCCTGCCTTCCGTATAGATGACGGTGTCCTCATTACCATTGGCACCAAACACTGTTCGAGAAAGAAGAACGATTTTACTTTTCTATCATGGAGAGGGTAGTCTGAGCGGTAGCCCGCAAGGAAACATCTTCTAACATTGTACGTCAATGGCAAAACTCTGGATGCTGAACATCGCGCAGCTCTCTTCAACACAAGCAAAGGAATCGATTCTGAACTCTACTAATTCAATCTTGGCTAAAATATACTATGATGCCTGGGGCTGAGAGAGTCACATTCTCATTTTGCTCTGATGGAGTATTTTTTGTTCTTACCGTGACACATGATATACAAATGGTGAATGGTCACGGGTGCGATGGTACAAGATTTCACATGAGGTGAAAGATAGAGGCGCTCTATTAAACGAGGCGAAGCCGAGTTGAATAGTGCTCCTCATCTTTCACCGAGTGCGAAATCTTGTTCCATTGCATCAAAGACCATACACTATATGTTTTATACAACACATCGAACGTCAACAGATTTGGTCCACACAGATTCTTGAATTTAGCACAGAAATGGCAACCATTTTCTGTGAAAGATGAATGAGTAGCCGCACAGTTGCAGTCACTGTGTACGTAAGTAGTACACGAAACGAAGTTGTTTACAAAAATGAGTGAGAGAAGTACGAGCTTGTAAGTGCCCTTGTAATTGTTGAGTGTGTGCGGCAAATGTTAAATGTTTGTTTATTGCGACATCAGAGCCGTGCGACGGGGAACAAAAAACTTTGGGGCCAATCTTGAGTTTAGCATGGGAGTCAATGGAAATGGGTGACGTAGTCAGCCATGCGCTATCCATTTTTGCTCAAACAAAATTGCATGGCTGACAGCCACAGCGTGCGATGGCAACTTTTAACTAAATGTCATGTGATGGGCAATCAACCAATCGGATAGCTACATTCTAATTATCTAATTAGGTGTTGTATGAACTGTGATGGCAGACAATGCATGACAATTTGAGAGTCAGAATCACATGGGAGATTCAAAGCAAAGAGCTCACAACAAAACTTGCCTATTGTATATTCTGGATCCACCACGCCCGGTTCGCTGGACAGCGAGAGGGTGGCATTTTCTGTCGCCTCCACGGTAAACTCCAGCCAATCCATGCCAAAGGGTAATGGGGGGAGGGGGTAGAGAAGCTCGTCGAAGATGCCTTCAGTCTGGTACGTCTCACCTTAAAAATTAAAGATAAATGCTTTATGAAGCCAATGTACATCGCAAAGTCTACATGTCACATGCTCTTGTGGTCCTCTGGCTGTGCCACTTGTTTTGAATCTGAGTTGTAAGCTTCAGTCTCTCTAGAATCAAACCTTGTTGCATGATCATAATAAAATACATTAAACAAGAAACTGTGCAGATCTGGATTCAAGGCTGCATACAGGTGTATATAATATATATCAACATAATACCGATGATTCAGCTGTGATTCAGTTACCTTGCATGACATTCAATGGGTGTCTTCAAAAAATGTGTAAAGTCCCTATCAACAGAGATTCTTTTTTTAACCTTTAGAATCTGCTTGAACTTCAGTCACAAATGAACCACTCGTTAAGATTTTGAGAGTGGTCTGGGTATAGTGCTAAGTTTTAAAGAATGTTATTAATCAAATGTTTCAATTTGAGGCATTGTTTTTTCTCTTATGTTTTTTATGTTCATACTATTTGAAGCTCTGCATGAGACAAAAGATCAGATGCTGTTCATATCAAAATTGGTTTTTCAATCGTTGCTGGTTGCTGGTCTTCACATCCCACTAAAGGATTTTAAGACTTTGACAAATGGTTTGGTCAGTGCTGATTAATTCTCCAGCTGCATCTCGTGTAACATGACGATTTCTCACCTTCAAATCCAGTAACTGTGGCTCCTGTATTGTACAAAAAAGGTGAAAAAATCAAATCAACTGATTAAACTCTATAGTTCCTTCTCCCGTAAAAACTGCTCTTACCTATAGGCTAATGCAGTGGTCTACACAAATCTACTCAGTACATTCCACTTCTTTGGTGCAAAATGAATTGCAAAGATTTGCCCTTCAATGAAAAATTTATGCCAGATTTTCAATACTGTTGACTTCTCTTTTCGTCAAAGGCAAATGAGGAACCACTTTGGGCTAGTCATCTGGCAGAAAACACCCCTGATGCATTTATTCACCTATCGACTGTAAGCATTCACAGCATAATGTTGCAGTTCTTCAATTGCTGGGAGACAATATATTTTCTTTTTTCTAAAAGCTGGATGCATCAATATTCCAGCCGATGCAATATTTTCTACATAATACAGATACATATCTTCACATTATATGATTTGATGAGTACCTCCACCAAGGAGGTTATGCCTTCATCTGCATCACTTGTTTGTTGTTTGTCTGTTTGTTAAAATAATTCAAAAAGTTGTGTATGGATTTTGATGAAACTTCCAGGAAAAGTCAATAAGGAATAGATGACCAAATTCTCGCAGTGATCCGGGACGTTTTATGAATTCATGAAGGATTGTTATTCTGTAAGTGTGAATGGAGCTATAGGGAAATTGGACGATTTTCAGTATGAGTGTATATTGTGGAAACGAGCTTCTTGGTGGAGGTCTGCGCTCTCTGAGTGCTTTTCTAGTTTTCTGTGCTTTTCATAGATTTTTTTTTTCTTTCAATTCCTCAATTCAAAGATCAAACAATACCACCATTATCATTTACACAATATCGTACTATAACATGAGGATAAAAGTGTGCAATATGTCAAAATAAAGTCCAACTGCTGAAGTGAGGAAAGACTACTGCGAGCTATACACTCACCAATTTTCCCGCGGCAAACCAGAGGGGATAGTTCGTAAAATCCCCTCTCCTTCCCCTCCTCCTCGACAGCTGAAACGTCTCCAACGCGCACCGTCCAGACGGGGAGGTGGGCCTTGTCGCTAAGGAGACCCATGTCTATCAGCGCGGTCTCCTTGTTAGCGTCACAGTTGCATAAAGTGCCATTCACCTCACAGCCTAGGAGCCAGCGAAAGTGTGATGACAAAAAGGATGACAATGTTAATGATGACGATGACGATGCATGGCAATGATGGTGAAGACAATGATGATGACGGTGATAATGCAACAGCGATGATGATGGCCATGATAATGGTGCCATGGGATGATGATGACGATGACGATGATGATGATGATGTCGATGAAGGTGATGCCATGCGGATCACAATGATAATGATGATATGGTAATGATCAGAAGAATCAGTAGTGATTCTCTATGCTATTCTTACAAATAGCATACTTTTGAGAGACAGGCAGCCAGTTGTATTGAATGTAGATAATGGCGACAATGATGCCAAGGAGTGGTGATGATGATGATGATGATGATGATGATAATGATATTGTGATGGATATAATGACAATGATGTATGATTCTTCCTCATTTACATCATGGACTTTTGTCCTGGGGTAACTCAGGTAAACTTCTGACTGATAGAATCTATTTATTACAAAAGTTTTTCCATATTATTTGTAACACCAACTTTTATTCACACACACTCCTTTGTCTTATGAACATAAGATTCTCAAAATCAATGATCTATAGGATTTTCATTTAGGGCAGGTGATGCAGACTATATAATGAACTTTCAAGAATATTATCTGAAATATTCATTACAAAAGGTAAATAAGGTTAAATATAGTTTGGTTCACAATTACCCAAAAAAGATGGTCTAAACCCCCACATTTACCTTTACATAGAATGTTATCTGCCAATGAAATTTTTACACTCCCTTGGTCTTAAACACTGGAATTCCTTTAATATACACATGCAATTTTATAAACATTTTACCTCTGCTGCTTGTTGCAGCATTCAGTGAATGAATGCCAAACTATAACTAAACTTTCATTACTACAACCACACAAGACTGCCGCACACAAACTGACCTTCTCGAGAGTAATGACAGGCGCAACCTTGCTGGTCTGATGGCACATCGCCCCAGTTGGGCATCCTCTCTCCCCGGCGGTTATTCCACCAGGTGACCTGCTGGTCACCCTTCCACATGGCCGCGCCCTTGCAGTGGAAGGCAATGCCCTGCTCGCATTCCTCCGAGAGCGCCACCAGGCCTCTAAGCTGGACGATGGATGCGTCGTGCTTGTACAGGATCTCCTCGTAGTAGCCCCCGATGTTGTCCCCTTCGCTGTCAACGGGCACGCGACCGTTCGTCTCGTGGGTGACGATAGTATCAACTGGTGCCAACATTCAAGGACATGATCAACATGATAGTATCAATGTTTCACAAGTTTGCAGACATGCCCCTATGGCCCTCATAAGCCTTACAAATGTATGTTTCTATTTCATCAAAAGAGTCAAGATTTCTATACTATAATGAGATATTTTGCTAGGATTTCTGCTCTAAGTCTTTTCTGTTACTGCTTTCAATTAAAGAGTTGCAGGCAAATTCCAAACCACTTTTCAGTTACATGTACATATATTAAAAATCAAGTGATAGTGTGATGAATATGCTATTACCGGGGTGACAATAACTTGTACCTTAAATTTTGGTGAAAATCAATCATTTTTTTTTAACCATTGTCAGACAATCCCAGTTAAATAACATCCTGTAAAAATCCCAGCTGTCTTACCCAATAAAATGCAGCCACCACAGCATGTCAGAAGAAAGGCAACCCCATTTTGTGCTTTGGCTGCCATGTTTTGCTTTGTTTTTTTGCTCTCTTGAGCATTTGATGTTTTTGAGACATGAGATAATGTCGCCCCAATAGCGACTTACAGTGAATATCCCGGTATCTTTATACACATACACAAACAGGATGACAGAAACAAAGCTCTGACTCCTTATGGTCGGGGGGGTTCTATGGCTCCCTTCCATGTTACATCATGTTATCTCCAATGGTCGTTTTCTTGCAGTTATGCTAATCATGCTAATTTACGCATGTTTTTGTGCATCAGTTGTAAGCACTCAATCCCTAAAGAAAGCTTCAAATGGGCTTCTTTTTCTCTAAATATTTTATCTTTGTAGTGCCATCCACAAATGAATGTGGAAAATCTTGTATTAAATCAATTTCAGTATTTTATTAGTTTTTAAATTCCTTATGTATTTCTTTTAATAATTTCAATTTGTTATGTATTTCTATGAATGGAACAGTTGATGATAACCAAACAGGATGCTATCTGAGAAAATACAGGGAAAGACACTGATCTAACACTACCAGTAAATCTGATACATCGTACAATTTGTACAGATTCTGTACAGTCACATAAAGTCAGTGGAAACTGCCATTTTCGGTGACATTGGTCACAAATATGTGCCATATATCTTGGCAAGCATACCTCTGATTTTTTGCTAATTGGGTCTCAAAATGTGTGCAAGATGTGAAAGAAAAAAGGCATGAAATTTCAGCAAAAAACAATATTGCTTAAAGAAAATAATCGCGAATAATATAGTGGGGGTGCTTTTGTAGCCCCCGCTCTGTAGGATTAAAATGAGCAAGAGGCTGCTTTTGAACCAATCTCCTAAAACTTTCCAAATTAGTCCTGTATCAAATGCCATGACAACGTTCCTCACCATCTGCCACACCTGTAAGAAAACAAAGACAGTGAAGCAATTCAGAGGCTGAAGAGTCAACTGATAAACCTTTAACAGGTGCAAGATGCAACTAATAATGACAAACTTACAAGGTGGATTGCTTCAAGTGGTAACTGTACAAGAGTGATATGATTTTTTTCTTCTAGTCACTACCTTCATGTTTTAGCTCTAAAACACAAATAACAACAGAGAATATATATATATATATATATATATATATATGCATTTTTTTTTATAGATACACAAACATACATTCTGTCATTTATATCTTTCATTCAAATTTTGTTCGATATCATGATTTCATGTAGATTCATACACAAACAAACAAACAAACAAAAAAAATACCATACAAGAGTCTGCAAACAGCATTGTTAAAATACAAGCTAAGACATACAATTTGAAACTGAGTCTAACAATACATAATTCACCTTCATCAATTCAATCAAAGTCAAAACTTTTGCTTTATGGCACAAAATACACAAATGAAAGGACAGCATAACATGGAAGTCTCCAGTGAGGTAAAATCCCTTCAAGCATACTGTATACGCTATAATTTTCGCGTACATAAATTTTCACGAATTGCCGCTGTCACACATTTTCGCGAGTGCTTAAATTCGCGATTGGGGGACCAGAGAAAATATGAAGTGGCAAAGAAAGTGTGAATTTTCAACTTACTAGCAAATAAGAATGATACTAGTTATACACTGCATAAAAAAACTTACCAAACTCTGCTAACTAGTAAGTTAGAATTCAACATTTTTGAAGTGGTTAAGTCCATCGCGCTAGATTTCTGACGAGTGGTCCCCTTGCGATAATGGATTGGCTTTCGTAACTAGACGTGGACGTGCTATATGTACGTAAACAAGCTTAGCCAGTACAGTAGATTATGGTCTGTTCGGTAAGCCATGACATGGTATACTACTAGTACTGAAATTTTCGTATCATCAAGGCAAGGGATTCATTTTGGAAGGTAATATTTTCGCGTGATGTTAAATTCGCGAATAGCTCCCGACTCGCGAAATTCGCGAAAATAAAACCCCCACGAAATATATAGCGTATACAGCACTTCAATTGATCAAATGAAATCCCTTTTTATCATTATTATATCAAAAAAACATGGCATTTTGATAGAAACTCTCTTCTGTGACAGCTAACCAATACGGATACAGGCTTATACCCTTACCGTTTTCGTAAGTGAAATTGCAGAAGACGACGAATGGATCTAGTCCGCTGCTGAGACCGTCCGGATCAATGATATAGTATCCGGACGGCAGATTGTAAGGTACCAGATCCTCACAGGTGGGCACCACTGAGGCAGAAAGGAGAAAGATAACGATGACGATGATGATGATGATGATGATAACAACAAAAACAGCATCAATAATAATAATAATAATAATAGTGGTACTACTACTACTACTACTAATAATAATAATAATGATAATGATAATGATAATGATAATGATAATGATGATGATGATGATGATGATAATAATAATAATAATAATAATAATAAGGATAATAATAATAATGATAATAATGATAATATCAATATTAATTATAATAACCATATTAATAACAAAAACAACAACATCAACCAAAATCAGAAGATGTGAAGCTAACAGCAAGAAATCAATCTTTTTTTTGTTGTTGTTGCTTAAATTCTACCTGATGATGACGATGATGGTAATAATAATAATAATAATAATAAAAATGATAATAATAACATTAATAATTATGATAATAATGCCTTCTTTATCCAGGGTAGCCTCTTCAGAGTTACCACCAAAGAGTATAGAAGCACTTTTGTATAGCACTCGGCACTCTCTAGATCTCAGATCTCACACATTCTCTTGTGTCTTAATTTATCAACATCAAATGACAAGGATCTATTTTTCGTTGTTATATAAAACACACAGTTTTCGTTCATTTGTGCAATGGACGGAATATTTCTGTAGGTGAAAGATGAAATTACTGATCCCTGTAACTCGGCTCCACTTGATTAATTGGATCATTTCATCTTTATCCCATGAAATAATCTGTTCACTGCACTCATAAACATTAATTACTTGTGTACTATTTTTCATGGAAGGTGAATGATTATGTGCAGTAATTGTGACATACCTCACAGTTGTACATTGAAACGAGCGTTTGAAATCATGCACAGAAAAGCGCGACAGAGTGCACGCTAGTAACTGATTGAGTACATGCAACAAAAGTATGTACAGTATATTGAGATATTAGACATATGAAATTGTGCAAAATCTATACAAGTTGATACGGAGCATATCATGGGAGTAAATGTAAATGGGTGAAGTCAGTGTTCAATATCCAGTACTGCTTGAAAAAAATTGCATGCTGATTGCTATTTGAG
Source organism: Diadema antillarum (assembly GCF_040938485.1). NCBI lineage: Eukaryota > Metazoa > Echinodermata > Echinoidea > Diadematoida > Diadematidae > Diadema > Diadema antillarum. The sequence goes on along the minus strand of NW_027270992.1, from coordinate 1,210,408 downwards.
AGTGCAATGTTATTTTTGTTCTGCAGGTCAAGTGATGACCTATAAACCAATCAGTTACGTGCTAATCTTTCTACGAGTGTAGGTGTTGAATAATGTTGGCTGTATGAGTATGAACAAGGAAGCCAGATTATTTGCTCAACTCTTGACATGGTTTTTGTTGGGTCCCCCCCCCCATATGCTGGTCTTTGTGTTAAAACAATTGTTTAGTGTTATTTGTTGTACAGAACAGCTCTTTCCCTCAGAGAAATGCACCCTACTCACACTCAACTCCATTCAGAGTTCTCAAGTTAACAGAGTTAGACATCTACATTGTATTTCTGATGCTGTAACATCTCTAGCGATAAAATGAATACTCCTCTAATATTGGTCCCGTCAGCCATTAACTAATCTCTAGGCTGCTTGATGAGTATAATCATTATTGCTACCTGATGATGGCACTTATTCCTATTAGAACGCAGGAGTAGACGAAGTATCTTTTGAGTCTTCTTTGAAAGAAAAAAAAATGATAATGACATACCTGGAATGCTTGGAAGTTCTCCTGAAAGCAGTGACAGAAATGCAAAATACAGAAAAATTCATTAATGGAACATAAGATTATTAATGAAGGGCATGGCAAATTACATCTACTGCCTATTCAAGATCTGGAAAACCATAAAACATGGAAAGAACCAAACTAATAAAACAAAAGAACTCAAAAAATATTTCTTTGTACTTCAGGCACATTGATTTACATCAAATAGAGTTGAAGCAAAACCTCTGAAGTATGCTACTTTGAACAATGACCATTGACTGATATACACGTACTATACCACCAGGTGAATTTAGCATTGCATATACACATACATTTAATCACAGATTACAGAAATGAAACCCATAAGAGGTTTTCAATTAACCATGGTAACCAATAAACAAAAGCTTGATGAAGAGCCTAAACACTCACTGTTCTCAGCAATACTACTTGTCGGAGGGACAAAGAAGCAGCATATGAATATAACACTTTGTAAAACTTTTGAAACTGTGCAACCAAAACAAGCAATACTTTCGGAGAGCAAGTCCACCCAGATTATCTTCTGATGCTACCTACTGAAACAATAACAGTACATATATCAAAAGTACAAAACATTGTGAGATAAAACAAAAAAAGAAAAAGAAAAAAAGATAGAGCTCTATACAATTGAATTGATACTTGATATGGATTAAATATCTCAAGTGAAAAGTTGATATATTTGCAGTTTCCTGGCTGTTTTCCCCTCCCCCCCCCCCATTTTTCTTGAAAACTACAATGGTGGTTCTGTATCGTACCTCCACTAGACCGTGAACCTTTGCACTCAAACCCTCTGATCTCCAGTTTGTTGCCTGTCCCCACCACGTTTTTGAAAAAGAACTTGACGGCAGGCACTGGCAGCGTCAGCTGGTCGATCGCTTCGTGTCCGTCAGCATTGTCACAGTTGCACAAGTTCTGCATCAAAAAAGATCGAGGTATCATGAAAACTTGTGAGCTTCAAGATGTCAGCTACCAAAAACAGAATAAGAGTGTCTGCCTCCTCCCTCCATGATTTAAAAGCATAATTCACCATACGCAGGTGAAACAAAAACCTGGCCAGCATTAGTGCTTCAAAATAGTTCTAAAATGGGAGTTAGGGATAGAAACAACGATTGTTAAAATTTGAATCCGTATGATTGATGTTAATGTTGTTAAATACATAAAATGTGAACAATAGTTATAATAAAATGTCTCCAGACTAAACCCTTTACAGTTACGGTTCATTGAGAAAAACACTGATATCTCCTGATATTTCAAACTTTATTACAAAAATTTTATATGGAAGCATGTTTTGTGATACAATAGACCTACACATACGCATCAAATGTGGTATCTTGAATATTCTTGAAATCACTGCTCCCAAAGGTAAACTGGACCATAAACTTGAAATGAAATGGTATGAAGAAGGCCTGCAAGAATACTGAGATATATGGTTTATAATGACTCATGGTCATGGTAATTCAAGATTACTCATTTCCTTTTACAGGCAAGCAAAGAGAGCATTTTTTCATTTAAAACTCCTTGTTTATGTGCCAGAGCATATTTTGTTGTCACAGATTATTATGCATATTGATAAACTAGAAATGTCAAGAAGATGCCAAAAGAAAACTTTGTTGAGAGAGGGAGTCACCATAACAAGATGCTAAAAGAAAACTTTGTTTAAAAAGAAAGTCATGAAAAGAAAATGTCAAAGAAAACTTTGTTGAAAGGAGTAACCATAAGAAAAAAAAAACTTTTTTGAAAGGGGGAGTCACCTCAAGAATATGCCAAAAAAACTTTGTTGAAAGACAGAATCCAAAGATCCCCCCCCCAAAAAAAAAACCCTGCATCTTTTCTAAAAGAAGGATTCACCATAACAAAATGTCATAAGGAGACCTTCCTGAAAGAGAGAGTCACCAAAATAAGATGGTAAACTAGAGAAGCTCTCTGAGAGCACAGACCTCCACCAATCAGCTAATTTGCATGCTGAAAATTGTCCGATTCCCCAAAATAGAAGTCTCTTGTTACATCATCAACCCTTAGCTGCGTGGCCCGCCTCGCCCTGGCAAAAACTACAGCACACAATTTAAAGCGCGTATGAAAACCTCAAAATGCGCAGCTTGAACTCCCAAGTTCATTGACCCTACCTGCCAAAATATTGAAAATTCTCCATAAAATCTGTAAATATTTCTGGATCACTACCAAAATTTAATCATCTGTTTCTTGTGTCATTTTAAATCTTTCCTGCATGTCCCATCCAAATCCATTCACAACTTTTTAAGTTATTTTGCACACAGACAGATAAACAAACCAATGGTAATGAAAACATAACCTCCTTCCTCCCTTGGTGGAGGTAATGAGCTTTGGTGAAATAGGGAGTAACTACGAGATACAAAAAGAAAATCTGCTAAAAGTGTTACTATGACAAGATGTCAAAGGAAATTTTTGCTGAAAGGAGTGAGAATAAGAGGTAATGATGGAAAAGTTTGCTGACAGAATGAGTCAGAATATATATGCTCATGAAAGACTTTGCTTAAAGAGGCAGTCACCACAAGCTTTAAAGAGAAAACTTTACTAAAAGAGGAATTAAGTCACTTTTAAAAAATAGATGCTTAAAGAAAACATTGCTGGAGTTGAACGGATGACCCCCAGAGTATAATGCTTCCATCTCCCGTAGAGGGTGGATGCATACATTACACTTTCTAACTTGTCAAGCAGCCTGACAACCTAACATTGGCAATGTAATGAATGTATTGATGGCAGGCTGAAGAACAGATACCAGGATGGCAGAACCATAATTTGAATGGCTAAATCACAGGATAGGTGCACTACATGTACTTTGCTTGGGTGTTAAACATCTAGTTGGTGATCTATGCCACACTTCCCTAACTTTAATCTAGTGTAAAAGTGGATATCTTCATTGCGCAATCGGCCGGGTAATAATAGTTTCGTGTGTTTCATTTCTGTGAAATCAAGACATCAACTACTGGAACATACGGCAAGCGAAAATATACTTATGTTTTTATTTTTGCGCTAGTTTCTGGTCGTAACAAATGTGCAACAAATTTCAACACACTGAAAATTTCCACTCTTACAGTATTAAGACACAGTTGATTAACTTTGATGCTAGAGAAGGCTACTTTTAGCAATCCCGTCAATGGAATTCATTATAGTCAACCAATAAAAAGCTGGGGAGACAATAATAACAACAAGAACGGTTGAGGTTAGCACATGCACAGGGCAATAGGAATGCATACCCCTTTGGTGTCACAGCCTGCTGTGCGATGATCAAAATTGAGAAATTGTTCAGAGAAAAAGCACATGAGAAATAAATACTAAAGGTGGACAGACATCATTCACTACTGATGAAATTACCAGCTTGTTAAAGGGAACAAACTGGCAAAGACTCTATTTATGCTACAGGACAGATACACAGAACAAAAAATGAATTTTAAAACTATTTCCTTTAAAAAAAAATTATCTAGACTCTTATGAAGGAAAACAATCTCTTGCCTTGTTGACCCATGTTAACGTCTGTTAATTTCACTGCATCACTGATTAAGAGGAATTCTCCTGAACATTTTTAACATCTCTCCAATATATGAATATCTATATCAGAGTCGATATCTGTCCATCTACATGTGAGACGGCCTATATGTCTGCATTCAGACATCAAAGTCTCTTAGAAACAACCAAAAAAAAAAAGAAGAATATATCAAAACCCCCAAACAAGTCATAATATGTAAAACATCAGGTTAGAATAAAGGCATAACACATCATGCAAAAGAAATAAGGCATAGGACATTTGTATATGCCACGACATAAAGGCATAGGACATTGGGCACAAGACGTGCATAGGATCAAAGACACAGAGCATGGACATGGAAACTTAAGTATTACTGTTGAAGTGGATATTTTCGCACAAGTAATTTTTCACTCTCGGCCTGGTGAGATAACTTTCACATGTTTTTCATTACGTGGAATCAGGACATTAACTACAGGAAGATATGACATGCAAAAATATTTGCGTGCTTTTATTTTCGTGCTAGTTTCGGGTTGTGCAAAACGGGCGATAATTTCCGAACTGCAAAAATTTCCACTTTTACAGTAAGTGGTAATTTTGCATTTTTTTTTTTATACCATCCCTGATGGAGCATGGGCACCCTTGTCGGCCCTCCGCCTCGTTTCCCACAAACCAGCGGTACATCTCGGTGTCGTTAAATGGCGTCCAGTAAGCCACGGCCTCCTGGCCATTGAAGAAGGGCATGTTGAAACAGGAGGCGGTGAGCTGCAGGTGGCAGGTTTGGGACACCTGTATCAGGTCCAGCATCAGCTTCATCGAGGCGTCGTACGCGAGCTCCATCGAGACGTCGGCTCCTGCAGGCACCGTGTTTGTGCCCATCCGGTCATGGCCGATGATTGTGGTTCCTGTATGCACACACACACACACACACACACACATTAACACATACATGTAGAATTGAGCATAAAATATGAGAATACAGTTTTTTTTCGCATTTGCTGTCCATTACATGAACATCACTTAAAATTATAAAAAAATTTGTGTAGTGATATTATGTTCCACGAGCAGAAGTATCAAGGTGAACACATGGTATGTGTTGCGATGAAATCATTTACACAGTGTAAAACTAGAAATTTTGACAATACATGTAAATATGCCACACACTGACCTTTCCTCCTTCATGCTATTTCCAATATTCTGACGGTATGACTCCTAAACACATGTACACTGTATACAACTTTTATCAATCGTGACCTTTTGGGTTGCGAGGGTTTACCGCATTTAATACAGGGCTAGGACAACTACCCCCTAGACAATTACCCCAGACCCTTCCCCTGACCCTAACCCTACTCCTAATACTAACCCTAACCCAAACTCTCACCCTAAACCTAACCCTAATCTTTACTCTGATCTCATCTTTAACCAGTATTCAGGTGGGGAGGGGGGGGGGGTAATTGCCCTGATATGAGCACATTTACACTTCAATGAACTTTCCAGGGCTAAATATCTAGCAAGGAGGCCATATTTTTTTTTGTTGCAACGTAAACCTATTCTGTCTAGAAGCTCTGGGGCCGATGAACAGACGGACCGTCTCAATAAAATGATACTGCCTTCCCTTCAGTGGCATGCCGATAAGTATATCAGGGACCAATGACCAGCTGGAAAAAATAAAGTTCTGTTTTATTCATTGCATTGCTGATATGTTTTGTAAAACATTGTAAAGGTAATGAAGAAACTGCATTGCTGTATATTGTGAAGGCAATGAAGAAACTTACTTTGTTAACAACTAATATTCATGTATATGTATGGCACCAACAATATACACGTGTGTGTGTATCTGTATGTGCAATGATATAATGCAGGAACCAATAAATCAAATCAAATCAAATCAAAGTGACATGACACGGATTGTCATGGCTCTGAGAACAGCTTATGACACGCCAACTTTATTTTTTACCATCTCCATTGCAGTCGACCCACTCAGCAGGCGCGGCATCGTCGGGATTGGGGTCAATCAGGTACCGGTCAGTGGTGTTTTCCCTCAGGTAGCCCTCTCTCTTTAGCTCATAGCAAGACCTAAGGATTACTGCAAGGTAATGAGAAGGACATTTTTTAATGATAATAGGCATTGCTCTACAGGCATTAATTGGCATGGCTATAGATTGCCAGAACTTGATAAGCGTTTATATGGGGCACTTTCCACAATGGTCAATAAACCTGGACAGTCAGCTTCATGACAATAAAAAAAGCATCAGTTATTTTTTTTTCTCCTTTATTTTTGTGCAATTCTTATTTATCACTCCTCTGCTACATGACAAAACACAATGTATCCACATTAGCAAGTGGTAATGTAAAAGTAAAGCATAATATCATTTTCCTTTGAAGAGTCAACTGCCATGAATTGACCCGGCTTGAATTCTCAGGGACAATAGCATTTTTGTACATACATGTATTACTTCGATATTTTATAAGAAAAGTCATTTTGTTACTTTTGCCCTGATTCAGTAGAGCAAGATATGTCAAAATATTCAAAAAATGCAAAATATTTCACATTTTTCAGTGTGCCTCAAAGTTATGTGAGCTGTATGTCAAACTGACATATTCAAATTTCATGAGGAAATATCTGGTACTTCTAACTACAGATACTTTTTAAAACCTAACATGTTAAATACAAGAGGAATCAAAACTGAAAACTTACCTGGAGGTATCACCTTCACAGCTGATTGTGAGAGCATTAAGAAGAAAATTGACCACAAAATTGTAAGTTTGTTTCAATTTTCACCTAGCAAATACATAGCAAATGATTGCTGTCTGATGAATGTTCTTCATTTTTAGTATGAGTTGTTTTGCCAGAAAATAAATGCAACATCATTATCTTCTCCTTATGTTTAATCAGCTAAAAGTAAACACTTTTCAAGATCATATTTCTCATAGAATATTTGGCAAAATATTGATGTTTTAAAACCATGTTAAAGGTCATCTAATTGGCTATCAACCTGGTAGGTCATTAAAATGGGGAATTTTACGCACGAGTGAGCACATTCGATTTTTCTCTACCAAGGCACAACAAAATTAAAATTGAAAAACTTGAGAAATTCTCATTCCATATAACAATGAGAACAACAAACAAATTTAACACAAATAAAAAAACACACAAATTTGCAAAAATCACCCGCTAATCTTTTCAATGTTTTAGTAGCTGCAAAAATAAAGAAAGGCTATATTGGAGAGAATGAAGACTCTTCTGTCTAATCCAAGTTTAAATGTCATTAGAAAAGAGGAAATATTAACAATAATTAAATGGTCAAAATTTGAAATGTTATTTCAAATTCAGAAAATTGAAAATGATTTTTAGTTCTTGAATGTCTCATGAATTCTTAAATTCCAAAAATAAAAAAGTGTAAAACAGAAATTCTTTCCAACCCATTTTAACAACTTTGCAGTTTATTCAGTCCAATGAATTTGAGTTGACAAAGAATTCTTATTTTCCCCTTTAGTTTCCCACTGTGTTTTTGTTTGGGAATGTAACGTAAAAGACGTAGAGATACATGGGAACAAAAACTTATTTTTGCTATTCATTCATGTCTCTGATTGTCTTAAATTGCTTTTTTGTTTTCAATGCTATCTTGAAGCGTATTTGCAAATGATTACAAATGAAAATGTTGATTTCTGCCATTTTTACTTTTGTGCCTTGAAAGACAAAAATTAATGTGTTTACTTGTGCGTAAAATTTCCCTTGTTAAAGCCAATCATATAAACCTTTGATATGGTATATGACTCAATTTTTTTATCAAACTCTTCTATGAAAAATATGTAAAGGAAAAAAAGTTTACTTTTTTTTTCTTTTTCTTTGCACTGAGTGTATTTGTGCATGTGTCTGTATATCCATCTACCCATACATTAGTACAAATACCTAAACCTGTATATCTATACACTTGTACATGGCTTGTTACCTCACATTTTGTCACTGTTTATGATTGCTCAATAGGCGTAGCATTGGAGCACATTATAATACCAGTTAATGTTTTCTTGGGTGTCAAAGAAAGAATTAAATTATCTCGGTCATGATGCTGGAATACCCAAATTTTGCAAGAATATTTAATAGAATGGAAATAATGTCACAAAATGAGTTATCCTGAGCTGTACGGTTTCAATGGCTTGCATTGAACTGAGTCAAAAAAGGTCTAAAAGAGAGAAAGTAAGAATCAAATGTACGGAAACATGTCACAAAGATAACAACTGTACTTACTCTTGTCATTGTAACACTGAACGGGCCCGACGACGACTTTCGTATCTACCCCCGTAACTGTAGAAAGGGTAACACCACTGAGGGGCAGAGATGCCCTGTCCGACAGGGTAACTACATGGACGTCACTTTTGGTGGTGGTGGCATCCTCGCAGATGTCCCCTGCAGGGGAAGAAAGAGAAAGGAAACAGTGTTATCGCTCGGTTGCCATGCACACATTGTGACAAATAGCCGTGTACATCAAGTTGATAGTGTAAATTTGTGAATACAAGCTGTAGCTTGATTCATATTGTGATCAAGTCGCCACCCTTAACTTAACAAGTGTTAATAGACAGAATGATAATTTAGGCATTCTTGGGAAAATGACATTGATTACTTGACAAAACTTGAAATATTAATCTAATTTTGATATGAACGTTTGCAAGGCCTTTTTCAAGCGTCTGTCCCCCTGAAAAATGGGCTTAAATAACCCGGCACATTATTTGTTGCTAAGTCTTCTTATCTCTTCTTGTTTTGCTCAATTTGAGCTGTGGCACTAACTGCCACTATTTTGAACATATGTGCATGCATGTACACACAATATGTATGTATGTGTGTGTGGGGGGAGGGGGGGCATTGTAATATTCTAAATGTCTGAGCGTCCGTATCACACGATTCCTACTGACTCACTGAATCAGAATTGCTTCAGAAATTTACTGCGAGTTGAGTACAAGGCCAACATTTACATGACAACCGTTTTGAAAATTTCTGTTCTCATCTTATGATCTGTCTCCATCTTTTGTCTATTCAAACTGGGAGTTGCTCCTTACCTGCAGCTTGCTCTTTACCGTCTGGTGATTGCAGGAAGGCATTGACATGGCCGCCATTTGTCGGAGTTGTTCTGCGACACAGGAACTCGACCGTCTGCGAGCAGTTGTAGAAATTCGCTATCATGGCTCGCAGCTGTGCGATGGAGGCGCTGCCGTATGAGGAAGCGGTGGCGTTGCCGTATGAGATGGTGGCGGAAAATGGTCCACCATCACTGACACTCGCGTCGATGAATCCATTCTTACTCTTAACCTCGGTAATTAATTTTTCTTCATTTTTTTTTTTGGGGGGGGGGGAGGATGAAAAATAGGAAACATTTCATCATTGAAACTATAAGTTTCCTTTCAATGAATACTTTTTCAAAGATTAAGTTCCAGTCTTTGAGTCAATGTCTGAAATCACATTTATCAAAATCAATTTTATGCCATCATTGTTGATCAGTAGTACATGTAGTTCTAAATCTCAAATTCTTTCCCCTCAAAAACAAAACAAAACAAAATCACTACCAGGTGTCTGAAACATTTCAGAATTTGAAGACATAATTTGGAAGTTGGTTTTTTTTTTTACTTTTAATTTTTTGAGCTACCCCAGAAGTAGCAAATAACTGAGTCACATGTATCTTTTTGGTAAGCATTGCCCTTTGACTATAATAAAGTGAGAAACCCTGCCTACTTTCAGACAATCATTCTATTTCAAATACTGCTCCTTCTCCTATGTACTAATATGTACTGCAACTACTTCTACTACTCACTACTACAACTACTACTACTACTACTACTACCTACTACTACTACTACTACTACTATTTTTATTTCATTTACTACTACTCTCAATACTGCCATCATTTTTTCACCCCTACCATTGCTATACCCTAGCAAACTTCTTTTGCTGCAAATCAGAATATTATACATAGAACATACATACTGTGAATATATATTATTATTAATTTTTTATTTATTTTTATTTATTTATTTTTTTTTTTTGGGGGGGGGGGCAAGTAATTAGGAAATATATGAAATTCTTTCCAAACATTGATGTCTATAGTATACTCACGGTCACTTTCTCTCAGATAACACTCTGCTCTGAAGGGCTCCAATGGGCCCTTCACGTCTGGATCAATCAGCTGGTACTCGTCAAATTGGCCATTTTCTTCATATGCCGCTTCGCACGATGTTGCCACTGGTAACCAGATCAAAAAAAAAGAAAAAAAAAGAAGAAGAAATGAACAAATCAAAATGTAAATATATTCTGGCACCTATTTCTTGAATCCTTGTTACTGTTAAGTTATGTGCATGAATGTGCAGGCCTGGGTGTATTATACATTTGCTTCATCATCATGCCATTTCAGCTTTGTGTACAAATCGTCAATGCTACTTTCCAATAATTCTGTACTATTTGGATCTGGAAAAAGATTACATGAAAGAGAGAATATTGTAAATGAGGTAAAATCAGTGAACTTTTAGCATGTCACAGATGAGAGACTTTCAACAATTTACACTTTGACATGCCACTGTGTGCTCCAGATAGTGGTCGAGCAAATTTGTGTATGTTCATCATACTATGCAGCACTAATTGTTGCTGTCCAAAAATTTTCAAGAAAATTTTAGATTTGACTAAAGTGAACAAAGGATGCTAACCACAGCATAACAAAAAAACAAATCAATTCAAAGGAAAAAGAAAATATTCTGAATTCAAAGACAAAAGAAAATATTCTGAAGGCAAAAACCTGTAACTTTGTCCAAAAGTAGGAAAATTTGGACATATTAAGCATTCTATATCAATTCCTCAGGAAAAAAATATGAAGTGTCCTATTCTTATTTAATAAATATGTTTTATTTTTGATGAAGAAAGACATGCTTAATATAGAAAAGAAGTATAACTTCAAAGTTTTATGTAAAGCAAGTTGTAAAAACCATAAATAATGGTGCATCAACCACACACATGTAAAAAACAAATTCCCTTTTTGCGGTAATTTTTTACAAAATCTCCCATTCTCCCACTTGAGATTTAATTTCTCCTGCACTGGCTCTGTGTCTCCCGCTTGAAATGATTTCTTACTTATTGCCATCATATGTTGAAAAATAAGCCTTCGATAGCATGAGAGAGCATCTAGAACCCTACAGCTTTCAGGGCCCTTAAGCAGGTCCTGGACCCCGGCAGTAAGGAACTTCGCTCGTGATGTGCCCTTCGCGCACATCAAGTTGGAGTCTCCCGTTTGCTAGGGGTTTCAGGTGGGAGAATCTCCAGATCAGAAGGTGCTTGGGGTTGGAGTCTCCGGGATCTGTTTTACGTCCTTCGAAATTACCATAAAAAGCTTGTCCGTCATCCGTCTCCTCATATTCTTTGACCTCTGTTCTTCTTTGAGGTCTTGTCCTCTGTCGCGGACTTTCACTGCCGCTGGAAAAGCCAAGAACTTCATTGGTCTGGGTGGCCACACTCTGATATGAGTAGAATTTAATTTGGCTCCTCTTGACTTCAGGTAGGTATGAAGGAGGGAGAAAAAGAGGGGGGGTGGGGGAGAGAGAGATATGTACTTCATAAAACACACCAAGCACATAATTTCCAACAATCATTTCATCGTTTGTTTAAACAAAAGATTCTCTTGTCAAGGTTAATATCTTTATTGAAATTGATTGACAAATTTGCCCTACATGGATCTTAAAGGTAATTTGTTAATCAGTTTCATAATATCATGGCAGGCTGCAAATAAGGGTGAAGAGAAGTACGGTATCAAAAGTTAATGTAGTTGGAAAATGTTAAAATGCAAGTTTTGAAGTAAATATATTTAAAAAAGCGGGTATCTCAGATGACCCCAGCAATGCAGCATTCATATTTTCATCTTTCCTCATCTCATTCTTCTTTGTGACATCATGATTTACAGTTCCCACTTTATTAGAGAGGAGCATATATTAAAAAATTCATGAGGGCATTAACTTACAAATTCCTCCACCGAAGATCGATGTCATCACCTTATTGGAAAGTTGGGTAACTTTGGTGAGTGTAGTACGGTAGCATGAACAAAGAAAAGAAAACGACCATAATATTCTAATCAACTGTCTAATCATTACACAACAATATCACACTGCTTACACTTTATGTAAGATACAAAAGTGTATATGATTACATATGGGACAAACTTGCAACACTTGTAAATGAGAAAAGATTATCAAGTGGATGGATTCAGATGGATTCAATTCAATTATTATTTCCTCCAAACTTTTCATGATCTGGGGAACAATCACTTCTATGATATCACAACAAGGTTACCTGGGATGCTCTTGTAAATAACCTTTTGTCAGATGTTTTCTATGAATATTGGTGTTACTTAAAATGTATAGATTGAAATCAATGCTTAAACTTTGTTTTTTTTAATCACTTTATAATTCAACTGCTTAACGTCTTTTGTCATATGGGTCACGGGATATTATAAAATGGGTTCAATATAGATACATTAAAACTGTTATTAATTTTCGACCCTTTTTATAAAACAGATAGTGCACAGGTTTAAGTTAGTGACGTTAGTGGAGAAGCAGCTCACTCTCAGTATTCAAAATGTTGTGCAACATGCCCTCAACTTTGCGAAATCTTTTTATTTATCTTTTATGGTTAGGTGCATATAATATTATATATATATATATATATATATATATATATATATATATATATATTGTGGTTGCTCCGCGTATTGGCAGTACTAGAAATAGCAATGATAATGTCACAATAGAGGAATGCATTAAATGCCAATTGCCTTGATTTTAATTAAAAATCCAAATTTTCGGGGGTCCTCCCCCGGCCTTCGTCAGGGATGACAGTGCGAATGAATTTTCACAGTGATATCAACAGTGAGTTGTTAATTCCCTACCAGCACACGTAATCTCAGTGTAACCAAAACAAAAAATAATAATTAATAACAACAAACACATGTTGCGCGCTTATGAGTGTCATACTCTACGTCATAATAGAGAAGACGTCGCACTAGGATTGCGCGCGCTGCACATAAGGATCATGTTAATATCACTGTGAAAATTCATCCGCACTGTCATCCCTGACGAAGGGGGAGGACCCCCGAAAATTCAGATTTTTAATTAAAATCAAGGCAATTGGCATTTAATGCATTCCTCTATTGTGACATTATTATTGCTATTGTATGTATATATATATATATATATATATATATTTGTACTAATGCTACAAAAGTGTCACTTCTAGATCATATTTTTTACTGAACTGTGTCATTTAAATTCATGACTCTACAAATTAGGCAAAATGTTTGCATGTTGTTGTTTTGTGTATCTGTTTGTCCGTCTCTCAGTGATGGATTCCAAACTTGAGGTGCTGCTTTTGTTCCTGTTTTCAATCAACTTTTGGATCAATTTTTTTTTTTTCCAAGAGGAGCTCACACTCATACAAATGTCGTCTTTTAAGTATTTATTTTTCACACAGTGCAAACTGATCTTTCACGTTCATCTCCTTAGCACTCATTACAATGTTTCGTTACTTGAAGGTTTCAATTATTGTAGTTTACTCTGTTCAAATTTACATGCATTATTTCAAATCATTGCTGAAAACGTATCTATTTACTCAATCCTATTTTGTTGTTGTTTTTGTATCATATGTACATAATGCTGTATCTCATTTCAATATTTTTTTTTCTGGATTGATGCGCTTGCGCTACTTAAGTGGTATGCATTGTCATTATCATTATCATTATTAATTCATTTCCGTCCCTGAAGAAAGTGAGATGTACGTCTGTATATTGTTACTGTGGAAAAAAAAAAATGAATATGAAATTGAACTTGAACCCCGGGATGACTCCAGAAACATGCACAAAATAATAATATATGGGACTTACAAGGGGCCAAATCCATCTAATAATCAAATGCTCTAGGTGCAACCACATGTAAGATAGGACTAACATACAGGTGCATGCATAAGAGAAAGAAAACGACACAGTGAAACAGTACAGGACACATAAAGAAATAATAATAATCAACGATTGTAAGCTAAATAAAGCAAATACTTCTGGAGTTGTCTTCTTTCAATATATCATTGTACATAATTATGGCAGTTATTCATTTTAATTGGGGGGAAAAGATCACAGTGAAGAGAAAGTACAAAAAAAAAGAATGACAAACTGAGATCATCTTTATGTCTTACCTGCCCTTCTCCTCCGCCGCCTACGCTTCGAGGAGGCTGCTGTGAGAAAAAAAATTGTAAAAAAGAGAGGGAGAGAGAGAAAGAAGCATTTTACATCTCCCTTAAAATGTAACTTCAAAAACACTGTATTATAGGCCAGCACACTTCTGTACAAACATGAAACAGCAACTTCCAAAATCAGCATTACTAAATTAAACTAGAAAAAAGATCTCTGCCAAGCAGCTACTTCCATCGATTATCTTGCTCTTCTTAAAGAGATTCTTCTCCTCTCCAACACTGGGGAAAAGCCATAAACCCTCTGCTGCGCAGCGAGCCTTGCCCTAGCACAAAGCGCAGCACGCACTTCAGTGTGCGTATAAAAACCATGAAAACCTTAAAAATGCACAGCTTGAACTCCCAAGTTCATTAACCCTACCTGCCAAAATATCAAAAATCCTTCATAAATTCCCAAAAATTTTTCGGATCACTACCAAAATTTAATCATCTGTTACTTGTGTCATTTTCAACCTTTCCTGTAAGTTTCATCCACATCTGTTCTCTACTTTTTGAGTTATTTTGCACATGGACAACTAACAAACAGAGATATTAGAGATGCTTCAGTGTAAACTTTTTTTCCTGCCACAAAAGATTTGGGTTTCAATGAATTTACTCAAAAGGAAAAGGTATCACGTTTGAACTTTGTTTCTTCACTCATGTGTTGAATGTTTCACTGTATTATATATACATCATGACCAAAACTGTGAGGGTTCTGGGAACAGTGGAGTCAACTGGAGTCATATTTGAGTCAGAATTTTCAATGCATATCACATACAGTAGCCAAAAAGGAAGACAATTACAGAATGAACACTTTATGTGCCATATATAGTGTACAGTTTGTAAATCCCCTGTGTGCCACCTAGACTGTAATGCAGACAACACTTTTGGAAAACATTCTGTTTTTCAAATCTATGTGACTTTTTTTTTGATTTTTGTTACCCTGGACATTTCATGAGTAAAGCTGTAAATAAAATACCACACTCTGCTTTGATATAAATTGTATGATACGTCTATGATTGTTTTCCTTTCAAATAACCAATACATGTAGTTCATTATTGTACAGGCATGCCTTTTGAACAGAAAACAAGACCAGAAATCTAAAATTTACTTGCAAATCACCACATGAAATGTGAGCGTCGCATGTACTGTGCATGTGACAGGAATGGAATCATGAGAAATGCTTTCATTGTATTGCGGCATACTGATCTGCAGCCGCCATGCTTGAAACAGAGACTTCAAAGGATCCAGAATCTATGTTCAAATCTAATGAGCTGTAGCTCCCAAGATGCATCCAGGAAAGAAAGAAAGAACTTACTTGATTTCATTAAGTTGTGGCCCTCTGAGTCTTCTACCTTTTTGAGCTCCGGATCAGTCGCTTCTAGAAGAAAAAAAATTTCAGTCAGTATGAATTTAATTCTAAGTGATATTTTTTTAATTGTCTCACATATATACAGCTGTACCTCTGATTAACCAGGCCCCTGTTGTTGTTGTTGGGGAGGGGAAAGGATGGATATGGCTCATAACAAAAGGTTTCTGCTATGTCAGGCCTGTACACTGGCTATTTGGGCTGCTTGCTTGCTTGTTCCCAGAAGGGATGACATGAAATGAGATGTGCAGCTGTTTCTTCGTAAAAATGCTTCAAAATTATGCTTCCTTGAGCTTGCTCAATCGTAGCATGGAGGCGGATTTTCAGTATGAAGTATGCACAATCTTTTGAATGAAACCCCTTTAACTTTTTAAAGGCACATGGTCCCGGTGGTTTAATCAAATGCGTACACGGATGCATGGCACAAGTTTCCTATGGGACCTACGCTATCGACTCCTCTTACATTGCTTACGCTGTGACCAACTTCCCCGAGTCCGAAGAAGTCCGATCCACTGTAGTCAGTGCGCCAATCACAGTTTGGCTCATGGTTCGGCTGAGGGGGATGACAGCTTTAGCAAATTTCTTTTGTGATGTCATAATAAGAACTACATATGCACGCACCCTGGCAAATTACTACAGACTGTGTGATTCGCAGAGGAGACAACAAAGACAACGTTACCTAGCAACACCTACGTGCTTTACTCTTGATGACAGCTCAACTTCGGCAATCTTCGCATCAATGCTAACGGTGATCGGCAGTATCATCAACAGCGCCCTCTACACTATCAGAACTATACGCCTTTAAAGTGATCATCATGTACCATGCGCCAGTCAATACCACACCAGACGAAGGAACATCATAATACGGTTACCATTAAATTTGTACAGAAATTGCAAGTCACTTTGCGGTGAGAGAGAATACTTTAGAATACTGTTTACATAATTCCACTCTACATAACAACAACATACACTCATCTATTCTCATTTTAGCCCCTAAATTCAGATTTGCATCAAATAATGATGGTGGTCATCATCATCAGATTTTGCATCAAATAATGATGGCGCTTATGATGGTGGTCTCCTGCATTCAATGATCTCTGTTGTTTACTGAAAAATACTGTATATCTTATTCTATGTTTCTGTGTGTCTACATTGCTCAATGCAATCACCTATGTGTATCTATTTATGTACTGTTATCGATTTATTTCACTGCACTTGTTATTCTTTGTCTTTGTACTTTTTGAAGTTTGCATTCAAATTGCATCTGATTGAATGCAGAAATAAAAGCAAACAAACAAACAAAACAATAATACAATAATTGCTGTCTCCACAGTAATTATTGTTCAGTTTCTGACCACCCACACAATGGCCAGATATACATGTATGTTTGTGATACATTGCGATTGCCGGAGGCATTATGTTTTCGGGTTGTCCGTCCGTCCGTAATGAATTTTGTGGACAGCGTAACTAAAAAAACCTTTTGAGGTATCAATAGCCATGGCAAGGTCCAGCACAGAAATCAGACAGAGGCACATGTACACACATTCTCCAATTTGTGAATTTCAATCCTTTCGCTTGAACAGGTCAAATTTTTGGTATGAGTGACCTTTGTTGAGTTCTATTCAATAAAGATGAATTGAAGAGATAGAATGAAATCAGATAAAAGGACTGGTGGACATTTCATCACATTTGGACCTGAAAAAACAAACAGTGCATTCAAGTGCTATCCCACAGCAAACTGAACTGTAGGCTACCAAACCCGTGCCAGAGGAGCACATTCACGCTTCTTTAAAGGGGAAGGCTAGTAACTGATCAGTGGGAATCAGTGGAAATGCTGGGAGATGATTGTTCCAATCCTTATGGGATTCATTCAAGAGTCCATTGTATATCTATTGTTGTGTGAAAATGATTTGCTTCAGAATGGTCTCATATTCAAGTAATGTGCAGATTAATGCTCCGTCACTGACCAGGGACGCTAACCTGGAAGCATTAAACTGCACATTACTTGAATATGAGACCATTCTGAAGCAAATCATTTTCACACAACAATAGATATACAATGAACTCTTGAATGAATCCCATAAGGATTGGAACAATCATCTCCCAGCATTTCCACTGATTCCCACTGATCAGTTACTAGCCTTCCCCTTTAAGTGTGCCATACTGAACTGCATAAAGTCAAAAGTGGATCACTTCCTGATACATAATTATGCTCCAAAAGGGCCCCAAAAGTGTATCAAAACTTTGCATGTGAAGAATTAATGCACATGACATGCACATGCCTCATAATGCATCAAGTTCATTCTCTCTGTTTGGGACATATTCTGTAAATACATTGTCGTTTAAGCGTGCCAAGTGAATGACCCTCATGCTACAAAATGTGTGACCCCCTTTAAAAATAACTCATGAGATACAAAGATTTCTCAAAAGAATGCTGAATGCTCCAAATATGGGCATATCAGTACAGTTTGCATGGTAAGCTTTGGTTCAGTTCGTTTGGTTTGCTTTAGAGCGCTTGAACACACCCAGAGATATGGAATGTTTCGGTCGATGAAACTGTTTTATGCTACATCCACTATAATCAATGAAACCTCCTGCATTCCGTTCATCTGATATTCATTACTTTATCCCCCCCCCCCCCCAGGCCAATATGGAACATGGGGGTAACTTACATTATATAATCATACTTACTGACTTCAGGAGCAGTATGTCCTGACACCAGACTTTTCCAGTTTTTAAAAAAGATGGAGAAAGAACTCCTCCCTTTCATTGTGGAGAGGGAAGATGCAGCGGTTGCAGATAATACAAAAGGGAGCAGAGAGGAACAAGAAGTGTGATCAAACATTTGTACCTATTGAAATAATCATATTTCCCGAGGTATGATTTCTGTTTTTTCCCTGATTCTGTCTGCCTCTGTACAAATCAAATTTGTAAGATCCAAATTGCTGATCTACATTTTTACCATTTTCATTTGAACAGAGGGAAGACAAAAATTGAAGAAAACTCATACTTCATGATATCTTTACCCCTCTGCTTAATATTCTCTTGATTTCATATTTACTGTAAATTGTCCGCCTGGGAGTACGTGACATAATAATGTTGGAATTTTGGAGCTTGGGTATTTGTTTGATGTTCGTCGTGTCATTGCTGGCAACCAGGGATAGTCTGGTGGTAGTTTCACTTTTCGGAAAGCAGCAAATGACCAATTCGATTCTTGCTGGTACCTTTTCCCCCCTGACATGTTTGTTAAAATGAAGATCAGCACTTGCAATCTGACAAATTTCATTCGTACAGAGAGCAAATAAAGTTGAGGAAAACTCATACCTCCTACCTCCAACCCTCTGCTTAATAATCTCGATTGCTATCAATCAAACTTATATTTCCATCTAGAAATAATGATACATATGCTTGCTGCATAAATGAGACAAACATTTTTAACTTTTATCCTCATCATCATTTATTCCTATCTTCATCACACCTTTGAAAACATTCGTAAAATGCATAGAGTTGTATCTGCTTTATAATGTAACTCCACGATTGCATTCTCTTAAGTGCATGCATTTGATGCTCATTGACACCACACGTGTAGTCTTCATTCCATACCTACTTTTTTTTTTCTCTGGGATACCATAAAAACAGTAATTGTAATCGAAACTCACCACTTGGATTGGCCTGTGGTATCTTGATATGGTTGATGAAATCTCTGAACCATTTACCTGATATCAAACATTAAAGAAATGGGAAAGAGCTATGAGCATCCATATACATGTGTAGATTCACCCCTTACAAGCTGCTAAGAAAAGACAAGAAAACAACATGCCATTAAGGGAAAAAGATGCATGAAGAGTAAGTGTGTGAAATAATGCAATGTACATGTATGAATATTTGTTCTCGTGCTGGTGATATAAAAGCCATCTGACAAAATTTGACATATTATTATGTATGACGTATGTGTGGACAAAAGAAAATACAGTTGTACTAGGTGTTTCAAGAAACATTTCCCACTTTTGATCATTAATAGTGCAAAAACTATTCATCCAATAAAACTGTCATTGATATGAGTAATAGCTGAATAGTGTACAATTTTTTTTGGAGGTAATTTGGATGTAAAAACATGAATCAGTTTCATGAAATCTAAGATTGATTTTGAAGTAAGGTTTCAGATTTTGGTCAAATTTTAACCCTCTGTACAAAAATGAACTTTGCACAGGAACCAATGATGTGTATGTGAGTGTGTGCTGACATATGGTCCTGAACAATAGACATGACTGAACCACCTGTTGACTAGGCGTCAGTCTCGTGCTCCCAGGCACATGAATGCTTAATCAATAATTCATGTGGATTGCCCTGGGCACTGCTCGTCTGAATTCATGCACGGTAAAGGGTTAAATGCATACACCATGGAAAAAGTAAGCACATGCTTCCATGTGCTCGCAAACACATTTCATTCCAGCTGGCAATCATTTTCAAATTTTGCTTCACCATATCACTAAATCTGGGATATAAATAGGTATAAATGATCTAGAGTTCTTCATTTTAATACAACTGTCTACTAATAATCTGACAAATTTGTCGCTTTTTCGATAAAAAGATATCATTTTTGGTAAAGAGTACAGCAGCATTTTTCATTGGGGCGATTTGTTTCACAGTAGATTTATCTAAGGCTCCATCTACACAAGTGAATACTCTAATTGATTTTCTTTGCTTCCTGTCACCATGTTTACGACAGAACAGAAGGTATTCATTGTAATTTCGTTTTTTCTGCAGTAGGGAGAGCACTGTCGCCACTCAACGACAGTATCGGCAGGCGTTTGACTTTACACGGATACTGCCATATAGGCTGAATAAAGACTAGTTGTGATAGTGGAATTTCTCATGAATAAATAATGAAGCATTCAAACCCTGGCCATTGTTCAGGACCATTGTCAGGGTGTTAACCACACACTCCCATACACACCCATTGACCCCTGTGCAAAATGAATGTTTTGTACAGAGGGTTGAAAATAGAGCAAAATCTGAAACCTAACTGTGAAATTAATCATGGATTTCATGAAACTGATTTATGCTTTCATATTTAAACCACCTTCAACAAAATTGTACACTATTCAGCTATCACTCATATCAATGACTGTGTTATCTGATATATAGTTTATGAATTATTAAGAATCAAAAGTGGGAAATGTTTTTTGAAACATCTAGTATAAAAGGAACTCCACAAAAATTCACTTTTCTATAATGAAAGAGCACTTGACTAACCGCTTACAAAAAGCAGGAGGAATAATTGCTACCCTTAACATATGTCAGTATCAAGTTGATGGAATGTGCAATTTTCATGAAAAATCTTTTTTTTTTTTTGGGGGGGGGTTTTCCTATTATTTTTTCTTTATACTGACGTCCACACATACGTCATAACCTCTTGTAGTCTCCTCATCCAGTGGTTCCAACACCAAACTTTAAAAATTCATAACTTTTGCATCGACTGTCCGATTTTCCTCAAACTTTCACTGATGCAATGTGTTCTACCAATGTTGCTGCTTTCACTCAATCGACATTAATCTTTGGGTTTTGGTGTCCTTTCATGGCTCAAAAATGTTGCTACTTTTACTCAATCCTCATTCTTTGGGTATGGGTTTCCCCTTATGGGCAAGTCCAAGCTATTTGATCACACAAGACTGAAAAATGACTGAAAAAAATCACACAAAAATTCAAAATGGGTCAATCTACATAAACTTGGTATCATTTTAGAGCTAAGAAGTTAAAATACATGAATTTTAAAAAGAAAAAGTAAAAATCCTTCCACATAACCAGCAATGAATTAATTAATCTGCATAAATTAGAATTTAGATTTACGCGTGGGACATTCAAAAATTCTGCATTTTAAAATATATCTTTCAATTTTTACAAGTTTTTATGAAAATAAGTATGATGACCTTAAGTCTGAATAACAAGTTATCATGACTGTGATTTTCAGTTTCTCAACTGATTAAATATGCAAATGAGGGATGGGCCAAAATGAGCATGTCCCACACATTACTTTTTAAGGTCATTATTTCTCATTTGCATAAAAGTTAATGATTTAATTGACTTGAAACTTTCAAAAGAACAAATTCACAATGGACCTAATCATATCCAAGAGATAAAAAATTTGTCTGATAAATCTCATACTTAATCTCATACTTAAATTTAGTAATGCGTGGGATGATTTGTGTACAAGCCAGTGGAAGTGTACTAAATCTTAGTCTTCTATGGGAAATGTGTATATTATTGAGGGATTTTTTGGAATTTTCTGAATTCTGACTTGAAATTTGGTGAAAAGTTCCACTTTGGATAAATAATTCACAAAAGATCATTACATGCTATTTTCAAGGTCACATTCAAAGTCAAATGTCAAAAAATAAAGGATAACACAGGCATTTAATTTCATATTTTTATTATATCTATTGTTCTGGAGGGTCTAAATCATTGAAATTTGCAAGAATTTATTAGAAATACATCTATTTAGATAATTGGTACCACATATTAAAGTTTCTCTGAGTAAATGTGCAATTCACATCACAATATTCATAGTGACAAAAATGTCCCACGCGTTACTATACCTATCTTTTTATGATTGACCTTGAGAGAAAACAGTTTCATGATTTTTTCTGAAATATTTTGTTTCAGGTACAGTTATTGTTATAGAAAAAGATGTTTGTAATGATTTCATAGTAAACCAAGTATTTTCACAATAATTGAGATAAAAAGTAAAAGAAGAAAAAAAGGATAATCTTTCTGGTCCCACGCGTTACTGGAGAATAAATTTGCATAAATTAAATACTGAATGCGCGATTCTCATTATTTCTATTGTTTTGAACGAAGATACATACTAGCTATCAAAAGCAGCCTAACATATGAAGCTTCAATCTTAACAGTGCAATATAGGGCTAAATCTTCTTGTGATGTCCCATGCGTTACTGGTGTAAAATAGCTTGGACTTGCCCTTTAATGGCTCAAAAATGATCAAGTCCATTTATGTTTTCTTTATATTGTTATCCACGCATACTTCATAATCTCTAGCAGTCTCCTCATCCAGCAGTTCCAACACCAAAAACTTTAAAAATTCATAACATTTGCATCAATTGTCCCATTTTCCTCAAACTTACATTGATGCGTTCTACTATTGTTGCTTCTTTCACTCAACCCACGTACATTACTCTTCGAGCTTCGGTTTCCTTTAATGGCTAAAAAATGATCAAGTGCCACATGGTCCCGGATAACCCTGGTAATACATCACGGTGTCCCCCCCCCCCCCCCCCTTTTCAAAAGCACTTAATATCATCTTAACCCGTTCCATACTGAATTCTGACATGCCCATAGAATTAATATGCAGGCCACCAGGTTCCCATATGGAACGGGTTCATATCTCACTTCTGTCTCCTGTGCAGTTGAGTGGACCCAGTGTGTAATTTGCCATCTCTGTGCCGCTGTCACCGCTGACGTCACCGAAACCGAGTTTCGTCACCGGCAGCGCGTTCCTGTCCGTCAGCATGCCCTCATCACTCTGCCACATCGGTTTGTTGGAGTCACACTTGCACAGCAAGTTCGGACTGCCACATTCTATGAAGGCAGGATGAAGACCAACAATAATAATGACAGTGGTAGTATGCTTGAGTGACCCGCACCTCGTCATAGTTATTAAATGTTTATGTATGTTTAAATAACATTACATCACAGAAATTATATGAAATCCCACACACATAAAGGAAAAATTATGCTGAAGATTCCAATGGAACTAAAAGTTCGATGATCGACACCGGAAATTTGCAGCTATTGTGTGTGTAGTCAAATGTGAACAATGCAGAATTCATGTGCACTAGCTATCAAATGAAGGGGCCCACACCTCACCACCCTGCTCTCCCATAGACAAAGCACATAAAAAAACGTGTGCATGTGACCATGATGATACTGATAACACATATTCCTTACTGCTTACATAAATGTAAGATTTTCCAGAAAAACTGTTTGGTTTTCACCTTGATCAGTTTGCCTGGTTGTGGTATACCCTGCAAAGCTGCAAGCATACTGAACACAGTCCCGGGCGTAAATATTTGTTCAGTGTACTTAATTATAGCATACAATGTAGATGTAATACAATGTCAATTAAACAAACTAGTCGAGTACAATAGGCCCTATTATTTGAATCTAACAGTTGAAATAGATAAGAGAGTAATTCAATATTATCATTCAATGATAGTGCAAAATGAAGATAAGCGGGACGTGTTATTATATGCATACCCTGTATAATTATAAAGTGCACACATTTTATGCATACTCTGCTTATGTGAACATAGAATCTCATGTACTTGTTGTTCAAAAGACAAATTAAGCAACTCTAAATATTAGACAGAAATAAAAGAGATCATACGAGGATAATGGCCTCAGAGATAGATATCTACACGATACATCAAATCACGGGGATCATTTAAGTCACCACTCACTGCCTGGTGATATTGAGAGAAAAAAAAATGAAGACAATTTTAAAAAATGCAACTGTGGATTGTGCAAAGATTTGAAGATGATGATTTATGATGATAACATGATGATAACAAGAATAAGATATAGGGCAATAATATCACTACCACAACTGCTAACAATAGTAAAAGTAATGACAACAAGAAGTTGCTGAGCATGACCTGAAGAAGGTGGATGAATTGTTTCAGAAGACTAAAAATGATATCATTTGACAACTTGGCACTGTAGTATCTTATTTTTGCACATGGCTAACAGATAACTCAGCAAATCGAAATGTGATAAATTTGTTCAGCTGTCAAAACTAAATCACTCTGTGACCACAATGTTTGAAACATTCTTTAAGCAATACATAAATGCAAAATCTTTAACATAATTATACTAAAATTGATAGATTTCAGCCATTGAAAGTGAAAATAATATCTTTTTGAATAAGGTGAGAAAACTATTTGCATAGACTTTGGACACAAAATCACGTTTTTGAGCCATTTTCGGTCTGACAAGCATGTATAAAAGGTCATGCAGCACCATATCAGTATGTCCAATTTTTGCGAAAATGGTGTCATAAGATGTGCCAAACTTGAACGTAAAAAGTAAGCCAGCAGCATGGTCAAAACATTTTGCGTGGCAGAATGGTCGCAGAAAATGTCAAGGAGGGTTGATTCAACCCCTGGACCTTCTAGGGTTAAGCTACATATGTACATAAATGTAGGTATACAATTTAGAAAAATGGAAAACTAGAAATGAACGTAAGTAAAATACAGAAAATTTGAATGTAATGACTGCAAGCAACTTAAACAAATTCTTCTGGGGTGGCAGGTTGTCATTGATATCATCATCATTATCAATTTCATCAACATTAATGCCATCATGACCATCAAAATCACTATCATTAACATCATCTTCATTAATGTCAACATCACCACAATCAATGTCAACATCACCACAATCAATGTCAACATCATCACAATTTAATGTCATCAGCAACATCATCACCACAAACATCACTCTCATAACCACTACCATCATCACCACCATCATTGTCATCATCATCATCACAACTATCATGCCATCATATCATCGTCATTACGATCACCATTGATATCATCATAATCACGAAGATCATCATCTCTGCTATCATCATTATAATGAAGGTCAAAATCATCATCAATATCGTCATCATCACTAACAATATCGTCATTTATGTCATCTACTTCATCTTCACCACCATCAATGTCATCATATTAAACATATTAACATCATCACCAACACTATCAATGTCATCATCACATCAACATCACTACTAGCATCATCATTATCATTAATATCATCAACAGCATCCTACCACCATAAAAAAATAATTAATATCATTAACCTCATTATCACCATCAACATCATTATCATAAACGTTATCATCATCAATATTATTATCTACAGCATCATTACAACCAAAACTTTATTGTCATACAACATTAGCGTCGCCATCATCACTATCAACACCACCATCATTAAAGGTCCTGTTTACCTTTGGGAGCAGATTTAAGAATTCTTCAAGATATCACATTTGATGCATGTGTAGGTCAGTTGTATCACAAAACAACCTACCATATAAAATTTTCGCAGTATAGCTTAAAATATATGAAGATATCACTATGTTTCTCAATAAACCATAACTGTAGACGATTTAGTCTCGAAACATTTTTATCATAACTATTGTTCACATTTTGTATGTTTAACAATACTTAACATCGATTATATTGATTCAAATTTTTACATTGGTTGTTTCTATCCCTAACTCACATTTTAGAACTATCTAGAAGCACTAATGCTGGGTTCTTGTTTCATCTGCAAATTGTAAATAATGCCTTTAACATCATCATAACCACCATCAACAATGTCATCATCAACATCATTACCTTACTGCCTTACAGGTGAAGTGTAGCATTTTAAAAAGATGAAAGACAGAAAATGGACAGTTAATTAACAGATGGAGGATGAGCATATTACACAAACCACTCAGATCCTTGTAAGTTGTCCAGAGAATGAAAGCTGATCATGTAGGGTAACAAAGACAGAAAGTTGGCCATCATTACCTTTATTATCTGCACACGGGCAGCCACGAGCCCCGTCGGCTCTACCCCAGTTGTACATATGTCTGCCATCGTGGGAGATCCACAAACCGATTGGCTCATCGCCCTTGTTCAGCACCGAACTGTAGCACTGGTACTCAAACCGTTGCTCGCAGCTCTCCGCCATTTCTATGATGCCCCGCATCTGGTCCATGCTGAGGTAATTGTAGGCAACCGAGACCTGGAATGTTCCCGCATCCTCCATCATCTTAACCTCACCGCGTGCTTCTCTGTTATGGTGGACGATGGTATATCCACCTCCACCTGCAGGCAACAGACATTCAGTGTGAAGAGTTAATCAAATCATAGGGGCAGTACAGTACTGGTTGAGGTGAGGATTCAGGTTTATAACATTTTTTGGTGAGATAATGAGAAACCTCCTATGAAAGAGCATGTAATTTCAAGAAGAAATCAACGTTTATTTGATGAAAATTATCCTCCAAATGGCAGAGATATCCCAAAAAGCATTCCTAATAAAATTGACTGCAGCCATGACTTCTATTAGGAGCTCTTTGTTTTTCCTTGTTTTTAGATATCTTAGTCATTTCAAAACCAATTTTCATCAAATAAAACTTTTGATTCCCCTCAGAATTGTATGTTCTTTAATATTTCACTAATAAAGTGGTTTCTAAGTACATATATTTCGCAAAACGTTACAAGCTGAATCTTCATATCAACCAGTACTGTAGTCCCCATCGTATTGCTGGTGTATTATTCAAAGTACCTATCTTACACTGGGCTGCCAACCTTGAGTGAAAGTTTGGAGTGAGACAATCTGGGGGGGGGGGGGGGGGGAGTGAGCAATCAAACTTGATCGATCAGTAAGTGACAGTGCAGAAGAGGTGATGGTGTGGATGGGGAATGTCTTCTCCACCCAACTCCCCATCCCCTTCGACTTGCAAGAGCCGTTGAAAATTTTTTGTTTTAAAAGGTACATTCTAGTGCATACTTCAGTAAAGATTTCAACACACGCATAGAGAGAGTGTGCCTGTGGGAAAATCTCGAAAATTTTGGCTTGGGCATATTGAATGTTTGGATTATCAGGAATCTGGGGGCATTTCTTTTTCTCTTCTTTTTTTTTTTTACTTTTGATTTGGGGTTCATTGTGAGAAATTTTTCATAAGAGTCAGGCATTTAAAATTCATCCTGGTGAATTGCGTGAGAGTCAGTCCTGTATCTATTTGCTCCATCCTCGAATTCTGGCTATAAGTAGGGCCTAGGCCTATACATATAAATAACAGAACAACAAAACAACAAACACAAAAGGCATGGATATACTGTGGAATGCTAAACAAGTGCTTCTAAATTTAGACCTTGAAACACAAAGTTCTGGGTTTAAATTCTTTCTGGAGCAAACATCTTTGAACAAGATGGGATTTAATTGATACTCACTGTGCGCAGTCTCTCATTCGACAAGTGTACCAAAAGGCACATTGCACTATAAGCAGGCCTACAACTAACAATTAAATACTGGGCCCTCTAGGAGAATATGCTGACACTAAAGATGGTATACCCTAGGCATAATGGAGACCATTTGCTAGCTCATGATGCGCATGAGGGACAGCTTTGTTCTTACCGTTATTACTGAAATCACACTGGGCTAGGAATGGTTTCAGCACCCCAGAAGCACCATCGGGATCTACGACGTACAGACCAGACTTCTTGAGGCCAAGGTATGAGTAGGCGTTGCACGAGCTAAGAGCTACCAAGGGCAACCAAAACAACAAACACACAATCAAACAAACAATGACATAAATGAGCATCTGCCCTTTCTATGTAGTTGCCAAAAAGGTCATTCTTTTCCTTGCCCTGATCCTTGTATCTTTAAAGTGTGCCTCGCTGATGTTTTTTCTCCCAATTCATGATAAATTTGTGACACCTAATTAGGTAAGTGCTAAACTTTTACTGTTTGGCACAAATAAAAACTTTCTAATGGTAAATGATTAACAATGCTTCCACTACCTTATCAACCTACATGATTAACAGTTGTTATGGCTCACTAAAGAGACACAGACTATCAACCAAGAGGTCCCCGGTTCAAGTCCCTGACTGTAGTGGTTAACTGTGCCCCTATGCCAGGTACTTTATTCTCACTGCCTAGGCCTTTGGAGGGAACTTAAAGAGGGAATCCAGTCCAACTATATATAAGTTAGTCTGATAAAAAAAGAGTCAACGGTAAAATTTTGACTGAAATTGGATGAAAAATTAGGAAGTTATAACATTTTGAAGTTTTGCGAATTTCTGCAAGTTTTTGAACAGTTGATATGAATATGCAAATGAGTGAGCTAACCTTGTCATACCCTCACAATTTTCTATTGATCATGTACAAAAAAATTGCAAAAATTAAATGTTTTTGTCACAGAAGTATGAAACATGACGTTATTCTTGGTTGAATAACTTCAGAATAATGATCAGTTAGATATACGAGGATTCGAGCCTAAAGCATAATTATGATTGAATGAAAAACTGGAAATTTCAAAATTTTATGTACAAACTATATGGTAAGTTGTGAGGGAATGACATGCTCACTTTGCCATTTGCATATTCATACTGGCTGTCCAAGAACTGTTCCCCCCCCAAAAAAAAAACAAAAACAAAAACAAAAACAAAAACAAAAAAACAAACATAAAAACGTCATAGCTTCCTTATTTTTTATCCGATTTTGCTCACATTGTTCAATTGAACTTGTAATATTTACTCTTTATCAAACTAACTTATATTTGGACTAGACTTCACCTTTAAGCAGTCTTGTGGCTGCTTCCTATTGTACATACATGTACAGGAATGCATCCTTCAAGTATTACTTTTCAGCATCCTTCTCCATTTCCAGCATTTCCATATACAATGTACATTGTACTTTAGATATTTTGCCAACACTAATAAATTTTCATTAATTGTACATTGTACTGTAAAAATGCTCTGTTAAAAGATACAAATATACATATATAATATATATGTACATGATAATAAAAATAATAATAATAAGAAGAATATAAGGACATTTATATTGCGCAGCTACTACATGTATAACAATATACTCTAGTGCTTATATAACAAAGTAATAATCATGACATACAAATTACAAACATAGAATGCATTGTTCGAAAGATGAATTATATTATGTTTCTGTACGTGGGAAATAGAAAATCTAAGAATGAATGAAAGAATGGATCGTGCTTCCCTAGCATCAGTTAAATCAAACAAATTAATGCCGTTTAGTCACTTACTACACGTAACTTGTGATGCCTATACCCAAAGTTAGTTTCAAAACTTAACTACCACTTAGTGCTTGATTCTACACCATGTACTTCAAATGGCAAATACAAGCAGTTTGCAATGAGAAGCAACAAAATGGTCCTCAAAAGCAAAAAGAAAAATCATACAAACAAGCAAACACACAAAAAAGCATGATCGCACAAGTTCACAAACACACACATGCACAAAGTGGGTGTGGTGATCATGGATTATTTGGAGGAAATAAAGAAGCTCCTACAGTGTGATTTTACCTACCGAGTAAGAGGTAGTAATTAGCCCCCATTTTGATGAGGACGTATGGCAACCTGTATTGCTCCTGCAGGGACCCATCAGATGCGGTAACGTTGGACTTAATCACGCTGAACTGCTGCATGGCTGTTTCATCTACAGCTATTTTTTTTTTTTTTTGGGGGGGGAGTTTGGGGGAAGATATAGTCATAATTCAAACATAGATTATTATTATTATTATTATTATTATCATTATCATTATCATTATCATTATCATTATCATTATCATTATCATTATCATTATCATTATCATTATCATTATCATTATCATTATCATTATCATTATCATTATCATTATTATTATTATTATTATTATTATTATTATTATTATTATTATTATTTATTCGGCTTTCATTCACAAATTTCATAGTACATATTTCGAAATCAGAACATACACTGGAGTGGTAAGGGTGCACCAGGTTGGGCAGCCCGGGTCTGGAAAGAGCCAACTAAATGACTTGGGCCCTCAGGCCATCCTCCCCAACCCACCTGGTGCACCCAAAACAGTCAGTTTACAATATAAAAAGATACAAAATACACAAAATACATAATGAGTATCGATAATAATTAGGTTTTAAAGGTCAAGGTGTCAAAATCAAATGTAAATGCACCACATATACATGTATCCGAACATCATGAACATATATAAAGACAAATCCCCTTCTCTTTCTCTCTCTATTACATTTATGAAAATATACATTTATATATATATATATATATATATATATATATATATATATATATAGATAGATTGATATATATACACATACATAATGAGTATATATGTATGTATGTATATTTAAGTTTTATTATTAGTCTTTATCACCTACATAAGTTACTGGTTTCTTTTCCTGTTTCTGACATTTCAGTTTCATCTTAAATTTGTCTATTGATGCCATCATATCCCCTTTCAATAGTCTATTTCATTATGGTATACTGTAAAAATGGTTTCTTTCGCAGTGGTTTTACTTTCGCGCTTTTCGCACTTTGAGGTTGAACCTCGAATTTAACATCACGCGAAAATGTTTTGAACTCGCCGCTTGTTACAATGCTATTGCGCA
Organism: Diadema antillarum; assembly: GCF_040938485.1. Taxonomy (NCBI): domain Eukaryota; kingdom Metazoa; phylum Echinodermata; class Echinoidea; order Diadematoida; family Diadematidae; genus Diadema; species Diadema antillarum. The sequence continues at coordinate 1,179,509 of NW_027270992.1, read as the reverse complement.
CTTGCACACACGAAGATTCCGCCCATTGAGTGTATTGATGGTGAACATACACACAGCGATACCGCGTAATGTGGGTACAAGCATGTTGTAAAGTACTCGAGAGACGGAATTTCAGGTAAGCCTGCATTTAATTTTTATTTCTATCTAATAAATAAAAGAATAATTGGATTATAGTTTTGGTTTTCATGTGCAAACTAAAACAGTTTTTGCCGTCTGTGAATTCACAGATTTTGCCGACAGCGAATTTAAACACACGCAAAAAAGTCAGCACCGATGGAAACCGCGAAAGTATCTGTATGCGAATGAAACCTCTTTTACAGTAAGAGGATCTGCTATTAAAGTCTTTACTCTCATTTGAGTGGGGGTGTCTGTTGTCCCATCATGTTGCTAGGACAAAATTTTCTACTACGTACACTGATACAGATGATTTGCAGCAATTACATTTTCACTGACATTGCCTATGTGGCACTCCTATTCTCTTTAAACTCATCAACCGTCAATCTGATTTTAATAGAACACCAGCAAATTCTTTGCTGGCCAAGTGTGAGGTAACTCGCGGCCACTTTTTTTTTTCAGGCTAAATTTAGTGACGGAAGATATTGGAAGGCTAGTCCAGCTCACCTAATAGTGATTGCAGAATTGCTTCATTTTCACTAGTTGCAATAAATGGAAGCGCGGTCCACTTCCCATCAAACTGAACACACTCGTAACTGGAGGCACTCTTGTCTTGAGGGACTGGAAGAGCAAGGAAAAACAAGTTTGACGGATACTTAGTCTATCCATCCAGCACTTGTAAGACAATGTTAAAGGGATGATATAGGTTTGGTCGAGATTGGGAATTCTAATTTTAACTTTGTGAGATAATTAGAAACCACTTACTAAATACTTAAGACCATTTCCAAAATGTATTCAAACTTACTTGATGAAAATCGGTCTTATAATGCCTAAGATATATACGTATAGAAAAAGTAAAACCAAGTGGTCCCAATAAAAGATGGGTCCCACCTTCTGTTAGGACCACTAAGTTTTTGGATATCTCAGCCATTTCAAAACCGAGCTTCATTTAATAAACTTTTAATTCCTCTTAGAATTGTATACTCTTCAATATGTCATATTAGATGTTTTTGATTATCTCATAACAGTTTGAGAACCTGAATCCTCATGAATCTCAACCAAAATTATACCATACCTTGAACGATGGTGATAATGATGATAATGACGATAGAAAACTTAAACTGTTCATACCTAATTATTCAAAAACAACATCAGCCTATCAAAAACATATTTTGCATATTCAATGATATAATGAGAGATAATATTGTAATGGAGTAGTTGCTGCTTAATCTGGAGGGGTCTGGGTGACAAGTGTTTCTCCTATTTCCGTGGTACTCCCGCTTACAGGGAGTATTTACCATTTGCAAGTGAAAGAAAAATCCAGCTATAGTGCTTCAAAATAGTTCTTAAATGTGAGTTACGGATGAAAACAATCAATGTAAAAGTTTGAATCAGCATAATCAAAGTTAAGTATTAATAAATATACAAAATTGGAACAATAGTTATAATGAAACTGCTTGTACACTAAACCGTCTACAGTTATGGTTTATTGAGAAAAATTGTAATATCTCCTTATATTTTAGGCTTTACTTACAAAATGTTTATATGGTAGGATGTTTTGTGATACAACTGACTTACCCATATGTATCAAATGTGATATCTCAAACACTTCTTAAGTCACTGTTCCCAAGAGTAAACCATATCTTTAAGCCATGGCTGTATTGGCCCATGCAAACCACCCAATAGGAAACCCGCTAGGCCTATGTAGAAACTTCTCCAAATCATGCACAACCTTAAGAACATCATAGGACAACACTGTGTTTCAACTACAGAACAATTGCCCTATGAGCTTAACTTCTTCTCCTTCAAACCCATCCCCTCTAAAACAAGATAAACATTATAAATTTGAGGCATTTTAAGGCAGCTTACACAACTTGCGGAAGTTTTCCACGTTTTCTGCAGACAAGGCTGCCAAGAGCTCTGACTCCGGATTTGAATTAACGTCGAAAGTTGAGCGCACATTGGTGCCGATCTCAGATTCCTGACAATCGGTTTCTGCAGTGAAACACAAAAATCAATTCTGAGCGAACAAGTAACAATGACAACCGTGAACAAACCATTCGTATTCACAGACTTTAAAGAAAGAAAAAATGTCGCTATGGCAACTTGTATACACTGTAATTGACTGGTATGCCTCCACCATAATGCATGGTTCTCCAGACGGGTCTAGAGTATGTCTTGACAATGTGAGAACAGTGAAATGACAATTTCACACAACTGGCATAGAATCAAAATGACACATTTGTCATTGTGTTGAGTGTTTTCTTTCCTTGAAATATGTAGTTTCATTTGGATGGATGGCTAAACTGTTTAAGAGAGCTGGAATTAGGGATTTTAGCATCTTCACTTGACCTTTGACCCTTGTCCCTTGAACCCCAATGGCCCATGATTCTTCAAATAGTAACTTATTGGTATAAAACACCCATTTTCATGACAATACTTGGAGCTCTTTTCAAAATATGAAAATATTTGTGCCAATTGAACATTTTTTCCTTGACCTCTGACCCCATGGCCAAAACCTTTCCCTGCAGTAATCAAGTGAATTAATTATTATGTTAATGTGTTGAGTTATCTCCAAGGTATGGAGAAAAAATGTGATTAAAATGACTAGAATTTTAGCATTTTAAATTGATCTATGACCCTTGACCTTTGACCACATAGCCCACAAATTCCCAACAGAATCACTGTCAGGCATTGCATGCAAATATACTAAGTTTCATGATGGTATACCATGATCTCTTTCCGAGATGTGGGGAAAAAGTAAAATTTTAGCATTTTCACTTGACCTTTGTCCTCTGACTCCACAGCCCAAAACTTTTCCAGAGAATCTCTGTCTGTTAGAACATTTACATTTGACCTTGAGCAGGTGCAACCAAAGGTGATAGGCACAACTTCGTCCACTCATACATACACATGCCAAATTTTATTTGGATACCTTAAATGTTTTTTAAGTTATGCTGTCCACAAAATTGATTACATACATGTACGGATGGAAGGATGGATAGAAGGACGGACGGATGGACAGCTAGAAAACATAATGCCTCATGCGACACTCATGCCTCATGTGGCAGAGGCATATATAACAACAAAAAACAACAAAAACCTGCATCACTGCAGAGTTGGTCTCGAGAGACAGATTAACAAAATCTTGAAGTCATTTCTGCTTGCAAAATATCCCTGTGGTATCCAGAATTGAAAAAAAAAAAGAAGAGAAAAGAAGATGAACAAGCATTAGGTCACTGATATGAGATAAACACAGTTACAAACGTACTACGCGGATACTTCGTTTGTGGACCCAACTATGCATAATCATGTGCATATCGTATGTAAGTTCAGGAAACTTGGGCATTGTAAAAAAGTTCAGGCAACTGCTACGTGTTTTGTACAATTAAAAAAAGTTGAAAGTACTTTTTCTTGTGAAACTGCCTCAAAAATGAAAACCATCCTGAAGAACAATCAACATTAAAAAAAAGAGTGAATGCTGATAAACCATACTTACTCTTTCTATTCATGATGCCAAGATCGGCATAAATGACGTCACCCACTGAAACAAAGAAAATGAGATGAGATAATGGTAACCATAGTCAATCAATATTTGAATTTAAACAATCCATTACTTTGGCAGCACAGAATGAGAGTTCATCCTTCATGTTTTACTTGCATTGTTAATGTTAGTCTCTCAATCAGAGCGAAAGCAAAGCATGTTAATCTTTATCACTTAGTTTGATAACTGAATTGGTATTATCATAAATTGGCTGTTCCATCATTCATTTTCAAGGTTTCAAGGGAAATTTTCTAGAAGTATGTTATCATTCTTTATGAAAGCACTTCATCAGTTAGCACAGGCAGGAAAGAAAAATAAAGGGCAATACTACTATTCAAAGTAACACCATTTCATTATTACTTGTCATGGATTATGATGCCAAAAGGTCTCTGAACAGAGAACAGTTATGAATGGCCCATCCTCCCTCAAATCACATGTCGAGCTGAGGCTCTGATTTCACTTTTTACACAAAATGCCAACATTTCGTCATTTGTTACACAGCTCTACCGAAGATTTGCCATGACCGATCTGGGTCACACAGATATTATCAGCACATCCTTTCACATCTGAAAGACAGACAAGATTTTCCTTAGTGAGAAATAGTCCAGATAAAATCACATTTTTGCTTTTTCATGAATTGTGCAAACAAAGCAAATATAATACATTTATGCCTACACTTCACAAGATCATGACATTGTCCATGTACTATCTGGAAAACAAATTAGATGATTTAGGAGCATTTGGTTCTGAGCTGGGCTTGACATTAGCAGTGGCCCAGTGGCTGAGGGTCAATTAAAAGTTAATGTTGGGCCACCAAATTTCCGGGTCATCCCAAGAGACCAACACCCATGAGTCATACAGCCCACGAGTTTGACAATGAAAATAGGACCATGAGTCATACAGCTCATGCCTATGAGTTTAACACAGGGCAAACAAAGCCCATGAGTTTGACACCAGTTGCCCATGTACGTGGTAGTGTCGAACTCATGGGCTGTATGATTCATGAGCTGTATAACTCCTGACCTGTATAATCATGGGCTGTATGACTGGTGGGTGTCAGTCTCGTGACGTGCACCCAAATTTCCTTCTTCATGGCCCAATCAGGCATCTAAAACTCAAAAAGGAATTTTCATAATTCTTTTTCTTTCGGCTGATTACATTTCTTTTTCAGTGATTTTCAAGGCCCACAAAATTTCGTGTTCAAAGATTTTAGTGGCGCAAACAGGAAACCAAACCCCCCCCCCCCCACCAAAAAAAAAAAAAAAAAAATAGTGTCGAGCCCTGCAATAAGTATATCATTTTCCTATTTACTGCCGATATGCTTTTCCTCTGTTATTACGTCTTTCTTCTACAGGACTTTCTCTCCTAAGATTTGGAAAAACAATCTCTCTCATGTCCTCAGCCATTAGAATACTTATCTCTTAAAAAATAAAACACCAAACACTATTAAATTGATTTTTCCTGTTTGAATGCTACTCACACCCAGCAACATATTTTGGATTTTGATTACTGTGTGATGGCTATCCATGATTTATTAGGCAATATCATACATTTGATATAAAACAATCTGATGTTTTTTTTTTCTATTTTAATTTTCAATATATTTCTCCAATGTGTTCTGACATACGTATTGTTTTGCTCTTTTTAATTGTTCTTGTTTTATACATCTACATAACATTTCTGTATTTTTTCCTGTTTCATGCTTAGACTTGCTGAAAAGTAACCTTTACAGCTGACTGCACTTTTCTTGCGTTCAGGTGGGCTGACTAAATTACCTCTAATGTCACAAAAAACAACAACAAAGAACTAAAAAATTCAAAGATTTACGCTACTCAGAACTTACTTCTCAGTAAACCAGATCCCCGATTATCATGTCGTGTCCTGAAATAACTCTGTAGTTGAAGAGAACTTCCTCCTTCTGAAATATCCAATGAGGTTTGTACAGATTAAAGTATCAGCATCTTTACATATTAGGAATCCAGGAGCAAATGAGGCATATACAAATTTACAGTATGTTCAGCAGACATGACACATGATGCAGTGCAATTTCTGGGATCAAAACTATACAGATTACATTACAGATAGAAAAGCACATGAGAAATACATGGATACCTGTGTAATGTTGACTTAAACAAATAAATCACACCACAAGACATAAGTAAATGCTCAATGAATAATGTATGCTCAAACATAGAGACTCCTGCCTGATATCTGAATGAAAACAGTTACTGAAATCTAATGGAATGACTTTGTACAGCCTATTAAAGTAAACATCAGCTCAGCATACAATCATTAACCCTAACTAGGCTGGGAGCTGGAGGGAGAAGGCCTGTGACCCCCCCCCCCCCCCCCCCAACACACACACACATTCTGTTGGTGTGGTGTAATCACAAAAAGCCAATGCCGTGATGCTGCACAACCTTTTTTTCTTAGTCTCACACATCTTTTGATACCAAATTTGCACTCCCCGGGTACGCAGTTTCGAACTTATGTGTAAATATGAATAACACGTCAGACAAAAAAAAAAAAGTATTCTCAGAAATGTGAATTCTTGTATAATTTCAATACAAATATTGCTTACAGCAAAATTTCATAAAAGCATAATTATTTGTCGCTTTCATAGAACAAAATCAATTTTAAACATATAAAATTATTTCTTTGCTTGCAACAATGTCATGGACAAATTTCACTGGAAAAAACATTGGAAAACAAAAATTCAAAAAGCAAAGAAATACATAAGAAATTCTGAAAACAATAAAATACTTACATTTGCTAAAACAGTACAGGTGTAGAAAGAATGTTTACACAACAAATGTGTCTGTCTGGAGCTTCATTTAGTGATTTATAGCAAATAGTCTGATTTCAATCATACATTATGTATAAATTAGTATAAATTCAGCATGTTCAGTTTTTAGAAAATCAACTTTACATTACTTTTTATTATGTCACAGACAATGACTAAGTTGATTTTGTATCGTGATCACGCAGTCGATGGCCGAGATCTGAAGGGGTGGGGGGTTCGGTGGCTCTATCATCTACCTATACAGCCCAGCCTAGTTAGGGTTAAGATATTCACCTGATACGCTGTCATAATAGTTCACACAAATTTCTTCGTCATAGTTATCAAAGAATTCAAGGCAAGACGTTGGAATGATAAATCCAAAAGGATTTCAACATTTTTTTCAGGATATGGCGACTTTGTTGGATTACTAAAATTCATCACACAACTACGGTGCATCTTGAATACAGGTATACCAGCCTTTAAACTTTATTTTCTTTTTGATGAAAACAAAACAAGTCTTGTAATTGATTCCTTATGTTCCAGTGGTTGGAAGTGCTTCCTATGCTAGTGAACTTTCAACATGCCATTGCTATATTTCTTTGATTTATGCATTTTTCCTACAATTGCAGTACATATATTGTATATTGATACATGTAATTCATGCTAACTTCATTCATCTTCTTTAGATATCAAGCTATTTGTCTGATATCCACATTGTCACATAATACATAGCCTGAAAAAGATACAATCAAATTTCTGTTCCATGGTCACTAATTAATTCATGCAGACACTGGAGCAAACCTTAAGGGTTGAAGGGACATTTTTCAGCTAAAGTTGTTCTGTTGAATGATTAGAATCTATCACACCACTACAGTGCATCTAAGATAATGGTACTTATTTGAAGACTTAAGAATCTTTTTTTTAAAATAAAAAACCAAAGCAAGTTTTTTTTTTTCAGTCCTCATGTTTCAATGGTTGCAGGGCTTCCTATGCTACTAAACCTTTCATTTGACAATGCTTTATACCTTTGAATTATACATTTTTCGTACAATTGTACAAGATAATTATGTAGTACAATGTACTATATCATTATCCATATCCAACATCTCAGATACAAATGTGTGTTCTATGAAATTGTATTCCCCTCATTTTAAAGGACAAGTTCACCTTCATAAACATAAGGATTGAGAAAATGCAACAATATTAGTTAAACACATCATTGAAAGTTTGAGGAAAATTGGACAATCGATGCAAAAGTTATGAATTTTTTTTTTTGTGAGTCATATGCGTACAACAGTATAAAGAAAATATAAAAGAAAATTCAACATATTTTCACTTTTTTCGCATAATAAAAGAGCAATTGACTTGCCTCTTTCTAAAGGCAGGGGGAATAATATTACCCATAACATTTATCGGTAACGAGTCAGGGGAATGTGTACTTTTTTCAAAAGATGGAATTATGTGAAATTCTCTTTATATTTTCCTTATATTGTTGTACGCATGTGACATCTAAGTTATTCATACACTGCAGTAGTCTTCTCATCCAGCGGGTACTGCAAAAAAACTTCAAAAATTCATAACTTTTGAACAGATTGTCTGATTTTCCTCAAACTTTCAATGATGTGTTCTACTAATATTGCTACATTCTCTCAATCCTTATGTTTATGAAGGTGAACTTGTCCTTTAAGGGCCAATAGGGAAAAGATGGGCAAATTTCTTATTCCCCTCTTTTATAAATACATACTTGGGGTTTGAATACAGTGCACTCCCGTTATAACGAAATGCTCGGGACCGGCAGTATTCTTTCGTTATAACGAAATTTCGTTATAACCGAACAAATACAATATATAACAAAAACAAGGAAACCACGTCCTGTTTGCTGAAGACTCATCATACACTGGAAAGCTATGTGAAATGTGACGGGATATTCAAACTGTATTACAATAATAAACGCAAGTTCCCCTCAGAAACTGTGCGTGACACATGGAGCGAACACACAGTGGTGTGAAGCGTTCACCCATGCAGAGACACTATATATGCTTGTTCCGCTACGTATTTTCGAAAGCAATTTGCATTTTGTTATAACGGAGCACATTTCTTTTGTTTTTCTTTGTCTGTGGCGCTCGGAAAAGACTTCGTTATAACGGAAATTTCGCTATAACCGTGTTCGTTATAAGCAAATTTTGTACCATAGACTTTATTGGTGATAATTTTGGGACCAGAAGAATTACTTCATTATAACGAAATTTCGTTATAACCGTGTTCGTTGTAACGGGAGTGCACTGTATTAAGAAAGAGGGGAATATAGCATCTGGCACTTGAGCACCTGGTGAAAAAATTCTACTGTGGATGAGAGTTTTGTGGCAGAGGGCAAATTCCCTTACATTTACTTGTAAATTTGAAATAGACAACAATCGATGCAGCTGTCTTCAGTGTGTACACGGGGAGGCGACTCTGCACACTGTACAGAGCAGTATTGCGACTCTGTGGCTGTAACGTGCGCTGCTTGCATGAGCTGTGCATGTGTGCATGCATGGCAAGTATTACGTGTGTTATTGTAGTGCAGACATTTAGAGCTTAAGCTGGGGCCAAGTGGAAATTTGTCCTAGGGAAGAGGTGAAATATTCAAATTGTAACACATGTACTATCTATTACTGTTCAAGACACCTGAATTGGCTAATAATAATGACATGGAATGGCCACTTTTGGTGAATACAACATAAACTGCCCTCACTAGAATAGTGTTGTATTACGTAAGCTGGACTCGGGTGGTTAATTGATGACACTGATGCTGCCAGTCTCCAGTTGAAATCGCAGGGATTATAACCTGTCTGAAATATATCTGGATTTAGCTGCAATTAAACAACTGCATCCATCAAAGAAACTGTGAGCGTGTGGAATAATATTATGTGTAACGTGACCCTCTCATCATCGGCTTACAACAATAGTATCATTTACTACAATTCTATAGTTCAGACAATAGATGTCGTATCCCCCTCAAGGCCAGTCCATATCATATTGAACTTGAAGTACTACAATATATTTTATTGTAATATAGGCCTACTATCATAAAACATAGTCCAATATGAAACAATATATATAATACAACATACCACAATATCATATCATGAAGTATTAATACACTGTATAATTCACAAGATAATGCTGACACTGTCATATTTTGGTATGGCATACTGATAATGGAATGAAGGTATAGGATTTAACTGCACTGAAATCCCCCTTCCCCACTGGAAAAGGGGCAGGGAGGAATTATTTTGCTACTTACTTATTAAGGAAGCCTTCGCTGCATGGTGTATGGATTCTCCTAACATAAGAAAAAGAAGACGTGACTTTCCCAAAATATGAATAATTTGAGATCATATGATAAGGGAAGTAACAAGAGGCTACAAAGAAATTCATTATCTCAGAATGATAGGGACAAACACATAGAATACTTAAGTATTATGTGACACGGACATGCAGTAGTTTTATGAGAAATCTGTACTATGACATAGGCAGGCAGTGTCTTTATGACAATTCTTGGTAAATATATTCAGCATGAATTTGTGTTCCACATGGTTTCACTCTGGCTACAGCACTCTCATTAAAGCCAATTGTTGATCTTCCATTGGAACTGCTTACCATTGGAAGTGCTGATCTGAAATATATTTGAATGATCACATCTGATGCACATGTGTAGGTCAGTTGTATCACAAAACATCCTACCATACGAAAATTTTGTGAAAAAGCCTCAGAATACAAGGAAATATCAATATTTTTCTCACTAAACCATAACTGTAGATGGTTTAGTCTAGAAACGATTTTATCATAACTATTTTTCACATTTTATGTAACAATATTTAACATTGATTACACTGATTAACTTTTTTTTTCACTGGTTGTTTCTATTCCTAACTCACATTTCAGAACTATTTTGAAGCACCAAAGCCAATTTTTCATCTGCAAATAAATGGCAAACAATGCTTTTAATTGAATATGCATTCCCAATACATAAAAATCCTCAAACGCCAATCAAGGTCATTAAACATTACCAGAATTAACAAATGGCAAAATCCTTTTGGCACATAAATCAATTTTATACATATGCTGGCCCTGACATACAAAATCCTTTTTCTACTCAAATTTCTCCTCTAAAAATTTCGTCATAGCTGAATAATAAAGTACATAAATGTATGTAAAGATAAAAAGACAGTAAATTTTGGGTCCTGAATGCTTAGTACTTCGTTCTAATGAGAGTGTCGTTATAAAAGCGTTTGTTATTGCGGGAGGGCACTGTACATATAAACCATTACACCAAGACACATATAAATCAGTATCCTACAAGAGTATATAAATGCATGAAAAACAGAATAGACTGAAAGATATATTTATTTAATGGGCTAATTCAAAGAGATTATCAAAATGAACTCCATTACAACCCAATCAACAGTTTGATTGCTCAGTGTTGGGATCAATTTTTTTTTTTCAACCAGTTTCCAACAAAAACGTATCCTTTAGGTATTCTACTTGACTCTCAGAATCTCACCTTGTTTCGAATTAATTTTACTTGTTGTATCACTTTGGCCAATTTGGCTGGATTGACCTGATCCTAGTATAGAAGAAAAACAACGACAAAACAGATATATCTGAATCATTTATTGAAATTACTCAACAACTGCTTCTCTAATGTCTCTTATTACTACAGAGTGTACATTGATCAAAACTGTTACTGTAAAACGAAAAATTTTCGCGTGCATTTTAATTTCGCGAATTTCGCGAGCGCCAAAATTCGCGAAATTAAAATGCACGCGAAAGTTTTTGCCCACACTACATGCATTGAACACCAGTGGCAATTCGCGAAAATTTCATGCCACGAAAAGGGCTGTCAGCTCCAATTCGCGAAAATTTCATGCCGCGAATATATCATGTTTTACAGTATATCATTATACTGGATACAAGAAAGAGATCCACTGAAATTTGTAATACACGTACATCCCCTTCACAGAGCAACAAAACCTTATCCCATCCAACCCTGGGGTAATTGTGTGGCGGAATGTCGTGTTAACATTAACAGGCAAGTCTTTGTGCAACTACTTTATGTACTTAATACTGGAGAACGATTAGATGGAACTAGATGATTTACAAAATTATCAAGAAGCTTTTATAAACAATTGCCAATTTTAAAGAGAGTCAGGGTTTTTTATCTGCTTTAGTAAGTGTTTTACGAATCTGAGAATCAGTAGCAAATCAGAGGCATTCCAGTCCAAATATAAGTAAGTCTGATAAAAGAAAGTAAAAGTTTACAAGTTCAACGGTAAAAATTTTATTGAAATTGGATGAAAAACAAGGAAGGACGAAATTTTGAAGTTTTGATAATTTCTCCGAAACAGCTCTTGTACAGTAGATAGGAATATGCAAATGAGTGAGCTAACCATGCCATACCCTCACAATTTTACACTGATCATGTACAAAAAAAAAATGATGAAAATTAAATGTTTCTGTCAATGAAGTCTGAAACATGACGTTATTCCTTGTTGAATAACTTGAGAATAGTGATCAGTTAGATATATAAGGATGTGAGCCTCAGGCATAATTGCATTTGAATGAAAAACAGGAAATTTCAAAATTTTATGTATAAGCTATAGGGAAGTTGTGAGGGAATGACATGCTCACTTTGCCATTTGCATATCATATTAACTGTTCAAGAACAGTTACCTCCCCCCCCAAAAAAAAAAAAAAAAAAATAGCGAAACTTTAAAATGTCATAAGTTCCATATTTTTTCATCCAATTTCGATCACATTTATACCGTTGAACTCGTAATATTTCACTCTTTCTTATCAGGCTATTAAAGTTATATTTGGACTGGATTTCCCCTAAATTTGGAGAACATTGAAGAAATTCTACAACAGGACAGACAATGACAAATGTGACCCTGCTTGACAACACCAACAAAAAGTCGCCAGACAAGGGTTTTTAGTTAAAAGCAGATTCTGAAAGAGCAGACTTTAAGCTTCAAAATGATATATAACTCAATTCAAATGGACTCTCCTAACCTATCAAAGTATTAGAAAGAAAGGACACATTCTGGATAAGTGCATGTTTAGAAAATAGGCTCTGAAGTATAGGGTTTATTCAAGTTGTTGTGATGAATATGTATTTATGACAATTAGTGTTTGGAAAGTTAGGAGACTTTTTGGACTGACTATGGTGCTCGAGGGGAGGAATAAAGATCAGTTGATGTTACTCAAAGAAAGTTTGGTGGTGATCTGTTTGGTTTCACTTGAGGATATTTGTGACGTTTTGTTGAGTTGCCACCATCTTTTCCTCTCCTCCATAACAAAGCATTTAAAGGGATCTTACAGTTTTGGTTGAGACCTAATTTCAGGTTTCTAACATTTTTGCTCAGATGAGAAACCTCTTATGAAAATATATGAAAGAGCATGTACATTGTAATTCTATGAGGAATTCAACATTTATTTGATGAAAATTGGTTTTAAAATGGCTGAGATATCCAAAAAAGAGCAATTCTAATAAAGTGAGGGACACACACTTTACTACGACCGCTTTATTTTACTTTGGTTTTGGATGTTTCAATCATTCCAAACCCGATTTTCATCAAATAAACTTTGAATTCCTCTTAAAATGGTATGCTCTGTACTATATCATAAGTGTTCTCTTGGTATCTCGCAAAAAGTAAAAGCCCAATTCTCATCTCCACCAATACTGTACCATTCCTTTAATCTTCCACTGAGCTGCGCTTAGCGCAATGAATAGGGGGGGGGGGGAAGGATGCAAAACTTCACAGTAACAACAATGATGGGATCATAAGATTAAGGTGATCATTGACCATGCTCTGTTAACACATTCTAACCATCACTTATACAAACTTTAAAAGCAGTAGCATTACCTTTGCCAAAGTTATAAGGGTTGAAAGTGAAGAGTGTGTTAGGGATTTATAACTCTTTATGTACCAGGGAGTCACCCCAGAGACTCCAACCCCAAGCACCTTCTGATCTGGAGATTCTCCCGCCTGAAACCCCTAGCAAACGGGAGACTCCAAGTTGATGTGTGCGAAACGCGGGTTCTAGATGTTCTCTGGTGCTATCTAAGGCTTATTTTTTTCCACATACGATAGCAATAAGAAAGAAATCCTTTCCACTGGGAGACACAGAGCCAGGGCAGGAGAAATCAAATCTCCAACGGGAGAACAGGAGATTTTGCAAAAATGGGTTTTCGGCGGGAGATCTCCCGTCGAAAACGGGAGAGTTGGAGTCTCTGTCACCCCCTGTGTGCCACATGATTCTGAGATGCCAATGCAGTTATGCTTTGAGAGGACATTCTGTTTTTCAAATCTATGTAATTTCTTATGTATTTCTGTTAAAAGCTAGGTATGCAGTGTGCAAAGTTGTAGAAAAATGTCAAATCTTGTTTTGACCTAAATTGTTTGACAAATGTATGATTGCTTTACTTTCAAATGACCTGTAGCTACATTATTGTAAATGCCTGACTTTTGCACACAAAAGAGTGACAGAAGCTTAGGATTTACATGCAAATCCAGTAGGGAATACTGCTTGCTAGTCAATCAGCAAATAAAATGCAAGACATACATGTGAGAGGAACGGATTCACAAGAAATGCTTCCATTGTATTGTGGCATTTGGCGATTTATTGATTGGTTTGGGCGGGTTTGTGCATTTGAGCAGAATATGCTAAGTTGGCACGCCGTCGACTGAGTCGGGTGTCCGAACATGGCAAAATAAATAGTTAAGAAATGAAAAGGGGACTCTAAGACACACCTAATCACACTATTCTACAAAAAAAAAAGCGTTCTTGAAAGATTGCTAAAAATGCATTTTCCCATTCGTTTTATGATCCCATAAACTCTTCAATAATATAGAAGTATTGCTCTTTCAGAAAATATGAAAATCTCAAGATTGACTAGGTTAACCTGTTTCACCTATTTTGAGTCTTCACACAAAATCAGCATGTGATCGACTTTTTGTCGGTTTTGAGATGCATGGTCACGTATGGAGAAGAAAAAGCATTGTAACATCTCAAGGATTGCCTTCATTTTGTACTACTCCTACCATGGATGTAACCTACCCCCCCCCCCCCCCCCACTTTTTTTTTTTGCAGGCATAACACAAGACATTTCACTCAATTGAGTGAATGGACACTGGGGCAACAGCCTCATATGTTAAACAGAGAAGTGTCCATTCAAATCATTTGCCAAACATTTGTACTGAACAAATACACAGTTGGGTTTATAGAAAGCTGTTTTTTGTTTAAATGAATAAATAAATCAAGAAGGCCACATTTTACTTTTACTCAATGTCCAGTTTTATGAAAGCACAATTTTTTTTTTCTTAATTATCCTTACAATAACTGTGTAATATCAGAGCTCAAATGATATACATTTTGTACATGCATACTTTAAGATTGATACAAAAAGAAATCTCACCTTGAGTTCTGTCTTTCTTCCTCCTCTCACCTAATGGGGAAAAAAGTGAAGAATTACCACTACTAATGGGCAACAGAAAATATAGTATTACACTCAACAAGCATTTTGCAGGGGTCACAAAACACCTTTTTTTTTTTTTTTTTTGAGGGGGTTGGGGTGGGTGGTGGGGTGCCTCTGGGACAAGGAAGGGGACATAGTTCATTTACCAACCACCATCCCCAAATGTTCAAACAAATGTGAATGTACACACACCACCAAACCCCACCCAAAACCCAGTCATGCACACTTCAGTGTCAGATTAAGCTTATTTCTAGCACAATTGTGATGGCATACAGATGCTACTACATACACACACACACACACACACACACACAGTGGAGGTGCACACCTGAGATATCATGTTATTGATCCTACTTAAAAATCAATTCTTTCTTTGATAAAAAGCCCCTAAAAGCTTTGTACTATTCTCATATTCATGTGAATGGATTTTTATCATAATTCATCTCCACTTACAGAATAAAAAAAAGAGAGAAAGAAAGAAAGAAAGAAACAAACAAACAAATCAAAAATAATGACCTAGTTCATGCATGGGCTGTGGAACCAGGGAAGGGACACTGACTCACTGCCCTCCCCCTCAAAAAAAAAACAACAACAACAAGGCAAGTGCCATAATGTGTCTCGCCCATTCGCGTACAAGAAATTGTACACGAATGGGATATAACAGATAAAAAAGAGATATAACAGATAAAAAGAGATATAAAAGGGTAGAAATTTATGGCAAAGAAGAAACATGCCATAAAAACTTAACATTGGACCCTTAAAGTTCGTTGACCCCTGCCTGTGACCTTTGACCTTGTGGTGACCATCCACTCCCCAAGGGGCAGGGACATCTACCATCCAAGTTTAGTTACAAATGGAGTTATGGATCAAAAGTTATGACCCATAATAGAAACGAGCCATAAAAACTTAACATTGGGCTCTAAAAGTTCATTGACCCTGCTTGTGACTTTTGACCTTGTGGTGATCATCCACTCCCCAAGGGACATCTACCATCCAAGTTTAGTCACAAACGGACCTATGGATCAAAAGTAATGACCCACAATAGAAACGGGCCATAAAAACTAACATTGGGCTCTAAAAGTTTGTTGACCCATGCTTGTGACCATTGACCTTGTGGTGACCATCCACTCCCCAAGGGACATCTACCATCCAAGTTTGGTCAAAAATGGAGTTATGGATCAAAAGTTATGACTCATAATAGAAACGCACCATAAAAACTTATCATTAGGCCCTAAAGTTCATTAACCCCTGCCTGTGAGCTTTGATCTTCAGGTGACCTTCATATATGGTAAAATGTGAAACTTTGTATGACCCCTCTTCCCTCAAAGTTTCATTGCAATTGAAGCCCAGAGTAAAGAGTTATTGAAGTTTTTGTGGAGTTACAGACAGACGACGGACGGACAGACGCCACAGGCGATCCCCTAGTCTCCCCTCACCTCCGGTGGGCTCAACACAAAACATTTCATAGCCCCTGTCATGCTGCAGAAAAAGGTCACTCTTTATTAGAATCTAGATCAATGTGATAAAAGACTATTACTGGCACATCATTTAAACTAGAATGGAAGAGGGGTCTACTTGTAGAGCGTAGATCTCTGCCAAGCAACTCATTTCCACTCATTACACCTATACATGAATGGTGAAAATTGCCAGATTTTCCAGTTTAGAAGCTATTTGTCATCAGTTTACATCTCCATAGAGCAGAGCACTCACTATTAGAGGGCATATGATGAAAAAGATGGATGCCTCTGTCAACCTGCTTTGAGAGACAAAAACGTTGAATATCTCTTCAGTATTTCAGTTGAGAAAAGGTTTGGTTTCATCACCACCACCATACAGCTAACACTGACAGTACTCATCTCATACACAGGGTTCACTTATTGACTCATAATTTAAGAAATATTGGAAATTCTTGCGAGCTCTTTGTCTTACCTGTAGATACATCACTGTGTCCAAGACTGCTCGCTCCTACTCAGCAAAGACATAGAAAATGAAACCAAACAGCAGAAATTAAATACCAGTGTTAGTGAAAGAGCAATGGTTAGCTTGATCAAACTCAATACAGCTCTAGGAAAAATATCAAAAATCATGATGTTGAAAGGGTAGGTCCAGATTACTTAATATGGTTACTAATTACAGGCATTAACTTGTAAAGACAGAGGGTTGTAAAGCCACTGTCAGCCAATCAGAAAGCAAGTTCATGCTGTCTACACCATGGTGTACCATATTGTAACACTCGATCGGTGCAGCAATATTGAGTCATAGTTTTACCAATCGTTAGCCATTTGGTCGTAGAAACCACAAAGCTACAAGCTTATGTGGAAACCAAAGCCCAAATATGAATGAATATTCAGTGAAATTGACATTATTGGGAAAAGTTTGAGGAATATTGGACAATCCATACAAAAGTTAATATTGATTTTCAAAGTTTCAGTGCAGTCATCGCCGGATACAGAGAGTATACATTACATGATGTCATAGTGGACAACAATTTAAAGAAAGAAAAAGGAAAGTAAACAAAAAACAACAACACTTAGTGTTTTGGTATCACCCAACAACTCCACAGACTGTTCCTTTTTTTTAATGAAACTGAATTAAATTTAGTGGAATACTCCTTGTGGGAATGGCAAATTCCTCTCGCATGTCCTTCAAAGACCATGTAGTATAACACTAGCTGTCTTTTTTTTTTCTTTACAGTAAAACACAGGTAAAAACAAGGCAAGTGCCAAATTGTGTCTCGCCCATTCGCGTACAAGAAATTAATATTTTTCTAACTCCCAGAAGTTTGTTGACCCGCCTATGACCTTTGACCTTGTGGTGACCTTCAACTCCCCAAGGGACATTTACCATCCAAGTTTGGTCACAAACGGACAAAAGGATCAAAAGTTATGAGCCATAATCGAAACGTGCCATAAAAACTTAACGGGCCCTAAAAATTTGTTGACCCCTTTCTGTGACCTTTGAGCTTGTGATGACCTTTAATTACCCAAGGGACATCTACCGTCCAAGTTTGGTCACAAACGGACAAACCGGATCAAAAGTTATAAGCCATAATCGAAACGTGCCATAAAAACTTAACGGGCCCTAAAAATTTGTTGACCCCTTTCTGTGACCTTTGAGCTTGTGATGACCTTTAATTACCCAAGGGACATCTACCGTCCAAGTTTGGTCACAAACGGACAAACCGGATCAAAAGTTTATAAGCCATAATCAAAACGCGCCATAAAAACTTAACATGGGGCCCTAAAAGTTTGTTGACCTGTCTGTGACCTTTGACCTTGCGGTAACCTTCAACTTCCCAAGGGACATCTACCTTGTTACGAGTTACGAGCCATAAGTTACGAGCCATAAACGAAACGCGCCCTAAAAACTTAACATTGGGCCCTAAAGTTCATTGACCCCTGCCTGTGACCTTTGACCTTGAGGTGCCCTTCATGTTTGGTATAATGTGTAACTTTGCATAACCACTCTTCCCTCCAAGTTTGATTGAAATTGAAATCCTCAGTAGAGAGTTATTCAAGTTTTTGTAGCATTACGGACAGACGACGGATGACGGACGGACGGAAGGACAGACGCCGCAGGCGATCCCTTAGTCTCCCCACACCTACGGTGGGCTTGACAAAACACAACAGCAATATTTACTATAAGTATAACATCGGCAAAATCGCCGCTGCAGAGCATTTGGCGCTGGAACCCCTTGAAGAGTCATCGATTTGTTGGTGAGTTGACCTTCACAACGAGCTACACACTGGACAATTGTTTTATTTAATCGGCCCAAACTGTTTTCATGTAATAGAATAAGGTGCTATAATCTGGAGCAATGACTAATTTTCACAGACTGAAGTAACTTCTCTACAGACCTACTGTCAAAAATAAATGAAAGTATGGAAGCAATATAGAAGCTGTAACTTTGCAACAGCGGCACGGAAATAATGGAGAAGAAGATTGAAAAGGAAAAAGCTACATGAAGAAGAAAGTTGATATGATATGACACGTAAATGTAGTGCCAATAATGGTCAGACATTGGTTTCTTTTGACAACATTAGACCTTTTGGCAGTGGTTAGATACCTGTATTGGACTGGGATGATGACTCCTGATTCACTGGTTGCATATCGAACAGTCCTCTGTATCTTTTGTGAAGCCATCCAATAGAAGCCACTAGATTCAACATAAGAAAAGATATCATACTTGAGAAATAAAAGAGTACAGTAATTTCTAAAACAGATATGCCTTCACACATGCATTTGACATGTCACCAATTAATTTTTCAACTATCTTGATCGCTGAAAGACAGAAAAAGGTCATAGAGCGTGTTTCTACTGAGCGACGAAAATTCGAGGTGATGCCAGCCGATGTGTGGTGATACCGGCCGATGCGTGGTGACACCTCGAATTTTTCCTCAGTAGAAACAGATCGAGTAGTGGCCGATGCCGGCTGATGCGAGGTGCTCCGTCGTCCATCTATTGAGGTGGTCGATGCGTGGTGACGCGAAGGACGATTCTCAGTAGAAACACACCGGGTAGCGAAATGCGTGGTGTATCGGACGTCTAGAATTTCTCCCCGCGCTTTTCAATCGTATATCCGTTCATCGCACACACTCCTTCGACACATGTGTACAAAATACATGTGTACACACAGCGACCGTGTTCGCATCATGCTTTGTTTGTACCAACTCGCTTGTGTATGTATTACAGGTCCTATACGTTACGTTACATGTGAATTGTGGCATTCATCGTCTATTGTTCGCGTGATTAACAGCCTAGCTTATTGCATTACTAAGCCCTCATCACTTACTTGATTTTACACCGCATTATTTCATTTTATATTGTCTCGAATCGCGAGAGTACCACATTAGTTGTCGCAGCCTTGAGAAAATCTCAACTGGACCCTCGATCTCCAAAGATTTCTCATCAGTCAGTGGCAGGATACCAGTATGTTAGTTCGGGGTATATTGGATTGGAAGACGAAGAGAAATGGCTAATCAAAAAATAGCCGACGCAGTTGTAGCAAAGCAGGCAGGGTTCGGATCGTATTAACAGGCAGTGCGCGCGTGACCCAAATCTGTGACTTAAAAATACCTGACTTCCTGAATCGCCGCATTTGCACGTCACCTTTGCATCACCTCGTATTTTATCGCTCAGTAGAAACAGCTCGAGTGGTCGTAAAATACGAGGTGCTGTAATTATACAAGTTACTGCATGAAAACAAGCATACAAGTGTGTCAGAGAATTCATAAATTGTAGAGTGATGTACAAAGCATCTAGATGCAACACTGATCTGAGCAGGCTTCTAGATTCCCAAGCGCCTGCTAAAATCAGCAAGATCAGTATAATTGTCTGCAAGACAACTATGATACAGCTCCATTATCTCTGCTGTTATATGGATCTGGTGATAGTCGAGTACAAATGATGCTACACTGGATAGGAACCCTACAAATTGATGAAGGACTTTTTCCGAGCACATTGGAGCTTGACCTTGTTAAGGGTTTAGCTTGGGTTAAATAATAATGTTCTCATCCCTTCAGATTTAAATGGTTGCGGACACACGACCCTGATGGGAGAAGCTCTCTTTTCTATCGTAAATTGTCTTTTAAATCGTTAGTCTTCTGCCTTCCATCCCATGCTGATATAACATGTCTAAGCCAAGAATAAGTGCAATCATTTATTGAGTTCATTTAGAATGAAGAACAAGAGATGAATTCCCATCTCAACCTCTCAACTTTATCTCTTTTAACTTCAGTATCTCTTACAAAAAGTACAATGAAATCAATTAGATGCAATGCCTATAACATTATAAAAATTGTTTTATAAAAATCGTTTCTTTAAAATGGCTCCTAATATTTCTCAAAAAGCAAATCTAAGGGTTTAACAGGCCCATGTTCTTTCATTGTTGAAATGAGAGCATATAACTTCTTTCCTGATAAAAAAACAAATTACAATAGTAAAATTGCATTCTAAATTCAGCTCAATACACTACTAGTATTTCTTGGAGAAGACCTAATAGTATTTACCTGC
Organism: Diadema antillarum; assembly: GCF_040938485.1. NCBI lineage: Eukaryota > Metazoa > Echinodermata > Echinoidea > Diadematoida > Diadematidae > Diadema > Diadema antillarum. The sequence continues at coordinate 1,158,536 of NW_027270992.1, read as the reverse complement.
TCGAAAATTATGTTCATTTTATTCTTGTACACCTCTCACCCCAAATTCCATTAAAACATGGGTGAACGAGCCTTAGAGCATGGAAAAGCTGTCCCAAAGGCAGTTGTTGTTTATACATCATAAAGAATAATGTATATTCACTAGTGCTTATTCAATTGAATAGCTTCATATATGTTTTTAAACTATTTAATCAATTTGTGCCAATTTTGTATATGTTCCTTGATTATCTCTGTGTTTTATGCATCTTGAGCATACACTAGAGTGGATTTTGTGGATTATAAGTCCCATATTATGATAAATTAATTGACATATTCAATTTGTATACATTATGTGTATACATATGAAATAGCTGTGTAACCTCAAAAACAGTATAGGGAAGTTTTTGCATATAATATTACAGCTATTTGGACTTTATTTGAGCATATATAGAAATCATTCATCATCTGTAACAAAATTTGACCTGACCACCACAAGAATATGCCTCCCAACCAAGTTCAGAAAGGGATGGGAAGTTGATGGGATACAATACCTGGTTTCTTTGATTGCGATACACTGCCCTGCTGCTCAGCCTGTCCAGCTGCACGTTCAGAAATCAGGAAAAGTAAAAGACAAACAAAACACTGAAAATCGTCCAAGCGTCCCCCAGGACAAGAGCCTATACTGTGTATTCCATCTTCTGATATCTTGAAAACTCGAAATGATGTACTGATTTACAGTATAAGCGCTATTAAAGCACAAGTCTTCATTCATGGTGAGTCACAGATGATTCCAAATAAAAAAAGAGAGATAAAAAAAGTATCAAATTTGGACTTATAGATTACAGATATGCACAGAAAAAAGTGTTAATATTTCTCAAATCTCTAAATTCAAGTCTTTGTATTTTGCAGCAGACACTTCTGTTATATAGGTTAAAGGAGAAATAAACTGCAAGTTATCACGTAAGGAAAATAATAATCCATACATTGCATTAGCAGCAAACATTGAATGCACTTAGAAATAGCTATGCAAGACTTGCATGTCGACCTCTACATTATTCAGATGATCATTTCAAATCAAACACATGTCACCTGAAGCAAAAAGGCATCTAGAGACACTAAGAAAAATGGTGATAAAAGAATACAACTATAAAATGTCACTATAGCAACTGGTATGCCTCCCCCATTATATGCATGGTTCTCCCAATAGGTCTCTAGTATGGCTTGACAATATGTGCTAAGACAGTTTCATATACATGTAACTGGCTAAATATCAAAAAGACATGTTCGAATGGCTAAATTGTTCACGAGAGCACCAGGTATGATGATTTGGGGATCTGTACTCAACCTTTGACCCTTTCATAAGTTTATGCATCAAATAATTTCTATTAAAGGGATTGAGAAAAAGTTTTGTGTGATTTTAGCTTTAAACATATAATTCCATTTTAGCATTCTAACCTGGCCTTTGACCCATGATCTTTAACCCCATGACCCTAAAATTCCAAAGAGAATCACTGTCACACAGCACATGAATAAATATGTCTTGATATCAAATATGCATGTTTCATGATGATCTTGCGCCACTTTTAAGATATGGAGGAGGCTAGAAGTGGAGAAAGTGGAGGAAGATATGAAGGAAGAAGACAATTACTTCTACCGGCCCTTCTTTCTGGAATGAATTAGATTCTGTTCGGTGGCAATCAAGTTCTCTGAGTTCCTTTAAGCAAAATCTAAAAGCCAGCCAATTTTATAAAATATTATTTGAATCACTTGCCATGATCGGTTGATACAGGTATATCTTATTTGCAATGATGCCTCGCTCGGGTGACTACATTTGCTTGACCAATATTGCAACTTTATGTAGCATTGAAACCTTGAGTTTTATTATGAACACTATAAACTATTTTGTACATTCCATAGATTTTTATTATAATCTCGCCATATTGAAGTTTGCATGTGTTTCGTCATTTTCGTAATTAGCATGTTGTATTGAACGCTTATATCATTACTTTGGAACCTACATCCTACAAGCATTGCATTTCAGTAGCTCCCTCGTAATACACATTATTATATTATGTCAATATGTGTGAAATTATGTCTTAAATTGACTGTTGTGTTGAACATATTTTACTTCGAAATCAAATGGAATATGAAACCTGAATATGAAATGTGGAATATGAATTAAAAAAAGGTGAAATTCAGAATTTTCACTTGACCTTTAACCTTTTGGCTAAAGACTTTATCAGACACGCTCTGTTGGGTAATACATGTAGACATTACGTTTCAAGAAAATACCGTTACGTATTGCATAGTAAGAGGAAACTATTGAAATTTTGAGGAGTTGACCCTGACCTTTGATCCTTGACCTGCGACCCTAAGACCTTAAAATTCCCAAGATAATCACTGTCAGGCACTACATGCATATATGTGTTAAGTTCCATGAAGATACCTTGAATTGTTTCCGAGATATGTAGAAAGAAAAGAAATTTGAGTATTTTCTTGACCGTTGACCTTTGACCTAAAGGCTCAAAACTTGCTCTTGAGAATCTTTGTCAGGAAATACATATAAACTAAGTTTCAAGAACATACCTTTAGGCACTGCATACACTGTAGATATGGGGGAAGGCTAAAGTCTAAGAATTTGATCTTGACCTTTGACCTTTGGCATGCACACCCAAAAGTTGATACTGTCAAGCACAGCTTCGCCCACTCATGCATAGATCTCTATACACATAAAATTTCATTAGGATAAGGTATTTCAAGTGGTTGTATAGTTATGCTGTCCATAAAATATATTACAGACAGAAGGACAGACAGAAAGACAGACGAACGGACCTAAAAACATCATGCCTCTGGCGACACTTCATGGGGCAGGCATAATAATCCCAGGAATAGACTTCAAAATTTCAGGCTTCCAAATTAGTACATAATGTATCATAATCCTCTGCCTCATGGAGTTGATAGATAGGTATATTGTTGATATGTATCTATGCAGAGTGTGTTCCATGGTTATTAACATAGTCTCAAACGGAAATTAGGAAGTGTGCTCCTGCAACTACCATTCTAATTTGCTCGGTAGCAAAGGGGAATTAGCTGAGCTTGAGTGGCACATTAGGTGAAGAAACCAAATAACTAACAGTAGCCCATCAGAGAGCATATATGAAACTATGTAAAATCTTAAGTTTATTCATCTTCTTCTTTTTTCTTTTTTTTTCAGGTGAATGGCTACAGCCAGAGAAATATGCCAACACTTATGTCCATGATTTTATCATAGACATAGCTCCACCAGGACAGATAGACTATGAAACAAGCATAGCAAATAAAGTGCTGTTGTACAAATGTAATACATTTCTGTTCTTACGCATCTGCACGCCTTGACCCCCTGGGCTTGATGGCTCCACTACTACAGTTCCTTCAGGAAGAAGGTTATTATCACAGGGAGATCAAGAAATAAACAATTAAATAATGTGAAACAAAACAAAACAAAACAACAACAAAACACATAATACACTCAGTATAGTCTGACATTATCAAAGGTATCACTGAATACTCTACACTTAAATCACATGTTACAGTAAACAGATTACTGTATCTCTTTATAAGGACTGCTTTTATTTTGCAACTGATTGACAAATTGCCTACATCGCCGTAAGTAAGCACTGAATTGATCAGTGTTTTAGTAGTAGCCATGATCAGAAATCATGGGCATACATACTCGATCAGGAGGTCGTAGGTTCGAATCCTGCTCGAGTATGTACGCCCATGATTTTTTATCATGGCTACTACTAAAACACTGATCAATTCAGTGCTTATTTACGTCGATGTAGGGCAATTTGTCAATCAGTTGCAATGAAAACATCTCGATGGAAGAAAAATCATGCTTTTATTTTGTACTACTTCTACCGTGGATGTACACTGCCCCCCCCCCCCTTTTTTTTTGCAAGGGCATAACAAAAGACATTTCACTCACTTGCCTTGGTGGACACTGAGGCAACAGCCTCATGTTACACAGTCAAGTGTCCAGTTATATCATTTGCCGAACAGTGAGCTTAAGTTGCACTGGGCAAGTACATCTGGGTTTATAGAAAGCCACTTTAAAAAAAAAAAAGAAGGCCACATTTTACTTTTACTCAATTTCCTGTTTTATGAAGGCCCAAGGTGTTTTTTTTTCCTTCTTTCTCGTCCTTATGATAACTGTGTTAAGCATTAGAGCTCAAAATATATTTTCTATACGCTAAAACTGATGTAAAAAGAAATCTCACCTTTCTTTCGGACTTTCGTCTTTGTCACAACTATTGGGGGGAAAATGGAGAATTACCACATGGGCAATAAATACTGCATTAAGTGTTACACACAACAAGCAATGTACTAGGCCTACAGGGGCAAAAGAATTCATTTTTTGGGGGGTGGGTAGGGGTGGTGGAGGTGGGTATTGGGGTGCCATGGGGTTAGGGAGGGGACCAAGTTCTTTACAAACCACATCCCAAATGTTAAAACAAGGTGAAGAAACTACACAAATGCCCAAACCCACCAAAAACCCAGTCAAGCACACTTTAGTGTCAGATTAAGCTTATTTCAAGCACAAAATGTGACGACACACAGAGCGATGTTACCACACACATACACAGTGGAGGTCCATACATATATCATGTTATTGATCCTACTTGAAATCAATGCTTTCTTTGATAGAAAGTACAAAAAGTTACTAGCATTCTCATATTCATGTGCTGGATTTTTATCATAATTCACCCCCCTCCCCTCAAAAAAAAAGCAAAACAAAACAAACAAAACAAAGCAAAACCAAAAAAATAATGACCTAGTTAATGCACGGGCTGTGGAACCTGGGGAGGGAGAGATTGACTCATTGTCCCCCCTCCTCCCATTATCTGCCAAAAGATAAAAAATCCTTCAGATATCAATAAAAACTCCCGTATTACTACCATAATAATTGAATCTTCTCGTCCTGATGCCATTACCAACTTTTCCTGCCAATTTCTGTTCACAACTTTTAGAGTTATTTTGCAAATAGACAAACAAACACACACACCCCGGCAAAAACATAACCTCCTTCCCTGGCGGAAGGTGTAAGTAATACCTGTAGGGCGCTTATTGGGCCATAGCTTTCCTCCGCCCAAACTTATTATGAGATGAAAAAGACGGATGTCTTTTTTTATGACCTGATTTGAGTGACAAAAAGGTTGAACACTTTCAGCATGTCGGTTGAGAACAACTAGGTTTCACATCCTCGTAGGTTACATCAGATTTACTTATTGACTCACAATTCAAGAAATACCAGGAATTCATAAGAACTCTTTGTCTTTAAATACCTGTATCAGATACATCACTGTGTCCAAGATTGCTTGTTCCTATTCAGCATGAGATAGAAAATGACACCAAACAGTAAAAATTAAATACCAGCAGTGATTGAGAAACAATTAGCTTGATCAAGCTCAAAAGGAAAAACATAAAACATCATGATCCTTAATAAAGCGAAGGTCTAGATTAGATCTTACTTAATACTCATTGCATGCATTAGTTTACAAATACGACTTAAAATAACTTTGAACAATAGACAAGAGAGCCATTGGTCCTCTAAACCTACTGAAAGAAGACCAAACTACTCAGTCCTGACAAATGTGAAAACATTTTATGTGCATCTGCAGATGCCATGGAGAATTTATCAGGGGTTGCTAAAATGTAAATGAAATAACCCTAGCTCCCCCTCTGGCAGCTAGTGGCCCTGATCTCCCTCAATCACTCTTACGACAATGCTGCACACTGGTACTGGTCCGATGGTCCGTGACCAGTAGCTATCAGTGTTGGACCAGTAATTCTTTCAGGAATGGACGAGTAAAAAAAAAAAATGGAAAAACTGGGTACCGTACCCACTGGTCCGACAGACAGGTCAGACCAGTAGAAAATATGGGTTAGTGTGCAGCCCTGCTTAAATAAGATGATACCGTACTCACAGCCTTTTACGGTACATTTAAATGACTGTGCACCGGTATAGCAATGTGATATTAAGTAGACTTGCCTTTCTCATCCCTAGTAAACAGCAACATAGGTCACATTACTATTATGGATAAAACAGGTAGAACAGGACCATCACCAGGTCTTCAGGTTGACTGTGCATCAAACTTTCACACCACAACATTTGCCCATTGAACAGCTCATTATACAGACAGCCTTTTGGATACCCCGATTGACAGCACTTGTTACGTACATTTCATTTCAACCCTCCTGACCTGAAAACCATGTCTCAAGCGAGTTCACTCTAGAGTCTAGAAAATATCCAGACACCATTACTAAGTTTAGTAATTAAAGGAAACCAAAACCCACGGAGAAATGTGGATTAAGTGAAAGCAGCAACATTAATAGAACACATCAATGAAAGTTTATGGAAAATCAAACAATGAAAGCAAAATTTATGAATTTTTAAAGTTCTGGTGTTGAAAACACTGGATCAGGAGACTACTAGACTTCATAATGTCCTGTGTGAACAACAATATAAAGAAAATATAAAGAAAATTATACTGTATGCTTTCACTTTTCTAGTGTAAATGAAAGAGCACTTGACTAATCACTTTCAGAAAGCAGGGGATCACTATTACTACCCTTAGTGTTAGGGCCTATTTGTAGGATGTGACGATCAGTATCATCAAGTTAGTGGAATGTGTTATTTTCATGAAAAATGAATTTTTGTGGAATATTCTCATTTGGTTTTGATTTCCTTTAAATCATCTACTGTGGTCACACTATGTTAACCGTGGGGTCCGGGGTCCCGACATGGCGAGAGCTCTAGCTGTTAACCCTGACGCTGGCACTGATGACTGTTGACCGAAAGATCGGTCTGTATCTGGTTTTCGGGGATTTGCTCCGCAGAGACTGCGTCTGCTGACTTCACGGATCCCCTCCTATATCTCTGGAGGAGAGCGATAACGTCAAAAAAAAAACCAACAACAAACAAACACAAAAACAATTCCTCCGGACAGACAGATCTGTCTATGAGGATTGATGTCTGATGATCAGTGACAGTGTGTCATGTTGTTGAGCCTGAATATTGTCACGGCGTTGTCTCTTCGGAACATAGTCGTATGTGGCATAGTTATTAGGAGATCGTGAGTGTGAAGTACTGGGTCGGAGAAGTGTGAGAAGACATGTATTGTTCCTGTGAGATTCCGTGATAGATGAGGTTGGTAGCGGGCCTCACGGACTGTAGAGTGGATGTTGAAGCATGACAGACTGCACTAAGACTCAAGGTTCCGGTTCACAATGACTTTATTAAGGCGACATGACACTCGCCTTCTCCACATGACGTTCAATACAAGTACACGGTATAACATTGTCGTTCTTGTGATCTGCCGAAGTCAGAGTAATCTTATCCCAATCTCAATGTAATCTCAGTGTGTGTGTTCCAACAAAGAGAAACCCTGCCCTATTTATAGTGGACATGACAGTGACCGTCAGTGTGGCTAGCTGTCAATCACGTTTACAAAGCAGACGGTCAAATTAGACACACCAGAACCAGCGTAAACAAGAAACAAAGAACAAGAAAGGAGAAGAGGAGAGAGAGAGACTAGACGGGGAACAAAGAACAACATAGGAGAGGGGAAGAGAGGAGGACCGGATTGCAAACAAAGAACAACATAGGAGAGGGGAAGAGAGAGGACTGGACGAGAACAAAGAACAACATAAGCGAGGGAGAGAGGGAGACGAGGCGAGAGACAAAGAACAACATAAGAGACAATAGACGAGCTAATTAAGACGAAGAGAAGAGAAGAGACAGAAAAGACGCTGAGCTGGCAGTGTACCTCGCTTACACAACAGAAACACACAGAGCATAATTACCTAGCTTACATAACAACAACAACAACAACAGAGTACTGAACGCCATACTTAATCATATATGTATAGTTATAAAACCGTTACACTATCCCCCTTCCACGAAAAATCGCTGCCCTCAGCGATGAGGAACAGTAAGGTGAAAGATATAAATCTAATATATACACTTTGTATAAACCGAGCTAGAGCGGGCAAAAACACATCATCAAGATCAATTGAAACGCATGAAGTAGCAATGAACATAATTATGTACCGTACAAGTTAACAAAATGCGTATACGGGTAGTAAGACGGAAGGCGCAAGAGAAGAAAAGAAAGAATGGAAGATAGAGAATAGGAAAAAGGCGGAAGAAGATGTAAAAGACAGAAGGACAGAGAAGAAAAAGGAACGCATTACTCTCAGTACAAATCTCTCTAAAACAACGTAATTAGTCATAAATGATCCGCAGATACCGTTTTTATAAAAACTCTTCAAAAAACAACTATAAAAAGCATACATATAAATGGCAAGACCAAACTCGGCAAGATCATGATGGCGAGATCGAACTCAGTAAGAAGCACAAAAGGGTGGTTATATAAAAACATGTAACTGTACAGTTACAGCTTAAAACATTTCATTAGTAAAAGAACTGTCATATTAAACAAAGTGAAACAGAACGGCCCTAAGACACTTAAATCACGCGGTCCATCGATCGCGACAAAATCAAGGGCAATGAACTTGACGATCTATGTACACATTGTTATTGCAACAGAGCTGAGGTAATCTGTGCAAATAAAGAGACACCTGGCGAAAGAGAGGGAGAGGGATTAGCGAAAGAATAGGAGAGCGAGCAGGAGGAAAGAAGAAGAGTGTTTTAAGAAGATTAAAAACAGCGTGAGAAGGAGTGAGAAAAGCCAGGGCCGCACAAGAAAAAGCTTTACAACAACAATACAAGCAGTCGCTTGTACATTATGCGTCGTAAACAGAGCAGTTGACTTAAATCGGTTACAACAGAAATCTGTAATAGCCAATGCCAGACATAGTACACAATATGTATGTGGTACATTTGCAACAAAATACCGAATGAAACATCATGCGATCAAATGTAAAAGCATGAATCTTAACAGCAAGTAATACAATTATGAAACACGGGCTGTCGCCTATTTAAATAAAAAACGACATGTAGCATTATACACTGTATTTTCGTCACGCTTATATACTGCTTGACACGACGCAAAACATAATTAAAGCAAACCTCTTAACCGAAAGAAAGTATTTCATGATAGGAAAGGAAAGTCGAAGAGACATGAAATATATGTAGAAGAGTGCAGCGAAGAAACTTAGAAAAAAAAAAGAACTCTCGTGTCATGAGGTAGATAAAAGCACTCAGACAATGTGTTGTCAATCCATGTTATATGCTCCAGAACGCTCAGTTAAAAGCAGTGTTGTATAATCCATGAGGTATGATCCATAATGCTCGATTAAAAGCACAGAAAAAAAAAACCAGTATCAAGCATGTCAGATGAAGATCAACGAACAAACGCACGGTTAAAAGCATAGAAAAATATATATACACAGTATTTACAGTTCTCCATTTGCAACAGAGTTCATTGTCCCTGGAGATACACACTTGTATGATATCACAATATGCAAAAGTCACAGTTCACAATCCTTGTTTCAGCTAGGCACCACAGTCATAGTTCCAGTTCAATCCTGAATTCCAGCGCCTGGCCCACCGACAAGATCATTTAGGATTTCGGTAGCAGCCCTCAGCCGAGAGTTCCTCGCAGTAATCATGTCCGACAAGTAGTTAACACCTTTAGTAAAGTTCAGTTGTTGGTTAGAGGCATAAACGAGGCTGTTCGCGTCTAGATGAGATACGACCGTGGTCATGCCCTCCATTTTGCACCGCAGGTCAGCTACTTCCGTTCGTAGAGCAGCAAATTCTGCGTCCATCTTCCTCTCCATGGAAGCCAACGTGTGGAGAACAGAGTTTACGGAAGATTGTTGACCCAAGGTCGTCCGCGCCACGGGCCGTGCCGGGAGGGGGGTCGGCCGGAATAGCGAGGCACCAGCACCAGCTTCTGTTCTGGACGCCACTCCATCAGCAGATACATCCTCTTCGTCGGAAACGGGATCAAAATTATTACTTTCATCCACAATCGGCGTATCCGGGGATGGAAGGGACAGGGGGTCCATGATCAGATAATGAGTCGCTGAAGAACAACAGAGTAAAGAACTGGAATAGAAAATTGGCAGGAAACAATAGCTCGATCCGCGATGTTCGACATAAAACGTATGACCAGGTATAGTTCAGAAGCAAAACAAGTGTCACGGCAAGTCCAGATCATGCTTTTATACCCAAGCGGAGGAAACAAAAGGGTGCCGGATTAATTAAACACCGCCGAGGGTTGAATAGTTAAACCGCCCCGCAGGTTGAGGTGTCCTCAAAGACCGTCGTGGAGGTATTAAGTCTTGCGACCTAGTCTGCGTCGCAGCCTGCTTTCTGTCTCGAAACGCTAAGTCAGTTTTCATCTTATTCGACAACTTTCGAGCCCAGTCGGGAATATGTTCACTTGTGTAAGGCTTCAGACGGTCATGGTGAAGCACTTGGGGTTTCTTTCTTTGGGCAGCCACGATCTCGAAGATCAATTCACTGAATTTGCTTGTGATGACACAGGGGCCTACCCAATTCGCAGGTTTCAGCTTTGGCGATAGTCCCTTTCTCTTAGTAGAGTCCAGATAACAGACTAAGTCCCCAACTTCGTAGTTGTTCACAGACAGCTTAGCATCATGGTCCCGTTTCTGCCTGGAAATCGCTCTCGCTAAATGTTCACGAGCTAGCTGATGAGCTTCCGACATCGTGCTGACGAGAGTAAAGGCATAGTCGTCGGGGTCACTTACAGCTGAATCTGGTTGGTCCACTCCAAGAGCCAATTCGAGAGGGGTGCGAACCTCGCGTCCTAGCATGATGAAATTAGGCGAAAATCCCGTACTTTCATGCTCTGAGCTGCGATAGGCTGCCGTTAACAATGACAAATGCTCGTCCCACTTAAGCTGCTGTTTGTCCACGAACGATGCTATCATGTTCACTAATGTCCGGTTAAATCGCTCAATCATTCCATTAGACGCGGGGTGATAAGGGGTAGTTCTAGTTTTCGTTATTTCGAGCAGATCACAGACACGTCGAAATAAATTTGATTCAAAGTTCTTCCCCTGATCAGAGTGAATTTCAAGGGGCGCTCCGAAGCGGGCAATGAATTCGTGAACGAATACGTCAGCAACCGTTTTGGCAGACTGGTCAGGGATAGCGAAAGCCTCGATCCATTTCGAGAATAGATCACCGATGACCAGCACGTAGCGGTTACCTCTGTCACTAAGCGGAAACGGTCCCATTATGTCCATGGCAACCCGGTCCATTGGGGCGCCAACAGTGTATTCTCCGAGCGGTGCTTTTGGTCTCGAAGATGGCTTCTTACGAGCTCCACACGTCACACAGTTGGCTATGAACAAGCGCACCGAGCTCTTCATATCATACCAGTAGAAGCTCCTTTGCAATCTGCTTAGCGTCTTTTTGATACCGAGATGCCCTGAAAGCTTTGTGGCATGATTCAAATGTAGCACGTATTCACGAAGCTTGAGGGGGACTACCAATTGAAGCGTGGTCGTTAGCTTATTGTTAGTGTCATGTCGTTTGTACAAAAGTCCGTCAACCATTTGCAGTTGCGACCACGATAACCACAGGTTACGCGTAGCGGGACTTTTGTTGTGCACTAGTTCGCGATTAGGTCTCTGGTCTGAGGCTGACATCCACCTAATGATGGGCCCGACGTCGGGGTCGTTTCGTTGCAGTTTGCTGATTTCCTCTCGGCTGAAGTTACTAAATAAGACATCCTGCTGCCCGGAAGAATTTCCAGCGGAGGTACCTTTGTCTGAGGCACAGGACAAGTTGTTGTCTTCACCAACGTCGGCCGCGCGATCACGATGTCGTAATTTATTCCGCAATATCGACTTCACACGAAACACTCGTACGGGAAATGTCCACTTTTCCCATCGCAATGTTCTCACAACACAATACACACAGTAGATTCCGATAACTACACTCGCGAAAACTCCAATTACATCAAACATTGTGATCAATAAATCCAACTGCAACTGTCCGCAAACGATGACCATAACAAGTAGGGCAACGATCACCATAAATGTCACGAGACCAGATACAAGTCCATAATTGTTAGTGTCCGAATTATTCACACGTCCGCCGGATTCAGTGGAACAGCTTGGTTGTGGTTCCTTCGAGTCACGTGGTGGTCGTACAGTTTTCGCAGTCAAGGGAACGACGTCGTCCTCGTCAAGAAACGTCGACCACTCGCGATGTCGCTTCCGACATGTCGAGCATCCACCACAAGGTAATTCGTCCAAGATAGTGTTCTTGTCATAGCAGGTACACGAGTCTGGATCACACGGCAATCTTGACATAGCGTCTGCGTTGCTATGCCGAGCTCCTTTTCGATGCTCGATTCGGAAGTCGAATTGAGACAGGATTTCAATCCAGCGAGCCATTTGATCAGTCGGTTCGCGGAAAGCCATGATCCATCTCAGCGAAGAATGGTCAGTCCGTATCAGAAATTGTCGTCCCAGTAGAAAGTGACGGAACTGGCGTACAAATGCGACGACGGCAAGCAGCTCTCGTCTCGTGGTACAGTATCGACGTTGAGCACGGGTCAGGGATCGGCTAGCGAAGGCGATCGGGCGTTCCACCTCCCGCTGTGCGATATCATCCCATTGGACCTGAGACAATACTGCACCAATGCCAGTCGAAGAAGCGTCAGTGTCAAGAATAAACAGTCCGTGGTCGTCGGGGTACGCCATGACCTGGTCGCTAACGAGAACGCGTTTCAGCTCCTCAAAGGCATGCTGACATTGTTCGTTCCATGCAAAGTTCGTTGTCTTCTCTAACAGCTTGTTGAGAGGCGCCGCGATAGTCGAAAACCCTCGGATAAAACGACGGTAGTACGAACATAAACCGAGAAATGAACGTACTTCGCTCACTGACGTCGGAGCGGGCCAGCTTCGCACTCTTTCAACTTTCTCGGGATCGGGCTTGATACCAGAAGCGCTCACCACATGTCCTAGATATGCGACCTCTGATTTGAACAGGTGACATTTACTCGGCTTGAGTTTGAGACCTGCCTGTCCAAGTCGACTAAGCACCTCGTCTAGGCGTTCGATGTGTTGCTCGAATGATGAACTCATCACAATAATGTCGTCCAGGTAGAGAATCAATGTTCGCCACTGCAACCCCTTCATTATCAGCTCCATTGCACGCTCGAATGTACTCGGGGCATTGCATAACCCGAAAGGCATTGTTACGTACTCATAATGCCCGCTGCGTGTGCTAAATGCAGTTTTTGCCCGGTCCTCCTCCTTAATGTCTATCTGCCAATATCCTGATTGGAGATCTAATGTCGAGAACAGCTTAGCACCACCCAAACAATCGAGGCAGTCCTCTATCCGAGGCAGAGGATATGCGTCCTTTTTAGTCACATTATTCAGTTTCCGATAGTCCACGCATGGTCTTGTCGAACCGTCACGCTTCTTGACATAGACAAGCGGACTCGACCACGGGCTCGTAGATTCTCTGATAATGCCTCCTTTTAGCTGGTTCTCGATAATTTTCTCCTCTTCGTCGATGAAGGCACGGGGAGGGCGACGAGGGCGTTGCTTTATGGGCGTTGCATCTCCCGTATCAATCGTATGCTTAACAATTGATGTCCTGCCGAGGTCAGTAGGCGAGCTGGCGAAGGTAGATTTATGCCTCTCCAACAAAGAAAACAATTTCTCTTTTTCACCAGAGTCTAGAGTAGCACAAGAACGCTCATACAAGAGATTCAAATCCGGCGACCATGTGTTATCTGTGTCATTTGATGAGTGTGAAGTGCACGTTACTCTATCTACTTTCACAGTTTGACGAACACATGTTTCACTCCTTTCTGCAGGTTCACATAATTCATCAACAATATTCAAAGTCGCTATTCGCGTGCCCGCATGCAAAGTGATTTCCTCCTGAGACACATTTACTACACGCACGGGTAAGACTGCGTCCTTTTGCGTTGTATCCACGAGACAAGAGGCAACATGGAGATCAGTCGTCTCGTGAGAAGGAGGCTCGATGATAGCGAATGGCATAAAATCACAGATAAGTTCCCCATCAACTTTTCCTGGAACAATGAACTCGGAGCGAGGAGGAACAACAACGTCAGTCTTAACATAAACAGCACTCTGTACAAAAGCGTTTGTGAACTCAACTGGATGGAGACGATTGTTTATGCAAAGTCCACGTCTCGCTTCAAAAGTACAGTTGAAATGATGTAAGAAGTCGAAACCAAGTAGGCCACTATCGCTCACATCTGCAACATAAGCATGCCAGTTGAAAGTGTCGTCTCCAATAACTATAATTACAGGTATAACTCCATGCACAGTTAGAAGTCCATTATCCGCTGCTTCGAGTTGAATGTTTTGAGACGGAACACTTAGTTCGGGACGGAGTTCGGGAGGCATTTGTTCGTATAGATCCTTAGAAATAATCGTCACCGCCGCTCCCGAATCGACCAGTAGTTTACAAGCAGCACCGCTTACTTTGGCATTAACATAGGCAGTTATTCCAGCATATTCGTTGACTCGAATAATCCTCGGTATAGCTTCACGATCACGGGCAGGGCTCTGGTCGACTAACCCGCCCGCTGCTAGTTTCCCGACGCACTCACGTGAGATGGCGGATGTGGAGGGGGCTGGTGCTGCGCCTGCGACGACGATGACGGCTGTTGATACGGCTGCGGCATCCAGTTCGGCACGGCATTACGCTGACTCGATTGCCATGCAGGGACGGATTCATGCGGAGGGCGGTAGGTTGCCATGTTGCCGCGCTCGTAGTACTGGCGACGAGGGCAATTCCTGGCGATATGCCCGACTTCGCGACATTCATAGCATCGTGGTGGCGTTGGCTGTCGACCCTGTGGTTGACCACGTCCTTGACTGGGCCACGAGTCCATTGTGTCAGCTCGAAGATGTTTAATTTCCTCTGAGAGAGCCGCAATTCTGGAATCAATGTTCGCCATCAGCCGACGCTCGAAGGTGACCAGCTGCTCCGTCGACAGCGATGTCGAGTCGGACGCAGACGAGACAGATCGAACACCACTGCGATGACTATTGCGAGCTGCTTCTTCACGTAGGTGATGATAACGCTCAGCGATATCGCGGGCCTCCTGAAGAGTTTGGGGCTCCTTCATTCCGATGGCCATGGACATATTTGCATCCCCCAGACCCCGGAGAAAATGCCTGGTCGCTATCGTATCAAGCGTCGCGGCGTCCGCTGTAGGATAACCAAAGGTGGCGAGGCGACGAATGTCAGCTGCATACTCCGCAATAGACTCCCTCGCTCCAAGGCGACGCGATTCCAGCTGCGACACGAAAGCAGACGGCGATTTCCTTCCCCCGAATCTATTTTCGAGAGCATCGACCAGGTTGTCGAAGTCGTTAATCACATTGTCACCGAGCTGTTGAAACGCGAAATCAGCTGCATCCCCTCGAAGACATGCAAGGAGGCGAAACCGTTGCTCCTGCTCACTCCAGTTGCAAGCCTCAGCTAGACTCCGAAATGAAGAAATAAAGCTCTCCCACGGGCGTCCTTGTCCGTTGAAGTTTTCCTGAAGCGGCAGATTAACGGTGACCGAGGGCTTCGCTGGCACGGCGGATTCCTCACGCTCAAGATCGGCATGCACGTCATCACGAGAGCTCTGCTCCTGGCTTTCCCGGGCGTCGTGAACTCGCTGAGTCGCGTATTTCAACTCCTGCTCGAGACGGCGTATTTCCTGCTCGAGCTCTGCTTTCTTTCGTCTTGGAGCCATGGTTATTACGCAGTCAGGCACGTGTTGAAGTACAGCATCCCACCGCTGCCACCAGTGTCACGGCGTTGTCTCTTCGGAACATAGTCGTATGTGGCATAGTTATTAGGAGATCGTGAGTGTGAAGTACTGGGTCGGAGAAGTGTGAGAAGACATGTATTGTTCCTGTGAGATTCCGTGATAGATGAGGTTGGTAGCGGGCCTCACGGACTGTAGAGTGGATGTTGAAGCATGACAGACTGCACTAAGACTCAAGGTTCCGGTTCACAATGACTTTATTAAGGCGACATGACACTCGCCTTCTCCACATGACGTTCAATACAAGTACACGGTATAACATTGTCGTTCTTGTGATCTGCCGAAGTCAGAGTAATCTTATCCCAATCTCAATGTAATCTCAGTGTGTGTGTTCCAACAAAGAGAAACCCTGCCCTATTTATAGTGGACATGACAGTGACCGTCAGTGTGGCTAGCTGTCAATCACGTTTACAAAGCAGACGGTCAAATTAGACACACCAGAACCAGCGTAAACAAGAAACAAAGAACAAGAAGGGAGAAGAGGAGAGAGAGAGACTAGACGGGGAACAAAGAACAACATAGGAGAGGGGAAGAGAGGAGGACCGGATTGCAAACAAAGAACAACATAGGAGAGGGGAAGAGAGAGGGACTGGACGAGAACAAAGAACAACATAAGCGAGGGAGAGAGGGAGACGAGGCGAGAGACAAAGAACAACATAAGAGACAATAGACGAGCTAATTAAGACGAAGAGAAGAGAAGAGACAGAAAAGACGCTGAGCTGGCAGTGTACCTCGCTTACACAACAGAAACACACAGAGCATAATTACCTAGCTTACATAACAACAACAACAACAACAGAGTACTGAACGCCATACTTAATCATATATGTATAGTTATAAAACCGTTACACTATCGCATTCGGATGATAGGGCTTAGACCCTATTTACACAATATTTTCCACACAAAAGATCCCGCTTCATTCATTCATCGCAAAGAGCAGGGTGTTTAACCCGTTGAAGTGGTCCCACCTCACATCCAACTGGACCCCATGGAAGACATGGGCTATCTGCAGCCATCTTCTCAGATGGAATTGAACAAACAAACAAACAAACAAACAAACAAAGACAGTACTGGTACTTCTATCATACCTGGTACTGTAGATCCAGGCCGCTTACAGCCAGTCGGCCACTGTGGTTCACATATATGTACAGTTTGTAGTATTAATTAATATGCACAGATATGCAAGGGTTCATCATCGCGTGGGAAGGAATTGTTCAAATAAGCGACACGTCAAACAAAGGTAAAGGGTGTCGTCAAACGTGCGTATGGGTGGGTGGGTCGCTGGCTCTGCAGCTCCTCTACGTTCAACCAAGACGTAAGACCGGCGCACCCCTTTGTTAAAGGGGACCTGCGGATGATTTTCAGACTTTTACATTTGAACAACTATAAATTAGTTAAGCTGAGTACTGCAGCTGGTAGGGAGTTTCAGAATTTATTGTAATTGGCACGATCTGGAAAAAGAATGTTTTCAAATTTATAACAAATCACAATGAACAAGGATGATGTCATAGATGACATGGCAGCCTCGCCATAAGAAGGCACGAGTTGGGGCTCAAGGAAGCTGAACAAAAGAAGAAGGTATGCATTCACAGGTGAACTTGTTAAGCAGGTGGCATTATGGAATTACACTGCTACTTTTCTGAAATATGATTGTGACTTGACAGCTCTGATGTCATCAACACTGTTCTGGTGTTCAGTGTAATTTGTTTAAGATTTCAAGATTATAATTGCTTTTTCTGTTTAAGGACAACATTAAATTCTACAAATCTAACGGTTTAATGGAGCTGTCATTTTGTGTACTACAACTAGACTAGACCTTCGACATGATGTAAAATTATAAAAACCGTCCGGAATGCCCCTTTAATCGATATGATGGCAGCATCGATCCCCCTGCAACTACGCAAACTACCATCTAATTCTAACAACCAAGGTACAATCACTCTTACTAAATTACCTGGTACCATGCTTACTGTTACTGAGACAATTATGGAGCACTTCTCAAGACATCAGCAGAATTACAGGGTCGAAGCTATAGAACTTTAAAAGGATACCGGTAGCCAGTGTCAAAGAGCGACAATTGACCATGAAATACCCAGATTCCTCCATCTCGTTCATGCCACGGGATGCGGTTCCAAGTCCGTCTGGCGGATACAGTGATCAGCAGTTCCACTTTTCCACCAATGTCGCAATGATCTTTTGCTTGGGTCTTTGGTTCCACATACCGTACCACACGTACACGCGCTCAACTAGAGCCTGCTTGCACAGCAAAGTTTGGATCACTATCACTACCGACACGAGGCCTACTCGTACCCGTGAAACACTTGAAAGGCATTTATATACTATAAAATGTAATACTTTTTGGGCCTACCGGCACCGCACTCACTGTTCCCAGCCAGAGCGAAGTGCTCCTACATCAGTGAAGTGGCGCGGAGTTAGGAAGGCACCGTCCAGCACATTGCGAAATCAAAAGGGAAACAGGATGGTCGTGTTCATCACAGTGGCGGATCCGAGGATCACACAGGAGGGGGTGCACCACTGCTCGCGCCCTCCTCCTCCCTTTCATTCATTTTCTGGAAACCAGAAAATTGTGCTGAAGCCCTCTTCTGCTTTTCTCCTTTTCGCCTGTCAGCCGATGAAACTAGCTGGAAGTGACACGAGAAACCGCAGCCCCCCCCCCCCGTTTGCGTGTTTTTTTTAGACGGCACAGATTGGGGAAACTAAAAATCTATCGGGGACCCTATCCCTAAACCTAACCCTAATCCTAATCCTAACCCTAACCATCAAACCCTAACCCTAACCCTAACCCTAACCCTAACCCCAACCCTAACCCTAACCCTAACCATAACCAAAAACCCTAACCCATCGTTTTTCCCATAGGTTTAACACGCGCCATGCCCCAATCTGTGCCGTCTTAAAAAAAAAACGCCCCCCGTTTGCTTTGTCGAGCGAGTCAGCTGATTAAACCCGGAAGTGGCACCACATTAATTTTCTTTGCGGAATTCTTGGATCCGCCCCTGCATGGTCTTTCAGGCTGGGGGATCGCAAGTTCTAAAGAAAAGCGAGTTGTACAGCCACTATCAGCCAATCAGAAAGCTCGTTGTCTACGTAGGGCCTACGTATACGTGGTCTCCAGTCTACACCAATTAAAGGGATAGGCGTATACAGTACTGGTTGAGGACGTTGGGATTCAGGTTTATATAACATTCGTAAAGTGAGATAATGAGAAACCTCTTATGAAATATGAGAGAACATGTAATTTTAAGAATAATTCAACGTTTATTTGAGGAAAATTGGTTTTTCAAGTGGCTGAGATATAAAAAAAAAGGTGATAATAATAAAAGGCGGCAGGCCACGCCTTTTGTTATAGGATCTCTTTATTTCACTTTGTGGATATCTCAGCCATTTCAAAACCGATTTTCATCAAATAAACTTTTGATATCCCTTAGAATATGCATGCTCTTTGACATCTCATTTTATCTCGCAAAACTTTGAAAGCTAAATCCTCACCTCAATCAGAACTGTTCAGTCCCTTTAAACCGGTATATAGTACAGCGGCAGGACTGTGTTTCAATTTATGGTGTGCCATGACGTAGGCCTGCAGTGACACTTGGTACAGGTTAATAGGCCTACGGTCCTTAGCTCTGCCACACTCACTAGCAATTTTGTCGTGGAACGATGGAAGCCCAAAAAGTGTAGAGTCAGTGAAATCATCAGTATGGGCTATCGTCATGCAGGAAAAGTTTGAGGGAAATTTGAAAATCGACACAAAAGTCACTGATTTCCAAGATGTCGGTGCGATCATCAACACGCGGTATATACGCATATTCACTATTGGTACCAGTATTCGTTTCCAAGCATAATGAAAGAGCACCTGACCTCACCTCTTTCAGAGAGCAGGAGGAATTGATTGATAAAAAATGATAATGATAAAAAAAAAACACTCAGGACAAAGGTAAAGTGTACCTGACAAGTCCATGGGAATGTTTTGTTGTTGTTTCTTTAACGAAACTGAACTTTCACTGGAATTTTCCTTGTGGAAATGGCAATTTCCAAAGGCCCTGTACTGTAACACTGTCTTATTATTCTTTACATGCAAACATATGTAAAAACAAAAGCAAGATTTAATATAAGTATACAATCGGTAAAAATGACGCTACAGAGCATCTGGCACCGAAACCCCTTGAAGAGTCCTCAATTTGACGGTGAGTTGACCATTGATCACACCGAGCCACACATTGGACAAAATGTTTTATCTAATTGGCCCAAACCGTTCCCATGTAATAGAATTAAGTGCTATACTCTTTAGAGCATCAATTAATTTTCTTAGAAGCAACATCTCTACACACAGATGTACCTAATGTCGGAAATATAAATGAAAGTATGGAAGCAGTACAGAAACTGTGAAACTTTGCAACAGCGGCACGGAAATAATGGAGAAGATTGAACAGGAAAAAGCTACATGAAGAAGAAGAAGAAAGAAAGAAGAAGAAAGTTGATTTAATATGACACGTACATGTACACTGTAGTGCCAATAATGGTCGGACATTGGTGTCTTTTGACAACATTAGGCCTTTGAACAGTGGTTAGATACCTGTATTGGACTGGGATGATGACCCCTGATTCACTGGTGACTCGAACAGTCCTCTGTATCTTTTGTGAAGCCATCCAATAGAAGCCACTAGATTCAACATAAGAAAAGATATCAAACTTGAAAAATAACAGAGTACAGTAATTTCTAAAACAGATATGCCTTCACACATGCATTTGACTTGTCACCAATTAATTTTTCAACTATCCTGATCAATGAAATATAAAAAAGGTCATAATGATCATAAGTTGCTGAATGAAAACAAGCAAACAAATATGTCAGAGAATTCATAAATTGTAAAATAGCAGGGCTGCCAACCTTGAGTGAGAGTTTGGCGTGAGACACTACGAGGGAGCGGAGCGACCTCGCTGGCTAGCACCTGGCGGCCTGCTGTGCGGCCGTACGTACGTACGTACGTACTACGTACACAGTCAGTGTATGTAAAGCGATGTAAAGCACACGTCATAGCCATACAATATGTACTGTAATTTGCCAAAAGTACACGCTACGCTCACGTGGTATAGGTAGAAGCCAATCGTAATCCAATAGCTCGTCTTTGCGCGCGAACCGAAAACGATTATTATTGGTTAAGCTTTACACCCGCGCTGGAAAATCTCGACATTTTGGGCTTGGGCATATCGATATTCGGAATATCAGAGAATTTAGAGATATATTCATTTTTGTAGTCATGTACAGTCCATTTAGGGGGTTTAGCGTGAGATTTCGTTTATCAGAGTGAGACAGTCAAAATTGGTTGAATTGCGTGAGTCTCACGCTCAATGCGTGAGAGTTGGCAGCCCTGAAATAGGAGTGATTTACGAAGTATCTAGATACCATACTGACCTCAGAATATACGCTTTCAGATTCCCAAACTCGTGCTAAAATCAGCAAGTTCAGTAATCGTCTACAAGACAGCTCTTGTACACAGCTCCGATATCTCTGCTGTTTTATGGAAACGGTGAATATTCGAGTATAACAAATGACACGACACTGGGAAGCCCTATGTACTGACGGACAACTTTTCTGAGCCCATTAGAGCTTGATCCTGTCAAAAGGATTATACATGTAGTATTGATGGAGATGAGAATTGGACTTTTAACTTTTTGTGAGAAACCAAGAAAATGAAATAGTACACAGCATACCATTTTAAGAGGCATTCAAAATGAATTAGATAAAAATCCGTTTCGGAATTGCTGAGACATCCAAAACCAGAGTAAAACAAATCAATTCTAGTAAGTGTAATTCCTGCTTTTGGTTAGGAATGCTCTTTTTTGGATATCTCAGAAATTTTGAAACCGATTTTCGTCAAATAAACGTTGAATCCCTCTTGTAATTACATGCTCTTTCATATTTCGTGAGAAGTTTCTCTTTGTCTTACCAAAAATTATTAGAAACCTGAAGTTAGGTCTCAACCGAAACTACGCGCTCCCTTTAAGGGTTTAGCTCGGGCCTAATAATAATGTTCTCATTCCTTCGGACTTTTATCGCAGACGACCATATACGACCGTGATGGAAGAAGCTCTATTTTCGAACGTGAATCGTTTTTTAAATCATGAGCTGTTAGCCTTTTGCCTTTCCATTCCATACTGGTATAACATGTATAAGCCAAGAAATAGTGCAATCGTTTGAGTTATTTGATAATAACGAAAAAAAAAGCCCCAAGATGAATTACTATCTCAACCTCTCCACTTCACCTTCTCTAACTTAAACATTTGTTACAAAAGCCATTATACCCTTAAAATCGGTCAAATTGATACAATTCCTACAATATTTATTGTTAAAATATTGTTCCTTAAAGGGGATGGCTAGTAACTGATCAGTGGGAATGCTGGGGGAAGATTGTTCCAATCCTTGTCAGAGTACATTATATATCTATTGTTGTGTGACAATTATTTCATTCAGAATAGTCTCATATTCAAGTAATGTGCAGTTTAATGTTTCCAGGTTAGCATGCCTGCACAGTGTCGGATCGATCGTTAACGATCGTTAACAATCGTTAACGATCACCCCGTCACTGTGTACAGGCAAAACCTGGAAACTTACTGCACATTACTTGAATATGAGACCATTCTGAAGCAAATAATTTTTACACAACAATTATAATGTACTCTTAAATGAATCCCACAAGGACTGGAACAATCATCCCCCGGCATTCCCACTGATTCCCACTGATCAGTTACTAGCCATCCCCTTTAAAAATGGCTCCCATTTGTTCAATAGTGAATAAAAGGGTTTAACATGCCCATGTTCTTTTCATTGTTAAAATGAGTGCATAAAGCTGTTTGAAGCACCTCTTCAATTCCCTCTTCAATTCCCTCTTTCGTTTCCATGATCAGCGTGTAGACATTCTCTTTTTTTCCTTCCTTCCTTCCATTTTTCCATCCCTTCTGTCTTTAGTCGTGTCATGTTGCTGTGTGTCTCCTGTTTTGTTCCGTCTTGTCTTAAATTATATTTGTGCTAAGTATATGCAAATAGGTATTTCATTTCCTTTGAGTGGTTCACAATCTACAAGCTTGCTTTTTAGTGGACCTCTCCATTCTTTTTTTTTCTCAACTGAAACATAACCTTGTATAATTTTTTGCAAGTATGCATGCATGATATATATATATAAATATATATATATATATATATATATATATATATGGGATATATATATATATATATATATATATATATATATAACTTTATTTGTATCATTTGATATCATTTGCAAAGTTGTATGCATACGTTCGTGATATAATTCCTAATTTACACCGTGTTGTGTTCTGTTGGAAAAAAGAGAAGAATGAAAAATAAATGAAATTGAAATTGAAAATCTTAACATCAGTTGTAGCCTCCGCTTTTGATTTGTTTTTCCCCACAACCTAACTGTGTAATGTCTATGGCTGCTTAGATTTACAATTTTGCAAATCGGTCTGTTGCCAATTAGACAACATTGTGTTTACCCAAAATATCTGTCTCGCTATGAAAAACAAATGGTAATCCAAGCTTCGATCCCCTCACGGCCCGATTTTGGACTTTTATTCAATCTTCCCTAAGGCCAGTTGTCATGTACGCCTACGTACTATACAGTTCATTATAATCAGAACAGCTCGCGCTTTTCCAAATTAATGATTCTTCCGTCGAGATGTTTTCATTGCAACTGATTGACAAATTGCCCTACATCGACGTAAATAAGCACTGAATTGATCAGTGTTTAAAAAATCATGGGCGTACATACTCGATCAGGATTCGAACCTACGACCTCCTGATCACCGTACAGGCGTCATCTCCACAAGACCACCGAGCTTTCGCCCGACAGCAAGTGTTGGTTCTAATCCTTATAGCATGCAGCGGGTACTGCTTTGTTATTCAAATTAATGATTCTTCCGTCGAGATTTTTTCATTGCAACTGATTGACAAATTGCCCTACATCGACGTAAATAAGCATTGAATTGATCAGTGTTTTAGTAGTAGCCATGATAAAAAATCATGGGCGTACATACTCGAGCAGGATTCGAACCTACGACCTCCTGATCACCGAGTATGAACGCCCATGATTTTTTATCATGGCTACTACTAAAACACTGATCAATTCAGTGCTTATTTACGTCGATGTAGGGCAATTTGTCAGTCAGTTGCAAAGCTCGCGCTTTGTTTACATAATCATTGTCCATTAGTCACATGTACCATTTTACCTTGAATTTACAACCTTATTTCCAAAACATCATTTTGTTGTTTGTTGGTTTTTATCTATTTTTTAAGTGGGATTGTGTTGCTTAATAATGTAATGTCCTCTATATATTACTTCTTGGAGAAATCCTTATTTTACCTGCTTAAAAATTACGTTCATTTAATTCTCATATACACCCTCTCACTCCAAAAATCGATTAAAACATGGATGAACGAGCCTTCGAACAAGCAACAGCTGTCCCGAAGATAGCTGTTGTTTATACATGATAAAGAATTCGTTATATCATAAAGAATAATGTATATTCATTTATTCTTGTTCGATTGAAGAATAGCTTTAAAACATGTCTTTTAACTGTTCACTCAATCTATTGTGACAATATTATTCTGTGATCTTTGATTTATTGCTCTCTCTTTTATGCATCTAGGACACACTCTAGAGAGGCTTTTGTGGATTATAAGTGCCATTACCATGTATTAAAAGATAGATTGTCATTGTATACCCCGTGATGTATTATACATCATTAACATCGTGTAACCTCTGAAATAGTCTGGAAAAACTTGTCTAGTTTTAGTGTAGTTATTCGGACTTGGTTTAAAGGGATAGTACAGTATTGGTGGAGATGAGAATTGGGCTTTTACCTTTTTGCGAGATACAAAGAAAACACTTATGATATACTGTAGTACAGAGCATACCATTTTAAGAGGAATTCACAGTTTATTCGATGAAAATCGGGTTTGGAATGACTGAAATATCCAAAAACAAAATAAAACAAAGCGATCGTAATAAAGTGTGGGTCCCACACTTTATTGGAATCACTCTTTTTTTGGATATCTCAGCCATTTCAAAACCAATTTTCATCAAATGAATGTTGAATTCCTCATAGAATTACATGCTCTTTCATATTCCATATGAGGTTTCTCATTATCTCACCAAAATATGTTAGAAACCTGAAATTAGGTCTCAACCAAAACTATACGGTCCCTTTATGCATATAATAAGAAACCATTCTAAAACCATTTGTAATACTGGCCCGACCACCACCCCTACACTTCCTAAGTTCACGAAGACATATGGGAGGGATAGAATGATGGGATATTATACATGGCGGCTGGTTCTGCGATATTCTGCCTTGCCGCTCGGCCTGTCCAGCTGCTGCACGTTCAAAAATGTGTTAGAAATGTGTGTTACAGAAGCATGCGTTTAATGTTGTGTGGAAAATACAAGATCTGGCTTCTTCTTCTTCTTCTTCTTCTTCTTCTTCTTCTTCTTCTTTTGGTGGTATATCTAAACTAAATTTACTCCCAAACCTATAGAAAGCAATATACAATCTAGCGATCAAGAAAGCTCCTCTTTGACAAGATGGCTCCCACTCCCCTTTCCCTTGTTGAACCCACTCTATGTATAGGAACACCCACATAGTTAAGACTAAACGCCCACAAAAATGAAGAGGAACATCAAGCGCAAAATGTAGAATTCACCCACGTTGATGCAGAAAGCATCCCATCATGTAGAAAAATTCAATCACAACATAAACGAACAGCGCCCTTTACCTCACCAGCATATCAGTTTCACTCTTTCTATTATACAGAAGGATTGCTTATAGAAAATATGACTGAGAAAATGAGCAGAGTTACACACAGATTTGATAGCATGCATGATGGGATATTACCAGGTCGAGTCCTTGTTCTGTCAGTCATCTGGTTCGGGTCGGAACGTCCAACTGGAAATTTAAATTAAACACACACACATACAAATGTACGAACAAAGTGAATCAGCTGCAGTGATGACGTAAAGCAAGCTTCGCTGAGCGTTTCAGCATAGTCGTCTTTTCTTGTCTTGAAAGTGTCTTTTAATGTCGTCTTTTCTTATCATATTTTCTTGTTTCACAATAAGGGAGGATTCCCCTCCCCTCCCCACCCACCCCCTCCTTGTTTGGTCCCCTTCCATACAGCCTCGGTAGGCCTATACTTCGGGTACTGATATTTTCCAAATATTCCACAAAGTGTTCGTCAGATTTTTTATTTCAGTTCTAAAGATACACAAAAGCTTCGTCATGTGGGAGAGTGATACCGCATCTCACATTCTTCCTTTGTCTGTTTATCAACTTACACTCATGCAGTACCCAGTATACAGTGATGACGCACACACGCGGATTAAGCCAGAGTTGAGCGACCGGTCCTTCACCATTCATGTTTATATGAATATTCATTTACTTTTTGAAAGAAAAAAAAAATGAATTATCCAAAAGTTTCACCAAACGTGTGCACCAGATCGGTGAATTTTGGGTCTCAAAATGCAAAAACACCCCCAAAAAAGAACAACAACAAAGCAAAACAAAACAAAACAAAACAAACAAACAAACAAACAAACAAACCCTTGTGTGGGAGGGGATACACGCCTCACGTGCCCTCCTCCCGCACCGAGAGCTCCCTCGCGCATCATTATCATCCAACAATCATGTGTTATCCCCCTCTTCCCCCTCCCCAAAGTGAAAACGGATCGACGATGCTGCTTTATCACAAGTTCACTGTCCAACTTGAACGCTTCGCTATGTGAGTAGGCCTAAGTATGTCGTCTTTTCATACCTTACACTAATTTATTCATACAGAAACGATTTAATAGCAAAAGTTTACAACCATGGGAGCTCCTCTTCAAAATATATTATGAAGCCCTTTCCCTCTCCCTTCTCATGTGAGCTAATAAAATTCGCTTCGTTACCAAAAACACCTAATGTTCTGGTCAAATCCATTTCAAATAATCACAAACTCTAACATCGATCCCGTCGATTTAATTGAAAGCAGATTAAAATTTTCGCTTCTACATCTATTCGTCAGGAAAAGTCAAGAGTGATATACACTATTACCCGGTGAGCCACCCATCGGCAAACCTCCTCCAGTGGCATCTGGTGGGGAAGATTGGATGGTACCCGTTGGATTGCTTTGCTGAGGAGCGGCATCAGCTAGAAATGAGTCAGGTATGATTACAAAGAAATATGTAGCCATCAGTTACCAACACGCCGTTTACCTCATCAACATATTATGAGTTTCACTCTCTCTATATGCAAACAGATCGTTTATAGCAATGACAGAGTTAAAGAGCAGAGTTGATAAAAAATGCAAGCAGATTTTATAGCGTGGGATATCTCCTCGTTGATTCCTTGAAGTTGTACTAACAAATTAGTTGCAGTGATGAGAAAGCAACTTTTACTGACTGATTCGGCATATAATTTATTGTCTTTTCTTGTCTTGAAAGCTCGAAACTACAATCGGGTTCGACTGTTCGATATTCATCTTGCCTTATCAATTATCACCACTATATTAAATGCTTAACATTCACATTTTCTGTATTACGTTAAAGCAATTTTTTGGTAATTATTTAGGAGAAAATACCCGGTTATCTAATTTTTGCGGCGCATCATTTTTATTCTACAATGACTACCCCAAGTTACCATTACCAAGAGTTTATGACAATGACATCAATTCCTCTTCGACAAGATGCTCCCTCTTCACTCTCACTGCTCAGCACGGATAATTCGCTTCATTATGGAGGGCATCTTATCGAATTTTTCCTTCCAAGTAATCACAATTACTATGAATCGAAGCTTTGCATCGTACATTAACAAAATACTGGTAAATATGATGAAGAAAAAGAAGAAGATGATGGCAATCTCATCATGTTATCTTCACTCGCGACAAACAGCTCTTTTGTATCACTTTACGCCTTTTTCATTTCACATGCTTCAAAACAATTATTCTCATTGGTCTTTGACTTAGGTAACATGATACAGCTTTGTTGATGGCCGTCATAATCTGACTTGGAAGTGCTTGCTGAGGGTAATTATTCAATTCAGTTTAGATACATTTTATTCCAGTCATATCAATCACAAAAATAAATGCAGGTGTGCGTTTATAGGGAACATAATAGATGATGTACTGCTGAAGAGGACGTGCCCCGAGAGGTTACACAAACAGGTAACTTGTGAATGAGACGTCCTGCAATTATTGACTGATATTTTGAATGGAAATCACGCATAATGTGTTGAATGTTACGTGGAAAATCATGCATTTCCTATTCTTCTTGTAGTACATGTATATTTGAACTATACATTTTTATTCTAATAGAAACCATTAGCCGACTATTAGAGCTCCTCTTCCACAAGATGAAGCTGAAATGCGACATCTGAAGATGCCAGACTCTTCATTTTCCGTGATTGTTCTATTCTATCAAAATTTATTCTCATGTTTAGAACAGGCCAGTTCTTTCCAACATCACGTTTAAAGTCGAACGAATTTTTTACCATTTATAGCAATAACAGAGTTAGCAGCAAAGCTTTCCATCTTCAAAATGCTAAAAGTGTAATTAAGTTTGAATCACCGCTTACTTATCTATTCAATCATTTGTATTTTTTGAGCTGTATTTGTCATGAATTCTTTTTTTTTATAGAAACAACAGTAATAAGTGCTATAGAAAAAATGCACTGAAATAGGATATGATTCCTTGTTCTAATCTCAGTTGGCCCTGCCTGTCCAACTGGAAATTCAAATAAACAGAGTTCGAACGAATAAATTACAGCCATGATACAGCAAACTTCGCCGAGTGACTCGGTATCTCGTCTTTTCACGTCTTGAAAACTGGAATTGCTTTTTGAGTAACATGAAAGAACGATCATCGATGCTCATCATAATGTGACATAACCTTTCTCATCGAATATTAGTTAGAAGCGAAATAAACCATTACCTGATTTGAGACCCATGTTTAACATTCCTCCCAGCCTAACCAACTGTGCACTGTTGAAGATGGCCACTGGAATTTGTCGAGACTCATCAGCTGTAGAGATAAGTCAAATAGTAACAAAGAAATGTGCAGATTATCTAGAACAACGTCGAAACAATTTCATAGTTTGTTATGTGAGAGTAAGAAAAGTGATCTAACTATACTGTTATATTGGAAAGACAGATTTGATTTGAGTACTGATTTTGATTGGAATACTGTTTTGAAACAAATATTTCGAAAACTAAGGAACAACAAAGTTAAGCAATGCTACTTCAAGACATTACATCGTATTCTACCTTATAGATATAATCTATTCAAATGGAAAATTGTAAGTGATAATTTGTGTATATTTTGCTCTGAAATAGAAACCTTTAGTCATGTTCTTTTGGAGTGTCCTAAAGTGTCTATGTTTTGGAAAAAGATTACTGATTTTATTCAGTTCGCTTTTAGAGAAACAATTTTATTAAACGAGAAATTATTGATTATTGGAGTGGAATCAAAAAGTCCAAATGTAACAAATATAAATAAGATATTGATATATGCGCAGTATGCAATTTATAAACAATACATGATGCATTTATTTCAAGGGCATTTATACAATAGTTTGAAAATATGGATTAGTTTTAGAAATGAAATATTGTTAGATAATGTTTCTGAGATTGTAACAAACATGATGAAATCATTTAATTGGTAACCAATGAAGAATTTGTACTTTTTGAGTATGTGCTCATTCATTGTTTTAAAAAAAAAGAAATCGTTTGATGTAAAGCTTTGGAAATGAATGAATAAAGTACCTCTGTAGAGGTTTAAAAAAAAGTAACAAAGAAATGTAGACATTGATTATTTTTTGAGGCAGACTACAGGCCCCTAACCTCATTATAATAATAAATTCATTGTCGACAAATAGAGATCTTTTATAATAGTAATCATTATTTTCTAGGGGAGCCTCAAAGAAAATTATTGTGCTACTAAAGTCACCGAACACACATTGTTTAACCAGAACCTCGAACTTATTGTTCCATATCCCTCCCAATTAATTTTAAGAATAAGAGCATAGTAAAGTTGGTAGTTGACTAATCTAAAGTTATCTTTTCTTCACGCTCAA
Source organism: Diadema antillarum (assembly GCF_040938485.1). Classification (NCBI taxonomy): domain Eukaryota; kingdom Metazoa; phylum Echinodermata; class Echinoidea; order Diadematoida; family Diadematidae; genus Diadema; species Diadema antillarum. The sequence continues at coordinate 1,128,618 of NW_027270992.1, read as the reverse complement.
AATCATAGTGCGAAAGTGTCTGCATCGACTGCGTGATGCCCTTTATCTCGCGAAGCGTATAGACGCCGTGCTTTTGCTGGAAAATAGTCTAATGTCTAAAGCCCGCCGCACACTACACGATTTTGCCCCGATTCACCGGTCTTAAGACCTTAAGACTAGAAGTGTGACGTCACAGTCTTGCCATTTTCTAGTCGTACGACTGGGTCTTAGCGCCAGTCGTAGAGATTTGACATGTTGAATTTCTACGACCAGTCGGGAGCTTCCAGCCATTCACAATGCAGTAAAATGCAAACGCACGCAGTGCGCACTGCGCGCGCTTTACAGTCGGGTCGTGTAGTGTGCGGTTTCCGGTCGTACGACCGGTCTTAAGACCCAGCTTGGCTTAAGACTTTAAGACCAGTCTGATCGTGTAGTGTGCGGTGGCCTTAATGCACTAAAATAAGCGCTTGTGATAGTAAGATACATAATAATACTTGGACTTGGATTTTCATGGTGAACATTATTATTTGTCACCTTCAATAGCCTCGACCAATTGGAGATAAAAAAAGTACATGTAATTTGTGAGGGATATAAGCATCAAATATTTTAGAATCAGAAGAAGTTTCTAACGTCAGTATGTCATTATTCACTGCCTACAGACAAATCGTTTCTGGTAGTGACAGAGCTAAAGTTAATTGAGATGAAATTTTTTTAAAAGTTTTAATAAACAAAAGTGATATACACCATTACCTGATGGATTACTTATGGTATATTTGTTTTATATCCCTCCTAATTGATTATAAGAATTACAGCATAGTAAAATGGGAGGTTGATTGATTCAAAGTTATTTTTTCTTCACGCTCAAAATTACGATGTGAAAGTGTATGCATCCTTTATCTGACGAAGCGTTGACGTCGTGCGTTTCAATGTCTGATGCACTAAAATAAGCGCTTGTGACAGTGGGATACAAAATAATACTTGGACCAGGATTTTCATGGTGAACATTATTTTTTGTCATATTCAATAGCCTTGACCAATTGGAGAACCAAAAAATACATTTAATTTGTGAGGGATATAAGCATCAAATATCTTAGAATCAGAAGAGATCGTTTATGGCAATGACAGAGTTAAAGGACAAGTTCACCTTCACAGACATGTGGGTTGAGTGAATGCAGCAATATTAATAGAACACATCAATGAGAGTTTGAGGAAAATCGGACAATCCGTTCAAAAGTTATGAATTTTTGAAGTTTCTGCTCAGTCACGGCTGGATGAGAAGACTACTATAGCTTGTGATGTCATATGAGTACAACTATATAAAGAAAGTATAAAGAAAATTCAAGATATTCTCACTTTTCTCACATATTAAAAGAACACTCGACTTCTCTCTTTCAGAAGTCAAGAGGAATAATATTACCCCTAACATAAGTCAGTAACAATTGGAGGAAATGTGCACTTTATTCAAAAAGTCAAGTTTTGTGAAATTCTCTTTTTATTTTCCTTATATCGTTGTACGCATTATGACATCATACACTGTAGTAGTCTTCTCCTCCAGCAGTGATTGCACAGATATTTTAAAAATTCATAACTTTTGAACGGATTGTCGGATTTTCCCCAAACTTTCACTGTGTTCTACTAACATTGTCGCCTTCACTCAATCCACATGTATATGAAGGTGAACTTGTCCTTTAAAGTTAATCGAGATGACATTTTTTTTCGTAAGTTTAAATAAACAAAATTGATATACACCATTACCTGATGGATTATCCATCGGCACTGTGTCTCCAGCCGGTTGTTGCGGACCTTGGGCTATTATACCCGATGGATTGCCTAGTTGAGAACCACCAACCAGGGTTGAGTTAAGTGGTAACGATGAAGTATTATATAGGCATCAATTATTATTACCTATATAGGCCTAGGGAATAGTTTTGCTGGGCAATGGTAGTTGGTACAATTTGTGTTTTGATTGATCTGGAAACCACCACTGAGTTTCCGGCAGGCAATAGTGGGTATCATTCTTTTTCCGGGTGTCAAAACATTCCGGTCAATCATCAAGAGATGCACAGACCACTGGCATCCAGGCACTTAAACTCCCGATGATGAAAATTTGCTGTTAATGAGAGTTTCTTGTGGAGAGGTTTCGCAACGAAGGGCAAATTCTCATATTTAGACGAGGATCGCTGCACCATTATTGTGTAGGAATGTGTCTGACTGTGTGCGCTGGCTGTTACGCGCTCAGCATACCTGAGTTTCTCGCTGGTTTCGCGATAGAGGGCAAAATCTCTTTGGCAAATTCCCATACGCTAGCACGTGAAACTAGAGGACGATCGATAGCTGCGACTGCTGTTACGCGCGCCGCGTACCTGAATGATATTATGCGTGGGATTGTGTGCATTCATGTGGGTGTAGTTGAGTGCCCAGTGGTGTAGGGTTCGACCTGGCGACGATTGGAAATTTGTTACCATAAATCGGAAAGTTCACATGGTAATGACTGCTCAAGATATCTAAAATGGGTAATAATAATAATAATAATAATAATAATAATAATTATGATGGACTATCCACTTTCGGGAGATACGACATTATTTGCCCTCATTATTGTATTGTACAATTCTAGTTCGGGTAATAAATGTCTTATCCCCCTCAAGGCCAGTCCATATTGTTCTATAAGGGGTGCACGTCAGGAGACCGACACCCACGAGTCATACAGCCCACAAGTCATACAACCCACGAGTCATACGGCTCACAAGTCATACAGCCATCTAGTTATACAGCCTACGAGTTCGACACTGAGTAAATAGAGCCCATGAGTTCGAGATCAAGTAAAATGTGCCCACGAGTTATACAGCCCATGAATTTGACACTACCCACCAAAGGCTCATGAGACCGACACTAAGCAAAGTAAGCCCACGAGACTGACACAACGCTTAAAAGGCTCACGAAACCGACACTTGGCAAAAGAGGCCCACGAGACCGACACTAGGCAAAAGAGGCTCACGAAACCGACACTAGGCAAAGAAAGCCCACGAGACTGACACTAGGCAAAGAAGGCTCACGAGACCGACACTAGGCAAAGAAAGCCCACGAGACTGACACTAGGCAAAGAAGGCCCACGAGACCGACAGGATGAACAGTGCCACCTATAGACTAATTAGTTGTGTAGGGTGTCCAGATAATGGCATAAAGAAGGTATAAGAGATAGAAAATGAGATTTGCTAGGGTATTACCTCATCAATTGCCCTCCATCACCCCCTGAACGGCTCAAGATCTTTTTATGTTTGCGTATGTGAGTGTTTGTGAAAAAATAAACAAAATTCAGTAAAAGTGTATGAGATATTTCAACATTCCTTTCGAAAATGCCAAAACACCCTCGATTCCCTATCTGAAAAGCCCATACCGGTATACACTTACTTAGAAAAAAAAATAATAAAATGATGTGGACATTCAGATCAACCAACTAGAAAATTACCCTGGTATGAAACGAAGTTCACTCCAAGAAATTCTTCACAAAATGGTCAGTGTTGTAGTTCACACCTGCTTTACGTGATATGGGGGGGGGGGGGGTAGTCATTTGTAAAGGCGTTGAAATGGTATAGATTCACAGAAAATAATGTAATCGTCAATTAAGGCAGCGTTAAAAATTCGGAAACAGAAGATGCATCCATGAAAACAACTTTTCTACTTCATGAAAAATGTACCATTTTGAGAAGAATAATTCTACAAACACAAGCCACTGAAATCGAGGTCACGTGAATCGCTGCGATAAAAAAAAAAAAAAAACGTTTTCAGCCGTTATAGCAGGCAGAGAGGATATCTAATAAGGCCTACTTAACTCGTGAAGCGAAAAAGAAAAGGGCGGGGAAAAAAAACCAGATCCTATCCACCGTCTAATTAGAAATTAGGAAAGCCTATCAAATATAGCACGATGGCATCTAATATTAAACCATTTATCGTTCTTGTCCTTTATTATTTTTTCATACATTTTTTTCTTTGGGTGGTGGTCCCATGAAGAGGAAAATTTTATCTGAAAAAAATAAAGAATGGTAACAATGTCGCTCCCCGTAGCGAGACAGAACTGCCCCCTAAAAGCCACACGTGTACAAATACATACTTAATGTCGTTGATATGCAGATGATGCTGTTATTGATAAGTAAGAAATAAAAATTAGTTAGAAATTGCACCTACCAGTATGCAATTTTCCCCTTAACAGAACACCCTGTACAGGTACATATTTGTAATTGACATCTAGATGGCACTGTTCATCCTGTCGGTCTCGTGAGCCTTCTTTGCCTAGTGTCGTTCTCTTGGGCTTTCTTTGCCTAGTGTCGGTCTCGTGAGCATATTTTGCGTACTGTCGGTCTCGTGAGCATATTTTGCGTACTGTCGGTCTCGTGAGCCTTAATTGTCTAGTGTCAGTCTCGTGGGCTTTCTTTGCTTAGTGTCGGTCTCGTGAGCCTTTGGTGCTTAGTGTCGAACTCATGGGCTGTATGACTCGTGAGGCGTATAACGCATGGACTGTATGACTCACGGACCTATTTTTGATGTCGGTCTCGTGGACCGTATGACTCGTAGGTGTCGGTCTCGTGGAATGACCCCGAAATGGCGCCGATATCGTATACACCACAAATCATTCTCTTTTGTGACCGGCAGGTGTTTCATTGGATCATTGGATTTGCCGACAAAAGGGGGTGAAGCATGGGGCGACACGGATTCAACCGCGATCCCTCTCCATCAATCCGTCTCTTCCTATGTTTATGGAGAACCATATCAACAATAGCAAATGCCACAACCCTTCACGAGTCTATTTTAAGCCTACGGAAGAACCCAACTTTGCATCAACTATTCTTGACCACAATCCATAAAGGTCATATGGTAACAGTATTATCTTGGCCAAACCTTGTGCGTATGTTACATGATGTTTTCAATATGTATTTGATCAAGTATTATTCATTATATGAACAGTCCTTTGGAGATTAAAACTGCAACTATGAGATATACAACAGATATAACTAAAACTCGTGGTTGATTTTTTCCCCTTTATATCTATCATGAATGGAATGAATATAAATTGTTTGGACCAGTTTCCGCTTAGATTTTTTTGACATGGTTACCCTTTCTAATCTTGTACGAGGTATTATTTTATAACAAAATTCATAAATCATGCGAATAAACATGATGTATGATTGTAATTCTATTGATAATAACAAAGTATAAGAAAAAAGTGTCCCGCGTCTAAACTAAAATTAAAGGCATGATATCACAGTCTTTGGTTTACATGGGGATTTAGGTTTTAACTTAATATTTCGAGATAATGAGAAACTACTTTTATGAATTTCAGAGCATATAATTCTAAGAGGAATTAAAAGTTAGATATTTGTTCATCAGAACAATATTAAATGCCTAATTAAAATTTCTCGAGGCAGTATACGGTGTGTTTTCTTTTTTATTCATCAGGTAATTTAGAAAAAGTATCTACTTTATCATTTAAATCTTTTTGAAAATACAAAAGCGTTCATTACCTGGTCGTTTGCGTTCGATCGGCTGTTCCCCTTGGCCAACTGAAAATAAATTGAAGAAAGTGACGAGTATTAACAGATCAGAATTTATAGCCATGAGAAACGTGTTGGAGTTATGACACTGAATAGGAAAATTTCATTTGTCTATAAAAGTACAAAGTAATCAGATTTACTCGATCTGGCACGTATCGATGTAGATTTGGTTTATTCAGGTATAGTATGCTAAAGGCGTGTAGATTAAATCTGTTCGACTAGACTTACTTGTGAAAAATCAAAGCGAATCCAGCTCACCAACCAGTCAGAGCTGAAGAAGTGACTCGGACGAGTCATGAAACTGTTATCTCTATATGATTTACACAAGAAGTCCAGTTGAACAGAATTAATTTACACACTTTCTGAACACTTTTGATATATATATATATAGTATGCTCTTCCTCCGTCACGACAACACACACACATATATATATATATATATATATATACATAATTTATATATATATATATTTCACACTTACTTGGTGGGGCATTAACTGGCTCAGTTTCCGGCTCTGACGAGGAAAACAAAACAACGCAAATGAAGAATTCGGCTCAATTTAAGTCAATTTTCATTTAATAGCAATGACAGATCGAGTTATAAACAGCAAGCTTCCTATATCCAAAATACCAAAAGGTATAGATACGTTTGAATCACCGCTTCAACCTATTTACTAAAACAATTGTATTTTTTTTATCTGAACATCACAGTGTTGCAAATTATATCATGCAGTATTTCACTCGAAGTATGTTTTTTTCCTATTAATGAGCTTAGAAATGCTAGTATTAAGTGTCATAATATTTGTTTGATTTACTATCATAATTACCACCTTTATCATCAGAAATGCACAGAAATAGTATATGATCATTATCACATTGATTTCCTTGTTCTCATCTCAGTTGGCTCTGCCTGTCCAATTAAATGCAAACAAAAAGAGTATGAACAAATCAATTAAAGCAATGATACAATTGGCTTCGCTGAGTGACTCGGTATCTCATCTTTTCATGTCTTGCAAAATGGAAAGGACATGTTTAAATTGTATTCTGTTAGGTTTTCATCCCGTCCTTATCAATATCACCACCAATGCTTGATATATACATATATATGACATAAAGGCATTGCTTAATAGATACAGTGTATGAGGGAAATAGTGGAATTTTGAGGAGTTCACCCTGACCTTTGACCCATGACCCCAAAATTTTCTAGACAAATACTGCCAGTCAGTACATGCATATGCACTAAGTTCCATGAAGATACCTTGAACTATTTGCGAGATATAGAGGAAAAGGGAAATTTTGACATTTTGAATTGACGTTTGACCTTAGACCGCATGACCAGAAACTATCTGGAGAATTTTCATACGGTCATACATGTATATACTATAGGTTTCAAGAAAATACCTTCAGGCACTACAAAGATATGGGGAATATGGTGACATTTTCAGCATTTGACCTTGACCTTTTGACCTTTGACCTTGAGCATATGCACTCAAAAGTTGATGGGCACATCTTCGCCCACTCGTACATAAGAATACAACCCGAAAACATGATGCCTCCGGTGATAATTCGTGCACTTCGTGGTGGAGGCATAAAAGCTGGAAATTACATGCCTAAATTGTGTTTTTCTGTTCGGTATTCACCATGTCCTACTTATTAATATCACCATCAACGCTTGTTATGTATGACATAAAGACATATTGGATGCTTCCTGGAAAATATCAGGAGTTTTCTCGCTGTTTTGATATAAGTGATATACCCAATTACCTGATGGATTATTCATCACCATTGCTTGTCCATCCTCCTGCTTTTTCCCAACTTGGATTTTGGCCAATGGGTTGTCTGGTTGAGAACCACCAGCTAGGGTTGAGTTAAGTGGTAACGGAGACGTATATAGACATCAATTAGTCCATAAGTACGACAGGCCCTTTATACATCAGCGTGTAATTTCACTTACTGCAAACGGATCCTCCTTTCCTATCTTAAGTGTAGGATTTATGAACCTGAATACGAGAATATTATTTGTTTATAAAAGTACAAAGTAATCAGATTTACTTGATCTGTCATGTATTGATGTAGAGTTCGTTTATCCAAGTATTATGCCAAAAGCGTGTAAATAGACTTACTTTTGAAAACCAGATAGAGTGAAAGAGATGACTCGAAGGAGCCATGAAATTGTTCTCTCCGTGCTTACACAAGTAAGTGCAGTCGAAAAGATTTGATTCATACAATTTCTGATCCGACATACTTGAAGTTTATCCAGTAAATATCTCGAAGAATTTTTGTGTGTGCCATTTCTCTCACTTTGATGGACATGGAGTAATTTATGATGATTTGTGAAGTCTGCCTAACATTGAATTACGAATAAAACGGTGTTTTTCATTTTAATCTAAATTCAATTTGAAATGTCATGTTCACATTTCATATACATATATATATATACACTCAGCAAAAAAAGAAAGTAAACACTTTTTCGAGTTCATATTTTCCATAGAAGATTTCGATGAAAATCAATGTATTATATACCATATTAAAAGTAATCTAATTGGCTATCAATTTAGTAGCTTAATTCAAAAGGAAACTTTACGCATGAGTGAACACATTAATTTTTGCCCACCAAGGCACAAAAGTAAAAATTGCAAAATTTGACAAGTTGTCTTTCATTTGGCAATGTCCTTCAAGATAACAATGACAACAAAAAGCCAGTTTAACACAATGAGAGACATGAATGAAATAGCAAAAACAAGGTTTTGTTCTCTTTACCTCTTTGCAACATCAAACAAAAACAAAATGGGAAACTAAAGGGGAAAAATAAGAATTTTCTGTCCGCTTAAACTTCAAACGACATAGGGAGTAACGGCATAGAGATGATTAAATAAACAGAATTTCTTTATTTTATTCTTTCTATTTAGTAATTTAAGGATTCATGAAATAAATCTAAGAACCAGATATTATCTACAAGTTTTCCAATTTCAAAACAAATTGAATTTCTACCATTTTTGTTAATATTGCTTCTTCTCTTTATTTCATTTGAATTGGGGTTTGACCAAAGATTCTTCATTTTTCTCCCTCATTTTTGGCCTTTATTGATGTTTTGGGCTTTAAAGGTATCATAGAGATCAAAGGAAATTGAGCCCTCCACCAATTTGGGAACAAGAAATAGTTTGTGAGGGATATAAACATCATACTATCATACATCATATTTCTAACCTCCTCATGACATTATTCACTACCAACTGTACAGACAGATCATTTATACTAATGACAGAGTTAAAGTTAATCGACATGACATTTCTTGTTAAGTTTCAATAAACAAAAGTGATATACACCATCGCCTGATGGATTACCCATTGGCACTGTGCCTCCACTCGGCTGTTGAGGAACTTGGATGTTACCCGATGGATTGCCTAGTTGAGAACCACCAATCAGGTTTGAGTCAAGTGATAACAAAGAAATTTATAGACATCAGTTATTCTATAGGTACGACAGACCCTTTACCTCAGCGTGTAATTTCACTTACAGCAAACAGTTCCTCCTTTCATGTCTTGAATATGCTAGGAAATGACATATTTGAATTGTAATCCACTGGATATGCTTTATCCAATTTGACCTTATTAATTACAACTCCTTAATGATAATATTTTTGATAGTTTGACATACAACTGTACATTGATAAATATAACTATTTCAATCAAAAACAAAATTCTATTACGCCATAATCGTTTTATGGTGTTTATGGCAAGAGCGTCAAACAGCTGAAAGATTCAAAGTCTTTGTTGTGAAAACGGGTTTGAGTCTTCTAGAAGGACAGTAGAAATGGCTCCGGTATCATACGCCACAAATCATTCTCTTTCGTAACCGGCAGGCGTTTCATTGGATCATTGGATTTGCCGACAAAAGGGGGTGAAGCATTGGGCGACACGGATTCAACCCCGATCCCGCTCCATCCATCCGTCTCTTCCTATGTTTATGGAGAACCATATCAACAATTAGGAAAATCCAGAACCCTCCACGAGTCTATTTTAAGCCTACGAAAAAACCAAACTTTGCATCGACTATTCTTGGCCACAATCCAGAAAGGGCAAATGGTAACAGTGTTATCTTGGCCAAACCTTGTGCGTATGTTACATGATGTTTTCAATATGTATTTGATCAAGTATTATTCATCATATGAACAGACCTTTGGTGATTAAAACTGGAACTATTAGATATACAACAGATGAAACTAAAACTCGTGGTTGATTTTTTTACCTATCTGTATAGTGGATGGATATAAATAATTATTGTTTGGACCAGTTTCCGCTTCGCTTTTTTTTGATATGCTTACCCTTTCTAATCTTGTACGAGGTATTATTTTATAACAAAATTCATAAATCATGCGAATAAACGTGATGTATGATTGTAATTCTATTGACAATAACAAAGTATAAGAAAAAAGTGTCCCGCGTCTAGCTACAATTAAAGGGATGATATCATAGTCTTTGGTTTACGTGGGGATTTAGGTTTTAACTTTTTGTCGAGATAATGAGAAACTACTTTTATGAATTTCATAGCATATAATTCTAAGAGGAATTAAAAGTTAGATATTTGTTCATCAGAACAATATTAAAGGCCTACTTAAAATTTCTCGAGGCAGTATACGGTGTGTTTTCTTTTTTTATTCATCAGGTAATTTGGAAAAAGTATCTACTTTATCATTTAAATCTTTTTGAAAATACAAAAGCGTTCATTACCTGGTCGTTTGCGTTCGATCGGCTGTTCCCCTTGGCCAACTGAAAATAAATTGAAGAAAGTGACGAGTATTAACAGATCAGAATTTATAGCCATGAGAAACGTGTTGGAGTTATAATACTGAATAGGATAATTTAATTTGTCTATAAAAGTACAAAGTAATCAGATTTACTCGATCTGGCACGTATCGATGTAGATTTGGTTTATTCAGGTATAGTATGCTAAAGGCGTGTAGATTAAATCTGTTCGACTAGACTTACTTGTGAAAAATCAAAGAGAATCCAGCTCACCAACCAGTCAGAGCTGAAGAAGTGACTCGGACGAGTCATGAAACTGGTATCTCTATATGATTTACACAAGAAGTCCAGTTGAACAGAATTAATTTACACACTTTCTGAACACTTTTGATTTATATATATATATATATATATATATAGTATGCTCTTCCTCCGCCACGACAACATATATATATATATCAGGGCTCCACACTAACTCTTAGTTTTGGTGGCCCAAAGGCAAACATCCGACCTTGTTTGGTGGCCCGATCAGGCCACCACATTCTTCATTTCTGAAATGTTGGTGGCCCGACATGCGTTTTTGGTGGCCCCGGGCCACCGGGCCACCGGGCCACCGTTAGTGTCGAGCCCTGTATATATATATATATATGCAGGGCTTGACACTAACTTTTTTGTTTGGTGGCCCGATGGGGCCACCAAAATCTTCAATTTCAAATTTTTGGTGGCCCCGGAAAAAACACAATAAAAACATTAAAAGTCCTGTTTTTTTTATGAGTCAAATATGTAAGTTTTATCCAGTCATAATAAGAATTGGAAGTTGGACATACATCTACTCATAAATAAACCTAAAAAAAAACTCGCAACACTAACTCTCAGGCACTCATTCAGTCCTTTTCATCCATCCTTTAAACAAATATAACTGCTAATTTCCGGCGCAAAAAGTTACGAATTAATTGTCGTACTTTTCAAAAAATTTTGGCGGGACGAGGCGGGCCACCAAATTTGCCCTTTTTTTTAAATTTGGTGGCCCCGGGCCATCGGGCCACCGATAGTGTCGAGCCCTGATATATGTATATATATATATATATATATGTACATACATAATTTATACATATATATATATATATATATATATATATATATATATATTTCACACTTACTTGGTGGGGCATTAACTGGCTCAGTTTCCGGCTCTGACGAGGAAAACAAAACAACGCAAATGAAGAATTCGGCTCAATTTAAGTCAATTTTTATATTATAGCAATGACAGATCGAGTTATAAACAGCAAGCTTCCTATATCCAAAATACCAAAAGTATAGATACGTTTGAATCACCGCTTCAACCTATTTATCAAAACAATTGTTTTTTTTTTACCTGAACATCACAGTGTTGCAAATTATATCATGCTGTATTTCACTCGAAGTATGTTTTTTTTTCCTATTAATGAGCTTAGAAATGCTAGTATTAAGTGTCATAATATTTGTTTGATTTACTATCATAATTACCACCTTTATCATCAGAAATGCACAGAAATAGTATATGATTATTATCACATTGATTTCCTTGTTCTCATCCCAGTTGGCTCTGCCTGTCCAATTAAATGCAAACAAAAAGAGTATGAACAAATCAATTAAAGCAATGATACAATTGGCTTTGCTGAGTGACTCGGTATCTCGTCTTTTCATGTCTTGAAAAATGGAAAGGACATGTTTAAATTGTGTTCTGTTAGGTTTTCATCCCGTCCTTATCAATATCACCACCAATGCTTGATATATACATATATCTGACATAAAGGCATTGCTTAATAGATACAGTGTATGAAGGAAATAGTGGATTTTTGAGGAGTTCACCCTGACCTTTCACCGATGACCCCAAAATTTTCTAGACAAATACTGGCAGTCAGTACATGCATATGCACTAAGTTCCATGAAGATACCTTGAACTATTTGCGAGATATAGAGGAAAAGGGAAATTTTGACATTTTGAATTGACGTTTGACCTTAGACCGCATGACCAGAAACTATCTGCAGAATTTTCATATGGTCATACATGTATATACTATAGGTTTCAAGAAAATACCTTCAGGCACTACAAAGATATGGGGAATATGGTGACATTTTGAGCATTTGACCTTGACCTTTTGACCTTTGACCTTGAGCATATGCACTCAAAAGTTGATGGGCACATCTTCGCCCACTCGTACATAAGAATACAACCCGAAAACATGATGCCTCCGGTGATACTTCGTGCACTTCGTGGTGGAGGCATAAAAGCTGGAAATTACATGCCTAAATTGTGTTTTTTCTGTTCGGTATTCACCATGTCCTACTTATTAATATCACCACCAACGCTTGTTATATAATGTATGACATAAAGACATATTGGATGCTTCCTGGAAAATATCAGGAGTTTTCTCGCTGTTTTAATATGTGATATACCCCATTACCTGATGGATTATTCATCACCATTGCTTGTCCATCCTCCTGCTTTTTCCCAACTTGGATTTTGGCCAATGGGTTGTCTGGTTGAGAACCACCAGCTAGGGTTGAGTTAAGTGGTAACGGAGACGTATATAGACATCAATTAGTCCATAAGTACGACAGGCCCTTTATACATCAGCGTGTAATTTCACTTACTGCAAACGGATCCTCCTTTCCTATCTTAAGTGTAGGATTTATGAACCTGAATACGAGAATATTATTTGTTTATCCAAGTACAAAGTAATGAGATTTACTTGATCTGTCATGTATTGATGTAGAGTTCGTTTATCCAAGTATTATGCCAAAAGCGTGTAAATAGACTTACTTTTGAAAACCAGATAGAGTGAAAGAGATGACTCGAAGGAGCCATGAAATTGTTCTCTCCGTGCTTACACAAGTAAGTGCAGTCGAAAAGATTTGATTCATACAATTTCTGATCCGACATACTTGAAGTTTATCCAGTAAATATCTCGAAGAATTTTTGTGTGTGCCATTTCTCTCACTTTGATGGACATGGAGTTATTTATGATGATTTGTGAAGTCTGCCTAACATTGAATTACGAATAGAACGGTGTTTTTCATTTTAATCTAAATTCAATTTGAAATGTCATGTTCACATTTCATATATATATATATATATATATATATATATATACACTCAGCAAAAAAAGAAAGTAAACACTTTTTCGAGTTCATATTTTCCATAGAAGATTTCGATGAAAATCAATGTATTATATACCATATTAAAAGTAATCTAATTGGCTATCAATTTAGAAGCTTAATTCAAAAGGAAACTTTACGCATGAGTGAACACATTAATTTTTGCCCACCAAGGCACAAAAGTAAAAATTGCAAAATTTGACAAGTTGTCTTTCATTTGGCAATGTCCTTCAAGATAACAATGACAACAAAAAGCCAGTTTAACACAATGAGAGACATGAATGAAATAGCAAAAACAAGGTTTTGTTCTCTTTATCTCTTTGCAACATCAAACAAAAACAAAATGGGAAACTAAAGGGGAAAAATAAGAATTTTCTGTCCGCTTAAACTTCAAACGACATAGGGAGTAATGGCATAGAGATGATTAAATAAACAGAATTTCTTTATTTTATTCTTTCTATTTAGTAATTTAAGGATTCATGAAATAAATCTAAGAACCAGATATTATCTACAAGTTTTCCAATTTCAAAACAAATTGAATTTCTACCATTTTTGTTAATATTGCTTCTTCTCTTTATTTCATTTGAATTGGGGTTTGACCAAAGATTCTTCATTTTTCTCCCTCATTTTTGGCCTTTATTGATGTTTTGGGCTTCAAAGGTATCATAGAGATCAAAGGAAATTGAGCCCTCCACCAATTTGGGAACAAGAAATAGTTTGTGAGGGATATAAACATCATACTATCATACATCATATTTCTAACCTCCTCATGACATTATTCACTACCAACTGTACAGACAGATCATTTATACTAATGACAGAGTTAAAGTTAATCGACATGACATTTCTTGTTAAGTTTCAATAAACAAAAGTGATATACACCATCACCTGATGGATTACCCATTGGCACTGTGCCTCCAGTCGGCTGTTGAGGAACTTGGATGTTACCCGATGGATTGCCTAGTTGAGAACCACCAATCAGGTTTGAGTCAAGTGATAACAAAGACATTTATAGACATCAGTTATTCTATGGGTACGACAGACCCTTTACCTCAGCGTGTAATTTCACTTACAGCAAACAGTTCCTCCTTTCATGTCTTGAATATGCTAGGAAATGACATATTTGAATTGTAATCCACTGGATATGCTTTATCCAATTTGACCTGATTAATTACAACTCCTTAATGATAATATTTTTGATAGTTTGACATACAACTGTATATTGATAAATATATCTATTTCAATCAAAAACAAAATTCTATTACGTCATAATCGTTTTATGGTGTTTATGGCAAGAGCGTCAAACAGCTGAAAGATTCAAAGTCTTTGTTGTGAAAACGGGTTTGAGTCTTCTAGAAGGACAGTAGAAATGGCGCCGGTATCATACGCCACAAATCATTCTCTTTCGTAACCGACAGGTGTTTCATGAAATCATTGGATTTGCCGACAAAAGGGGGTGAAGCATGGGGCGACACGGATTCAACCCCGATCCCGCTCCATCCATCCGTCTCTTCCTATGTTTATGGAGAACCATATCAACAATTAGGAAATGCCACAACCCTTCACGAGTCTATTTTAAGCCTACGGAAGAACCCAACTTTGCATCAACTATTCTTGACCACAATCCACAAAGGGCAAATGGCAACAGTGTTATCTTGGCACAACCTTGTGCGTATGTTACATGATGTTTTCAATATGTATTTGATCAAGTATTATTCATTATATGAACAGTCCTTTGGAGATTAAAACTGCAACTATTAGATATACAACAGATATAACTAAAACTCGTGGTTGATTTTTCCCCTATATATCTATCATGAATGGAATGAATATGAATTGTTTGGACCAGTTTCCGCTTAGATTTTTTTGACATGGTTACCCTTTCTAATCTTGTACGAGGTATTATTTTATAACAAAATTCATAAATCATGCGAATAAACATGATGTATGATTTTAATTCTATTGATAATAACAAAGTATAAGAAAAAAGGGTCCCGCGTCTAAACTAAAATTCAAGGGATGATATCATAGTCTTTGGTTTACTTGGGGATTTAGGTTTTAACTTTTTGTCGAGATAATGAGAAACTACTTTTATGAATTTCATAGCATATAATTCTAAGAGGAATTAAAAGTTAGATATTTGTTCATCAAAACAATATTAAAGGCTTACTTAAAATTTCTCGACGCAGAATACGGTGTGTTTTCTTTTTTATTCATCAGGTAATTTGGAAAAAGTATCTACTTATATCATTTAAAACTTTTTGAAAATACAACGGCGTTCATTACTTGGTCGTTTGCGTTCGATCGGCTGTTCCCCTTGGCCAACTGAAAATAGATCGAAGAAAGTGACGAGTATTAACAGATCAGATGTAGCCGTGAGAAAAGTGTTGGAGATATGATACTGAATAGGAAAATTTCATTTGTCTTTAAAAGTACAAAGTAATCAGATTTACTTGATCTGGCATATATCGATGAAGATTTGGTTTATTCAGGTAGTATGCTAAAAGCGTGTAGATTAAATCTGTTCGACTTGACTTACTTGTGAAAAATCAGAGAGAATCCAGCTCACCAACCAGTCAGAGCTGAAGAAGTAACTCGGACGAGTTATGAAACTGTCATCTCTATATGATTTACACAAGAAGTCCAGTTGAACAGAATTGATTTACACACTTTCTTCACTGGCATACTTCTATGAGACGAAAAATGATTTCATATACACAACTATATATATATATATATATATATATATATATATATATATGTATATTATGTTCTTCCTGGCTCGGTCGCGACAACTATAGCAATAATAATGTGACAACAGAGGAATGCACTGAATGCCAATCTTGATTTTAAGCAAATATCCGAATTTTCGAGGATCCTTCCTCTTCATCAGGGATGACAGTGCGAATGAATTCAAGATTGGCATTCAGTGCCTTCCTCTGTTGTGACATTAGTATTGCTATTTCTAGTATTGCCAATACGCGGAGCAACTACAATATATATGTATAATTATATATATATATATATATATATATATATATATATATATATATTGTAGAGATATACTGAAGAGATCAAAACAATTTGAGCATGTCTTCTTTGAGCATGTCTTCAATATATATATATATATATATATTGTATAAAATCAAGATTGGCTTTCTATATATATAATTATAAATATATATATAATTATATATATATATATATATATATATATATATATGTATATACATATATATTTCACACTTACTTGGTGGGGCATTAGCTGGCTCAGTTTCCGGCTCTGACGAGGAAAACAAAACAACGCAAATGAAGAATTCGGCTCAATTTAAATCAATTTTAATTTTTACGTTCATAGCAATGACAGACTGAATTAAACAGCAAGCTTTCTATATCCAAAATGCCGAAAGCGTAGATACGTTTAAATCACCGCTTAAACCAATTTATTAAAGCAATTTAATTTTCTTTTTATATGAACATCACAGTGTTGGTATCATGGTGCTGTATTTCACTTGAAGTATGTTTTTTCCTATTAATGAGCTTAGAAACGCCAGTATTTAGTGTCATATTTGTGTGATTTACTATCACAATTACCACCATTATTATCAAATATGCACAGAAATAGTATAATTACGATTATTATCACATTGATTCCTTTGTTCTTATCTCAGTTGGCTCTGATTGTCCAACTGGAAATTCAAACAAAAAGAGTATGAACAGATCAATTAAAGCAATGATACAGCAAGCTTCGCTGAGTGACTCGGTATCTCGTCTTTTCATGTTTTGAAAACTGGAAAAGACATGCTCAAATTGTTTTGATCTCTTCAGTATTTATTCTGTCCTCATGAATATTGTTACGAATCCTGTTGAGACATAATTCACGATATAGCATTTACATCATATGTTCTGTATATTCCATTTTTATTCATTCATCTTTATGTATTGTATCGATTTACATTTAAATTAATGCTGAAAGTAAACTGAGGCTCTATATCATGTCTGCTTCTCGTCCTCGCTCTATCCTTGTTCTTTTCGTCCTTGCTCGACGATCGGCCTTCTGTCATCGTGCGATCCTTGCTACTGCAATTACTTTCTCCTCGAAATGTCCTTTCGTAAATCTTACTTGTCTCAACTGTCTGTAGCCCTGCTTCTCGTTTTCTGCTGACTATTATTTCTCCCCCACGCTATCTTTTCATTTCTGCTCGCTTGCACTTTCATCTCACCTTCCCTCGAGATTTCTCTGACCTTGCAGCTTCCGCGTCTGCGAGCAGTGGCCTCGTGTCGTAAAAAGCAAGGACGCCGCATGCGACCTCGCTCTTACGTAACGAAAGGACGCGTCCCGCATGCGACCTCGCTCTTACGTAACGAAAGGACGCGTCCGCATGCGACCCCAGCTAAGGACAGGGTCGCGTGAGGACAGGGACACGTAAGGCCACGCCCTCGTCCTCACAATGATGGACGGCGACAGCTGGCCGCAAGGTCAGATTGCTTTCTCCCAGCAAAGCCACTCTCGCGGCCGCTAGTAGGTGACCTCAGTATAAATAGACTTGTTCATGCCTAGTTGAGGAGTCTTTTCGTTTAGGAGTTTCAGCATGTAGATCAATAAGTTTTGTTCGTTGTAATGTTCGTGGTGGAAATAACTTTCTTCACAAATAAATTGGACAAACTCCATATGATGCCTCCTGTGGTCTTTGTGACTTGTGACTCTAATACTTCTTGTTCCGCAATACCTTACAATTAATTACATAATTTCCAGTACACTGGCTAAACCGTAGGCACGCTTACCAACCACATAACGGATTTTGAGGAGAGTAAGCGAGGAACGGAAGCCAAGTATCCTCAGCTTACCAATCGCCCTCTCCATACCAAAATTTCGTTACAATATCACTAACAATGCTTGATATATAAATGTAGGACATAAAAAACATATTGGATGTTTCCTGGAAAATAATACATCTCTTCGTAATTTTGCATTACATGATTTCAAACGACATTAAAGGGATAGTAAAGTTTCTGTTGAGATGGGGCTATAGGTTTCCAACATTTTTTGACGATGATTTTTGATGATTTTCTTATGAAATATGAATGAGCAGATAATCTAAAGTTTATTTGATGAAAATTGGTTTTTAAGTGGCTGAGATATCCAAAATAAAACAATCCTAATCAAAGATGGGACCCACCTTTCAAGATCACATCTTCATCAAGTGAAATTTGAATTCCTCCCATACAATGGTACGCTCTTTAACATTTCATAAAGAGCTTAGTAGTGTCTGTGTATCTTGGAAATAGTTAAAGGCTAAATCCTCACCCCAATACTATACTATTCCCTTAACTACTCTCAGATACCATAAGCAAAAGTTGACATTTTTTAGTTCCTCTTCGACCAGAATGGGGTACCCCTTCCCTCTCGTTTCGCATATTGGATAACTTCAACATGGTAGACGTCTTCCCAGATTTTTCCTTCTGTTTAATCACTAGGTAACACCGAGCCTGCATGTGCATCGCACATGAACAAAACATTAATAAAGATACTCACACACTCCATGAGCCAGGATGTAGTAAGGGAGGGTTTTATTTGGGTAGGAAAAGTTATCGTAAGAAAGGGAAGGTTTTCCTTATATCATAGTCATTGAGACAAATATTCAAATTAGTCTTTGAGTAACATGATACAATCGTCATCGATGTTCATCATGACGTGACATATAACCTTTCTCATTGAATATCAGTAAGAAGCGAAATAAACCATTACCTGATATGGGTCCCATGGGAAGTACTCCTCCTCTAGCCAACTGTGCACCAATGTTGAAGGCGCCCACTGCAACTGGTTGAGACTCATCAGCTGGAGATAAGTCAAACGGAAACAAAGAAACATAGACATTCATTATTTTAGGAGCAGAATAGGCCCGTAACCTTATCATAAGACAGTCACTGTCGACAAATATATAGATCTTTACACTAATCATTATTTTCTGGGGGAGCCTCAAAGAAAATGATTGTGCTACTGAAGTCACCGAAGCACATTGTTGAACGAGAACCTCGAACAATGGCCTGATATATTTGTTTTATATCCCTCCCAGTTAATTTTATGAATAACAGCATAGTAAATTGGATGGTTGACTGATCCAAAGTTATCTTTTCTTCACTCTCAAATTACAATGTGCAAGTGTATGCATCGACTGCGCGATACCAGTATAATATCTCAAGAAGAGTAGACTTCGTGCGTTTGCTGGAAAGTTATATACAATGTGTAGTCTAATGTCTAATGCACTAGAATAAGCGCTTGCGACAGTGGGATACAGATAGTATATATTTTACTTCTTCCCTAGTGAAATAGTTGGACAAGGATTTTCATGGTGAAAAATATATTTTGTCACTTTCAATGCCCTCCACCAATTGGGGAACAAGAAATAATTTATGAGGGATATAAACATCAAATGTTTCAGAACCAGAAGAGGTTTCTAACCTCATTATGACATTATTCACTACCTACTGTACAGACAGAGCATTTATACTAATGACAGAGTTAAAGTTAATCGACATGACATTTCTTGTTAAGTTTCAATAAACAAAAGTGATATACGTCATCACCTGATGGATTACCCATTGGCACTGTGTCTCCACTCGGCTGTTGAGGAACTTGGATGTTACCCGATGGATTGCCTAGTTAAGAACCACCAACCAGGGTTGAGTTAAGTGATAACAAAGAAGTATATAGACATCAGTTATTCTATAGGTACGACAGACCCTTTACCTCAGCGTGTAATTTCACTTACAGCAAACAGTTCCTCCTTTCATGTCTTGAATATGCTAGGAAATGACATATTTGAATTGTAATCTACTGGATATGTTTTATTCATCTTGACCTTATTAATTACAACTCCTTAATGATAATGTTTTTGATAGTTTGACATACAACTCTATGTTGATAAATATAATTACTTTAATCAAAAACACAATTCTATTACGTCATAATCGTGTAACGGTGTTTATGGTAAGAGCATCAAACAGCTGAAAGATTTAAAGTCTTTGTTGTGAAAACGGGTTTGAGTCTTCTAGAAGGTAGAAATGGCGCCGGTATCATACGCCACAAATCATTCTCTTTCGTAACCGGCAGGTGTTTCACTGGATCATTGGATTTGCCGACAAAAGGTGGTGAAGCATGGGACGACACGGATTCAACCTCGATCCCTCTCCATCAATCCGTCTCTTCCTATGTTTATGGAGAACCATATCAACGATAGGAAATGCCAGAACCCTTCACGAGTCCACGGAAGAACCCAACTTTGCATCAACTATTCTTGACTACAATCCAGAAAGGGCAAATGGTAACAGTGTTATCTTGGCCAAACCTTGCGCGTATGTTGCATGATGTTTTCAATATGTATTTGATCAAGTATTATTCATTATATGAACAGTCCTTTGGAGATTAAAACTGCAACTATTAGATATACAACAGATATAACTAAAACTCGTGGTTGATTTTTTTACCTATCTGTATAGTGGATGGATATAAATAATTATTGTTTGGACCAGTTTCTGCTTCGCTTTTTTTTTTGATATGCTTACCCTTTCTAATCTTGTACGAGGTATTATATTTTTATAACAGAATTCCTAAATCATGCGAATAAACATGATTGTAATTCTATTGATAATAACAAAGTATAAGAAAAAAGTGTCCCGCGTCTAAACTAAAATTAAAGGGATGATGCAGTCTTTGATTTACTTGGGGATTTAGGTATTAACTTTTTGCCGAGATAATGAGAAACTACTTTTTTGAATTTTAGAGCATATTATAATTCTAAGAAGAATTAAAAGCTAGATATTTGTTCATCAGAACAATATTAAAGGCCTACTTAAAATTTCTCAAGGCAGAATACGATGTGTTTTCTTTTTTTATTCATCAGGTAATTTGGAAAAAGTATCTACTTATATCATTCAAATCTTTTTGAAAATACAAAGGTGTTCATTACCTGGTCGTTTGCGTTCGATCGGCTGTTCCCCTTGGCCAACTGAAAATAGATTGAAGAAAGTGACGAGTATTAATAGATCAGAACTTATAGCCATATAACTTATGAGAAACGGGTTGGAGTTATGCTACTGAATAGGAAAATTTCATTTGTCTATACAAGTACAAAGTAATCAGATTTACTTGATCTGGCACATATCGATGTAGATTTGGTGTATTCAGGTATAGTATGCTAAAGGTGTGTAGATTAATCTGCTCGACTGGACCTACAGGTAAAAATCAAAGAGAACCAAGCTCACCAGCCAGTCAGAGCTGAAGAAGTGACTCGGACGAGTTATGAAACTGTTATCTCTATATGATTTACACAAGAAGTCCAGTTAAACAATTAATTCACACACTTTCTGAACTGGCATACTTCTATGAGCCGAAAATGATTTCGTATACACAGCAATATGTATATAAATATATATATATATATATATATATATATATATATATATATATAGTATACTTTTCCTTCGTCACGACAATATATATACATATATATTTTACACTTACTTGGTGGGGCATTAGCTGGCTCAGTTTCCGGCTCTGACGAGGAAAACAAAACAACGCAAATGAAGAATTCGGCTCAATTTAAATCAATTTTCATTTTATAGCCATGACAGATCGAGTTATAAACAACAAGCTTCCTTTATCCAAAATGCCGAAAGTGTAGATACGTTTAAAGGGGATGGCTAGAAACTGATCACTCGGAATTAGTGGGAATGCTGGGCATTCATTTAAGAGTACATTATATAATTATCTTTTGTTGTGTGAAAATTATTTGCCTCAGAATGGTCTCATATTCAAGTAATGTGGCAGTTTAATGCCCCGCCACTGTACAGGCCGCATATGCTAAACTGCACATTGTTTGAATAATATTATGAGACCATCCTGAAGCAAACAATTTTCACACAATAATATATATATAATGTACTCTTTAAAATGAATCCCACAAGGATTGGAACAATCATCCCCCAGCATTCCCTCTGATTCCCACTCATCAGTTACTCGCCATCCCCTTTAAAGTACCGCTAAAACCTATTTCTTGAAGCAAGTGTATTTTCTTTTTACGTGAACATCACAGTGTTGGTATTATCATGTTGTATTTAACTTGAAGTATGTTTTTTCCTATCAATGAGGTTATTGAATCGCCACTATTAAGTGTCATATTTGTGTGATTTACTCTCACGATTATCACCATTATTATCAAAAATGCACTGAAATAGTATATGATTATCATCACATTGATTTCCTTGTTCTAATCTCAGTTGGCTCTGCTTGTCTAAATGGAAATTTAAACAAAAAGAGTAAGAACGAATAAATTAAGGAAATGATACGGCAAGCTTCGTTGAGTGACTCTGTATCTCGTCTTTTCATGTCTTGAAATCTGGAAATGACATGCCTTAATTGTGTTGCTCTGTTTCGTATTCATCCTGTCCTCATTAATATCACCACCATTGCCTGATCATATAAATGTATGACATAAAATATATATTGGATGTTTCCTGGAAAATATTACATCTCTTCGTAATTTTGCAGTACATGATTTTAGACTATACACATTAAAGGGATTGTACAGTTTCGGTTGAGATGGGGCTACAGGTTTCCAACATTTTTTGTGATGATTTTTTTTTTTGGGGAGATGATATGAAACCTCTTATGAAATATGAAAGATCATATAATTCTTAGAGAAATTCAAGGTTTATTTGATGAGAATTGGTCATGAAGAGGTTGAGATATCCAAAACAAAGCAATCCTAATAAAACGTGGGACCCACCTTTTAAGGTCACTTTGTTTTACTTTGTTTTGCTTTTTTTTTTGATATCTCAGCCACTCCAAAATCGATTTTCATCAAATGAAATTTGAATTCCCCGTATAAGTGTACTCTCGTTGACATTTCATAAAGGTGGTTTCTAAGTATCTTGGAAATAGTTAAAGGCCGAATCCTCACCTCAACCAATACTATACTAAAGTCTTTTCTATCCCTTTAACTACTCTCAGATATCTTAAACAAAAGTTGACGACATTTTTGAGTCCCTCTTCGACCAGATGCACCACTTCCCTCTCGTTTGTCAGATTGGATAACTTAATAATGGTAAAAGTCTTCCCAGAGTTTAAAAAAAAAAAAACATTAACAAAGATGCTCACATTCTCCATGGGGCAGGATGTGGTGAGGGAGGATTTCAGTTGGAGAAGTTATCGTAAGAAAGGGATGGTTTTCCTTGTATCACAATCATTGAGACAAATATGGGAATTAGTCTTTGAGTAACATGAAAATACGGTCATCGATGCTCGTCATAATGTGACATAACTTTTCTTATCGAATATTAGTTAGAAGCGAAATTAACAATCACCTGATTGGGGACCCATATCAAACACTCCTCCAGCCGACTTGGGGTTTTGACGTACTTGGATATTAGCCGAGATATCTGATTTAGAACAATCAGCGAGAGATATCTGATTTAGAACAATCAGCGAGTGATAAGTCAAGTGGTAACAACTTTTCCTTATTCTAGAAGCAGAACAGGCCCTTAACCTCATTATATGATACAGTCAGTGTCGACAAGTACAGATCTTAATAGTAACCATTTTTTTGGAGGGGGGGGGGGGAGGCTCAAAGAAAATTATTATGCTACTGAAGTCACCGAAGGCACATTGTTTAACCAGAACCTCGAACAATGGCCTCGTATATTTGTTTTATATCCCTCCAAATCAATTGTAAGAATAACAGTAAAGTGGGTGGTTGACTGATCTAAAGTTATCTTTTCTTCAGGCTCAAAATTACAGTGTGAAAGTGTATGCATCGACTGCGCGATGCCATTTATTCCAAGAAGTGTAGACGCCGTGCGTTTGCTGGAAAGTATATACCATGTGTAGTCTAATGTCTAATGCATTAAAATAAGCGCTAGCGACAGTGGGATACATATAATGTTTATTTTACTTCTTCCCTAGGGAAATAGTTGGACAAGGATTTTCATGGTGAAAAAATATATTTTGTCACTTCCAATGCCCTCCACCAATTAGGGAACAAGAAATAATTAGTGAGGGATATAAACACCAAATATTTCAGAACCAGAAGAGGTTTCTAACCTCATTATGACATTATTCACTGCCTGTACTTTACAGACAGATCATTTATACACATGACAGAATTAAAGTTATTCGACATGACATTTCTTGTTATATTCTTGTGATATACGCCATTACCTGGTTGATTACCCATCTTCAACGGTTGTCCAGCCTGCTCTTGAGGAACTTGGGCTATACCCTTATAAGTTACCACTCCTTAATGATAATGTTTTTGATAGTTTGACATTTAACAACTGTACGTTGATGAATATAACTATTTTAATCAAAAACACAATTCTATTACGTCATAATCGTGTAATGGTGTTTATGGCAAGAGCGTCAAACAGCTGAAAGATTCAAAGTCTTTGTTGTGAAAACGGGTTTGAGTCTTCTAGAAGGACAGTAGAAATGGCGCCGGTATCATACGCCACAAATCATTCTCTTTTGTAACCGGCAGGTGTTTCATTGGATCATTGGATTTGCCGACAAAAGGGGTGAAGCATGGGGCGACACGGATTCAACCCCGATCCCGCTCCATCCATCCGTCTCTTCCTATGTTTATGGAGAACCATATCAACAATTAGGAAATGCCACAACCCTTCACGAGTCCACGGAAGAACCTAACTTTGCATCAACTATTCTTGACCACAATCCAGAAAGGACAAATGGTAACAGTGTTATCTTGGCCAAGCCTTGTGCGTATGTTTCACGATGTTTGCAATTTGATCAAGTATTATTGATAATAATTAATGAAAAGAACTTTGGTGATTTGGAACTATTAGATATACAACAAATGTAACTAAAACTCGTTGTTGATTTTTTTTTTTTTTACATGGGGATTTTTTCGAGATAATGAGAAACTACGACCAGATGCACCCCAGAACCTCGAACAATGGCCTGGTATATCTGTTTTATACCCCTCCCAATTGCGCGAAGCGTAGACGCCGTGCGTTTGCTGGAAAGTGTATAACAATGGCTACTCGGACGTTATGTTTAATGCACTTAACTGATAAGCGCTTGTGACAAGAGTGGTTCGCGTTTCCTATAGTAGATATTGCCATGACAGCGGGATACATATAATATATTTATATTTTACTTTTTCCCTAGGGAAATAATTGGCCTAGGATTTTCATGGTAAAAGGTTGTTTTTTTTTTCTCTCTTCAATGGTCAATTAGAGAACAAGAAATGATTTGTGAGGGATATAAACATCAGATATTTTAGAATCAGAAGAGGTTTCTAACCTCATTATGTCATTATTTACTGCCTACAGACAGATCTTTTATGGCAATGACAGAGTTAAAGTTAATCGACATGAGCTTTCTCTCTAAGTTTTGATAGTCGAAAGTGATATTCCCCATTACTTGATGTATTACCCATCTGAAGCCTGCTGTTGCTCAACTTGGATGTTACCCGATGGGTTGTCTGGTTGAGAACCACCAACTATCAGGGTTGAGTTAAGTGGTAACGGAGAAGTATGTATCAGACATCAATTATTATTCCATAAGTACGACAGGCCCTTTACCTCAGCGTGTAATTTCACTTACAGCAAACAGATCCTCCTTTCATATCTTGAATACATAGGAAATGACAAATTTGAATCGTAATCTTCTATGACTTATCGATCTTAACCTGATTATCACTCCTAAATAGTACTATTACTGATATTTTGACATACAACTGTATATACAAATAATATATTTTTTAATCAAAACACAAAATTTACCTATACTTAAAGGGGAGGGCTAGTAACTGATCAGTGGGAATCAGTGGAAATGCTTGGAGATGATTGTTCCAATCCTTATGGGATTCATTCAAGAGTACATTATATATCTATTGTTGTGTGAAAATTATTTGCTTCAGAACGGTCTCATATTCAAGTAATGTGCAGTTTAATGCTTCCAGGTTAGCATGCTTGGTCAGTGACGGGGCATTAAGCTGCACATTACTTGAATATGAGACCGTTCTGAAGCAAATAATTTTCACACAACAATAGATATATAATGTACTCTTAAGTGAATCCCACAAGAATTGGAACAATCATCCTCCAGCATTCCCACTGATTGCCACTGATCAGTTACGAGCCTTCCCCTTTAAACTTTAATACTTATAATTTCTTGAGGCAGAATACGGTGTGTCTTTCTCTTCTTTTTTTCATCAGGTAGTTTGGAAATATTAAATATGTTTGAAAATACAACGGCGTTCATTACCTGGTTGTTTGCGTGGTGGACGCGTGGAAGGTACTTCCCCTCGGCCAACTGAAATCAAATTAAGGAAAGCGACGATGAGGAAAGTGTAGGAGTTATGATACTGAATACGAAAATGGTATTTGTCTATAAAAGTACAAAGTAATCAGTTTTACCTGATCTGGCATGTATTGATGTAGAAATTGTTTATTCAGGTATTATGCTAAAAGCGTGTAAATGAAATCTGTTCGACTGGACTTACTTGTGAAAATCAGACAGAAACCAGCCAGATAGAGCTAAAGAGCTAAAGTGACTCGGAGGAGTCATGAAACTGTTCCCTCCGCGCTTATAAGTCCAGTCGAACAGATTTAATTTACACGGTTTCTGATTCGGCATACTTGTAGTTTATCCAGTAAACACGTGTGCCATTTCTCTCACTTTGACGGACATGATGGAGTCATTTATGATGATTTGTGAAATCTGCCTAACATTGAATTACCAATTGAACGGTGTTTCTCATATTGATCTAAATTCAATTTGAAATGTTTGTTCATGTTTCATATATATACATACGCGTATAATATTATTCAGAAAGACATTTATAATAATTTCGTCGTCATTATTTTTTTGATAAAATAAACTAGATTCTTACGAGAATAGTGCTTTGAAATAAGTGCAGAGTTTCATTTCAGAGGAATACCGTCATAAATCCCAAGCCATTTTGTTGTCCTATTCATGGAATCTGTTTCGCGATAGAGTGCAAAATGTCTTTGGCAAATTCCCAAACGTTAGCACGTGAAAATAGAGGACGATCTCTATTAAGTGATAAATGTATATACGTTTATTATTATGCAGGTATTACATTAATACAGTGTATGAGGGAAATAGTGAAATTTTGAGAAGTTGACCTTGACTTTTGACCTTTGACCCCAAATTTTCTAGATAATTACTGCCAATCAATATATGCATATGCACTAAGTTTCATGAAGATACCTTGAACTATTTGCGAGATATAGAGAAAAAAGGAAATTTTGACATATTCACTTGACCTGTGACCTTTGACTGCATGACCTGAAACTCTCTGGAAAATATCTCTTTGGTCGTTCATGTATACACTAGGTTTCAAGAAAATACCTTCAAGCACTGCAAAGATATGGGGGTAATGCTGAAATTTTGAGCAGTTGACCTTCACCTATTTACCTTTGACCTTGAGCATTATACACTCAAAAGTTGATGGGCTTTACTCGTCCACTAAAACATATATGTGCCAAGTTTCATTAGGATACCTAAAACGGTTTTGTAGTTACACTGTCCACAAAATTGATTACGGACGGACGGATGGACGGACGGACGAAAGGACGGACTGACGGGCGAACGGGCGGAAATGACAAATTTGAATCGTAATCTTCTATGACTTATCGATCTTAGCCTAACTGATTATCACTCCTAAATTTCACTCCTAAATGATACTAGTATTGATATTTCGACACACAACTGCATATACAAATATAATTATTTCTAACAAAAACAAAATTTACTTACACTTATGCTAACTTATGATTTCTTGAGGCAGAATACGGTATGTCATTTACGTCTGTTTGAAAATGCAAGGGCGTTTATTACCTGGTCGTTCCCGTGGTGGACGAGTGGAAGGTACATCCCCTCGGCCAACTGAAAATTAAATTGAAGAAAGCGACGGTGGCAAAAGTGTAGGAGTTATGATACTGATAACGAAAATGTTATTTGTCTCTAAAAGTACAAAGTTTTCAGTTTTACCTGATCTGGCATGTATTGATGTAGAGTTCGTTTATTCAGGTATTATGCTACATATCGTGTAAATGAAATCTGTTCGACTGGACTTACTTGTGAAAATCAGACAGAAACCAGCCAGATAGAGCTAAAGAGCTAAAGTGACTCGGAGGAGTCATGAAATTGTTCCCTCCGCACCTACACAAGTACGTCCAGTTGAACAGATTCAATTTACACTGTTTCTGATCCGGCATACTTTATCCAGTAGATATCTCGAAGAATGTTTTTGTGTGCCATTTCTCTCACTTTGACGGACATGATGGAGTTATATATGATTTGTGAAGTCTGCCTAACATTGAATTACAAATTGAACAATGTTTCTCATTTTAATCTAATTTCAATTTGAAATGCTATGTTCATGTTATCTATATGATATATATATATATATATATATATATATATATATATGTGTATATGTATATAAATAACGCGTTTAATTATTCATAAAGACATTCATAATAATTTCGTCGTTATGATTTTTAAATAAAATAAACTAGATTCGTACGAGAATATTGCTTGAAATAAGTGCAGAGTTTCATTTTAGAGGAATACCTTGAGAAATCCCAAGCCATTTTATCATATATGTGTATGTATGTATATATATATATATATATATATATATATATATATATATATCAACACTTACTTGCTGGGGCATCAAATTTAGCAGGCTCCGGTTCCGGCTCTAACGACGAAATAAAAATAAAGAATCATCGAAATTTGGAAAATATCATAAGGTCTGTAGGTTATCAGACAAAAGAAACAAAGGGATGCTATTCTCGAATTGACGAAGCAGGAAACAACGCAGTTTATCGTCTGCGGGTATCACGTGACTAGATTACATAAAAAAAAAAAAAACAATGTCTTGGTTTCATGGCTAAACTTTGTGATACATTACAACAATTATTATGAAATAACACACGTACGAGCGTGCCTGGATACAACATCGGGAGTGTCTTCAGCGCAACTCAAGCACGTTATTTTGTGTAATGACATACACAACACGCAAGTATTCTAAACCAAACAGACAGATTTATCAATGGGAATCAGGTCAATTTACAAACTGAAGTTTGCCATCAGAAAGCAATGACTACTGAGCTAACGAAGAAAGGAAAGGGGAGTCGAATATCAGAATAAAGAGGCATACATGAACGAAAGGTTCTTCCCTCTTCACTTTGGTATTAAAGACGACAATAGTTGTGTGACGACACACGGAGATACCCATTGTAGATAGTAATTTGTGCTGCTAAACTTTGTAAGATTATGATACCGTAACCATTTTCATAGTGGCTACCATGATGGAAATTAAACTTCTCGTATCATTGGCGAGGTCAATCATGCTGCGCAGTAATGTCAACGACGTTCTTTTAAGAAAACCTCCTTGTGATTTTGAGATTTTTACATTTGAACAACGATAAATTACTTATAGTGAGTACAGAATTTCAGAATTTATAGTGATTGGGATGAGGAATAAGAATGTTTTCAAAATTTATAACAAATTGCAATGAACAAGAATGATGACATGGCAGCCTCATCACCATAAGAATGCGTGAGTTGGGGATCAAGGAAACAGAACAAAAGAAGGTATGCATACATTCTACACAGGTGAACTTGTCAATCAAGTGGTACTGTAGTGGAATTAACCGTGCTACATTTTTGAAATACGTGAGGCTCCTATGTCAGCAAGACTGTTCAAAGTAATCTGTTTAAGTTTTTTTTTTTTCAGATTATTGGTTTCTCTGCTCAAAGACCACTGTGACAATAAATCCCACAAATTTATGCATGGAGCTGTCGATTGTTGTACTACACGATATGAAATCATGAAAATCGTCTGGAATGCCCTAACAAAGTGATTGGGCAAAGTGAACTCACCTGGTGCCTGGTCGACTTGCTTGGGTAGATTATATGTTTCGCCTCTTATGGGATCTTTGACAGAAACGGAAATCATTATGAGTCATTGATAATTTTTTTTTTCATCTTTGTCCTTTGCGAACAATTCATTTGGTGGTAATCATGCCATTCGCGTATTGCGCAGACGTGCCCAAGTTACATGTCCGCCATGCACGCTCCATCTTCACTGTATACCTGCATTACTGTGCATTATGTTTATCGTCCAGCATTCATACTCACTATTCAAAGAAGTGGAAAACCTGTCTGACCTGAACTTGTCCTGGAACTATGAAAACTGGTGGATATATTGCAATATAGCTTCTAAGATAACAACACCCATAACAGTAGAACGAAATGATAATCATGTTGTCTTGATATCCAATTGGTAGCCTGATTGGTGCGAGCATTTTTTTTTTCTTCCGTTACTATTCATACATCACCCTTGGATTGATTCCATTGTCAAGTGTAGGCCTACACAATGCGCAAGTTCGTATAGTTTAACTTATCGCATGAGCTGGAAAAGGTTGTTTGTCATAACAGGCATGGTACTTTTTAAATTCGCTAGGGTAATCATCTGTGATGCCATGATATTATACATACATATATATATATATATATATATATATATATATATATATATATATATAGTCTAATTAAAAAGACCCTGCGTATAAGCCTTATGAACACCAGTACATCCATGCATCAGACAACAACATTACTGTTCACTAGAGCCTCATATTAAACAACATTTATAGGCAAAAAAGAGAGATTTTTTTCTCAGCTGGATGTGCTGCTATTTTTGTCCTTAATACAGAAGTTATTGTGATATGTGCCTTGATGAAATTTGGCACATTTTCCTCAGAAATTTGAAACTCTTCTAACAATTGCTGTGATTATAATGCATGTCCATTGTACATACCTGTTACATTTCCCAGTATTTTTTTATTGATAATGAGATTGTATTGACTGAATGACTGAAAATGTTTGAGATTATTTCAATCAAAAAAAAATCTTTACATAGGCAGTAATCTTTTCTTTCTTTTGTATGAAAAAAAAATCTTGGAATACTTCGCTGGTGACTTAAACGATCAAGATTATATTACCTAATCATTATAATACTTACCTTTATTTGGAACAGCTGTAAAATGAATTAAGGACAAAAGATGAAGAAAATATAATGATCACATTTTTCTTACGAAATTCGAACAAATTTCATATAAGCTTTCGTAGTGAATAAGAAAAATACGATCAAGATAGGCAATGAACTCTCATTCAGAAATATATATACACTCAGCAAAATAAGAAAGTAAACACTTTTTGAGGTCATATTTTTCGTAGATTTTGATAAAAATCAATGTATTATATACCATATTAAAGTTAATTTAATTGGCTATTAATCTCATAGGTTTATTAAAATGAAAACTTAACGCATGAGTGAGCACATACATTTTTCTCCTCCAAGGCACAAAATTAAGAATTGCACAAATTGACATGTTAAATTTCATTTACAAATGCCCTTCACGATAACATTGACAACAAAAGACCAGTTTAACACAATGAGAGACATGAATGAAATAGCAAAAATAAGTTTTCGCTCTCTTTATTTCTGTATAACCTCTAAAAGGAGCTAAGTGGGAAACTAAAAGGGGGATAAGAATTTTCTGTCAAGTCAAACTTTACATGACATAGAGAAAATAAGCATAAAGATGATTAAATGAGCAGAATTTCTTTATTCATTTCTGTTAATCTGGTGATTTAAGAACTCATGAGACAATTCAAGAGCCAACATTATTTACAATTTCCTAATTTGAAAAAAAGTTCAAATTTCTATCAATTTATGTTAATTATGTTAGTTATTACTTCTTCTCTTATTTCATTTGAATTTAGATTTGACAAAACATTCTTCATTTTTCTCCACAATTTTTAGCCTTCATTGATCATTTGGCTTTAGAGATATCATAGAGATCAATGGTTTATATTTGCAACTTGATTCATGTTTCGTTTTGTGTGAAATGTGTTGTTTGTTCTTATTGTTCTATGGGAAAGCACATACGCATGAATGACAACTTGCTCAGTTTTGCAATTTTTACTTTTGTGCCCTGGAAGAGAAAAACAATGGTGTTCACTCATGCGTAAAATTCCCCTTTTTGTTGACCTACCAGGTTGATAACCAATCAAATTACCTTTGATATGGTATATAATACATTAGCTTTCAACCAAATATTCTATGAGAAATCTAAACTTGAAAAAGCGTTTACTTTCTTTTTTGCTGAGTGTATATACCCATTTTCTTTGCTCAAAGTTTTCGCTAGCTATTATTACAATTGTTTCTGGTCAGTTTTTCCTTCCTTGTTTCAAAAAAAAATATATATATATATGTATATATATATATATACATATATATATATATATATATATATATATATGTAAATCGGAAAGTAAAACAGCGTCTTACATATAGATGTAAGCATGCAAGTTTGTTATTAAATACTAAAGATGGCTGGGATGGAAGCTGACGCTTTATAACTTTGTTTGCCTCTGCTCAATTGCAAACAATTTTTAGCTAAACTTATAGAGCTCACTGTACATATCGCTCGGGGATAGTTTGGGGGAGTGTGTTGCCACAAAATCTCCATCCAATTCTTACGATTAAAAAGAAACAGAAGAGAAAGAAAATATGTGTGTTCCTGAGCTTACTTGAAAGCTGTGGGTAAAACTGTCTTCATCACATTACAGATAGCATTTCGTTTCATGTTAACATTTTCATTTTCAGTAAGTTTTGTATATTTCTCCAGTTGTATAAAACAAAAATAAGTATGACAATATCAAACATATTCGCAAATGTACATTTAAACATGAGTTCTTAGTACAAAATCATGTAAATACTACATGCATTTCATTACGACAAATCTTACAGGTGAAGGAGTATACAAAGTGTACAGGTGGAGGAGACCGTTTGTCAATAAGCAAATCGCTTGACTTGGACAACGGCCTCTACACACGAGCGATTTTATTCCATTCAATTACTCAGTGAATAAAGCATTTGCGTACTTTAAATGAGCTCTAACATAATATGACGTGATTGGGGATTGAATAATAGATTTCCATGATTTATGGTGATATACATTATAATCTGTATCAGGGGTTAACTTACGCTGCGGATGAACCGGTTTGCATTCGTATTGGAAACTCAGGTACTTGTTGGTCTGACTACATTTGTCCATAAACTGTGTAGTGTTCATCTGACAAGATTGCTTTCCTCGGCACCCTATGCAAACCTAGATACACACAAAGACATGAAGAGAGACGAAACTGTTATATCATCTGCCATTTTGTGCCCTCTTGGAGTAAGTCGCTCGCATAAAAAACGGATCGCTTTCAAAGCTCTCACGCAGGTCATACGGAATACATGCAAGTAGAAGGTAAGTAGCACGCGTCTAGCAGGTAAGAAACAAGTGCGGAACTCGCAAACATTCTTGTCCGCCCGCGGAAAAATCTCCTGCGTGCTGGAAAATCCCTCCTCTCAACAAGCCCGCGTAGCTTGCCCGGAAAGGTGTGACACGGCCAAAATTCCTTTGCTGAACTGACAGCCCTCACAAGCCACCCACGCACCTGACACGCAGGTCACACGAAATGCACGCAAGTAGACCGTAAGCAGCGTGCGTCCAGCAGGAAAGACGCATTGGAAACTCACCGAAATCCTGTCCGCCCGCAGAATGTCCTGCAGCTGCATGTTGAGAAAGCAACATGCAACATGCAACATGCAACATGTTGCAACATGCAACACGCAACATGCTCGCATAGCTTGCCCGGAAAGGTGGAACAGGGCATAAAAGTCCATGGGCCAAGAGCCGAAAAATGGGTTGTTGGTACCATCCGAGGTGGCAAAACCTTTTTGGTGTCATTTTGTTTGTCGGACATAGATATGCTTATCAAGCTATGATAGCATTTTCAAATGAGTAGCTTAGTCATAATAAATGAATTTTTAATCAATTTGGTCTCGTTTTTATATCCCTATACTTCTGAATCGAAACTAACCGATATACAAATACGAGCACTGCCTTCTGCATGTCCACAGGTGTTATGTTGTAAACGCGGTGCGCTTAGTCTTTATTCAAGGCAGCGAAGGGAATATCCAAAGGGTTATGATGTCCACAGCTGTCACGCGGTGCGCTTAGTCTTTATCTAGAACAATGTACCGTTGATCATATTTAAAGTTCCTAATAAAAGGGATTATCTATACTGTTTTTATACCACCCTCTCAACAAATACATCAGTTTTAAACAAAAATCACTCTGTTCATTTACAACATTATTAATTATAATGTATTGTAGTGTACCGGTACATTGTTTTTGCATAATCTTTCATTGTTGGATGGAAAAAAAGCGACATTGGCGTGGTATTAGCGTTTTCACCGTAGCGTTTTCACCGGAAAATGATAAGTAATTGAAAAATACGCTAGAATTCACTAGAAATTGCTTTGTTGTTGTTGTTGTTTTTTAGATAAAGGGATATACACTGTATTATAAGCTTTGGATATTCCCTTCGCAGTCTTGAATATTAGACTAAGCGCTGTGGACATCATAACCCTTGGATATTCCCTTTGCTGCCTTGAATAAAGACTAAGCGCACCGCGTTTACAACAGAACACCTGTGAACATACAGAAGACAGTGCTCTTCTTTGTATAGCGGTTGGTCTCGATTCAGAAGTACAGGGATATAACAACGAGACCAAATTG
Organism: Diadema antillarum; assembly: GCF_040938485.1. Classification (NCBI taxonomy): domain Eukaryota; kingdom Metazoa; phylum Echinodermata; class Echinoidea; order Diadematoida; family Diadematidae; genus Diadema; species Diadema antillarum. The sequence goes on along the minus strand of NW_027270992.1, from coordinate 1,093,502 downwards.
GTTTAAAATTCATTTACTATGACTAAGCTACTCATTTGGAAATGCTATCATAGCTTGATAAGCATATCTATGCCCGACAAACAAAATGACACCAAAAAGGTATTGCCACCTCAGATGGTACCAATATCTGGCCTGGCCCATGGACTATAAACTTGGCTGCGGGTAAATAGGTTACTAGTATGCGTGCGCTACATGAGAGATACACGTGCTAGGCACGGATGTTTGGTACTGTCATGTGCGGGCAATTTGCGGGATCTCCGGGTAGCAAAAAAAAACTCCCTGCAAGTCACACACAAGGCTTGCATTGTCCGGTAAGGTGTGACAGGGCCTTTACACATGATTTTGCGCAAATGGAAAACTTGCCTTTCGGAATGTCGGGCGGTACCGACAATTGAGGTCGTCAAGGTATTTCCCGTCGCTACAGATGTCGGTTCCCATCCGGCCGAAATTCGCCTCCAACGGATGAATGACCTCGCCCTCTGGACACGTGGCCTCCAACATTCCTGGCGCACAGACGTATTGAATCTTCAGTTTGTCCGGGTCATAATCTGAAGGTAAAAATCAAAGTGGAATATGTAGAAGGGAATTATGAAAGAAACAGCAAGACAAAATATTGATAACGATAGTGGTTAAAACAACTATGACAATGACAACAAATGCGAACATTTTATGAATCATGACTAGTGGTGGACGTCCAACATAAAATCTATCATTTCTTCTTATCGCATTGTCCCCATAAATATCTAGACACTATTCCTAGAAACTGCATTACAGCAACTGCAACAAACAACACGTATCACGTTTTCCTTGTTTCACTCAAACGACCTCGAATACGCATGCGCATTCTCAGTGATCACGAAATCACAACATGTGAACAGGCGAGTCAAATATAATTCCCGTAGGGGGGAAAAAGTAAAAACGTGTTTTGTGAAAGAAATGAGACCATTACTTTTTTTAACTGTTGTTTTAAAATTGCGGAGTGTCACAGCTGGGAAGAGGTCATCCCCAGGATGCATACAATAATCAAGCGCACATGATAATGTACCTGGGAAAGTCTAACATTTCATAAGGTCCAATAAATTGACCATTTTATAGAGCCTCTTAAAGAAAGCATTTTGTTTTTATTTGCATCTGAGACCATCCCTACAATGATAAATGAGAGCAGAGAGGTAAAGATTAATGTGTATAGTATTATGATTTATTCCATGACTTTCTGTATAGGGGAAAGCGGACTCTATTATAAACCAAACACTCCGGGCATAATGGACATAATTTATGGTAGATAGTTCCTACCGACAACGTACTGACATAATGTGGTAGGGGGTGTGGTTAACGGGCTCTATTTTGCAAAGCAGGAGTAGTGTTGACTTACTTCTGAATTCGCACTTCGGCTCGTGGTCCATGCACTTGTACATGACTTGGAGATATTTGTGAATATTCGGACATGGGTCCCTGTCGCCGAAAGTCGAGGGCACGACCGGTAGCTTGCAATAGTGTTGTCCCTGGCAGTGGTGTGCAGTGTAGAACCACGACAAATCGGCTTTGCAGTAAGGCCTTGATAGTGATAATGACAACAAAATTTGCTTCTTTTTACATTGAGATGATTAATTTTTGCATTTTCACACCCCGTGGTTATAATACTGTAACGGCGACTTATATTTGTCGAAGATGGGCAGAACATAATTCCTATTCTGTTAAGGTCCCAAAATAAAGTCCCGCAATGTGTTGAAGAGTATTGTCGGAGGATGCCGAGGGTCACGGAGAAATTACAGTCATCCAGACAGAAACCACGGTTAAAGAAGTTTATAATGGACAATCACTCTAACACATTCACAGAGATGGATTTTGAGGATGTCTCGCCCGGCATGAGAGGTGCGATGCGGTGAATAGGACTTATGACTAACTAATGCAATAAGCTAACAAAACTGGAGACCGTTTCTGGACTGGTTGACTCTTTATCTCTTTCGTTGGTTACTCTCTCTCTCTCTCTCTCTCTCTCTCTCTCTCTGTTTAAACACGGGTTTCACTCATAGCTGACACACTCTTCACTCCATCTCACAAGCAAGTAAGTGCACTTTAGATAAGCATAAAGTCTGTCTTATATATCGCTTTCGAACAAGCTCCTCTTGTTCGAGGGAGATAGAGAGGACCAGTCATGAAGGTCACGAGAAAGACGTTTATCGCGCTGCAGCCGGAGTATAAAGGAGAAGGACGTCTTTGAGCACATGGATGAGGAGCTCAAAGTCATAGGCAAGGAGAGGATACAAGGACAGGAGAAAGTCAAGATAAGAAGCAAGCACAAAGGGCTGAAGGACAGTGAGAGTCAAGGGCAAAGGGAGCAAGCTGAAAAGGCTGAAGGACAGTGAGTGTCAAGGACGTAGGGAGCAGGCAGAAAAGGCTGAAGGGCAGTGAGAGGCAAGGGCGAAGGATAAGGGCAAGGACTCTGAAAGTCAAGACAAATTTGAAGGTAGGAGAGTAAGGCAAGAGTTCTGAAAGACAAAGCAAAGTCAAAGTGAGAAGGGACAAAGCAAAAGTACTGAAGTGAGAGCAAGGTCAAAAGAGAGGGAAGGACAGAATGACATGTGAAGGTCTGAAGAACAAGGTTAGTTAGCACAAGGTCAAAGTGGTGAGAGTATAGAATAGGTCAGAAGAACAAAGAAGATGGGCAAAGAGAGAACTCCGCTGATGGCAAAGCAATTGAGATTGGGCTAGCAAAACTTGTAATTTGCAATAGTGTTGGCGAGACATTCTTCACATAAACTTGTACAATAATCATGAAGGCAATGAAAAACATGCAATGCTACATACATAATGTTACATCAAATATCTGAACCAAAATGCGTAACAATACTCCTTAAAACAAGCACCACGACCAATTTTATTATATCCAATGTGGATGTGGGACTACATGAGATCGAGTTCTAGATGAAATGAAAGTTCGAGCTAGATCTCAATTTGGGATAGGCCTATAAGATACAGCTCTTGTGATAGACCTCTAACATGCCCGCATTAAAGATTTAATGCGAACGTAAAATCATTCTGTCTGCCACTGCCAATGAGTTACCATGGCGGCTTTCAACGAATGCACGTCACGAGACCGACATCCACGAGTCATACAGCCCACGGGTTATGCAGCCCGCGAGTCATACAGCCCATGAGTCATACAGCCCACAAGTCATACAGGTCACTAGTTTTACAGCTCTCAAGATCGACACTAAGTGAAGAAAGTCCACAAGTTCGACATCAAGTAAATTAGGTCCAAGAGTCATACAGCCCACGAGTGCGACACTACGCAAAAGAGGCTCATGAGATCCCGACACTACCCAAACGAAGCCCTGGAGACCGGCACTACATACGCAAAAGAAGCTCAGGAGACTGACACTAGGTATAGGCACAGAAAGCCCACGAAACCGACAGGATAAACAACGCCATCTATGAACTAATAAAGAGTGCGTGATTGTTTAGGGGGTCCCGATAATGGCACAATGAAGAAATGAGTAATGGGAACGGGGAGTTGCTAGGATGCTACCGCGTCAGTTGCCCTCCCTCGCCCCTTGGAGTTTTCAAGAGTTTTCAAGACCTTTATTTTTGTGTGCGTGTAGGAGTGTTTGTGCAAAAAGCGACAAATTTCACCAAACTTGTGCACCAGATTTTTCCACTTCAATTCCAGAAATGCAAAATCACGGTTTTTAATTGCGTGTCAACTCGTCGACCATTGTAAGTATTCTTGCCCCCCCCCAAAAAAAAAAAAAGCTCTGCACGGCCATGATAGAATAAAAAATGTGACTGCTTTTAATATCAAAATTCTTTGATATTGCCTCTCTACAGTGCTGTATGGTGTATGAGTTTATAAGAGTTTTTTTATGACATAAATATTGCACCTTCGCCTTCCATTTTTATTATCCTTTTTTTAAGGAGGTAGAGAAATTCAGCTCCCGAAGCCGTCCTGTCCTTTCCTGTAGAACATCCACTTACTCAGGGAGGGGGGGGGGGGGTTAAAATGATGTGCATGATTATTTAGACCAGCCTACTAGAAAAACGTCCAATTGCGAAATGGAAAAAATTCACAAAATGGTCAATGTCGAAGCGCACACCTGTTTCACCTTATCTGAAGGGGGCGTGATCATCAGCGAGGGTGATGAATTTAGTATGACTCACAGAAAATGACGTAATCATCTATCAATACACTTGTTATGACTCAGGAAAAGAAGATGCATCCATGAAAACAGCTATAATATTCCTTCAGAAATGTGCCGTTTTGAGGAGAATAATCATATTACACAAAAACCATCAAATTAATCTCCCTCCTTGATGTGCACACAACACCTGCAGTTACATGTTGCTAACAATATTCTACCGATATCAAATTTTGTTATGAACTGAATAGATGTTTTGCAATTTTAGGAGAGTTGTGCACACCTAACAGTAAAAAACAAACAAAAACAAAACAAAAGTGAAAAGTATAACGATAGATGTAAGGGTGTAATAACAGTAGGCCTACATATTATAAAGCATACACCAGGAACGGAATATGTTACAGACCTCCAAAAATCACTTTTAAAATGTGACTATTTGTCTTTAACTGTGCTGTGCTCACTCATGTATGAATGAACACGTCAGTTCCATTTTTACACGTAAGTTAGAACGTGCAGGCATACCTTTCAAACGACTTCGCCTTCTACTAGGCCCCGTCACACTACAGCGAATGCCCAACGAATGCTGAGCGAAAGCCCAACGAATTCGAAAATGTGAAGACAGTTTGCATGTCTGACATTCTTTGAATTCATTAGCTATTCATAGAGATTCGCAGAGATACGCTGGAGATTTTGGACATGTTTTAAAAAAAAAAAAAATCGGCTCCAGCGTATCTCTGCGTATCCCGACGAATAGCTAATGAATACAAAGAACGCCAAGCATGTTACAAACTATTCTAGTATTACCAACGGATGCGAACATATCTTCAAATTTTCAAATTTATTGGACATTCGTTGGGCATTCGTTGGGCATTCGCTGTAGTGTGACGGGGCCTTTTGGTTCGCTTTAGAGCGTTCGAACGCACCCTAAAATAACACTATTTTCTAACGGGAAAATTATATATATATAAAGAATTATATATATATATATATATATATATATATATATATATACCACATTACACATAGACAGTGTATAAAGAAACATAGGCTATGACACACTCAAAACATGAGATCTTACTTTGACGTGGCCTGGTGTCTACCAGGATCCAATATAGCTGCCACCGACTCTTGCGGATCTCCACACAATTCAGGTTTGATCTTTCCGTAGACAGCGCCTACTACTTTTATGTATCGTGTTTTGCAGTCAATAACCATAGTCTTACCCTGACACGCATATTCATTGTGATAGCTAGAACCTGCAATGAGAAAATTAAAAAAAAAGAAACAAGCGGCAGACGGTAATAGTCCGATGCTGCAGCGTATTTCGTTGAATGCAAGTTGAAATACATTTTGTAATAGAGTGCATGGCTACCCATCGCAGTTGGAATTTCAGAATACAGGCGTTGTTGACTAGTTTTTGCTTCTTTGCTCCTTTTTGTTCTCATCGCTCGAAGCAATGAATTAGAGCCTATAAAGTATAAATTCAAAGTCTTTGATAGACAACCATTCATTTTGCCTTAGAGCTCTTGTGTAATGCAACTGCACGTTGACCTGTATTGATTCATGATACCCTGGTCATCAGTCATGTTTCGAAAAGAATATCTGAAAAAGTGTAATATATATATCATATTTTGGATATGCTTGGATATACTTGGATAAGCCAACAAAAATCCTTCCAAACTATGATTCTTCCAATGACTTCATCTGTCAACCATTGCAAAGTTATATTAGAGTCCTATGGTCAACAAAAGAAAGTAGAATCCACCTTTCCTTGGACTTAGAATAACTTGCATGTTTCCATCTTACTTCAGTATCATTGACAAAAGACACTGCAGGGAAACATGCCCGCTATGCTCAGTCTAGGGGAAGGTGCACTCCAAAGTGCTTTGTTAATCTTATCAATGGGGGCGCTGTGGCATAATGGATAAGACTCCCGACTCCCGTTCGGAGGACCAGAGTTCGAATCCCGCTCAGTGCTTACGTCCTTGGACAAGATGTTTGTACCCACTATGTCCCTCTCGACCCAGGTGTATAAATGGGTACCTGGCAACGCTGGGGTAATAATAATAGCAGGGCCCTCTGGTAGAGCAGTGGCAACACTGAAGAGGCTACACTGGGTAAAAAAGACCTTATCATTATTATTATTATTATATATTATTATATTATTATTATTATTATTATTATTATTATTATTATTATTATTATTATTATTATTATTATTATATATTATTATATATCAATAGGCGTCTAGATTAACCATCACTCTACTCCGCTAGGAAATCGTAATGGGAAACTGCACTCCATGTTCAAGTAAACTTAAACATGAAAGGAATATTTCTTTCAATGTATCTTCTTTGTACTTTGTTTTATAGGATTGTGGAAACACATCGGTTGAAAGGTGTATAAAGATGTGATAACGGGTGCATTTGCCTTAAATGCATTATGCCAGAACATACTACACAATTTGCAATTATGTTGTTGCATGCATTTTGAGGGTCCTGTCTAAGCCGTTTCCGCTCATGGAAATGTCACTACTGTGGTAGTATATCAATTTTCTGTTTGAACATAAAAGTACTTGTGAAACAATAAGAAACAATAATTGATGATCTTCTTCTCTTCTTCAGCATGGGTAACCTCTTCATTGTTGCCATTAGAGAGGGCCCTTATGTGGGGATAATAACCCTGGCGTTTCCAGGTGCCTACAATGTGACCCGTTTGTATATTTGCATGGGCCCCATTTCATAAAAAGGTGCTAATATAGCAAATCATGTTGGAATGGCAACTTCCCATAGCAACAGCCAATCAGGAAGTTGGATTCTCTTGTCGTTATCACGACAATTGCCATTCCAGCGAGAGTTGCTGTCATATAATCAACTTTTGGGTTTTTTTTTAATGAAATGGGGGCCAGATGGGTCGAGGGGACATAGTGGGTCAAAGTATCTTGCAGAAGGACGTATATAGCACTTGACGCCGAATCGAACTCGGGACCCACAAGTGAAATTCAAGAGTCGTATGTACTGTGCTACAGGGCCCCTCCCTACTGAATACGTAAGTGTATCATCTTTTCATATATTTACCTGCCAATGCCGGATCAAGGATACAAAAGGTGAGAAGCCATAGGGCTTTCAGCCACGCCATCCTGTACGGCTTCTGTCACCAAGACCTGTGAAAATAGTGTAAAATCATGTACGTCATTGTAGGTTTGTGATTCCGCTGTACTCTAAAAAGTAATGATAACAATATGCTTTTATAGTGTATACTTATCTGTTATCGATGCACTCAGTGTACATAGATGCATTTTTTATATATATATACCATATGTCCCCCCCCCCAAAAAAAAAAATACAACGGGGCCCTCCCCAATGATATCTTTAAAAGTCGTGAATCAATCGAAATACAAATTGAGGGTATGAAACTATAACTCATTGCCCACATCTTACAGAAAACCCCATTCGATTTGCTTCAGTGGTCAAAGAGAAATGAGGAATTTTGTAGAGGATATCAAGAATCTCTTCCCTCTTAGTTCTGTCTATTGTATTCACACACAAAAGCATCGAAGTGCTACACGTCGCAGAATCATACTCGCGACATGCTTTACAACTTTCCATATTTCTCTGTGACTGCTTAACCAAATTGAATGGGGTTTTCTGCAAAATAGAGCTAAGATGTTACATTTTAAGACCCTGAAGTAGCATTTCGACAGTTTAATCATATTGTGTGTTATCAATGCGAAAATTTGATTGTATTTTTTTTTTTTTGGGGGGGGGGGGACATACTGTATAGCCTACATTATCGCCACACTGTTTTTTCCCAAGTGATCTACGTTTTACAAGTTCAGCTTTTCCATCGCTGTTTACTTTTTTTAATCAACATATCAATGTTTGCGTTGTTTCTCGTCATTGCTCGTATTCAACCAATATTTGTATCATATTCTATGACTTGTATTTGTACGATATAATTTTTACAATGTATACTTTGTATGATGTACAAGTATTACCTTTTAATTGTTGGATGGAATTAAAGTATAAATGAAATGAATTAAATAAGAAATATAAACAGATAAATGCGTGGGAATTTCGCTTCCGCAATCTGTGATAGCAAAATACAAAACATACGTGTAATCACTCCACGCTTACATAAAGCTGTGATGTCACAGTTGAACACAAAAGGAGAGCACTCTGCGACTAAAATATATCTATAGATAGAGAATCAGAATCAGTATGCCAATACCTGTCGAGAAAGTATGTCATTCAAAACGCGGTTGGTCTTCTACCCAGATCTGTTCATTGGTGATATTTTCAAAACAGAAGTTAGCAAACACTTTGCTACTGTATTGTATATATATATATATATATATTTAGAGAGAGAGAGAGAGAGAGAGAGAGAGAGAGAGAGAGAGATCCCTCATAAATACAATCATGTTCAATGATTGGTCTAGTAGTACTCAGCGTTTGTTTGTTTGTTTTATCTTATTTAATCACGGGATAAAATGCCCTCGATCAGCCAGATGAGGCTGTTTTTCAGAGAGGCCTTGAGTACAGTGTTACAGCAACAACAAAAACAACACAACAGTTAACAAATCAATCAAAGTAGATTAACAATTACAAAAAAAAACACATAAAAAAACAACAAGCATAACATAATGAAATACATTACAATATAGCAGAAACTATAGATACCAAGAACAAACAAAGAAAACGAAGAAGAAGAGGAATATAAACGTAACCACTAAACACAAACGCTACAAAAGAGGGTGACACAAACAAGTTCACGTAAATTCAGACAAATTAGCTCAAACATAGTTATGAAATCCACACTATAACACATACTCTAACATTCTTTCACAAGCCTTCAAATTACTTAGTATTCTTACATTTTTCGGGAAGGCTATTGAATATTTCAACACTGGAATAAATGCATCCAAATTTCATGAAATTTGTTCTGGGTTTTGAAAGTATGATGATATTACGTGAATTACGTAAATTATATTTATCTATTTTGATAACTACTTTTTTACAGATAAATAATGGCAATAACTGGTGTAATAATTTAAAGATAAATATTGCCGCGTGTTTTTCCCAGCGATTCATAATTGCTTCTACACCCAGATAATTCATATAAGGCTCGACTTCTGAAACGATTATCTACTAATAGAATGGTGCGGAGAGCCCTCTTCTGCAAAACACTTATTTGATTTACTAGACTTTTACTGGCGTTCCTCCACACAATTGAACAATAATCCAAATGAGGCTGAATTAACCCTTTGTATAAAATGAGGGCGGTGTCTTGCGGAATATATGGCCTTATTCTCTTGAAGCAGTACAACGCAGAAGAGAGTTTGGCCTTTACATTGGCAATGTGATTGTTCCACGTCAGGGTGTCGTTTAAGGTCACACCTAAATACTTACAGGAGCTTTTTTGTTGTACGCAAAAATCATTAACCGTAACCTTAACGTTATCAAAGAGGTGTTTTTTTCCGCATTGGTGTGACAATCATGTATTCACACTTTTTCTCGTTTAGCAGTAGTCCATTGTACCTCAGCCAGTTCGTTATCGCCCTTAAATCATGATTTACACACTTTTCTAAGTCATGGGGATTGTTTGATGCGTAGTAAAGGCAAGTGTCATCAGCGTACAAGGAGACAGTACAATGTTGTACAACTTCAACAATGTCATTGATAGTTATCACGAACAGAAGCGGTCCGAGGATACTCCCCTGGGGAACGCCACACGTAACGAGACGTTGTTCAGACATATTTCCGTTAACAACTGTGACTTGCTTCCTAAACGCCAGATAATCTTTGAACCAGGCTAAACTGTCGGATTCTACACCGTATTTTCGCAGCTTCTCAATTATCACATCATGAGGTATTAAATCGAAGGCTTTTTTCAAGTCAAGTGTAATGAGTGCAACTGCACGCCCTTCATCTAAAGCCTTCCGGATATTTTCTGTAATTGTTACAAGAGCAAGCAAAGTTGAATACTTAGGGCGAAATCCAAATTGATTATTTGTTAAAAGATTATTTTCATTGAAATTGGTCACAAGACCAATCATATCATTGTTATGTTCATAATGTTGAAAGCATTTCGTGTAGGCCTATATGTGTTATGAATTTTCTTTTTCAAACTGAACGAACAGTGTGATGGTGTAATACATGCTATGTAATTTTGTTGTACTCTTTGTAAGATGTTGGATGTAAAATGAATGGAACTGAAATGAACTGAGAGTAATATTGAAAACAATATTGCGATGGAGAAGAAAAAATGTGATTTAATACCGTGATGTCATTTATGGTGACGTGCACTATAACAAGGCTCGACATTAGTGGCCCAGAGCCACCAGATCGCCGCCAAAAATGACCAAACTCAATCTATTTTAGGGGCAAATTCCTCAAGTCAGCCGTGTTGCCGGCAGGTTTCACTTTGGGAGTTTTTTTTTTAGTCCTTCTTGTAACTTCATCCATTCCTAATATTAAGCTGTACGCTTAGTAGTGACATCTCTTTTATGAGCTACTGACATGGAAAATGCTCTACAACAAAGACAACATAAAAAAGCTGGGAACTTGACCGCTCTAATTTTTCCCCCTGATCTTCACAATCAGCTTTTTTTTTTCTTCTGAAAATACATGCAATTACCTTGGGAGGAATAAACTATATAGACCCTACCCCCATCATAGGGATTGGGTAGAGATTTGAGAGTACAGCGTAGGCTGAAACGAAATAATTGCAACATCAAAACCTCTAACGAGGGACATCATAATGCTTTTTTTTTTCACAACTTACCGTATCTACGGTCTCCTCAAGTTGGGCAAATCCTATAGGAATCAAATAAGGATGTAAAAAGTGATGCTATTTCACGAACTTGTAATCGTGTACACGACGATCAAAAGAGTCTCCACATAATACCTCTGACGTTCCAAAATGCAATGAAATCTGCAAGATTGCACAGCCCAAGGGAGTGTTCAAATGGTTTATTTTTTTAACTGTTCTTCTTTTAGGGGGTGTTTGCGTTTGTTTTTGTCCTGAGCGAGAAAAATCAATATGCAAGGTCACGTGTGATTGTTTGAAAGATTTCTGAATGCCCATGGTGAAGGGCGAAGGCGTAGAAAAATTCACAACAGGATGATTGCCATTGTTTGGGAGCGCAACACCTGGTCTGTGTCGGTTTGTGACATGATTGTAGAAAAAAAGATATTTCTTGCACAATCCAAATGTAGAGCCCGCAGTATTCTGTTTTGCATATAAGATGCAATAACTCCAATACATTGCGTCGATATTCCAGAGGGAAGGGTTTTGAATTTTCTTTTCTTTTCATTTATGTGCAAACAGCACTTTTTGTTTGTACAGTCGTATTCATTAGAACAGTTGCAAATTCATTTTGAAAATAAGTAATTGGAGATCATTCACACATAATGTTACAAAACTTGTCACCTCAATAAACAGCTAAACAAAATAGTTTCGTGGGATTTCACTTATTCAACCACACAGGCTTTCCCTTGATTTCCACTCATGAATTATCATATCACAAATAATATTATCATTAAAAAAAAATGAGGAAAACGCACTTAGTTGCTGTCTTTTACGAAGCCATTGCTATGGCACCATTCATTATATCCAAGTATTTATCTTTTCATTCATAATCAACGAAGTATTCCGAACGGGAAAAAAAAAAACACAGCACGGTGGTAAAAACTATGCGTTCTTTATGTCGCTATCATGAATATGGATAAATAGTGGTCTACAACTCACGAGAATTGCAACACACTACCTGTATTTCATGCAAGAATTAAAGACAACGAAGCGTTTGAAATACCATTTTTTTCCTCAAAGAACAATCTCTCCGTGAACATTCAGACATTTTCGCAAAATTCATGATGATTCTGTGAATTTACACATAAAATTCCAGTAACATTAGTCATGTCCAAAATAAGCAAATTCAAATTGCAGAGTTTAGGTCACAAAAACCATTGCTATTGAAACCAATAACATTGCTCGAATTTTCGTAACGATGTAATGTCATTGTACGAATTCGATTCCATTTGCCGCATATTCTGTACTTAAGTAGCAGACGATATGCCGTTAACGACAAAGCGGTTTACACTTCCGTTCTGTCCTTGAACACAAAAGGCTCGGCGTTAAAATTGGGGCAAACAGCTTGTGTGCCTCCCACATAAAGCCTTTACGACATATGGCGTGTTTACCATAGTTCACATCCAAAGACGCATCGATATCTCCTTGTTCACATCTATTGGACAGTCTGATTATGACAAAATGGTTGCTGTTTAAAAAGACCACATAAAACCATCCCAAGATGGTGGTACAATGAAAATAAACAAAAAAAGGTTATGGAAGCTGACTGAAAAAAAGTTTACAAAAGACCAAAGACATCGAAACCTTGAAATCCAAAAATAAAACGACAACTCTTGTTTTTCGGAATTGTCACTCAATTGGGAAAACGGAATGCCTTTTCTTTTTTAGATAAATTGATTAATACGATGGAAGACATTTACTTTTTCCATGTATATTACACGAAATGATTATTGCTTGATACCCACGAATCATAATGTATGGTCCACGAGCTGCACAATGAAAAAAAAAGTCCTTGAGTCATACACCCAGTTAGACACCAAGTTAAACAGGCCCACTAGCTAGACACTAAGTAAAACACACCCATGAACAAGACACTACGCATATTAGGCCCATGAACTCGACATTAGGCAAATAAGGCCCACAAGTTCGACACTACGCCAAAAAGATCCGCGAGCAAGGCATTGCGTACATTAAGTCCATGTATGTAATGTCCAGGGTGTGGGGGTCTTTTTTGCGTATAGTGTCGAGCTCTGTGGCCTTATATTTGCTCAGTGTAGAGCTCATGGGCCTCACTTGCCTAGTTAGTTCATGTCGAGCTCGCGGCTTGTTCACTTAGTGTCTAGCTCATGACTATGGGCTGTAGAATTCTTGAGCTGTAGGCCTTTGACTCGTGGGCCTTATGATGTATTCTTGGGCAGGATGACTGGTGGGCTGTATGGCTCGTGGGTGTCGAGCTCGTGAAGTTCACCCATCACGTGATAGTAAATCATTTGCAATGCTCTCCCATGGGCAGAAAATTCGTGTAAATGTTCTCCAATCTGTATAAGCTGTTATTATGGCGTACAAATATTTTCGCGAATGAGGAGATGACAGAAATTTTCGCGAGATGTTGTTTTCGCGAATTGACATCGAGGCTAAAGATTGTAAATTCGCTATTAGCCTATACCGTGCATGACGACATTTTCGCGCGTTGTTACATTCGCCGTCCAACTGTGATTCGGGAAAATTAGACCCTCTTGAAAATAACAGCAAACGACCGAGAGGCTGTGCGAAATAGAATTAGGGGGCTCCATTAAAAGCGTGTGAGTGTATGATACTATTTGCATAGGAGCAACGAGAAGTATTGGAGGATTTGACCTGATGCTCTATTATGCATTTCTTTTTTTCTTTTTATTTCATCCGTCGGAGAAAAAAAGAATTGTTCCCTCTTAGCACATATTCACCTCTGGCATCAATATTCTATTACTTTATTTCGGATATTAGTACTTGACATTTTCTTTGTGTATTGTGTTTTATCTTATGCTTTGCATTCCATTTGCTATTGTTTTTTGGGGAAAAAAAACACGTCAATGTATCAATGTGTCAATATACAATAACAAAAGCCCAAAAACAACAAGTGAACAAATGCACACATTAATTAGATGTCAACCACCCTCTACGTTCAGGTAGCCATCTGATTCTAGACGAACTTTTTTTTTCTGTACACGTGACTGTATCTGGTATCTCTACCATATGAATGCAGAGATCCCAATAAACCATCTGAAGGATTGGGGAGTTCCCCCTTTCCAGTCTGGCGTCCGTACACATCAAGTGAGCCTAACGTCAAGAAACTTTCTGAAGTTTCCAGAATCAACTTGGCTACCAAGAGGCAAGGGAGTGCTATTTCATTGAGAAAATCCAGCCAGCTCTAATGGACCGCTCAGGTATAATACAACCAACAGGAAATAAATACATGATGATTCCATCTGCCTATTTGATACAAGTGCGTATAGTGTTTATGCACATGAATAGCTCATAAACATGTATTTAGGTCTTTTGAATAATGTTATAAAGATCAGATAAGTTTGAATTATTGTACGATAGATAATGTATACATATTTTTTGGGTTTTTTGTGATGGGACCAGTCTTTCCTGTGGGCCCATAACTTTAAATTCACTAACATCCTATAATGTTCTTAGTGGATTTTAGAAGTTACCCATAACAGATGTAGGCGTAGTAACGGTAGCTTTATGTACCTGAAAGATTTCCTCCCTTCGTTTATTCACCACTGCTGTTGTCAAATTGAAATGGATACGATGATATGATAATAATGAAAATAGCAATAACAATTAATGATAATCATAAGAGTAATAATCGGCACTTATAAAAGCGCTTAATAACGGCGTTTCCAAGCGCATTAATACGGAAAATGCTAGATTGCCAACCATTACAAACATTACTGATAATTTACATATAAAGAGGTTGCCTCCAAAAGGGGCTAAAGCCATCATTTTTCAATGGATTTAGCGCCTTTTGGAAGCAAGCTCTTCATATATAAATATCTTTATAATATAGTTTGCACTATATTTTCATCTCATTTACATTTTCGACCAAAATATAGACATCACTTTTTTCATTACAAAAAGGTGAGTAAAACTATGTGAGATTTCGTGCTAAACAAAAAGTGATGTCTACATATTATATGTTATATATTGTATCTATATAATATGTACATAAAGGGCCACACACACACACTCAATTCTGGCTGGTCATAGTAGGAGTGGCAGTTTGAAAACTTTCTGATAAATGAAAGCTTCCACACATACATTGTACATGTATGGGTACAAAGAACTACTCTGCATGTTTTATAGGCCTACTATCCAATGAGAACTGTCTTTTTCCTTCTTCTTCTTTTTGGTTATGCAATGGAAGGTCCCATTGTTTATTCTGGGTGTTCAAAGACACCGTATTTGCTTGCCTAGGTTTTGTAACAAATTAGCCGTGTACACATACGTGTCTTCGTGGTCATCTAACGTTTAAAGGTCACTTATATTTTTTACATGTTACTTTCGCACCTTTACAGAATGACCCGTAAGTATCAGATTTTTCTTTATTTCCCCACTAGTTAGAGGGGTCGTGCAGTTTTCGTTGAAACCTAAATTCAGGTTTCTAACATTTTTCTTTTGCGAGATAATGAGAAACCTCTCATGAAATATCAAAGAGCATGTAACAATATTCTACGAGGAATTTAACGTTTATTTGATGGAAAATGGTTTTGAAATGGCTGTGATATCCAAGAAAGAGCAATTCAAATTAAGTGTGGGACCCACACCTTCTAACGATTGCTTTATTTTTCTTTGTTTTTGGATATTTCAGTCATTTCAAACCCGATTTTCCTCAAATAAACTTTCAATTCCTCTTAAAATGGTGTGCTCTGTACTATATCATAAGTGTCTTCTTGGTATCTCGCAAAATAAAAAAGTTAAAAGCCCAATTCTCATCTCCACCAATACTGTACAATCCCTTTAAGCATAAAAAAGCAGGGAAAAAAGAAGATAGAGAGAGAGAGAAAAAAAAAAGCTAGAGCAACAGCAACCAGCACCATTAAGGATATCTGCTGTAAATAGACAAGCAATCACCGCAGTATACCTTGCCTGGATTGATTACAGTGACTTCATTTCCCCGTAGGCCTGTATCTACATCTGCGTTTACATTTCCTCAAAAGACAATCGGAAAAAATATTCAAACCTGATTGAGTGCACTTTTTGAATTAGTTGAAAGTGGACACACAATATGTCACTCGTCGATCATTTCTAAGAAGGAAGGAAAATTATATGCGCGGGAAAACACAAGTGAAGAGGAAGAAGAAAACAAACAAGCAAACAAACGCGTATATTCTTTCTTCACTTACATCGTCATGGAACATAATCGTCACGCCACATCATCATGTGCCAAAATCATCAGACAGTGTTTGTAACGCTATGGAGTGTTCTGTGCAAATTGGCACTCAAAGCACACACAGGGACCAATGCAATGTTTCTCTCGAGTTTGGCCTGACTTCATTACTTTGCTCTTGGTAAATAACCGATTTGCAGTCTTAGACTCTAAACAGAAGTCCCATGATTAAGAGGACGTTAAAGGGTGTGTACAGTTTTGGTCGAGGTGAGGATTTAGCTTTTAACGTTTTGCGAGATATTAAGAAATCACTCTATGAGATGTCAAAGAACATGCAATTCTAAAGTGTATCTAAAGTTTATTTGATGAAAATCGGTTTTGAAATGGCTGGGATATCAAAAAAAAAAAGCTGAAACAAAAGGCTCCTAATAAAGTTGTGGCCTGTCGCCTTTTATCATTATCACTTTTTTTTAGATATATCAGCCATTTCAAAACCAATTTTCATCAAATTAATATTGAATCCTTCTTAAAATTACAGGCTCTTTCATATTTCATTGGAGGTTTCTCATTATCTCACTTAGGAATGTTCAAAACATGAATCTCCACCTCAACAAGTACTGTACAGCCTCTTTAATCTAATTCTTCAGTACAGAACGGACAGAACGAGGTTTTGCAATGATTGGTACAATGCTTAGCCCAGTGTAGGAATTGTTTCTGCAAAACAAAACCCAACCTTCAGTAGTTTGGATGTACCTACAAGTTACGTTGTACCCGCAACTTTATTCGGGAAATAAGTTCTGCTTCGATTTAATTTGTGTAGTCTGACTCTCCAGATGCAACTCAAAGTAATCAACGTTTGTGTACAAAATCATTTGTATATGATGTGTATGCACTGTTCTCATCTTGTCGTATTGTTGCCTGATACCCGATTTAATGCAAGAAAAATAAGAAGAAAACGCCTTCGACTAGGCATTTATTATGATTCAAATACTTAAACCGAACTGCTGTTTTTTCTAAAATATCGGGATAGATGGGATACGTGTTGTTCCTCAAGTGTTTAAAATGCAGGAGAGATATGAAGGATATATTATCTGTTAGAGAAACACAACAAATTGACACCGATATTAATCCTATATGATCACCACGAGAGATCCAACGATCCAACCACAACCCATTTTGCATTGTCACACTTTGTTTCATTGTTTGTTTGTGAGTCCGTCATTTGAGAAGTGCACCATGTATCGCTCGATTCGAATATGATATACACCAGCAACATTCCCCGAACATGACTTCTGACTACACACAAGAAGGAACCAATGGTTTTGGCATACAACGCTCAAAGCATTTTCCTGAAATATGACATCATTTAATAGGTATTTAAGGGTCTGCCCTTATCTTTGTCACACACTCACATGTCGTAACTACATGGTCACACAACCAAACAAACACACACTCACACACACACACACACAAACACACACATATACGATGAAGAGACATAAACACTTTTTGCAGAAAAGGGTTAAGATTGACTAGAGGAAAATATCATCGTCTTTGATAAAACTTTAGCAAGAAAATATAATATCATCAAGCATCCTTTATACGAGATTTCAACCGGGTATTGGCAAACCTAATACGTCAAATGATTGTTAGATAGTCGTATAATTGAAAAAAAAAAAATAATTGCATGAAATATTGGAAAGCACCGCTTCTAATCATTTTCTTCAATTTTTTATCAATAATATGAAAGGGAGAAATGCAAGAAACGGTGGAACTGCACTGGGCAGAACGTTTCTGGAGTAATCTTAAGAATCATGATGGTAATGTTTAATTAACAAGAGGAGTGTTTTTTTTTTTCTTTATAGTTTAACATCATTTGCACCCTGGACGCTAATAGGAAATGACAACTTACAGGGATATCAATATTGTACTGCGCTCTTGCCCCAACGATCTTCACCTTCTTCTTCAGTATGGTGGTAAAACAAGCAATGGGGGAATTTAACAATGAAGATGCTGTTTACATCCAATGCCGCAGAAATGGCAGTCTCTTCACTCTGAGGCGCCTGGCAGTATACCCCAAAACACGTCAGCAACTTTTCTGAAGTTCAGTGAAACCAAAGATACGAAGTGCGTCCCGTAAAATTACAGTTGACACTACGTGGTCTATTACTTCATACTCTAGAAGGGCAAGTCTAGCTAAAAAAGATGGAAAATATATAATGCTGACCAAGTATTTGTTGATACAATTATGTGCTATATGTGACAGTGCACCTCAAAACGAACATAAAGTCGCACACAGTGATTTTGCGGGAGGACCGGAAATAAGTGAAATGGGTCAACCTAGCCGAATTTGACTTTTTCATAATTTCTGAAAGAGCGGGTCTTCTTTTACATTATGCTAAAATTTGGTATCATAAAACGGGCAGGAAAGTGTGTTTTTTTTAGCAGTTTATCTCGAACTTTTTTGGTAGAATAGTGTGATTAGGTGTGTCTTTAGAATCCCTTTTTCATTTCTGAAAAACCTTGTCCACACTCTTCACTTTCAACTCTAATAACTTTTGAAAGGATAGGGCTTCTGCTTTGAAAGTTGGCATTGATCATAGACAGAATGTGTTAATGAGGCATGCTTAATTTCAGATTAATCTGATAATCTCTTCATTGTTGTTACTCTATTGGTTTACTTCCTGTTTTTTGTCCCATTCATCGCACAGCCAGCACGGTTTGGTAAAGATTAGGCGCTTGAATAGACACCGTACTTTAGAGCCTCTTTTCTCAGTTCCCACTTTTCCTGAGTTTGTGCTTTCTTTCCAATATTAAGATAGGTTAGGAGAGTCCATTTGATTTGGGTTATACATCATTTTAAAGCGTAAAGTCTGCTCTTTCAGAATATGGCCTTAACTAAAAATTCATGTCTGGCGACTTTTTGTTTGTTTTGAGGTGCAGGGTCACATATTAACTTATTGACACTGTTATACGTTTTACACAAGGTTCACAGTGAACTTTAGTATAAAGTAAAAAAAAAAAGACTTATTATTTCAGAAAAAAAAGTCAAGATTGGCTTGGTTGACCCATTTCATCTATCTTTTAGTCCTCACACAAAATCAACGCGTGCGACTTTTTGTTGGTTTTGTCAGTGACTCACGGTCATATTTATGGTCAAATGGTGTATATTTGGTTAGTACGGGGAATATTTAACACGTTTAAGTAAAAAAAAAAAAATCGCTCTAAAGTTTGGGGATTTACCCTTGCTCTTGAAGGAACATAAATAGCCTTGCACATGAAGTTTGTACTATTCTTTGCTTTTTACTTCAATGCATTTCAATTCAATTCACTTTATTCATCATTATCCACAAAAGCAGCTGAGAATGTATACCCTGTAAAATGGACGGGGAAGGGGAATTCACCATTAAAACGAAAGGCTGAGTCAAATGTGATCGCTTCGTAGGGTTGAGTACATTAAAATATACAAGTACACATTTGGAGGTTGATTTATTTAAAACCTATACTTAAAAGTAATTTTAGTGGATGCCTTCTTGAAAACTGAGTCTAAATTATTCCAGAACTTCAGACATCCCAAAATAGATTTTTTTTCTCTTTTTTTTTTAGATTCAGGTGATAAAGTGACAACACAATATCCTTATTTCAAGTTCCTTTGTAATGCAATATGAAATTAACAACTACCATCAGAATTATAAGGTAAAATTACAAGTGTCAAACAGTATGGGAGTATTTAATGGTAATATAATGTATACATATATATATAGGTATTGGCGGTATTGTAACTGCCTCTGTCTGTAAAGCACATAAATGGCGCATATTACGTAAACTGGTTTCAAACAATGCAAAATTGCAATAATCAAGGAGAGGCAAGATAAAGGCATTATGTAACATAAGATAATGCAACAGCAATGCTGAGCTAGGCTTATACATTATACCTACAGAGATACTTACCTACTGGAAATATAGGACGATAACTTTGTAATGTATGTCTGTCGCCTTTCTTATGAATTGACATTACTTAATTGGCCATCTTTAAATGCACACAATACCTGGAAATAAAATGTAATGAAAGGAGGCTTAACAATTGCCTTTCCTAGTAAATACACACATGTCCAACAGGATTTTTTTTTTCAAATTTGAACAGCCTTGATGATAATTTTTTGTCATCAATGGAAACAATGAATACTCATTTCCCAACTTGATTCCCAGTATAGTCTGATAAAAAATTACTTGAGGATCTTTACATGTTTGGAAAATAGAAGTTATTGATGGAGAATAATAATCAAATGCATTGGCAACCAATTTATCATCTAATATAATGTGCGACCCTTGAATATACACTGAGAAATCTCGACAAATTGTCTTGTCTAGTACCAAACATGTCACTCAGAACTTTCCAAGCTTTACAGATACCACTTCTGTTTTGTTCTAGGAAACGTGTATAATACTCTTGTTTCCGTAATCGCATAAGCCTATTTAGTGCATTTCTTTTAATTTCATTTGGAAGGGAAAGTGATTTGTTTACGATGTATTTCCTTTTTTTTTTCTTTTTTATTTGGTAATTGATAAAAAGATCACTTTCGTTATTTATACCTTTTTTGGAGTGTATTTCTTTACCCTAATTGCCTCATTCCGTGGTGCAGTATGTGGTTTACACAGGGACTCAAATTCGAAAAAAAAAATCTTTGGTGTTTATAAGGCAGAGGAGATCATCAGTAAACTTGTTTTTTTTTTTTTTCGAAGCCCGTCCCTAGTGTATTTTTGGACTATGCTTATGTTGGGCACAATGTAAATTACTTATATACGAAAGATCTGTAGTTGATCAGATTTATCTCTGATAAAATATTCTGGGTGTTACAGGTTTACCCGTAACACATATGTAGGAAGGTTGTGTCAAACGAGTTGGCTTATTAGTAATCAAAATATCGAAACAACACGCATTATGCTCAAGATAATCACCAGTGGCGAGATGTGTAGAATTTTAACAGTTAATGAGAAAAGAAATCATAATTGAAATTACCTACAATAAAACAGCGTTTGCTTTCTTTCTTTTTTCGATAATTTGCAATAGAGACACAATTGTCAAATAAATCATTAAATGCACAAGTGGTCCAGTGGATTCATGACAACGGTCGGAAGATCAGGAGGTCGTAGGTTTGAATCCTGTTCGATTTCGCGGACGCACATTGTTTCTTTTATCATGACTACTATAACACAGACTAAACCACATATCAGTTCATCGCTTTTTGGGGCAACTTGTAAATCAAGTATTATTTGTTGCTGTTAAAACATCTGGACGGAATATCTTCATAAATTCATATCAGCATCGGCTCCATCCGGAATTGAAAAACCATGTATTTTGCAAATAAGAGATCGTATTTGCCTTGTTTCCGTAATCGAATAAGTCCATTGAGTCTATTTATTTATACTTTGTACAATAACTAATTTCTTTTAGAAGGGGAGAAAGATATGTAATTTTGTCATGATTTTTCCCTTTTTTGTAATCAGTTGATGACGTGATCCTTTTTGTTATCAATAGTTTTCTACTCTCTAAAAAAATCGAGTGAAATATTCACTCTTAAAAGAGTGAATACAAAAAAGAGTGAATTTAGAGTGAAATTGGAGTGAATTTTGAGTGAAAATGTTCATTTTCACTCATTTTGGAGTGACCTCAGGGATCACTCGAAGATTTTGGAGTGATCCCTGAGGTTACTCTAAAACGAGTGAAAATGAATATTTTCACTTAAATTTCACTCCAATTTCACTCTAAATTCACTTTTTGTTTGTATTCACTCTTTTAGGAGTGAATTTTTTCACTCGATCTTTTTTTTTTTTTTTTTTTAAGAGTAGGAGAGCATTTCTTTACCCTAATAACCCCACTGCGCTGTACTGTCGTTCACTTTATGGACTGAAATTCAAAAAGGCTTTAGAGATTGTAACACATTTCCTCTGGGTGGAATACGATTCACATTGACAAGAGGTTCTCAGTGATATTGTTTTATTTTTCGAAGCCTGTCTTCAGTGTATTTTGGGACAGTGCCTGTCTTGAGCACAATGTGTGTGTGTGTTTTTTTTTTTTCTTAATGAAAGATCAGTAGGGAATCTGTTTTCTCTCCAAAAGGAGATTAATATTCCAGGTGTTATCAGGTTAATCCATAGTATTTGTGAAATTGAACTATATGTGAGCAGATGTGCTAGACAACGACACAATTAGAGACACAATTTTCAAGTAAAACATTAAATGCACTAGTGGTCAAGTGTATTCATGACGGCTGTCGCTAAGATCAGGAGGTCATAGGTTTAAATCTTGCTGGAGTATGTA
Organism: Diadema antillarum; assembly: GCF_040938485.1. Lineage (NCBI taxonomy): Eukaryota > Metazoa > Echinodermata > Echinoidea > Diadematoida > Diadematidae > Diadema > Diadema antillarum. Next base: position 1,071,079 of record NW_027270992.1, on the reverse strand, counting down.
CTCCCATGACTTCATTTGTGACCCTGTACCTCAAAACAAACAAAAAGTCGCCAGACATGAATTGTTAGTTAAGACCATATCCTGAAAGAGCAGACTTTAAGCTTTAAAATTATGTATAACTCAAATCAAATGGACTCTCCTAACCTATCTAAATATTGGAAAGAAAGCACAAAGTCAGGAAAAGTGTGAACTGAGAAAAGAGGCTCTGAAGTACAGTGTCTATTCAAGCGCTTAATCTTTACCAAACCGCGCTGGCTGTGCAATGAATGGGACAAAAAAAACAAAAAAACAAAAAACAAAAACAAAAACAGGAAGTAAACCACCAGGGTAACAACAATGAAGGGATTATCAGATTAAACTGAAATGAAGGCGTGCCTCATTAACACATTCTGTCCATAATCAGTGCTAACTTTCAGAGCAGTAGCACTATCCTTTCTGAAATTATTAGAGTTGAAAATGAACAGTGTGGACAACGTTTTTCAGAAATTATTATTATTATTATATTCTTTATTCGCTTCTTACAAAGCACATATATATACAGTAAAATATTCCTAAAAACATGCAGATACAATGTGTAGACATGGATACAGAAATGAAATATTAGAAGAAAAAGAATTAAACAGACACACACATAGGTCTAAAATTGCCCTCAGAAAGATCCAACAGATATCCACATATTTTCGCCCATCAACCCTCCCTCACCCGTGCCCACTCTGACTGTTCGGGGAAGTGAGTGGAGCACAGCACCCATCCGTATCCCGGCTAAAAAAACTACGCACCCAATCCAGCACGATGTACCTCACTCCCTGACTACTAGTACATGATGTGTACACACGAGTGCGCACGTGCGCCCGTGCATGCTCTCATAGACATGCACACATTGTTCAATAAGTACGATGTTCTACTATGCACCCGTATACGCACAACAACTGTCCCCGAAGCAGTCATGATGATATAAAAAGAAAAAAAAAATTGCATCTTTTACTCTACGTTCTGTATAATAGTGTAGCCAGTAAAAAAACTGCATTCTCCCTGAAAGTATTTCATTCCAGCTACACTATGCCACATTAATGTAGACACAGATACGAAATCAACTCATTACATTCTTGAGGGTTTAAAAAAGAAAATTCTTTGTAATCCCTCATATGTATCAATTCCCTTATTTGCTCGGCATTCCTCATGGCTTCATCCATCTCACCGCATAATGCCTTCCATCTTTCATTTATCTTCGACTGGTCTAAAAAATACCTACTATTCAAAAATCTCAAATTACCACCTAGTACAGAATATGCTCCAAATCTACTCATTCCTGTTATATAAGAAACAATCTGATTCTTTGTGTTTAAAGATTTTGTTATAAAATTCAAACACCTTCTATGGAACCATAATTCAGGGCTCATCATTGCTGATAAAAAAGGCAAGAATGCATTATGTGTCTGCCATGGAATTTTCCATACTCTTCGAACAGCAGTTCTCCAGTGTCTATATAACGCATCTAAAGAGGAGTCATATAATGGACATAACTGAGAGCCATAAAAGCTACAACAAAATTTTTGGAACAAAACATTACGTACCTCACATTTGGCATATCTAAAATTACTCAGTAAAATATTACACTGACGGTTAAAATCACCATTAATTTTAGACAAATCAGCATGCAAAATATCATTTGTAATAATATGACCAAGATGACATATATTGTCTACAACTTTCACATACTCTCCGTTAATTGTTATCCTTGGATCTACAACTTCTTGTCCATCACATTTGAATATAATAAGCTGACTTTTGTCACTATTAAACTTCAAATCAAATTGAGAAGCATATTTTTGACAGATAGTAATCATTTCCTTCAGAGCTGACACATTTGGGGATAAAATGTGACCCTGCACCTCCAAACAAACAAAAAGTCGCCAGACATGAATTTTTAGTTAAGACCATATTCTGAAAGAGCAGACTTTAAGCTTTAAAATGATGTATAACTCAAATCAAATGGACTCTCCTAACTTATCTTAATATTGAAAAGAAAGCACAAACTCAGGAAAAGTGTGAACTGAGAAAAGAGGCTCTGAAGTACAGTGTCTATTCAAGCGCTTAATCCTTACCAAACCATGCTGGCTGTGGGATGAATGGGACAAAAAACAGGAAGTAAACCACCAGAGTAATAACAATGAAGAGATTATTATATTAAACTGAAATTAAGCATGCCTCATTAACACATTCTCTCCATAATTAATGCCAACTTTCAAAGCATAAGCACTATCTTTTCAAAAGTTATTAGATTTGAAAGTGAAAAATATGGACAAGGTTTTTCAGAAATGAAAAAGGGATTCTAAAGACACACCTAATCACACTATTCTACCAAAAATGTTCGAGATAAACTGCTAAAAAACACACTTTCCTGCCCGTTTAATGATACCAAATGTTATTATAATGTAAAAGAAGACCCGCTCTTTCAGAAAATATGAAAAAGTCAAGTTCGGTTAGGTTGACCCATTTCACTTATTTTCAGTTCTCACGCAAAATCAGTGTGTGCGACTTTATGTTCGTTTTGAGGTGCACGGTCACAAATGATCAAATCATCAGCATATGAGAAAACGCCACTAAACATTTGACCCATGTAACATCCTTCACCGAGTGCCTGCAGTTGATGCAGAAGCCCATCAATATAGAGACAGAACATACATGGAGACAATATACCACCTTGTTTAACTCCATTTGAAACTGTGAAAAAATCAGAATAAACTCCATTCCATCTGAGTCTGATCTTCTGATCTAAGTACATATTTAGCAACAGCTTGCAAAACATTGGACAAACCCCTTTGCATAACATAATTTCAAATAATCTGACAAAGTTGACTCTATCAAAAGCTTTGCTGGCATCCAACACAAGACCATAAACATTGCTCTTATCATGGAGAAAATATGAAACTGTTTCTCTAACCATACTTGTGCACATTGTCGTAGATATCCCCTCTTTAAACCCAAACTGTAGATCACTTGTGCATAAATGATCTAGTTCTCTATTCATAATAACTAATTCTAAGATTTTTCCAATTATACTACTCAAAGTTATTGCACGAAAATTACATGAGTTTCCAAGATTTGCCCATCTTCCCTTTGGAATAGGGACCATTGTGTTTCTAAGCATATTTTCAGGTGTATGCCCATGTCTAATCATTGCGGTAAACAACAAAGCAACATATCCACTTACAGCGTTGTTACCATAAATAAAATGATCTGACATTACTCCAGTAATATCGTCTTTCTTCGACTTATTCAGCTTTTTTATAGCATTGAACACTTCAGCTGCTGATATACCATGATCACCATGAGTACATGAATCACGCCTGCATTTTTCATTCAGTAGACTATCAATGTTGTTTTTGAGAATAGCCATTTCTCTTTCATCAAAGGAAACACTGTTATACAGATTCTCAAATTTGTGTGCAAACATCTCAGCAATATCCTCTTTTCCCTGCTTTCCATCAACTACATTTGGATATCTTTTCACATTTTTAACACTGTTACATTTTTTTACCTCTTTCCACAAATTTTTTGAATTACCAGATGCAACAGCCGCAGCAATGTTATCACTTTTTATTGATTCAGACTCTTTCAGTATTCTTTTTAGAGCTTTATGATATTCAGCCCTTGATTTCTTTCTAATCTCAAACAACTTACCCTCTTGTGGACGTCCATTCTCAACCCACATCTTATGCCAAAACAATGCATTTTTAAAAAAAAAAAGGATCAACATATTCATTCCAGCCAGGTATCACTTTACTCTTGACTTCTGAAATATCTTTATCAAATATTACATTAGCTGCTGTCAAACATGCATTAATTATATTCTCATGAAAATTATCTATATCACAGTAATGATCATTACAATTCGTCCCACTGCAATGAATAGCACATAAGGGGACATCAATCTTCTCTAACAAGCCTCTTAGTATTGATTCATACCTATTGATGTCTTCCTTTTTGGCATATTTCCAGTTACACACAACCTCCTTTTCTCCTAGGGGACCTGGAATAGATTGGTTCTCAGCAGCCTCAGAGACGTTCAGATCCAGTAAACATCTCACAGCCACATGATCAGAAAAATTATGTACTGTGTCAATACATTCGTATTCTTGAACAGACTCTGCTAGATTTTCAGTTGTAACAAAATGATCAATCAATGATGTAGCATTAGTCCCTTTACTTCTGTAGGTGTAATCAAACATACAACACTCATCTTGTGTGCAAACTTTAAAATTATCATTGAAAAATGTTAAAAATAATCTAGTTTGATAAGTATCTCTGGAGATATCAGTGTTAAAATCACCACCAATACAGACATAGTCAACATTGGTTCCTTCCAAACAAATCTCAATATCATTTAAAATTTCCTGCATGGTACTGCCGTAAGTTACCGTACTGTGACCTATCATCACACGGCATGTATACATTGAATAATAGCATTCTCTTCATATTTTCAAAGGTTATAATAACTGCAGCCATTCTCTTACTAACTGAATCCAATCTTACAGGTTCCACTTTCAACTTATTACTTTGTTTCCAGATTATAGCTGTTCCTCCATAAGGTCTTCCCGACAACAAAATTTCTTCATTCATTGCACTAACCCCATGTTTCCTTACACCATTTTCATCGTCTATTTTATCAAACCAGGGAAACTGTGATTCATACAAACCATGTTCCTGTAATAAAAGAAAATCACTACGCTTAAAAATCTCCTTTAAAAAAGGAAGTTTGAAGTCATTTGCACATTGGCAATTATAGGTGATAAGTGACAGTTTGTGATTCACTTCCATTTTCGATGTTCACCCAGGTCTCTCTCTTGCCCTTTCTCTCCATCTCTGTACGCAGATACCATAGGGCCATATGTGACCGTGCACCTCAAAACGAACATAAAGTCGCACACACTGATTTTGCGTGAGGACTGAAAATAAGTGAAATGGGTCAACCTAGCCGAACTTGACTTTTTCATATTTTCTGAAAGAGCGGGTCTTCTTTTACATTATGCTAAAATTTGGTATCATAAAACGGGCAGGAAAGTGTGTTTTTTTAGCAGTTTATCTCGAACATTTTTGGTAGAATAGTGTGATTAGGTGTGTCTTTGTCAGAATCCCTTTTTCATTTCTGAAAAAACCTTGTCCACACTCTACACTTTCAACTCTAATAACTTTTGAAAGGATAGTTCTACTGCTTTGAAAGTTGGCATTAATTATGGACAGAATGTGTTAATGAGGCATGCTTAATTTCAGTTTAAACTGATAATCCCTTCATTGTTGTTACTCTGGTGGTGTACTTCCTGTTTTTTGTCCCATTCATCGCACAGCCAGCACGGTTTGGTAAAGATAAAGCGCTTGAATAGACACTGTACTTCAGAGCCTCTTTTCTCAGTTCACACTTTTCCTGAGTTTGTGCTTTCTTTCTAATATTTAGATAGGTTAAGAGAGTCCATTTGATTTGAGTTATACATCATTTTAAAGCTTAAAGTCTGCTCTTCCAGTTTGTTTTGAGGTGCAGGGTGACAAATAGACTTTTTATTGCAAATGTCCCTCTTTTTGCGTGCGTATTCAAACAACAACTTTTCCAGACATCTTACTGCAAACTCTGTAGTGTTTCGAATTATTCTTCCGCCAGTATTTCTTGTTACACGCATACTTGACACCGTTGAGCGGGTGAGTACAACCTGTGTGGAAGAGACTGACATTGACAAAGCAAGCTTCGCATGCAACGTTGTGGACTCGAAAATCATAGGTTTTGGTTAAACGCACGGAATGGAACCTTGGCAGAGTCTCACACTCTAACATGTTCCCCGAAACAAGCAAAATGTCAAATATTTAAAACCTCTTGATTGGTACCTTATCTACAAATGTAAGGAGTCATGTTAAACAAATGTTACATATTAGAAGAAATATGAAAGTGTATAGTAACTATGACACAGATTTTACCGGTCAATTTCATACTTTTGTCATTCAAGTTCCTATTTCGAGCATTCAATATCATGTATTCCACGCTCGTTGCACTGAATCGGCAATAAAGTTCAAAATCCCCTTCATTCGAATTTACTATACAAGCAGTCAAATTTACGAGAAGAGCACACATTCAGACACCTTCCCCGTTGTTTTTGTCTTTCAGTTTATTGAACTCAAACCTTGAGTAGCCAAATTCCTTGGTATGAGCAGATCAATCCTCGTAGAAAATCACGAAAAATGTATTTTCTGTAGATTTTTGACGACCAGAATGGATACAAGCCTTCCGACGACGACGAGGGCCTTATAATCGAAAAGAAAAAGGGATTCTAAAGACACACCTAATCACACTATTCTACCAAAAATGTTCGAGATAAACTGCTGAAAAAACACACTTTCCTGCCCGTTTTTATGATACCAAATTTCAGCAAAATGTAAAAGAAGACCCGCTCTTTCAGAAAATATGAAAAAGTCAAGTTCGGCTAGGTTGAGCCATTTCACTTATTTTCAGTCCTCACGCAAAATCAGAGTGTGCGACTTTATGTTCGTTTTGAGGTGCACGGTCACATTTTATTTAACTGATTGTTTCTATGACTCTTTTTTCATTGATAACAGAGGGACTGGACTGAATATTAGAAGAAAAAAATATGTACGTTTTGTCATTACTGAGAAATGACCAATGTTAGAACAACGAAATAAAGTTACAAATTGTTTCAAAAACCTATGTTACTATACCAAATTCGATAAATCATGTCAATGTGCTGTTTATGAATGACCTCAGGGTCCTTATTACATTTTGAAATAAAAAAAAAATATGCCAACTTTCTCAGCCGAATTGCTTATTAGCATTTGCCGTATGTGTATAAGTAATATTTGCTAGAGTCGGAGGAAGGAATCGCCAGTAAATAAAAGGAAGAAACCGTAGACGATTCGGATGAGGTTTGGATCTGATTTATTGCCGTGGCCGAGACAATCGACTACGGCATGCCAATTGTGTACAAACGTAGATTACTACAGACACTGTATATAACACAACCAATACTGGCGTGACTTCTTCTTTCTTCCTCTGTTCTCTGACAGCTTAATCATTACTTTCCATTCAACAATCAATCATATGTTTATACAACCTCAAAATTTGCCTCTGTTACAAACACTCTAAAAACGGAAACCAATCACTAAGTAAAACCACAACTGAACAATTAGCATATCACCCATCACTGTGATAACATTCACTATAATGTAGTAATAAAAAAACTCTATCGCTGTCAACAAACAATTGATAACCTTATGCATAAACACATTGATCGTACAGACTATCAATGTCCAGCAAAAATCTTTACCATTTAACCTCTACATACATGTATATCGACACACAAATATAACTTGACTTGCTTTATGATTTTCACAAAAAAAAAACACAAAATCATCATATTCATGTGAACTACACTGTATGTGCATCAAACTCCACTCACTTACCAACATCATATTGTTCCTAGATTTCTAATAACAACTGAACACAAATCACATTTCACAACGATCTCACTATTGTGCACTGTATCCCAATATCTTCTCTTCCCCCATTAATTAGTTAACTACGCTAACATGACACTAATAAAGCATAACAAAATTGAAAAAATACATGTATATATCATAATCAGATACATAAACTATACACGGTCATCTGAATAAAACATGAAATTCTTCACTAAGTTGAGCACGTACAATGTACATGGTACTTAGAAAAACATACCTGTATATGGATTGTAACATTAAACCAGTGCAGACGTGGAAAACACTCTTTTGTTTTCATGAATCGATCCTGCTCAATAATAGTGGATAAACAATCCCAACAACCACACTATGTAAATATACATACCGGTACATGTATGTGTGCCAATCTTATGGGAAAAATGAACACAACTGTGCTAATACGGGGTATGAGCATGATAACACTGCAAATCTGTAATACTGCACTGGAAACATACAATGTATACAGTCGTACGTGTCTAATTTACATGTGTACCATGGACAGTAATCAGGTAGCAGGGAAGGTTGCCACCATTTATCAACATTACATGTAGTACAAAAAAACAACAAAAAAACTTATCAGAATTTTGATGTGTCATGCTTACAAAACAACATAGTAATAGATGTGTATACGACTGTACGATATATGTACTGGAAAAGGCGAACAGAAAAATACAAAAGTGTACTGTCCTTAAAAAATTATACATACCAGTACATTCCACTCCTGTGTCCTATACATTAGGTCAATAAACAATCTATGACTGTCAGTAAAAATAAATGCCAAATAAGATAAATTCTAGGCTAACTAAATACGACATCAGCATAAGATATTTGTATGTACTTGCACAGACTGCAAAACAATATTATCAGATAGTGTGTGATTCAAAATGAAACTCTGGAGAAATGATAAACATTAAAATAACTAGAAAGCTTGTGCATTGCCATACACAGTCAACCGTATGTTGACATCAACCTTGACAAAAATCGTACATATCCAGTCTATCTATATGTCTGATTAAAGACAGGTATAAATGAAATACAGTATGGTACATAGCTGCCATACTACTGTAGGAACAGTAAAAACAAAAAGGCACCATACTCCTACCCGATAGCCAAAATGGTAATAACTACAAAAACACACATCGCATCCTTAATCCAAAGGCCAAAAACCTTTCCTTGACAAAGATTCAGATCTCAAAAAATCACAACAGAAACTGTAAGAAAAAACGGATTAACAAAATTACCAAAACATCAAATGATACCCAAAGAATTTCACAAAACGTAAGATTCACTATCGCAATGACAAAAAAGGTGGGTACCTGTATACAAACTACAATACATACAGCTGATGCATGTGGAAAAATGTGAATCACAAAAACACACACATAACATTGTGCAACTATATACACACTACAAACAAGGGTACAAAATACAACTTAAGTGATCAATTAACCTGGAGGAGATAGGGGCATGGGAGGACCACGGGTTATCGCTGATGGGCGGGAGGAGTCAGGGGGTGCTGAGGGATGGGGAATCCGGAGCACGCAGGGGAGTAGGACATCCATGATACCCACATCAGCGAAGCCATGGGTAGGAGCTTGGGGATCATCAGATGAATGTTCAGTGGGGATCATCTGGTAGAATGCACGCGAAACTCCATCATCGGGAGAGGGGGAGGGATCTCCTTTGGACCACAAACAGGACAGGCACGGGCCGTTGTGCCGTGGTGGGGCCTTCCAGGTTGGGTGTGTGTCACGATCGGCGATGCCAACGTCATCCATAGGGGGGCGGAGGCGAACAGCATTGTTGTAGGCGGTAGAACCCTCTGGGTGGATCTTGGGGACCATGTTGAAGACCATCATGAACTGGTGTTCACTGTCTCGCGGCGTGCAAGAGGGAGAGGCATCAGCAGGAGTGAGGTATTTGCCAGGAGGAGAACCTGTAGAAGATGGTACTTCACCCTGAACTGGCTGATGGGCAAATGTTGCGGTTGTCTCCTCCACACAGGCAGAACCATGGCTAGCACAAAGTCGATCGATGCCAAATACACGTATGTCCATGTGGGTTGACACCTTGGGTAGAGGGACATGGTCTGTGACAGAAAGAGCGTCCTCATCTGACTGACTGGGAAGAAGCTTAGAGAAACCTTGAGGTAAGGTAGCTTCCACAGACTGGTACTGCTCATTGTGACTTTGAGGATCACTGTAGGTATTACACGAATTGTCAATGGGCGTGTAGTGACCTTGGTTGTTAGGCTGTGAGTGTATGTGTGAATTCACTTGTGGTTGGTGTGAAGTGTCTGTGAATGTATTGTCAATGTCAGCATGAGGGTTTGTATTGCCCATGAAAATGTTTGTGCTAGATTCAGTGAAGAGAGTAACAGAGCTAGGCTCAGTGAAGTGAGGAACAGAGCTCGGCTCAGCGGAGGGAGGACCAGAGCTGGGCTCAGTGGGGGGAGGACCAGAGCTGGGCTCAGTAGAGGGAGGACCAGAGCTGGGCTCAGTAGAGGGAGGAACAGAGCGAGGCTCAGTGAAGAGAGGACCAGAGCGAGGCTCAGTAGAGGGGGGAACAGAGCTGGGCTCAGTGGAAGGAATGGCCATATTGGGACTCTCAACATCACCACAGACTTCAATGCCAACTGCACCTGCAGGATCAAAAGTCCATGAATCACTGTCAGAATTTGTCCCACATTTCTGTTCACACTCAAACTCATTGTAATCATGCGCACGTATCTCCTTCTCCACGACACTGACATGAACGGCTTGTGCGTGATAAGTGTTACGTGAATCATAGCCAGCGGATCGATCGCTGGGACTATAAGTGTACATAGCATCATCTCCAAACATAATCTGACCTTTCGAGGGACGAACAGCAATATCATTTTGCTCCATGAAATCTGCACCTGCGAGCACATCTACACCGTCATTCATCACATGATCATCCACAACGAAACCGTTAAACATCAAGTCACACTCATAGTGGTACAATGTACACGAAACAATACCAACAATATCAACCTCTGGAAGATCACCCGAGTGACCAATGGGTGCATCAATGTAATCCTCATATCCAGACCCATCGATAAGGATTTCTAAACCAAGCATATCAGCTGCAGTTTCACTGATCAGATTACAGACAGAGCCACTTCGAACTTCAACCTGTAGGCCTATCTGATTATCCTTCCCTTGCCCTGTAGCAGGGAAGTGTGGAGGTTCACGTTTTGTCGCGTCTGACAACGCGGATTGCTGGCCAAGGCCAACCTGCTGGCCCGCGGGACACCTCCGCTTGGGTGCCTCAGCGGCCGGGGCTGCCCGTCGCTGCATTGACGGGGAGCCGGTGGACCCGGCCACGGCGGCGCATCGCTTTGTTGATGCAACGTGCATATCACTACATGGGACTACACACTATAAATCGCCCAAATACTGTATACGTCACCCGAATTATCACTGTAAATTACAACAGAACGCCTACTCCTGCGTATATCAGGCGAGATTCTCCTTTCTCTTGGACTAGGGTAGAGCAAATTAGTGGCGTTAAATTCGCATCCAGCTGCCACCACGCCAGTAAATAAAAGGAAGAAACCGTAGACGATTCGGATGAGGTTTGGATCTGATTTATTGCCGTGGCCGAGACAATCGACTACGGCATGCCAATTGTGTACAAACGTAGATTACTACATACACTGTATATAACACAACCAATACTGGCGAATGATATTTTATTTTTTCGTAAATTGAATATTTAGGAAGCTTTTTATTTTGGGCATTTGATGATGTTGTCATGTCGTTGTGATTAAATGACTTTCCAACTTGGAAACACTGATTGTTAAAATAACCTGGAAAACCAATGCAGGAGCACTGCTAATAGAAAAGAACATGACGATAAGAAAAGGACGCCCCCCCCCCCAAGGAAAAACGCAGTATCTAACATTTTTGGCGATTTTCACTTTTTTTGCATAAATATAGTCAGTGGGCAATCCTTGTTCATATGACATATTCAGATTTTTGAAAAAAACAAAAAATGTTTGGAAAGCTACTTTTCCATAACTGCCAAACGCAGCCCAAGGAAAAACGCAGTATCTACATGATGAATATTTCCCCAAGGAAAAACGCGGTATCTACAAAGCTAGTCTTAATTACCAGACACTGTTATTTATATAATTATGTGAATACTTTGCCGGTTGTTCTGTAATTTGAACGTAAATACCGGTAATGTAAATTACTTTCTTTAGATATACTTGCTCAATAATAAGACATAATGTTCAAAATATCTAACCGAAACAATACTGATTAGTAAATATCTTGATGAGATCGTGATCCTAATATAAAACACAGTGTGTGATTAAGACTAACCGAGTGCACATTAAAACAACACAGCACAACACTGTTAATGACAGCAGCTTGTAGCTAGCTGCACCTGCCACTGAGCATGCAGTCAGCACAGGACCCGGCTAGTCAGCATACAGTGTGTAGACTCTACTTGGATTAAAACACAATGTTGTCGCGGGGAAAATTACTCGTGAGCCTAGCCCTCAAGAAGAATTTATCTGCAGATAATGAGTAAGTTATTCAGAACTATTTCAATATTGACAGAATAAAGCTGATCGTTTGTCACACGAAGCGAGGTAAACACAAATGCATGTTTGTCACACGAGGCGAGGTAAACACAAATGCATACATTTGTGTTTACCTCGCTTCGTGTGATAAACGATCAGCTTTATTCTTTCATATTCTACCTCGATGATGAACATCTTCCTACTATTTCAATATTAACTTGTTGTGAAGTAACTTTGTTAGGCCTAGTCTAGACCCTAGTCAAAATTCCTCTGGCTCCGAATCCGAAAGTTTCGGCGAAAGGCAATAGATCTAGTGTGTTGTATCGGATAAACGTCAGGTAATGTAACATGTTAGACCCTATAATATGGTTCTATTTAGATCTAAGTCAAAACCTAAGATTTTTCTAGACAGTAACGTTTGAGTCTTGCGTCTCTTTTCTAACGTTAGACTTAACGTTAATCAGAACTTTCAGGGTCCGTATTCAGGGGCGTCACCAGCTTTTTTTCAAGGGGGGTGCGTTTTGACACTAAATGTTTACGTGATTTTTTGGACAGACATTATTTTTGAATATAGGAAGCTCTCAATCCCTAGACTTTTACTGTTTTTTGAGGGAAACCAAGCGGGGAAAGGGCACCGGCGTAGCTAGGATTTCATCTTGGGGGGGGGGGGGTAGTATGCGAGGGAGCGAGCAAGGGTGGGGGGAGGGTGTGGAAGTGCCGGAGTGGGTTGCACCCCCTTAATGGACTATGGAATGACGGTGTGAAACGACAAATTACTGGCAGCGGTATCAGGAGAATGGCATAACGACTACATGCGAGCGAGGGGAGCGAGCGAGCTTGAAAATTTTGACATTTTACAGTCCAAAAACTGCCGTTTGTAGCCATATTTGTTTGCTTTGTAAATTAAGGGAAGGTGCGCACCGGGCGCAACTGCTGGCAGTTACTGGCAGCAACATCAGGTGAATGGCATAATAATTAAATGCGAGCGAGCAAAGAGAGCGAGCTTGGATATTTTGACATTTTACAGTCCAAAAACTGCCGTTTGTAGCCATATTTATTTGCTTTGGAAATTGAGGGGGGGGGGTGCACCGGGCGGAACTGCTGGCAAGTACTGGCAGCAACATCAGGTGAATGGCATAGCAATTAAATGCGAGCGAGCGAAGAGAGCGAGCTTGAAAATTTTGACATTTTACAGTCCCAAAAGTGCCATTTGGAGACATATTTTTTCGCTTTGGAAATAAAGGAGGGGTGGGGGGCGCAACGGGCGCAACTGCCGGTAATTACTGGCAGCAACGTCAGGAGAATTGCATAACAATTAAATGCGAGCGAGCTTGAAAATTTTGACATTTTACAGTCCCAAAACTGCCATTTGTAGCCATATTTTTTTTTTTTTTTTTGCTTTGGAAATTAAGGGGGGGGGGCGCACCGGGCGCAACTGCCGGCAATTACTGGCAGCAACATCAGGTGAATGGCATAGCAATTAAATGCGAGCGAGCGAAGAGAGCGAGCTTGAAAATTTTGACATTTTACAGTCCCAAAACTGCCATTTGGAGCCATATTTTTTCGCTTTGGAAATAAAGGAGGGGTGGGGGCGCAACGGGCGCAACTGCCGGTAATTACTGGCATCAACATCAGGAGAATTGCATAACAATTAAATGCGAGCGAGCGAGCGAGCGAGCTTGAAAAGTTTTCTTTTTACAGTCCCAAAACTGCCGTTCTTAGCCATATTTTTTTTTCGCTTTGGAAATTAAAGGGAGAGGGGCACCGGGCGGAACTGCTGGCAATTACTGGCAGCAACATCAGGTGAATTGCATAACAATTAATGCGAGCGAGCGAAGAGAGCGAGCTTGAAAATTTTACATTTTACAGTCCAAAAACTGCCGTTCTTAGCCATATTTTTTCGCTTTGGAAATTAAGGAGGGCGCACCGGGCGCAACTGCAGGCAATTACTGGCAGCAACATCAGAAGAATGGCATAAAGATTAAATGCGAGCGAACGCAGCGAGCGAGCTTGAAAATTGTGATATTTTACAGTCCCCAAAGTGCCGTTTGTAGCTATATTTTTTCACTTTGGAAATTAAGGGGGGCGCACCAGGCGCAACTGCCGGCAATTGCTGGCAGCAACTTCAGGAGAATGGCATTACGACTAAATGCGAGGGAGAGGAGCGAGCGAGCTTGAAAATTTTGACATTTTACTGTCCAAAAACTGCCGTTTGCAGCTATTTTCCTTTTTTTTTGCTTTGGAAATTAAGGGGGGGGGGGGGGACGCCCGGTGCACCCCTCCCCTGGATCCGCCACTGGTAGTCAAGGGTGTGGGTTTATGTTCATGACTGGGGGAGGTATGACCAGCGAGGTGACGTCGAAGTGACCAAGCGGGGAAAGGATGTCCAAAATCTGCACTTTAGAGTATCCCTATTTGTGCGTGTTTGTTTGTGTGTGTGTATTATATACATGGAAAAGTTAGGAATTAGCCCAGGTCAAGTCTTTTTATTGGCAATGCAAGACATTTTTATATAGACTAGTATGTAAAGCAACACTGCAAAATCAACGATCTAGCTTTTAACGAAGTTTAAGGTACAAAGGTGTACATTCTACATCACATTGCGCAACATTGTAGCGACTCTTCGTTCGGATGTACTGAGTACACTGCGCACATCCTGCTTATATGCAGAATGCCAACCAGGAATCACAATCTTTTGTCGGGGCCAGGCTTTTTGAACAATGTTTCACACTATATACCTATTTAGTTATGGTTAAAAGAAATCATAGAAAAATATCTTATTTCTGGATCACCCTTTCATTCAAAAGCAGTTTACTAACACTTGAACTACTATTTCGGTAATTTTTTATTTTTTTTTTAAACCAGCGGATTGGGAGGGGGCGCACCCCCCCCCCCCCTCCGTAGTTACGCCACTGCTTTTGGGTGAAATAATTGGACAGATTTCTTGAATTCTAACAAAAAAGCAAGAAAATCTTTTCATCGCGGGAAATTATGATTATGTGGGGTGGGGCAAATGGTGCGCTTGCCTTCCAATGTTTTTATGGGGGCAACATTTTTGTTTTCTTTCAAAAGCAAGAAAATCTTCTAATTTCGGGAATTATTAATATGGGGGGGGGGACAAAACTAAAATATGCTTGCCCCTTCATTTCTTTTTTAATGAGGCTAAGGCTCGCTCTTGGGCTGGCAATATGGATTGGTCAGAAGTAACGTACATAGACCCTACATTCACGTACTTGTAAGTAGCACACGTATACATGCAAACGTGTATAAGTGCTCCGTATGGTACGGATGTACAATACGGTCGATAAATAGTAAACACTGTAGAATACTAATAGATACGTATAAAATCAGTGCTGCCAGAACCAGGGGTGCGATTTGTGTGTGTGTGTGTGTGTGTGTGTGTGTGTGTGTGTGTGTGTGTGTCCCTGGTGCAAAAAAACAATAGAAAAGAATAATTATTTAGCGTCCGGCGTTGAGGTCGCTCGCAGACTGATTTTTTTTTTTTTTTTTTTTTTTTTAAGGTTCTGGAGGGGGGTGCGTTCGCACCCAACGCACCCCCCCCTGGTGACGCCCATGTTAAGATAACAGCTTCTCTTGTGTAAACATTCAAAACGGTGAGTTCAATTTAGACGAGGCGTTCTCGTCATGAAAAACTTCTCCAGAGGAATTTGGTATAACGGGAGTGCAATGGCAATTCTTTTCTCTGTGTGTTGGAGCTCGATCCCTTCTCTGTTTCTCAGTCATTTTCATTCAACTGCTTCCACGTCCTTTTGAAACTTTTCCGTTTCTTATTCAACACATGCTCATTACAGACTTCTTCCGTCATTATCCTGAATGTGATTGCGTAGCACTTTTCGGATTTGTTTTGGTTTGTTTTGTTTTGTTTCTGTTTTCTGTTTGGTCGCAGCATGTTCAGGCTATTGAGGGAATGAGAGAAAAATCGTCATGAAGAGAAAAATAAGAATGAATTAAGGCATTTAATATCATGACAATTACAGCGAACGTCCGTTATGGAGACCAAAACTGGATGTGTTCTGTTTGAGACGGCAGCTGCCATACTCAAAAGATAGACACTTAGAGCACCTGTCACTAAAAAGTGGCACTGATCCTCTTTCTCCTACTATGTAATCCGCTGACTTATTCAACCAACGAACATCCGTGAAAAAAAAAACGTTTTCCGTTTGTTATTACAGGTAAATTGAGTGCTGAACGCTATTCACTTTCGGGCATGAGCGGCTCGATGATTTGGTAATATTTTCAACTAACATTAATCTTATGTACAGTGATATATTTGTAATTGTCAGAAATTTCCTTTCTCGGACAGAACGTCCGTGAGTGAAACTTTCAGAACCTGTAACAGTACAAATTGTCTCCAGAACCTCATTAGAAAGAAATTTAAACGAACAGAAATTACAGATTACGCAAAATTCCATTTTCCTATAACTTTGTTTTAAGTGTTTAGCTGTTTTTTGTATAATTAGAGGGAAAACAAGCGTAAAATTGTGAGTAAATTTTTAATTGTTTGTTCATTATGATCACATAACGCCTTAAAGATTCTGAAACTACTGCTCTAAACTCATTTTCTACTTTGTAAAACTTTATTTGTCGCTATTCGAGCCAAAAGTTTTAAAGAATACAGGACACTTTCGGGACAAGTTATCCCTATCGGAGGGATTGCATACGTCACGGACGTTCTCTGAATTATCACGGACGTTCGTTCTACTACTAGGGTCATGTTCCAGGACGGATAACTAATCGGCAGAGAGTACCTAGCCTTCCTAACTCTTTCAAAAATTTGAAAAGGTATTGTCAATGCAAATTATAAGAAATTTGACATCCTTACAACATATGTATTGCTCAGAGGGGGATCAGGAGGTGAATTTTCAGAGAAAATATTAATTATACGCTTGGTTTTTGGTGAATTGCATGGTCCAAAAACTGCGGACGAACCTCAGTCCGCTCCAAAAATGACATGCAGCTCCTCGGCTAGAGAGCCAAAGGTAAAATGCACCTTCGCCATCAACGCAAGATGGTGTCCCACTCGAAAACGTTTTAATCATCACGGACGTTCTTTTTTTCTTGGAGGTTCGTCTAAAAATATAATTTCGGTTCCTATTTGACAAAGGATGGACAGAAACTCAAAACAAACATATTATCGTGTTGCTAGATCTTAGTTGATTACGACTCAGAACAATATCGCCAATAACGTTTCGTGGGCTACGATCTTTAATAGAAAATAGCGGAAGCACGTCCGTGACGAAAACTGAGTATAATTTTGCATAAAATAATATTACGTCCCATGTACAGCCAGCAGACGTACAATTTTTGCAGGATATGTTCATTAGGTGGAACACCAAATTTTCGTATACGTTACAGTTGGGACAACAAAGTAGAATTTGCAGCAGCGATAGAAATAAAAGCATCACGGACGTTCGGCTGTTTAGGACTTTGATATTTTAATTGTTCTCTGTAATTTTATACGTGCTCATAAAGTTCTTATGATTTTGTAGTACATACCCATGATATGTCAGATCCAGAACATGGTCAGATATTAGATGCCACGTACCATTAAAAATGCACATCATTAGTTTGAAAAACAAAAATTATTGTGAAAATAGCGTTTTTACCGTATTTTTACGCTTTAAGTCATTGTGAAATGAAAAATATCAAGCAAAAGTCAACCAAACCATATATTTCCTGAAAGGAAATTTACCAATCTTCGAGATGACATGAAAAAATCTGGTTTCTTAGATCATCCTGGCGTGTTCTAAGGGAAAGAATGTCATAAGGTACGAAAATTGGCAATTGTACATCGTTCAAAATTCCCACCCATATATATATATGACAGTGCACCTCAAAACGAACATAAAGTCGGACACACTGATTTTGCGTGAGGACTGAAAATAAGTGAAATGGGTCAACCTAGCTGAACTTGACATTTTCATATTTTCTGAAAGAGCGGGTCTTCTTTTGCATTATGCTAAAATTTGGTATCATATAACGGGCAGGAAAGTGTGTCCTTTTAAGCATTTTATCTCGAACACTTTTGGTAGAAGAGTGTGATTAGGTGTGTCTTTGAAATCCCTTTTTTATTTCTGAAAAACCTTGTCCACACTCTTCACTTTCAACTCTAATAACTTCCGAAAGGGTAGTGCTACTGCTTTGAAAGTTGGCATTAGTTATGGCCAGAATGTGTTAATGAGGCATGCTTAATTTCAGTTTAATCTGATAATCCCTTCATTGTTGTTACTCTGGTGGTTTACTTCCTGTTTTTTGTCCCATTCATTGCACAGCCAGAACGGTTTGGTAGAGATTAAGCGCTTGAATAGACACTGTACTTCAATGCCTCTTTTCTCAGTTTACACTTTTCCTGAGTTTGTGCTTTCTTTCCAATATTTAGATAGGTTAGGAGAGTCCATTTGATTTGAGTTACACACCATTTTAAAGCTTAAAGTCTGCTCTTTCAGAATATGGACTTAACTAAAAATTCATGTCTGGGTCACATATATAATTATAACTACACATAAGCCTAAATATAAAGATGTACATAAATGTACATGTACATGTATAATAATTATATACCTATGTCCATAAGCCTATATATGTATACATGAATATATATATATATATATATATATATATATACATTATATATATATATATATATATATATATATATACATTATATATATATATATATATATATATATATATATATAAATGTACTTATGTACTTATGTAAAAATACGTACATGATATTATAATATTATTTTTGTAAATACTTTCAGCAACAATTCATCAGCAGGTGTCAAGTACTTTAGTCAGAAAACTCAAAAGTGACTGTCATGTTAGTAATTATGTCTATATTATTTATTACATCTATACAAACTGACAAAATGTAAATATGATGAATGAATTCCGTAATCTTTCAAATACGTCTTACAGAAATATAGTTTCAAAATACACGGCAATCTCTTCTACGTGATACAATGTGATACTGTATGCGCTAATCTGCTGTACAGTGTTTTCATTATACATGCCAATACGGCGAAAGGGTTACAACACCTACATAAAAAAAAAAAAAAAAATGATAACGTCCCTTGCTCAAAATGTAAATCTAGCATTATATTGCAACAAAAACATTATTTACTTATCAAAAGCACATCTGTGTTACCTTTACACGAAAACAATGTAACATAGAATCAGGTATCAGCATTATCGTTGTTTACAACTTCGATTTATCCTCATTGCTTAAGGATACATTTTTAAAGGATGCAGCAGAATATAATGAAATATTGTATTGTATAAGTCTTCGAAAACAAACAAATTTGAAAACGTTGGTACACACGGCATTTCATATCAACCACAATTTACAAAGATACTACAGTAAATCAAACGAAGGAATAATCGCGATCATTATTACTTACATGTCACGTTACTATTGCCACTACTTTAATCTGGTATATATATTCGTATACCTAATGTCATTTCCGTACGATTTAAAACAAGAACAATAAGAACAACAACAAAAACAACAACAAAACTGATTCTCTTGCATCTGCCAACCACTGATTCTAAGCCGCTAGAATTGGTAGGAAGTGCAAATTGAAACCAGCCAGACCTGTCGACTGAATCTGAGGAAGAAGTTGTCTTACGCTCGTTCCTTCCTTTTGCTTGTCAAGAAAAAAAAAAGAAAAACAAAACTTAGAGCTGTATGCTTTATCGGAGGTCATCAAAGAAGCAAGGATTTCTCAGAAAGGGGCTTGCAACCATCTAATATTCTTGACGAATGCATTTGTCTTATCTCTGACACGTATATCTCTGACCTTTTTGTTTGTTTGTTTTTTGCGACACATATACCATTTGTTTTTGTTTACATTGCTCCCTGCGATCAGGGTACATGGAAACCTGTTAAAGGGATTGTAAGGTTTTGGTTCAGATGGGGAATCAGGTTGTAACTTTGGGCGATTTTATTCGAAACATTTTATATGAAATATAAAAGAACATTATTCTAAGAGGAATTCAAATTTCATTTGATAAAACTGGTTTTGAAAGGGATGAGCTACCCCCTTAAAGAACAAAAACAAAGCAAAGCAAATCAACTTTTTTATGTATCACTCACTGCAAAACAAATTTCCATCAAATGAAATATAAATTCCTATTAGAATTGCATACTCCGTAATATTTAATACAAATTGTCTCTAATTATCTCGCAGAAAGTAGAACTTGAATCCCCATGTCAACCACAACTATACCATCCATTAAAAAGAGATGCTTACCATTATGCATGATATAAACGCGTGATATGATAACACATCTTGGTTTTTGTTTACATGTGGGCGCAATTCTATGTGATAGTGCATCTGACAATGATTTTCCTTGTGAAAATTTATCGCGCTTGAAGAGTATATTTATATAATATTGACTGGCCCTGAGGGAGGTACCAGAAAATATTGCCCAAACTGAAAGCATATTGCCCGAGTCGAAGACGAGGGCAATATGTTTTCAGTGCGGGCAATATTTATCTGGTACCTCCCGAAAGAAAGGCCAGTCAATATCATAATTATTACCTATCCCCCTAGGTAAATTAAGAAAATATGTAAGTACGGCTATACATTATATGATACAGATCAAGCCACATTTGACTACCTGTAGACCATCAACATGTTGAATAATTGCAAAATTGTTCATCAATGTATATCATTCAACTCCAACTTCAAAGATATATGTAGTTGTAACAGGCAAACTTCAAACTTCTGAACGTTCTTACACTTTATTTTTACTTCTCTGTTTACAGTTTGAGAGTTGTAAAACTGATGGTCATTGTGCAATTACTGATCACAAATGGACAAGTCATTTGCCTAGTGCTGCTGTGGAAGTGGTCGACCTTGCATGAGTTGATTTATCAGCGTTCTTCTGCGGTGCGTGTAACTGACACCCTGGACGTCCTGGAATGTTTTCCTTTCGTGGTCGATCGGAATGTTTACGTTTAAAGCAGGGAGGTGGGGAGAGAGATTTCACTCTTTCTCTTCCCCCCTCCCCAAACCGGAAGATTGCACTGTTTGCTCATACTGTTACTGTTACGCAGCGACGTGGCGAAAAGCATATTGACTGCTGACCTTTAACCCTGCAAAATAACAACTGCTGACCTTTAACCCTGCAAAATAACAATCGGAATTGCCTCGCAAAACTCCCTCGTATAGGTAATAATTATCATTATTGCCTGCGTACGCTGATTTGTGACTTACTTGGTTCTGGTGTTTTCTTGCCGTTGTAAGTTCGTTACGGGAATTCTCGAATAAGCCAGGTTACAGTTCCACTTTGCGCATGAGTAAAACAAAAAAAAAAAAAAGGTCATTATTTCGTACACTCAGGCGTGTTTGTCTTTGAATTCACTGAGATAAACATTCCTGATGTAATGACTATTCATTTAACCTTTGTGGGTGTTTACAAGCACATCCACCAGACAGCAAACCTGGTATTAAGCAATGTTGGTAGAAAGACTTTGTTTATGCATTCAACACGAAACTATAAAATGAATGCCTGCCGAAGTGTCAAATGACAGACCATTCTTGTCACCTCCTCTGTGCAAGTTCATTCTTTGTTTCCATAAATTGTGGGCATGCCTATGCATCATGCTGCTTTGAAAACGAATGAAGTGCCTAACCAATAGACCAGTTCGTAATTACACTTTGCGCAAGAGCAGGAAAAGGTCATTTGATTTGTACCAACAGGCATTTGGGTTTATCAATTCACTGAGATAAGCATTTGTGATGTGATGATTTTTCATGTGATCTTTATCTAAAATGGTGCTTGCCAGCACATCTACCTGACGGTAAGCATGGTATTTGGCAATATCAAAAGGAAAGGTTGTTATTGCATTCAGTACGAAATTATGAAACATATGCCTGTTAAGGGTTAGTCTAGCGTGCGACGTATTTTTAGCCTAAATCAGTGGTTGATTGCCAGTCAATAGAGGGCGCGATTGATTGACATTGGTGCTCAGCCAATGAAACTTCGATATTGAAGACTGGCAACTGTCTTGCCACACCCGGTTCCACGCCTCTATTCGGAGGTTTCTTACTAGACGTATTTTTAGTCAACTTGACTTCCACACTGTCGCGCCCTCTGTCGACTGGCAATCAACGACTGATTTAGGCTAAAAATACGTCGCCCGCTAGCGATTTTTTTTTTCCGTAACCCTAACGCGTCGAAATTGCCCATTGTGTCACTTGAGCAAAGACTATCAGTGTACAAGTTGGTTTTTGTACGCATGTGCGTGGACTCCGCAGTTAGGCGTTGAGTTCGTACTGTTACACAGTATACAGAGTACCATTCGCATGGTCGTCTGCTAACCACAGAATCAGATTACAATGTGAGAATGGGACGTCATCCTTCAAGCAGAAACATAACGACGGGTTTGTGTGTATGGGTATGTGTATGCGCGTGTGTGAGTGTTTGTGTGTGTGTGTGTATGTGTGTGTGCGTGTGTGTGTGTGTGTGTGTGTGTGTGTTTCCACTTCATATGTCATCGCCATCGCGTTCGGCTTTGCCTTCGGTGGTATTTCTGTAGTTTTGTTCGCCGTCTGCTGACACTTATCCTGTGTCTCGCGAGACTTGCGTTTAATACTACTATAGGATGCATGCAAACTCGACGTCGTCATCAATATCTTGCAAAAAGTAAATTGGAAATCTAATTGAAGCTTGGAATAAATCATAATCAAAGTATTATATATACGTAGCGACGTACGTAGCGGTATTTAGGTTAGTGAAGCAACCTTCTTTGTCAAATTTGTAATCTGCTACTTCCATGCAGATTAACGTCTGTATATCTGTTCATCTTACTCATGTTTGTATTCCCATATACACTGTAATCTTGTATGTCTTTTGTGTCATGTGTAATCGTTAGTATTGTATTCACTGGTTTGTTATTATTCTTATTCATACTCTTTGTTTGCTACTCTCATACCCGGAGAGGAGGTCGAAAGAGTAAATAAAATTCACAAAATTCACAAATATTACGGTCTGCAGCGATTGCTATTGTTAACATTGATCATGTTTATTAAGCCCCACAAAATCATATTCGAAGAGGGCATTTGGTCTTGGGTAACATGGATGAACTCCTAGGTTAATTTGGGTTTATCCTCCAACTTCACAATGATTCAGAAAGGCGTAGTATAGGCTCCTTTTTAATTCATGCAGGTTCATATATATCAACGTATAAGATTACATTCTCATGCAATAACATCCATGATGAAGATGGGGGAGGGAAGAGAAACTGCGGGAGGCGGGGGGAGCTAGTAATCATCGATTTTGATCGATGAAATCTCTCTATAAATATTCTAATTTAATCAGCTTTAAAAAGGCATTTTGGATCGGCATTTAAAAATCAAAAGATGTGCTATTTCCATCAAATTCAATTCATTTTCCCAGTCCATACATGTGCAAAATTGCTCTAGTATCACGGTTTGAATGGCTCTATCAATAATTTTTTGATTTTCACTTTATCATTGCCAACCCTATAGTCCTTCTCATCACTTACCATCGTCACCTCTACCATCACGACCATCATTGAAGGAAACCAAAACCCAAAAAGAAATGTGGATTGAGTGAAAGGAGCAACATTAGTAGAACACATCAGTGAAAGTTTAAGGAAAATCGGGTAATCGATGCAAAAGTTATGAATTTTTAAAGTTTGGATGTTGGAACCACTGGATGCATGACATCATGTGTGGGCAACAACATAAAGAAAACCAAAGAAATCAAATATGTTTTCACTTTTCTTGAGTAATGGAAGAGCATTTGATCAACCACTTTCAGAAATTATAGGGGGAATGATTACTACCCTTAACATAAATTATGTCAGTATCAATTAAGTTGATGGAATGTATAATTTTATCGATTAATTTTTTTTTTTTTTGGGGGGGGTGGAATTCTCTTCATATTTTCTTTACATTGGTGCCCATCATGGTCTCTAGCAGTCTCTTTATTCAGTGATTACAACACAAAAAATATATAAACGAAAAACTTTGCATCGATTGTCCGATATTTCCTCAAACTTTCACTGATGTGTAATGCTAATGTTGCTGCGTTCATTCAATCCATATTGGTCTTTGGGTTTTGGTTTCCTTTAATATCAACCAATCATCACTACCATCATTCAGCTGTCATTGCTTTTATTTGATTACCATGCACGACCATAAACATCATTACTATCATTTCACAACTGGATATCATCTTATCATCATCACCACGATTATCACTCGTATTACCATCGTATGCATATCACCACAAGCAATAGCTTCCACCACTATCAATACTTTTTTCCATGTCATCAATCCATCAACACCAACTTCACGAAATCTCTTTCAAAGTTGTCAGCATCATCATCATTATCATAAGTCTAAATAAGCATTGCGACTGGCAATATATTCATACTCGATTCCTCCCTCCATTGCCCACATGGCCTAGCACCCGTAATTGAAATGATGAAGAGAAACGATTGAATAGTAAAACACTGATTTGTTTGTTTGTTTGTTTGTTTGTTTGTTTGTAAGATGATGGTCCCCTGCATTTTATTTTTATCATTTCCTATTGCTTCCTTTCATATATGATATTCGTTCTTGAAAAAAGAAAATGTATGTATGATCCAAACGTTACGAATATTAGCTCTGTAAATGACTATGTAAAGATTTTGTTGATTTGTTGATTTGTATTGATTTTGAAATGCAGAAATAAAAAACTGAACTGAACTGAACTAGCTACATTCACACGTATACAAAATAGCTGGTTACCGAGCGCGCTCCAAAACTCGAGAGTTCTTGTTATACTCGCAACTTTTTATAATCTTCATGGTCGATATAATTATTATAGAAACAAACACCAGGCTTTAACTGGTATCAGATTCCCAGGTGGGTTCATGACTTTAAATGTGTATAAACCATTTGTTGTCGACTGACACCCAAAAAAGGAAGCCATGCGTGATTTGCTGTCTCGAAGTCGTGCAGTATCGTACACATAGAGCTGTGATAGTAGTTTACCAGTATATGAAGTTTATCAATATCAGCATAGCCATATGTTTACTATATATGTGAGAGAGAGAGAGAAAAAAATCAAACCTACAGCTCCGATTCTCAAGTACAACACATTTGTAGAAGAGATTTGAAACGATCGTTTTATAATGTGTTATTTGGCACAAAATAATTTCACTTATTTTTAATAATATTAATCGATAACCAAACTAAAATCAAATTGCCCGATATTCAGCCAAATTTAAGATCTTTTCATTAAGTTGGAGCAACGAGCATTAGTTCAGAGTCACAGAGGCTACTTTCAAGTTTTTATGAAATACATTCAGACAGAGCTACCAAGTCTCACGCATTCTGAGTGAGACTCAAGCATTTAGGGGTCGTCTCACGATCTCCCGCATGGCACCCATTTTTTTCTCACGCATCGGGCAAAGTCTGCAATTTGGGCTCATTATAAGGAGAAGGCTCAAAAGATTAAAGTGATAGTTACAATTGAAGGTATATTTTCCTTTTGTCTTTCAAAATAAGTAAAAAAATAGTCAATTAAGTATGCACCAGCTGATCACACCATTAGGAGCTAAAAATTGAAAAAGCTCCCTACCTTGGGAGGCCACGGGGGGGGGGGGGGGGGTGGAACCCCTCCCACACCCTCGCTTGCGCGCACATTCGCTCGCCAAGATGTCGAGTCATGAAAATCTCACTCAAATTTTTTTTTTTTGAACTTGGCATCCTTGTTCATTGGAAACTGATAGCTATAAGTTTGAACGATGATAGCACCCAAAATATCATGGTTACAGTTCGTTATTGAGAAGGTTCGTTATTCCGAAGTTTTGTTTTCCGAAGGTTCGTTATTCCGTAGGTTCGTTATGGACCCTATTTCATTGTCGGATCAATGAACCTTCGGAATAACGAACCCTATTTCATTTTCGAATAAACGAACCTTCGGAATAACTAACCTGAGGAATAACGCCACAAATGTTCGGATTAACATACCCTTTTTGATTTCCGAATTAACGAACCTTCGGATTAACGAATATCCGAGACACACAAATTCCCTGTACTTAGAGGTTTGTTAACCCTAAATTCAAGAAAGGTTCGTTAATCCGAACATTTAAGTGACGTTATTCCGAAGGTTCGTTAGTCCGAAAATAAAATAAGGTTTCTATTCCAAAGGCTCGTTTATAGGGTTCGTTATTCCGAAGGTTCGTTTATCCAAAAGTCAAAAAGGGTTCTGGAATGGGTCATTAGACTTTTTTTGTTCAAAAGTTATCTGGATGTCTATAACGTACAAACGTTTCTCTGTCGGTCCTTAACGAATAAGAAAGGTTTCTTGTTATTTTAACGTTTAAAAAAAGTTTTTATAACGTCCAATTGAAACGTTTTGAATACGTCGAAAATCTTCCAGAAAAATGATGTTCTGAAAACGTTTTGACAAAACGTCCAAATGACGAACTTGGAACGTTTCAAGAACGTTTAGAAACGTCCAAATGTCAGCTAGGACCCAGATTTGTATCATGGTTGTACTTTGAGGTACTCACATGCTCTTTATCAGACCTTAACCGCCCACGATCTAAAAATGACGTCAAAATCACTTTCATTTTCCTTGTTTACATAGTTTTCGTGAAAAAGGCGTCTTTCAGACGTCTTCCTTTTTTTTCTTTTCCAATATACATCAAAAAGGCATGAATTAACGTGTAGATGACGTCCTCGTGACGTTATTCTGACGTAAATCTTGTCTTTAGAATTGTGATTTACACGTCATTTAGACGAATCTAATGACCACCAATGACATCTTTGGGACAACTTTTCCATTTGAGCAAAAATACGACATAAAAATACGACATATTCACGTCAGTTTGAAACGATTATGATGTCAAGTATCTGTGTTTATTTTCGTCTATAAGACTTTAGATTAGTAATCTACACGTCTTTACAACGTCTTCGTATAACCAACCAGGCGTCAGAAAGACGTCACAAATATGACGTCTTTTAGATATGGGTTAAAACCTCAATACGATTTATTGGCGTCAGTTTGAGACGTTTTCTTCGCTTATTTACCGCTAGCAAACGACAGTTATTACGCATTTCTAAAGTCTAATAATGACGTCTCTCTATGTCTTCCATTTGAGCAAAAAAAGTCTTATTTTTGACAGTTGACTGACGTGAAATTGTCGTCGTTCTGACGACAGTATATATGTCGCAAACTGATATAACTCTATAAAATTATAATTCCTAGGCCTTATCATATGAAGTTACAAAGACGTCGCAAAACTGACGTAAAGTTAACGTCACGTCATTAATATGACGTGGTAAATAGATTGCAAAGCAAAGTAAATTTTATTTCACTAATACGTCGTAAATATGAAGTGAATAATGCGCCTCAAAACTGACTTGAATTTTATTTACCCAGCTAACACAAAGACGTTTTCTAAACGTTCTTGAAACATTCCAAGTTCGTTATTTGAACGTTTTGTCAAAACTTTTTCAGAACGTCTTCTTGTGGAAGGTTTTCGACGTATTTAAACGTTTCAACTGGACGTTATAAAAACGTTGTTTTAAACGGTAAGATAACACTAAAAAAACTTTCTACAGTTTTAAGGACCGACAGAAAAACGTTTAGACGTTATAGACATCCAGATAACTTTTGAAAACCCTCTAGAACGTTTAAAAACGTTTTAAGAACGTTCAAAAAAAGTCTTATGACCCGTTCCAGAACCTTGTTTGATTTTGGGAATAACGAATCTCGGAATAACGAACCCTATTTCATTTTCGAATAAACGACCTTTTGGAATAGCGAAAATTATTTTATTTTCGGACTAACGAACCTTCGGAATAACGTCACAAATGTTCGGATTAACGAACCTTTCTTGAATTTAGGGTTAACAAACCTCTATAAGTATATAGGGAATTTGTGTGTTTCGGATATTCGTTATTCCGAAATTCAAAAAGGGTATGTTATTCCGAACATTTGTGGCGATATTCCGCAGGTTAGTTATTCCGAAGGTTCATTTATCCGAAAAAATAGGGTTTGCTTTCTGAAGACTCGTTTATTGTCCCCGCCGAACGAGTTCGAGCAGGGGACTATGAAACGGGCTCCGTACGTGTGTGTGTCTGTGCGTCCGTGCGTCCGTCCGTCCGTGCGTCCGTCCGTGTGTGCGTCCGTGTGTGATCAAAATGTTCAATTTGCTACTTCTCTGTCATTTATGAGCCAATTTTGATTCTCTTTGCTTTATATGATAGCACTACATGGGAGCTTTAAAGCTTCTACACAGAATTTCAGTTGTGACCTTTGACCTTGACCTTTGACCTATATTATACATTTTGCTACAAAATGCTACTCCTTCGCCATTTCTAACCCGATTTCGATTCCGTTTGCTTTATGTGATAGCACTAGGTGAGGGCTTCAAAACTTCTACACAGAATTTTGACCTTTGTCTTCTTTGACCTTTGACCTTGATTTTTAACGTATATTGTACATTGGCTACAAAATGCTACTCCTTCGCCATTTCTAACCCAATTTCGATTCCATTTGCTTTAAGTGATGGCACTAGGTGAGGGCTTCAAAACTTCTACACAGAATTTTGACCTTTGACTTCTTTGACCTTTGACCTTGATTTTTTACCTATATTGCACATTTTGTTACAAAATGCTACTTCCGGCGGGGACATATATTACGCACCGCGTAATTTCTACTTTTCCTTGTTCGAAAATGAAATAGGGTTCGTTATTCCGAAGGTTCATTGATCCGACAATGAAATAGGGTCCGTTACGAACCTTCGAAATAACGAGCTGTGTTTCAGTTTCGGATTAACGACTTCGGAAAACGAAACTTCAGAACAACGAACCTTCGGAATAAAGAACCTTCGGAATAACGAACCTTCGGACTAAAGAACCTTCTGAATAACGAACCTTCTGAATAACGAACTGTAACCATGATATTTTGATTGCTATCATCGTTCAAACTTATAGTAATCAGTTTATCAAAAAATCAAACCCACAGCTCCGATTCTCAACTACAACACATTTGTAGAAGAGATTTGAAACGATCGTTTTATAATGTGCTATTTGGCACAAAATAATTTCACTTATTTTTAATAATATCAATCGATAGCCAAATGAAAATCAATTTGCCCGATATTAGCCAAATTTAAGATCTTTTCACTAAGTTGGAGCAACGAGCATTAGTTCAGAGTCACAGAGGCTACTTTCGAGTTTTTGTGAAATACATTCATAGGAAACTGATAACTATAAGTTTGAACGATGATAGCACCCAAAATATCATGGTTACAGTTCGTTATTTATCTTTATTCCGAAGGTTCGTTATTCCAAAGATTCGTTATTCCGAAGGTTCTTTATTCCGAAGGTTCGTTATTCCGAAGTTTCGTTTTCCGAAGGTTCGTTAATCCGAAACTGAAACAAACCTCGTTATTTCGAAGGTTCGTAACGGACCCTATTTCATTGTCGGATCGATGAACCTTCGGAATAACGAACCCTATTTTATTTTCGGATTAGCAAACCTTCGGAATAACGAACCCTATTTCATTTTCGAATAAACGAGCCTTCAGAAAGCGAACACTATTTTTTTCGGATAAACGAACCTTCGGAATAACTAACCTGCGGAATATCGCCACAAATGTTCGGAATAGCATACCCTTTTCGATTTTCGGATTAACGAACCTTCGGATTAACGAATATCCGAAACACACAAATTCCCTATATGTGACCGTGCACCTCAAAACGAACATAAAGTCGCTCACACTGATTTTGTGTGAGGACTGAAAATAAGTGAAATGGGTCAACCTTGCCGAACTTGACTTTTTCATATTTTCTGAAAGAGCGGGTCTTCTTTTACATTATGCTAAAATTTGGTATCATAAAACGGGCAGGAAAGTGTGTTTTTTTAGCAGTTTATCTCGAACATTTTTGGTAGAATAGTATGATTAGATGTGTCTTTAGAATCCCTTTTTCATTTCTGAAAAACCTTGTCCACACTCTTCACTTTCAACTCTAATAACTTTTGAAAGGATAGTGCTACTGCTTTGAAAGTTGGCATTGATTATGGACAGAATGTGTTAATGAGGCATGCTTAATTTCAGATTAATCTGATAATCCCTTCATTGTTGTTACTCTGGTGGTTTACTTCCTGTTTTTTGTCCCATTCATCGCACAGCCAGCACGGTTTGGTAAAGATTAAGCGCTTGAATAGTCACTGTACTTCAGAGCCTCTTTTCTCAGTTCACACTTTTCCTGAGTTTGTGCTTTCTTTCCAACATTTAGATATGTTAGGAGAGTCCATTTGATTTGAGTTATACATCATTTTAAAGCTTAAAGTCTGCTCTTACAGAATATGGACTTAATTAAAAATTCATGTCTGGCGACTTTTTGTTTGTTTTGAGGTGCAGAGTCACATATACTTATAAAGGTTTGTTAACCCTAAATTCAAGAAAGGTTCGTTAATCCGAACATTTGTGACGTTATTCCGAAGGTTCGTTAGTCCGAAAATAAAATAGGGTTCGCTATTCCAAACGGTCGTTTATTCGAAAATGAAAGAGGGTTCGTTATTCCGAGATTCGTTAATCCCAAAATCAAACAAAGTTCTGGAAGGGGTCATAAGACTTTTTTTTGAACGTTCTTAAAACGTTTTTAAACGTTCTAGAGGATTTTCAAAAGTTATCTGGATGTCTATAACGTCTAAACGTTTTTCTGTCGGTCCTTAAAACTGTAGAAAGTTTTTTTAGTGTTATCTTACCGTTTAAAACAACGTTTTTATAACGTCCAATTGAAACGTTTAAATACGTCGAAAACCTTCCACAAGAAGAAGTTCTGAAAAAGTTTTGACAAAACGTTCAAATAACGAACTTGGAATGTTTCAAGAACGTTTAGAAAACGTCTTTGTGTTAGCTGGGTAAAGACGTAAAATTCAAGTCAGTTTTGAGACGCATTCTTCACTTCATATTTACGACGTATTAGTGAAATAAAATTTACTTTGCTTTGCAATCTATTTACCACGTCATATTAATGACGTGACGTTAACTTTACGTCAGTTTTGCGACGTCTTTGTAACTTCATATGATAAGGCCTAGGAATTATAATTTTATAGAGTTATATCAGTTTGCGACATATCTTATATACTGTCGTCAGAACGACAATTTCACGTCTGTCAACTGTCAAAAATAAGATTTTTTTTTTGCTCAAATGGAAGCCATAGAGAGACGTCATTATCTAGACTTTAGAAAGGCGTAATAACTGTCGTTTGTTTGCGGTAAATAAGCGAAGAAACAGACGCTATTAAGACGTCTCAAACTGACGCCAATAAATCGTATTGTTGTTTTAACCCATATCTAAAAGACGTCATATTTGTGACGTCCTTCTGACGCCTGGTTGGTTATACGAAGACGTTGTAGAGACGTACACGTAGATTACTAATTTAAAGTCTTATAGACGAAAATAAACACAGATACTTGACATCATAATCGTTTCAAACTGACGTGAATATGTCGTATTTTTCAAACTGACGTCAATATAAATTATGTCGTATTTTTGCTCAAATGGAAGTTGTCCCAAAGATGTCATTGGTGGTCATAAGATTCGTCTAAATGACGTGTAAATCACAATTCTAAAGACAAGATTTACGTCAGAATAACGTCACGAGCACGTCATCTACACGTTAATTCATGCCTTTTTGATGTATATTGGAAAAGAAAAAAAAAGGAAGACGTCTGAAAGACGCCTTTTTCACGAAAACTATGTAAACAAGGAAAATGGACGTGATTTTGACGTCATTTTTAGATCGTGGGCGGTTAAGGTCTGATAAAGCGCATGTGAGTACCTCAAAGTACAACCATGATACAAATCTGGGTCCTAGCTGACATTTGGACGTTTCTAAACGTTCTTGAAACGTTCCAAGTTCGTTATTTGGACGTTTTGTCAAAACGTTTTCAGAACATCATTTTTCTGGAAGATTTTCGACGTATTCAAAACGTTTCAATTGGATGTTATAAAAACTTTTTTTTTTAAACGTTAAAATAACAAGAAACCTTTCTTATTCGTTAAGGACCGACAGAAAAACGTTTGTACGTTATAGACATCCAGATAACTTTTGAACAAAAAAAGTCTTATGACCCATTCCAGAACCCTGTTTGACTTTTGGATTAACGAACCTTCGGAATAACGAACCCTATAAACGAGCCTTTGGAATAGAAACCCTATTTTATTTTCGGACTAACGAACCTTCGGAATAGCGTCACTTAAATGTTCGGATTAACGAACCTTTCTTGAATTTAGGGTTAACAAACCTCTAAGTACAGGGAATTTGTGTGTTTCGGATATTCGTTAATCCGAAAGTTCGTTAATTCGGAAATCAAAAAGGGTATGTTAATCCGAACATTTGTGGCGTTAGTCCTCAGGTTAGTTATTCCGAAGGTTCGTTTATTCGAAAATGAAATAGGGTTCGTTATTCCGAAGGTTCATTGATCCGACAATGAAATAGGGTCCATAACGAACCTTCGGAATAACGAACCTTTGGAAAACGAAACTTATGAATAACGAACAGTCGGAACAAAGAACTTCGAATAACGAACCTACGGAATAAAGAACCTTCTGAATAACGAACCTTCTCAATAATGAACTGTAACCATGATATTTTGGGTGCTATCATGGTTCAAACTTATAACTATCAGTTTCCTATGAATGTATTTCATACAAAACTCGAAAGTAGCCTCTGTGACTCTGAACTAATGCTCGTTGCTCCAACTTAATGAAAAGATCTTAAATTTGGCTGAATATCGGGCAAATTGATTTTAATTTGGTTATCGATTAATATTATTAAAAAATAAGTGAAATCTATTTTGTGCCAAAATAACACATTATAAAACGATCGTTTCAAATCTCTTCTACAAATGTGTTGTACTTGAGAAACGGAGCTGTAGGTTTGATTTTTTTTTCTCTCTCACATAAATAGATAGTAAACATATGGCTATGCTGATATTGATAAACTTCATATACTGGTAAACTACTATCACAGCTCTATGTGTACGATACTGCACGACTTCGAGACAACAAATCACGCATGGCTTCCTTTTTTTATTGGGTGTCAGTCGACAGCAAATGGTTTATACACATTTAAAGTCATGAACCCACCTGGGAATCTGATACCAGTTAAAGCCCGGTGTTTGTTTCTGTAATATATCGATCATGAAGTTTATAAAAAGTTGCGAGTATAACAAGAACTCTCGAGTTATTTTGGAGCGCGCGCGGTAACCAGCTATTTTGTACGTGTGAATGCAGCTAGTGTTCTTACAAACAAACAAACAAACAAACAAATCAGTGTTTTACTATTTAATCGTTTCTCTTCATCATTTCAATTACGGGTGCTAGGCCATGTGGGCAATGGAGGGAGGGATCGACTATGGATATATTGCAAGTCGCAATGCTTATTTAGACTTATGATAATGATGATGATGCTGATAACCTTGAAAGAGATTTCGTGAAGTTGTTGATGGATTGATGACATGGAAAAAAGTATTGATAGTGGTGGAAGCTATTGCTTGTGGTGATATGCATACGATGGTAATACGAGTGATAATCGTGGTGATGATGATAAGATGATATCCAGTTCTGAAATGATAGTAATGATGTTTATGGTCGTGCATGGTAATCCGAATAAAAGCAATGATGGTAGTGATGATTGGTTGATATTAAAGGAAACCAAAACCCAAAGACCAATATGGATTGAGTGAACGCAGCAACATTGGCACATCAGTGAAAGTTTGAGGAAATATCGGACAATCGATGCAAAGTTTTTCGTTTATATATTTTTTGTGTTGTAATCACTGAATAAAGAGACTACCAGAGACCATGATGGGCAACAATGCAAAGAAAATATGAAGAAAATTCCATCAAAAAAAAAAAAAATCGATAAAATTATACATTCCATCAACTTAATTGATACTGACATAATTTATGTTAAGGGCAGTAATCATTCCCCCTATACTTTCTGAAAGTGGTTTCAAATGCTCTTCCATTACTCAAGAAAAGTGAAAACATATTTGTTTTCTTTGGTTTTCTTTATGTTGTTGCCCGCACATGATGTCATGCATCCAGTGGTTCCAACATCCAAACTTTAAAAATGCATACCTTTTGCATCGATTGCCCGATTTTCCTTAAACTTTCACTGATGTGTTCTACTAATGTTGCTCCTTTCACTCAATCCACATTTCTTTTCGGGTTTTGATTTCCTTCAATGATGGTCGTGATGGTAGAGGTGACGATGGTAAGTGATGAGAAGGACTATAGGGTTGGCAATGATAAAGTGAACATCAAAAAAAAATTGATAGAGCCATTCAAACCGTGATATTAGAGCAATTTTGCACATGTGGACGGGGAAAATGAATTGAATTTGATGGAAATAGCCTATGCATCTTTTGATTTTTAAATGCCGATCCAAAATGCCTTTTTAAAGCTGATTAAATTAAAATATTTATAGAGAGATTTCATCGATCAAAATCGATGATTACTAGCTCCCCCCGCCTCCCGCAGTTTCTCTTCCCTCCCCCATCTTCATCATGGATGTTATTGCATGAGAATGTAATCATATACGTTGATATATGAACCTGAACTAAAAAGGAGCCTATACTACGCCTTTCTGAATCATTGTGAAGTTGGAGGATAAACCCAAATTAACCTAGGAGTTCATCCATGTTACCCAAGACCAAATGCCCTCTTCGAATATGATTTTGTGGGGCTTAATAAATATGATCAATGTTAACAATAGCAATCGCTGCAGATCTACATATTTGTGAATTTTGTGAATTTTATTGACACTTTCGACCTCCGCTCTCCGGGTATGAGAGTAGCAAACAAAGAGTATGAATAAGAATAATAACAAACCAGTGAATACAATACTAACGATTACACATGACACAAAAGACATACAAGATTATAGTGTATATGGGAATACAAACATGATTAAAATGAACAGATATACAGACGTTAATCTGCATGGAAATAGCAGATTACAAATTTGACGAAGAAGGTTGCTTCACTAACCTAAATACCGCTACGTGTCGCTACGTATATATAATACTTTGATTATGATTTATTCCAAGCTTCAATTAGATTTCCAATTTACTTTTTGAAAGATAGTGATGACGACGTCGAGTTTGCATGCATCCTAGTAGTATTAAATGCAAGTCTCGCGAGACACAGGAAAAGTGTCAGCAGACGGCGAACAAAACTACAGAAATACCACCGAAGCCGAACGCGATGGCGATGACATATGAAGTGGAAACACACACACACAAACACACACACACAAACACTCACACACGCGCATACACATACCCATACACACAAACCCGTCGTTATGTTTCTGCTTGAAGGATGACGTCCCATTCTCACATTGTAGTCTGATTCTGTGGTTAGCAGACGACCATGCCAATGGTACTCTGTATACTGTGTAACAGTACGAACTCAACGCCTAACTGCGGAGTCCACGCACATGCGTACAAAAACTAACTTGTACACTGATAGTCTTTGCTCAAGTGACACAATGGGCAATTTCGACGCGTTAGGGTTACGGAAAAAAAAATCGCCGCCCGCTAGACTAGTTAAGGGTTAGCTGACGGACTATTCTCGTCAACTTGTCTAAACGAAAGTTTATACTGTGTTTGAACACAAATTCCATTACGGCGGGCAAGCTTATGCATTCTACCGTTTCAAAAATGAGTGTAGTGCCTAACCAACTGAGAAAAAAGAAAGGTCATTTGAACCAATGTGCCCATGAGCTAACTGTGAACTGGCTTATACATCCGATCCGAGCCAACCTTGTCACAGGTTCCAATAATTGGTCATATCTGCTTGTTGAGATCATACAATAATATGAAGAGTTTGTTCGCAAACACCGATAAGTACACTTTTAAAGATTTTGAAGTACGATCTCTGTCATAAAGTACAAAATAATGCCTCTTAAATGATATATTGGTCACTACATATAAAGGTAAATTTTTGAAGTTATGGGCTAAAGAAGCAATATATTTTCTTATTATTCTCTTTATTTTTCTTGACCTTTAATCGCAAATATCTCCATTTGGCAAATGTGGACTTATCGGTTTTCGCGAACAATTATAGAGATTATCATCATTATTATTAGTGTTGCTATTGTTACGTGGTTGTACACATGTGAATAGGCTTACATATGTACATATGTATGCATGCGAAGATGTATGAACATAAAATTTTCATACTTTTTTTTGCCGCCTTATATACTCATACTCATGAGAGAAAAACAAAAACAAAAACACTTTCAGGAGCTACTACTTCTGGAAGATTTCTTATCTTTATCAAAGTGATACATAAACGTATATAGCATCGGATTCAAAGAAGAGTTGATAGGTAGAATGAAAATGACACTCCAGGCATAGAGGGATGTCGGTATTTCGAGTGAGTTTGTCTGAGTCAAGATACCCATTAAAATGATGGGCATCCAGCAGACAAAATCAGTTCCGATCAGAATCGCCATTCTGCGAGCCACTTTGATTTCACGTGTCCGAGAGGCGGTGTTTGTGGTCGCTTTGCTTGACCGCCTCACTTTAACGAACATGACGATATAACAAACTGCTATAAAGATGAACGACAACAAGTTCATGCAAATAAATACAACGATTGAGTATAGCCATGGGGGACGTTTCTTGCTGCTAAGTGGCTCGAATGTGACCGTAAAATCCCTACTCCATTCGGTTTCTTTGGTTGTAACTAAGACACCCGTTTCACCAGATTTCAAGTGCAAAGGAAGGCCTATGCATACGTCTGATTGTCCATAGAAATCCGGTATTTTCGAGTTATCAATCAAAGTGGGAAGAGAAATCACAAAAACAGAGAGCCAAGTAATGCAGAGCATAATTCTACACCACTTGGTAGTAATTTTCCAACCACCGAACGGGAACACAATACATACGAACCTATCTAGAGTTATCAGCGTCAAACTTATCACTGATGCCTCACTTGAGAGAAATGCCAGAAACCCTGCAAAACGGCAGAGACCTGAATTTCGCCACAACGGCGCATTCAGGAAATAATCTGATTTAAAATGCAGATCTGCTGAAGTTATGATCAACATATACACGGCCATGATACAATCAGCCAAGGCAAGGCTTGCGATCAGTCGATTCTGGACCTTGCTTTCCTGTTCGTGATAGAGACGTAGGTACAGTACTGCGCAGTTGCCGATGAGGGCAGTCAATCCCATTAGCCATCCGAACACCCTTAATACGTCACTCGGAAACAGACTGCCGCAGGTGTCAAGAGGATTCGTTGGGACGGTCGAAGTGCAGTCCGTGCTATTTGCCACAAGGCAGCAGAGACGAGTATCGGAAGTCGATCTATTATGAGTAATAATGCAAATCAATTGGTATCATTGATTGCCATATTAATGCACGAATCAACAAACAAATGCAGACATGTTCTGAACGTGTATAAAGGCAACAGAGCAGATAGAGAAATATAACACCTATAGCTTCATTACTCCAGACACACACAATCACATACACACACACACACACAAACACACACAAACACACACACACACACAAGCAAACCTACAATTAAACAAACAAACACCAGACTCATCCATTCTGTGGCAGCGCTCTTTACTTTCTCCCCAACTCTTTAGCGACATGTAACTCTGCATCACAAATCCCTTTAGGCATTACTAGATAAGATTCTTAATCGTAACCCACAACAAAAGATGAAAGATTCAAACACGTATGAAAGAATGCGACTTCTAAGAAGCGTTTTGACAGTGTTTAATGTTCTGATTAGAATATAAAGAGAATTCAACATGTTTTGATATTTCTATCTTAATGAAAGAACACTAACGCTTGAGTTGCTTCTCTATTAAAGAATGCAGGGGGAAAATATTATCATTAACATGTGTCAGTAATTAGATGAGGGAATGTGTACTTTCATTAAAACGTATGAAAATTGGCTGAAATCTCTTTATATCTTCTTTATATTGTTCCCCTTCTGTGACGTCACACATTATTGTAGCCTTATACCCAATAAATGATGACGGAAATTGGGTTTGATAATAAACTTTGAAACTTTTAAGTAGATTGTCGATGTTTCTCAAACTTCAGTAATATGTCTGTATACTAGTTCAGCACCCACTAAATTTACAAATTATCATTATTTTTATCGCTAATTATTATCTATAATATTATCATAGATATTGTTGCAACTATCCGTGTAAAGTATCATTACTCAATATTAATTTCGATGAGAGGGGGCAATTTCCATTCAAAGATCTCCAACCAGCGTTTAGAACGAAACAAAAACAACAACAACAACAACAAATGCAGCATACTTACACAGCTGTCAAAGACTTAAGTGGTGTCACTGTGTTGCTGTCAATAATGTGCAGTTTAACATTTGTTAGGAACCTTACAGGAGAGAAAAGATAAAAAGGAAGAACATTGATTATTGCAATATTCATCTATATTACTTCAAAGAGGACACTCTCTTATTATACGAGAGGACAAATATTGTGAAATGTTTTGTAATTCCCGCACTACAGGCAGATTTGTTTTGTGTTTGTTTTCTCTTGATTTTCCCTTTTGCCTTCTTGAAATGAAAGAAAAAGTAAGGGTCTTAACTAGATCTTGATTACACTTTTTTTTTAATATTTAAGACACGCTGTCAAGGCAGGGTTACAAATCCACCCAAATTCACCTAAATCACTCGTCGAATAGTTGCACCCCCCAAAAAAAAACCAAACAAACAAACAAACAAGCAAACAAACTTAGGCCTTAAGTGGCAGAACATTTGTCTTTTATTCTACTTACATATATTCCAGTTCAGTGAGGTTGATGAATGCATCTGGTTCAATGTATGTTATTGGATTATTGTCCAATGCTCTGTGAAAAAAAAAAAAAAAAAAAAAAAAAAACCCGAAACATATGTCTTCAAAAAGAAGGAGTTACATCGAGATTTGATTGTCTCCACAAATAATATAATGAATTCAAAGTATATAACAATCGATTATTTTTGTTTTCATGTGTATTCTATCAATTCATAACTTCGAAAGACAGAAAAAACCTTAACATGCATGGTAAGTTACCTTAAAAAAATATATGTTAAACCATCTAAAACATGAGTGTGTAACTCAATTATTTCTGTGCCAGTTAAACTGGACACTGTGTTCAGTAGTATAGTGTTTTCTGTATTAATCGGCACTCAAAGCACACATGCTAGGTGACGCCCTCTTGTGGCTCACTGAATGAGACCGATCATATGACAAGGTCCCTGGTTCGAGTCCCCTGACTGCAGCGTTTATGCCCTTAGCCAAGGCTCTTAAAATTCTCATTGCCTAGCCCTTCAAACAAGACTCCAAGTCATCAGTCCCGTGTTGGCCAGCTAATAGACATTCCTTGTTTCATCACCAGCCACGCGAAACAAGTTGATGTCAAACTAATTCAGATTAAAATAATATGCACAAAACTTACTAATAAAGTGTTGTCTAACAGGAATGGTATGCGGTCTGACAAGATCTGTAGTCTTAGCTTTGGAATATAATTACGATACGTCTTTGCATTCCACTTTTTTGTAGTTGTTGTAGTAATCTCTAGTGTCATATTTCGTAATTGAGACAGACGTGTATATCTTTTACGTGACAATGATTATAATACAAATTAACTACATAGCAGCAAACAATAACATGTACAGTAGCATCATTCATGTCATTGCTGTCAATGGTAAGGATTATTGTGTCGTCTCTTACAGGTACTTTAGTATTGTCTGACTTGAGAAAGTGCGCGACTGAAGAAACTCGACTGCGTTCGTTGACAGGTTCCTGCGTGAAAATGAACATAAAAATAACGGGTCATCAAAGCAATTCCACTCTATTACTTCTGTCCATAACGTAAAATTCAAAATAAAGACGACAATAAATATATAGAATAGAACAGAAATGTAATCATTTAAGAACGTCACGCCAAAATAGAGTACTGCGTGACACTGGGCATCTGTTTAAATCCTTTCTAATACAATTGCTTGTCATTTGGCAAGAAGTGTTATAAACAGAGTAAGCAGTAGTAACCTTATTGCCATGATATACTAACATGATTCAATCTTCATCACGGTTTTACTATAGTCATAATGAATTCTACACATCGCACAAAGTCTCGGGACATAATCTCATTGTACTTACAAGGCGTAGAGGCTCCTCAAATCGTGGAATACTCCACCGCTTATGCTTGCAATTTTGTTGTGTGAGAGATCCCTAGGAACAACAATAGAGATATTGAAATTGTAAGTGGTGACAACACGTGACGTGGTCACAAGATGTTGCACAGTGTGATTGCCGACTACATCGAATGCCGCGGAATAAGTCGTGTTTGAACAACAATCAGTGCAAGGTGAAACGAATATAGGAGATAATTGCAAATATACGCCTACTTACAGTTATAGCGAGGTCTCATACCGGTTGTTTGTATGTAAATGATATAAATATCGTCAGCTGAGAACCAGAAGGACGTATGGCGTTCCAAGATTTGAGCGTAAATAAAAACGAAGCAATCATTTGTGTGTGTGTGTGTGTGGAATAAAATGTTTATTTGTTCAAAAGTGGGTAGATTTGTAAGCATTCTTCCAAATA
Source organism: Diadema antillarum (assembly GCF_040938485.1). Taxonomy (NCBI): domain Eukaryota; kingdom Metazoa; phylum Echinodermata; class Echinoidea; order Diadematoida; family Diadematidae; genus Diadema; species Diadema antillarum. Next base: position 1,030,332 of record NW_027270992.1, on the reverse strand, counting down.
TCGTTTGAATTAGCGCTATTGTGGTTTTGATATTCTACATTTCACTGAAAATGAAAATGATTTAAAGGCGCATAGTCCCGGTGGGTAGGAGGGCGCTGTTGAATGATACTGCCCAGTGCCGTATATTAAGAGAGTCTGGCCAACTCATAAATCGAACGCCATGTCGTTACCCAGCGTACAGTGCGCTTATAGTTTTAGCATGTGCGCTTTGGGGTTAGCGCAGGCGTCCCAAAGGCGCAAGGCACTGTGTTGCTTGACTTTTTTTAGAGAGAGAGAGAGAGAGAGAGAGAGAGAGAGAGAAAGGGTGTAGGTTGGGGGAGGGACATTCATTCATTCCATCCATGTTGAACAAAGCCAACAATCAATCATTTTTACACATTCAAATAGACACAAGCACACAGGTATATAAACAATAGGGAAGCTGTTTAAAGGACATAATTCCTGAATATAAATATGATAAATTTTTGCTGTATAAATAAAAGAAGAATTCCCAGTTTGTCGTATCGTAAACTTTCATTAGACTGTAAAAGGACCCTATGCTATATTGTATGTTTAGCAAGTTGTCAAGGGAACAAGAATATTGTGTAACAAAATGATACAATGTATGTAATTCTAGTTGTACTGTGCACAGGACAGGCGATAGACGAATTTCACAGTCACATAAATAACCATCAATTACCATCCTATTTAGTACCATAAACTGACATGAAGGCCTACTAGTATAAGTAGGCCCTAATTCAAGAGGAATACACCTATGTACAATGTATATACAACATGAAACGTCATCGGCAAGTGCATAATTATAATGGTATGTAAAATGATCTCAAATTGTTTGAAAATAATTAAAAAAAAAACAACCTGTAATTGAACAATTGAACAAGCACAAGTACCTGAATAACAAAATAATCATGAGGGGTATCCTCAGTGACATCCGTACCAGAGATAAACTATGATCAGGACTATTGAATGGATATGAAATGAGTTTTAAAAAATGAAAATGTCCAAATGGCGACCGGTATACCTCCGCCATATTACATTGTTCTTAGCAGATGTAGAGTACGCCTAGACAATGTTACACGACAGTTTCACATATTATTGGCAGGAAATTTTTTCACAACATTGAGTGTTTACTTTCCTTGAACTAGGTGTAAATGGATGAGTTTTGTTTAAAAGAGAAGCATTAAGGAATTTGAGCTTTTTTTTTTACTCGTAAGTTGCATGACAATACTTTAAGCGGTTATTTTACAAATTTGCGGAAATTACTGTCATTTTAGTATTTTCACTTGACCTTTGACCATCATGGCCAAAATCTGTCCCTATGCGTCATTGTGTAGTAATGGTGGCATGCAAATACCGCGTTTGGTTTTAAGTTTGTGCATTGGGTATAGTCTCCAAGGTATGGATGAACTGGGTAATAATATTTCAACAATAGATAGGAGAATTTCAACATTTTACCTGACATCGATCCTTGACCTTTGCTACCTCCCATGACCCCCACCGCCCCCCCCCCCCCCAAAAAAAATACAAGAGAATCACCGTCGAGCAGTAAGTTTCGTCTGGAAATACATGTACTCACATTCAAAAATTGTATACAGATATGGGGGAAATGGCAGTATTTTAAGATTTTAACCATTATGATTTTGACCGTTCACTTTGAGCATGTTTACACAAATGTTATATGCTAAAAAAACAAACTTCGTCCACTCCCACATACACACAATCATGTCAAGTTTCATGGCCAACGGTTTCAACAAAATTGATTACGAATGTAGGACAGACAAATGCCTCAGGCGACACTTTGTACGTTATAGCGGTGACATACAATCTTAATGTGAATCAAAACTTGGATAATTTGAAAGACACTTCTCTCCTTCGTTTTGGATTTGTCAGAAAGCGGTGCATCATTACACTTGAGCCAGGTTGGTTATAGCGCAACGCCATGCTGCGAAGGAAAGGCATGACGAATTTTCAGTTTATCGCAGTAAGATATCAAAATATCTTTCGTATACTTCAATGAAATAGACAACGGCAAGGACACTGCACCTCGACTGATATTGGGGATGTCCCAAAGGCAAGCAATATTAACGCGTAGCTGCGCATGTTCAACAATGGGCACTGCGTATGAACTCTGCTCACGCCCGCGTGATTGACTTTGGTAACGACATGGCGCCTGTAGATCACGGGACCAGCTTTTGACCAATCACAGGCTTCAAAACACACAAGCCGAAAACCGAGTTGGCCAGACTCTCTTAACATACGGCACTGATACTGTCGATCACCGTTAGCATTGATTGCCGAGTTTGAGCTGTCATCAAGAGTAAAACGCGTAGGTGTTGCTAGGTAACGTTGTCTTCGCTGTCTTCTCTGCGCATCACGCAGCGTGTAGTAATGACAGGGTGCGTGCATATGTGCTTCTAAGTATGACGTCACCAAAAAAAAAAAAAAATGCTCAAGCTGCGTCAGCCGAATCATGAGCCGAACTGTGATCAAGCCACTGACTATATACACTGGATCAGACTTCTTCGGACTCGGGGGAAATGGGTCAAGGCGTAAGCGCTAAAGAGGAGTCGATAGCGTAGGTCTCTATAGGAATGCGTACGCCCGCATACGCATTCGACTATAAAACCACCGGGACCATGTGCCTTCAATATTGATAAAAGAGTATACAAGCTAGCGCTAAGAGGGCTTACTCCCGCGATTTCGCGTAGTACGCTCTTTGGCGAAATACGGACGCCATTGCGCCATTAAGGGTAACAGACCGATAGAGGGCGTACATTGCGTGATCATAATTAGTGTCGTATCAGATGAGATGAACTTAGGATCTCGTTTTGTCGTACAGAAGTATCATTCCTGTCTAATCCTGAAATGCATTTGAAGAAATGTCATTTATTTTCCAATCTGCAGTCTAACCAAGTTTGAGCTAAAGTTGCCCAAACTGTTTCGGGAGGGAGAGAGAAAGAGATAGACGGCGTTTGTCAGCTCAAACACAAACTTTGAGGGACTACAGATTGAAAAATAATGACATTACTTCATTTTTTTTTTTTTTACGTATCGACAGAAAATATACTTTTTATGACATTTTGAGGTCTGAAACACAATTCTACCGCTGTGTGCCTCCTTAAAATGAAGAAAATGAAAGGAAGGCACAGTTCGCTCCATAGGCTCACGTGTTAAGAAGGCTCGCGTTATTATTACTAAAAAGGCCGCCATTGGACTCCATGTGGGGCTCCATGGCGTACTTCACCCGTTTGCGTGCGAAATCGCGAGAGTACGCCCTCTTAAAGCGCTAGCTTCTATACTCTGTGATATTGACACCATGATGTAGAGGAGATCGAGCTTTACAACGTGACACCAATAACTAAATAAACCCGTGAATTGCGATAGTGCCGTTCTGGCTCTCAGAACCAGAATACGATATGCGTATATTAATGTGACCGCCCGGCTCAAAACCACTAAAAAATAGGCCAAAATAAATTTTCGCATGTCTACATAATTTTAAAGAGCAAGATGTAAGCTCTTAAAATTATGCATAAATTGTTAGGATTAGACCATCCTATCCCATTCAATAATGATTGAAATAAGAAAGAGTTAGCGATGCAGTTTCACAGAAAAGGGAGAAGAGAGGATTTAAAAAGTAGGGTCACTTTAAAATAGGCGTGTTGTGCAGAAGTACGAGTGAAAATAAGAATGAAAGCAGCGCATATCCGAAAAATATGGTCCAGAAAAATGTTGATATTTCGATTTCGGTTTTCTTATAATTTGCCAAATTTTGACATTAAAGATAGAGAAGAGATTACTCTACCAGGTAAGAAAAACTCAAAAACAATAACATTGTGTTTCAGCATACTTACAATGTCACCAAATGTTCCAAACCAGCAAATGCGTTCGGCTTTATTTCGACGATATCATTGTGACTTAAATCTCTGTTGCAGAATCAAGAGCGAAAAACATACAACGGACATTTCACTTATGAATGCAGCCCAATGAATGTCATTGGGTTGGACATATTCTCTGCGTCGTTGCAGGTGGTTTTAAGATTAAGAATCATAGCATTTTAAGTGAATACGAATGAATCCTACAGAATTCAAATCAATAAGCAACATGTTAAAATCTAGTCCACGCGGACATCAATTACAGCACTATTCTGTTTGTGTTTACATTATTTACTTGGGACTCGTCCCTGTTTCAACCATTGATATCGTAATTAAGATCCAATTGTTGAAACTGTACTTACAACTCTGTTAAGGTGTCCAGGACTTCAAACGAACGGCTGCCAACAATGCGGAGGTTGTTGTGCGAGAGATCCCTAAAGTGATAAAAATAGGAAATCACGCAGTGGACATCATATGAAGAGTTTGTTCGCAACAACCGATAAGTCCATAATTGATTTGCTAAATGGAGATATTTGCGATTAAAAGTCAAGAAAAATAATGAAAATAATAAGAAAATGTTTGCTTCTTTTGACCATATCTTCAAAAATGTACCTTTATATGTAGTAACCAATGTATCATTTAAAAGGTATTATTTTGTACTTTATGACAGATACCGTACTTCAAAATTATCAAAAAAATGGATTTATCGATTTTTGCGAACAAACTCTTCATATGGAACTATCCAATACAAATCACTTACATGTCATATCTGAAAAAAATGTTGTTGGCATGAGATAATTGACGAAGTGACTGTGAAATTAGTTTTTTGGGTGAAATGAAATAAATATATACATATATATATATATATATATATATATATATATATTGTCTACATGTCGAATCAAAATCTGTGTTTACCGCACTGACACCAACAAAATTAATAACAATAATAATGATAACAAGGATAAATGTTACTTCCATCGCATCATGCATGTGGGGATGATTATGGAGTGTCAGCAACGGTGACTCTTGATGAGTGTAAGTGTAATTGTTTGGCAATAAGCAAGTCCTTGACTTGACTTATAGGGAAACATGACCCATGACTGATCACTGATTGTGGAATTATTGTTTTATATTCAACACACAGTCAAAAATTCGGAAGGTTGATTTTTGTTCTAAAATGTTTGATAGAAGAACTGCGAGTTAGTATAAATCATTCAAGGATGGGAGAGACAGTGGCAATCATCTTGCTTCCAGAATTTGAACCAACCTTGTCAAATTCTGACTATGCTGCCAATATTTGCAGTTGAATCCAAACATCATTCATTGGTGATTAATTTCTTGATGCATAGATACAGATTTTAGCAAAGACTCACTTAACTTGTGCTGATGTACAAGACTGAACAAAGTACCTTTAAGAGTTCATTGGATTTTTTGTTGTTGATAGAAAACCAGTGGTCACAAATCAGAGAAAAATAAATGACATTTCGAATGTAGGATGCCTTTTTTTACTTTATAAACAAATTAGTTGTTTCTCAATCTTTTCTACAGGCCGATGTGTAATGGTATTACAGAGATTTAAATTGACATTAATTATATCACGGACATAATTTGTCGTGTGTGTGTTTGGGTGTGTGTGTTGGTGTGTGTGTTAAAGTTAGTGCCAAGGCGATAATTCTAAAGAATCCAACTTATTTAGGGTCTTTTATAAGGACGATAATAGTAATTATTAAGTACGAATATGGAAAAAAGTAAAAGCAACGTCATTGCGGATTACCTGAGCAAATGATCAGTCATAAGAAACAAAAAAACAAAACAATGTTCCAAGATCCATGTTCAGTGTAAATATGACACAACTATACTATGCTATCTTTACTTACAAGTAGAAAAGGGTGTCGAGACCACGAAATGTACTTCCTTCAATGGCGCTTATACTGTTGTTTCTAAGAATCCTTTCGAGAGGTGATAGAGAATTCAGCTGTTATGTTATGTGGATAACGTATAGCATTTTTTTTTTGCGTCGATATAATATTACATATATATAAATGAATATATGTGTATATGAATACATATATATATATATATATATATATATATATGAAGAGTTTGTTCGCAAAAACCGATAAGTCCATATTTGCCAAATGGAGATATTTGCGATAAAAAGTCAAGAAAAATAAAGAAAACAATGAGAAAATGTTTGCTTCTTTTGACCATAACTTCAAAAATGTACCTCTATTTACACATGTAGTGACCAATATATCATTTAAAAGGTGTTATTAAGTACTTTTTGACAGACACCGTACTTTAAAATCTTCAAAAATGGACTTATCGGTTTTTGCGAACAAACTCTTCATATATACAGTCAGCCTTGCTTAAGGCTACCTCGCATAAGTCGAATGATCGTCTACACCTTTTCAAGTCCTCTTCTCTTTACATTCTGTTGATGTTAATCCTTCATAAGTTATCTTTTCTCTAATTCAAAGCTTTGTCTTTAGTACAAATAGAATCGACTTATGCAAGGACGACCGTATTTATCAATATATTTATATATAGAGCAGGGTTCGACATTAGTTTGTTATTCTTGTTTGTTTTGTTTTTTTAGTGTTGTTGTTGTTGCTTTTTTCCACTGGTGACCCGTAAAGGGCCACTGGCATCTTTAAATCTGCAATGTACTGGCCCTAAGTAAAAGCAAACATAACAATCCGTCTTAGCTACCCGATCGAGCACACAGAGAAAACCGTGTTAAAAAAATTGTAGCATGACATACATTTTTAGTTGCTGCAGGCCAACGTGCCACCGCTAATGCCGAGCCCTGCATAAACATTCATACATGATTTATGATTGCGTTTGAAGAAACCAGAGCTTCAAAGACCCCCTTCCCTTTTCACAAGTTCCACCCGTACACTAGAATCTCCAATTTACAACGAATGTATTAGATCAGCAGCAATCTCAAAACATTATAGTTTAAAATGCGCATCTTTACAAAGGTATGCCATCTGGCAACTTCTTTAGGGATGGTATATAATATAAATAGTTGTCTTCGTTTTGCAGCTAATAATTTATGGAACAAAGGTCACACAATAGGCCTGGTAATAGTTAGGGCGACATATCTGCTACTACAGGTTAAGGATAAGAATAGAGATTTGGGATGTGAGGCGAAGAGTTGATTATTGGTCTGTTAACTTACGGTATCATGCACTCACGCCTAGGAGTATGATACTTACAGCCACCAAACGTTGCCTAAGCCATCGAATGCACCTGGCTCGATGAATGATATGTTGTTGTTCAAAAGATACCTGTAAAAGTGACCGTTAAGGACAAACTTCTACCTGGATTGACGTAATTGTGACACTTTAACTGAAGATAAATGTTGGCCTTTGCAAGTCCTGCGTTATCCAGTAGTTATAATTCTAAGATTATAAAGAAATGTAACACCTGTCATCCTTTCTCAGTCATTAATTCATTTTCAATTAAATTTTTACTTGCAAACAATAATCATGTTCGAAAAAAATCTACTCCATGTAACATGATGACAGCATTTTTAAGTCCATCTTGTTCCATCTGGAATGGGAATGAAATTAAGCATGGTTGCCAGAGAGCGAATGCTTATGAGGCAGCCCTCTCTGCGATAAATAATACAAATTGATATATAAATCAATATAAAGTAAGTAAACATAAAACGAATTAAACACTACAAAAAAAAAAATCCATCTACTATTGCATCTCTGGTAACATTACTCAGGCACGCGCACACACACACACACACACACACCAGCGCAGAACAAATACCCCCCTAAACACACACACACACACACACACGCACACACACACACACACACACACACACACACACACACACACACAGAAGTTTGCGCTACCTCAGTAGAGAACAATAAAGAGTGAGTGGGAAAGGAAGCAAACAGAGAGACAAAAAATGATTTATATAATACATAAAAAGCAGATTTGCACATCCGAGATGTAGAAGAAAAAAACGAACATTTCTTTTAAAGAATACCTGGTTAGATATAAATTGATTAGGATTTCCTTCACGTTTTTCCAAAATCATATGTCAGCATGACAGTTTCTGATAATTTTCCAAGGGAATTCCATAATAATAGCCGCAACAAATTAGGTTGAGTTGGTGAAGATTGTTCGAATAAGGGCCAAATGTTATTCATCAGTTTGATAAGTGGAGTATTTATGAATACCTTTTCATATAAAACATCGAAAACAAAACTGAAGGAAGTAGATTGTTATGTAAAGTATGCAAAAATCGGCCAAAGCTATTGTAATAATGTCAATCAACAAGCCCCTTTCAAAATAATATTCTCTATGAAGTGTCATTTTTTTTTTCCTGCAGAAGTATTTTAATCAAGCAAGTTAAATATGTGTTACCTGGTGAGTTAACTCTATAATTCACCTTCATCATCACCACCATCACCGTATCATCTTCACTACCACTTTTTTTTTTCATGTTCACCCTGTTACCCTCATAGTCATAATTTAACACATTTTCATTAGTATCTTATGCAACAGAATATAAAAATTAATGCATTAATGCATTATATAATGTTCAGGTCTTTTCCACATTCTGCTGAACAACGTATGGGATGCTGTTCGTCATTCCGAAGGTTCGTTATTCCGAAGGTTCGTTAATCCAAGGCACACAAATTCCTAAATACCTAGAGGTTTGTTAATCCGAAAAGAAAAAGGGTTCGTTAATCCGAACATTTGTGGCGCTATTCCGAAGGTTTGTTAATCCAAAAATGAAATACGGTTCGCTATTCCGAAGGCTCGTTTGTCTGAAAATGAAATAGGGTTCGCTATCCCGATGGTTCATGAATCCGAAAAATGAAATAGGGTTCGTTACTCCGAAGGTTCGTTGATCCGAAAATGAAATAGGGTCCGTGACGAACCTTCGGAACAATGATTTTTAATTCAATGTCGGATTAACGAACCTTCGGAATAACGAGTCTTCGGAATAATGAACATTCGGAATAACGGAACTTCGGACTAAACAACCTTCGGAATAACGAACCTTCAGAATAACGAACTGTAACCCAACATATATATATATATGTTTCTATCCGCCCTGACACCCCCCCCCCCCCCCACCGTAGGTACGTTTTGTTGACTGCCGTGTTCAAGAATGCGCTTACTAGTGGCAGTCCTCCTTCTGCATACTTTTCTATTTAATTATTCACAGATTTGGTAATACAACGTTTGTTAACGGAAGTAATGAACAAATTTATTTTCTTTCTTAGAATTATGTACCTTGTAATCTGTATATTGTATTTTTTGGGTGATATTACTGAAAAGAAATTCGATTTATGTATGAAATTATGTCGAAGAAAATAAAATAAAATAAGATAAAATAAAAAAGCCCCAATAAAGTAAGGTAAGTTTCAAGTTGAATATGATATTAATAACGTCTTAACAGTGGAACGTAACATTATTATAGATAAAGTTATTGTATACGCTGTTTATATGCTGTTTAAGGGAGAGTTTATCACCCACTCTTAAACCCAGAAATGAATCTGTCGATAATATCGACAATCAAATTGATTTTTTATTTAACACGATATTAATTGCAATTAAAAAGAAAGTCTTTCAGTACAAAACTAAATATTGTTTTTCTTTTAATGTGATTTGTGTGGTCTGTGTGTGTTTTGTTCGCGTGTGTGTGTGTGTGTGTGTGTACAAAATTATTGAAATCACGAATAAAATACATTCTACATGGAAGAACTACAGTATATGTACATGTACATAGCTTGTGCAATCACGGCTACGGGCTATTAATAAACACAATGATTTCTAAGTATGAAATAGCGCAGGAACTACATCTGTACCTTGGGCCTGTAAGGTAAATTCTAACGTAATGCCGAACATAAAAACAATATTAGACCGGAAGAAGCAGAAAAGACACGATTATGTGCCGACGTATTGCAAAACAAATATTGTATATATATATATATGCATACATAAATATATATATGACCGTGCACCTCAAAACGAACATAAAGTCGCACACACTGATTTTGCGTGAGGACTGAAAATAAGTGAAATAGGTAAACCTAGCCGAACTTGACTTTTTCATATTTTCTGAAAGAGCGGGTCTTCTTTTACATTATGATAAAATTTGGGATCATAAAACGGGCAGGAAAGTGTGTTTTTTAGCAGTTTATCTTGAACATTTTTTGTAGAATAGTGTCATTAGGTGTGTCTTTAGAATCCCTTTTCATTTCTAAAAAACTTTGTCCACACTCTTCACCTTCGACTCTAATAACTTTTGAAAGGATAGTGCTACTGCTTTGAAAGTTGGCATTAATTATGGACAGAATGTGTTAATGAGGCATGCTTAATTTCAGTTTAATCTGATAATCCTTTCATTGTTGTTACTCTGGTGGTTTACTTCCTGTTTTTTGTCCCATTCATTGCACAGCCAGCACGGTTTGGTAAAGATTAAGCGCTTGAATAGACACTGTACTTCAGAGCCTCTTTTCTCGGTTCACACTTTTCCTGAGTTTGTGCTTTCTTTCCAATATAGATAGGTTAGGAGAGTCCATTTGATTTGAGTTATACATCATAAAGCTTAAGGTAGAATATGATCATATATATGTCACATATATATTGAAACAAGAAAGGGAAAACTGACCAGAAACAAATAATAAATGGCGAAAACTTTGAACAAAGAAAATGGGTTTTCATCGGGATTCGAACCCGAGACCTCCGGATTACTAGACCGGTGCTCTACCGACTGAGCTATTGAAAGCCCTAGATCGGTGTTCGTCTCAAACCCTTAACTCTCTTTGCTCGTGTGGTCAGGAGCTATAGTGTGTGTATGTGTGCTCAAAGTTTTCGCCATTTATTATTTGTTTCTGGTCAGTTTTCCCTTTCTTGTTTCAATTTATATCAAAAAATAAATAAATAAAAAGCTGCATCGCTTCGGTGATCCCTCGCATTTATTCCAAAGTTGATTAACGTCCTTTGGGTCTATGTCAGGTTAATGTGTGTGTGTGTGTGGCACACATACACACACTATAGCTTCTGACCATGCCAGCAAAGAGAGTTAAGGGTTTGGGACGAATACCGATCTAGGGCTTTCAATAGCTCAGTCGGTAGAGCACCGGCCTAGTAATCCGGAGGTCTCGGGTTCGAATCCCGATGAAAACCCATTTTCTTTGCTCAAAGTTTTCGCTATATATATATATATATATATATATATATATGTAACCGTACACCTCAAAACGAACATAAAGTCGCACACATTGATTTTGCGTGGGGACTGAAAATAAGTGAAATGGGTCAACCTACCCGAACTTGACTTTTTCATATTTTCTGAAAGAGCGGGTCTTCTTTTACATTATGCTAAAATTTGGTATCATAAAACGGGCAGAAAAATGTGTTTTTTAGCAGTTTATCTCGAACATTTTTGGAAGAATAGTGTGATTAGGTGTGTCTTTAGAATCCCTTTTTCATTTCTGAAAAACCTTGTCCACACTCTTCACTTTCAACTCTAATAACTTTTGAAAGAATAATGCTACTGCTTTGAAAGTTGGCATTAATTACGGACAGAATGTGTTAATGAGTCGCGCTTAATTTCACTTTAATCTGATAATCCCTTCATTGTTGTTACTCTGGTGATTTACTTCCTGTTTTTTGTCCCATTCATCGCACAGCCAGCACGGTTTGGTAAAGATCAAGCGCTTGAATAGACACTGTACTTCACAGCCTCTTTTCTCAGTTCACACTTTTCCTGAGTTTGTGCTTTCTTTCCAATATTTAGATAGGTTAAGAGAGTCCATTTGATTTGAGTTATACATCATTTTAAAGCTTAAAGTCTGCTCTTTCAGAATATGTTCTTTACTAAAAATTCATGTCTGGCGACTTTTTGTTTGTTTTGAGGTGCAGAGTCACATATATATACAATATTCCTTTGATATCAAGGAGAAACACAGGCTACACTTTTGTTTTATACTTACAGCCACCATAATCTCTCGAGTGCTCTGAAAGTGCCTTGTTCAAGTATAGAGACATCGTTGTCCTGTAGATATCTTTAATTACATCGAGAAATAGAAACAGGTAAGAGGGAACGTTTATTAAGGCAGAGGTATACTTGAAAACAAAAACAAACAAACAAGCAAACAAGGCGAAACAAAAAGGAATGAGCGTAGCCTACACGTGCTATCAAAACACTGATTAATCCGTGCTTATTTACGTCGATACAAGGCAATGCAATAAGTTGCAGAGATATTACATCGTTTGCATTGTGCATTGTAACAGTAAGTTTACCCTGTTTTACCCTTACGTGTATTCACTGTCACAACATAGTGTGAGTTTAATGTTTCTATCATTTTTTTGTTCATGCATACATACATGTACACGTATACACAACCGCATGACCTCTATACAAACAACCGTGATAATCTTATTATCATAACTATGATATCAATATTTTTGGAGTATACTTTTTTTATTTCAGATCGAATACTTACAATCGTAAAATGCTGTCATGGCCGGTGAAGGCTATGCCCTCAATTCTTGCAATTGAGCTGTTTGTGAAATCCCTATTTTCAAGAAAAAGGCAACAAATATCAACGTTAACAATTAGAGGTCAAAGCCCATAATTTTGTAGTGTTATTTGTTTGCTTACTTACACCCCTAAAAAGAAATCAACGAGGCAATTGTACATTTTTCACTATAGGAGAATCATGCTCAAAGGACATATGACTTTGTGTACGATCTTGCTACTATGTGATTAAAAAATAAATAAATAAAAAAGTAAATAATACCATAACATAGCATTATTTAAACGGGGATTAAAAAAAAAAATGTTTATTCTTTGAAACTCCCTGTGCATGGAGAGCCGACTGGTACAAGAAAAAAAAAACATATCATTGTAAACAACTGCGCAAAATCCCTTGCACTAATCTTTAAGAGATATGGCAGCGAAGTACAGCAATATTTCATTATGCTGAGTTAACGGTCAAAGGTAAATTCTATCATGAAGAGAACAAAATTCAGCCATAGGATATTGAAAAGGAGGCCAACAGAAGTGATTCATACAAATGAAATTAGAACAATTAACACTCCGTGTCCAATTTGTAAAGAGACCTGAAAAAGGGATGTAAACAATGTTTATTATAATCATTATTATGTTTATTATAATTTACTAGGGTTTTTATTGGCTATAGATTTTGAAGAGGCTTTTGATTCTATTTCCCATCAATTACTCTAAAAAAAAATGCTTTCTTTTGGATTTGGCCCGTCATTTCATAAGTGGGTAAAATTTTTGAATACAAATGCTTTTAGTTGTGTCTTGAATGAGGGGGTTTCTACCGGTTACTTTAAAGTGGAGAGGGGTGTTCGACAGGGTGATCCACTGTCTCCTTATTTATTTATTTATTTATTTATTTATTTATTTATTTATTTTATGTATGGAAGTAATGACACATACATTGTGAATAGACAATTTTGAAGAAGGAATAGAGTTTGGAGATGAGGAAATCAAATCAGTTTTACATGCAGATATGACTATTTTTATACGTAATAAGAAATAAATTTATAGGTTAAAAGTGTTGCTTGAAGAGTTTGAAAAAAAAACATTCTGGATTAAAGGTAAATATGGATGAGTATTAAGATTGGGATCATATCAGCATTTGCAGTTGGATTTTGATTTTGGAGAAACATTTGATTTTGGGAAGATACTTGGGGTTTTCTTTTCTCTAGATGAGGGAACGAAGGAAAATATGAATTGCAAAGAGATTTTGAGTATAACATAAAATCTCTTTTAAATTTCTGGAAGAAAAGGGATTTAACTTTGATGGGAAAGATTTAATTACTTAAAGTATATATTATTTCAAAAGTTATATATCGAGTATCTCTCATTCCAGTTCCCAGGTGGGTTTTCGATTTATTAGATGAATTAGTTTTCGATTTTATGGAAAGGAAAAAGAGATAAAATTAGAAAAAAAAAATGTGTTTTTAGATTATAAACAAGGCGGGTTAAAAATGATAGATTTTGTTGATTTTGATAAATCACAGCGAGTTATGTGGGTTAAGAAACTTCTTCATAAAGATGAAAATATGAAATGGAAGCAATATTTTAATGTTGTTACGAGAGACATAGAAGAATCTATATTTTTGTGTGATTATTTGCCAGTGCTGTTGAAAGTGAGAGCTCCACAATGTTATAGGGATTTATTAGAAGTGTGGGTAAATACGAGACGAATAAGAAGTAATGTAAGTAATAGTTTGTATATTGGTAATGTTATAAATAATACATATATACGATTAAACAGAAATTGTATAAATGATAAAAGTATATATAAACAGGGCGTTTATAGATTGAAACATATATTAGGAAATAATGGTGAATTGAAATGTGACAGATATTTTACAGATTTAGGTTTAGAAGTAATATATATATATGTATATATATATATATATATATATATATATATATATGTTTTAAAGATGTATCTATGAAAATATACCGATTGTCTGGAGGAGAAATATGAGAGAAAAAGAAAGAAATATTTTGGAAACTGATCTTATTATAGGAGGGGAAACAATTGATAAAGCAATTTAAGATCAAAACAAATGTATTTGCAATTTCCTAAGGAAAAAGAAAGTGCAGTACTGATTTTAAATAGAATTATTCAAAATTATGGGTTTTCTGTTATGGAGATAAAAAATATATTTTTAAGGCCAAGACAATATACATTAAATAGCAGATTACGAGAGTTTCAATTTTAACTGGTGCATGATATCTTTTATACAAATCATCATTTCTTCAGGTTCGGTTTTGCTGCAAGTAACTTATGCTCTTTTTGTGAAAAAGAAGAAGAAACATATAGACATTTATTTTACGCTTGTGAGCATGTGAAACTAATCTGGGAATTATGTGACAGAATGATAGAGGATGTTGATTAAAAAAAAAATGTATTTGGGAAGAAATTCTGTTCGTGAGGAAGGAAGGCAATAGGGGAAAATACCAATTGTTAAATCATATTTTAATTTTGGTTAAAGATTTGATTTTTAAGAGTAGAGAATATGGAAAACCGCCTACATGTAATGAAATAAAAAATAATATTTCAGCGGAAAGATTTGAGGAAAAGGAATTAGCATCAGTGAGGGGAATTGTAATCATTCATTTCAGTAAATGGGAAAATTTGAAAGTAAGTATGGAAGGACCCGAAACCAGATGTCCACGGGGAAGGGGGGAAGGGAGGGGAAGGGTAGTCGGGAGGGGGGGGGGTGATTAAAGGGAATATCGATTTCATTTGGGTGCGTGTATATAGATTGATGACGTTTTAAGTAGTCTTTCCTTTTTTTATGAATGTACTGTCATGCTGAAAGTACAGCTCGATTTGATTTTAACGAAAGTAAGTAAGCAATGTATGTTGTTTGTTTGTTTTTTCCCGGTGCATTGTATATTCTTTACGAATGTACTGTTTCTGCTGAAAGTACAGCTTGGCTTGATTTCACTATAATTGTGTTATGCTGAAACGTGGATTTTGTAATACATGTGATTTGATTTGTTATGAAATTGTTTTGAATATGGAATCAATAAAAGATTATGGAAAAACAAAAATATGGCTTTTTTGCAGTAAGCTGGGGATCGATTATTCATTACCGATCGAATTAAAGTATGATCGATCGTTGTCGGTAGATACGTTGTTATAGCGAGGTCCAAAATTACAGTTTGGGTCAGTTTTTTCGGACATTATGTAAGATAGGGGTATTGAGGGGGTAAGCTTGCTGCGATTTTGGATAAAAGTAATAGACACCAGTATTTTAATAGCAAATATGTAGGGTTTTGGGCAGAATTTTCCAAAAATTTGTGTTTTAGCAGTCGAGGGTGTAATTTGCATATGAAACTACGGCAACATTTAATGGGGTGTAATATAATAAGGTAGTTATAACTCGAATCAGTGGCCGGGGTCAAAGCAAATCATTCGATGAAAATATACGCCCCGTCCCATGGACATCCTTGGGTGGGACTGAACTGATGGGTGGTATAATGGTAGATTCAGCTGTCCATGTAAAAGATGTATGGATGTTCTCGAGATGCGACGGAAACGGTGGAAGTGTCGAGTGACGTGTTAAAGGGAATATGCAGCGCTGGTTAGGCATCGTGGTCGAGGTGGGTCAATCATCCGATAAAGGAGATGTACGCCTCATCCATATGGATGGCACAAGCTGGGATCGTACGGATAGGATGGATTCATGCAGCACTCCATGCTATAGGTCGAGGTGGGTCAATCATGCAGTAGAGGTGTACGCTTCGTCTCATGGATGCCTTAGCAGGGATCTGACGGGTCGGGTACGTTCAGCAGCCCATGTAAAGAAGTTGGGTCGAGTCGAGTTGGGACAGATATGGTAGAGACGTACAGGCAGGTCTAGAGGAGAAACTGTTCACTGCAGAATAGGAGTAGTTCTGACTGCAGCATATATCTGTGTAACGTACGTAAGGCCGGGAATTGGAAGAGGGACCAGACCGGATCCGCGCTGTGGTAGAAGTGAACCTTGTACATACGTTCCGGGAATGAGCTGTTGTTGTAAAGTATTTCGCGAATGAAATACTACGAATTAAATGTTCAAGTTATACAAGGACTGGAAGAGTGGTCTTTTCTACCAACGAGTCCTGTGCAAGTGTAGGAGAGTTTGATTAGTGGTGACTGGTAGTGGTGACTGGTAGTTACGATTTTTGGTAGAAGTAATATAAGGGATGATGTGCGAAGCGATGCTGGACTGATGATGGAAGCTGGTGGTAGGCAAGAACCTGGTAGACAATATGAACTGGTAAACAAGAACTGGTAGACAAGAATTGGTAGACAAGAGCTGGTAGGCAAGAATTGGTAGACATGAACTGGTAGACAAGAATGAACTAGTATCCTTGGTCGTATACTGCGACCAAACGATTCCACGCCTGGCTCGGTCATCCTGAACAAAGTTCGTCGTAGGGCCTCACCTAATACCAATCTATCAGCGCACATCTACGACAACAGTTTTGTTTGCTACACGTGGTGTCAGGACTGGGAATTTCTACGACCCCATCAACTTTGTTCCGGTACACATTGGTTTCAGGAGAGGGATTCTACGACCATCCTCTACTTTGTATACAATATATATATATACATATATATATATATATATATATACCAAAAAAGTGAACACTTTCGCAGTACACATTTTTCATGGAAGATTTTGATAAAACCATTGTGTCATATACCACATTAACGTTTCTTTCATTGGATAATCTATAAACCTGGTAGGTTAATACAAAAGGGGAATTTCACGCATGAGTGAACACATTTTCTTTGGTCTCCAAGTCACAAAAGTAAGAATTGCAGGAATTGACTTTTTTTCATTCATTTGCAAATGACAATCAAGATAGCAATGGTAACAAAAGACCAATTTAACACAATAAGAGACATAAATAAAAAAGCAAAAATAAGAGTTCGTTGCGTTGTATCTCTTTGTATCCTTAAACAAAGACAAAGCGAGAAAATGAAAGGACAAAATAAGAACTTTCTTTCGACTCAAAATTCAATGACCTACGGAGTAAGCCGCAAAGGTGAAGAAATGGACAACATTTCTTTATTCCATTCTTTTGATTGAGGAATTTAAGAATTCAAGACACAGACACAAATTCAAGAACCAAATATCATTTTTAATTTTCTTCATTTGAAATAACATTTTAAATTTATTCCATTTTTGTTAATATTGCTTCTTCTCCAGTGTATTTTGAATTTGGATTGGACCGAAGATATTATAGAGATCATAGGTTAATATTTGCAGGTTAATTATTTTTCTGATTGTGTTAAATTGTCTTTTGTTCTCATTGTTAAATGGACGAGTAGATACGCATGAATGTCAACTTGTCAATTTTGGCATTTAATTTTTACTTTTGTG
Source organism: Diadema antillarum (assembly GCF_040938485.1). Taxonomy (NCBI): domain Eukaryota; kingdom Metazoa; phylum Echinodermata; class Echinoidea; order Diadematoida; family Diadematidae; genus Diadema; species Diadema antillarum. The sequence goes on along the minus strand of NW_027270992.1, from coordinate 1,012,540 downwards.
CTTTGGAAATGAAAAACGAATATAGTCATTCATGCCGCGTACAGTCTACCTTTCTATTGACGTACCAGATCGATAGCCAATTAGATTACCTATAACACGATATATAAAGCATTTATATTTAGCCAAATATTATATGAGAACCTGAAAAAGTGTTCACTTTCTTCTTTTTTGCTGATGTGTATCAACATGCCACTAAAAACTACTGAAAGATAGTAAATGCAATATACAATGTCTAAGTTGTGGCTCAAGGGATGAGACAACGGACTGTCAATCCGAATATTATGCATTACTTACAAGAAATAAGCAACAATAACCACAACAACAAGAAACCGCGAAACGGCTAAGACACTCACAGGAAAACTAGACTTGGTAATCCAGATATCATTTTTCCTTGTATACTGGAGATGTTATTATTCGAAATATCCCTGTGTAAAGAAAATGATGAGAAAATGGTTGACATTTTGGTAAACGTATAGTCAAATGATCAAGTATTAGATATAGGCAACTTATAGGTTAGTATTCAAATACTGTAATGAAATACTGTTTAATCTCGAAAGAAGGAATTGACGACCTGCATATAATAATGACCCACGTCCAATTTTGTGTCAAATTTAGTTTAACATTGGAAATTGTTGCCTATACATCACGGGCCCATCATTTGTATGTAAAATGATAAACCTTAACTTCCGCCATAAGTGCCAAAAATGAACAAATGAAGTCTTGTGTGAATGTAAGAATGACCCAAGTACAGAACTTGGGCCAGTCTTACAATCTTATGAAAGCGCCCTCTCTCATCACTCCTTGTCTAAGATTATTCTGGCATACACAATGAGCATGACTTGTGTGCAGTGATGAGGAGCTACGTGAGGAAAAACACAGACATGATTTAGAATGGTTAAGCAAAATAAGAGGAAGCGGTTTTGGAGCAGAGGGAAAAAGTACTCTAATTGTAAATAAGGAATCAAGTTCCTGCCCTTTGGGTAATACAGAAGTAGTGACAGCATCATCATGTGGAATGATTAATGGTCTCAGAGCATAGGTGAGTCAGTAAATGTGTATGTATGGTCTGAATTTAGGAGTAACTAGAAATGTAGCTATGAAGTCGATATCAGAAGATGGAGAAACTAGTGACGTGACAACATTTTTACCGGACCTTTTAAACAATTGGCCGAAAATTTTCAGAGAATCAATGACCGGTAATATGTGTATGAACAGAGCTTAATGAAAATACCTTAAGGCACTGCAGATATACGGGGGAAATTGTTGCATTTTAATTTGATCTTGACCACTGTCTTTTAGATGTCATTTAGATACCTCAAACGTTTTTGGTTACATCGTCCACAAATTCGCTTACGGACAGACAGAAGGTATATGTGCCCACATTTAACGCACGCACACATGCACATTACCCCCCCCCCCACACACACACATGATGAATTAGTATAGCTAGGTGATGATTGTGCCAGAGTAGGCAACAACATTTTGCAGGCCATACTGACTAAAAGCTGAAAAAATTATGATTTAAAGAATAACCCAAGTCCATCAAACAAAAGGACCCCTCCACAAGTAACGTGAATGTTGATTATGGTAATAATGTACATATTATTAAACTTGTATTTACAACATTGCTTTACCATCATAGTTAAGTAGCATATTATTGGACAAATGAATGTTATATCTATATATTTCTTTTTGAAATGACCTGTTATGGACTTGGGTCTGTTTATATTCAGATACTCAATTACGATGAATTGTAAAAACAAACAAACAAACAAAAACCAGGCGAAACCATAAACGATAGCTAGCATTCTTTACATTTCCCCCTTGTCTTTCCAATTCGTTGACATTTTGTTTCAAAATTAAGAGAGTTATAAACATTAAATGTGTTCAAGCCTTGCAAAGTAATAATATTATCTCTCTCCAGTAGGTTATCCTCAAATCTGTGTCAGACATCTTGACTATTGCTTTATATAAGTATGTATTGTGACCCTGCATCACAAAACCAACAGAAAGGCGCCAGACGTGGATGTTTCGTAAGTAAAGATTCTGAAAGAGCAGACTCCAAACTTTAAAATGATGTATAACTTGATACAAATGGACTTTCGTAACATATTTTGATAATGGAAAGAAGGTACACTCTGGAAAAGTGTGTACTGAGAAAAGACGCTCTAAAGTAAAGGGTCTAATCAAGTGCTCAATCTTACCAAGCCGTGCTCTGTGCAATGAATGGGAAAAAGCAGGATGTGAAACGCCACAGCAACAACAATGAAGGAACAATCAGATTAAACTAAAATTAAGTATGCTCTATTAACAAATTTGATCCATGACTACTACCAACTTTCAAAGCGGTAGCATTATTCTTTCAAAAGTTATTAGAACTGAAACTGAAAAGTGTGTAAAGGGTTTCTAAGAAGGGAAAATGGACCTCTAAGACATACCTAATGATACTATTCTACTAGAATGTTGTAACAACTGCTAAAATACAATTTCACATTCGTTCTTTGATCATGAATTTTAGAATGATGTAGCAGAATTGCTTTTTAACAAAATAAGAAGAAAAAAAGAACTCAAGATTGACTAACTTGACCAGTTTCAGTCCTTGCTTTGGGTCCTCACGTAAAATCAGGCCGTGCGACTTTTTCTTGGTTTTGTGATGCACGATAATATACATAATATGTAATTTCCCTTCAAATTATATGAGAAAAAAAAATGTGTATAACTATGCATAAACTAAAAGTACTAACATTAACCTGTATGGGTTAACATTGTATCTTTTTCTTGTATCTCGCCCCCCCCCTCTTTCTCTCTCTCTCTCTCTCTCTCTCTCTCTCTCTCTCTTGATACACGCTATTTATGAACATTTTGAAGACTAAACTTGATATTAGGAATGTAAATGATGTCTTTCTGATGCACTTACAATCGAAACAGGCTAAGCAACCCACCGAAAGCTCGTCCGTCTATGACAGTGATAGAATTCCCTGAGAGATCCCTTGATTTGCAGATGAAATTGGAACATATAAGAAAAAAAAAACACAATAACAACAATGCATTAGTTATCGCAGTATTTGTTATTTGGTTTGATTTGATTAGATTTCATTTATTGGCTTCTGCAACTTTTTAATGCACTTTAAAAAGAAATACATATTCAAAATAAATCATTAAACCATTGGTACATTTTGATATCGTGATCTTACATAACAAATGTTTAATTGAAGAAATCAAACATAAATCAAAGAGTGTACTTTCTCTTGCAGAATGTTTGATGGGGTTGCAAGGGTTAACACAGAAAAAAAAAATCTTGAAAGCGTGACAACCCTGAAGGAAATATATAATCAGTATTTACTTTTTCAATGTAAGAGGTGCAGGTGACCGAGGGTGGGGGGGGGGGGGGGTGGGTCAAGACGGTTGATTCTTGGCTCGTTTTTCGTTGTTGTTGTTTTTTTTTTTTTGATTAAACATGAATATATAAAATTATAACAATTACTCAATACACGTAAAAATGAGATATATTTTTAATTTGCAACAAATTGACCCATATCTTTTTTTAACCCTGCTATCAGGTTTATCTGCTTAAAGAGAAATGAACCTCATGCAAAAAAAGAGACTAACTGGATAGGCCCACTTATGGATTTCTCAAATATTTCCCAAAATCCAGTAATTACGAATTGATAAGGAGTTTAGCTCAGAAGATATACCGAGCCTTGCACACGAGCAACAGTTGCCGCTGGTTGCCGTTTTAGTCAAGTATACCCTGTTAAACGACGCAGTATACGTGTATGATGAGATCTGTGTGCCATTGGTCAGTTTACGTGTTCACAACTAGTAAGAATTGCGCATAAAGATATTTGAATAGCAAGTTAAAATTAGCCCAAATCACTTAAGTATTAGATTTTTTTTTATTTATGTTTTATTGAAAAATTATACAGAATCACAATATTTACAACAATCAACTTGATTAGAATTACGCAAGCACTGAACAACGTTGAGGAATTGTAAAAAAGAACACAAAAAAGGCAGAACATTAAGTTACCATATACAAATCAGATCTTGTTCAAGAGTGATATTCCGACATGGGGAAGGAGAATATAACAAACAAACAAGTAAACAAACTAATGAGTGACCAATTAGTAGTTTCATCCTCCTTTCCAACTGAAAAAGGTGTGTGCACTGCAGAGACTGGAGCAAGCCAAATCAGGGGGCGAAAAGATCCACCTCACCCAAACATAACTTGAACTTCCACACAAACTACACCTCTCCCCCCCCCCCTCCACACACACACCCCACACATCCTCATCCCAACACATATCCACTCACACCCCCACACACATACCCTGTACATATAAATATAGATGTAGATCATCCCACCACCCGACCCGGCACAATCCAGCCACAATGCACTCTGTAAGATGTCATGCAAACCCTACATCCGATGGTAAAGTTTAAAAACACTCATCGATTCACTGGAGGTCAGGTCAAGTCAATGCCAAAGAAGGCTACCATCTCAGAAATCGCCCCCGAAGAGCCAAAATCGACAACAAATGGCAGCGTTACTAGTACGTTACAATGTATAGTGTACTACATGCACTACATGCGACTACAAATAAATAACGCAATATGGCTTTCTATATACACAAACACATAAACAAACAAACAAAATATGGCACCAATAAGCATTCAATGTACTTGGTCTATTACAATGGCCTGAGGATTGCATGGAGGAGTTAAATCTCAAAACGCCATTTCTTGAAATGGGAAGTTAATTTATTTTTATTTTTTGCTATATAATATTCAATTTCCTTCTGTTTTTTAACAAAAGATTTGAATGCTACTGTATTGGGGAGTCTATTACCAAACTTGCAACTGTAGATATGATATTTCATTAACAGAAATAAATATGAAACAAATTTATCATTACAAAATCCAAAAAGTTTCTCGAAATTGGTTACATTATTGATTGAACTGTTATACCGTGAAATTATGTCAAGGAGGTCTTGCCAAATTGGGGTAACCTTTTCACATTCACAGAATAAATGAACAATTGTTTCCTCCTTTTTATCACATAGGGAGCAGTTAGGAGATTCCTTCCGTTTAATCTTAAAAAGAAAATCATTCAATGCAATAGCTTTGTGGAAAATCTTAAAATAAAAAGATCTTAGTTTGGTATCAATAGTACAAAAAAAAAATAGTATTGTGTACCTTTTCCCAATCCGTAGCTACTGGCACAGACAAAATTTCACTCCAAAATGCATATCTTTTGTTCGGCATGTGGGAACCGAGTAATAAGTTTAAGTATTAGATTTTAATACCATTTATATAATTATTATCCTGCAATTCAATTATATCTCTTTTGAAAAAGAAAAAAAAAAGTGAGAGATCATTAAATACGTACACAGTAAATCAGTGGACTTTGAAAACTCGGAGGCTCGAGTGTGCACGCAGTCTTTCGCTGTAAGCCCGTATCGCGAAGCACGGGAATATTGAACGCGCGGGAACATTCGATGCTCAACAACCATGTTAGCGTATCCATAAATCGTCGGTTTGTCACAACACACTGTACAGTATTGATGTATTGCACATGACCAAGTGGTTGTATACAGACACATCCAGGACACACAAGGTAAACCACACACCACCATCTAAAACAAACACACACACATACACACACACACACACACACACACACACTCACTCACTCACACACACACACACACACACACACACTCTCACACACACACACACACACTCTCTCTCTCTCTCACACATACACACACACACACACAAGAAAACACAAAACAAACTACCAGAATGCATTTTAATTAACTCCATTCTGTAACGATGGTTTCAACTTCATTCTCACTTTCTTTTGTCCTTGTTTTTCTTGTTTTGACACAAACATTCGTCAATGTAACTACAAATCTTCTTTAGTGTCCTTCCTATCCCCATCCTTAGCCATTGTTCTGTTCCTAGGAGATGATCGACGGTCTGTGAACGGCCTTTTTTCACTCTAAAACCTTTTGAAAGGATGATGTTTCAACCTCAAAAGTTACTATTTCGTCATTACTATAATATGCTAATACAGTGTGTGAAATTCCAGCTTAATCGGATAATCTATAAATACATTTCTACACTCAGCAAAAAAAAAAAAAAGAAGAAGAAGAAAGTAAACACTTTTTTTCAGGTTCATATTTCTCATAGCATATTAGGCTTAACATTAATGTTTTATATTCCATGTTAAAGGTATTCTACTTGGCTATCAACCTGGTGCGTCAATGAAAAGGGAAACTTTACGTATGGGTGAACACATTTGTTTTTCTTTTCCAAGGCACAAAAGCAAATATTACAAAAATGGACAAGTTCTCATTCATAAGTATGCTCTTCCATATAACAATGAGAAAAAAAGACAAATTACACACACAAAGAAACACAAATCAATTTTAAAAAATCACCCACTGATCTCCATAATGTCTTTGTAGCCCCCAAAGATAAAGGAAGGCAAAAATAATAGAGAAAATGAAGAATCTTCTGTCAAATATCAACCAAAAAGATAGACATTTGGAAGGTAATTTCGAATGTTGAAAATTGAAAATGATACTGATTCTTGATTTGGCTCACTTGTTCTTAGATTTCTATAATCAAAATGCAGCTTACTCCCCCTCATATGAATTTGAGTTGACAGGAATGTCTTATTTTCCCCCTTTAGTTTCCCACTTTATTTTTGTTTTAGGATATAGAGTAATAGAAGGGAACGAAAACCTTTTTATTTGTAATCATTCATGTCTCTTATTGTGTTAAATTGGTCTTTTGTTATCATTTCTATCTTGAAGGCCACTTGCAAATGAATGATAAAATGTCAATTTCTGCAATTTTTACTTTTGTACCCTGGATTACAAAATTGACTGAGTTCAATCATGGGTTTATTCCTAAACCACTCATGAACTGACGTCACTGCCAATCATGCCTTTGAATAAACCTCTATTTTCCAGCAAAATTTAGCTCTTAATGAGCCCAACAGGTCGTCTCTTTCACAATGAAAACGGACAGTGACAATCACGCCGTCCGCCAACATTCCACACATTGTGAGCGCTGTTGGCTCTACGGCAAGCCAAATTCTCGCTGGTTTTGGTATCTGTAAGAGTGCAAAATGATCCCATTTTGGAAATTGCAAATGATTGACAAAGACTGTCCTAAAATCATACCGCATTTGCCAAAATTAAATACCTTAGTGTCATTCTACTCGAACACGAATGGTTTTTCCAATAGTATGTACAATGATGACGTATTTGCAACAATATTGCTGAAATTAAAAATCTTAGGTGTTCCGTTTTTTCTGGGCTACCTTGTATATATAACCTTGCCTTGTGTCACCTGTAAGTGTTACATCTTTCGTTTTCCATTCGCTCCCTCTCTCTCTCTCTCTCTCTCTGCTTCCGCATTTTGATATCCCAGTGACATCATGAAGTTGATTAGGTTTTGTACAATATTTCAACCTATGCTTGAAATATTGTATGTAACACAAGTTTGCATCATGCAGAGACTCATTAAGTTATGCTATGAATATGCCATGATTATGATATGAAAACGTACGATGATGAAACAGAGAAAGAAAACAAAAACAAACATGGAAACAAACGAACAAAATGAAGAAAGAAGTACTCATCCACTACATACTCACAATTCTAACAGGTCTTTAGGGCCGGCGAATGTGGTATTCCTGATGTGTTGTATGGCATTGCCTGAAAGATCTCTGTTGAACGGAAAGAATTACATTGACAAAATAAAAAAAAAGAAGAAGGGAAAACTAAGTTGCTCAAATTGAAAACGTTAGGACGTGAGAAATGTAGTGTAAACGTATTAATTACAATCAAGCAAACATCTAAGATCGATTGAATTCGTAACATGCCAAAAAAGAAACACAACACATGGACAAGTCATTACAGAGCAAAGTTCAGGAATGTGAACTGATAACACAGCATTTGGTTTCATTTCCATAAGTTATATTATAAAAAAAAATAACCGCTATTGACTTTTGATACTGTATATGTGACAGTGCACCTCAAAACAAACAAAAAGTCGCCAGGCATGAATTTTTAGTTTAGACCATTTTCTGAAAGAGCAGACTTTAAGCTTTAAAATGATATATAACTCAAATCAAATGGACTCTCCTAACCTATCTAAATATTGGAAAGAAAGCACAAACTCAGGAAAAGTGTGAACTGAGAAAAGAGGCTCTGAAGTACAGTGTCTATTCAAGCGCTTAATCTTTACCAAACCGTGCTGGCTGTGCGATGAATGGGACAAAGAACAGGAAGTAAACTACCAGAGTAACAACAATGAAGGGATTATCAGATTAAATTGAAATTAAGCATGCCTCATTAACACATTCTGTCTGTCCATAATAAATGCCAACTTTCAAAGCAGTAGCACTATCCTTTCAAAAGTTATTAGAGTTGAAAGTGAAGAGTGTGGACAAGGTTTTTCAGAAATGAAAAAGGGATTCTAAAGACACACCTAATCACACTATTCTACCCAATATGTTCGAGATAAACTGCATAAAAAACACACTTTCCTGCCCGTTTTATGATACCAAATTTTAGCATAATGTAAAAGGAGACCCGCTCTTTCAGAAAATATGAAAAAGTCAAGTTCGGCTAGGTTGACCCGTTTCACTTATTTTCAGTCCTCACGCAAAATCAGTGTGTGCGACTTTATGTTCGTTTTGAGGTGCACGGTCACATATAAATACGAATTTGATATAATAACTTTAAGAGTCTCTGTTCGAAGGGGTGGGGCTCAGGACAATCTCTTTCATATACAGACCCCAACCAGATATATAAACATTTATACACGTATATACACATTTATAAACACGTATGCAAAGTCAATTGCGCTACATGAAACTTACAAGTTCGCCAGCCCATCCAGACCATTGAACGCGTTCATTTCAAGATCCATAATGTTGCTATTGGAAAGATTTCTGTTTCATTCGCAATAAGAATAGTGAAAATGAAAGAATATTAACAAATCTTCGCAACAATAGGGGGGAGGAGGGTGTCTTAATAAAGAGAGTGCAACTAAAGAAGCGAAAAAAACAAACAAAACAAAACAAGATTTGAAGAGCAATGCAGTTGTAACCGAGGAATGGAAATTCAACATATATATATATATATATATATATATATATATATATATATATATATACACATATATATATATATATATATATATATATAGTATGTGGCTATATCGTTTCATAGTTTTATTTGTCTTTGATTGATAGTTTATAAGTTGCGTAGTTGGGGAGGACACGGCACCATATGGTGACTCTTTTATCTACGAAACGTTAAGATCAAAATCAGGTAATCTACTTCGGGCTTCATAAACAGCTCTTATTTTGGTCAAAGACCAACGACAGCAACGCTTTACCTAGAAAAACGAACACCTTGATTAGAGTTGAAAAAAGGTATGATATTCCCATCCCAGGCAACATTTATGCATCTCTCTCTCTCTCTCTCTCTCTCTCTCTCCCTTTGTCTCTTTGTGCTATAACTATATAACTTATATTACTGTGTATGTATACACGATACTTTGATATTACAAGACAACCTAACTTTATGATTCAAGTTTGCAGAAATTCTTGTTGATGGTAAAAAGCACGATGTCAAAACCATTCCCTGTCTTCCGTGTGAGATACTAAAGTATGTTACAGCGCAAAGCGTAGCAAACACACATGGCTCAATCGAAAACATTAATTAAACATCGTCCTATGATCTTTAAAGGTCTGTGTGGCGATGGGGTTACAACTTGAGAAGAAGTTTACGGTACACCATGTGGAAAGTCTTGAAAAGAACTGTGAGAGAAGAGATTGGGAGAGTAAAAAGAAAGGTGTAAGGGAGGGGAAACAGATCCTTTTTATGTTCCAATATAAAAAAAAATACTTCTCTCTTGTCTCCAATTACCGTCCTATCTCTATTCTTCTTAGTCTCTCTAAGGTAACAGAAAGGCTTGTTTATAACAGGCTATATGATTTTTTTTTTGCTACAAAATGACATACTTAACCAAGACCAATTATGGTTTCAGTAAAATTCATTCTACAGATATGGCACTAGCCCAATTGTACGACAGAGTGTCGACTGTCTTAGCTGAACAAAAACATGTCATCGGTGTTTTCATGAACCTAAGCAAGGCATTCGACACTCTTGCCCCGCTATCCTCATACGCAAATTGCCATGTTATGGGATTCGTGGCATTCCACTTGAATGGGTCAAAGATTACATATCAAATAGAAAGCAATGCGTATATTATCAATCTGTCAAATTGGAAGTATTACCTATACAATGTGGTGTCCCACGAGGATCCATATTGGGACCGCTACTATTTCTGGTGTATATAAATGATATTTCAAACTCACCTATGTCACTACAATATATTTTGTTTGCCGAAGACACCAGTGTATTCTGTTCCAATTCTGATTTTCAGTCGTTTCTAAGAATTCCCAATACTGAATTACAGAAATTATATACAAGGTTTAACCCTATAAAAGCCGGGGGGGGGGGGGCGTTGAATCAAACCCCCTCGACATTTTTCGCGACTATTCCGCCGCGCGAAACTTTTTGACCGCGCCGTTCGCTGACTTTTTACTTTCAAGTCTCGTGCATCTTTTGACAACATTTTCGCGAAAATCGCACATACTGTTACGACGCTGCACGACCTTTTATACATGCCTGTCAGACCGAAAAGGGCTTAAAAACGTAATTTTGTGTATAAAGTCTATGCAAATGGAGTTTTCTCACCTTATTTATAAAGATATGATTATCTTCACTTTCATATCCTGAAATCAATTAATTTCAGCATAATTATTATTAAAAAAGGTTCTGTCAAAACTTTGTGAAAAAAATGATAAAACAAAAGGTCGAAAAACAAAGAAATACATTAAAAAATCATACAAGAATAAGATACATAAGAAATTAAGATTGATACCAGATTTTTTTCAAGTACATTGTTAAGAATGCTACAAAAAATGTTATCACCAAAAATTACGATTCTAGGAGCTTTACTTTTTGATTTAAAGCATAATGTATAATTTTATGCATATGTGACCCGCTACAACAAAAGGATCCTAAAGTTGGGGGGGGGGGGGGGACAATTTTCTGAAAATTGCATGACGGTATTTTCATACTCTTCTACTTTAATTTCGTATACAGCGCAACCCATAAAAGTATTCGGTTGTGGAGATATCGACGATTTTATTAGCGCATGTCAAGTGGTTAAGGAAATGAGAGTTTCGAGAAAAAAAGCCTTCAAAGTTTTCCTTCCGACGCTATCATGATCAACGGGAGGCGAGACAGTTTTCACCACTTGACAATAGAAGGCATGCTCCTAGCGACAACCGCAATGTTCATTCAAGCTTAGCGCCAGCGGTCTACGCACGGCCAATCAGTAATCAGGATGCCACGCACTGACCAATGAGATCACTCCCTTGTTGCTAGGGGCGGAGTCAAGCAACGAGTCTAAATCCAAATCTTCGGACACGTTTCTGTTACAGGTTGTACGTTAAACGTCTGAAAATCATGGCCTAGAAAAATGCTGATTTCTTACCTTTCCTATTATCATTTAGCTTCAAAATTTCGGCAGATGATAGACAAAACATTAGACTACAGAATTATGCCAAAACAGAAATCCGATTGTTTTGACCAATTATGATGATGTGACTTCAACCTCGTTTTTCTCTGCTCAGCCGTCAGCGACTTCAGGATCCTTTTGTTGTAGCGGGTCACATATATTAGCATAAACAATTAATATAATGAAAACGTCCATTTTTTTTTGTATAATGCAATAGATGACGCCACAGGTAATGTATGTGGCAATTTTCATGGCGACTGCGCGATCGACGGCCAAGATCTCGGGGAGGGGGTTTGAATCATTTTATCACTTATTTTACATTATGAAATCCAGATTGCTTGCGTCCACGATGGCACATGCTGTAGTTCCCTCTTTTTTCTCCCTTTTTTCCTCTCTTTTTTCCCTCTTCTTTTTCCTTTCCTTTTCTCTCTTTTTCCTCTCCCCAATCATTTGATGTCAGTTGACATCGGTTCGTTTATTGTGTTTTATATTGATGTTTTGTGTATTTTTCTGAGGGTCCCATATCGTACAAGCTTTGCTTCTTAGTGGGACCCTCCACTTCCATCCTCATCCTTAGTTGACTTGTATTATACGCTTTATGTATTTAACAAAGATGTAATCACATCTACTTTTCATTTTCATAATTTTCTTATGTACCTTTTCAAGTTTTGTTCTGTATCACAAATATCCCGTGTACAAGCAATGTACATAAATTTCTTTGTTCATTTTGATGGAGGTGAAAATAAAGTTGAAAGTTGAAAGAAAGTTGAATCAACCCCCCCCCCCCCCCCCCCCCCCTCGGCCACAGAATACCCCAAAAAGGCTGGCCTGGTTAAGGTTAAGAAAAATACATTGTCATTAAACTTAAAGAAGACAAATTTTATTCATTTTCATATTAAGAAGCACGAAAATGAAATGCAATATTTCAATATCATGGCGGATGCTATCTTATTGGAACAAAAAAAAGTATCAAATTTCTTGGGAATAGATATAAAATGAAATGTGCAATGCATTTCTGCCAAAGTGTCTTGTAACGTTGGTATACTCCATAAGCTTGAAGGGATGGTACAGTATTGGTGGAGATGAGAATTGGGCTTTTAACTTTTTGCGAGATACCAAGAAAACACTTATGAAATAGTGCAGAGCATACCATTTTAAGAGGAATTCAAAGGTTATTTGTTGAAAATCGGGTTTGGAATGACTGAAACATCCATAAACAAAGTAAAACAAAGGGATCGTAATGAAGTGTGGGTCCCACACTTATTAGAATCCCTCTGTTTTGGATATCTCAGCCATTTCAAAACAAATTTTCATCAAATAAACGTTGAATTCCTCATGGAATTATATGCTGTTTCATATTTCATGAGAGGTTTTTCATTATCTCACCAAAAAAATGTTAGAAACCTGAAATTAGGTCTCAGCTAAAACTATACGATCCCTTTATGCTTTATAACTTGATAATTATCGTACATTTCATATTGCAACATTGTTTGGGCAACCTCAAAAAGTCAAATCGATAGTATGATATTACTTCTACAAAAGAAAGCTATACGTATGCACAAACTCAGGTTATAGAGACCATTTAGATCCCTTATTCGCAGAATTAAAAAAAAACACTCAAAGTAAATGATATCATTTTTTTTTCTAAACTCACTCTGTATGTCTCGCTTAGATAATGGTCAGTTGCCATCGTTTTTTTCTCATTATTTCAGTAAAACAAGTTAGACATACATTCTTATCCCACAAGACAATCTGACAAATGTCATTTGTATAATCCTAGAACGGTGATAGCTCTGAAATCTATCGGACACACAGAACCCGATATTTAGAACTCTCTTCCTTCTGAAATTCGAAGTTTAATGTCCATTTACTCTTTAAGAAAGCTGTAAAAACAATGTTGCTCTCTGGATATCAGTGGTTTTATTGTCATATGTAAGTGTACTATACATGACATTTCTTCGTGGAAATATCGCCTCACTTTGTCTATTACGTAATCATGTAACCGACCATGACCTGAATTTACTGTTCACCTGTACCTCGGGGAGAAAGTATTTTGTTATGCCTTGCTGATCAGTGGTGCAGGTGATCTAACGTTGTGTAAATCTCTAGTGAAAGCAGACGTACCACTCCTTTCCCCTTTCCCTTCTTCTATCCTATCTATAGGCAAGTCATCCCTCCCTCCTATTTTTCCAATAATGTACTATGTTTGATGTTTGTTTGTTTGATAGATACTTTATTTTCTGCAAATCAATATATACATAAATTGAATAATCGTGAACATGGGAAACATACAAAGTATATTTGTAACAGAGTCGTTTGACTTGCGTAAACAACGATATAAAAAGGAAATTAATGATATTACAGTATGCATGTCTATGCAGCTGGGATTACAATAACAATATTATATTTAATAAATGATAATGCAGAGGGCCGCCATTGTAAGCATTGCTTGAAAAGATGGCCGGCCCGAGGAAAAGGTAGGTAGGTAAATTGGTAAACAGTACACATTCTGCTGCGAAGATAGCAGGGGAAGATAAACTCTGATGTGTGATGGTGGTGATGGCTAATAATGTACTATGAATGAAGGCTGCATGCAAATCTAGCTTCGCTTAAACTGTAGCCCTTCTGTATTATTTATTGCATTGCTGCTACTTTGTAAACAACTTATGCCTATATGTATGCCACCAACAATGTATGTATACATGTATGATAGTTATGTGCACGTACAATAGTAATACAGTAACCAATAAATCAAATCAAATCAAATCATATCAAAAATAAAAATGTTCAGAGTTCGAGTGATACGAGGGTTGAATTGTCATGTAGATAGTCCCACAAAGGACTGTCGGTGTTCTTTTGATAAACTGTTTGTGTCTGACTGTAAGATGTGTTAGCTTGACGCAATGTGTCTGCACACCTAACATAACAACCCTTTCCTTTAATGTCTGCTTTGCAACAGCGATAGGATTGCTAACAGGTATGTTATGTTGGGAAACGTTGGTATTACAGGGCCTGGGGCTTGCGCTAGCATGATTTTCTTCGGGTTGATGGTAAGAAATCTACCAAACTGTTTTCCATGCACTGATTGGTAGAATCCTTGTTATCTTGTTTCTGAAATAATTTTTGCCGCTTCTTCATAATTTATACAATTTCTATTCTGAACGATTGATATTTAGCGCCATATTAGATCCATATCATTGGCGGCCATGGGGGGGGGGGGGTGTTAAAGTATCAGAAAGGTCCCAACCTTAACGCTTCTTTAAAACACAAACACAATCATTAGTAATCTTTCCAAAAAAAAAAAAACCTAATTTACGCTATTGTACAAGATGGATATAGGTTATTTTCTTTTTAATGCATTGTTTACACTCAAATTGCACTCTACAAGTCAACAGTATAGGTAAAAACCGCTTGTCGTCAATTTCGCTTTTGATTGAAGAAAATGAAGTTAATGTTTTCATTAATAAAAACGATCTTTATCTCATTAATTCTGATCATCTTATGATATCTTTGTGGATATCTAACTTACAATTGAAAGAAACTATGTGTACTTTCTCGCTCATATTGGGTACTTGTACACGAAAATCTCTTGAAGCGAAAATGTGTATGTATGGAAATAAAATTTATAATATCATCAACATTATCTGAAAGTGCATTTTATTTATTTAGTGTTTTGTGTTTGCTTGTTTGTTTGTTTGTTTTTGTTGTTTTTTGATAATCTGAGTCCTACTTTATTCCGGTGAGGGTACTTTAGAAAATACAGGTATTCGAACGCTTAATTTTCTTACATCAAGCAGACTTTCATTAACTTTTTAAATAAATAAGGAAAGACACCAAATTTCATATCGAATTACCCAAAATATGAATTCACAGTCTGACATTTGAAAAAATACGAGTCTGAACACTTTAATTGTTAAAATTGGAAAATAAGGAAAGAATAACGATGAATCATTCCCTCTTACATTTAAAGGTAATTTGTATTTTAGGCCAATCATAATTATATGACCAAATTCAACATGCATCTTTCTTGTTCAGTGACCAAGAAAATATGAGTTTGGACGATTGGATTATTCAAGTCGGAGAACTGAAAGCCAAGATTTACATATTTTCTTTCAGGTGGAGCACTAATTTGCATATTTTCAAAAGAATGTCCAAAGTCCTTTTAGAGGATTATATGTGACCCTGCACCTCAAAACAAACAAAAAGTTGCCAGACATGAATTTCTAGTTAAGACCATATTCTGAAAGAGCAGACTTTAATCTTTAAAATGATGTATAACTCAAATCAATTGGACTCTTCTAACCTATCTAAATATTGGAAAGAAATCACAAATTCAGGAAAAGTGTGATCTGAGAAAAGAGGCTCTGAAGTACAGTGTCTATTCAAGCGCTTAATCTTTACCAAACCGTTCTGGCTGTACGATGAATGGGACAAAATACAGGAAGTAAACCACCAGAGTAACAACAATGAAGAGATTATCAGATTAAACTGAAATTGAAGATGCCTCATTAACACATTCGGTCCATAATTAACGCCAACTTACAAAGCAGTAGCACTATCCTTTCAAAAGTTATCAGAGTTGAAAGTGAAGAGTGTGGACAAGGTTTTTCAGAAATGAAAAAGGGATTCTAAAGACACGCCTGTTGCGACACGGATTGTCGCCCCTACACGGATTGTCGCCTCCTGCTCGGGGCGACAATCCGTGACAGGCGTTGGCGGCACAGATTGTCGCCCCCTACACGGATTGTCGCCCGCCCTCGAAGCACATTTTGCTGGGTAATATCGTTCTGGACATAATCATTGAAATACTAACACATAACTTACATGGCTACATCCATGCAAACATGCCATGTAAAAAGTCATGGTGAGGTTTCAAGAAAGTGTGTATGTGCGTGTGCACATGATAATTTAGTGTCCGTTTGTGCGTGTGCGTGTGTGTGTGTGTGTGTGTGTGTGTGTGATGGAAGAATGTGTTTATTATGTCAGTTTTTTGCGCATGTGTTTTTTAGCTGCGCGTGGGGAGGGATACCTAGTAAGCTGTTGCTGGCATAAACATTGATATTGATTTTATCAGCAGCTTTGAATTTGATGAGTTTGTTTGGCAGATTTGTATATGAATTCGGAGTGGAGCTTGCGTGCGGGCGGATGCTGCTTTTCTGCATACGGTCCATTATGTCTTATTTATCAACATTGGGAAATCGTTTCATCAGGAAGGATGTGGTATCGGTTCCGGTGTGCGTCGGTATGTGGGAAGGGGGTTACATTTCGTTATTGCAAAAGTTTGTTATTCTGAAGGCTCATTCGTCCGAAGGCTCATTCGTCTGAAGGGTCATTATTCCGAAGGTTCGTTATTCCGAATTTCATTTTTGGATCAACGAACCACTAGGTATAGGGAATTGTGTGTTTCGGATAAATGAAGCCTCGGAAAAAAAACGAAACTTCGGAATAACGAACCTTCGCGTGTGTGTGTGTGTGTGTGTGTGTGTGTGTGTATGTATGTATTTGGGTCGGTGAATGTGGGTGTGGGATGATTTAGGTTTTGTTTAATAAGGGGTTGGTGGGTTGGGGATTGGATTTGAAGAAGGATAGTTATAAATGGTATGACGGATGTTGGTAGGATTTAGTATTTAGGATAGATGTAGGCCCTAGATTTGTTTCGGTTTGGGAGGGGAGGGGTGGTGGGGTCTTTTATGACTGATTTCATTCTAGATTTGTGTAATATATTTGTGTGTTTTTTATGTATATGCCCTTGTAAGTAAGAAGGTGTTACATGATCTAAACCAATATATCCAAGGAATATAGGTTTGGTAGGGCCCTATACATGTCAAAACTTTCTCGTGAAGAAATTATTAGTAGGGTTGGTCTATAATCGAGTTATCTATGTTGAAGTGAGATTATTTGTGGTATAAATTGACAAATGGATTTGCTTTTGTTTCGAATTGCCATTTGTAACTTTTTTTTTTCATGTTGCACCCAGAATGGGTCGATTTATGAATGATTTGAATGAAATCAATAGATATCAAGGAAAAAAGTGTTGAGTCGGTTTGTTTGCATTGTGAGGTTTGTTTGAGTGTTTGTTGGTGTTTGTTTGTATTACGTATGTATTAGCGGTGTGCAATGGCAGTTCGTTTGTGCTAAAATCAAGTAACGATTGACAAATTTTTTACGGCGTGTGGAAATTATTCGCTCATGCATAAAGCATGCCAAACCTATTCTGGGACAAAGAATAGTGGTATGGACGTTCTAGTTTATAAGACTGATGGAAGAAAATGACCGCAGGGAAAAATGAACAAAGACAAATAACATTTGGGGAGGGTACCTCCCTCGTATGTAATTTCTCTCGGTCTCTCTCTCTCGCCTAGCCCGCCTCACCGCTGATATTTGGTTGACACACCCATACTATTTTTAGATCAACGCTGGTGTGAATTCTTTAAACACGTGCTCATACACTCTGAAGGCGTTTGTATTGCCACAGTAGCGCCACTATATTCCACATACACACGTAAGCATACAGGCACACGTATACACACACAGACAAACAAACCACTACCACTATGTAACCACCACACATGCACAATTTCTACATAATGTATTATTATACTCCAAACACACACACAAACACACACACACACACACACACACACACAACAAATCATACACATCACATACAGTATCATGCAGCTCACAACACACACACACACACACACACACACACACACATACGCATAACTTACCAGTCATACCCATCCCACCAAAGCTTAACACCGGAGGAACCACCCCGAGCCCGGGGCGGCAATCCGTGACGGGGCGACAATCCGTGTCGCAACAAATTTTTTGCCAACACGGATTGTCGCCTTCGAGGTCAAAAACTGGGAACTGCACAAGCGTCACGGATTGTCGCCAGGCAACAATCCGTGACGGGGGCGACAATCCGTGCCGCCAGCGCCCGTCACGGATTGTCGCCCTGAGCAGGAGGCGACAATCCGTGTAGGGGCGACAATCGGTGTCGCAACACACGCCTAATCACACCATTCAACCAAAAATGTTCGAGATAAACTGCTAAAAAAAAACACACTTTCCTGCACGTTTTATGATACCAAATTTTAGCATAATGTTAAAGAAGACCCGATCTTTCAGAAAATATGAAAAAGTCAAGTTCGGCTAGGTAAACCCATTTCACTTATTTTCAGTCCTCACGCAAAATCAGTGTGTGCGACTTTATGTTCGTTTTGAGGTGCACGGTTACATATACATGTCAAGTTCATCTTTGCATCACACTGCTTCTATACATGAGAAGACTCTACCCCCTCCCTTGCACCTTTCTTTTAACTTTCCAAGTGTCTTCTCTCAAAAGTCCTTTTCAAGACCTTCCACAGCGTGTCCTGCAAACTTCTTCTCACGTTATGCACGTTAAATGATATCATGATATCAAAAGCAGCATTAACAACTTACATGAAAACAGGAATATTATGGTGCTCTTAAAAAAGAAAGACGTCAATTCCATTTGATATTTTTAAACTGTCATGGCACTTTGTTATGTATGACCTCTGTGGGAAATTACAACATCCCGAAACAATAGAATAATTCAGACATATATACTTACAAGACTGACGTATTTCCGAGACCAACAAATGTATCTTTCTCGATTAGCTTCATATCGTTTCCAGAAGCATCCCTGGAGTGATAAAACATACAGTGTTTACAATTAAATGTGGTATACTTTCCAGCAACTTGTGATCCGAATAGGAAAGTCGACAGATATGGACTTTCTTTTAGAGAGACGTTGTAAGAGAGCAGACTGTAAGCTTTGAAATGAGTTACAAGTTAAAAAAAAACACACACTTTCCTAATCCGCAGAAATAATGGACATGAAGTACACCCTCTTGAAAATTGTTTATTGAGAACAGCGGCTTTGGAGTTTGGAGAGTCTATCCATGTGTTGGATCTTACTCAGCTGTGTTTTGTGCAATGAATGTCATGCCACTGAAACCTCTATAAAGGAATTAATAATTAAAATGAAATGCTCCACACCCCTTGAATTAATGTTGTTCATTACCAACACCAATACTGTCAACGCAAAAGCAGTATTATTTCCGTGGTTATTACAGTTTAAAGTGAACAGTGTGTATAGGATGTTTAAGAAATGATGAGGAAGCTCTCAGACATGCATAATCACAATAATCGAGAAAAGAAAACTGCTAAAGAAAGACAATTTTACATTCGTTATGAACAGAAACTTTATAATAACATTCAATTCTATAGAATGCCTCGTCCAGGAAATTTAAAAGAAAAGCTAAAATTGTTTTGGTAAACCCATTCCACCTCTTTTGAGTCTTGACGTTAAAATCGGGTGCGAGTCACGAGCTGGACACCCAAGAGTCATACGTCTCACGAGTCACACAGCCCGCGCGCTAGACACTAGTGAACAAGGGCAATGAGCTCGATGTGGAAGATAGATGCACGAGCTAGATGGTCCATGAGCTAGAAACTAGACATAAAAGGCCTACAGTTTCGACATTACATTGTGGGCTTCATAAAGGTAGTGTGTAGCTCATCGGCTGTTTGACCCGCGGGATTATGACTCATGGACGTTATTTTCAATGTTTATCTCGTGGGCCGTATAACTCGTAGGTGTCTAGCTCAAAAGGTGACCTTTATGATGCACGGTCTCATAAGTGTCAAATCGATTGACGAGTATGTTTCTGTACCCTTAAAGTAACTATCACTGAAGGTGATTAATAACCCCGCTCCAGCAGTTACATTCCTATGAAAAAGAATTGAACCAGGGTTTGATAAAAAAGTTATGTTTATGTGTGTGTGTGTGTGTGTGTGTGTATGTGTGTGTGCTTGCGCGCGCGCACGTAGTACTCTGTGAGTACCTTGTGAGTTTGATCAGGTCTGCCATGCTCTTTCTTGTACATCCCAAGTTTATGTAGAAATCCTCAAATGTCACAAGGTTTTGGTAAAATTGTGGTTACCATGGCAATACTTTGTCTGGCAAACACAAAAAATCAGGTTTGTACATCTTTACCTCATGCCATAATGTCCATCAAATTTGATTTCAATTGCTTCAAAATTGTGGAAGTAGTTAACTCCACAAGATGCTCTAGAAAATGTGTAGTTACCATGGCAACGACGCCTTGTTGGGTACTAACACAAAGAATGTCTTGCATGATTACACCTATAGATCAGTATACCTACAAATTTGAACTAAATTGCTTTAATATTGTGGAAGTAGTTCGCTCCTAAATGTTTTGGGAAAATTGTGGTTACTATGGCAACGTTTTTTTTTTTTTTTTTTTTTTCCGACAATCACAGAAACAGGTCTTGCACGTCTACACCTCAATGCCATCATGTCCACCAAATGTGATTATAAATGCTTCAAAATTGTGACCGGCGACAACGGTTTCAGGCAAAAGTCAGGAATTTTGAAAAGCCTTTTTTTTATGGCATTGGTATAAAACACTTGCATTCTCCGGCACCGTAAGCAGTCATACAAAGAAGAATATAGTGCACTTTTTGATTTGTTAGCCTGACAAGATTGCGAGAAGACGAGCTTTGAAGATTCAAATCTTGCTCAAAGACAATGTCCGAGCGGCGATGCGAGGTGCGAATTACCCATGCGTACGATGGTGCCAATTGAGAATACTGATTAAGCTCCGCCTCTAGCAACCACTGCGCCTTCTGTTTGGCTTACTGAGAGAGTCAAATTTCGCGGGCACCTTCCTCGGAACTCAGCCGAAAAACACAATGCGTTGCTCGAGTTTGTTTACCCATGGACCTAATATACAAGCCTTAGGACATTCATCGTATCGTAAATTAATTCATGCACCTGTACATAAAATGTGCCAATCAGCAATTGCCCATCTTTTGACACAAAATTTGTCATGATCTCAGGTTTTGCCGGGTCTCATCATCTGTATTTATTCAAAGACATTTCCGTCTGAAAAAGGCAAATCAGCGAAACAATTTAAGACTGAAATGAGGGAAACGATTCTTTCGTTAATGATGATACATGATTACACAATCGTTATTGTCAAGACACCTGAATGTACTCATTAAGATGCACATAATCATGTGTCGGTGACAATCATTACATCAAAGACTCTCTTGCGTTCAAATCATGTTTCCCATCGTATGTGTCTTCGCTGGAAGCTAGTGCTGCCTAGTGCTGCTGTTCACTTTTTGTTTCACTTCGTTTGTCGAACATTGCGGGAGAAAAGCTCAGACGGATAGAAAGCTAAACGAAGAGCATACACTACACAACGAGCGTATCTATTGTAGCGACAAAAATGGAGCATCATCATGTACGCGTGGACGAAATATCCCCGAAACGCTGCGAGACGCGAGCCGGGTTCACACGTACACCAATTAGCGGGATACAAATCTCGAGATTTGCATCGCGATCGTCATCCCGAGTTTTTTGCACGTGTGGACAGAAAAAAACCCGAAAATTAACGGGATAAGCATCGCGATGCTAATCCCAAGAAATCTTGCGCTGGTTCGTCAATTAGCGAGATAATTGGCCCCGCGCTGGTACGTGTGAACGGTCGGGATTAGAATCTCGAGTTTTTATATCCCATCATGCAATGCGCATATCACAACAGCGAGGCCTCTGCAAAGGACAAAGGGAAGTGCGCGCAGGCAGTGATAGAGAAGGGCGCTGTGTGACCCAGTTTGCGGGCTTTGCTGTTATCTCTATCGGCAATTAGCGGGATAATTCGTTACGTGTGGACGCTCGCCAAATTAGCGGGATACCGATCGCGATCGCTATCCCGCTAATTTGGTACGTGTGGACGCTCGCAAAAAAACTCGGGATGTGCATCGCGATCGTCATCCCGCTATTTTGTACGTGTGAACCCGGCTGCCGTGTCTCCGAAAGCCGAACTATGTAAATATGTGCATCGCACAAGCCACTCACACGCGAGATACCGGGCCGTAGCAACAAAGGGGAATTTGGCACGGGGTTTGAAAGAAAATCGAAACTGACGAATGCGATCCAACATAGGGTGTTTGATTCCATTCAAAAACATATCAAAAATTATATTTCTGCAAAACCCCCAAATCGGCAAAAATGATGGTCAAAATCTTCGTACCCCTCCTAGGAGGGAATTTGCTCTTGCGACTTTGCCTGAAACCGTTGTCGTGGGTCATAATTGTGGAAGTAGTTCACTCCACAAGATTTTCAAGAATGCTATTACCATGGCACGCCTTGTTGGGTACAACCATAAAGAGTGTCTTGCACAACTCCACCTTATAGATCATTATACTGTGGAAGTAGTGCGCCCCACAAGGTTTTTTGGGAAAATTATGGTGACCATGGCAACGCTTTCTCTAACAAACACAAAAAAAACATTTCTTGAACATCTACACCTCAATATCATCATGTATCCTAAGTTTCATCAAACTTGCTTCAAAACTGTAGAAGGAGTTCGCGACGCAAGAATTTGCAACGGACCCGGTCCGCCCGACCGCCCGACCGCCCGACCGACCACACGCTGATTCCTACATACCCCCTTATACACTCTATGCGGGGTATGATTACTGGAGGACGCGGATAGACTTCCGTGTGGATAAATGACGTGGTAAGCGACAGCAAAAATGAATGAACATCATTAGGAGTGCATCGTTTAAGACACCACTTTTATGCATGGACACAACTAAAGGAAACAGCCTCCTATGAAAGTCATATTTATAATGCATAATCAGGACCTGGTCAATTAGCAAGTTCACAATTAATTCTGATTCATCAACAAATGCTCTCCCTATTTTTAGAACAAGGTTTGATTGAAAAAAAAATCCTATAGCTTAACATCGGTATTTTTTTCTGCATGAATATTATGTGTCATTCATTTCACGGATAATTTTAAATTTCAAAAAAGTTCAAATTATGCAAAAAAACACACAAGCAAAACAACAATATTTCCGCTGTAATACTTACAAAACCAGAAGAGGGGGGAAATATTCAAAAACTCGCGGTTCGATTGATCGTATATGTAAGCTCGAAAGATCCCTGCAATTTTGAAACAGAAAAAAGAGAATAGAATTGATAAAGACAGAGATTTATCATGTGTTACTCCAATAGAGAAAAATGATAATAAGTTTGTTTATGTTCTGTTCATATTTTCCCCTATACTAGCAAGTGTAGGTTCTGTAAACACTAGACCTTGTAACGATGAGATAAATATTTTTTTCCGTATTAATGCGCTAAGCACCACATAAATCTTATGTATTATTATTATCATAACTGTTATTGTTATTATTATTATAATTATTGTCATTATTATCATTGTTGTTGTTATTTTCATTACTATTATCATTATATGATTTTTCAGGTTCCGAAAACTGATACAAACACACGCACAAGTGAGACATCTATACAAGAATTAACAAAGCAAACAAACTTACAAGAATGGTATAACCGGTAGGTTTTTAATGTGTTCAAGGTTACTGATCAATCCTCCCAGTCCTCGGGTAACAACGGTAACTTTATACTGTAAAATGATCCTGATAAAACATAAGAGAAGAAAACACGCTAAACAGCTGTTCGGGAATCAATCGAAGTGATGGTCGATTGCAGTCAGTAACGTTTTATTGCTTTTGTTTATTTTCCACGGCATATTTGTACGATTTATTGTTACTAAAAAATTAATTGGTTATCACGTTGCCCATTCCATTCCACCATTATTCACGTTGCCGTTCGTGTTGAAGATAATCATGTACTTTATCTGTTACATTTTCGTGGAAATTTGAAAAAAAAAACACCACCCACCCCTTTAACTGTAAACCTCGTCTCGAATTGGCATCAGCAATGAAATGTGACAGCCCATGTGATACGCTTTGTCTCGAAAAAAAAAAAAAAACCGTCCAAAACAGTGAAAACATGATGTGTTTTAAAGTGTTTACTCAATTATCATAACACTCTTCCTGGTATTGTGGTGTTTCTATTATGGTTATGTGCGGCTGTTTA
This sequence comes from Diadema antillarum, assembly GCF_040938485.1. Taxonomy (NCBI): domain Eukaryota; kingdom Metazoa; phylum Echinodermata; class Echinoidea; order Diadematoida; family Diadematidae; genus Diadema; species Diadema antillarum. The sequence goes on along the minus strand of NW_027270992.1, from coordinate 987,951 downwards.
AGGAACCATGCCAAAAAGAAAAAAAAAAAGTATTTTCAATTCCTGATTTTGATACTATCTTCTGTTCAAATAATTAAGATTATGTCACAGTATTTGTGTACGGGAGTTTCCTAGGGGGCAAAAGTAGCAGAAACATACATACGATCGCAGATAAACGTTTTGTTGATTAACTGTGTTTCCGCTTGTCCTGTTGCTAAGATACGATTGGTCTCTATTTGAAGGATAATAAAAGCAAGAATATTATGAATGAAAGCATAGTCATCAAAAAGACGACATTTCATCACATACATTGCATGTATTATACACTGTTGATGCTGTTTAATGCATGATATTATGATGTAATAAATGTGCTCGAAGGCAAAACGTTTTTACGTTTGTATATCACCGTACAATGAGGGTTCCATTCGATTCGTTGTGCTAAAACATTTACTGCATCGCTCCTTCATGGGTTTGCAAAATCGAAACTCGGAACAATGTAGCAGTTATGTATACCTGTACATACATACATACAAGTATATATATATATATATATATATATATATATATATATGATCCTCCATCACAGACCCCCCCCCCCCAAAAAAAAAAAAAAAAAAAAATCGCTAGATATGGATTTTTAGTTAAGGGCAGATTCTAAAAGAGCAGACTCTATTAAGCTGTAACATGACCTACAGCTAAATACAAAAAAAAGAAAAAAATTGAGGAACTTTCATAACTCATCTATACAATGGAAAAAGATGATACCCCCTGAAAATGTATTAATGAGAAGGGACTTCTATATTCATATCAACTAAGATACTATTTCTTGTAGAAATACTGAATTTCAACTTCAAGAGACGATCGTGTTATGATGTTTTTTTTTTACATTTCCTGTTAGTAGCATACTTACAGTAATGCAATGGAGATCAGTTTGGTAAAAGTGCGTACTTCAAAACTGTCGCTGGCAACCATCAAAAGAAACCTATAATCGAACGTAAGAGTTGCTTAGAGCTGTCAGTGTGTATACCGAGAGTTTGACTTTATTTGCTTTTATTTTATTTCATTTCGTTTTATTGTATACATTTCATTTCATTTCATTGGTTCCTGCATTTTTATTGCACATGTACGCACGTAGTACTATACAAGGGTGAGTGGCGTAGAAAACAATTTTGTCCCCATGGGATTTACATGATAATACATTCTTTTTACACAGTGTAAAAGAATATATGCCACCCTGCACCTCAAAACAAACAAAAAGTCGCTAGACATGAATTTTTAGTTAAGACCATGTTCTGAAAGAGCAGACTTTAAGCTTTAAAATGATGTATAGCTCAAGTCAAATGGACTCTCCAAACCTATCTAATTATTGGAAAGAAAGCACAAACTCAGGAAAAGTGTGAACTGAGAAAAGAGGGTCTGAAGTATAGTGTCTATTCAAGCGCTTAATCTTTACCAAACCGTGCTGGCTGTGCGATGAATGGGACAAAAAACAGGAAGTAAACCACCAGAGTAACAACAATGAAGGGATTATCAGATTAAACTGAAGGAAAAGTAACACTTGGTATCTTTATAGATTTTAAAAAAGGCTTTTGATACGATAAATCATGATATTCTTCTATGTAAACTGGGCCATTACGGTATTCGTGGAATTCCACTTCAATGGTTTGCTGATTATCTGTCCAACAGATCTCAACTGCTATCTTATAGAGGAATGGTCTCGACACCAAAGACTATAACTTGTGGTGTCCCTCAAGGGTCAGTTTTGGGGCCTACACTCTTCTTGATATTTATAAATGATTTGCCACGCTCTTCCTCTTTCTTTAAATTCAGATTGTTTGCTGACGACTCAAATATTTTTCATACTTATGCTGCTCGCCAAAAAGAAATAGATGTGAATGAAGTAAATGAAAACCTGCACAAAGTTCAAACTTGGTGCAATGGCAATAAAATTACAATCAATTTAAATAAAACAAATTATATGGTAATAAGAAGAAAACGCCAGATAGTTGCGATGAGGGGTACAATAAAACTATCTGACACAGACATTGATGAAGTGAGTGCTGCATCCTTCATCGGAACTCAGATTGACTGTCATCTTACTTGGAAACCTCACATTCAATTGGTAAATAAATGTGTTCGAAGAAAAGTAGGTGTATTGTATAAATTAAGACAGTATGTTCCGCAGCGCATTCTTGTGCTTTTGTATAAATCTTTTATACGAACCACACATATTATATGGTATTGAGGTATGGGGCAGTACTTATAAATCTCACCTAAATTGTATACATATTTCTCAAAAAATGGCTCTGAGAGCTATAACATTTTCGACTTTACGAACGCATTCAGAGCCATTGTTCCAACGATTCAAACTTCTAGATGTTGTTAGGTTACATAAGTTTTCAGTTTTAACATTTATGTACGATCTCTGCAATGGAACTTTTCCGCACCCACTGTATGAATATTGCCAAATTGTGCATCATACTTACAGGACAAGAACAAATGAAAAAAGAATGTTGTACTTACCAAAATTTAGAACCACACAGGGACAGTTAACAACAACTTTGTAGAATTATGCTACACGTATCATATCTAAATATAAATCTCAAATGTCATCATTTAATTATGTATTGTAAAGGAGTAATAGATAAGTATTTTTTTCACATATGTATGTAATTATACAATAATGTTATGATTGAAAATGTACATGCTCAATTGTTGTTGCTAATAAAACTTCAAACTTCAAACTTCAAACTGAAATTGAGTATGCCCCATTAACACATTCTGTCCATTATTAATGCCAACTCTCAAAGCAGTAGCACTATCCTTTCAAATGTTATTAGAGTTGAATGTGAAGAGTGTGGACAAGGTTTTTCAGTAATAATAAAGGGATTCAAAAAACACACCTAATCACACTATTCTACCAAAAATGTTCGAGATAAACTACTAAAAAACACACTTTCCTGCCCGTTTTATGATACCAAATTTTAGCATAATGTAAAAGAAGACCCACTCTTTCAGAAAATATGAAAAAGTAAAGCTCGGCTAGGTTGACCCATTTAACTTTAATATTTTCAGTCCTTACGCAAAATCAGTGTGTGCGACTTTATGTTCGTTTTGAGGTGCACGGTCACATATAGACTTTATGTTTCGAATATCGAAAGGAAGTGAATTTTAAATATAGTGTTCGGCGTGTCCAGAGCCAAGACGTCAATGATTATATGAATAAAATACGTCAGATTGTCTTGTAGGATAATATTGTAAATATCCCTACTAAACTGAAATGAGGAAAGGATGCCAATTGGCCATTAAGACGAAACATTAAGAGTGATTTTTGTAATACAATTTATGTTTATAACCTTAAGTGTTTTTAATTCTGAGAATAACGGATTTGGCTTGTCCTGATAATCTGAGTGACTGCATACACGTATTCTTGAATTTTAAAGAATCGTCATAATGACTTTTTTTAGGTTTCCCAAATAATGTTGGAAGATGACAATGTGTGGAAACACTTTACCTTATAAAGCCTGCCAACATTACGGGAGATTTAATCAAGAGATACTGCACATTTCATTTTAAATCTTTATGAAACGAATCCCAAGAAATATAGTACATTTCTTTTGTTCTCATAATTTAACATCCAACATGGAAGTGAGATGTTGCCTTTAATTGTATTTTTTTTCTCACAATGAAAGTGATTTTTTAGTTTGTTTGTTTGTTTGCTTGCTTTTTTTTACTCTAATCAGGTAATAATCTATTGTTCTTAAACCATGTTGACGATCTCGGTAGTTCAATGTTAAGAGTTCTTAGAAGTGACTAAAAATCTGAATTAGAACATAAATTCACTGACGGGTACTTTCGGCAAACAGTATACTGTGGTGACAATAATGCACACCGAGGATAGTTAGGGCCCAATATGGAGCCTTGTGGAAGACCACATTGTATTGGTAATAATTCAGAGTTGATTGATTTTAATATAGCATGCATATTGACTTATATTTGACGAGTAATCTTGAGTCATTCTAATGAAATTCTCAGTACTTGGTAAAACTGTAATTTGTGCACAGAAATAATTTGGTCACGAGTGTCAATGCCTAGCTTAGGTCCATGAACACGCCGATTGCATGCTTTTGTTCAGCTGAGGCATTCGAGACTCTTTTCCGATTGGGGTAGTTGCACATCAATGGAATAAAATGTCCTGGAACAATATTAGTCGTAGATAAGTACATCATTTAGCATTAAAGAAATCATATATTTGGAAGAGTTTAGTTGAATTGAGACATAAGATGAAAAAGAAGAAATAATCACCTAGTTTAGAAAGAGATACGGAAGGTTTTGCACAGAAAAGAATAATGATCTATTATTTGGCGAATGTCAATATGACTCACCACTGCATAAGGGTGTGCTGACTATCAATTAGATCTCTATGTATGGTTGGAAGGTCACCATTCCAGAAATGTCTAGAATAATTGTTGAGAAGAAAAGATAAGCACAGAGTTGATATATCTAGTGTTGAACTCGTCCTGAATGAAATAAAATTAATGATATGCATAACATTTAAAAGTCCAAATCCTGGTTACAAGTGTTTTCTTTTTAAGTTTTCATGTAACGTAACTCTTCTTGCTTAACGAAAAGGTTTTCTATAGAGACACATTTGTCTTTAGTCTGTGCAAAAAAAAAAAAAAAAAAAAAATGCCAATGTAAGCTTAGGCACAATCTAACCGTAAAAACACTAAGTTGATTTGTATTTTCGCATACTAAGCAGGATAGAGATGATCTGTATATAACTTTCATTTTCCAAGAAAAACAAGATTGAGAGTAAGATAATCATTATTATTGAACAGGAAGAACTTATCAGCTGGAAGATGAAATGTTCCGTTCTCGTGGACAATGCAAAATTACTATCTGTATTAACGACACTCACAGCCTTGCATTGATAATGAGGTTCACAAAGTCACGTTCCTCTATCCATCTTGCAGTGTTTTCCCCGTGGTACCTGTCATTTGATCAACGAGATCAAAGAAACAAAACAGTAGTAGGGTACTTCATGACACCCCATTTCATTCATGTTCGCTTTGTATCCACTACGTCAGCAATCATTGAAATGTTGAATAACCAAAAACAATGAATAAAGCCTCTTGTGTAAGATCTGTGTATGATACTATATACTAGTATATATGAAGAGTTTGTTTGCAAAAATCGATAAGTCCATATTTGCCAAATGGAGATATTTGCGATTAAAGGTCAAGAAAAATAGAGATAATAATAAGAAAATTGTTGCTTCTTTTGACCATAACTTCAAAAATATACCTTTATTTATATGTAGTGACCAATATATCATTTAAAAGGTATTATTTTGTACATTGTGACAGAAATTGTACTTCAAAATCTTCAAAAATGTACTTATCAGTTTTTGCAAACAAACCCTTTGTATATATATATATATATATATATATATATATATGACCGTGCATCACAAAACGAACAAAAAGTCGCACCTTTTGATTTCATGTAAGGACTCAAAATTGTTCATACTTTATTAAACAGCTATCCTTCTTCTACATTATTCTTAAATTTGTGATCATAACATGAGTGGGAAAGTGCATTTTAAGTAGTTTTTCTACAACCCTTTTTTTAGAGTAGTCAGATCAGGTATGTCTTAGAGGCCACTTTTCATTTCTTTATAACCCTTTGCACACTCTTCACTTTCAAGTCTGATAACTTTTGAGGGGATAACGCTACTGCTTTGAAAGTTGGCATTAATCATGGACCGAATGTTTCGATAGAACGTGCTTAATTTCAATGTAATCTGACAATCCCTTCATTGTGTTGCTCAAATGGTTTACATCCTGTTTTTTGTCCCATTCATCGCACAGCTAGCACGGTTTGGTAAAGATTAAGCGCTTGAATAAATAGATCATGTACTTCAGAGCCTCTTTTCTCGGTTCACACTTTTCCAGCGTGTGCACTTTCTTTCCAATATTAAGATAGGTTAGGAGAGTCCATTTGAATTGAGTTATACATCATTTTAATGCTTAGAGTCTGCTCTTTCAGAATCTGTCCTCAACTAAATATCCATGTCTGGCGACGTTTTGTTTGCTTTGTGGTGCGGGGTCACACACACACACACACACACACACATATATATATATATATATATATATATATATATATATATATATATACATATATAGATAGTATTAATGTTTTTGTACATAATTATCGCCTTATTGAAAAAAAATTAAAATGGAAAACTTACAGATAAAACAGGTTAGTGAGACTTTCAAAGGCACCTCTCTCAATTTCCTTCAGATTAATGTTCCAAATGTCCCTGCAAATCAAATTAAGGAAAAACGCAAAAGAAATCTATCATGCACATTCACTAGGATTGAACATAAACATTTATAAATGTACAATGTATATCGTTTTCATACCGCTCACATAACAAATGCACGCTATAATCGAAACCGTTTCCTTTGTTTGTTTATTCTCGTAAATAGACGTGACCCTTCAATTTTAATCAACGGTTATAAATGAAAGTTGTCACAAAAAAGTTAATAAGATGAGATAATGAACGGAGAAGCTCAGTTTAAAGCAAGTGTGTATATGAAGAGTTTGTTCGCAAAAATACGATAAGCCCATATTTGCCAAATGGAGATATTTTCGATTAGAGGTCAAGAAAAACAAAGAGAATAATAAGAAATTGTTTGCTTCTTTTGACCATAACTTCAAAAATGTACGTTTATATGTAGTGACCAATATATCATTCAAAAGGTATTATTTTGTACTTTATGACAGAGACCGTACTTCAAAATCTTCAAAAATAGACTTATCGGTTTTTGCGAACAAACTGTTCATATAGCATTCCGCGTGTGGATGCAACTGCCAGCAAAAATAATGTAAATAAAGAAGTAAACTGACACTTTTCGGAATGCATCTATTCTTATAAAAGGGTGTTTTGAAGTTAAGCTCTTGTTAAAAATCACAATGCGATCTTATGCCTTGCGTGGTCAATAAAACAGGGGATTTCCGAGTAGTTGTGAAAAGGTAAATGGATTAACCGTCCACGTGATGCTTTCACCGCAAACCGTCTTGGTCTATTCCTATATAACAATGCTTGAGTATCTAATCTGGTGGCCATTATTATTCTTATTGCTAATTGCTGTGTCATTTCATTCAAACTTCCACGTAATGGGTGGACTACTAAATTAAGACACTCTGCTGAAAAAAAAAAACAACAACAACAAGTAAAAATGGTTTCCTTAAAAAAAAAAAAACAGAAAACACTGCTCTTTTTAATCATATGCTTCCAAATCCCAAACACACAAAACCCTAAACAGTCGAAGTGGACCAAATGTTTAAGTTTCAGACCTTGTGGAAAATTAACCCTGGAAAATATTCTAGGGTTTTATGGGGCAGGATCACACATAACATAAAAAGAGCCAGTCCATATGTATTCATCAGTAACAATTTTCACATACAAAAAAGTGAAAAAAAATATTCCAGTGAACATAGAACCAATCATTATTTCAACTTCATGAGGTTATGTCCTTCATATACTCACAAAAGCAATAGACTGCCAAGATTATTGAATGCGTGTCCTTTTATTACTGCGTTCAGGTTATTGGAGAGATTCCTGCATAAAGCAAAGAGAGAAAAAAAAATCACAGTCCATAAGATTTCGTACAATCATTGCGCATGAAACATTGCTCATAAAGACAATTTCGTGGATGAACGTATCATTCATAACAAGATCAACAATGACGACATGAAGAAGATAATGATTTTCCTATATTTCTTTGAGAAAAAAAAATCTTTGACAAAATCCTTAACAAAATCTTTTCATTACAACATGAAGCTATATAATTTGAGAAATGAAGTGAAAAGAATGTTTATTGGGAGAGGGTCCTTCATGTGATAAAATCAGACTGCATGTTACCCGATTTTGAAATTCTCACATTAATGTGCCTGGAAGTTTGTTCGTATTGTCTGCAGATATTTTGGTGAGCCAATAAGGTCTCTATTCTACAATTATCCCATACGATGTACAGTTGAACTGTAGATACAATATAATAATGTCAAATAACACACACAAAAAGAAAGAAAACAAAAACTTACAATATCATTAATCCACTGAAATGACCAAACAGTCCTTTTTTTATTTCAATGAGATTGTTGCCCGCAATATCGCTGTGAAAAAAGAAGTAAACAAACATTCGTTATATACAAAGAAGAAATGTAAAGCTACGAGATGTAAAAAGGTGTTCATAATATTTTATAATTTGTTAAATCAATTGTTTTATTTTTCGTACGGTTATTCTATTTCATTACGTAGTAACATCAAATAACAAAGAAGTCGATACATTGAGCAGAACAAAATTGGTAGAGATAGTTGGAGGGGGGGGGGGGGTGAGAGGAACAGTTTGCTGGCCTTGAGCTTGCTTGGTTGTTAATCATTGTGATTGTAATCGATGTTTATAAAAAGCTTGGGTGTTTGTTTATGCAAATTTCTGTCACGTTTTGTTTGGTGTGTGCTGTTTTTTTTTTCGTTTTTTTTGCGCGTCATTTGTTTTGTGCTTTTTGTGTACCACGTTGGCGTGACTGAGTTGGTAACAAAACTAGGCGTACCAATTAAACACCATTTACAAGTGGCGCTTGCGAGTGACATAATCCAAGTGATGGTGAACTTAATATGTGAGCCGCTTGTGTTACTCCGACATGATACTTCACAGACATGTAGTTTAATTTCAAGGAATCTTTGTAAACTGCAACAAAACGATCCCCGCCTACTCGGCCATCCTGACACTGCTCATGGAGGCATTTGTACAGACAGTCAAAGAATACTCTCACAATCATGAAACGGCGAGTTCTTTACAATGTATCAATAAATAAATGGATAAATAAATGAATAAGTGTGTATATATATATATATATATATATATACTCTCAACCAAAAACATAAGTTCCCCCTAGCATTTTTGGATATTATCTCAAAAAGTATTTTACCGATTTTCATAATTCAACCGGGAATGGATAGGGAATGTTATTACTCATAACATGAATGGCATATCATTGCCACCAGATATCATTATTGGTGTGAAAAAACAACATTTTATGTCAAAATACATATACGCGATAGGGAGTGACGCCACAAAAGAAAATAAGAATTGATGCGCAATTTAAAAGAATAAAGTGCAATTGTTATCGCGACGCAAGAACACCTGGGCGCGTATCAAAGTAAGCGCATGACGCAATAAAGGAAAGTATGGATTGTAGCCTTCAAAAAATAAAATAAAAAGTGAAAAATATTAAACAATAAAGAAATTAAACATTACAAACAGAAAAAAAGAAAATAGAAATAAAGACGCAATAAACAAAATGCATTACGTCACAAATAAGTCCAAGATGACAGGCGTAAAATAAGCAAGGGGAGCATCCAGAGAGACTCGTCATAAAGAGAAAGTGAAGCAAAGTAGTATAGGAAAAAGGTAACAACGAAAAAAGTTCCAGATATTACAAAAGATGAGAAATGCGCGCGCACAGACACACACACACACACACACACACAAATAACAAAAATAATCAATAAATCATGATAAAGTCCTTTGCATGATGTACAGTTCACGGAATTAAAGTTCATTGAATAATTCTAAAAGATCATGCTAAGGACTTTATCATGATTTATCGATTATTTTTTATTTTGTGTGTCTGTGTGTGTGTGTGTGTGCGCGCGCGAACGGGCGTACTGGCTGATTCCCATCACAGATTATAAAGTAGCCCAGCTTTGCCAGGTCGAACGTGGAGACGAGGCCTTCTTGCTCTCCACCGATGTCAGACATCCTACCTGTTTTACATCACATGTTGCATGCTAACAACTGGACATTCCCGTTGTTGAAACAAAAAAGTTTTTTTTTTTTTTACACTACTTAGAAGGAATCTCTTGTAGATTTATACCGTTCCTGGACAAGTTTGGTCTTTCTGTAATGGATATGAAAATGACATTTTCAAGGGAACGTCCCAGTTAAGTAAAAGCTTAAGATTATTTTACAAAGCTTGGAAAATCGTAAGCAATTGCTAGCAAGAACAAGCAAAAAGTATGTTTTATGCACACGTTTTTAAGCAAATGCTTCGTCTCTAAGCAATTGCTTGTGCTTGATAGCAAAAACTTTTGTTTTTATGCATACGGATTCAAATAAAGGCTAGCACAAACAATTGCTAGCTTTTATGCATCCGGTCCATTATGTTGACTGGTCTAAGAAATCAGGGTTTCGAGAAAAAAAACCTTCGAAGTTTTCCTTCCGACGCAATCGTGATCAAGGGAAGGTAAAACAGTTTTCCTCTCTTGACAATAGGTAGTCTGCTCCTAGCAACCTCCGCGATGTTTATTCAAGCTTAGCGCCAGCAGTCTAAGCACGACCAATCAGTACACCAGAATGCCACGCATTGACCAATAAGATCGCTCCCTCGTTGCTAGGGGCGAAGTCTGTCTGCGGCACTTAATCCAAATCTTTGGACACTTTTCTGTTCCTTTGAAAGTCGGAAAATCATGGCCCAGAAAGACCCCAATTTCTTGCCTCTTCTTATCAAAATAATGCCCCCCCCCCCCCAAAAAAAAAAAAAAAAAAAATTCATGGTTTTGACCGATTTTGATGATGTGACTTTCAAACTCGATTTCCTCGGTTCAGCCTTCAGCGACTTTCGGATCCTTATGTTGTGGCGGGTCACATATTATTATTATTATTATTATTATCATAATGATTGAAAGAGGGTCGAAAACATTGACTGTGGTACGTACAGCACTAAGAGTCTGCTTAGACCTTGGAATGCTCCTGGCTCGATTTCTGTTATGCCATTGTCTCCAAGATGACTGTTGGAAAAGAAGACAAGACAAACAACAATAGATTTTATTCGACACATCATCTTTTAAAACATTCCGCTAGCCTGATGCCCAGGCTTTGTTAGCATCCCTGCTGGAAAGAACGCAATGTCCTAAAATGTGAAACACAATTTGAAACACATTGTGAACACGGTTTGAAATCTCTTCCACTAGTAAATTCGAGCGTTTCAACCGTGTGAATACATTGTGAATCATCATTTCACTTTGTGATATCAATTCACAGTGTGAAACAGACATTTACTATTTGAAAACCCTGTGAAAAACCACACCACAGTGTGAAATAATCTTCACACTGTTAAATTCGAGCGTTTTCACATAGTCGACTACGTGAATACAGTAGGAACACACTGTTTGACACTGTGTGTGTGTGTGTGTGTGTGTGTGTGTGTGTGTGTGTGTTTTCCAGCAGGGATCATCCATGGATAAACCAAGATCAAGATTTTACGGGTTTAAACGTCCTATAATAATAATTAGTGTCCTTCTTCACTTCAGTTCAGCTTTATGAATGCATTTCATTTTCAGTACAGAATAACATAAACTACCAAAGAGTTGACATAATGATATGAATCTTATTTTGTCAATTTATGTCACACGGAATACAATCGTAGGAAAAAAAAAACACGTAAAAAGTAAAGACATAAATCCATGTCATATCGAAGGTTCAGTTACAGAGCAAACACTTCAAATAAGATTTAAAGAAAATTGGAATGCAGGAGACTATCTTCCTAAAGGCACAGCTTGACAAGGACTTCCTGTTGTAATATATAGCTTTTACAAATAATATATGATATTATGCAAATGTTATTTTCATGCACATAGCTTTTTGTCTGTGCCTGGAGGTGAAAAAAAAAAATCAAGCAAGCAGGCTCACTTACAGCATTAGAGCACTGTCCACCCCCTTGAATGCTGCGCTCGCTAGTGAAGTAATGCGGTTTTGCGACAGATCCCTGTGTTTCAATTCAAGTAAAGTAAAATCAGTCACTACATACTTTTTCAAAAGAAAAAAAAAGAAACTTGCTGTACCTGATGGTTTTTAGAACATGTTATGAATCAGTACAACACATTCATTACATTACCTTATTTAACTGAATTGAAAATTGAACAATCATCGTATTACGCAACAGAGAAATGTATTATACGTTTCTGTTGCATTATATTATGCATATTCATAGTTAGAAAGTACGTTTAGCAAGACAGCCCAATGAATTTTAGTGTTTAAGTTCGCTCGCCACAGACAAATAAAAAAAAATCAATCATTAGGCTATTCAAATACATAATATCCGAAGATTTGTGTCCACGTAAAACAAGAGAATCAAATAGCCTAAGATTATTATTTTTTTTTTTTGAAATCACCATGCTTCTCCAAACTGTCCCCGAGGTTTTTAACGTAAAATCAGCAATATATGTAGAGTCCAGCTTGGAAATATAGTCGTGTTTTTTTTTTTTTTTTGTAAATCCTTTATCGAGTATTTATTATTTTTCGACTACATAGTTATCAAAAAAAAAAACGCTCAATATATGCGAATCTTACACTGATGAAAAACGCAGCCGTAATACTTACAATACTTCGAGCATAAGGCTGTCACAGGCGCTGAAGTCGAATGATGAAATGTTATTCCGCAAAAGGAACCTTACGTTGGAAAAAAGCAAAACATGTGTATCAATCATATATTTTTTTTTCTTATCTTCTTTACAGTTTGTACATTGCTTAGTACATGATCGTAGTTCGTCATTTTATTTGAACAGGTAGAATTTTGTGTCTGGCATAAAAAAAAAAAAAAAAAAAAACGCATAAAGTATCCTCCTTGAAATAATGCAGTGTGTCCAACATTTCATTTATATGAAAACAAAATCAAAAGAGTGTAGACTCTCAAATCTGAAGTAAAGAATATCACATGGTGAAGAACAGAGAACAACACGAAACAAAATGAACAGCTTAAAAAGGGGGGCTTCAAATGAATTAAGTATGGTACTGTTTATGATTATTTTAACGTAAGATACACATTCATGTTATACTTACAGCCAGGAAATTCCTCTGACACCATCAAACTCCAAGCCACTAATCATTTGAATATGATTGTCCGAAAGATCCCTGTATTTGAAGGAAAAACGGGCATATACTATAAATTCATTTGCGCAATTTCGAAACACATTCTACCATGAAAATTATTGTCACTGATGAAAGGAAAACCTAGCCGGAATAAGAATAATTCAAGATGATTGTTTGGATTCCAATTATGTACATCAATGCTATTCAAATGACTACAACGTAAAATGAAAACTTCCGTAACTCAAATGTTTGAGAAAGTTGAATTCCTTGTTTTATGTTCAGCATATGCGAACACCTACAAAATGAATTTAAAAAGAACAAAACATGTTTTCATAAACTGCAGAAAACACGATGCTACCAAATTAGTCCTATTGGTATGAATAAGCAAACTATCGAAAAAAAAATCCGATATTGGGACTTAGGGTACATATAGCGTGTAAATAATATACCGTGTAACGAATTGACACTGACTTGCTCACAAAACATGAAAGTCAATATGTAGTTTCCAGATTACGAATACTTACAAGAGGAGGAGGTCCAAGCCACTGAACGCCCGCCGTTCAATTTCCGCAATACGATTGTTTGACAACGTCCTTTTGTCGAAACCACGAGCAAAAATGTATTCAAATGTATGCAATTGCATTAAATTCAGGCAAAACCATTCCTCTAATTCAATATTCATCAAAAGAAAATTCGTAGTAGTAAATCTAGGTTCGTCGTTACCTCGTTACATCACATCGTGCATCACAAAAGGAACAAAAAGTCGCACCCCTTGATTTTACGTGAGGACTCAAAAAAGGTGAAACGGGTCAGCCAAGGGAATGTTGAGCTTTTCATATTTTATTATCGGAAAGAGCTATTCTTCTTCTACATTATCTTTTTATATTTGGGATCATAGAATGAACTGGAAAGTGTGTTTTAATCAGTTTATTTTTTTCTACAACTTTTTTTTTTTGTAGAGTAGTTCGTTCAGGTATGTCTTTACAGGTCTCTTTTCATGTCCTTTGCTCACTCTTCACTTTCAACTCTCATAACTTATGAAAGGATAATGCTACTGTTTTGAAAGTTGGCATTAATCACGGACAGATTGTATTAATACAGTACATGATTATCTGGTAATCCCTTCTGATAATCCCTTCACATATATACATATGTATATTTATTTAATTTTATATACTTTTCGTGCATCACAAAACAAAGTCGCACGCAATAATTTTGTGTGGGAACTCAAAAGGGGTGAAATGGATCAGCCTAGTCAATCGTAAGTTTTTAAGATTTTCTGAAAGAGAAATTCTTCTACACTATTCTGAATCTTGAGATCTTCAAACGAATGAGAAATTGTGTTTTTAGCAGCTTTTCTAGAAAACATTTTGTAGAATAGTGCGATTAGGTGTGCCTTGGGGTGCCCTTTTCATTTCTTCAAAACATTTTACACACTCTTCACTTTCTTCACTGCCTTGAAAGCTGGTATTTACCAAGAAAAGAATGTGTTTTGAAAGCATGATCAATTTCAGCTAAATCTGATAATATTCATATGCTATGAAGTTTTCCATCCTGTTTTTGCCTCATATGATTATGTAAGATTTCTGACTCACTGAAATAACCAATGGAAAATATAAACTAAGAATGCAAGCAAACTGAAATTTTACAATCATTATATAAGCTGTTCCACCCGTTATTGTCTTTTGGAACAAACAGGGATCTAAAATTTGATGACAGCCTCTGCTCAGTACATATAGCAACACAACACATAATCACGTGATAGTGTAAAAAGCTACTGTTGATATTTTTCTTTTATTTATTCAATATGCAAAAGCATAATTATACGTTATCGGTTGACTAATTAGGGGAAAAAATAGAACGTATGCCAGCAAAAAAAAAAAAAAAAAAAATATATATATATATATATATATACCGATAAGTCCATTTTTGAAGATTTTGAAATACGATATCTGTCATAAAGTACGAAATAATACCTTTTAAATGATATATTGGTCACTACATTATAAAGGCATATTTTTGTAGTTATGGTCAAAAGAAGCAAACATTTTATTATTCTCTTTATTTTTCTTGACCTTTAATCGCAAATATCTCCATTTGGCAAATATGGACTTATCGGTTTGTGCAAACAAACTCTTCATATATTATCCTTATTAAAACTAAAATATTTGTACATGAAAGATGAGTGAACTCTTTTCAAAATACCCTACTCTATTCAGCCCAGTTGAGCGGAAGTGCATATTTTCAGGCCCACTAGAAAATGGACCAATATTTTGTAAGTTTCGTGATGCAGTGTCACTATTTCAATTAGAAAAGAAACTGTTTATCAGTTACAGGGTGTTGTCATCTGATAAACTACAAGCAACTCAGTTAAGGGAACCTGAAATACGTTTTTGGCAGCATAACTCTTCCGCTCATCTGCCTTTTATTACAAATTCGTACTTGATGTACTACCATAGGGAAAGGAGGCTCCCCGAAATGCAAAGACAAAAACAAACACTCACACAACAACGGAAAACAATACTTACAGCCATAGAAGGTTTTTGAGGCCACTGAATGTATATTGCTCAAGCTTCGTGATTTTATTGCTTGACAGATCCCTGTCAAAAGGGAAAGATGGGATATGATTTAACTCATGATATGAATCATTGCCTGGTTTGGTGTATAACTAATACGTAGAGAAATAACACCAACAATATACAGGAATGTGCTTACGTACAATACGTACATGCTACTTACGTGAAAAGGAACAACAACAAAGGGGTAATTATGATAAAATGGGGCAATGTTTATCATAAAGTTAAAGGTGACACTTGAAAGGATAAACCTATAAAAAATTTTATCAAAATGACGTTAAAGATGCATTTCGTAAACCGAACTCATCTTGATATATAGCTCTCAAACTTATCGCACGTTTACACTGAAGAAGACGCAAAATTATGTGGACTGTTTGGTATTTACACGTGAACTGTATCAAAGCCTCAAACGTACCCATATCCGGCGTGAATTAAAAGCTATAGCTTGACGTCATTATTTGAAATCACTTTATCATTCATATCTTCTTAGCGGGACAGAATTCTTCACTGAAATTTACACGTTATGCCTAAGTTCAAGTCATATTTAACTCTTTCTGTGCCATGGTGGAAACCCCCCGTGTGCCACGTTATTCTGAGACACGAAGATAGTCATGCTTAGAGAAAGAATTCTAATTTTCCAATTTAGTATAACTTATACAAATTTCTGTTAAGCTGGACATGATATTGAGCAAAGTTAAAGAGAAATGCCAAACTTTGCTTCCATATACAATGTACAACAATGTTATTCTCAATTTTTCTTTTGAATTACCAATTGCTACATTACTGTAAAGGAATGATTTTGCCCATAAACTAGTGACAGAAACTTAAAGTGTACATGCGAAATCTAGTTGGGAACACCGCTTGATAGTCATTAACCACATAGAATGCAAGCCGTATGTAAGAGGAACAAAAGCGCGAGAAACGCTTTGATTGTACCGCAGGGTTAGCGATTTATCGATCGGTTTTGGCGGCTTTGTTTGTTGAGCAGAATATGCGAAGTTGGCACGCCGTCGACTGAGTCGGACGTGCGAACGTGGCACATAAAGAGTTAAAGGTATATCCATTAATCTCATAGAATTTGATGGTGACACAGGGTAAACGCCCTGGCACGTTGAAATTTTAAATGTTCCAATGAAGCTAATGGGGCCAATAGAGCTATTTTTTTAAACATAGATTGAATGTCTGAAATATCAACGAATGATTTTACCAAGTATCAAGTCAATCTAACGCAATTTTCGTCATACGGGGCCGTCAAATTTGACATTTCGCGCGAGTGTCAATGGTGATTGCAAATATACCAAATAACCATTAATTTGAAATCCGTTTTGGCTCGTTAAGACGGACGATGACCTCCATTTTTTTTTTTACATATTTTGGATGCTAATGAATTATTAACTATTCACAGCCCAGTCACTGTAAAAATCGCGACAGGGCTGTACCAAAGCGAATTTTACGATCGCGTTGAATTTTGATACTTGAAACTCATTAAGGACAATCCTCATAGCTATGTTATCGATATTGATATACACAATTCACAACTTACCGAAAACGAAGATTAAATGCAGCGTTTGCGAACGGTACATCTACATCTACATCTTAATATAAGCGTGCACTTTACATGACTAACGCATAATTTTCTTATATATATATATACAGTATGTCCCAAAAAAAAATTACAACGGGACCCCCCGCAATGATATCTTTAAAAATAGTGAATCAATCTAAATACAAATTCAGGGTATGAAACTATAACTCATTGCCCACATCTTACAGAAAACCCCTTTCGATTTGCTTTAGTGGTCAAAGAGAAATGAGGAATTTTGTAGAGGATGTCCGGAATCTCTTTTGTCCAAGTTCTGTCTATTATTCACGCACTAGAGCATTGAATTGCTAAAATTGGAAAAAAAAAATAGACTCATGACATGCTTTACAACAATCTACATTTCTCTGTGACCGCTTAACCAAATTGAATGAGGTTTTCTGCAAAATAGAGCTAACATTTTATATTTTAAGGCCGAAGTAGCACGTAGACAGGTCGATCATTTTGGACGTTACCAATTCGAAAATTTGATTGTAATTTTTGAGGGAAATACTGCAGTATGTTCCACAAAAATTACAATCAGATTTTCGCATTGATAACATCCAATATGATTATTTTTTTCAATGCTACTTTAGGGTCTTAAAATATAACATCTTAGCTCTATTTTGCAGAAATTCCCATTCGATTTGGTTAAGCGGTCACAGAGAAATGGGGCTTGTAGTAAAGCATGTCATGAGTCTGATTCTTCCAAGTTTAGCACTTCCATGACTTTGTGTGTGAACAATAGACAGAACTTGGACAAAAGAGATTTCCGACATCCTCTACAAAATTCCTCATTTCTCTTTGACCACTGAAGCAAATCGAATGGGGTTTTTCTGTAAGATGTGGGCAATGAGTTATAGTTTCATACCCTGAATTTGTATTTAGATTGATGCAATATTTTTAAAGATATCATTGCGTAGGGCTCCGTTGTAATTTTTTGGGGGACATACGGTATATATATATATATATATATATATATATATATATATATATATATGACCGTGCACCTCAAAACGAACATAAAGTCGCACACACTGATTTTGCGTGAGGATGGAAAAAAAGTGAAATGGGTCAACCTAGCCGAACTTGACTTTTTCATATTTTCTAAAAGAGCGGGTCTTCTTTTACATCATGCTAAAATTTGGTATCATAAATTGGGCAGGAAAGTGTGTGTTTTTTAGCAGTTTATCTCGAACATTTTTGGTAGAATAGTGTGATTAGGTGTGTCTTTAGAATCCCTTTTTCATTTCTGAAAAACCTTGTCCACACTCTTCACTTTCAACTCTAATAACTTTTGAAAGGATAGTGCTACTGCTTTGAAAGTTGGCATTGATTATGGCAAGAATGTGTTAATGAGGCATGCTTAATTTCAGTTTAATCTGGTAATCCCTTCATTGTTGTTACTCTTGTGGTTTACTTCCTGTTTTTTGTCCCATTCATCGCACAGCAAGCACGGTTTGGTAATGATTAAGCGCTTGAATAGACACTGTACTTCAGAGCCTCTTTTCTCAGTTTACACTTTTCCTGAGTTTGTGCTTTCTTTCCAATATTTAGATAGGTTAGAAGAGTCCATTTGATTTGAGTTATACATCATTTCAAAGCTTAAAGTCTGCTCTTTCAGAATATGGTCTTAACTAAAAATGCATGTCTGGCGACTTTTTGTTTGTTTTGAGGTGCAGGGTCATATATATATATATATATATATATATATATAAGTATAAGCAATGTATACATTTTTTTTTTTAAAGTCTTGTAGTTGTGTTGTGGTTCCCCGATAATGATATGATGGCGAGGTCCCACTCGTCTGACGCCGCGTTTTGCACGGCGTCTGGTCTGGTTAAAGAATTATAAGTATTATTTCATTGGTGGCTGATGCTGCAAAATCATTAGATCTAAAAGGTATCAAATACCTCTAAGAAATAAAAAAATGAATGAAATGACGTCATCAGATATCAAATTCACTCGCTTTATTATCGCTTTAGTATCCTTGGTCAATGTTCACAGAGCAAGATGCCCAGATTTCAATACGTTGTAGCCTATCAATTTGTCTTTCAGTATGTAACCTCAAATTTCAAATTGGATGACGTCGAAAATATAGATGAAAGGTAACCTCGTAAAATTTGACCATTTTACGTGTTTTTTCATTGTTGTTTTTTTTTTCTTCTTCTGGAAATGCTAATTGACATGACTGTCTTCATCGAGCACTAGCTCACGCATCTTTTAAATTTTTCCCAGATTTTAATACGTGACGATGCATCATAACACAAACAAAAACTCGCACGCCTTGATTTTACGTGAGGACTCATAATAGGTGAAATAGTTCAACCAAGTCATTCTTGAGGTTTTCATTATTCTCTGAAAGAGGTGTTCTTCTAAATTATTCATAAGTTTGGGATCATAAAAATGTCTTAGATGCCCCTTTTCATTTTTTAAAATCCTTTGCACACTCTTCAATTAAGCATCTTTGTTAGCATAATGATCTATCAAACTTTACATTTTGTACGCAAGGTGGCACGTTCGAGTCCGTTTTCTTTGCTGAGAATCTAAAAAAAAGCACACTGCCTCTCGCCCCCATGTATCTGATAGGGCCATGTCGATTGGGGCCTGGGCTCAAAACATTCCGGATACATTGCATCCTCCAATTTGTCAGTATTTACAAATTACCAAGCCTAGTTTAACATGTGTTATTTGTGAAGAGTAATGGGTGTTTTAATTTGACGCATTGTTATCTATAAACCAACAGTCTGCTGCACGTATGGCTCTATGCAACAGATCTCTCGAAATGGAGCTAGTACATGCACGTATAATAGGATAATAATGATATACATATAATTATGTACTACGACCGTGCATCACAAAACCTACAAAAAGTCGCACCCACTGACTTTGTCTGAGGACTGAAAATAGGTGAAATGGGTCGACCTGGCCAATCTTGAGTTTTTCATATTTTCTGAAAGAGCAAGTCTCCTATAATACATTAGGCTAAAGTTTGGGATCATGAAATTAACAGGAAATTGTGTTTTTAGCCGTTTTTCTCGAACACTTTTTGTAGAATAGTGTGATTAGGAGTGTTTTATAGAGTCCTCTTTTCATTTCCTACAAACCCTGTACTCAATTTGATAATTTCTTCATTGTTGTTGCTCTTGTGGTTTACATCCTGTTTTTTTATTTTTTTTTTGTTCCATTCATCGCAGAGCTATAATAGCACGGCTTGGTAAAAGCCGTGTCACACCTTTCCGGGCATCCCTTCCGTGCGACTTGCAAAGAACAATTTTGACTACCCGGATGTCCCCGCAGATGACCCGCACATGACAGTACCTACCACATATATCATCCGTAGTCGTCCAGAAGTGCGCACGTAAATCTTTTTACCCGCAACTATGTTTAGGCCCTGTCACACCTTTCCGGGCAAGTTACGCGAGCTTGTTGCGTGTAGGGATTTTCCAGCATTCCGGGCATTCCTGAGGGCGGACAAGGATTTGAGCGAGTCAGTGCATGTGTCTTACCTGCTGGATGCGTTCTACCTAAATTCTACTTGCGAGTATACTGTGTGACCCTTGTACCAGTCGCGTGGGGGCTGACAACTCAGTGAAGGAATTCCTCTGAAGGAATGGCTGAAATCCCACAGAATGTCATTATCTTGGCTGCATACGAGACTGCGAAGTACCTGCGTGCGAGTTGCTGGCGAGTTGCTGCCGCTAAGGGCCTCCTACTGGCGTTCTGCGTGTACCTCTCCGGGCATCCCCGCGACTCACCCGGAAAAATGTTGGTCATGCTCAAAACTTGGCTGCGCTTAAATCGAACTTGCGTGTGCACCTCCGGGCAACTACAGGCGAGATACGCGCTAGGTACTGTCAGGTGCGGACCAACTACGGACAGCTCCAGGTAGCAAATTCGTTTCCCCGCAAGCCAAGCCGCAAAACTTCCCCAGATGTGGTATAACAAGGCCTTGAGCATGCTCAAAACTTGTTCCGAGTGAGTCATAGGGATTCGCTCGCAGAGGTACTCGCAGAACACCAGTATGAGACCCTTACCAGCAGCACCTCGCAGGCAACTCCAAATCAGGTACATCTCAGTACATGTAAGTCGCTCGTAACAGAAAACGGATCGGTTTCAAAGCTCTAACGCAGGTCACACGGAACACACGCAAGTAGAATGTAAGTAGTACGTGTCTAATAGGTGAGAAACAGGTGCGAAATTCGCAAACATTCTTGTCCTCCCGCGGATAATTTTCCTGCGTGCGGAAAATCCCTCCTCGTAACAAGCCCGGTTAGCTTGCCCAGAAAGGTATGACACGGCCTTAAAGATTAAGTTCTTGAATAGGCCCTATTCTTCAGAGCCACTTTTCTCAGTTCACACTTTCCATCAGAGTGTGTGTTTTCTTTCCAGTATTAGGGTAGGTTAGAAAAGTCAATATGAATTGAGTTATACACCATATTTAAAGCAGGCTGGGGCAGCAGCTGAAAGTCTGCTAGTTCTGAGTGTGCTCTTAACTAAAAATCCATGTCAGGCGACTTTTTGTTTGTTTTGTGATGCAAGGTTATATAATTGTTTCTAGTGAAACGTTTCCCCATACTTACAGTGCAGCAAGGCTGTCACCAAGTCCGTAGAAAGCACCAGTTTCGACCACTTCGATACCATTGTTGCTTAGAAAGCTTATGTTTTCAAAGTAAGTTTGTTGAATTGCTTTAAGTATCAGCTTACAGCATAGACCATAGAACATAGAACAATTTTAAACATATCATGAACATGCAAATATACGGATCTACTGCTAGTTTATGAAGTGTTCAGCAAACCCCATAAGAATGAAAATAGAGAAAGCCAACCCGAAGCAAGAACTTTTTACCAACAATGTATAAACACCGTATTCAATTCCTCGTATGTTTACACCAAGTCCACAAGGAATGGGGGTAAGGGGTAAGAACTACAAGAAACATCTAAACCAAAAACCACTTAACTTGACCAGAAACGCAATAGTTCTTTATGGAACACTCGAAAGACACGTAACTATATATCTTGTTAAGGTGTTTGGTTTATGTGTGTGTGTGTGTGTGTGTGTGTGTGTGTGTGTGTGTGTGTGTGTGTGTATATGTGTGTGTGTGTGTGTGTGTGTGTGTTTGTATTAAACTATGGATCCATTAGGAAGACAAAATGCCATAGTAGCAACATCAAACAGACATTCGACCTCAAGAAGACAAATTGTGTCTCCTTAACCTTTATAACTATATTTGTGACCGTGCATCACAAAAAAAAAAAAAAAAAAATGTCGCACGCACTAATTTTGTGTTAGGACTGAACATAGGTTGAGTTTGTTTCCATCTGAGAAGATGGCTGGATAGCCCATATTCAGCTACTCTAAGCTGGTCTTCCATGGAGTCCAGTTGGATGTGAGGTAGGACTATTTCACCGGGCTAAACACCCTGCTCTTTGCGATGAATGAATGAAGCGGGATCTTTTACGTGCATGAGTTGTTACTCTCACATACACGGGACCTCCATTGTATGTCCTATCCGAGGGACAGAGTGTTTTGCCTCTTGCTAGAGGGGGCGGTATGCTTACACACAACATTGCACAGTCCAGACTCGGGTTCGAACCCGGGCCGCGTAATCGTGAGGCAGACGCGCTACCGACTGAGCCAACTCACCTCAAGAAGATGAATTCTCGTATCAACTAGCCCTTTAACTCTTAATTAAATAGAAAGTAAAGTAGAGGGAAAAACCGAAATCAAAATTTCCTGGATTGCTTAAATTCAAAACAAACAAACAAACAAACAAACAAACAAACAAACAAACACAAATTATTACAATCCGGCTCTTGATATTATGTACATATATTCTCGTTTAACATGTCCATTAATCATGCTTATACTATATATGTTCAACTCTGAATGAACATTAGTTTTTGTATTCGTTGAAAGTTGTCAGTCTATAATCATTATCATGTGTTGGCCATTCTTGAAAAGGAAGACAAACTAAATGAACGAAATCATCAAAACATAACAACAGAAATATACATTTCCCCTCGCAAAAAGGAACAAAAAAATAATCCTACTGATCGCACTAATTCTCATTTGACTCAAGAGTCATGCCACATCACCCACAGGCTTTGATATGTCAGTTAACATATTCTTTGCTAGCGATTTTGGACAGTGTGTATAATCGGCACTTAAAGTAAGCAAAGTGTTCAAAGAAGTGTACGCTCTCCTATAGCTCAACTAGCAAATGTCTGTAGAGTTCGGCTTCTCTCATTTTCATTCTGCTCTCGGTGAAATGCCACTGACCAAGCCCATACCCCAAACATGAGTTCATTGATAAAATACAAGAGAATCAGATCATGTGGCATAGAAAAAATAGATGGCGATTTGGAAATTGTCCCTAAATTCTGACAGGTACATTGCATGTCATTATCACATTTATAGGTTAGGTCTGCTTGATTTAGGTCGGATCTCCAAATGCAATTGTTTGTAATGATATTAATGAATGCTTACCTTTATAATGACAATGATGATAGTAATGATAACAAGGGTAATAATCTATGTCTTTACCACTCTTAATAGAAGGATTATAAGAGCCCAACAAACACTTACAATCATCAATTATTACTATAACAAGTATATATATATATATATATATATATATATATATATATGTATATATGTATATATATATATGTATATATATATATATATATATATATATATATATATATATATCAAGACTTGCACTTAAAACCAATACCATTTCATAGTACTCAATACTTAACTTAATAATTAACATCAACATGCATAAAGAAAGTAAAACAAAGTGGTGGCTTATGCGGCGACATTTTTTACTCTTCTCTTTTATAAGCATTGTTTTCCAAAGAAGCCATGTCATTTGTGATTATTATCAAGTGTGAAACACAGAAGACACGACGTCGTACTTTGGTATTCTATTTCTTTTTTAATATTCGTCAATTATTGTTGATTATAATGTTGTTGATTTTTTCAAAAGGGGCGCATGTTCAATCACAACGTGCACGCGAAATAGTAACTGATAATGCTTTTAACGTATATTAAAGTTGTACTTAAGAAACAAAAACAACGCATTTTTGTGACTGTTAAAAGTTGTTTTTTTTAACTTCCTACAAACGGTTCGTTTGACTCTCTTTCCTTCGCGTCTCGATACATTCTATCGGGAGTTTAGATAATGTGATTCCCACAGACAAATGGAACGTTTAGTCTTGGACTTTAGCTAACATCACCAATTGTTTATTTACCATCTTGTTAGAACTCAAGAAATTACAAAATTAATTTTGGAATACTAAATTTTATCAATCGTTGGTTTATGTAGAAACAATTCATATTCTTGAATATCTGACTGGTATTTATTCAATTGAACCCGGTTTGCTAAAATACGACAGAAACAGAAGAATTGCGAAAGTAGTGAAATTGTGAACATACATTGATTTGACGCTGGAGAGTGCTTGAAATGGTCCTCGTTGTATTGTTGATACACTGTTGTTCAAGCTACCTCTGCATAACCAAGAATATCGTTGGACATAAAATCACAGGAGTGAATTTTCAAAACACACACAAAAGAGTAAACAATAACACGAGCAACAAATAAACAAATAAACAAACAAGCAAACAAACACAGATACACACACACACACACACACACACACACACACACACACAAACGAACAATAATTTAGATCAACAGAGCGGGTTTTTATTCAGACACTATGACTTTCCCTGCAATATAGATTCCACAAACCACTGATAATTAGCTTTAAAACAACTTTTGCTTTTGCTATTCGCAATGACTTGCATGAGTCATGTTAGTGCATATGTTTTAGAAATCAAGAACTTTGAAACAAAGATACCCCATTTCATCTACGACGAACTAGCACACTTTTAGCACCTAAAAATAATATCCATTAAAAAAAGAGCAACATCATCTGACATAATTTTGAAATGATCGTTCCGATAGAATTTCTAAAAAGTTCCTCCCTGTTAATTTTCATAAAGATGTTATATATGTCACAATATACAAGACGTTTATTGAGTATTTCGTACTGTTCAACTATTAAGTGTAATATGCTAATACGTGTGGTGGAAATGTTTACGGAGCCTGGAGTAACATCTATGCAGTTTCAGTAGGTAAAAACAAAACACACACACATACACACAAACCCACCCACACACACAAAAAGAAAAAAAAAACTGTCAAGCATTGACGGGTGCAAGAATATAGTGAATTATATCTATCATAATACTCACGAGCAGTTGAATGCCTTACTCCCATTTGCTAGGCGCACACCAGGGCACAGATCTACATGGCAATACATTTCAGAAAAGTTATGATCATTAATGTCAGGCGTGACTAGGCTTTCGCATTATTTTTCATTTTACTCTGCTTCCCACTTGGTACTTTCACACTCTAACGCAACTGTGTTTGAAATTAGAACTGAATGCTTCCTTTTCAACATGAGAGAGAGAGAGAAAAAAAAAAACATAACAACTACAGTAACAGCAAATAGTTGTGTCAAAGATACAAGATGACATCCGCAGGAAAAAAAAAATAGTAAAACAAAAATCATAATGTATGTGACCCGCTGCAACAGAAGGATCAGAAAGTCGGGGATCATGCCCCCCCCCCCCCCAATTTTATTTTCTTGCCTTTCCTTTTTATCATTATAGCTTTGAAATTGTGGCAGATGATAGAAGATACATTAGACTACAAAGTTATGTCAAAAACTGGAATCCAAACATTTTGACAGATTTTGATGATCTGACTTCAAATTCAATTTTTCTTGGCTCACCCGTCAGCGACTTTAAGATCTTTTTGTTGTAGCGGGTGACATATGTATGCTATATAAAACCAAACAAATAAACACATTGGGTGAGTTGAATGAATTGGATCAAAATGACTTCATTTTCCCCGGTATATCTACATCCTCGTTAACATTTCCAGTGAAACACACTGTAATAGGATTATGTTCAATCCTAGGAGAGTGTTATTATATCTAATGTTGTTGTAACTTTTACCCCATATCTTTTGTCGATCATTTCTGGGAAAGAAATGAAACTAGATATGTTCGGGAGACACACAAGAGGAGATTATATCATTTTCACGACGCATGTTTTCATGGAACATCAACATCACGCTATATCATGGAATTGTCTAGATACTGCGTAAGTTGAGCATGGCCTAAACGTCCTGTTTGTCACCATCTTTATAAATCAACATTTATAACCTCAAGTTCTAAGTATGACCTCCTTCAGGAAGTTAATGGAGCGAATGTCGAGGTGCATTCATATGAAAAAGTGTATCCTAAAACGAGCACAATGTATTACGCGTATGGAGGCTAAGTGCCTTCGTGTGTGTACTAATCAGTTAAAGAGGAATTGCAATTTTTTGAAAATTTCAGACTGTTTTAATTTTTTTTTTTTTGCGAAAGATAAACTCTCTAGATCTGCCGTAGAACATTTGTCTTCTACTATAGACAATGAAATAGCAATAGCTTCAGAGAGCGTTTCCTCGCCAAAAACGGGAAATTGGCTTCCGATCTAATTTCATGCAGAGACGTCTGAAGGAAACATCACAGCTGGCACGCATCGACCGAGCAAAAGTATAAACCATCAATGCAGCATGCGACTATTCCATGTACATGAAAGATGTTACTGGAGGATTATTATTATATTTTTCTTTTGGTAAAAAGCAGTTTTAGTATTGTGTGCCGATTTCTGCAGTATGGGGTTTAGGAAATCCTTCGAAAGGGACCACCAAACTAGTTTCATGTGCTAAACTAATATAAGGCCGAACAAAAACAATCAGACGTGTTCTGGCTCACTTTCATTTTCCAAATTGACAGTGCAACCCGATGAGAGTGGACGGGTTCATTTCGCGCAGAATGCCAAATATCTGCGTGTAGAACATTCTTTGGTATGCTCGGAACACTTCAAAGATGAATGTATTGATCTATCTGTGGCCATGAAAAGGAGACGGGTGTTGCGACACGGATTGTCGTCCCCGATTCGGGGGCGACAATCCTTGACGGTGTTGGCGGCACGGATTGTTGCCCCCGTCACGGATTGTCGTCTGGCGACAATCCGTGACGAGGGCTTGCGACACGTATTGTCGCCCGCCCTCGAAGCACATTTTGCTGGGTAATATCGTTCTGGACATGGTCATTGAAATACTAACACATAACTTACATGGTTACATCCATGCAAACATGCCATGTACAAAGTCATGGTGAGGTGTCAAGGAAGTGTGTATGTGCGCGTGCACATGATAATTTAGTGTCCGTTTGTGCGTGTGTGTGTGTGTGTGTGTGTGTGTGATGGAAGAATGTGTTTATTATGTCAGTTTTTTGCATATGTGTTTTTTTTGCTGCGCGTGGGGAGGGATACCTAGTAAGCTGTTGCTGGCATAAACGTTGATATTGATTTTATCAGCAGCTTTGAATTTGATGAGTTTGTTTGGCAGATTTGTATATGAATTCGGATTGGAGCTTGCGTGCGGGCTAATGCTGCTTTTCTGCATACGGTCCATTATGTCTTATTTATCAACATTGGGAAATCGTTTCATCAGGAAGGAATGTGATATCGGTTCGGGTGTCTGAAGGCTGATTCGTCCGAAGGCTCATTATTCCGAAGGTTCGTTATTCCGAATTTCATTTTTGGATCAACGAACCTCTAGGTATAGGGAATTGTGTGTTTCCGATAAATGAAGCCTCGGAAAAAACGAAACTTCGGAATAACGAACCTCCGTGTGTGTGTGTGTGTGTGTGTGTGTGTGTGTGTGTGTGTGTGTGTGTATGTATTTGGGTTGGTGAATGTGGGTGTGGGATGATTTAGGTTTTGTTTAATCAGGGGTTGGTGGGTTGGAGATTGGATTTGAAGAAGGATAGTTATAAATGGTATGACAGATGTTGGTAGGATTTAATATTTAGGATAGATGTAGGCCCCAGATTTGTTTCGGTTGGGGAGGGGAGGGGGTGGCCGGGGTTTTTTATGACTGATTTCATTCTAAATTTGTGTAATGTATTTGTGTTTTTTTTATGTATATGCCCTTGTAAGTAGGAAGGTGTTACATGATCCAAACCAATATATTCAAGGAATATAGGTTTGGTAGGGCCCTACATGTCAAAACTTTCTCGTGAAGAAATTATTAGTAGGGTTGGTCTATAATCGAGTTATCTATGTTGAAGTGAGATTATTTGTGGTATAAATTGACAAATGGATTTGTTTGTGTTTCGAATTGCCATTTGTAACTTTTTTTTGTTCATGTTACACCCAGAATGGGTCGATTTATGGATGATTTTAATGAAATCAATAAATATCAAGGAAAAAAGTGTTGAGTTGGTTTATTTGCATTATGAAGATTTGTTTGAGTGTTTGCTGGTGTTTGTTTGTATTATGTATGTATTAGCGGTGTGCAATGGCAGTTCGTTTGTACTAGAATCAATTAACGATTGACAATTTTTTTACGGCGTGTGGAAATTATTCGCTCATGCATAAAGCATGCCAAACCTATTCTGGGACAAAGCATAGTGGTATGGACGTTCTAGTTTATAAGACTGATGGAAGGAAATGACTGCAGTGAAAAATGAACAAAGACAAATAACATTTGGGGAGGGTACCTCCCTCGTATGTATTTTCTCTCGGTCTCTCTCTCGCCTAGCCCGCCTCACCACTGATATTGGTTGACACACCCATACTATTTTTAGATCAACACTGGTGTGAATTCTTTAAACACGTGCTCATACACTCTGAATGCGTTTGTATTGCCACTGTAGCGCCACTATATTCCACATACACACGTAAGCATACAGGCACACGTATACGGGTGAGAATTTTGAACGATGTACAATTGCCAATTTTCGCACCTTATGACATTCTTTCCCTTAGAACACGCCAGGATGATCTAAGAAACCAGAATTTTTTATGTCATCTCAGAGATTGGTAAATTTCCTTTCAGGAAATATATGGTTTGGTTGACTTTTGCCTGATATTTTTCATTTGACAAGGACTTAAAGCGTAAAAATACGGTAAAAACGCTATTTTCACAATAATTTTTGTTTTTCAAACTAATGATGTGCATTTTTAAGCGTACGTGGCATCTAATATCTGACCATGTTCTGGATCTGACATATCATGGGTATGAACCACAAAATTATAAGAACTTTATGAGCACGTATAAAATCACAGAGAACAATTGAAATATCAAAGTCCTAAACAGACGAACGTCCGTGATGCTTTTATTTCTATCGCTGCTGCAAATTCTACTTTGTTGTCCCAACTGTAATGTATATGAAAATTTGGTGTTCCACCTAATGAACATATCCTGCAAAAATTGTACGTCTCCTGGCTGTACATGGGACGTAATACTCTTTTATGCAAAATTATACTCAGTTTTCGTCACGGACGTGCTTCCGCTATTTTCTAATAAAGATCGTATCCCATTAAACGTTATTGGCGATATTGTTCTGAGTCGTAATCAACTAAGATCTAGCCACACGATGATAATATATGTTTGTTTTGAGTTTCTGTCCATCCTTTGTCAAATAGGAACCGAAATTATATTTTTAGACGAACCTCCGAGAAAAAAAGAACGTCCGTGATGATTAAAACGTCTTCGAGTGAGACACCATCTTGTTTTGATGACGAAGGTGCATTTTACCTTTGGCTCTCTAGCCGAGGAGCTGCATGTTATTTTGGGAGCGGACTGAGGCTTGTCCGCAGTTTTTGGACCATGCAATTCACCGAAAACCACGCAAATAATTAATATTTTCTCTGAAAATTCACCTCCTGATCCCCCTCTGAGCAATACATATGTTGTAAGGATGTCGCAGTTCTTATAATTTGCATTGACAATACCTTTTCAAATTTTTGAAAGAGTTAGGAAGGCTAGGTACTCTCTGCCGATTAGTTATCCGTCCTGGAACATGACCCTGTCAGTAGAACGAACGTCCGTGACAATTCCAGCGAACGTCCGTGACGTATGCAATCCCTCCGATAGGGATAACTTGTCCCGAAAGTGTCCTGTATTCTTTGAAACTTTTAGCTCCAATAGCCACAAATAAAGTTTTGCAAAGTAAACAATGAGTTTAGAGCAGTAGTTTCAGAATTTTTAAGGCGTTATGTGATCATGATGAACAAACAGTTGAAAATTTACTCACAATTTTACGCTTGTTTTCCCTCTAATCATACAAAAAACAGCTAAACGCTGAAAACAAAGTTATAGGAAAATGGAATTTTGCGTAATCTGTAATTTCTGTGCATTTAAATTTCTTTCTAATGAGGATCTGGAGACAATTTGTACTGTTACAGGTTCTGAAAGTTTCGCTCACGGACGTTCTGTCCGAGAAAGGAAATTTCTGATAATTACAAATATATCACTGCACATAAAGTTAATGTTAGTTGAAAATATTACCAAATCACCGAGCCGCTCATACCCAAAAGTGAATAATGTTCAGCACTCAATTTACTTGTAATAACAAAAGGTAAACTTTTTGGTCACGGATGTTCGCTGGTAGAATAAATCAATGGATTACAAAGTAGGAGAAAGAGGATCAGTGCCACTTTTTAGTGACAGGTGCTCCAAGTGTTTATCTTTTGAGTATGGTAGCTGCCGTCTCAAACAGAACACATCCAGTTTTGGTCTCCATAACGGACGTTCGCTGTAATTGTCATGATATCAAATGCCTTAATTCATTCTTATTTTTCTCTTCATGACGATTTTTCTCTCATTCCCTCAATAGCCTGGACATGCTGCGACCAAACAGAAAACAGAAACAAAACAAAACAAACAAAAACAAATCCGAAAAGTGCTATAATCACATGCAGGATAATGACGGAAGAAGTCGGTAACGGGCATGTGTTGAATAAAAAAATGAAAAAGTTTCACAAGGACGTGGAAGCATTTGAATGAAAATGACTGAGAAACAGAGAAGGGATCGAGCTCCAATACATAGAGAAAAGAATTGCCAGTGCACTCCCGTTGAACCAAATTCCTCCGGAGAATTTTTTGTTTGTTTGTTTATGTTTTTTTATTCATCGAAATGCCGTCACAAGCGAACAAAAATAATGCAGTATACAATTATTGTCTGATGAAAACAAACAAATCCTCCGCTTATCATCACATGGTGTTGTTTTATACTCATCAATGAAAAGCAATGTCCAATTGTAATTCTTTCCGAGATTTTTTTTTTCATTTTACATTTAAGAGACAGAGAGATCGTCAATTTGTTTGTGCTTTTGTGCTTACTTTGAAAACACATGTTAAAAAAAGTAATGATTAAAAATAGGTTTAAGGTTGCACTTTGATACGTTCGCTCTTCCTAAGATTCGTTACTCCGATGTCCAAAGGTTTGTTATTCCGAAAATGAAAAAAAAAAAGTTTGTAGTTGATTAAGGAGGTTTCTTATTAAAAATGTCCTTATTCCGAGAGTTTGTTAGTCCGAAAAATAAATACTAAGGATCATTATTTTTAGGTCCGTTCTTGTAAAAGTGGAAAGGGCCTGATATTCGTTTAGGTGAAAACGGTTATTATGAGGTTTTGAAATTTGGAGGATTTTAGTTGTTAACTTGTTTCTCCACATTTGGATAAGCGAACATGATTTTTCATGTTCCAATTAATAAACCTTTCGATTAACCTTCGGAGATTCCTATCGTTTACCGAATAAAAAAGCTTCATGATTATACGAACTCTATCAATTTTCGTATTGACAAACTGTATGAATAACGAGCCTACGAAATGACGCGCTACAAAATGTTTGTTATAACAGACCATATTGTATAATATCGAAGTCACAAACATCCATCCAAGTTATATGGCCTTATTGTGTCTTGTTATGATGAAACTTCGCAGTATCGAACCTATTATTATTTCTGACTAATATAATAATACAAATTCTCCTCGGTAACAGTGTGTAACACAAGGAGCAAACATAGAGGGATTTCTTCCCAACGTATTCGTTTGCCCTCCCCAGCTAAACTTCGTATTTCTATAACGGAGCACGTTTCTATTGTCTTTCTATGTTAATTCTTTGTCATAATTTTAGCTGTGACCATGTTCGTTATAAACAAATTTTGCATTGTAGACTTTAGATAACAAATTTAGGACCTGAATCTTTACTTCATGATAACGAAATTTTGATAAATATATTCGTTCTCAAGGATGGACTATACGTCACTGAGATTACACGTACGTTTATACGTTCATTTACTAGAGATGGAAAAATTGTTTCTTTGATTCCTCAGTATGAGAAGACAAACAAGCTTATATATTTGAGAATTGGTAATATCTATTCAGGATTTTGCAGAGGAGTTTGTTCTCGACATGAAATTGCTGTTTGTTGTGAGTAGAATGCGTTTCCAACTCAAGAGAGCTGCATCTTGTTTGTTCCGAACGTCCGTGAGCTACATGCGAACGTCCGTGATGAAAACTATGCTATGTTTGTTGGGTTATAGAGACTGCCTAGATCAGATACATCTTAAAAAGGTATGTTATTATTTGGGAGTGAGGATTAAAGTATGGGATAGTGAAATAAGAGGTCAAAATATCGAGTTTCTGTAAAATGCGCGTAAAGTGGAGAAAGTGTTTAGCGGAAGAGCAATTATTTCAACAGAAACGACGAATTTAGTTAAATCATCAGTTGTCTACCATTACGTACAGGTTAAGAGTACAAGCTTAATATTCTGCAAGCACGTAAGTCATGTCCCTTAAGGTATTTCGTTAGGATTTTGAACTGAATCAGATCTTTGCAAACTATGTTAAATGGTATTCAAGTGTATGTGCAGTACTATTCCTCACGGACGTTCGCTGCTCTGGACATGGTAAACTTCAGCGGTGAATAAAAAGTTGTTCCTCTGAGAAAATCCTAGTATAATTGGGTTCATATTAAAGCTTGAGTTATACTCTTTCAGGTAAGATGAATAATTTGGAGAATTTCCTACTTTTTAAATTTTGCCTTGATTTGGCTCAATTGTACATCGTTCAAAATTCTGACCCATACACACAGACAAACAAACCACTACCACTATACAACCACCACACATGCACAGTTTCTACATATTGTATTATTATACTCCAAACACACACACATACACATACACACAACAAATCATACACATCACATATCATGCAGCTCACAATACACACACACACACACACACACACACACACACACACACACACATACGCATAACTTACCAGTCATACCCATCCCACCAAAGCTTAACACCGGAGGAGCCACCCCGAGCCCTGGGCGACAATCCGTGACGGGGCGACAATCCGTGTCGCAACAAATTTTTTGCCAACACGGATTGTCGCCTTCGAGGTCAAAAACTGGGAACTGCACAAGCGTCATGGATTGTCGCCAGGCGACAATCCGTGACGGGGGCGACAATCCGTGCCGCCAGCGCCCGTCACGGATTGTCGCCCCGAGCAGGAGGCGACAATCCGTGTAGGGGCGACAATCCGTGTCGCAACAAATGTACTTATTATGTCAGCTTTTTACGTATGTGTTTTTTAGCTGGGCGTGGGCAGGGATACCTAGTAAGCTGTTGCTGGCATAAGCGTTGATATTGATTTTATCACCAGCTTTGACTTTGATGAGTATGGCTGATTTGTTTATGCATTCGGAGTGGTGCTTGCGTGCAGGCGGATGCTGCTTTTCTGCATACTGTCCATTATGTCTTACTTATCAACATTGGGAAGTCGTTTCATCAGGAAGGAATGTGGTATCGGTTCGGAGGGGGGGGGGGTGTATGTGGGGAGGGGGTAACCTTTCTGGTGCCAGGTAAAAATGGCAGAGGTAAAAATGGCAGGGGTAAAAATGGCAGAGGTAAAAATGGCAGAGGTAAAAATGGCAGAGGTAAAAACGGCAGGGGTAAAAATGGCAGAGGTAAAAATGGCAGAGGTAAAAATGGCAGAGGTAAAAATGGCAGGGGTAAAAATGGCAGAGGTAAAAATGGCAGAGGTAAAAATGGCAGGGGTAAACATGGCAGGGGTAAAAATGGCAGGGGT
Source organism: Diadema antillarum (assembly GCF_040938485.1). Taxonomy (NCBI): domain Eukaryota; kingdom Metazoa; phylum Echinodermata; class Echinoidea; order Diadematoida; family Diadematidae; genus Diadema; species Diadema antillarum. The sequence goes on along the minus strand of NW_027270992.1, from coordinate 953,849 downwards.
AAAAATGGCAGGGGTAAAAATGGCAGAGGTTTTGAATGATAACCTAGCCAGAGCAAACTGTATTTTTATCGAATTATCAAATAAAAACTGCAGATTTGAAGAATGTTTTATGAATTGTGTTTTAAAAAGATTAGAGCACTCTCATTATTCTGAGTTTGATTCAAGTGCAGTGGCGTAATCTGTCTGTTCAGAGGAATGATAAACCAGCTAAGAGCCTAGTAGGCCTATGGGAAATTATTTTTATTATTCAGTATTATTATCGTTATTGTTATTATTATTATCATTACTACTATTACTACTATTATCATCTATCATTATAAGGGGGTTCCAACAATGCTGCAAAGCCCTTAAACAGTATAATCCTACGTTGTCTCGCCCAATGAAGTTATCACACACACACACACACACACACACACACACACACACACACACGACCCCCTCTTTTGGTATAAACACATACTTCTATACGCAGATATAAATACGCTCACATACACAATCTTACACAAACGAATTCCGCTGACATCAAGGCTAGACTAAGTATATTGTCATTATTTTTTCATTTTTGAACTGTTTAGTGTAAAGATGTGAAGGAGACATAGTCGAAGCAAACCGCTAATTTTCCGCCTGTTCTATGTTATTTTCTCACATTCAGATTTCATAGGAGCCTATTTATCTCACAAGGCCTGATCACGACATAATGTAGAAGTGAAAATACAAAACGCAAAAAACAAACTACAGCAGATGTATCAGCAGACATAAGTAAGCTCTGTGAATTGCAAGATATTTTATTACATTGTTCAAGTATCACATGGCGCAAAAACTAATATCTCGAAGTTTAATGAACACTTTGTGGTCACTTTACAAACATATGCACATTATAAAAACTGGAGACGAACTTTAGCAATAGATTGTTTTTGTGAGAGAAAAAATCGACAGTTTGCCATGGGATTTCTTTCAATCATTGTTGAACGAATCCGCAGGCGAAAAGAAAATGTAAATGTTTGATGCCTTTCAAACTTAGCTGTTGCTCCAAAGCATGGGCGTAAATCACGGAACACACCAGAATCAGGTCAATAGCACCATTAGACCCAGAGATAATGTAATCGGAACTGTAGATTTCAAATGGCGACCATTTTGAAATCCAATATGGCGGACATAAAGAGAGAATTCCAAGTGCCCCAATATCTGAAAATGTTTGCAATAATATGTTAATGTACATTTGTGCCAAATTTGGTGCTTGTATCACAAAATGCACGATAGGTTTGCTAAGCCGCCCCACTAAGAGTATTTAGTGATACCCCTTTATAAAACATTTTCGTGTAAGTAATGATTTGTTTAACCCCTAATTTTGGGGGAATGGGACATCAAGCGGGGAGAAATGAGACAACCTGGACAGAATTGGATAACCATCATGACCAAAGTAGGATTTACATGTGCCGCGGGGAGAAATGTAACACTGCCCTATTAAATTTCTCCCAGTGGTAACAGAAACAGTAAAAGATCCCTGCCAATTTTTCATACCTGCATGTCTGTTATCAAGCAATTTCATTTTCAGAGGTTTGCACACTTATTAAAATACCTATTAACATAGTATAGGACCTACCAGAACTATAGTACGTTTGATAATTTACTGACAAGATACCTGTAGAGCTGTATAGTAGTTATTATATTTTGGATCAAAAATTTGTCTTCCATTGATTGGTTAAAAGAGCTTCACGTGATTATAGGTATTTTGAACTATTTTAGAGTGTTGGTGTGTTTGACACTCCATGAAGTACTATTTGCAAAATGATGTCACTTTTATGACGACATTTTGCAAATAGTATACTATTTGCAAAATGATGTCACAATCACCCTTCGTTACAATCAAGTGTACCCGTCCACGTCCGGTCCCGAATTCTAGTGTTGAGGTTTGCAGCGGCCATACGAGCGCTTGGATACATGCGACGGGCAACTCTGGCGGTGCCATGGCTACTACGTTTTTCAATCTCCGATCTCTCGCACTGTTGCGAATGGCAGGCGCTGCGCTGCCGCCGCAGTGCGGCTAAGCCTATAGACGGTCTATAATGATTTTCACTTTTTATTCAAATTTTTGATCCAAAATATAAAACAAATATACTTGGCCTAGTTTCGAGTTTCTTGTTAAAACTATGGGCAGAGGTGACTCCAAACTAGTACTATTCACTGAAGGGCGCAGCCCCGAAGTGAATAATGTTGTATAATATGTCCATTTTCAGGTGTACCGAGGCTCATCTTTTTACTGATATAATTGGATTTTGTTGACTGGCCAAGCTTTTTCAAGTTACATTCGAGTGTGCCATATTTCTCCCCGTGTCCCATTTCTCCCCGGTCTCCCCCGTGCTTTATTTCAGAAGGCACGAAAAGCGCGTATTGCGAGAAAGATGTCAGAAACATGAGGGAAAAAAAATCTGTCACTTTTACCTCTTCCTCTTGAATTTCAACGACTAAATTTTTATCAATGACATTTTTATCTCTAGAATTTTGACCACTGACATTTCGACCACTGACAACTTTACCTCTGACATTTTTACCACTGACATAATCATTTACCTCTGACATTTTTACCCCTGCCATTTTTACCTCTGACATTTTTACCTCTGCCATTTTTACTTCTGTCATTTTTACCTCTGCCATTTTTACCTCTGCCATTTTTACCTCTGCCATTTTTACCCCTGCCATTTTTACCTCTGCCATTTTTACCCCTGCCATTTTTACCTCTGCCATTTTTACCCCTGCCATTTTTACCTCTGCCATTTTTACCTTTGCCATTTTTACCCCTGCCATTTTTACCTCTGCCATTTTTACTTCTGTCATTTTTACGTCTGCCATATTTACCTCTGCCATTTTTACCTCTGCCATTTTTACACCGAAGCACATTTCGTTATTGCAAAAGCACATTATTCTGAAGGCTCTTTAGTCCGAGGTTCTTTATTCGAAGGTTCGTTATTCCGAATTTCATTTTTGGATCAACGAACCTCTAGGTACAGGGAATTGTGCAGGGGGTGCTGTAGACGATTACGTCCTTCGACGTTTTCTGTTGTCCACTCGCATGGGAACACAGAGACGCGTGGGAAGACATACAACTCGTGTTGCCAAGCTGCAACGCATTTACCTGAAGGAATGTTACAACACACCCGGAGCTGTGGAGAGGCAGAACCGCAAAGTCAAGTTACGAAATTTCTCCCACAAATGTGACAGTGCACCTCAAAACGAACATAAAGTCGCACACACTGATTTTGCGTGAGGACTGAAAATAAGTGAAATGGGTCAACCTAGCCGATCTTGACTTTTTCATATTTTCTGAAAGAGCGGGTCTTCTTTTACATTATGCTAAAATTTGGTATCATAAAACGGGCAGGAAAGTGTGTTTTTTTAGCAGTTTATCTCGAACATTTTTGGTAGAATACTGTGATCACGTGTGTCTTTAGAATCCCTTTTTCCTTTCTGAAAAACCTTGTCCACACTCTTCATTTTCAACTCTAATAACTTTTGAAGGGATAATGCTACTGCTTTGAAAGTTGACATTAAGTATGGACAGAATGTGTTAATGAGGCATGCTTAATTTAAGTTTAATCTGATAATCCCTTCATTGTTGTTACTCTGGTGGTTTACTTCCTGTTTTTTGTCCCATTCATCCCAGAGCCAGCACGGTTTGGTAAAGATTAAGCGCTTGAATAGACACTGTACTTCAGAGCCTCTTTTCTCAGTTCACACTTTTCCTGAGTTTGTGCTTTCTTTCCAATATTTAGATAGGTTAGGAGAGTCCATTTGATTTGAGTTATACATCATTTTAAAGCTTAAAGTCTGCTCTTTTAGAATATGGTCTTAATTTAAAATTCATGTCTGGCGACTTTTTGTTTGTTTTGAGGTGCAGAGTCACAAATGGTCATTTTAGGTGGCACCCATATACGCATGACATCGCTTGACCATTGGTGCTGAACGTTTTTGCCTTGTACTATTTGAATGTATATTTTTCGAAACTCGGAAGGCAATTGTTGGGTCGGGGATAAGGTGACAGCATTTTTTTCACTTTTCTGGCCGGGAAGATGTGGGACAGCGATAAAATAGTATAAAACGAGAACGATTTTAGTATTTCCCTATAGTCTTACCCACTTTACGATCCATGGATATAACTTTTTTTATATTGCATTTGGGTGTGGGAGGGGTGTCCGAATGTCCTAATGCTTTTTTTTTTTTTTCTGGAAATGTAATAAGTATTGCTTTATTATAACAATATCCTTAGCATAACCCAGAAAGTCATGAATATCGCTGCACAATGAGCGTAACCACAGTTTGTACTCTATTCCATGACTGTAAGTAATATTTTCTTACTGTGTTTAACTTATCGATCTAGATTGTATTCTATTTGTGGTATAATTATGTTATGTAGTCTTTACATTTATGATGTTTATCCATATTTGAGCTGCACTAATAAAATTCAAACTTCAATTTCAAAATTTCATATATCTTTTATTACCGTGAAGCAAATTAAAGAAATGCGAAAACTTTTCACAACTTGAACGTAATTTCAATTTCATTTTTCCCCAGTGTACAATGTAAGACAGTACAATATGTGATAAACTTGCTGTCATAATACATTGACTTGGCAGGGATCGTCATATTGTACATAATTATTTATAACAATCTGTAACTATCCGAAAATATCCGCAACTCTCCGTAAATAGTCGCAACTCTCCGCAAGTGTTCCGAACTATTCGGAAGTTTATGCAAGTTGTAAGAACAAAATTACGTGCCAATTCGTGAGAATATCCGCAAGTGGACGCAAGTGTTCGCATTTGGTCGTATCTCTCCGTATCGCCCGCATATTTTCCCGTATGTTTTGTAAAAAAAAAAAAAAAAATGCTCTGGTGACAGCAAGGGTGTCCGCAGAAAAAAAAAAAAAGACTTATGTGGACGTAACGCCGGACGCAGAGCATTATGTGACTGGGGACTTACGTACACACACGAACGCTCACACACAACACACATACGTAGGGCCTACGTAACCCACGAACACCAAACCCCTCAGATACTCATGGAGGCACAAAACTGCGCCCACAAACACGCACCATCACATACCCTTTGATATAATACATACGCCACTATACTACATACACACGTACGCACACGGGCACACGTACACACACAGACAAACAAACCACTACCACTATACAACCACCACACATGCACAGTTTCTACATATTGTATTATTATACTCCAAACACACACACACACACACACACACACACACACACACACACACACACACACACACACACAACAAACACACACACACACGCACACACACACACACACACACACACACACATACGCATAACTTACCAGTCATACCCATCCCACCAAAGTTTAACACCGGAGCAACCACCCCGAGCCCGGGGCGACAATCCTTGACGGGGCGACAATCCCTGTCGCAACAATTTTTTGCCATCATGGACTGTCGTCATCGAGGTAAAAAAACTGGGGACTGCACAAGAGTCACGGATTGTCGCCAGACGACAATCCGTGACGGGGGCGACAATCCGTGTCGCAACAGACGGGGTTTGTCTTGTCGATTTAAGTTGAAACGTCATTTCATCTCTTTTTCCGGCATGTCAATTAGTGTGTTCCAAACCTGTCGCAACCTGGGTGTAATGCTAGATTGTAATATGACTATGTCTCATCAAGTCTTTAGCATTTGTAGATCTGTAAGATACCAACTTTGTAATATCGGCTTCATTAGAAAATATTTGAACCGCTCTTCTACCGAAAAATTAGTCCATGCCTTGATATCCTGTAGGCTCGATTTTGGAAACTCTGTCTTATCTAACTTACCACAAACTCAGCTCTCCATGCTACAGAGGCTTCAAAATGCGGCAGCACGCATCATCACACTATCCAAGAAGCACACTCACATCACCCCTATTTTGAGATCACTTCATTGGTTACCAGTCAAAGATCGCATTATTTTAAAGATTTTACTTTTGACTTTTCATTGCATTCAGGGCGCTGCTCCTCAGTATAACATTGACTTACTCCATAATTACATCCCTGCTAGATCTTTACGCTCATCCAACTCCGGTTCTCTGATAATTCCAAGATTCACTACAATATGGGGCACACGTGCCTTTGGCCATGCTGCTCCCACCTTATGAAATAACTTACCTTCAGCCGTAAAAAATTGTTCTTCATCAGACTCCTTTAAAAGCAGTCTAAAAACTCACTTGTTCAAAGCCTCAATTTGACTACTCATTACATGTACTTGATATTTGTATGTCCTTTATCTCCTTCACTTTCTCTTCCATCCGCGCCTAGAGCACTCTGCAGAGTGGATTTGGCGCTATATAAATCATATCAATTATTATTATTACTATTATTAAAACTATCTTCAGTTAAATGCAACAATCAACGAATTAAAGCACCAATAATCGCACGTTCTACACAACGAACTATATGCAGTGCAGTGCGCGCAAAGGCTTTAAACTGGATGAGGGATATTCATGTGTACTTTGTGCAGAGTACGTACAGACCCAGCGCCATAATTATATCTTATCAAACCACAACTTTTTATAAAATTATACCTGAATTGTTCCTGAAAGTGCAACCCTTCATATTAATGAAGAGGAACCATTAAAGATAGAATCATGTAGTTTCAGAAATCAACCTAAGAAAATTGATATACTCCAGTAATATTTGACGAGCCTTTGATTGTGCACCGAGCACCAGTCCTGAAATCGGGAAAATTAAGTAAATCTCCATAGAAAAGCTGGAAAGATGGACATTTAATGCCAAAAGTTCAGCTCTTTCCTCTTATAGAATGATTACAAAATTGAAATATCATTGCAGTACGCAAAACCTCTTAAAGTTTCAAAATCTCACCAGAGTGTGACTTACTTCACTTTAGAGGAATGTGGCCTGAACATGACCTTCATTTGATTCAATTACGTAAATCCGACTGTTTTTTTTTTTTTTTTGTGGCTGATGCGAAACAAACAAACAAACAAATACAGTAGGAGGTGGGCGTTTTAGTATTGGAAATCAAATACAAGCAAAAAATCTGAAAGATAACTAACCTGAACAAGAAGCAAGACCTATACAGTGCGTATCCAAAAAAAAAAAAAAAACGCAACAAGATTTAATTTCAAATTTGTGAGGATTGTGTCAACTTTACACCAAAGTGAGTAGCATCATCTTAAAGCCACATATCTCTTCTTTCCTGTGATATCTTATTTATTCTTACACGGCCATGGATGGCTGAGTAATCATTCTTTTTGGACAATGGGTCAAATTGGACTTGGGACCAAGTTTCAGTTTCTGCATTCAACTATGACGTCGATTTTCGTAGAGAAAAGCTGAATGTCTGTTCTGGACTTTCTGGAAACTTTTTGCTCCTAGGGCCTTCTTCTTTGAAAACAACATGAACGGAAATGGATACTTACAAATTTTAGATGAAATATGATTCCTGAATTAATGGAAAATTTTCCTGTGCAACAAAGGAGTGTGTTCGGATGCCTATGGTGGGCACAGGATGGCGCACCAGCCGATCGACTAGTTGCAATAAGAAACAGATTGGCTGAGGTATTCGGAAATCGGATGATTGCCTTGTATCATGTTGTGGAGTGGCCACCACGATCTCCAGATCTGACTTGTGACATATTTCTTTGGGTTATCTCAAGAGCAAAGTTTTCATTATTCCTCCACCTGACATTGCAACTCTGAGACAAAGAATCACTGATGAGTTTGAAGCTCTACGCCACCAAGCCCCAATGATTCTCAGGGCTGTGCGTGAGATGGCTAAGAGCTAATCTCAGTGTGGAAAGAAATGGTGGCCATGTTGATGGGCATGGGATTGAATGTTAAAAAGAGATACTAGTATCCGTAAGAAGACAATGGTAAGTTGCGATCATTAATTTCATTAATTGTGATCATTAATTTCATTAAAATTAATTTCATTATTCCGTTTGTTTAGTTAATTTCTAATAAGGTGCATTGATTCTTGCTGTGCCTAAACTTGGTCCCAAGTCTAATTTGACCCATTGTCCAAAAAAAAAAAAAAAAAATGATTACTCAGCCATCCATGACCGTGTAAGAATAAATAAGATATCACTGGAAAGAGGAGATACGTGGCTTTAAGATGTTGCTACTCACTTTGGTGTAAAGTTAACACAATCTTCACAAATTTGAAATCAAATCTTGTTGCGTTTATTTTGATACGCACTGTATATGCGGCAAGTCCAAAATGATTGACATCAACAATCACTGAACCCCGAAACAGAAGCCAAATCATTAGAGTATATAGAGAGTTGCTTTAATTTGACTTTCATTCCCTTCAATTAAAGAAACCCCATTGATTGTTTCTGGCTAGTGTGAAAGCAAGACAACAACAACAACAGCAACAACAGCAACAACAACAGCAACAGCAACAACAACAACAACAACTACAGCAAAAACTACAGCAGCAACAGAATAAAAAAAAACACGCACACACACACACAAAACACACATACAAGGTGTTGGACGCTTAATATTTGAAATACAATGCAGGAAAACATTGAGGATAAATTACCTGCCAAAGAAGCAAAACTACATTGCAGCAACCCCACCAGAATTACGGCCGCAAATACCAGCATCCCGAAACAATCCATTTTACAATGTCACAAATTGGTGATTGGCATGGCAAATGCTTGATACAGTGGTCGGTTGGGACTATATACAGTAATACCGGCAATAATCTTAATCTGGGTTCTACTTACACGCAACAAGGAAACAATGATATCTGTGCGCATTTTCATGGGGTAAGAGGGAGTTTTCGCTACATGACGGGACCACTAAAAGTACGCGGAAGCAATCGGCTCTGACAATCCCCGCACTCGGACTCTCGCCCCCATAATCATTTAAACAGTTCGCCTATTGGCTGGCTGACTGGCTTGCTGGCTTACTGGCTGGCTGGCTGTCTGTCAATCAAATATCAATACATATAATATTCCTGCGTTACAATAACAACAGTGGTGTAATTATCTCTCATACTATTGATACAATAATCCTCGTTTAAAAAATGATGATGAAATAATACAAACATATCACAAAACGGACAGAAAGTCGCACGCACTGATTTTGTGTGATTACTGAAAATAGGTGAAACGGATCAACCCAGCCAATCTTTGTTTTTCGTAATTATCTGAAAGAGTTAATCTTCCTCTACATTATGCTAAGGTTGGGGATCACCAGATGAACGGGAAATTGTGATTTCTGCAGGTTTTTCTCTAACACCTTTTTTTTGTAGAATAGTTTGATTAGGTGTGTCCTAAACAGGGCCCCCCTTTTCATCTTTTAATAACCCTGCACACACAGTACTCTTCACACTAAACACTTTTTTGTTGATAATTCTTTATTCGAATTTCGTTCAATTTCATTTCACAAAAACAGAAATTTTCACAGGAAACAAAACAAAACATCATACAAAGACAAACTGCATTATACACAAACATTGTACAAAATAACGTCAATCTTACACTATAAAATTATAAGAAAAAAAATGCAGTAGCACCAACATTGTGCAAACTAATGTCAAACTTACATTGTAACTCTTAACCAAGGAAACGAAATCCGCCTTTTTTTTTTAATCACACATCCTCGCAAAAAGCCCGCCAAACAACGGAAACATAATAGATAATTTGCTTAAAACACAAAACGGGGCATATTTCACTGCTTCTCGATAGAAAAGAAAAGAGAGAGAGAGAGAAAAAAAAAACGAGGCCATTTGCATGAAAACATACACACATGCACACACACATACCCACTCAACGCCAACATGCACCCCCCCCCCCCCCCCCGTGCCTTCAGCCCTCAGGTTTCAGGTTTTATTCACACTTGAATAACTCAGCCGAATAAATTGCCATTTTATTTCTTATACAATAAAATACTTTCTAATCATAATATGGAAATGATGTGGAAATGGAAGAAGCAATAGAGAGGAAGAAAAAAAAAAAAAAAACCCGACAACGATTATGACAATAACTCTCAGATACAGCAAAATCAAAACAGAAAAAGACAATCACATATCATCATCGGTATACCTCATATTCCCACTTTAACAATACGTTCCAACACACACACGCGCAGACACACACACACACACACACTCAATTCTGGCTGGTCACAGTAGAAGTGGCAGTTTGAAAACTTTCTGATAAATGAAAGCTTCCACACATACATTGTACATGTATGGGTACAAAGAACTACTCTGCATGTTTTATAGGCCTACTATCCAATGAGAACTGTCTTTTTCCTTCTTCTTCTTTTTGGTTATGCAATGGAAGGTCCCATTGTTTATTCTGGGTGTTCAAAGACACCGTATTTGCTTGCCTAGGTTTTGTAACAAATTAGCCGTGTACACATACGTGTCTTCGTGGTCATCTAACGTCTAAAGGTCACTTATTTTTTACATGTTACTTTCGCACCTTTACAGAATGACCCGTAAGTATCAGATTTTTCTTTATTTCCCCACTAGTTAGAGGGGTCGTGCAGTTTTCGTTGAAACCTAAATTCAGGTTTCTAACATTTTTCTTTTGCGAGATAATGAGAAACCTCTCATGAAATATGAAAGAGCATGTAACAATATTCTACGAGGAATTTAACGTTTATTTGATGGAAAATGGTTTTGAAATGGCTGAGATATCCAAGAAAGAGCAATTTAAATTAAGTGTGGGACCCACACCTTCTAACGATTGCTTTATTTTTCTTTGTTTTTGGATATTTCAGTCATTTCAAACCCGATTTTCCTCATATAAACTTTCAATTCCTCTTAAAATGGTGTGCTCTGTACTATATCATAAGTGTCTTCTTGGTATCTCGCAAAAAAAAAAAAAGTTAAAAGCCCAATTCTCATCTCCACCAATACTGTACAATCCCTTTAAGCATAAAAAAGCAGGGAAAAAAGAAGATAGAGAGAGAGAGAAAAGAAAAAGCTAGAGCAACAGCAACCAGCACCATTAAGGATATCTGCTGTAAATAGACAAGCAATCACCGCAGTATACCTTGCCTGGATTGATTACAGTAACTTCATTTCCCCGTAGGCCTGTATCTACATCTGCGTTTACATTTCCTCAAAAGACAATCGGAAAAAATATTCAAACCTGATTGAGTGCACTTTTTGAATTAGTTGAAAGTGGACACACAATATGTCACTCGTCGATCATTTCTAACAAGGAAGGAAAATTATATGCGCGGGAAAACACAAGTGAAGAGGAAGAAGAAAACAAACAAGCAAACAAACGCGTATATTCTTTCTTCACTTACATCGTCATGGAACATAATCGTCACGCCACATCATCATGTGCCAAAATCATCAGACAGTGTTTGTAACGCTATGGAGTGTTCTGTGCAAATTGGCACTCAAAGCACAAACAGGGACCAATAAAATGTTTCTCTCGAGTTTGGCCTGACTTCATTACTTTGCTCTTGGTAAATAACCGATTTGCAGTCTTAGACTCTAAACAGAAGTCCCATGATTAAGAGGACGTTAAAGGGTGTGTACAGTTTTGGTCGAGGTGAGGATTTAGCTTTTAACGTTTTGCGAGATATTAAGAAATCACTCTATGAGATGTCAAAGAACATGCAATTCTAAAGTGTATCTAAAGTTTATTTGATGAAAATCGGTTTTGAAATGGCTGGGATATCAAAAAAAAAAGCTGAAACAAAAGGCTCCTCATAAAGTTGTGGCCTGTCGCCTTTTATCATTATCACTTTTTTTTTAGATATATCAGCCATTTCAAAACCAATTTTCATCAAATTAATATTGAATCCTTCTTAAAATTACAGGCTCTTTCATATTTCATTGGAGGTTTCTCATTATCTCACTTAGGAATGTTCAAAACATGAATCTCCACCTCAACAAGTACTGTACAGCCTTTTTAATCTAATTCTTCAGTACAGAACGGACAGAACGAGGTTTTGCAATGATTGGTACAATGCTTAGCCCAGTGTAGGAATTGTTTCTGCAAAACAAAACCCAACCTTCAGTAGTTTGGATGTACCTACAAGTTACGTTGTACCCGCAACTTTATTCGGGAAATAAGTTCTGCTTCGATTTAATTTGTGTAGTCTGACTCTCCAGATGCAACTCCAAGTAATCAACGTTTGTGTACAAAATCATTTGTATATGATATGTATGCACTGTTCTCATCTTGTCGTATTGTTGCCTGATACCCGATTTAATGCAAGAAAAATAAGAAGAAAACGCCTTTGACTAGGCATTTATTATGATTCAAATACCTAAACCGAACTGCTGTTTTTTTCTAAAATATCGGGATAGATGGGATACGTGTTGTTCCTCAAGTGTTTAAAATGCAGGAGAGATATGAAGGATATATTATCTGTTAGAGAAACACAACAAATTGACACCGATATTAATCCTATATGATCACCACGAGAGATCCAACGATCCAACCACAACCCATTTTGCAATGTCACACTTTGTTTCATTGTTTGTTTGTGAGTCCGTCATTTGAGAAGTGCACCATGTATCGCTCGATTCGAATATGATATACACCAGCAACATTCCCCGAACATGACTTCTGACTACACACAAGAAGGAACCAATGGTTTTGGCATACAACGCTCAAAGCATTTTCCTGAAATATGACATCATTTAATAGGTATTTAAGGGTCTGCCCTTATCTTTGTCACACACTCACATGTCGTAACTACATGGTCACACAACCAAACAAACACACACACACACATACACAAACACACACATATACGATGAAGAGACATAAACACTTTTTGCAGAAAAGGGTCAAGATTGACTAGAGGAAAATATCATCGTCTTTGATAAAACTTTAGCAAGAAAATATAATATCATCAAGCATCCTTTATACGAGATTTCAACCGGGTATTGGCAAACCTAATACGTCAAATGATTGTTAGATAGTCGTATAATTGAAAAAAAATAATAGCATGAAATATTGGAAAGCACCGCTTCTAATCATTTTCTTCCATTTTTTATCAATAATATGAAAGGGAGAAATGCAAGAAACGGTGGAACTGCACTGGGCAGAACGTTTCTGGAGTAATCTTAAGAATCATGATGGTAATGTTTAATTAACAAGAGGAGTGTTTTTTTTTTCTTTATAGTTTAACATCATTTGCACCCTGGACGCTAATAGGAAATGACAACTTATAGGGATATTAATATTGTACTGCGCTCTTGCCCCAACGATCTTCACCTTCTTCTTCAGTATGGTGGTAAAACAAGCAATGGGGGAATTTAACAATGAAGATGCTGTTTACATCCAATGCCGCAGAAATGGCAGTCTCTTCACTCTGAGGCGCCTGGCAGTATACCCCAAAACACGTCAGCAACTTTTCTGAAGTTCAGGGAAACCAAAGATACGAAGTGCGTCCCGTAAAATTACAGTTTACACTACGTGGTCTATTACTTCATACTCTAGAAGGGTAAGTCTAGCTAAAAAAGATGGAAAATAATGCTGATCAAGTATTTGTTGGTACAATTATGTGCTATATTAACTTATTGACACTGTTATACGTTTTACACAAGGTTCACAGTGAACTTTAGTATAATGTAAAAAAAAAAGACCTGTTATTTCAGAAAAAAAAGTCAAGATTGGCTTGGTTGACCCATTTCACCTATTTTTAGTCCTCACACACAATCAATACGTGCAACTTTTGGTTGGTTTTGTCAGTGACTCACGGTCACATTTGTGGTCAAATGGTGTATATTTGGTTGGTGCGGGGAATATTTAACACATTTAAGTAAAAAAAAATCGCTCTAAAGTTTGGGGATTTACCCTTGCTCTTGAAGGAACATAAATAGCCTTGCACATGAAGTTTGTACTATTCTTTGCTTTTTACTTCAATGCATTTCAATTCAATTCACTTTATTCATCATTATCCACAAAAGCAGAAGAATGTATAACCTGTAAAATGGACGGGGAAGGGGAATTCACCATTAAAACGAAAGGCTGAGACAAATGTGATCGTTTCGTAGGGTTGAGTACATTAAAATATACAAATACAGATTTGGAGGTTGATTTATTTAAAACCTATACTTAAAAGTAATTTTAGTGGATACCTTCTTGAAAACTGAGTCTAAATTATTCCAGAACTTCAGACATCCAAAAATAGATTTTTTGCTCCTTTTTTTTTCTAGATTCAGGCGATAAAGTGACAACACAATATCCTTATTTCGAGTTCCTTTGTAATGCAATATGAAATTAACAACTACCATCAGAATTATAAGGTAAAATTACAAGTGTCAAACAGTATGGGAGTATTTAATGGTAATATAATGTATATATATATATATATATATATATATATATATATATATCTGACCCTGCACCTCAAAACAAACAAAAAGTCGCAAGATATGAATTTTTAGTTAAGATCATATTCTGAGAAAGCAGACTTTAAGCTTTGAAATGATGAATAACCCAAATCAAATGGACTCTCCTAACCTATCTAGATATTGGAAAGAAAGCACAAACTCAGGAAAAGTGTGAACTGAGAAAAGAGGCTCTAAAGTACAATGTCTATTCAACCATTATTCTTTACCAAACCGTGCTGGCTGTGCGATGAATGGGACAAAAAACAGGAAGTAAACCACCAGAGTAACAACAATGAAGGGATTATCAGATTAAACTGAAATTAAGCATGCTTAATTAACACGTTCTGTACATAATCAATGCCAACTTGCAAAGCAGTAGCTCTATCTTTTCAAAAGTTATTAGAATTGAAAGTGAAGAGTGTGGACAAGGTTTTTCAGAAATGAAAAAGGGATTCTAAAGACACACCTAATCACACTGTTCTACCAAAAATGTTCGAGATAAACTGCTAAACAACACACCTTTCTGCCCGTTTTATGATACCAAATTTTAGCATAATATAAAAGAAGACCCGCTCTTTCAGAAAATATGAAAAAGTCAAGTTCGGCTAGGTTGACCCACTTCACTTATTTTCAGTCCTCTCGCAAAATCAGTGTGTGCGACTTTATGTTCGTTTTGAGGTGCACGGTCACATATATATAGGTATTGGCGGTATTGTAACTGCCTCTGTCTGTAAAGCACATAAATGGCGCATATTACGTAAACTGGTTTCAAACAATGCAAAATTGCAATAATCAAGGAGAGGCAAGATAAAGGCATTATGTAACATAAGAGAATGCAACAGCAATGCTGAGCTAGGCTTATACATTATACCTACAGAGATACTTACCTACAGGAGATATAGGACGATAACTTTGTAATGTATGTCTGTCGCCTTTCTTATGAATTGACATTACTTAATTGGCTATCTTAAATGCACACAATACCACGAAATAAAATGTAATGAAAGGAGGCTTAACAATTGCCTCTCCTAGTGAATGCACACATGTCCAACAGGAAGTTATTTTTTTTTTTCAAATTTGAACAGCCTTGATGATTTTTTTTTTTTGTCATCAATGGAAACAATGAATACTCATTTCCCAACTTGACTACCCAGTATAGTCTGAAAAAAAAAAAAAATGACTTGAGGATCTTTACATGTTTGGAAAATAGAACTTATTGATGGAGAATAATAATCAAATGCATTGGCAACCAATTTATCATCTTATACTTATGTATGACCCTTGAATATACACTGAGAAATCTCGACAAATATTGTCTTGTCTACCAAACATGTCACTCAGAACTTTCCAAGCTTTACAAATACCACTTCTGTTTTGTTCTAGGAAACGTGTATAATACTCTAATTTCCGTAATCGTATAAGTCTATTTAGTGTATTTTTTAAGTTCTTTTGGAAGGGAAAGTGATTTGTTTACGATGTATTTCTCCTTTTTTTTTTCTTTTTTAATTGGCAATTGATAAAAGGATCACTTTCGTTATTCATAGCTTCCTTGGAGTGTATTTCTTTACCCTAATTGCCTCATTCCGCGGTGCAGTATGTGGTTCACACAGGGACTCAAATTCGAAGAAAAAAAATCATCAGTAAACTTGGGGTGTGTTTTTTTTTTTTTTTAAGCCCGTCACTAGTGTATTTTTGGACTATGCTTATGTTGGGCACAATGTAAATTACTTATATACGAAAGATCTGTAGTTGATCAGATTTATCTCTGATAAAATATTCTGGGTGTTAATAAAACAGCGTTTGCTTTCTTTTTTTTTCGATAATTTGCAATAGAGACACAATTGTCAAATAAATCACGAAATGCTCAAGTGGTCTAGTGGATTCATGACAACGGTCGGAAGATCAGGAAGTCGTAGGTTTGAATCCTGTTCGATTTCGCGGACGCCCATTGTTTCTTTTATCATGACTATTATAACACATACTAAACAACAGATCAGTTCATCGCTTTTTGGGGCAACTTGTAAATCAAGTATTATTTGTTGCTGTTAAAACATCTGGACGGAATATCTTCATAAATTCATATTAGCATCGGCTCCATCCGGAATTGGAAAACCATGTATTTTGCTAATACGAGATCTTATTTGCCTTGTTTCCGTAATCGAAAAAAGTCTATTGAGTCTATTTATATATCGTTTGTACAATAACTAATTTCTTTTAAAAGGGAAGAAAGATATGTATTTTTGTGACGATTGTTTTCCCTTTTTTTGTAATCAGTTGATGACGTGATCCTTTTTGCTATACATGGTTTTCTACTGTCTTAAAAAAAAATCGATTGAAATATTCACTCTTAAAAGAGTGAATACAAAAAAGAGTGAATTGAGAGTGAAATTGGAGTGAATTTCGAGTGAAAATGTTCATTTTCACTCATTTTGGAGTGACCTCAGGGATCAGTAGGGAATCTGTTTTATCTCTAAAAAGAGATTAATATTCATGGTGTTATCAGGTTAGTCCATAATATTTGTGAAAGTGATCCATATGGTAGCAGATTGTGCTAGACAACGACACAATTAGAGACACAATTTTCAAGTAAAGCATTAAATGCACTAGTGGTCAAGTGTATTCATGACGGCTCTCGCTAAGATCAGGAGGTCATAGGTTTGAATCTTGCTGAAGTATGTACTCCCATGACTTCATTAACAACTTCTTTACTACAGATCAATGCCGTGTTGTTCATTTTCTTGTCGATGTGGGACAATTTGTAATCAATTTAAAGACAAACTGACACACGATAACCACGCAGTCCTGCAAACGCAAACCACTAAGACAGCAATAAACAACAAACGATGTATTCAATGTTTATGTTTCAGTTTAAATGTGGTGGAAATTATTTGCTTTTTTTTCGGAAGGTGTCAATTAACTTTCCCTGTTATGCTCGTCTGTAGGCACATACAGTGTCTACTCTGCCTGTATATTCCTCCTCGTTAATCCCGAGTTTAAACTTCTAAAATCAACCAGGTGAATTTATACAAAATAATAAATAAATAAATAAGTAAGTAAGTAAATGAATATATAAATGCACACATAAATGAATAAATAAATAAATGAATTATTTTTATCATACATTCCATTTTATATAAAGGTAAATGAAAAAGTCACACATATACGACTCAAAACTAATTAAATTCAGGACCTCTTTTAAATTGAATGCAGTTATGTGAAAGACGGTTGCCTATTCGCGAACTTGTATGACCGACGAGAGATTCCGTCGCCAGCCTGCGATAAATTTGAATGCTCATTGCTGAAATGTGTGCTCTTCTTGTAAATTTGAATGCTTGGATAGTAAATTCGAATGAAGGGGATTTTGAACTTTATTGCCGATTCAGTGCAACGAGCGTGGAATACATGATATTGAATGCTCGAAATAGGAACTTAAATGACAAAAGTATGAATATGACCGGTAAAATCTGTGTCATAGTTACTATACACTTTCATATTTCTTCTAATATGTAACATTTGTTTCATAGGACTCCTCCTTACATTTGTAAATAAGGTACCAATCAAGATGTTTTAAATATTTGACCTTTTGCTTGTGTCGGGGAACATGTTAGAGTGTGAGACTCTGCCAAGGTTCCATTCCGTGCATTTAACCAAAACCTGATTTTCAAGGCCGAAACGTTGCATGACCAGCTTCCTTTGTCAACGTCACACTTTTCCACACAGGTTGCAGTCACCCGCTCAACGGTGACAAGTATGCATGTGACAAGAAATACCGGCTTAAGCATTCGAAACACTACAGAGTTTGCAGTACCATTGCATTAAGATATCTGGAAAAGCTGTTGTTTGAATACGCACGGAGAAAGAGGTACATTGGCAATAAAGAGTGTTAAATACGAACTATTTCATTTAAGTAATCATTTGTATGACTTTTTTTTTTTCCATAGATAATGCTGAAACAGAGGAATTGGGCTAAATATTAGAAAAAAAAATGTTTATACGTTTTGTCATTACTGAGAAATGGCCAATGTCATAACAACGATGTAAAGTTACAACTTGTTTCGTTAAACCTATGTTACTATAACAAAATTCGATAAATCATGTCAATGTGCTGTTTAAGCATGATCTTAGGGTCCTTATTACATTTTGAAATGAAAACAAATGCCAACTTTCTCAGCCTACTTGCTTATTAGCATCTACCGTATGTGTACAAGTAATATTTGCAAGAGTCAGTGGAAGGAATGACATTTCATTGTTTCGTAAATTAAATATTTAGGAAGCTTTTTATTTTGGGCATTTGTTGATGTTGTCATATCGTTGTGATTAAATGACTTTCAAACTTGTAAACACTGATTATAAAAATAACCTGGAAAACCAAAGCAGGAGCACTGCTAATTGAAAAGAACATGAAGATAAGAAAAGGAAGTGGCTTGACCTAGCAAATAAATTAGTTGATATATATAATCGTTGCTTTTATTTTTAGAGGTATGTGTTTTTGTTGCGGCGATTTGATTGTTGAAAATTAAGGTGCTGGAAATTAAAAGTGGCATAACGGAGATTAACATGCAGTAACCGAATACAGAATGTGGCCTTGGATGCGATGAACAGTGCCGACAATTTGTTGGTGTTTTCCCCCTTTGTCTACTTCAGCTTCAATTCCGAAAAAAGTGTTAAAATAGTGTGTGTTATTAAATTAATAAATTATATCAAATCAGGGTTGAATTTTCGAAACCCAGAAAATAGATCATGATGGGGAGGGGGGGGGGGGGGGGGGTAACATGCTTTTTGGGGTGGGGAGGTGGGGGTGGAATTGGTAGACTATTGGAGTCGCTGCGTCGATGTTCATTGCGTCTGAAGTGTTAATAGATATTTATATGCACCACTACTGTAACTTACTTGGTAAAAGTTAATACCTATATCTAAATATAAATCGGTAAAAAGTAACAACCTTGTTGCTGTCTGTGAGTTCAGTTTTCGTATAGATTTGATACATATCACAAGGGTTGAAATTAAGAAAAATGAAAAGGAATTTACATAAAAAATATTTTTTTTCATAAAGTAAATATAATCCTTAATTCCACACATATATCAAAAACAAAACAAAAACATTTATTTGTATTTACGAACACACAGTAAAGAACGATATATATATATATATATATATATATATATTATATATATATTTATATATAAATGAGATTAAAACCTAAAATGGCATTAAAACGCTTTATCCTGGCGAGGAAAGCGCATGTTTTAGAGATAAGATATATATATATATATATATATATATATATATATATATATATATAAAAAATATATATATATATATATATATATATATATATATATATAGAAGTATTGCAACAAGTTCACTCGGTTGACATCAGGTTCATCCGTATTTTATTGCTACTCGGAGTTTCATGCCACCTTCATTTAGGGGCAATCATCATTGCCTGATGATTGCCCCTAAATGAAGGTGGCATGAAAATCCGAGTAGCAATAAAATACGGATGAACCTGATGTCAACCGAGTGAATTTGTTGCAATACTTCTGTCTAAAGCTCTTCCTTTGAGGATATCGAGCACTCTTCATAGAAGGATAGAATCACCAAGTGTATATATATATATATATATATATATATATATAATTATAACTACACATAGGCCTACATATAAAGATATACATAGATATACATGTACATGCATAATAATTATATACCTATATACATAAGCATATATATATATATATATATATATATATATATATATACTTATGTATAAATACGTACATAATATTAAATTACTTTTAAAAAATACTTTCACCAACAATTCATCAGCAGGTGTAAGTACTTTTATAGTAAGAAAATTTAAAAGTCACTGTCATGTTGCTAATTATGTCTATATTATTTATTACATCTATACAAACTGACAAACTGTAATTATGATGAATGAATTCCATAATCTTTTAAATACGTCTTATAGAAATATAGTTTTAAAATACACTGCAATCTCTTCCACGTGATACAATGTGATACTGTATGCGCTAATCTGTTGCACAGTGTTTTGATTATACAAGCCAATACGGCGAAGCGGTTACAACCTACATAAAAAAAAAAATACCGTGCCTTGCTCAAAATGTACATCTAGCATTATATTGCAACGAAAACATTATTTACATATCAAAAGCACATTTTTGTTACCTTTACACAGAACAATATAACATAGAATCAGGTATCAAAATTAGTCGTTTAAAACTTCGATTTATCCTCATTGCTTTATAAGGATACATAAGGATGTAGTGGAATATAATGAAATATTGTATTGTATAAGTCTTTAAAAACAAACAAATGTGAAACATTGGTACATACGGCATTCCATATCAACCACAATTTACAAAGATACTACAGAAAATTAAACTATGGAATAATTGCGATCATTATTACTTACATGTCACGTTACTATTGCCACTACTTTAATCTGGTATACATATCCGTTTACCTAATGTCATTTCAGCACGATTTAAAACAAGAAAAACAAGAACAACAACAAAATCAACAACAAAACTGATTCTCTTGCATCTACCAACCACTGATTCTAAGCCGCTAGAAGTGTGTAGAAAGTGCAGATTACTTGTGTGCACACAGTTGAGTACAACTTAAAACCAAAATAAACCTCCGCGGTTCAGCACCTTCAACAGACGATAATTATCTACACCGCAGGTATGCGGGCAGACATTCGAAGTTAAAACATGCTATAATTGTTTTTAGGAGAGTTTGCCTTTAAACACGTTTACAGTTATAGAATTTTCCTGTAGTCTAGCGATTGCCTACAAACGCTGTGGTGAACCTTAGCTTGATAATAACCAAAGATTTTTTCCCCATCAGCTCTGACTAGATTCCATTTCCAAAAGGGATCTTCCGGCTGATATATTAAAGATATTAATGTCAAGTTTTCCTGACTAGTCACATCCATTCACTAAAACAGTTGCAACTTTTTTTTTTCATAAAGCTATGTTGACAAACTCTTTAAACTTGCTAGATATTTCAGTCCTAACCCATAAGAACATTCAATAAACGAAGTGATTATTATATTTTTCTTCGTTAATGACAATGTAAAATATGGCTATCTCGAGCCGAGACTATGAAGCAATTTGGTGTTGAAGTTACAAATTCGAACACTCATAACGCTAAATTTGTCAGAAGGCCAAGTCGTATTCAGAGAGAGAGCAACACTGAGCAGAGAGCTGTAAAAACGCTATAAAATGAGGGCCAGAAGAGGGAAAACTAGTTCTAATGTATCGGAAGCTGTATCGCATGAGGATTCTATATTCTATAGGAATGAAGGAAATTCATCTTGTATATAGTGTTCAATTATGCTTCTATCTTGACCCATATGACACTCCTAGAGCCACTCTATAATCATTCTCTGAATTGCACCTCAATAACATTGAAAAGTGCAAAAAGGTAAATTGGGCTCTGGTGTCTTGAGCCTCGAAAGAAGTGGAACACCTAAAAACAAATCCAGGGGAACTCAACGAGGATCCCCGAATAAAGGTTCGAAGACGGACCACTGTCTGTAGGCGCGGCGCTGTATGGAGATCCATTAGCCAAAAGGATCCCGGTACAATAGGGTTGCATGGATTCCTGCAGCAACAACAATTCGACGCACGAAATCAGACTTGAAACCAGCCAGACCTGACGACTCACTCTGAGGAAGAAATTGTCTTACGCTCGTTCCTTCCTTTTGCTTGTCAAGAAAAACAAGAAGCTTAGAGCTGTATGCTCTTTCGGAGGTCATCAAGGAAGCAAGGAGTTCTCAAAATGATCTTACAGCCATCTAGCAAGGCTTGACGAATGTATTTTTCTTACCCCCGACACCAATATTTCTGACTTTTTTGTTTGTTTGTCTGTTTGTCTGCGACACATTATATTATCATTGATTTTTGTTTACATTGCTCCCTGCGATCAGGGTACAGGAAGACCTGTTAAAGGAATTGTATAGTTTTGGTTCAGACGGGGAATAAGGTTTTAATTTTTGGTGAAATGATTATTCGAAACAGCTTATATGGAATTTAAAAGAACATTATTCTAAGAGGAATTCACATTTTTTATTTCACATGATGAAAACTGGTTTTTGAATGGGATGAGATACCCCCTTCCAGAACAAAACACAACAAAACAAAGCAAAGCAAAGCATCGTGTGTTGTTGTTTATATCACCCAGTGCAAAACCAATTTCCATCAAATGAAATTTGAATTCCTGTTTGAATTACATGCTCCCTAATATTTTTTTTTTATAAATTGTCTCTAATTATCTCGCAAAAATTAAAACTCGATTCCCCATTTCAACCACAACTATACCATCCATTAAAAAGAGATGCTTACTATTACATGCATAATATAAACGCGTGATACATAACACATCTTGGTCTTTGTTTACATGTGGGCGCAATTCTATGTAATAGTGCATTTGTGACCGTGCACCACAAAACGAACAAAAAGTCGCACCCCTTGATTTCAAGTGAGGACTCAAGAAAGGTGAAACGGGTCAACCAAGTCAATTTTTAGTTTTCCATATTTTCTGAAAGAGCTATTCTTTTTCTACATTATTCTTGAGTCTGGGGTCATAAAATGAATGGGAAAGTGCATTTACGGTAGTTTTTCTACAACCTTTTTTTTTTTCTTGAGAGTAGTGAGATCAGTTATGTCTTTTAGAGGCCCCTTTTCATTTTTTGATAACCCTTTGCAAACTCTTCACTTTCAAGTCTGATAACTTTTTACAGGATAACACTACTGCTTTGAAAGTTGGCATTAATCATGGACAGAATGTTTTAAAAGAGTGTGCTCAATTTCAATTTAATTTGATGATCCCTTCATTGTTGTTGCTCCAGAGGTTTACACGCTGTTTTTTGTCCCATTCATCGCACAGCGAGCACAGTTTGGTAAAGATTAAACGCTTGAATAGACAGATAGACCCTGTACTTCAGAGCCTCTTTTTTCGGTTCACACTTTTCCAGAGTGAGCGCTTTCTTTCCAATATTTAGATTTGAGTTATGCATCATTTTATAGCTTAGAGTCTGTCCTTTTAGAATCTGTCCCTAACTAAAAATCCATGTCTGGCGACTTTTTGTTTGTTTTGTGGTGCAGGGTCACATTTGACAGTGATTTTTCTTGTGAAAATTTAACGCGCTTCTAAAGTACGTTATTAAGGCCTGCGTACGCTGATTTGAGAGTTAATTGGTTCTGGTGTTTTCTTGCCGTTGTAAGTTCGTTGTAAGTTGTGCATAAGCAGAAAAAGGTCATTATTTTGTACACTCAGGCGTGTTTGTCTTTGAATTCACGGAGATAAACAACGCTTATGTAATGATTATTCATTTAACCCTTGTAAGTGTTTACTAGCACATCCACCTGACAGCAAGCCTGGCATTTAGCAATGTTGGTAGAAAGCACTTGTTTATGCATTCAACACGAAACTATAAAATGAATGCCTGCCGAAGTGTCAATTGACAGACCATTCTTGTCACCTGCTCTGTGCAAGTTCATTCTTTGTTTGAACGTGAATTCCATAAATTGTGGGCATGCTTATGCATCATGCTACTTTGAAAACGAGTAAAGTGCCTAACCAACTGAGAAAAAAGAAAGGTCATTTGTACCAATGTGCCCATGAGCTAACTGTGAACTGGTTTGTACATCCGACCCGAGCCAACCTTCCAAGAGGTTCCAATGACTGGTCATGTCTGGTTGTTGAGATCATAGAATAATATATAGATATTATTAGCGTAATTATTTATTGTTGCTATTGTCGGATACACTATAGAGAAAAAAGAAATGTAAATAGGCCCATGTAGATCTGTATGCATGAATGGATATATGAAAATAATATAATATTGATACTTTTATACCGTCCTTTAAACAAAAATACTTTCAGGAACTACTACTTCTGGAAGATTTCTTGGCTTTATCAAAGTAGTACATAAACGTGTATAGCATCGGATTCAGAGAAGAGTTGATAGGAAGAATGAAGATGACACTCCAGGCATAAAGAGACGTCGGTATGTCGAGTGAGTTTGTCTGAGTCAAGATACCCATTATAATGATAGGCATCCAGCAGGCGAAATCAGTTCCGATCAGAATCGCCATTCTGCGAGCCACTTTGATCTCACGTGACCGTGAGGCCGTGTTCGTGGTCGCTTTGCTTGACCGACTCACTTTGACGAACATGACGACATAACAAACTACCATGAAGATGAACGATAATAAGTTGACGCCAATAAATACAACAATTGAGTAAAGCCACGGGGGACGTTTGGTGTCGTCTAGTGGCACGAAAGTGACTGTAAAATCCCTACTCCATTCAGTTTCTTTGGTTGTAACTAAGACACCCGTACCACCAGACCTCAAGTGCAGGGGAAGGCCTATGCACACGTCTGATTGTCCATACAAATCCGGTATCTTCGAGTTATCAATAAATGTGGGAACAGAAATTACAAAGACAGAGAGCCAGGTAGTACAGAGCAGGATTTTACACGCTCGGTTACTTATTCTCCAGCCCTTTAATGGAAACGTGATACATATGAACCTATCTAGAGTGATCAACGTCAAACTTATCACAGATGCTTCACTCGAGAAAAATGCCAGAAACCCTGCAAACCGGCAGAGACCTGAATTTCGCCACAACGGCGCCCTCAGGAAATAATCCGATCCAAAATGCAAATCTGCTGAAGTTATGATCAACATGTACACAGCCATGATACAATCAGCTAAGGCAAGACTTGCGATCAGTCGATTCTGGACCTTGCTTTCCTGTTCATGATAGAGACGTAGGTACAATACTGCGCAGTTGCCGATGAGGGCAGTCATGCCCATTAACCATCCAAACACTCGTAATACGTCACTCGGGTAAAGACTGCCGCAGGTGTCAAGGGGGTTCGTCGGAACGGTCGACGTACAGGTGGTATTCGCTCGATTTTCCACAAGACAACAGAGCCGCGTATCAGAAGTCGATCTACATAATAAGATAAAGAAAAAATACATAGAGTAAATATATGAGAAACGGAAAAAAAATGGAAGGTAATGATTGCCGATAATACTAAACACGAAGAAAGGTCACAGCATAAAAAGAAAAGGACCGTATCAACTAGTAAAATATATCAGATACACGAAGCCCTACACAGAAACACGATCATGCACAGATATTGGCCGGTTAAATTATTGAAATTCCAACTCTGCATGACCTTATGTGCTATACCCTACAACAGAAAAGAGCTACCACCTTCACAATTTAATAGCAGGGGATTTGTACTGTACTAGATTATACGCGCTACTATAGGTATTAGTATTTTGATTGTTATGGCCGTATCTGCCTTAAATACCCTTTACGTGAAAGATAAGAAAAAAATACAAGTGTATGCTGTTACAAATCCAACAAACGTAAACAGATACCGTTTATTAGTTGCAAAACGAACAAAGAAAATGGGATTTGGTCTGGATGGATTCTCATTTTCTTTGCTCATTTGCTTTTTTTTTCACTTGTACAAATCTATTAATGTTCGTAGAATTTAAATTTCATGCAAAGTTCAGTTTGTGTCTGTATTTCATAACCACTTAACTTGCCAGTCTTGGCGTTTTGATGCCTCTCTGTTCATCACGATATAAGAGTCAATTATGATTAGTCAGACACGAGTATGTGTGTGTGAGAATGTTGATGTGTGAGTGTTTGTGTGTTTGGTTACACGCTGATAAGCGTTGACAAAAGAAAATAGTGCACGATTTCATAAACAAAAGTAATGAATGATATACTTACATAGCTACAAGCGACGTAAGTGGTTCTACCGTGTTTTCGTCTACAACACGCAGATCCACTTCTGTTAGGAACCTTTAAAAATGTGAACGAAGAGAGAAACAAAGAGAGGGGAGGGGATATTTTGACTAGTCATGATTTTACTGGGTTAATGAAAGCTTAGTATGCATGTATGTGATATGAATGTATTATGTCATTACAAAGTGCTGTATAATCCAAATTACAAGTTCAAACTAAGATAAATTCACCTCCAGTTAACTCTTGTTTGGTTCTGTTTTCCTATATTTTTTCTTCAGTGTATAATCAACCGTTTGGGTACCTTAAGTGCCGATTGGTGTACAGAAACAAAACATAATTTGTTCACAATGTCTTAAGTATCAGGCCCAGAAAGGGCCAGACAGGGTCGATATCAAACAAAGGAAAACAAAATAATGTTTCATCAGTTTTTTGCACACTTACAAATATTCTACTTTGGAAAGGTTGACGAAAGCTTCTGCTTCAATGTAAGTTATAGGATTATTGTCCAGTGCTCTGTAAAGAAAACAAGCGAAATCATACCGCGTTTAACAGACAAATATATATCAAGATCGCAACATGAACTGTACTCATTAAGCCATTGCAGAGTCTGATGATATATATTTTTTTCTGTCATGTATTCATGATATTGAGAGAGGACAAAGACTGGCTTTTAAGTAAATATGTACAAAGGAATATTCCAAGGTCAAATGAAAAAAGTGAGAAAAAAAAGAAAGGTCGGCATCCATTTCGTCTAGATCTGTTTGACATTCAAGAAGTTATATTTAGACTATTCGTATGCATAAAGTAGCTGATATATTCATTTCGCTGTATTTGTTTAAAGAAATCATTGATATTGACGTATTTTGCGTTGAGCCCCATGTATTCTTCAACAACTCTGGGATATTAGATCAAAGAACTACATGTTTCTTCATTTGTCTTTAGCGTAGTCGTGTTATATTTCTTAATAGCATATATGTATCCATTCCAACATGTACAAAACTGCATACACAATGTGATAACAGAAGCAGTGATATCGACGATGTGCATACACACGTGATAATGAAAGTACACTGTATCGTTCCTTACAAGTATGTCAGCATTGCCTGGTTCGAAAACGTGTGGGACTGAAGAAGAGGGACCGCGTTCGTTGACAGGTTCCTTCCAGAGGAAAATAAAAATCAGTTAAAAGTGAAAGAAAAGTAATATAAATTAAAATGGTTTGCATAAATCACATCTAAACCTTAAAGGTAAACAAAACACCGCCCAGTACTTGTGATAATTGAATTGAATGACTGAAACTGCACTGGTCTTTAATACTCTTAAGACACAGTTGAAGTTGTTTATTTTTTTTTTTATATTTCACGTCACATCTGTACATGTACATAAACAAAGAGAAACAAATATACAAACAAACAATTAGCAAAATACAAAATTGGTATGACATGTGAATTACGAAAACAATCATAATAACAATAACAATGAAACTAATGATAAGAATAACAGTAATGAATTGTTTCCTGTTAACATTTTAATAGCAATCCAGCCGTGCGAAGGCTATAAAGGCTGTTTTACAACATCTATTACAAATGGTCACAAATATCCATCAAACCTTAGCTTCAAAATTGGAAAAGGTAAATACTTTAAAGCAGGACATGAGATTTAGGTAATGTGGACCAAAAAAAAAAAATGGCTCATGGCAGTAAAAAAGCAAGAGGAGGGGAAATTGATCTAATGCACAAAAGCATGAAAGCAAATAACATGGTATAGACACGAAATTAAAGCAGGGATGTGTATTCAGCATAATGTCCATGTAAAACACACACACACACACACACACACACACACACACGCACACAAGAACACGATATAAATTGATAAGAACGATAGATAAATTCATGTAGTAAGAAAAGGTACCCTGACAACTTTGATCGTAATATAAATTGCAGAAAAAGAAAAAGTGATTGCCGGTTGGAACACACAACATTCAATACGTAAAACACAACTAGAAAAATATGGAAACAAAGTGTGTTCTTAAAGATTACTTCCTACAGTAAATGAAAGCAAGAACATTTGCTGAATAAGATCGCGCGAACTATGACAGATAACGGACAAACGATTACTGGTTCACATTGTTCAGTTGTGATGATATGGTGTGAACATTTTTGGAATGTTTGTTTTTGTTTGTTTGTTTGGTGTTTTTTAAGACCGCAGTCGATTGTTTGATGACAGAAATTAAGACATGAGGTGTTAGCAGAGCGTGTCTCTATTGCAATCACAAAATACAAAAAGAAAAAGATATGTCAGTACTTTGCATGTCAATTCCATATTATATCTCGCAGGCATAACAGTACGAAGTGTACTTAGCATAAGAATTTAAGATACAATTTAAGGTACCGAAATCACTCAAACACTTACAAGGCATAAAGGCTGATTAATTCGTAGAAAATCCCACCGCTCACACTTTTGATCCTGTTGTGCGAAAGATCTCTATTGCAATCACAAAATACAAGAACACAAAGATACAAAAACGAATATGACCTTTTAAAAAAAGAAAAATAGAAATGATATGCGTGATTATGAATAAGACAATCATTATATCTACAGATTCTCTAAGTAACAAGCAAAGTACTTAGGTCCTACAGCCTCTATAGAGAAAGAGGGAGAGAGAGAGAGAGAGAGAGAGAGAGAGAGAGAGAAGAAAAAAAAATCGGTTTGGGAGCTTTCTTTACAAAGTCAACCCTAAATATGCAGCTGCAGAACAATAATGTTGTTCATTTTTTTTTCAACTATGGTAGTTTTTTTTTTGTGTGTGTTGTCCTTCGGTGTTTTTTCCTCGGAATTCCTGAAATAAAACGATTATTAAGCTGTGACTGTTCTGTAAAAACGCGAAGGATGTCCTGAGCACTATCAAATAGAAAGATATAGCACTGATAAAACGAGAGCAAATCCCAGCATTAGCACTCCAGTCAGCATGGCATTTATATAGCACATACCAGTGAATGTGTAATTAACTCACTAACATTCATTTCCGTTTTAACATACTTGCTACCAAAACTATAAAACATAAGCCCTCGCCTCTCCCAAAAGTTATTTAATATTATAAAACAAAAGACGCATCGAATATTACTAGACAAAAGTATTTTGTTCGCACATACTTACAATGTCACCAAATGATCCAAACCTGCAAATGCGTCTGACTTAATTTCACTAATGTCATTGTGACTTAGATCACTGTTGAAGATTAAAACAAAGAACAGAAAAACAAATGTGTTTTACTTACTCCTTCTGTATCAATACTTTAAATGAAAAGTAAAAATGTTTACATCTTAGTAGGTGTCAGTTAAAAGGTAAAGTTATCTTGGCAAATATGAAAAACCCAAAATAATCCAGTGCTATATAATACAGTACTTCAAAAATTAAGTTTAAAAAGTATATATTTTTTTTTATTATGATAATGATGTTAACAATGGTGCCCACTTGCATAACGTACAGATTAGACTTCCGATGTTTATTCCGATATAATGGAAATAATAAACTGTATTAGAACCGATAAACGATTCAATTCCTAAGATGCGGAATCAATTGAAGTGTCTTGGAGAGTTTTAGATTTATACTAAACAATTTTCGACAGCCCTAAGAGTGTCTGGGTTATCGTTTATGAGATATAAGTACATATTTGAAACCTACATCGTACAAGCTTTGCTTTTTAGTAGGTTCCTCATATTACACATTATGATTAAATTCTCATACGATTTCTGCAATTCTATCTCAAATTGACTGTTGTGTTAAACATATCTTATTTTGAAATCAAGTGAAACATGAAACTTGAGTATGAAATGTTTAACATGTAACATGAATAACATAATATATACATGTATATATATATATATATATATATATATATATATATATATATATATTTATATATTATAAATTATTATATAGCTGAAGAACGTATAGGTTTCAGGTCTCGTTTGGTAATGTGTTTAATCTTTAATGTATGGGCTTATACATTTATACACACGGATATTGTAAAGGTATATTCCTGTTTCATGCAAAAGAGAGAATTATAGTGATCCCCTCCCAGATGCACTTACAGTTCTGTTAGAGTGCTAACGGCCTCAAAGGAGTGACTGTCAATACTTCGCAGCTTGTTATATGAGAGATCTCTGATATATTGTCAGTGGAAGAGAGAGAGAAGAGAAGTAAACATATGTACAAACCCTTTCATGTTAATTATAACCAATATGTTCATTTATTTTATAGCATTTCATTTTTCCACAACACGTTTCTTTGTTGTTGTATCTTAACCCATTCAATACAGGAACATGTTGTTATGTGTAATTAAGGGTATGGGAATTTTGGAATTCAGTACGGAATGGGTTAAGAATAATTATTATCATACAGAGTTGTAATTAGCCACAATAAACTGCTGAGAATATAACAGTTAAGCACTAATAACTTGATATCTTTCTCTTTTTTCGACAAATAATGTGAAGAAGTCAGAAACTTACGTTTTAATCATGAATATACAGAGTTTTAAGTTGTTTTCATATTTGCTAAGCTTATATATTGCACATAAAGAGGTGCAGGTTTCGTTCTGATGCTGTAATTACTTGAAAGAAAAAGAAACCGTCCGGTAGAAGACCTGGTTCGCAGAGAATTACATTATATGGGTTAGTTAAATATCGGTTAGTGATTGGCTAAACACAATCATTAGTTGTGTTCGCCCATTTTTGTAATGTTCTCCCATGGGGAAATAATTTCATGTTAACAATGACAAACAATAACAAACGATTGAACAGTCATACTTTTCACGCAATCGATAGGATAAATCATCTTATAACCTCCCTCAATAGCATTTCAAACTCTTCGGATGGAACATTCGGTATGTTCCCTTCCTCGCCAGTCATCATCTATATAATACCATTCGATGAGAGAGTACAAATTTAAATGAGAAAAGCAAGAAACCTCCTAGTTCACACAATGGAGATTGAAGTGACTTAGTAGTAGGATTGACTGTTTAGTTTGCATAACATGCAGCTGCCCTTTCCCTTGGTGTACAAAAATGGCGTGTACAAATAAACTAGCATGACTCAATAAGCGGCAGCATAATTATAGTGAAATAATGTTATGTAGAATAATTCTTAGTATCCAAAAAGTAAACATAAATAGAGTTCAAATAATTTCAAGTTTTGAGGTAATTAATCATTCCAATTTTCTTGTATGCACAGTGTATTACATATCATTTGCATTTTCCTGTCTCCACTTTTGCCCACCCATGAAATGCTTTATTTCATGTTCAGCACTTAAGCGAGGGTTTGCTTTACCTTGAATGTTTTCATGTTGTTGTTTTAAAAATGCTGTAGGGCTAACCATAAAAAAAGAAATGAACAACATAAGTGGTTTTTCACACTTACAAATAGAATAAGTTGTCTAAACCTTGAAATTCACTTCCGTCGATGGCGTTTATGCTATTGTTTGAAAGTAACCTGTTGACGTAACCAATACAAACAAATAGTTATCTGTTATTTATATCATCACACTGCAAAAGTTGCACTAATTTTACATTTACATTATGATGTGATTTATTATATGACAAATATCTTAAATATGTATGATATGTTTAGTGACCCTGCATCACAAAACCAACAAAAAATAGCCAGACATGGATTTTTAGTTAAGGGCAGATTCTGAAAAAAGCAAACCCTAAGCTTTAAAAATGATGTATAGCTCAATTGAAATGGACTCTCCTAACCTACCTTACAACTAGAAGAAAGCACACTCTGGAAAAGTGTGACCCAAGAAGTACAGGGTCTGTGTATTCAAGCGCTTAATCTTTACCAAGCCGGGCTAGCAGTGGAGTGAATGGGACAAAAACAGGATGTATACCGCTGGAGGAACAACAGTTAAGGGATTACTAGATTAAATTGATATTAAGCAGGTCTATAAGCACATTCTGTCCATGACCAATGCCAACTTTCAAAGCAGTAGGATTATCCCTTCAAAAGTTATTAGACTTAAAAGTGAATAAGGTGCAAAGGGTTATCAAGAAAGGAAAAGGGGCCTCTCAGACATACCTGATCTCACTACTGCACGAAAAAAGAGTTGTAGAAAAACTGCTGAAAATGTATTTTCACATTAATTTATGATACCAGACTTACGAATAAAGTAGAAGAAGGGCAGCTCTTTCAGAAAATATGAAAAACCCAATAATGAATTGGTTGACCCGTTTCACCTTTTTTGAGTCCTCACTTAAAATCAAGGGGTGCAACGTTTAGTTCGTTTTGTGGTGCACGGTTTGAATTATGATATAATTATGATATATAACATAATCATAGAGAGGGTGTAAGAGCGAGACAGACAGACAGAGAGACAATCAGAGACATAGGGCGATCGTACAATGGGCTTACCGTCACCTTTAAACAGCTATAAAGTACGTCAATCAACATAATATTATAGAAGAAAACAAAACTTGTTAATTCATACACCACTTGAATCATAACAAGGGATAATCTTGAGGCTATCATGAATGACGTACACTGATTGTATTCTTGTTATCATCTTTTTTATTTCCTGTTTTAATCGCACATACCTCAACTTATCAAGAATCGTCATCACACCGCGATCGATTTGAACGGTAATTCTTCAAAATCAACATGCCGCCTTACTGAAACTTTCAGTTGAGATGGAACATTATCTCCTTAAAGATATCTAGCAATGTTTGGTGTTGGTGGATGTTCATATGTTGGTGATCTTTTCACGTTTTTAGTATAAGTTTTCCCGGCCAATTTCGCACTTTTGTCAGTCCAATTCCTAATTGTTGCATTCAATTTAGCACAATTTAGCTTAGATATCACGTTCGGTATTTCAATTTTATAATCTTTCCATTCAAATTCATTTTCGAGCATTTAAATTACCTTTAACATCATTCGAATCAGCACATTTTTCAGTTCAAATTCGTAAGGCAAGCACCATTTCGGAAATCGTTCGTTCAGTTTAGCATGATATAGTCACGTGGTCACATATACGCTGAGCTCGTTCATTCGAATTCACTCTTGGTCATCCAATTTTGCATTTACTGTAGTCAATTTAGCAGACACGTTTATGCTTTTATTCCTTCTTCATTTTCATTCATCATGTCGCATTGCTTGCAAGCATCAAGACATTTCACATGTTCGTATTCATTCTTTATTCTGATATCATCTTTGCAATAGTACTTTCAAAATATGTGTATGTGTTTATAATGTTCGATAGCATTATTACATTCACAAATACATTAATCTTAAGTTTGTTTTGACATTGATTAGGAGAAAGAGACTTCAATTTACATTGTGATTATTTCTTTCATCCGCGAGTTTCATTATTTTCATTTGGTGGGTGCTATATTGCGTTAATCATCATTAGGAATAAGGTTCTTGGATCGGCTCTAGCCATTAATTTCTCAAGGTTATTACTTTCAAATGCTTCTATGATTCTTTCCCTATCTTCTTGAGAGATACGCCTGTATCTAACTTGTGCTGCCATTACTGGACTAAGAAAGAGAAGTGAATCTATGGTACGGGTGCATGTATAGTTCTGATAACATGTATGAAAGAAGAGGGTCGTTACAGAACAACATACGCTTAGAAACATCAGTATCGAGCGCTATATAAATGTTATTCGTTATCATTATCATTAACAAAAAACTTGAGTTAAAGATACATCTTTACTATTATACTTAAGTGTGTGGATATTGAGAACAAAAATTCACATTTAAATACGTATAAATCACGGTTCTCATCTTTTCAAAATAGAAATAACATAACGCCAATTTGAATGAACATGCTTGGAATTTGACTGCCTATACGCGATATTGAATGACTGAAAAACCATCTGCCGCCAGTGTTGAACGAAGCTGAATGACTGAAGAACACGTGCCAATATGAATGCCCGTTTTACGAATTCGAAAGGCACATGTGCGAATTCCATTGATCGAAATGTTAAATTGAACGAACAAGTTGGAATTCTGAATGGCAGAATGTGCAGTGACGAGGATTTTCGCTAAATTGAATGAACCTTTTTATCAAATGGACTGACAAAAGTGCGAAATATTTTATAGGCCGTGAAAACATTACATTATACAACGAGGTCACATATTGTGGAAATTCAGGATCATCATACCATCGATGTCACGTAAAGGTTGCCTAATGCATCTCATGGTTTTTACAGGTACCGATAATACAAGTGATGGTGTCAAAAAAAGAGTGAGCTTAAAGGGAATCATAGCAACAGTTTGAATATCTGTCTGGTCACGTGTTAACAATGAGACTTGGAGGTAGAATACTTACAACCACCAAACGTTGATTAAACCATTAAAAGCCCCAGCTTCGATGAACGATATGTTGTTGTTTGAAAGATACCTGTCCAGGTACAACAATGTATGCGTGTATTCATTTAAGTCAATGCATACAAAAAGAAAGACAGACTAAAAGTGTGGAAAAAGAGACAGATTGTAATGATCAGCAAATGATTTGAAACATAGAAAATGGGATCGTACATGTGTACCGTTGAATGCAGTTGTCCAATAACAATAATCATTAACGATAGTAATAATGTCAACAATATTAATTGTAAATAAATATGAATTATTAAATAATTAAAAATGTACGACCGGATTTAGTAGAGTATTCTTTTTTAAGGAAAGCAAGTCATACAGATATATATACTTACATCCACCATACTCTCTCAAGGTCCCTAAAAGTGTCATTTTCAAGCCTAGAAATGCCATTGTTCCAAAGGTACCTGCGGTAAATTAAACAACAACAACAACATCAACAACGATAAAACGATGAAGGTAATATTTCCAAATTTGATATTAAGAACAGTAGTTTCTAGATTAGATATTGATTTCTGAAAATGTGGTCTTGTAACAGTTGATATCAATGGGAATAGTTGGGCTTATTTTCATTCTAGATTAGAAACAGAATAAAGTGAATGATGAGAAAATAACCGTTACGCATTGTGGATAAATGATAAAACATCCTTGAAAGCATTTCATTGAAATGGAATGGCTTTTACAATCACATGATATAATTTCTAAAACATGCAAGAAAGAAGAAACAGGCAGAATGAAAATTAAACACGACTATATTGTGCAAACAAGATTATTATGTTTATGTATATTTATGTAATATGCACACACAAACACACAGACACATATATTATACACATTGAAAGATTTATTTTGGACCTGTTGTTGCCAGAGTGCCATTTTTGTCTTTCTACTTCTTCATCCTGTAGACCACGTACTTACAATCGTATAATGCTGTCTTGACCGTTGAAAGCTCTGCCATCGATTTTCGCAACAGCGTTTTCAGTCAAATCACTATTTCCTCGACACAAAGAAATGAATATGTCATGGTTAGTTCAATAGTAGTTGTTATTAAAATTTTGAAAATGATTTCTATAATTGCTGCTACTGAAATCGAATTTGTCAATCACTAGCAATACATATAACTCTGCGAAAGAATTCGTTAATTAATTCAAATTGAGATCAAAATGTGATTTGTAGAACAGAAAACTGCAAGAGCATCAAAGTGTTCTTTATACATGACATGTATCTCGCACTTAAAAGATTGGTCCAAGGCATTATCTTCGTTAAAACCACTTTTCCTCCGTGAAATAGTGAAAAAAAATAGTAGTAAAGTGTGAGTAGCATATAGTAATTAATTCTTCTTTACTAAAATGACAGTACGATATTAACAAAGGGAGCAATAGAACATAGAGCAAAGCAGTCTGTGAACCATCAAAAAAGGACATTCGAAAATTCTGAAGGAGTTCAATCCATGTTAAATGAATGAGACAGAAGCAGCAGTTGAAAAGAGTAATGTGTAAATTTAAGTATTCGTACACCATACAAAAAGACAGATATACTAAACATAGACAATCGGCAGCACGCCGCAATAAAAAAAGAAATCTGAGGGATAAATTGTACATAGGCCTAATATATAGGCTACTTGTGCGAAAAAAAAGAAAGGCAAAGAAAACAAAAACGATAATATTTGAGACGTGTTCAAGGTTCAAGTACACTTACAAGAAAGCTAGGCTTTGTAGACCAACTAATAGTTCTCCATTTATTTCGGTAATGTGATTGCTTGAAAGATCTCTGCAAAAAGGTTTATAAGAATAATGACAATAACAATAAATAATTGTATACACAATAATGTTAATACAATGAAAACATGACAATATGGTAGTTGTAGTAAAGTTGCAGTAATGTCGAGGAACCTTGTGTAATTCAATTATGAAGAACGCATCGTTCATAGCATGCAAAGCAATTTAAAGACCATTTACCATTCAGTGAATGTTCATTTACGATATTAATATACTTTGATAAGAAGTATACCCATATATGGGTGAGAATTTTGAACGATGTACAATTGCCCATTTTCGCACCTTATGTCATTCTTTCCCTTAGAACACGCCAGGATGATCTAAGAAACCAGATTTTTTCATGTCATCTCAAAGATTGGTAAATTTCCTTTCAGGAAATACATGGTTTGGTTGACTTTTGCCTGATATTTTTCATTTGACAAGGACTTAAAGCGTAAAAATACGTTAAAAACGCTATTTTCACAATAATTTTTGTTTTTCAAAGTAATAATGTGCATATTTAAGCATACGTGGCATCTAATATCTGACCATGTTCTGGATCTGACATATCATGGGTATGAACCACAACATTATAAGAACTATATGAGCACGTATAAAATCACAGAGAACAATTGAAATATCAAAGTCCTAAACAGGCGAACGTCCGTGGTGCTTTTATTTCTATCGCTGCTGCAAATTCTACTTTGTTGTCCCAACTGTAATGTATACGAAAATTTGGTGTTCCACCTAATGAACATATCCTGCAAAAATTGTACGTCTGCTGGCTGTACATGGGACGTAATATTCTTTTATGCAAAATTATACTCAGTTTTCGTCACGGACGTGCTTCCGCTATTTTCTAATAAAGATCGTATCCCATTAAACGCTATTGGTGATATTGTTCTGAGTCGTAATCAACTAAGATCTAGCCACATGATAATATGTTTGTTTTGAGTTTCTGTCCATCCTTTTTCAAATAGGAACCGAAATTATATTTTAGACGAACCTCCAAGAAAAAAAAGAACATCCGTGATGATTAAAACGTTTTCGAGTGGGACACCATCTTGCTTTGATGACGAAGGTGCATTTTACCTTTGGCTCTCTAGCCGAGGAGCTGTATGTTATTTTTGGAGCGGACTGAGGCTTGTCCGCAGTTTTTGGACCATGCAATTCACCGAAAACCAAGCAAATAATTAATATTTTCTCTGAAAATTCACCTCCTAATCCCCCTCTGAGCAATACATATGTTGTAAGGATGTCAAATTTCTTATAATTTGCATTGACAATACCTTTTCAAATTTTTGACAGAGTTAGGAAGGCTAGGTACTCTCTGCCGATTAGTTATCCGTCCGGGAACATGACCCTATCAGTAGAACGAACGTCCGTGACAATTCCAGCGAACGTCCGTGATGTATGCAATCCCTTCGATAGGGATAACTTGTCCCGAAAGTGTCCTGTATTCTTTAAAACTTTTAGCTCCAATAGTCACAAATAAAGTTTTACAAAGTAAACAATGAGTTAAGGGCAGTAGTTTCAGAATTTTTAAGGCGTTATGTGATCATGATGAAGAAACAGTTGAAAATTTACTCACAATTTTACGCTTGTTTTCCCTCTAATTATACAAAAACAGCTAAACACTGAAAACAAAGTTATAGGAAAATGGAATTTTGCGTAATCTGTGATTTCTGTGCGTTTAAATTTCTTTCTAATAAGGATCTGGAGACAATTTGTACTGTTACAGGTTCTGAAAGTTTCGCTCACGGACGTTCTGTCTGAGAAAGGAAATTGCTGATAATTACAAATATATCACTGCACATAAAGTTAATGTTAGTTGAAAATATTACCAAATCACCGAGCCGCTCATACCCAAAAGTGAATAATGTTCAGCGCTCAATTTACTTGTAATAACAAAAGGAAAACGTTTTGGTCACGGATGTTCGTTGGTAGAATAAGTCAATGGATTACATAGTAGGAGAATGAGGATCAGTGCCACTTTTTAGTGACAGGTGCGCCAAGTGTTTATCTTTTGAGTATGGTAGCTGCCGTCTCAAACAGAACACATCCAGTTTTGGCCTCCATAACGGACGTTCGCTGTAATTGTCATGATATTAAATGCCTTAATTCATTCTTATTTTTCTCTTCATGACGATTTTTCTCTCATTCCCTCAATAGCCTGGACATGCTGCGACCAAACAGAAAACAGAAACAAAACAAAACAACCCAAAATAAATCCGAAAAGTGCTACGTAATCACATGCAGGATAATGACGGAAGAAGTCTGTAATGGGCATGTGTTGAATAAAAAATGGAAAAGTTTCAAAAGGACGTGTAAGCAGTTGAATAAAAATGACTGAGAAACAGAGAAGGGATCGAGCTCCAACACACAGAGAAAAGAATTGCCAGTGCACTCCCGTCGTACCAAATTCCTCTGGAAAAGTTTTTGTTTGTTTGTTTATGTTTTTTTATTCATCGAAATGCCGTCACAAGCGAGCAAAAATCATGCAGTATACAATAAATTATTGTCTGATGAAAACACACAAATCCTCCGCTTATCATCACATGGTGTTGTTTTATACTCATCAATGAAAAGCAATATTCATTTGTAATTTTTTCCAAGATTTTTTTTTTTTTCATTTTACATTTAAGAGACAGAGAGATCGTCAGTTTGTTTGTGCTTTTGTGCTTACTTTGAAAACACATGTTAAAAAAGTAATGATTAAGAATAGGTTTAAGGTTGCACTTTGATACGTTCGCTCTTCCAAAGATTCGTTACTCCGATGTCCAAAGGTTTGTTATTCCAATATGAAAAAAAAAATTGTAGTTAATTCAGGAGGTTTGTTATTAGAAATGTTCTTCGAAAAAATAGATATTAAGGATCATTATTTTTAGGTCCGTTCCTCTAAAAGTGGAATGGGTCTGATATTCGTTTAGGTGAAAACGGTTATTATGAGGTTTTGAAATTGGAGGATTTTAGTTGTTAACTTGTTTCTCCACATTTGGATAAGCGAACATAAGTTTTCATGTTCCAATTAATAAGCCTTTCGGTTAACCTTCGGAGATTCATATCATTTACCGAATAAAAAAGCTTCATAATTATACGAACTCTATCAATTTTCGTATTGACAAACTGTATGAATAACGAGCCTCCGAAATGACGCGCTACAAAAGGTTTGTTATAACAAACCATATTGTATTAATATCGAAGTCACAAACATCCATCCAAGATATATGGACTTATTGTGTCTTGTTATGACGAAACTTCGCAGTATCGAACCTATTATCATTTCTGACTAATATAATAACACAAATTTTTTCTCGGTAACAGTGTGTAACACAAGGAGCAAACATAGAGGGATTTCTTCCCAACGTATTCGTTTGTCCTCCCCAGCTAAACAACGTATTTCTATAACGGAGCACATTTCTGTTGTCTTTCTATGTTAATTCTTTGTCATAATTTTAGCTGTGACCATGTTCGTTATAAGCAAATTTTGCATTGTAGACTTTAGATAACAAATTTAGGACCTGAATCTTTACTTCATGATAAAGAAATTTTGATAAATATATTCGTTCTCAAGGATGGACTACGTCACTGAGATTACACGTACGTTTGTACGTTCATTTACGAGAGATGGAAAAATTGTTTTCTTTGATTCCTCAGTATGAGAAGATAAACAAGCTTATGTAATTGAGAATTGGTAATATCTGTTCAGGATTTTGCAGAGGAGTTTGTTCTCGACATGAAATTGCTGTTTGTTGTAAGTAGAATGCGTTTCCAACTCAGGAGAGCTGCATCTTGTTTGTTCCGAACGTCCGTGAGCTACATGCGAACCTCCGTGATGAAAACTATGCTATGTTCGTTGGGTTATAGAGACTGCCTAGATCAGATACATCTTAAAATGGTATGTTATTATTTCGGAGTGGGGATTGAAGTATGGGATAGTGAAATAAGAGGTCAAAATATTGAGTTTCTGTAAAATGCGCGTAAAGTGGAGAAAGTGTTTAGCGGAAGAGCAATATTTCAACAGAAACGACGAATTTAGTTAAATCATCAGTTGTCTACCATTACGTACAGGTTAAGAGTACAAGCTTAATATTCTGCAAGCACGTACACATGTCCCTTAAGATATTTTGTTAGGATTTTGAACTGAATCAGATCTTTGCAAACTATGTTAAATGGTATTCAAGTGTATGTGCTGTACTATTCCTCACGGACGTTCGCTGCTCTGGACATGGTAAACTTCAGCGGTGAATAAAAACTTGTTCCTCTGGGCAAATCCTAGTATAATTGGGTTCAAATTAAAGCTTGAGTTATACTCTTTCAGGTAAGATGAATAATTTGGGGAATTTCCTACTTTTTAAATTTTGCCTTGTTTTGGCTCAATTGTACATCGTTCAAAATTCTGACCCATATATATATATATATATATATATACCTCATTTCTAGAATCCTCTCATCTGATTGGTTAAAAGGGGAGTCATTAAAATAGCTGTGCCCTATTTTTTAGTTACTGTGACCGGGGCCCGGGCACAGTTAGTAAATAGGTTTTAAAAACAGTCGCGACCCCGTACACATAGACCGCTCATATGTACGCACCAATGATACGACAGCCGCGCATTCGATCAGCGTGCTGTAAAAGAGACTAGCGGAGACTGGTTTGGAGACAGTCGGAACTCGCAACCCCGTACGTACATACACTGTGTACACATAGATGATCACTCATGTACGCACCAGTGATACGAACGACCGCCGCGCTGTCGATCAGCATTGATTACAACTTACAAGTGCTGTAAAAGAGACTAGAATCTATATTTTCGGTATATAAAACAAATAATGACTGCTTGATATTCGGGGTACAGTTAAAATTATGTAGGCCCTCGGTGATGTGAAAACCTTAACCATGCCCTCAGCTTCGCTTCGGGCATGGTACGGTTTTCACATCACCTCGGGCCCATAATTTTAACTGTGCCCCTCATAGCAGTCATTATTTGTATAATGTATATATGAGGGTTTGTGCGTGTGTATCAGTGTGTGTTTGTGAGCATGCAAAAAGTACATATTCATTTACAGTTCCAGGTGTAAACGAGACATTTATATTTATTAAAACATAAGTACACAAAGATAATGAAGTAATAACGTGGGTACTCTATTGATACAACCAGACAGTACCATTTCGAAATTCATCAACGCACACTAATTACAAATATCCTTTTACTGGACTGAGTCTCTGCCCTAAATACGCCATTTGTCGTCCTTTTTTGTCTGTAGCTTTTATTTGGCAATTCGTCCCTGGATAGACGTATACAGACTTATATTCAATAAGGTCAACAACTCACACACTTCGTTTATTATGCTGCATAATTATATAATGTACAGGCACAAACTTAGGCTATTTACGATACAAATATGGATATGATCCTGCATCATAACACCCCAATAAAATAATCGCCACATATCATTTTTTTTTTTTAGTTTACAAGGGCAGATTCTGAAAGAGCAGACTCTAATTTTTATGATGTTGAATGGATACAAAGAGTACACACCCATCCTGCATGGAAAAGTGTGCACTGAGAATAATATATATATATATATATATATATATATATATATATACATATAAGAAAAAAAAGTAGGAGGGGGTTCATATGCCTAATCTTGACTAACCTTTATCCAACAAATGAGACCAAAAATAATATATATATATATATATATATATATATATATATATATAGCACTCCCCAGCAACAAAACTGAAGATAAAGTCATCTTAAGCTGTTGCCTTGGAAACAAATTCTATCCATGAATAACACACTTTCAACGCCGTTATCATTTCAACCGTTTTAACCGTTATTGTAGTTAAAAGTGTTGTTTCTTATGAACCGAAAGGATACACGTCATCACACTTATTCTGACAAGGAATATTGATCAAGGAAAAACAGTTAAAACACACTTTCCCACTTGTTTTATGATTCTAAACTTTCGAATAGTGTAGAAAAAAAAAAGATTACATTGCTCTTTCAAAAAGTATGAAAAACTAAAGACTTAAAGCACTTGAATCATTAATTTACCTATTTTCTGGTCCCCACGTAAATAAAATTGTTGCGTGCGACTTTTGATTATTTATTCATTTTGTCTTTTTTTTAAGGGGGAGGGCAGAGAGTGGTGGTGCAGGGCCACATAGCAACAACACCATTATACTTACATGTCAACATGTAGGAAAAAATATAGATATAAAAGGGAGAAGTTTTCGTGTCAAGTACGGAGAAAAAATTTTATGCACTTACAATCTTACAAGACTTTGGAGCCTTTCAAAAGCTGGTCCGTCGATCCTTGTGATGTCATTTCCTGATAAATCCCTTTAATGCATGTGCGGAAGATCATTTTCGAAGAACAGGAATTAGAAAAGCAAGAAAATTTTTCAATAGAATCATTTAGCATGCGATTATAATTCACATATGCAGTAAATACAAATTTCTTGACAATCATCGTATATTGTGCATGCAATTTTATTTGAACACACTTGATTTGTTTTTATTACTCTTTATTTTTCTGCATGTCTTGCTTGTAGTTTTGTTTTGTTTTTCTCTTTTACAAAAATTGTCTTTAGTTATATTGCGTCACTTGTTTCAATTGGTAAGTAAATGTAACCCTCGTCATGTAGCTGGTTTATTTCAATATTAGCAACCATGGCACTCAACTCCAGGTACATCCTTTGATTTATGACACCTTTAATGTAATTACTAATAGGTAAAAATATCACTAGACTACATAATTTGTATCATTAATAACGAGTGTCACACAAATATAACAAAATGGAGAAAAAAATACTAAAAATAAAGCCATATAGATCTGTAATCGCCATTTTCGCCTTTGTGTACTCACAATTCCAACAGCGCGATGGGATCAGCAAAGACGTATCTTTCGATGTGTCGTATGCCGTTGTTTGAAAGGTCTCTGCCATTTCGGGAGAAAGGTTGCAAAGATGTATATCGAACATTTATTAAAGACAAAAGCTTCCTGGAGATTTAGAGATATGTAGGAACATCGTTGCGTGTTCATAACACACTCACATCGGAGACAAACCCTCCAGCGAATTTGCAATTAGAAATAATAACAAACATTTTTTAATGATTTTGTTCTGTGCTTCATCAAAACTGTGTGACGTTGTGGAA
This sequence comes from Diadema antillarum, assembly GCF_040938485.1. NCBI lineage: Eukaryota > Metazoa > Echinodermata > Echinoidea > Diadematoida > Diadematidae > Diadema > Diadema antillarum. The sequence continues at coordinate 910,369 of NW_027270992.1, read as the reverse complement.
TATACAATTGGTACACAAGACGTGATAGTCCTACATCATGCTGTGGGCTCAAAGACAAACAAACAGACATACAGACAGACAGACAGACACACACACACACACACACACACACTCATACACAAACATAAATATACTTACAAGTTGGTTAGGCTGTCCAGACCATTGAACGCGTTCACTTCAAGAACCTTAATGTTGCTATTGGAAAGATTTCTGATTCGATCACCAGACAAAATAATTTAGATAAGATAGAGTTATCAAAACAAATCCTTGCATCAAATATGTCAAAATAATGCAAAGTGTATCTGACGAGGCGCTAAAATACATCTAAACGACAACGTAAGACACGTGAAAATTAATGCAAATTGCGACATATTAATGCAAAATTATATTATACACATGTTTAGAAGTATTCTGAATTGTATATTGAAGTGTGCAAATATGTTTTTTTTTTCCACAAACGTCTTCAAGCTTCAATTAATATTATGCATATAAATATATTGTTTCCAGTATTTCGCATAGACACGATATTCTGGCGTTATGGGTTGGACATCATTGCATGCATTGATAGCTATCAATTTTCCTCTCTCCCTTTCACTCTCTCACTCTCTCTAACGCACTATGCCGCATATAATTATGTTAACTCTACTTTTTGTTCAAAAACTTTGGAACATTTCGGAAAGAATAAGGAAATGTCATAGACTTACAAGATTGACAATTTACCCAGACCAAAGAATGTATCTGTCTCGATCACCCTCATATCGTTTCCAGACGCATCCCTGTATGGGAAAGATACAATAATAAAAGCAAAGACAGGGAAACTGAATAGAAGAAAAAGAACAAGTACTTTCCATTTACCAGATAGTGGTAACACATACCTCTGTTTGTTTATACCGTTGCAATTTTGCAACAAAGAAAATACTGGATTACGTTTGTGTTCTCAGTGGGTTAGGCACATAACAACCACAAGATGTTGGCAACGTTGTGAAGCAAAAAGGAGATCAGATGAAATGAATAAAATTTTTTTTTTTATAGCATTCTTCTTGTAAAGAAATCGACATCAACAACATACATTACAAGCGTTTAACTCTTTGTACTCATACAGCGATCGATCCCCAGTCTTATTCTGACGAAGGGAAATATTCTTAATTTTTTTTTACACCATCTGAAGCTAAAAAATACTGATATTAATTGAGTATATGAATATAAGAACGACCCAAGTCCAATTTTTGGCCAAATTCAGTTTGACATGGGAAATTGTAGCTTATGCATGGACTCATCTTGTGTATAAATGAAAAATCCTAATTACCCCCGGAAGTGCCTGAAATAAATGAGTTAAATCTTATATGAATGTAAGAATGAAGGACTTGGGTCATTCTTACATTCATATTATAGCGCCCTCTCTCGTCCTTCTCTCATCTCTATAGCAGAATTTCATGTATATGAATCAAAGAACGACCCAAGTCCATATGAATCAAAGAACGACCCAAGTCCATCACACAAAATGGCGTCTCCACAATTAATGTTAATGTTAATTGTCATGATGGTATATGTTCTAATTTGTATATACAATGTTGCCTTCCCATCACAGTTAAATAGAATATTATTGGACAAACAAAAAAGATATGACGTTTTTTTTAGTTTACTCGAAATGGTCTTCCATGGACTTGGGTCGTTCTTATATTCATATACTCAATTGGATTTGTATGTCTTTCAATCATACCATGCATACATCAATAAAGAAATATTCGTTTTCTGCGATACTTACATGGAGAAAACAGTGGGAAAGTCTTCAAATACTTGCGGTTCGATTGCTGTTATATTCAGACCCGAAAGGTCCCTGGGTTTTTAAAGAAAAAGAAAAAAAAAACTATGATAGTAATAACATGCACCCAAATCTAAGACGGATTTTTTTTTTTCAAAATGGGCCTTAATTATATCTTGCTTTTACATTAAGCTGCAATATACCTTCACTTATTAGGCATATCTTTTCAATGTTCTTTCAGTGTTGGTAGTACAGTTGTAACATCATGATTTTTCCCAATCAAATCGCAGGTAGCACGGTTTAGTAAAGACGGCTTAGTAAAGATTAAGCACTTGGATAGACCCTGTATTTCAGAGCCTCTTTTCTTAGTTCACACTTTCCAGTGTGTGTCATCTCTTTCCAGTATTTATAAAGGTTAGAAGAACCCATTTGAATTGAGTAATACATAAAAGCTTAGAGTCTGCTCTTTCAGAATCTGCCCTTAACTAAAAATCCATATCCGGCGTTTGTTTGTTGTGTGTGTGTGTGTTGTGTGTGTGTGTGTGTGTGTGTGTGTGTGTGTGTGTGTGTGTTTGTGGTGCAGGGTCACATATTTTACACTTCACAGTTATGGCCATGGATCACAAAACCAACATAAAGTCGAATGCACTGAATTTGTGAAGGCATTGAACATTGTTATTACGTGAAACTGTTCGACCCTTCCAATCTTGAGGTTTTTTAATTTTTTTTCTTCTTCTCCTGAAAGAGCAAGCCAGTCTTCTTCTACATCATGCTGACATTCGGGATAAAAGAAAACGAACATGAAATTGTGTTCTAAGCAGTTTTTTATTCAACACTTTTTGGTAGTCATAGTGTGATGTCTCCTAACTTTTCTTCCTATTTCCCTATAAACCCTGTCCATACTCTTCACTTTCAACTATAAAAACTTGGAAAAGATAACGCTACTGGTTTACAAGTTGGCATTAACAACCTACACAATGTGTTTATAAAGCACGCGCAATTCACCTTCATCTAATAAACTTTTTATTGTTGTTGCCCTGGTTGTTTACATCCTGTATAGTGTTCCATTAATCACACATCATGATTAATTAATTTGATTAGCTAAAACGGCTTGGTTAAGATTAAGCGCTTGAATAGACCCAGTCCTTCAGAGCCTCTTTTCTGAGTTCACACTGTCCAGAGTGTGGGCTTTCTTTCTAATATTAGGAAAGGTTAGGATGATCCATTTGAATTGCATTAACATATTCCGGTCTTTCAAAATGTGCTCGTTTTTGGCTTTGTGATGAAGAGTCACATCTTATTCATACATTGTTTACTGGTTCAGTAACATAAATTATTACGCATAAATACATTAAAAAATGAGCGGAACACACACACACACGCACACACACACACACACACACACAAACACACACACGCAGGTATAAGATGTGCACCTATTTGTTCCCAATTCCAAGGTATTGACAAATAGGAAGCCTTAACTACTAGTAGTCATTCAAACACAGAACCTACTTACAAGAAGGGTATCACCGGGATAAGGCGAAGTAAGTTAATACGTCCGTCTCGCGTAATTTCAGATATGCCATTCCTTGTAATGGTCCTGATCAAAGAAAAAAAAAGATAGCCATTAGAATGAACATTTAGGGCAATAGAATGATATATAGTCAATTGCAGTTAATGAGATTGCTTTCTTTATTGTTTATTAAATATATATATATATATATATATATATATATATATATATATATATAATTTGTATGTACACTATGTGCTCTTATTTACTGACCGCTCGTTTCTAGATCGCCGGTAATGCGATATCTATTCGTGTGTGATCATTACGGGCACTTCATATGAGTTTCAATATAACGGATAGATTATTTCAAATAGGGGAAAAAATAAAGGTGTCAGCGATATCACTGATATTGTTTCATTAGAATATCTAAAAACAACAACAACAACAACAACAACAACAACAGTGCCATAAGGACTAAGACATGAAAAAACGCCACACTATTAAAACATCCGAGTCAGAACTGACCTGGAACTGGGGTCACACATGGTTCCGGGTAAAAAAAAAAAAAAAAAATGACTTGAAATTTGGTCATGAAGACCCCGAATGGGGTCACCCTGACCCAATTCATGACTCTAAATGAGTCATATCTGACCCCATTCCTTGTAATCTCTGACCCGGAACGGTGTGTGACCCCAACGGACCCAGTTCCAGATCAGTTGTGATTCAGATGTTTTAAGAGTGTGCAATCATAGATATTGTACCTGGGTAGAGTGAAATTGTATGAAGCCTGAGTTAAGTTTAGCGATCATACTAAATTGCCCTCGTAAGTCTTATATTATAAATCCCACATATTATCTACATTTCTTCGAGATCTCTCAACGTGTCTACTTAATCTTATCATAGTATTAAATACATTTGTTGTGGTTTCACTTGAGGGTAATGCTGTAAGTACGGGGGTTATCAATATGAAGCTAAAGTAGTTGAAGGGTACGTACGATCGAACAATCTTGTTGAGACTATTGACGTCGGTTTCACTGGTCCAGTTGTTACCATAAGATTGACTTCTGTCACACGACAAAGGCGAAAAAGAGACAGAAAAAAAAATGACATGCACGTTTATTGTAGACTTATACTTGTAGTATATTCAGCTAGCTTCATCATAAAAATTAATACCGACTTTTTTTTAGCATTCATTGTATTTTTCGGAAACTAATTTAATTTACGTCTTATGCACTGCAAAGCCGTGACTGATTGACCCCAAGCAGTAACCATGTTTATATCAGGTGCCTATGAATACAGCTGGTGAACACTAAAATACAATGTATGATTTTATCATGTGACCGTGTATCACAAAAAGCGACAAACAAAAAGTCGCATGTCCTGACTTTATGTAAAAGCAAACGCAGTTTCTTTGGTACATTATTCTGAAGTTTGTGATCATAGTAAGAATCGCAAATCATGTATTTGGGAGTTTTTGTACAATACTATTTTTGTAGAAGAGAATATGTTAGTATATCGTGAAGACCCTGTTCATTCTTTAAAAAATAAGTTTAACATAGTCTTCACTTTCATCTCTAATTACTTATGAAAGGATGACACTACTGATTCAAAAGTTGGTATTAGTTATGGATAGAACGTTTTGTTTCAGTATGCTCAGTTTCGGGTTAATTTGATATCGCATATTGTTTAAGTGTGAATATTGTCAGGTGTGATTGTTGTTGCTATGGTGTTTTACATCTTGTTTTTCTTCACATTCATTGCACAGCTAACACGGCTTGGTAAGATAAAGCACTCAAATAGACTATGTAATTATAAAAGCTTTAAGTTTGTTCTTTCAGAATGATTATATGTCCTTAACTAAAAATCCATGTGTGTCGACGTTTTGTTGGTTTTGTGATTGCACACAAACACACACAGGCACACACAGACACACATACACATACACACACACACACACACACACACACACACACACACATATATATACACATGTATCTTGAAAGCCAAAGAGTATTTGTTTAAAACTACAATATAACACATTCTTCTGTGGTAATATACTTACAATAAAGAAACGGAGATCAGTCGTATAAGTGTGTGTAATTCAAAATCATAATTCTGGCTTGCAGCGGTCAAGAGAAACCTGTGATTGGGGATTAAAAAATAATGTTGATATGAACCCTTTCAGCGTTAATAGAAACACCAATATTACAAATACCCGCCACAGGAGTACCTAGCATTTCATCACACACATAGCTCGCAGACCATGATTGTATTGAATGTGAAAAGAGAGAGAATAGACAGTGTGGGTTGGCCCGAGTAGGAATGAACACGTTGTTGGTCATGTGACGTCTTGAATGTTATGCACCATTAACAAAAAACAGAGGAAATCCTAAACATAAAATTGCAGTCCTTGCAGGCTGGCCTTTTGATTTGACCACTTTCATTGACAGATCTCATCCATTTCAGTGAGACATGGAATGTTCTTTCATGATACCACTCAAACTTGGGGGAAAAATACAACTTGTCGTTGTTTTCTTAGTTAATGTGCTCAGTCAAGAATGACCTTGTCAAGAGAAGAGGGTACCAATAGAAAAAAAAAAGGAGAGGTATAATTTCCTCGCAGCTAACGTTGTGTCCTCTCCATAGTGACAATAATGATATCGTTGTAGCTCTTGAAAGTGTGATTACTATTTTTATACGCATTGAAAATGTTGTCCATGCCAGAAAGGACATATATGGGTCAGAATTTTGAACGATGTACAATTGAGCCAAAACAAGGCAAAATTTAAAAAGTAGGAAATTCTCCAAATCATTCATCTTACCTGAAAAAGTATAACTCAAGCTTTAATATGAACCCAATTATACTAGGATTTTCCCAGAGGAACAAGTTTTTATTCACCGCTGAAGTTTACCATGTCCAGAGCAGCGAACGTCCGTAAGGAATAGTACTGCACTTACATTTGAATACCATTTAACATAGTTTCCAAAGATCTGATTCAATTCAAAATCCTAACGAAATATCTTAAGGGACATGTGTACGTGATTGCAGAATATTAAGCTTGTACTCTTAACCTGTACGTAATGGTAGACAACTGATGATTTAACTAAATTCGTCATTTCTGTAAAAATATTGCTCTTCCGCTAAACACTTTCTCCACTTTACGCGCATTTTACAGAAACTCAATATTTTCACCTCTTATTTCACTATCATATACTTTAATCCTCACTCCCAAATAATAATATACCTTTTTAAGATGTATCTCATCTGGGCAGTCTCTATAACCCAACAAACATAGCATAGTTTTCATCACGGAGGTTCGCATGTAGCTCACAGACGTTCGGAACAAACAAGATATTGAACAATGCAGCTCTCTTGAGTTGGAAACGCTTTCTACTCACAACAAACAGCAATTTCATGTCGAGAACAAACTCCTATTCAAAATCCTGAATAGACATTACCAATTCACAATTATATAAGCTTGTTTATCTTCTCATACTGAGGAATCAAAGAAAACAATTTTTCCATCTCTCGTAAATGAACGTACAAACGTACGTGTAATCTCAGTGACGTAGCCCATCCTTGAGAACGAATATATTTATCAAAATTTCGCTATCATGAAGTAAATATTAAGGTACTAAACTTCAATAAAGTCTACAATGCAAAATTTGCTTTTTATATAACGAACATGGTCACAGCTAAAATTATGACAAAGAATTAATATAGAAAAACAACAGAAATGTGCTCCGTTATAGAAATACGAAGTTTAGCTGGGGAGGGCAAACGAATACGTTAGGAAGAAATCCCTCTGTGTTTGCTCCTTGTGTTACACACTGTTACCGAGAAAAAATTTGTGTTATTATATTAGTCAGAAATGATAATAGGTTCGATACTGCGAAGTTTCGTCATAACAAGACACAATAAGTCCATATATCTTGGATGGATGTTTGTGACTTCGATATTAATACAATATGGTTTGTTATAACAAACCTTTTGTAGCGCGTCATTTCGGAGGCTCGTTATTCATACAGTTTGTCAATACGAAAATTGATAGAGTTCGTATAATTATGAAGCTTTTTTATTCGGTAAATGATATGAATCTCCGAAGGTTAACCGAAAGGCTTATTAATTGGAACATGAAAACTTATGTTCGCTTATCCAAATGTGGAGAAACAAGTTAACAACTAAAATCCTCCAATTTCAAAACCTCATAATAACCGTTTTCACCTAAACGAATATCAGACCCATTCCACTTTTAGAGGAACGGACCTAAAAATAATGATCCTTAATATCTATTTTTTCGAAGAACATTTCTAATAACAAACCTCCTGAATTAACTACAATTTTTTTTTTCATATTGGAATAACAAACCTTTGGACATCGGAGTAACGAATCTTTGGAAGAGCGAACGTATCAAAGTGCAACCTTAAACCTATTCTTAATCATTACTTTTTTAACATGTGTTTTCAAAGTAAGCACAAAAGCACAAACAAACTGACGATCTCTCTGTCTCTTAAATGTAAAATGAAAAAAAAAAAAATCTTGGAAAAAATTACAAATGAATATTGCTTTTCATTGATGAGTATAAAACAACACCATGTGATGATAAGCGGAGGATTTGTGTGTTTTCATCAGACAATAATTTATTGTATACTGCATGATTTTTGCTCGCTTGTGACGGCATTTCGATGAATAAAAAACATAAACAAGCAAACAAAAACTTCTCCAGAGGAATTTGGAATAACGGGAGTGCACTGGCAATTCTTTTCTCTGTGTGTTGGAGCTCGATCCCTTCTCTGTGTCTCAGTCATTTTCATTCAACTGCTTCCACGTCCTTTTGAAACTTTTCCGTTTCTTATTCAACACATGCTCATTACAGACTTCTTCCGTCATTATCCTGAATGTGATTGCGTAGCACTTTTTGGATTTGTTTTGGTTTGTTTTGTTTTGTTTTTGTTTTCTGTTTGGTCGCAGCATGTTCAGGCTATTGAGGGAATGAGAGAAAAATCGTCATGAAGAGAAAAATAAGAATGAATTAAGGCATTTAATATCATGACAATTACAGCGAACGTCCGTTATGGAGACCAAAACTGGATGTGTTCTGTTTGAGACGGCAGCTACCATACTCAAAAGATAAACACTTAGAGCACCTGTCACTAAAAAGTGGCACTGATCCTCTTTCTCCTACTATGTAATCCATTGACTTATTCAACCAACGAACATCCGTGAAAAAAACGTTTTCCGTTTGTTATTACAGGTAAATTGAGTGCTGAACGCTATTCATTTTCGGGTATGAGCGCCTCGGTGATTTGGTAATATTTTCAACTAACATTAATCTTATGTGCAGTGATATATTTGTAATTGTCAGAAATTTCCTTTCTCGGACAGAACGTCCGTGAGCGAAACTTTCAGAACCTGTAACAGTACAAATTGTCTCCAGAACCTCATTAGAAAGAAATTTAAACGCACAGAAATTACAGATTACGCAAAATTCCATTTTCCCATAACTTTGTTTTAAGTGTTTAGCTGTTTTTGTATAATTAGAGGGAAAACAAGCGTAAAATTGTGAGTAAATTTTCAATTGTTTGTTCATCATGATCACATAACGCCTTAAAAATTCTGAAACTACTGCTCTAAACTCATTATTTACTTTGTAAAACTTTATTTGTCGCTATTCGAGCCAAAAGTTTTAAAGAATACAAGACACTTTGGGGACAAGTTATCCCTATTGGAGGGATTGCATACGTCACGGACGTTCTCTGGAATTATCACGGACGTTTGTTCTACTACTAGGGTCATGTTCCAGGACGGATAACTAATCGGCAGAGAGTACCTAGCCTTCCTAACTCTTTCAAAAATTTGAAAAGGTATTGTCAATGCAAATTATAAGAAATTTGACATCCTTACAACATATGTATTGCTCAGAGGGGGGATCAGGAGGTGAATTTTCAGAGAAAATATCAATTATTTGCTTGGTTTTTGGTGAATTGCATGGTCCAAAAACTGCGGACGAACCTCAGTCCGCTCCAAAAATGGCATGCAGCTCCTCGGCAAGAGAGCCAAAGGTGAAATGCACCTTCGCCATCAAAGCAAGATGGTGTCCCACTCGAAAACGTTTTAATCATCACGGACGTTCTTTTTTTCTTGGAGGTTCGTCTAAAAATACAATTTCGGTTCCTATTTGACAAAGGATGGACAGAAACTCAAAACAAACATATTGTCTTGTTGCTAGATCTTAGTTGATTACGACTCAGAACAATATCGCCGATAACGTTTCATGGGCTACGATCTTTATTAGAAAATAGCGGAAGCACGTCCGTGACGAAAACTGAGTATAATTTTGCATAAAAGAATATTACGTCCCATGTACAGCCAGCAGACGTACAATTTTTGCAGGATATGTTCATTAGGTGGAACACCAAATTTTTGTATACGTTACAGTTGAGGCAACAAAGTAGAATTTGCAGCAGCGATAGAAATAAAAGCATCACGGACGTTCGTCTGTTTAGGACTTTGATATTTTAATTGTTCTCTGTAATTTTGTACGTGCTCATGAAGTTCTTATAATTTTGTGGTACATACCCATGATATGTAAGATCAAGAACATGGTCAGATATTAGATGCCACGTACCATTAAAAATGCACATCATTAGTTTGAAAAACAAAAATTATTGTGAAAATAGCGTTTTTACCGTATTTTTACGCTTTAAGTCCTTGTGAAATGAAAAATATCAGGCAAAAGGCAACCAAACCATATATTTCCTGAAAGGAAATTTACCAATCTTTGAGATGACATGAAAAAATCTGGTTTCTTAGATCATCCTGGCGTGTTCTAAGGGAAAGAATGTCAGAAGGTACGAAAATTGGCAATTGTACATCGTTCAAAATTCTCACCCATATATATATATATATATATATATATATATATATATATATACAAATATACATACATTATTATGATAAAATTAGGTAAACTGCTTCAGTCTAATAGTGCAGTACATAAATTGTCATTACATACTGTTCTAGAAAGAACTATGAATTACAAGCCTAGTTTTTACCTGTCCTCTCCCCTCTATTTCCCCATAATTTTCTTTCATAGTGCACATTTCACAGTTCATAATTATGTTATTTCATTTCATTACTGTTTTTTTTACTGTTTAGCCTCTTTGATTTTGTATACAAAGAAGTATTACGCTGTTTTAAATATTTTTTGGGGTAGTTAATAGAATGGAAATGAAAAAAGAAATGAAATCTAATGGAATGGAATGAATAAAATATATGTATGTCATTAAGAAAGTTAGTAGATTTAAATCGATGATACAGAAACCAGTGCATCTACTTAAATGATGCTCACCACTGAAGCAAGCTGTTCTGACTATCAACGGCATCTCTGTTTATGTCAGGAAGATCACCTCTCCATAAGTCTCTATGAAATTGTCAATGTGATGAACAAAATAAGAACAAAATACAAACGTGTCACAAATCTTTCTTGAAAATCTTCGCAAAAATGTATACATTTTGTTTTTGTTGTTCCTCTAGACAATGTGAAATAAATAAGGTAAACAAATGAATAGATTAAACGAAAACAATGCACAATGAGTTTATTCAATCCAATTGAAATAAAGAGGATAAAAGTGAACAGTGAATATGAGTTACGTTTTGGTTTATATTTGTATAGTTGTAATATCATTGTGTATCCAACGAAACATGCCCTACGAAATCGCATTCCCCTCAGGTTAAATGATATCAGGATGCGTCTAGTTTCCATCGATTCTTTCTCTATTATTTCGTCTGCTCATTTTAAGTAAATTCGTTTATTTCAATTTCTCCATGACGTACCAATTGTGTTAATTACTGAACAGAGAAAAAACAATGGGTTATTAGCTCCTTCACTTACAGCCTGGCATTGACAGTGAAGCTCACGAATTCACGTTCCTCTTCCAAGTTTCCTGCGTTTTCCTCATGGTACCTGTCGATGTTAACGTCAAGTGATGAAACAAGTTAGTATAAGATATGCTCTAATCCTTTTATCAATGGATTGACTGTGACTTTTTGAAGTACCTCCTAAGTGTCATTACAAATATGACTGTATTTCAAATAAGTCGTTATGTGAGGAATCCTGCTTCACTACATGTTTTAGATGTGAGCATACATAGTCTTTGAAGAAATATTGTTTTTAATTGCATATTTAAATGATTATTTCAATCATAGGGACAACCCGTAGTGAATTGTACGGAGGTCTTTTTTTTAGATAATCACTTTTTGATGTAAACGAAAAAGAATATTAATTTGTTTGTCCTCATGAAAATGTAGCCTGAATGTAAAATATTGGACAATTTTGAGTCAATCACCTTCTTTTTTTTTGGGGGGGGGGGGTGGGACAGGTAAAGGTCATGTCAATAATAAGATTTTAATAGTGAGTTAAACAAAAGGAAAATACACTTACAGATAAAACAGACTCGTGAGACTCTCAAATGCTCCTCTCTCTACTTCCTTAAGGTCGATATTCCAAATATCTCTGCAAAAGGGAATTTAGGATGAGGAAACATGGCAAAAATAACAAAAGCAATATTAAAATGCGCATGTTCAATACCAAAATTGTGTTTGCCACATGACTTTCATGTTTACACATAATTTGCAAATGATGCAGCAGTTCGAATTAACAGCAGATCAATTTTTGCTTCTTTCATTTTGTCGAGTTATAAACATCATGCAGTATGGATATTGTAGACGTTGAAATTCCTATACATTGACACTCATAAACATTCACACACACTTAAGAATCACACTGCATCTCAAGGGAGAGAATGTAATGTAATAAATACACTATATTTCTGTAGCATATTCGAAAAAGCGAACTCGTGGTAATCACCCTCTGGAATTTCAAAGAAAAGAAAATGGTAATCACATAGAAAGATGTGTACTATATCAGGTTAACTAAGAGCTTAATCCAGTCGCTGACAGTGTTCTATTTATGATAATGTCCTATTGTAAAATCTTTTGCCTCTGTTTACCGAACATTTTGTAAAGTTTTTGTCACGAATTTGATATTGATGGGCATGGACTCAGTTATACTTACAAAAGCAGTAGACTTCCCACGTTGTCGAATGAATTTCCTTTTATCACTGCATTGTTGTTGTTCGAGATATTTCTGTAGTATGCAAATGAAAAAAAAATGCAAAGCAATTCCATGTACTGTACTAAATCCAATCTGCAAAGGGATTTGACTTTTCGAATGACTTTTAGCGCGATTTTCTATTCAAAGCTAAACTGCACCCTGTCAGAGTGTATTTCCTTTTTCGCTATACATTTTGATGATATCGAAAAAAGCTCAAACATCAGACTGCGTAACACAAAAAGCGAAATGTCTCAAGACAGCAATTTTTTTCAATTGAGAACAGATTATGAAACATAAAATTATACAGCATTTCGTTTTCTGTTACAAATAAAGTCAGTTCATATCCAGATGTATTAAGTACCAATCGACATCAGACAATGAAAATAATTACGCAAACATTTTTTGTTTCACTTTGTTTTTCCTCTCTCTCTCTTAATTATTCATTCATATTATGTGGCCTTGCATCAAACAATATGTATATATATATATATATATATATATATATACATATATATATATATATATATATATACATGTAAGTAAGATGTGTTATGAATGGAGCAACAACAACGAAGGGGTTGTCAAATTAAATTGAAATAGAGCATGCTATATCAATACATATTTCATTCATGATAAGTGTCAATATTTGGAGAGTAGCAGTATCCTTTCTACAGTTATCAGAGTAGAAAGTGAAAAGTGTGTACAGGCTTTTTTTAAAAACAAAAATGGTACTCTATACGACACTCATAATCACACTATTCTCCGAAATAGTGTGCGAGAATAAAGAAGAGTAAAAAAGGTTTCATTTCATTATTCCAACCTTTAACATTAAAGAAAAGAAGTCTTGCTCCCTCAGAAAATATGAACAAAAAAAAAAAAAAAACTCATACATGACATAGAACCCACGGTAGATCAAATATAAGCCTTTAATACCCCTACAATTCATTAACTACGCGTTTTGGTTTTTTTTTTTTGTTTTTTTTTGTTTTGTTTTTTTTTTGGGGGGGGGGGGATGGGAATGAGGTATGTATGCCTTCAAAAAAGGGGAAAAATGCATGTTCCTATTATATTTTTATGCACATAGTTAGGCGAGTGTGAAACAACCAGATATAGGAGTTATGCTTGTTGTTGTAGTATTAACGTGAGGAATTATCACGTGATAGGATAAAAGAAACAACAATTCCCTTTTCATGAAATTTCTTTAATACAACGATATTTTTTTTTACCCTACACCATAAAACCAACAATTAGTCGCAAGAAATATATTTCTAGCACAGAGTGAAAGGGGAGACTTTAAGTTTAGAACGATGTATTACTCGACTCAAATGTAGTTTCTAAAACTATGTAAGTATTTTTCAGAAAACACAAACTTTGGTAAAATGTGTACTGAGAGAGTAACATTCCATAGCAACGAAAATGAAGGTATTATTATTGATATTATAGAGATAAAATTGTTCAATTGATATATTTGTATTAATGACAAATGTCAGCTTACAAAGTAGAACAACCATGCTTTAAAGGATCACTGCTTTTCTTCAAGTAATGTTCCAAGGAAGCCATATTTTGGGGGTCTTTCAACAAAAGAGAAATTAATTGCCTGCAAAATAAGATAACTACATGCATTCCACTACTCTGAAACAGCTGAAATCCCACAAAAATAACGGATAAAGATTACCTGTAATGGACCAACATAATATTATAATCAGCTCAGTAGCTCAATTTGCTCAAATTATTACATTCTTGCAGAACATCCTTGTTTCTACTAACAGTCAAAGTTTGATTGCTTAGCTCAAAATAAAATATATGATGATAACAGTGTGGTCCAGGGTTGTACAGTTGTTTCTTGTATACAAGGAAGTAGCACATATTCTATTTATCTTCATGTACAGCACGCCTAGGAGACAGCTGTTTTAACTACTCATTTTTTTTTATGAACTACACATCCTTAAATGCTCATTTCAAACACTTTTAAATGGTTTAGAATGGTTGAAAAGAAAGTGTTATACATTTCTTTAAAGTTAACAGTTTTCTACAAATATATACATATACATATATATATATATATATATATATATATATATATGTATATACATATACATATATATAATTTGAAACATGTGAGGGGAAAACTGACCAGAAACAAACAATAATAAATAGTGAGATCTTTAAGCAAAGAAAATGGGTTTTCATCGGGATTCGAACCCGAGACCTTCGGATTACTAGACCGGTGCTCTACCGACTGAGTTATTGAAAGTCCTAGATCGGTGTTCGTCTCAAACCCTTAACTCTCTTTGCTCGTGTGGTCAGTAGCTATAGTGTGTGTATGTGTGCCACACACACACAAATTAACCTGACATAAACCCAAAGGATGTAAATCAACTTTGGAATAAATGCGAGGGATCGCCGAAGCGATGCAGCTTTTTGTAATATAATTTGAACATAATGAAAGCCCATATATATATATATATATATATATATGTATATATATATATATATATATATATATATGGGTCAGAATTTTGAACGATGTACAATTGAGCCAAAACAAGGCAAAATCTAAAAAGTAGGAAATTCTCCAAATCATTCATCTTACCTGAAAGAGTATAACTCAAGCTTTAATATGAACCCAATTATACTAGGATTTTCCCAGAGGAATAAGTTTTTATTCACCGCTGAAGTTTACCATGTCCAGAGCAGCGAACGTCCGTGAGGAATAGTACTGCACATACATTTGAATACCATTTAACATAGTTTCCAAAGATCTGATTCAGTTCAAAATCCTAACGAAATATCTTAAGGGACATGTGTACGTGATTGCAGAATATTAAGCTTGTACTCGTAACCTGTACGTAATGGTAGACAACTAATGATTTAACTAAATTCGTCATTTCTGTGAAAATATTGCTCTTCCGCTAAACACTTTCTCCACTTTATGCGCATTTTACAGAAACTCAATATTTTCACCTCTTATTTCACTGTCCTATACTTTAATCCTCACTCCCAAATAGTAATATACCTTTTTAAGATGTATCTCATCTGGGCAGTCTCTATAACCCAACAAACATAGCATAGTTGTCATCACGGAGGTTCGCATGTAGCTCACGGACGTTCGGAACAAACAAGATATTGAACAATGCAGCTCTCTTGAGTTGGAAACGTATTCTATTCACAACAAACAGCAATTTCATGTCGAGAACAAACTCCTCTGCAAAATCCTGAATAGATATTACCAATTCTCAATTATATAAGCTTGTTTATCTTCTCATACTGAGGAATCAATGAAAACAATTTTCCATCTCTCGTAATGAACGTACAAACGTACGTGTAATCTCAGTGACGTAGTCCATCCTTGAGAACGAATACATGTATATTTATCAAAATTTCGCTATCTTGAAGTAAATATTGAGATCCTAAACTTCAATAAAGTCTACAATGCAAAATTTGCTCTTTATATAACGAACATGGTCACAGCTAAAATTATGACAAAGAATTAATATAGAAAAACAACAGTAATGTGCTCCGTTATAGAAATACGAAGTTTAGCTGTGGAGGGCAAACGAATACGTTAGGAAGAAATCCCTCTGTGTTTGCTCCTTGTGTTACACACTGATACCGAGAAAAATTTGTGTTATTATATTAGTCAGAAATGATAATAGGTTCGATACTGCGAAGTTTCGTCATAACAAGACACAATAAGTCCATATATCTTGGATGGATGTTTGTGACTTCGATATTATATACAATATGGTTTGTTATAACAAACCTTTTGTAGCGCGTCATTTCGGAGGCTCGTTATTCATACAGTTTGTCAATATGAAAATCGATAGAGTTCGTATAATTATGAAGCTTTTTTATTCGGTAAATGATAGGAATCTCCGAAGGTTAACCGAAAGGCTAATTAATTGGAACATGAAAACTTATGTTAGCTTATCCAAGAAACAAGTTAACAACTAAAATCCTCCAATTTCATAACCTCGTAATAACCGTTTTCACCTAAACGAATATCAGGCCTATTCCACTTTTGAAGAAAGGACCTAAAAATAATGATCCTTAATATCTATTTTTCGAAGAACATTTCTAATAACAAACCTCCTGAATTAACTACAATTTTTTTTTTTTCATTTTGGAATAACAAACCTTTGGACATCGGAGTAACGAATCTTTGGAAGAGCGAACGTATCAAAGTGCAACCTTAAACCTATTCTTAATCATTACTTTTTTTAACATGTGTTTTCAAAGTAAGCACAAAAGCACAAACAAACTGACGATCTCTTTGTCTCTTAAATGTAAAATGAAAAAATAAATCTTGGAAAAAATTACAAATGAATATTGCTTTTCATTGATGAGTATAAACAACACCATGTGATGATAAGCGGAGGATTTGTGTGTTTTCATCAGACAATAATTGTATACTGCATGATTTTTGTTCGCTTGTGACGGTATTTCGACGAATACAAAACATAAACAAACAAACAAAAACTTCTCCAGAGGAATTTGGTATAACGGGAGAGCACTGGCGATTCTTTTCTCTGTGTGTTGGAGCTCGATCCCTTCTCTGTTTCTCAGTCATTTTCATTCAACTGCTTCCACGTCCTTTTGAAACTTTTCAGTTTCTTATTTAACACATGCTCATTACAGACTTCTTCCGTCATTATCCTGAATGTGATTGCGTAGCACTTTTCGGATTTGTTTTGGTTTGTTTTGTTTTGTTTTTGTTTTCTGTTTGGTCGCAGCATGTTCAGGCTATTGAGGGAATGAGAGAAAAATCGTCATGAAGAGAAAAATAAGAATGAATTAAGACATTTAATACCATGACAATTACACCGAACGTCCGTTATGGAGACCAAAACTGGATGTGTTCTGTTTGAGACGGCAGCTACCATACTCAAAAGATAAACACTTAGAGCACCTGTCACTAAAAAGTGGCACTGATCCTCTTTCTCCTACTATGTACTCCATTGACTTATTCAACCAACGAACATCCGTGAAAAAAAATGTTTTCCGTTTGTTATTACAGGTAAATTGAGTGCTGAACGCTATTCATTTTCGGGTATGAGCGGCTCTGTGATTTGGTAATATTTTCAATTAACATTAATCTTATGTGCAGTGATATATTTGTAATTGTCAGAAATTTCCTTTCTCGGACAGAACGTCCGTGAGCGAAACTTTCTGAACCTGTAACAGTACAAATTGTCTCCAGAACCTCATTAGAAAGAAATTTAAACGCACAGAAATTACAGATTACGCAAAATTCCATTTTCCCATAACTTTGTTTTAAGTGTTTAGCTGTTTTTGTATAATTAGAGGGAAAACAAGCGTAAAATTGTGGGTAAATTTTCAATTGTTTGTTTATCATGATCACATAACGCCTTAAAAATTCTGAAACTACTGCTCTAAACTTATTGTTTACTTTGTAAAACTTTATTTGTCGCTATTCGAGCCAAAAGTTTTAAAGAATACAGGACACTTTCGGGACAAGTTATCCTTATCGGAGGGATTGCATACGTCACGGACGTTCTCTGGAATTATTACGGACGTTCGTTCTACTACTAGGGTCATGTTTCAGGACGGATAACTAATCGGCAGAGAGTACCTAGCCTTCCTAACTCTTTCAAAAATTTGAAAAGGCATTGTCAATGCAAATTATAAGAAATTTGACATCCTTACAACATATGTATTGCTCAAAGGGGGATCAGGAGGTGAATTTTCAGAGAAAATATCAATCATTTGCTTGGTTTTTGGTGAATTGCATGGTCCAAAAACTGCGGACGAGCCTCAGTCCGCTCCAAAAATGGCATGCAGCTCCTCGGCAAGAGAGCCAAAGGTAAAATGCACCTTCGCCATCAAAGCAAGATGGTGTCCCACTCGAAAACGTTTTAATCATCACGGACGTTCTTTTTTTCTTGGAGGTTCGTCTAAAAATACAATTTCGGTTCCTATTTGACAAAGGATGGACAGAAACTCAAAACAAACATATCATCGTGTTGCTAGATCTTAGTTGATTACGACTCAGAACAATATCGCCAATAACGTTTCATGGGCTACGATCTTTATTAGAAAATAGCGGAAGCACGTCCGTGACGAAATCTGAGTATAATTTTGCATAAAAGAATATTACGTCCCATGTACAGCCAGCAGACGTACAATTTTTGCAGGATATGTTCATTAGGTGAAACACCAAATTTTCGTATACGTTACAGTTGGGACAACAAAGTAGAATTTGCTGCAGCGATAGAAATAAAAGCATCACGGACGTTCGTCTGTTTAGGACTTTGATATTTTAATTGTTCTCTGTAATTTTGTACGTGCTCATAAAGTTCTTATAATTTTGTGGTACATACCCATGATATGTCAGATCCAGAACATGGTCAGATATTAGATGCCACGTACCATTAAAAATGCACATCATTAGTTTGAAAAACAAAAATTATTGTGAAAATAGCGTTTTTACCGTATTTTTACGCTTTAAGTCCTTGTGAAATGAAAAATATCAGGCAAAAGTCAACCAAACCATATATTTCCTGAAAGGAAATTTACCAATCTTTGAGATGACATGAAAAAATCTGGTTTCTTAGGTTATCCTGGCGTGTTCTAAGGGAAAGAATGTCATAAGGTGCGAAAATTGGCAATTGTACATCGTTCAAAATTCTCACCCATATACATACAGATACATACATTATATACATGAAGGGTTTGTTTGCAAAAACCGATAAGTCCGTTTTTCAAGTTTTTGAAGTACGATCTCTGCCTTAAAGTACAAAATAATACCTTTTAAATGATATATTGGTCACTACATATAAAGGTATATTTTTGAAGTTATGGTCAAAAGAAGCAAAAAAAAAAGTATTATTCTCTTTATTTTTGTTGACCTTTAATCGCAAATATTTCCATTTGGCATATATGGACTTATCGGTTTTTGCAAACAAACTCTTCACATATTCATTTGGCTTTGACCTAGGTAGTCACAAACTGAGAGCACATGCAATCCGAGGGAACACTTACAACATCAGTAGATTAGTGAAAGGATCAAAAAGGCCACTGTGAATGTCCAGTAGATTGTTGTCCGCAATATCACTGAAACAAAAAAAAAAAAACAACAACAACAATGCCTTGTTCGATTACTATTAAAGGGTGAAATTGACCAGTGACCGAGACGTGTTTCAACCATATCAAGTCCAAGGGGAAGGGGGGACTCATTGTGCTCCCTAAGGCATTGTCATTTGCCACTCCTACGCCCTCAAACAAATTTCAACTAAATTTGGCGACTTTTCCTATTTTTTTAACAATAACTAATTTACTTAATAAAGGATATTTCCTACTTACATGAAAAGTTCAATCAATATTGGCACATTAAAAAATCAACTTTAAGAAATATCTGGTCGTTAATGAAACTTGATACAACAGATAGCCTTGCTCTCAAGTCAGTGGTTGTCTCCATTTATCATATGCGGATCTTATCTTATTATACGAGCTATACTGACATGCTGAATGCGCGTTGTCATCTTCTCATGACCCTTAGGCCTGTGTTGTTTATTTGTTCGGGTTTGCGTGGATGTTTCTGAGTTAACGTGTATTTGTTTAAATGCGCGCGCGCGCGTGTGTATGTGTGTGTGTGTGTCTGTGGTGTATGTGTGTGTGTGTTTGTCTGTGTGTGTCATCTTTACTTCTTATGCAAATTCCCTCCACATTCTTTACTAAAGCTAGTTCTATTTCAGTTTCATGAAAACCAAATTATTTAAGTAATACGTAGGTTCATAATGGGAATGTTCTCGTAGTTGCTGCAGGTGTGTATGTATTATACTCTCTTTTTTCTACTTTTGTCTGTATTTGCTTTATGACACTCTCACTCTCCTCTAAGAAACTGTTAATTCTTCGTAGCAATAAATTTGTATTATTTGGATATGGCATTAAATGAATTGAATTGAAGTGAAGTGAAATGAAATGAAATGAAATAAAATAAAATAAAGGAATATTTCATACTACTAGTTGCCAAGGCAACCATAAACTGACAAACATGTTAGGCCATTTTTTTTTCAAACTTAAAGAGTATAGGATTCGCGTTTCTTTGCTGAAATTTGATGAAGAAGTAATTTGTTAAGTAATTATGATCTTGAAATGTTTTCCTGTTATATCCTTTGTATGTGAAAAGGCATAAAACAATATGTATATTGAAAAAAAAAGCAATGCTTTATTTAAACAACGCCCTTCTCTGTTATGTTATTTTCATTCCTTCACTCAAATTATGGTTGTAAAATAATTAGCTTATCATACTATCAATCTGCAAACTCGAATTTTCATGAAAATTTGATAATTACAATGTATGCCTGTTCCATTCTCAAACATTTTATCACATGTCTCATAATGAATTTCTCTATGTTAATATGACAAGTGTCCCCATGTGATACACCTGTACAACAAACAAACATTTACACACACACACACACACACACACACACACACACAAATATATATTATATATGTATATATATATATATATATATATATATATATATATATATATTCAAACACGCACACACACATTAACATACACACATGGCAAAGTCTCCACTATCAAAACAAATTGTCAATATTGAAGAAGCAGTTTATAAAACCTGCCATTGGACAAGCCTTTAAAACATAGTATTACGTTAGTGAATCTCGAGTTTAGATCTCTGGGCAGATTTGCAGTTGATCCATAGGCGAAACATTTTTTTTTCATGTTTTGTTAATGAAAAATAAAAGATAAATCAAACATATGACAATTGTCATCATGCTTAGAGAAAGTTATAAAGATGGCAAAATAAATAACTGAATAAAAGTTTGCTCTCGCAAAGGATACATACAGGATTAGAAGTCTACTCAGCCCATCGAATGCTCCCACTTCGATTTCTGTTATGTAATTCTGTGCAAGGAAACTGTGTAGGGAAAAAAGAACAATGTTATCAGTAGGGTTTTTAATATATACTTAATATAATATGTTAATACTTAATATGTTACTTCTGTCTTCGACGTTGCCGCATTACAATTCATATCCAAACAACCATAAAAAACACACGAAAAGTAGCAGCCCTCACTTTTACGTGAGAACCCAAAAAAGATGGAACCGATCAACCGAGTCAATGTTGATTTATCATATTTTCGGAAAGAACTATTCTTCTTCTACATTATTCTTTACCTCGGGATAACTACATGAATGGGAGAGTGCGTTTACCATATTTTTTGCTCCAACCCTTTGGGGGAGAGTAGGATGATTTGATAGGTAAAACATCTAAAGGAGGCCCCTTTCCAATTATTGAAATCGTTTGCACACTCGTCTTTTTCAAGTCTAATAACTTTTGAATAGATAATGCCACTGATTTGATGTTCATATTATTCATGGACAGAGTGTGTGTTAATAGAGCATGCCCAATTTCAGCCCAGTCTGCCAAAACCTTCAATGCTGTTGCTCCTGTGGCTACATACAGTTCGTATTCTGTTCTTTTACTCACACAGCTATCACGGCTAGGTAAAGATTAAACACTCGAACAGGCCCTGTACTTCAGAACCTCTTTTCTGACATCACACTTTTTCACAGTGTATGCTTTCTTTTCATTATTTAGATAGGTTATGTTAGTCCATTTGTGTTGCACAGTTATACATCGTTTCTTAAGTTTAGAGTCTGCTCTTCCATTACCTGCCCTTAAAACCAAAAAATTATATCTGGCTATTTTTACTTGTTTGTTTTGTAATGCAAACTGGACACCCTTGAAATGAATACATTTCTATTAAAAAAAAATCCAATCTGATCAGATATGGATTAAGCACTATTTGAAAAGCAACTCTCTGTATGCATATACAGACTGTAACAAAATGTTAGTACAAAGTGTAAAAAGTGTGTTACAATTTACTTTGTACGTGTTTGTGTATGGGCGTATGTGTGTTTGTTTGTATGTGTATGTGTGATACCATTCAAACAAGTAGACCCACTTACATTGCAAGAGCACTTTCTAGTCCATCGAATTCTCCTCTCCGTAGAGATCCAATGCGATTCCTAGAGAGATCCCTACGTTTGAATAGAATCAAAGATACATATCTTTGGGTGAGTATTATATATATATATATATATATATATATATATATATACATACGCATATAATATAAAATAATATATATACATACAGTGTAAGGTCCCTTTGATCCAAGGAAAAATAAATTCTGAATTTTGATGGTGCATGATAGATCTGTCGTAAAGGATTATATACATTGATTCAATTCAATTCAATTCAATGCAATTCAATTCATTTTATTTTCATACTTCTCATTTATGAACATTACAACAGAAACCAATTCTTTTACCTTGTGAACAATGTGCAGAAAACAAACAATATACATGGTGATAACACAGTAATTACATGTAATGATAACTGGTCAAAATCGAAATTGAAATGGGGTTGATCAAAGAGAAGTATGACGGGACCTACATGAAAGCTAGCTTGTTTGGCTGTAAGCCCCGAGTAATCAGTGTTTGTGAAAAAGAAACGGAGAACGGATAGAAGATAAGACCAGAATGATGATGTAAGGTTGCCAAAATTTATGTAATAAAAAAGAAGAAGAAAAAGAAGAAGAAGAAAAACAAACAAACTATACACTAATATGAACTTACTGTGACCGAGCCATCATTATTATACAGCCTACTTTGGTATATATACTATAAACTATTGTTGCATTAAAACTTTCACCAGGATATGATCAGTAAGACACAAAAAGTAACATGTACAACTATTTAGCCATTTGGTGCCTGCCGTCAAGCTCTGCATAGAAGGTTAGAGAGGGGCAGAGGGAAAGAGGAAGAGAGGGAAACGAAGTAGAATGTGGAATTGCTAATGATGAATTCAGAGAGCCCGATGGCAAGACCCTAAATGGAATCTGCAACGTGTTGACAAAATGTTTGATTGGACAATAACATACCACAGTATTACATAAGACATTACGACTGTTCAGTGTCTGCAAAATATGCACTCAATAAAAACTCTTAACCTTAATTCTTAACCTCTTAAACTACGTTTAAAGGAATATAAAGACGAGCAGCTTGTTATTTCGGGGGAGAGGTCATTCCAGTATCTAGGGCCCGTATACATTATCGTTTTTTTAGCGAAAATTGTTCGAGTACGTGGAAGGTGAAATGCGTCACTTTGGCGGGTTGGATAATTATGAATCAAATAGTTTTTTTCTGAACATGCTAGTAAAAACATCCGGTAACTCGTTGGCAGAAAATTTGTACATAAATATGCCAACGTTGTAACTGAACAGATCTGATATTTTCAGTATTTTATTTTTCAAAAATAAATCATTCGTGTGGGACAAATATCCGACATGGTTGATATTTCTGATGGCACGTTTTTGAATACAGAACAGTATGTCAAGAAGATTTCTAGTTGCATTCCCCCACACAAGAATGCCATAATTAAGATACGGAGTAATCAAAGTAGAATAAAGATTAAGCAGAATTTGACTTGGAAAAACACTCTTAAGTTTATTAAGAACACCCGTATTTTTAGAAAGAATATTACTTAAATAACTAACGTGGGATTTCCAAGATAAATCACTATCAATAAAAAGCCCTAAAAATTTTATACTACTGACTTGATTTAATTCAGATTCATTAAACTTAATATGAAATGGAATGGTTTTAAGACTATTGCTAAAAAGCATACAATGAGTTTTATCAATATTAACCCGTTCCTTACGGGAACCTGGTTTAGCAGGTTCCCGTGGGAGCAACTGATATACGGGAACCTGGTTTACCAGGTTCCCAAAATGAAGACAAGGGTGTCTGCTTCAGTGGCCTAAATTCATGTTTCTTTGTGTTAAAATGCTCAGAAAAGTGGGTTTGATAAAAAGATCAGAGTTTATTCTATCAGGATTTGTTCTCCTGCTGTTTAAAAAAGGGGGTTTTACAGTATTATGTACCTTTTTCTGATTTAGTTTTTTGCTTGTTCTGCTGTAAACTCGTACGAATATGTACATAATGATCAAGGCTGAGATCAGTTAGAAATGCGGGTTCGCTGACCCCAGTCACCTCATTCAGGTGCCTGGTTTTGTGTAGAACAAAAGATTCTGAGAGCTCATCAGCGCATGCTCTATTCATACCTCGCACCCGATCGATATTTCCATTATTCACGGGCACATGTAGTTGACCGTAGAAAGGGGGACACAATGAACCGCTTGACTGCCTTCACACAGCTGGATTACCAACCTGTGTGCCTCTCTGTAGACGGGCGAAAAGAATCTCGTTTGGGGGCATTAAAGGCACTCAGAGAATTGCGGAAGGAACGGGTTAAGTGACAATTTGTTGGCGTATATCCAAGATTGCACAGATTTAAGTTCTTTATTCACTGTGTTAACAAGAGTAAAAGGATCTCTGTGTGTAAAAAAACAGATTGGAGTCGTCAGCAAAACATATAAAGGAAAGAATTGGAGAGGAACTAGGAAGATCGTTAATGTACAAAATGAACAATAGTGGGCCTAGTAAGGAGCCCTGTGGAACACCACATGAAATTAACTTTAACTGAGAATCACGGACATTTATACTCCCAAAATTGTTTTCTGTTTGATAAATAATCTCGAAACCAGTCCAAAGCCTTCCCACGTATACCATAATGTCGTAGCTTGTAAATAAAAATATCGTGGTCAATTGTGTCGAAGGCCTTCGAAAAATCAAGAAAAACTCCAATAGTATGGGATTCTACAGTTACACGTCAAATGCAATGTGTATACTCAGAAAACGAATCCCATGCACAATCCAAATACATTATACAATCAAAATCTTCCTTAATCCAATTATCAACAGTTATTCGAAGGAACTATTGTTGAACCGAAAAAAAAAATGCTTGATAAAGGCAAGCAGAAGAATTGAGCCCAAGGAAGACTTTTTTTTTTCGTATTAAGGAATGAAACAGAACTTGGCGACGGTCTCTTCCGTAATGAGCTTGTGCTTGCGCCGAAGAATGGCAATGTTGTTTTTATGTTTCTTTTTTTTTTTTTGGTACATACTGTGCAATAGCTTACGAAAGAACACGTGTTTGTTGTGTTCTCTTGTAAAGAAAAGAAATAAAGAGGGAACATATCTAATTTCTTTAAGAGAAGAATCGTTTAATAACCGCGTTAATTGATAAGTTATATCGGTAGAATATTATATACACGCATACATATATATGTATATATATATATATATATATATGGATATATATATATATATATATATACATTTCATACTTACAACAGTTCTACAGAAAGACCACCATATGAGCTGAAGTTCAGTGTTGTGATCTCATTTCCAAGAAGGAACCTATTGTCACAAGAAACAATACAATACGTATTAACTTATTTAAAAAAAAGTTTATGTCTCTTCATCATAACTTGATTCTTTATTGCCATTTGGCCATAGCCAGTATTCAAATCGTTCAGTTAGGTAATCATCTTCATTATTTACAAATTGGAAGAGGTAAAGAACTAGCAAAACCAAGCTTAAGAAAGTACACATGTTTCATGGTACAATGCATACCGAGTTAAGATGTGAAGGAATGCAAACTTGCAGTAAAACAATAGGTGTACATTTATGACAAAAATGATTAACCCATTATGCAAATTAGTATCATTTTGATGGGCCACTTGCAATTAGACTTTAAACAAGGTTTACTGCTCTTGCTATATTAGAATTTAATTCACTAATGTAAAAACACATAAATGTGGATCCTGCTTTATGGAGACTAGTTGTGTCTCCAGAATGTTTTCAACTTTCATCTTCATTATCACATTATTTTTCCCTCATCATTACCCTGTCAACATCATCATACATCATAATCATCATCATATTTCACTTTATTCTTATTCGTATCTATGCACTAGGAATATAAAAACTTAATGTATTTACAGTATCTTATATTTTGTAATATTTCTCCATTCCGCAAAGAATATGTCTTTTTTGTGTATTATGTAGATAGGTCCCTGGGCTGCCACGTGCTCAAGCTTTTGCTTATAGTGGCAGTCCGTCTTCTCCTAATTTCTCAGATAATTATTTGGCAATTTGGTAATACGAGTTATATCTTGTTAATGAAATTAATTCATACATCGATTTTCCTTCTTTGAATCATGTACTTGAGATCTACTTACTGATATTCCATGTGATATTACTGAAAATAATCTTGATTTATGTATGAAATGTGACCCTGCACCTCAAAACAAACAAAAAGTCAGCAGACATGGATTTTTAGTTAAGACCATATTCTGAAAGAGCAGACTTTAATCTTTAAACTGATGTATAACTCAAATCAAATGGACTCTCATAACCTATCTAAACATTGGAAAGAAAGCACAAACTCAGGAAAGGTGTGAACTGAGAGCAGAGGCTCTGAAGTACAGTGTCTATTCAAGCGCTTAATCTTTACCAAACCGTGCTGGCTGTGCGCTGAATGGGACAAAAAACAGGAAGTAAACCGCCAGAGTAACAACAATGAAGGGATTATTAGATTAAACTGAAATTAAGCATGCCTCATTAACACATTATGTTCATAATTAACGCCATCTTTCAAAGCAGTAGGACTATCCTTTCAAATGTTATTGGAGTTGCAAGTGAAGAGTGTGGACAAAGTTTTTCAGAAATGAAAAAAGGGATTCTAAAGACACACCTAATCACACTATTCTACCAAAAATGTTCGAGATAAGCTGCTAAAAGAACACACTTTCCCGTTTTATGATACCAAATTTTAGCATAATGTAAAAGAAGACCCGCTCTTTCAGAAAATATGAAAAAGTCAAGATCGGCTAGGTTGACCCATTTCACTTATTTTCAGTCCTCACGCAAAATCAGTGTGTGCGACTTTATGTTCGTTTTGAGGTGCACGGTCACAAATTGTGTTGGAAGAAAAATAAATCAAACAAACAAACAAACAAACAAACAAACTGAAATGACTACTTAAACGCACGATTTACTTCCTACATCAATTACTTTTAAAATTATACGTTATTCTCTCTAAAGCTGGGTCTAGAGTCATATAATCATTTACAAAGTGAACGGAAAAGAAAAGTCGCATACCAAGATTCTACATGATGACGTTAAATGGGTGAAATCGGTTAAACCAGTAACTTTTTTTCCGAAAGAGCAATTTTTCTTTTACACGACGTGTGGGTTTGGATCAGAAAAGAAATAGGAAGATGTGTTTTTGCATTTTTTTTTCTCCTGAAGAGATTTTTTTTTTCAAGTGTGATAAGATATGTTTCATTGGCCTGAAATATTTCGTAGAAACCCTTTAAACCGTCATCACTTTCAACTCTATTACTTTTGGAAAGATAATACTTCTGCTTTAAAAGTTAATAGGGTTGTGAACAGAATATGTTGGTATAGCGTGCAAAATTTCAGTTTAACTTGATAACATATTAATTTTGGTTGCCCTGGAGTTTTACGTTGTTGTTTTTTTTTCTTATGTACGTCGTACAGAACACAGCTTGGTGAGGTCATCAAAGCACTCGATAGAAAGCATTGGCCTACTTAAAAACCTCTTATCTCTGTAGAACTTTACCAGGGCGTGGGCTTTCCTTCCATATAAAAGAAAAAATAATATTTCTTTCTCTTCTTTGTAAGGAGAACATTCCTTACATGTTTCCTCCAGATAGGATGATATATATAAGTATTAAAACAAGTTCACGCGGTTGACTGCAGGTTCATCCGTATGAACCTGTTCCAATACTTCTGTCTAAAGCTCTTCCTTTGAGGATATCGAGCACTCTTCATAGAAGGATTGAATCACCATATATATATATATATATATATATATATATATAGGCCTTTGTATGAGTGTGTTTAGGTGCGTGCCGTGTTTGAGTTGATTATACTTACAACCACGTGATCTTGACACCAGAAAATTCCCCCGAACTAATTGATATTATATAATTATCAGAGAGGTCCCTGAAAAAGAGAGAAAAAAAATATACATTATATCTTTATTATCATTAATGCTATTGTAAAAATAAAGAGAGGGGGATACACCTTGCCCTCTGTCAACCAACACGTTCCCTATTAAAAAACAACAACAACAACTCAAGTACCCACTTCTGCAAATTTAGTAGGTATCAAACAACTGATTTAAACTATAACAAATTATAAACGACGACTTTGATATGAAAAAAAACATTGTATTATTAGTCCTTCCTATTCAATTACAATGACTTCGAAATGCTCAAATCAATATTTCAACTTATTTGCAAGTTTTTTGTCATGCGAATTCATAATCAAGAGATCAATGACGCTCCCATCACCCCCTCCCCCCTCTCCACCCCCCCCCCCTCCCCCCGTTGATTGATTAATGTGGACGGTTGTCTTTTTTATTCTTTTTTTCTTTTTTGTTGTTTGAAAGGTACGGTGATGTGAGAATCATAGTAATGCCAAATGAAAGAGAATTATAACATACATTGACCGGGTAACTGTAGGAGCCCTACGTTTTTCATCCATGTAAATTTTACGGCAACATAGTAAAGGATTCCACATGTACACACCTGCAATCTAAGACGCACACACCCATAATTTCAAATTCCTTTGAATTGCCATAATAAGAGCTGTATTACTTACAAAACCAGGAGTTCCAAGCCGTTGAAAGCGTGATCTTCCATTTCCGTGATACGATTGTTGGATAGAGTCCTTGGGTCAGACAAAAGAAGTGACATGTATAAAATGTAGACGAAGACGTGTATTCTACCCACTATACGAAGGCGTTGATTTGAGCCATTAAAAACTGTAATATACAGCACCTGAAAAGGATGCAATTATCCAATTGGTCAATTGTTCACATGTAACGTGTAGCTAAAAGTTCCCTTGCACTCTGCCGCTGTCAACCGTGTAATTTTGTTTGAGCAAAGAAAAAAGTATATTAAAATACAAATATAAACTATAGAGATTAAAGCACTCTGAGAGCGCAGACCTCTGCCACGTATGCAGCTCATTTCCACCATTGATCTTGTTCTTCCACAGAGATATCAGTGATTTCCAGCCATACGTAGTTATACATGTAGCATTGTGTGCTTGAAGTCGCCCGATTCCCTAATGTAGAATCCTTTGTTACGTCGTAAACCCTCAGCTGCACGGCACGCCTCGCCCTAGTAGAAACTAGAGCACGCAATTTATAGTGCACCCATGCAAACCTCAAATACACGCAGCCTGAACTCCTAAGTTCATTGACTCTACCTGACAAAATATCAAAAATCCTTCCTAAATTCCCCCAAAATTCGTCGACGTTTTCACGAACCGACGCTATTTCGATTTTGGTCAAAATTTTCAAAATCGAGATATTGGTAGGCCTACCAAATGAAAGTGCTTTCAAAACTCTACCAAATCCCAAAATTTTAGATCACAAAATTAATTATTCTTAATTTTATCAAAGAAAGAAAAAAACGACGGTACTCGAAATATCGAGAAATTGAGAAAAAGGGGTTTCACGAACCGACGCAGTAAAGATACGCCGGTTCGTGAAACCCGAATTGCTAGGGTGAAGAGCAATGCGGGTTTTACGAACCGTCGCAGTTGCATTATTTTGAGCTTTGTTCAACTTACTGGCCTAGAATTAGGTTTTGGCCCTAATCCAGATCTCAGAGTGAGAACCAAACCATCTGAAAGATGAATGACGACCTAAGCCAGCCCACTGTCCACGAGTGAAGTGAATGGTAAGCTATAATCGTATTAAAATCATGCTCAAAATAACAGTTTCAGTTGGACTACCATAACCATTAATTGCGGTAGAGTGTAGTCCCATGTATTCAATCGCGTGATGCTTATGAAGCCTAGTCTGTAAACGCCATCCAATTTCAAATTAGATCCCAAATCATATTATTTATAGTTTCTTTTCAACTTATGTCGTTACTTCTGAGACTACTGAGTACTGTAGTCGTAACGTCTGTGTGCAAGACATGCAAGATGTCAAAGTCTCGAAGACACTCATGGCTATGCCTTGACTTGAGTTGAAAATGAAATCATGAGATTGACAAAGTAGGCCTACTAAACTAAAAAAAAAGTAAAAAGTCTAAAAGTAAAACTCAAAGGAAGAGTAAAGAATAAAGTTAGACATGTTAGACTTTAACTTTCAAGTTTAACTATTAAGTCTAAGTTAAGACTTTACTTGTAATGCCAGTTACTAAAACTAAGATCAGCTGAAGTCTAAGACCAAGTCAAATTAACACAGAGTCTATAGTCTAGCTCTAGATCTACATCTAGACTAGTGTGGTAATAGTAGGTAGAGTCCACCCATTTTTTCCCCCAATTTTTACTTGTCCATTCCTGAAAAAGTTACTGGTCAGTGTCCAACAGTGATTTTTCCTGGTCAGGGACCGTCGGACCAGTGCCAGTGTGCAGCGTTGGTGTAGATGTCATCTTATGACAGTATGTGGTCTAGTGATACTACCTAAACACTACGAGTAGTACTCTACAGGTTAGGTGGCTTTCCTGTACAGTGCAGTGTTATAGTATACTTGTGAATTCAGCCCTAGTACCGTACTGTGTGTAGATATGTGACATTATGTCTAACGTTAGTTCGAGTGGAGTACCTTTGAAGCACAGCGGTGGGTTTTTTTTTTCCCTAAAACTTGTGAATGCGGCCCAACCAAATGGCGTTTACATATTCACGCGTGATTGATAGTGATACAGTAGCGCTGTCGATTTCCACAGCATCCATACATAATCTTTTGTCCTTTCTTCTTTCCTTTTTTTCCCTTTGTTCTTTCACCCTTTTTATTCTTGGAATCGAAGGACTTCTAAGAAATGTCCCTCGACTGATTTAACCAGGACTCTTGAGTCCTGGTAAACCTAACCTAACCGAGTAACCGTTAACATTTGTTAGGCCTAACATAACAGTAACACTGACTTAGCCCTGTATTGACTTTGTCTTTGGCCGACTTACTGAGATGGCAAGTCTAACTCTTTAACGTTAGTCTAAACGTAGTCGTTAGATCTGTCAGTGTCAGTGTCACCGGTTATTGTATATGGTGCCATCTCTAACGTACGTTAACAAGTTGATGTTAGTCATCTATGTCAACTTACTGAGTCAGTAATAGTGGTACTGTCATCCTGTTGGATATCGCCGCAATATCATCCGTGACGTGTTAATTTCGTGTCACAAAGACAAAAGTTGCCAAGATCTAATAGTATTAGATGTCTAGATCTAGATGTAGTCTAGATCTATAATATAAATTTTGTGAACCACTGGTAACTTAAAAGTGAAAGGTCTAGACTTCACTTAGTCTATAATTAGACCAGACATTCATGAGGCAAAGGCCTATTTAGTAGATCTATTCTTATTCTATTTTAACGTCAATTCCTACTAACTCGCCACGTGTTATTCCTAAGGCCAAGGACTTCCGGGTTAGTGATTTTTTTCTCATAAATACCAAACAGCAGACGTGTTTCATTTGCATTCTTGTGCAGACTTCATGAAAATATGTGCAGTATCAAAGAAATATGATGCACATGACAATGCCAGTGTTTTATAGGTGAATGGTTAATACCTTTAAAAGCTGAATGATAATGTAGAGTCTAGGTCTAATTAAGATGTTACAGTCTCTGATAAGAAACAGGTTTGATTGTCATAGACTGTTTCCCAAATGCAGGTACATGTAGTAATATTCAGCTATTTCAATGCAATGCCTTGTTTACAAATACATGTAGATTTATATTCATGTGAATGATAATTCAATTTCTACGTGAGACATACCAAGTGCTAAACATAATATCTTGCATCAGTAAAATGTGTAAATGAAGAGACAATTTGAATATGCATCAAATACGAACAGCAGCATTTTTTGACATTCTTTGATCCTGCATAGGCCTACCATTTTGTTTTATGTTTAATATAAATAGAGCAAAATAATTTCAACTTCAGTTTTGTTGGCTGATTTTTTTTTCTTCTCAAAATTAAAGTTGTATCTTGTGCCATGATGTTTGATTTTAATCAAAAGTTCTTAATTTCTTTCTTTTCTTTCAGATGACTGGTGCCATGTAGTAGCGAAGAACTGGACTGTCTCAGAAAAGAAAAGGAAAAGTACAGGGTCGTGTACATCACCAACGGATGTGAATACAATGGTAATGTAGAGTCTAGGTCTAATTAAGATGTTAAAGTCTCTGATAATAAACAAGTTTGATTGTCGTAGACACTTTCCCAAATGCAATTAGTAATATTCAGCTTTTTCAAAGCAATGCCTTGTTTACAAGGACATGCAGATTTATTCATGTGAATAATAATTTAAATTCTACATGAGACTTACTAAGTGCTAGACATAAGATCTTGCATCATTAAAATATGTAAAAGGCGAGACAATTTGAATATGCATCAAAAACAGCAGTATTTTTTTGACATTCTTTGATCCTGTATACCGTTTTGTTTTATGTTTAGTATAAATAGAGCAAAATAATTTCAACTACAGTTTAGTTGGCTGATTTCTTTTTCTCAAAATAAAAGTTGTATCTTGTATCATGATGTTTGATTTTAATTGAAAGTTCTTAATTTCTGTCTTTTCTTTCAGATGACTGATGCCATGCAGTAGCGAAGAGCTGGACTGTTTCAGAGAAGAAGAAAAAAGTACAGCATCGTGCTGATCATCAAGGAATGTGAATACAATGGCTTAGGAAAGAAGACAATCTACAGATAGGATAGAAGGGAGAAATTGGGATGAAGGGCGACAACATAAGGACGGTATATCTACAGTGAAATGTGATTGTAAAGTGGAAACATGAAAGGAGATCCTAAGATTGAAGGTGAAAACAAGGCATTCCATTCTGTGATGTCGTAATTACAATTTTGCTACACTTTAATAACACTACAGAGAGACATTTATATCAAGGAAAGCTTCATGTGGATATGGAATGTTAGATTTTTTTAAGTGTTCATTGGTATGTATTTCATGATAATAAATCTTGAAGGTTTTGTGTGGTAATCATAACCTTGTGATAAATCTTGATAGATTTCTAAGTGCACATTGGCAATATTTAGATGATGCTGTAATCAGATTAAGTTCTATTCTCCTTTATTCTTTTATTTATTATTTTGTTGTCTTCAACCCACTTTGAATGTGTCACGTATGATTCTTATAAACATGGGAACATGCACTCCATGTAAATGATAGGACTTATAACAAATTGACATAATTATTCAACCATCACTAGACAGTTCTGTTATAAGATGTTCTTTATCTAACTAAAATTGTAAATTATGATACGTGTATGTTCCCATGCAAACTCACAACAAAATACAGACATTTGATTTCTTTTAATAATAATTCATTATGTCTCTAAATTTACAATTAAAGAAAGTGATTGCAATAAGGATGTCAAACATCGTATATTAAAATAATAGATTATTCATTTGTCTCCATCCGTAGTAACGCACGCAACTGCAGTGTGCAGTTTGTAGGCTGCTGTGAAAAAAAAAAAATCACAGGCAGCCCAAGCAGGATTCGAACCACGACCTCTGGATTACTAGACCAGCGTCATAACCACTAGACCACCGGAGTGCCCTGGCGCTACCTTTACACATGAATAATTAAAGGACAAGTTCACCTTCATAAACATAAGGATTGAGAGAATGTAGCTGTATTAGAAGGACACATCATTGAAAGTTTGAGGAAAATCGGACAATCCGTTCTAAAGTTATGAATTTTTGAAGTTTTTGTGCAGTAACCGCTGGATGAGAAGACTACTGCAGTGTATGAATAACTTAGATGTCACATGCGTACAACAATATAAGGAAAATATAAAGAGAATTTCACAAAATTTCATCTTTTGAAAAAAGTACACATTCCCCTGACTCGTTACCGACGTATGTTATGGGTAATATTTTCCCCCGTGCCTTTAGAAAGAAGCAAATCAAGTGCTCTTTTATTATGCGAAAAAAGTGAAAATATGTTGAATTTTCTTTACATTTTCTTTATACTGTTGTACGCATATGACTCACAAGCTGTAGTAGTCTCCTCATCCAGCGGTTCAAACACAAAAATTTTAAAGATTCATAACTTTTGCATCGATTGTCCAATTTTCCTCAAACTTTCACTGATGTGTTCTACTAATATTGTTGCATTCTCTCAATCCTTATGTTTATGAAGGTGAACTTGTCCTTTAAGTATAGAAGGGCTTGGGGGCGCTTCGAAGTTTACTGCTCTTATTAAATATGTACATGTCATTTGCAACTCAACTAAAGATGATTAAACACACTGAAATTCTTACTTTAAATGATATTCATAATCTGTTTTTTTTTCTTTAATAGCTTGGGATGTACACTTTATACACTGTATCGGTCTACATTTCGCCTACAATATGGAATTCTTTACTTCGAGACGTTTGTTTTTGACAAACAAAAAATTAAGAGTCCTTTAAAGGTGCTGTAAAACAGTGGTGTTTGTTTGTTTCTTTGTTTTTTGGTGGGGGGGGGAGGGGAGTCAAATTAGCCTTGGCCCCTCTCCGCCGTCTTTTTTTTTTCCTTTAGCTGCATATTTTTTAGTCATCACATGAAAATTCGTCTGTATCCACCCCGTAGTTTTGCTGATGACCTTTCTTTTTAATTATTTTAGCCACACACAATTTTAGCTGAATTTCCCCAACCCTCTTGTGAATTTGCTAGTACATGTACTAAAACACATTCTCAGAATGTGTTTATAGTACTGGTGGATTAAGGATTCACAGGGAGGGGGGGGGGGTCGGCCAAATGTCTTTTTTCCCATATGTAACAAGCCTTCGGGGCGAAAGGCTGATATTATGGGCTTTCTACACACATTTTTAGATGCTAATTATTGGTTAACATGAGCATGATCATTTATGTTGTGATTAATTTGTTTCCTTATATATGTATGACTTCTATTAGAGACTTAATTGGCTTGGCACTCCTTACATCGACCTATTTTAGACACCCATTTCCCTCTCTCTCTCGTGCTTTTTCTCTACTGTCCTGTGAATAGTGTAACTACATGTACATGCAGTACCTCTTCTCTTTTGTATGATATACATCAAGTTTTTATCTGAGCATATGGGTGTTGCAGCACTCTCAAGCTTCATGCATATGCAGCAACATCTTTGTGTGGTCATATACATACATGTAGTTATGCTTGATATATTAATTTGAGAATGTTATTCTTTCTCTTGTATATGTTCCGTCCGCACTCTATAGATGTAAATGTACGATGTAAGATTTGGTGTGCATGTTCGAACTGTGTTCCTCTTTTTGTGAACACACAAGAACTGATATAATAATGAACTTGAATTACACATATTCTTGAATCTTGATTCCATCTCCATTTGCCATTAGATATGTATTGATTTATGGAGCTCTTCCACAATTGTTATCCTTCCCATTGTCATTACTCATCTCTGAATAATTCAAGTTTGATATTCTATTGAGGACCTATGTTTCTTCGATTACATAATGTACCTCTTCAATATATTGCTGCAAAAGGCATAATAAAACATGACCATTATTATATATTTAAAATGAAGCTTGAAATTCTGATAGTGTCGATATTCATGTATTTTTAGGAGTTTATCAGTTTCGAAGAGTGCATGCAGGATGAGTTTATGTTTTTATATGATCAGGTGCAGCTATCATAGAATCTGTTGAGCAGGAAAGAGAAAGATGGAAAATGAGGAATTATGAGTGAATTCGCATGCGAGCCAAATGACAATAATGACACTGATAAAAATTGTGACAAAGTAAATGTCACAAATATGTGGAATAATAAGAAATAAAGAAATTAATATATTATTTCAGAGAAAGAAATAACAGAGTGCATGCATGAGTATGAAAGATGAGTAAATACAAGTAATTATTATTGACTGGCACGTCTTTTTCCCAAGATTTAGCGGTATCCTTCATCTTAGAACAAACATTCATAATTATTATGAAAGAAGTGAACTGAATTTGAATTAAAAATAATGTGAAAAAATGAAAAAGTAAGTTAATTAAGTAAAAAAAAAAACAGTAAAAAGTAAAAAATATGAAACAGTATACCGAATACATGTACAAACACCAAATGATAGATGTCCAAATGCAAAAGTGTTAAATAATAATATATCCACAAAAAAAGGGGGGGCAAAGAAATCTTTGGAACGATCAACCACAGCTATAATAACAATACATGCGTGTACTAAATGAAGATGAAAACAATGACAACACTCTTTTTAGAACAATTAAGAGAAACTGGCTTGTATTATCATCTTAATTATCACTAAATGTATTGTAATCATCACAACAATTATTACATGACAATTAATTTCAATTAATAAGGTTATTGTTGATAAGCAGGTATAGCCCTAATAGTATTTGTATGTAAACACATACGAAAATGAAATAGCGACGGTTCGTAAATACACGCGTATTGCACGTTACCTATTGTACAGGCCCTACAGCGCGGGTCTCACGAACCGGCGTAATACAACTTACGTCGGTTCGTGAGACCCGCGCTTAAGTACATAACCTATGGTGCGCGCAAGAAACGATGGATTTACGAACCGACGCAGTGAGTTTGAAGACAGAAATATCGTAAATTTTTTGAATTCACACTAAAATTACACTATGGATAGGAAGAACAACTTCCACTCTCATCACCCTGTCAAAATTTTCACACACAAGACAGGAAAAGTCATTGAAAACGTTGTCTAAAACTTGTGAGATCTTTAAACGCGATTTTCTCAGAACTGCATTTTCGCTCAAAAACGAAATAGCGTCGGTTCGTGAAAACGCCGACGAATTATCGGATCACTATACCAACAGTTGATCGTTTGTGACTTATGTCATTCTCAACCTTTCCTGCAAGTTCCATCCCAATCCGTTAACTACTCTTTGAGCTATTTTGCACACGTACAAACTAACTAACTAACTAATGAACGAACAAACAAACAAACCAACGGTAACGAAACCATAAACTCCTCCCTTGGCGGATGTAATAAGAAAATAAATCCATATTGCAGGGTTGACGTCATCAATTTCCACTGACTCATGATTGACTCGAAGTTTTGCTACAACGCTCCACGCAGACATCACAATAAACAAGCCTTCGCTGCTCGCACTCAACGCCTACAACCGTGCAATGACAGATCGGTTACGCTTGCGTGCTAGACCTATAGGCCTATAGGCCTACACGACTGGTGTGACTGCCCAAGCTGACATACATACCGGTCCGAGTCTGTTTATTACTTCGACAAGGGGGGAGGTTATGTTTTCGTTACCGTTTCTTTGTCCGTGTGCAAAATAACTCAAAAAATTGCGAACGGATTTAGATGAAACTTGCAGGAAGGTTGAAAATGATACAAGAAACAGATGATTAGATTTTGGCAGCAATCCGGAATTTTTAATGGATTTTATGAAGGTTTTCGATATTTTGGCAGGTAGGGTCAATGAAGTTGACCCTACCACTGACAGTTCAAGCTGCGTATTTTTTAGGTTTTCATGTTTTCATATATACGCGCACCAAAGAGCGTGTTCTACTGCGAGGCGGGCCGCGCAGCTGAGGGTTTATGACGTAACCAAAGATAGTAGAGATAACACAGGCTTCTATATTGGGAAATCGGGCCACTTTCAGCACACAATGCTATAAGTACGTATGGGTGGACATCACTGATATATCGCTGTGGAAGAACAAGATCAGTGGTGGATATGAGCTGCATGCTTGGCGGAGGTCTGCGCTCTCAGGGTGCTTTTCTAGTTTAAAATGATATGATAATATTACAAACTCGATTGCAATTACGATTCAAATCATCGTTTGATTCACGCGGTAGCTGTTACTTCACGGATTGTGTTATTTTCAATTTCAGAGGGACAATTGGAAAGGAAGGTTTGGCTTTTTGCAAAGTTCCCATCAATCATTCTTGAGCCTTCATTTTTCCGGAGTGATTGGAAGGTCACCATAATCTCCGCCCCGAAAACGCGGTTGGAGTTATTAATCCGTTGAGGACGAGTCCCGAGTACACTCGGGCAGGGGTCTATGAAAGATGCATGTTGTAGCAAAATCAGCCCGTCCTTAACGGGTTAAGTTATGTTTACACGACCCGTCGTCTAGTTTCCTTGCTTTATTCCGGCGAAACGCAATTGAAAACATACCTCCGGACATTTTTTTTTTTTTTACAACTCAACTGTAATGAAATTTCAAATCACCCTTCGCGAATCCACTTTCCATTCACACGGCAAGCTTGCTTTATTCAATTAATTCAAATATTGAACATATTTCATTTGAAAAGCGATTCCAGTTTGCTTAACTACAATACTATTGTGTTTTTAATTTAGCAATCTCGGCTCGTGCGAATGTCCGGAATGCAAACTAGAAAATAGCTTCATGTATTTCAAATTTTAATAGCAAACTCCAGGGGCGGATCGAGGAATTCTCTACAGGGGGGGGGGGGGGGGGTGGTTTCATTTCATTTGTTTTCTTTTTATTTCTTTTGTTTTTAACGAAAAATAAGGGGGGGGCGTGAGCCGATTGCGCCCCCTCTGGATCCGCCACTGAACTCGGTGCGCGTAAAATGACCCTGTAACTGTGTAACTCGTTTGCTTTCGCAAAAATGGTTACCATCTCTGTGCTGAATTCAATAGTCTATGGGGAATTCATATTACGTCAGAGGTATTGCAAAAAAAAAAATAGTGCATGGTCTTTACTCGTACAATGGAACAAGATTTCGCACTCGGTGAAAGATGAGGCGCACTATTCAACTCGGCTTCGCCTCGTTGAATAGAGCGCCTCTACCTTTCACCTGGCGTGACTTCTTGCACCATCGCACATGCGACCATTCAGTATTTGTATAGAGTTCATTTTTGACCTTGGAACATTGCTCATTGCGTACTATCGTCGGATGAATACAAGTTCAGTCCGTTTGAAGAATATCGCAAAACCTATACAATATGAAAAATTACTCAAGGCAAATGGCGTGCATCAAATAATTCATAAAAGTTCTTCATCCCTGTGCCCCTCTGTCAGCAACAACGTTAATAACACTGGTTATTAAAATGTTTGTACATAGAACAAATGATATGAAATTCCGTCTTTTTTTTTCCCAAGGCTTAAGAACGCTTAAAATTTAATTTATAATTATATACACAAATCGTTCAAAGGAGTTAATAATCAAGATCTGCTTCTTCAATCGTAAAAGTTAAAGAGTGAAACATGCTTACATTAAAGGGATGCTATATAACCATGGTTAAGAGGGGATTCAGCTTTTGGCTTTTTGCTTGATAGTTTTACACCGCTTGTGAAATATGAACGAGCATACAATTCTAAGCTGAATGCAAAGTTTATTTGATAAGATTTGGTTTTGAACTGGCTGATATATCTTAAAAAAAATGAAAACAACACTTCCCTTTACAGAACCCCCACAAAAAAAAAAACACAATCCATTGATATACACCACATACAATGATTAAACTGTCACAATGCTACTGCAGGCTCTTGAAATATAATACCTTAGCTCTACTTTGCAGAAAACTCCATTCCATTTTTTTCAGCGGTGACAGAGAAATGTAGCATGTCATGAGTCTGATTCTTCCAAGTGTAGCACTTCGATGCTTTTTTGTGTGACTACAATAGACAGGACTTGGAGGAAAGAAATTCTTGGCATTCTCTACAAAATCCCTTATTTCTCTTTGACCATTGAAGCAAACGAATGGAGTTTTCTGTAAGAAGTGGGCAACGAGTTATAGTTTCTTACCCTGAATTTGTATTAGGACTTTTTTTTTAAAGATATCATGACATATCATGACTGATGTAATGGCAAAGTATTTACGGCAATATAATACTCACAGCCACAAGAGTTTATGGAGGCCTCTGAAAGTGTTTCGTCTTATCAGCTGGATGTCATTCGTTGACAAATCCCTTTTATAGGTGAGCAATAAGATGTAAAGGAAAAGGCCTGTCATTTGTGCATTCAATGCCATGGTGGTATAGTGTGTAAAATAGACATGCATGAATACTTTTTGGTAAAACAATAATTAATGAATTACTTGATTATTTCAAAAGATGACAAAATTGATTGACCGATAAATAGGTCAATCAATCTATAAATGATCAATTACGTACATAATCAAACTAAAAACATCAGCGAAGAAAACAAGCCAGAGTTGTAGAAGAGGTAGAAATATTAGCAAGCAGTTACATAATACGCGAGACCTAGAACAATGATTATATATAGCCATTAAACCCATGGATTGTTGTGTTAATATGAATACATCTCGTTGTTACAAGTCCAAAACAGAAATACAAAGACGATTTTCGTCATTAGTAAATTCCTATTGTCTTTTCCGCTAAAAAAAAAGGAAAGCCTCGACTGTTGCCATGAACATTTTTCCTCTTCTCAACAAATCAAAATAATCATTTGCAATTTGTTTAATATCTCCCCTTTCACATATCTATAAAGATGATTGTGATGCCTGTCGGAAGCAAACTCTTCATTCAGTATATATGTATTTTGTTCATTTCTTTTTTTTTTTCATTTGTTCTTTTCGGGTTTTTTTAATGAAATTATTAACAACCAATGCATTTTCCTTTACTTGATTATCTGGGTCGGCAAGATCTTAAGGAAAGATTGTAATTCCTCGTTGCCTGCTTTCTTTCAACGTCATGTATTCCAAGTTCTGCTCTTACTCTGTGTCTGTCATGATTGTTCATCAATGTCTTTCTGTGTTGTTTTTGTTTAACCCGTTGAGGACGAGTCCCGAGTATACTCGGGCCAGTGTCTATGGGAAATGCGTGTTGTATCAAATTCAGTCCGTCCTCAACGGGTTAAGCTGAACAAAAAAATTCAATTCAATATATCATATATATATATATATGTGTGTGTATATATATGTACATATATATATATATATATATATATATATATATATACACTTGGTGATTCTATCCTTCTATGAAGAGTGCTCGATATCCTCAAAGGAAGAGCTTTAGACAGAAGTATTATTAG
The DNA here is from genome assembly GCF_040938485.1 of Diadema antillarum. Classification (NCBI taxonomy): domain Eukaryota; kingdom Metazoa; phylum Echinodermata; class Echinoidea; order Diadematoida; family Diadematidae; genus Diadema; species Diadema antillarum. Next base: position 869,033 of record NW_027270992.1, on the reverse strand, counting down.
AATGATTTAATCATTGCCTGATGATTGCCTCTCATGGAGGTGACATGAAACTCCGAGTAGCAATAAAATACGGATGAACCTGCTGTCAACCGAGTGAACTTGTTCCAATACTTTCTCTCTCTCTCTCTCTCTCTCTCTCTCTATATATATATATATATATATATATATATATATATATGATAATAATAATAATAATAATAATAATATATAGAGAGAAAGACATATATATATATAATACATTTATATAGTATTATGTACAACACAAATATCAAAGACACTATTTCGATATACTCACAATGCTAAGAGACTGTTTCCCAATCCTTCAAATGCGCCTTCTTCGATAAGTGTAATTTTATTCTTCCTGAGATAGCTTGTGATATAAGGACCAAAGAAAGCATCAGCTTTGTGAAAATTGCCAACGAATTGCAGAGATACTTAGATATCTCATTTTAATAGTGGTCACTTTCTAAATAAGACATAGTACATACATATTTTTTTACCGTATAACCACCATACCTGCTGGCTTCCGAAGATATAATGCGATTAATAAGCCGTAGCAATTTATATCAAACGAAAACAGGAAAACAATAAAAAAAAACCGCACACGCACATACAAACACACACGCACCGACACAAATTTCTTCGGATATCTCAATATCCATCCGATTCCCTCCCTCCACAAAAAAAAGAACAAAAATCTGAGAATCATGTTTCTGAGATGAATACAATGTTGTCACAATAAGTGCATTATTGACGATAATTGAAAAACAAATATGTGGAAATGCTACAGTAGTATTATGTTAGAAGAGACTCTGTATTTCACAAAATGGTTTCTGTATGTCTACTGAGCAACTTTTATTAGCTGTAGAATGAAAGTGAATCGCTAAATCCTGCATTTTAGACTGACTTAATTCGCTCACAATAAGAAACTAACATTATCGATTATGTCATCTTTACCATAGACAACTGTTTTAGTTTCCTTATGTACGTTATACACTATTTCACTCCAATCACGTGAGGAATGCGTAGCAATATGTGGAAATAAATTGAAGACCTGAATATAAGAACGACCCAAGTCCAATCTTTGGCCAAATTCAGTTTGACATGGGAAATTGTAGCTTATGCATGGACTCATCTTGTGTATAGATGCTAAATCCTAATTACCCCCGATAGTGCCTGAAATGAATGATTTAAATCTGACATGAATGTAAGACTGAAGGACTTGGGTCATTCTTACATTCATTATAGCGCCCTCTCTCATCTCCTATAGCAGAATATCATGTACATGATTCAAAGAACGACTCAAGTCCATATGATTCAAAGAACGACCCAAGTCCATCACACAAAATGGCCTCTCCACAATTAATGTAAATGTTGATTATTATTATGTTGTAATTTGTATATACAATGTTGCCTTCCCATCACTGTTAAATAGAATATTGTTGGACAAATAACAAAAATATGAAGTTTGTTTTTTTTTTTCTTTTTTAAGTTTACTCGAAATGGTCTTCCATGGACTTGGGTCGTTCTTATATTCAGATACTCAATTAAGTCAAAGACGTGAGAGGAAAAAAAATCGTGGACTGGAAATTTTATTATATATCTAATAAAAAAAATACATTAAAAAAAAAACTAGAAATGACAAGATAATACCAGAATACAGAAACATTTTATAAATGGTATAGGTCGAAAGGCAAACGGGCAACAAATGATGTATATCTCATGATCGGCTTCGTCTGGATTAAAAAGGTGAAATAAAATCAAGCATGAAAGTGAAGTCACGTAGCAAACCAAAGCGGCAAAGGTGAGAACACCGCGCACATTAAGTTATGTACAGCTGAACAATTTGAACTTACATAGATTTCAAACGGTTGTGTTCAAGAAATGCACCTCGGACAATTGTGGAGACGCTGGCGTTCAAGCTGCCGCTGTTTCAAAACAACAACAACAACAACAAAAAAAGGAGTTATAAGTCAAAGCAGTGCGCTTGTGTCTCATGTGTGTGTCATATTGAAGCATGATGACAATACCCGCAAATATCAGCAAACGACCCAGTTGATGAGTGACATGTCAATACATTTTGAAATCGATACTCTTTGATAAGACAATAGACAACTACGGTAAGTATTATACGCCAAAACAGCAAGGATTGTATGTAAGATAAAACTAATGATGCTTCGTTGGTTTTCATTCTGTTGCTATTACTTTTTGTTCCATTCTTCGCACAGCTTGCACGGCTTGGTAAAGATACAGCGCTTGAATAAATAATAGTAAATGATCAATAGTGAAAAGAACAATCTCGATTCTCGGAGAAAAAAAGCTTTAATTTCTGTAGCCCCATCTTTCCAGAATGCTCTGCAACTGAAGATTTGATCAGTTTAAAAAGCATCTGAAGTCAAAGATGTTCGCATCTTGTTTTGGTACTATATTAAAAAAAAATGTTGAATTGCTGAGTGGGTGTTAAAACCTTTATATGTTTTTCTGCGCCTAAGAATATGGGAACTAGATCGATAGCCCCTTACAACTACTATACATATGATTATTATAGCTGTTATCATTACAATTACTATTATTACTATTATTTAAGTATAATTATCATCATTATTTAGATTTCTATTTTTTTTTCGAGGTAACTAGAAACAGTTAGATAAATTCTGAAACAGCATACAAGGAATTCAAAATTTATTTGAAAGAAATCAGAGGTGAAATTTTCGAGATATCCCCCCAAAAGAGTAAGATTAAGTGGTCCTAAGAAAAGGTAGGTCCCACATTTTATTAGTATCTCTTTGTTTATAGATACCTGAGCTTTTTCAAAACCAATAATTTTCTTCGAATAAACTTTCAATTTCTCTGTGAATTATTATGCTCTGCCATATTTCCGACTTACCTAAAAAAATCAACTGCCATGCCCTGACTACTTGTAAAGGAGAACTGAATCCGATAACATTTCCTCCACATTACTACATAACTCTAGGGGAAAAAAAAGTCATTCGATTACAGACGGGCAATAAAAAAGAATATCGAAACCAAAATATACAGAAATGAAATAGATATGTACTGTAATATGTGATATTACAAACAACTAATTACTTTGATAATTGAATACTCACGTGCAGTTGAATTTCTCACTATATGGCTGTGGCTGCCCATCAAGACACTGATCTGTACATGAGGAGTCATGAAGAGTACAGGCTTCTTATTTTACTGATGGACTGAGTCATTATATATATCAAGTCGACACATTATGTGTGTTTTGATACATTATAGTTACTACTGCTAATGGTGTATTGTGTATGAAATGAAACATAAAAAACGACAGATATGCAATTGTACAAACGATTTTCAATTGTACAGTCTGAATTAAACAATAACAAACAACACAACCAAACCAGTACACAAACAGAAAGAAATCCGTGAATGTATCACTTGGATCTATTCACGTTATACTTCCGCATTTACATTTCGTTCGTGACCTCCAGTATAAGTGTGTTCACACCACTGATCTCTAGGAAGTATCTAGGTTGGCCCAATCATGCTATGCAAAAAAAGAAAAGAAAAAAAAAAAGTGAAGCCGCTGCGACGTCATCTTACCAAGGTCATTTTATGGGGATTTGCATGCATTTCCAACAGCGATTGTCACGAAGTGATATTGTGAGCTCAGACACACACACACACACACACACACACACATATATATAAGGTGCATGGAAAAATGGCGGTTGGGTGACTTCCAAGCAATTTGATAGCTTCAGATGTTTACATACACCTATAGAGATTAGTGGTTCTCATCGACGACGGACCGAATACGGTGAGACAACAAAAAGAAACAAACAAACAAGCAATCAGACCCCCCCCCCCCCACCCGCTTCGTTTGTCGCAAACGGTCATCTGCATTATGAAATACGTAAACATAGGAATTAAAGCATGTGTTGCTTGGATACACCATTGTAAAGAGTTGGTTTTGTTGATCACGGAGCAATTGTTGCAGTTTTAACGAGCACACATTTAAAGCAACTTGAGCACTGCTATCGATATGCAAACCTTTGATTTACCAAGACAAATGTCAACCTAAGGGTTCCGACAAAGGCATCAAATCTGTATAAAATTATGTTCCTAAAAACATTAACATCACACCAGCAAAACAAAGAAGCAGTATCGTAAAATTAGGCCAATTTTTTGAGCGGTTATAACTCTCTACGATTTTAATGGAGACGTTTTGACGTTCGTCCCCTGACTGTTTGGCCGGGTATTGTTGTTGGCTGATACGCTGAATTTGTCTAACGTTACAAAAATCGTTTTAATCATCGTAGGGCGAGGATCTTTTACAAAAGACATTATCAAACACAGTACCTTCTTTTCTATATAGGCCCTAAGGTCACTACCCTGTTCTGCGGGTACCATTTCGTGGCTTTGCTATGTTGTGATAACGAAGAGATAACCATGTAAGCTACAAAGGGAATATTGAATTTCGCTAACAGAAAACCACGAAGGTGTGATGTTCTTCTCATGATATATTTTCTTCCGGCCCGTAACTATTACTGATGATTTTGGAGTTCTCTGGGGGTTCGCCGGTGAGGATGATTCGCTTGAAAAGAACATAAACAAAATGCAACTAATTCTTTAAACAAATCATAATCATTTTGTATCTATTTGTGAGAAATAAATAGTTTATCTTCCCTACTCTATTCCATTCCCCCTTTGTCGTCGTTTATCGATGAGAGCCAAAGTTCCGAGTGAAAGGCTGAGCGAGTGATGTCTTGACGGCAAGCGTGATCCTAACACAACAATAGCAAAACACAGCTGGGAGGAGAGAGTGTAACCCTCTGTCTCGCGTTTTGGATGTTAAATTTGCAAGTTATTGATTAAGTTAAGCGGTTTACGCAACAAAAACACATTTCTTTTCAATCTACTTAGCATGTGTTGTTTTTAATATGAGTTCCCTCACGTGTTTAAGATTTCAGTAAAATATATCTGCAATTTATTGTGTGATTATACAATGTTGTTTTTCGTGTTGAATTTCATGTCTAACATTAATTTCATGTGGGAGTCGGATGAAGAAAGAATTACTATTTGTGCCCATTGTATACTGCTCTCCCAATTCATCCAGCTGAATCAACCTTTATATCGCTACTTACCCACTTCATTCCACTTTCATTCACTTTATTCTGCGGGTACCATTTCGTGGCTTTGCTATGTTGTGTTAAAGAAGAGATAACCCTGTAAGCTACAAAGGGAATATTGCATTTCGCTAACAGAAAACCACGAAGGTGTGATGTTCTTCTCATAATATATTTTCTTCCGGCCCGTAACTATTACTGATGATTTTGGAGTTCTCTGGGGGTTCGCCGGTGAGGATGATTCGCTTGAAAAGAACATAAACAAAATGCAACTAATTCTTTAAACAAATCATATTCATTTTGTATCTATTTGTGAGAAATAAATAGGTTATCTTCCCTACTCTATTCCATTCCCCCTTTGTCGTCGTTTATCGATGAGAGCCAAAGTTCCGAGTGAAAGGCTGAGCGAGTGATGTCTTGACGGCAAGCGTGATCCTAATAGACCAGGAGCTGGCTGCTGGTCAATTTACCCCACCAAGCCCAAAAGGTTTGACCCCTCAGAGTTGCTGGGACCACCCCCCTCATTGAAAAAAAATGGGCGTCAGCCTGGTCCCTGAGGGCGGGTTCGGCCCCCAGGGACCCCCCGAAAAGGCCCTCCGGCGGGTGTAATTTACCCCATGGAGCCCATGGACCAAACTTGGCCTAAATGAATGTCCTATGGGTGTACATAATCAAAATATAAAAACTGACAAAATATCTGGTGGGGAAAGGTGTTGCCAGACCGCTTGTTTGCAGGTACAAAACCTCGTTTTTGGTGACAGAGTCTGCGCAAAGACTACACTGTCCCATAGGCCCTGTACTGTAGCGTCTCCCAAAAGTCTTAGGGACAGTGCCAGTCAGTGGATGTAGTAGTCTTGGCGCAGACTCCTTAACGCTCAACAAGGGTTTGTGCCTGCAAACTACCCGTTAAACCCTGGAACCCAGGGTAGTTTGCATCCAGAAATTCACCACACACACACACACACACACACACACACACACACACACACACACACATGCACACATACACACACACATGACTCTATGTATATACCATAATAACATGTTACTTAGCTTTCTCAATACTATTAACACAGACATTATATCTTGCACATAATAAATGTCAGGCCTATAAGATGTTCATATCTTTTGAATGTTTTACATGGATACTATCAATACACCTGTGAGGAACGCTGAAAAATTTTGAAATTTGTGTGTGAAGTTGTATTATGTTTACTGGCCACCCAGCCTACTTATTCTGTATGATGTATTCACCTTATGAGACACAAATACAGCTTTTCAGAAAATGCTGAAATAAAACCTTTGTTGCAAGTAGACTTCAGTTTCAGACCAACCACAACAGCACTAAAGGCCATTTGTATAACAGATTTAAGTAAACATTGATTTTTCATCAACAGTGCATTAAACATACCTTTAATAAAATTATGTCAACAAGAGGAAGCCGGATTTAGCTTGGATTACTTTCTTTTCTCCTGCTTGATATCCTCTTTTGAATACAAATAACAAGTCTCAATCCTCACATAATATAAGATTCTTTTGAAAACCTCCAACTAAAAACTTGTTGTGTATATTCGTGTGTATTTGGCTGATATAAACCACCCTCCAATGCATGAAATAGGCAAGGATTACAGCATCCAAGGCAACATTTCCTTTATTTGACTCTAATAAATTCCAAATCAGAAAAACTGCAACATTACATTAAGAAATGGAGCTTAATGGGTTTGGAAATGATATATATCGAATTTCATACTCAGTAGTGCATGTGACCTCCTAGTTTTGGACAAATAACTGCATATCAATAAGAGTAATGAACATGATCATGGTGTTCTATATAGATTATATACATGTATATTGCTGAACTTCCTTGAAACATCAAATAACAAGCTTCACAATAGAATGCTAACTTTCTGTAATGAAAATAACCAGGCTAAGAGCGTTTACTTTGATCTTGTGTTCTCCCTATTCCTTCAGCACTTCTTTTTTTTTGTGGTCAACTTTTTATTTCTGGAGATATATTGTATACTTTTTTATTTGTGATAGTTCCCATACCCACACAAATGGTGCACATACTGCAAACACTGCCATTGACAGTGGCCAGTAGGCCTACAAACCAGGTTAAAACATGAAATCATCAGCTTAATGAAATAGCTCTCTTTTTATATACAATTGTAGCATATAGGCTGAGAGCGTTAACTTGGTCTTGTGGTCCCTTTATTCCTTCAGCACTTTTGTCAACTCCTTATTTCTGGAGATACTTCATCTTCAGTTCAACAGCCCAACACAAACAAAATTCAACCTATGGTGTCACATATACTGCAAACAGCACATCATGGTATGATTGTCATTAACCCTGGACATATACACACAACATTGAAACATGAAATTACCAGCTGAAAGTTATGCTAGCTATATTTTCTTTCTTTAACAATAGCATGCACATTGAGAGCATTTACATGTTGTGTTCTTGTGTTCTCTTTTATATCAGAATTTTTGTCAACTCCTCAGTAGAGATATTACACTTTCAGGGTATCACCTACCATACACAGAACAGTGTAGTTAATGTTTATGATTTAGTTGTCTTTCAAAACCGTGGCAATTACACATGAAGTCAAGCATCACACTCTATGGTAGACTAAAGCCTACATTATTGATAAGTGTAATGTAGGCCTAATAAGCATTGCACATGTTTCAGTCACAATCTATGATTCCTGAACTGACCAGCATTTGGAATGAATTTGTTTCATACAAATACCAAACATATTGGTCTATCAGCCAGTATGATGCATGATTTGAGCTATCATAATTTATAACTGATGTCTACTCACAACAAAGGGCCCATTTCAGCATTTTCCCAAAATATATATGTATCATAATAGTATGTATATTTTTTGTCACGTAAGGTGGATACATTATAAAAGGGTAAGCAGGTTGTGTGGCCAGTGAAACACCATACAATTGCACTCGAATTTCAAGATCTCTTCACTGCTCCTGCTTAAAGGTGTATTGAGAGTATCCATTAAAAAATTCAAAAGGTATGAACATCTTTATAGGTCGGACATTTTATACATGCAAGGTATCATGGCTGTATGGAGAAACCAGTGAACATGTTTTGTGTTTACGGTATAGTATACATTGAGTCATGTGTGAACGTATGTGTGTGTGTGTGCGTATGTGTGTGTGTGTGTGTGTGTGTGTGTGTGTGTGTGTGTGTGTATGTGTGTGTGTAGTGAATTTCTGGATGCAAACTACCCTGGATCCCAGGGTTTAACGGGTAGTTTGCAGGCTCAAACCCTTGTTGAGCGTTAAGGAGTCTGCGCCAAGACTACTACATGCACTAACTGGCACTGTCCCTCGGACTGTTGGGAGACGCTACAGTACAGGGCCTATGGGACAGTGTAGTCTTGGCGCAGACTCTGTCACCAAAAACGAGGTTTTGTACTTGCAAACAAGCGGTCTGGCAACCCCTTTCCCAACCAGATATTTTGTCAGTTTCTATATTTTGATTATGTACACCCATAGGACATTCATTTAGGCCAAGTTTGGTCCATGGGCTCCATGGGGTAAATTACACCCGCCGGAGGGCCTTTTCGGGGGGTCCCTGGGGGCCGAACCCGCCCTCAGGGACCAGGCTGACGCCCATTTTTTCAATGAGGGGGGTGGCCCGAGCAACTCTGAGGGGTCAAACCTTTTGGGCTTGGTGGGGTAAATTGACCAGCAGCCAGCTCCTGGTCTATAACACAACAATAGCAAAACACAGCTGGGAGGAGAGAGTTTAAACCTCTGTCTCGCGTTTTGGATGTTAAATTTGCAAGTTATTGATTAAGTTAAGCGGTTTACGCAACAAAAACACATTTCTTTTCAATTTACTTAGCATGTGTTGTTTTTAATATGAGTTCCCTCACGTATTTAAGATTTCAGTAAAATCTATCTGCAATTTATTGTGTGATTATACAATGTTGTTTTTCGTGTTGAATTTCATGTCTAACATTAATCTTATGCGAGAGTCGGATGAAGAAAGAATTACTATTTTTGCCCATTGTATACTGCTCTCCCAATTCATCCAGCTGAATCAACCTTTATATCGCTACTTACCCACTTCATTCCACTTTGTTGGAGACAAGAAGGGTATGACTTGTTTGACGTTAAATTAAATCGTTGACAGAAAACTTGCAAATGCTGGTGTTTGCTATCGTGGAAATAAACTTTTTGTCGTCCATTACATACTGTTCATAGAAATGCTAAGAGAAACACTCACAAACACACACTATGTACATTCTGTATGTATATATATGAAGAGTTTGTGAAATGCCAAATGGAGATATTTGCGATTATTGGTCAAGAAAAATAAAGAGAATAATAAGAGAATTTTTCTACTTTTGACCAAAACTAATTGTTATGTATTTCATGACAGAGACCGTACTTCAAAATCTTCAAAAATGGACTTATCGGTTTTTGCAAACAAACCCTTCATGTATTCATATAAACATTTATTATTGCATAAATGTATAAGAACATGTATATATATATATATATATATATATATATATATAGTGAAAACTTTGAGGAACGAAAATGAGTTTTCATCCCGATGAAAACCCATTTTCTTTGCTCAAAATTTTCACTATTTATTAGTGGTTTCTTGTCAGTTTTCCCTCTCTGTATTTCGATATAATATAATATACATATATATATATATATATATATATATATATATATATATATATACATACATATGTAATACATATATGTAAAGAAATATATATATATATATATAAGTAAATAAATATATGTATATATATATATATATATATATATATATATATTAACACATAAAAAATACACGATAACAACGTTATAAATGTCAAAGCTAACTCACCTGGCAAAGAAGAGAGACAAACATGCACCAAGCCCACAGCTACCAGCACTGATCCAAAGAGCAATGCAAAGCCCATGTTTCCGAATACACACAACCACAAGTACACATGGAAAATAGTAACACACATGTACCAACAACCTATCCCCTGTACGATCGAATGGAATATGAAGTATTCTCATCGAACTTGTCCCTGAAAACTTGGTCGCGGTATCCACGTTTTCCGCCCGCAAGTTTCCGATTTCCCTCAAGCAAAGAGAATACCGCAAACAAGCGTCTATTTTTTTTGTTTTGTTCTCTGTCCTACACGGCTGTACATGCATTATGGCACAATTAGTACATGACATGCACACACACAATTTTATTCTTAAAAAATAGTGCAGATTAACCGTCCACATGCCACATGATTCCCTGCCCATAGAGTTGTGTGTGGAACTTGTGTGTATTTGACTCACTGGCAGAGAAAGGGTTAAATCACTTGATAGAGCAGCAATCTCACTGTGCATAAGTCATAATTATGTATGCATTAAAAAGCGTGAAAGTTTAGCGTCGGTGTGTAATACATATTGATGGCAATGAAAGAGTCAATAAAAACACCGCAGAGAGACCCTGAAAAAAGCAAATGGAAAATTGTGTTTTCGCAGTTTTTCCGGAACACTTTTTTTTTTAACAATAGTGTAATTACGTGTGTCTCAGGTTCCTTTTTTCATCTCATGAAAACCCTTTTATAAAATCTTCATGTTCAACTCTTATAACTTTTGAAAGGATGATACAAAATAAAAAGCTCTTTTTGTTATGAAACGCCAGATATCGAACAAAAAGTAATAAATGCGGAATCAATGGAAATAGAAACCAATAGTTATACCAATACCTCTCCTTGTTGCCTTCCTTGAAAAGGATGTAATTGTACTCCGAAAAGAAAGATTTACTTAAATAAATTCCCATTGTACATTTCATTGATGTCTATCTTAATATTTTTTTTATATTTTTCCGGCGTTTGATCCTCACATCAAACCCAATTTAAAACCCTATCACAATCCTAACCTTTAACCACGGGTCCTAAGCCCTTTTCTGATCGGAAGTGCTTATTTTCAAACCGGAAGTAGACATATCCACTCAATATTCCACCCAAAAATTAATTCGAAAAATATCTACAAACGCAAATTTTACCCCGATTGTTAAGTTAAATGTTGTAATCTCTAGTTCATAATTGTACGGGGCATTTTCAAACATTCTCTTTACTAATTTGTCGGCATTTCCTTTTTTTAACCATGTGTCCCAAGTCCACCCCCGCCGTGGCCACATTTCGTGGGTCCAACATGTTTTGTGAAAATCAGCGCCCCAAAATACAAGTATATGCAAGGTTTCATACTTTCCGCCGGATGTGAGCATCTTTTTCACATATCTGCCCCACTGTACTGCTTATTTACTATCATTCAGGTGTTTCAGTCTAAAAAATGCTCTAACCAAGTATTTATCCAATATTGACGAAACTTAGAGGAAATATTTGATTTTACGTGGGTTTTAAGAGGACTGGTATTGTGAACAAAAATATGTCAGTAGATATATAGATTTTCTGATTTTTCAAATAGGTTTAACCAGTCCATGAAAACAGCAGAATATTCTAAAAAATCCATCATCAAAATATTGTTATATCAATATAATATCTGTCTTTGATTGATTAATTGATATACCTCTACACCTCTGGGTATGTGTCTGGAATTTTTATTTTCAAAAACAAAGAAAAATCTGAAATGTTAGCCATGTTAAGTAAATAAACTGTCTTTCTCTTCTTTCAAGAATCTTGTCTTTTGGTTACCTTGTTTTAGATTCCTGAGGATCTAAGCTTTCTAACAGTATGGTCTGTAGGGGCATCTTGTATAGTTCACATTATATAATTGATCGCGGGTACCTGAAACATGATAATTACTCCCCCCCCCCCAGCCTAGTTATCCTTTAGTATTGCGTAAGACTTCTTCAATTCTTGCCAATTCTTCAATATTTGACGAGAAATTTTAGCTAAATATCATGAAGAAATACTCTACTCATGTAATGATTTTCAAATTCTAAGATTTTGTTCCTATTGGCTTTAAAAGCGTGGAGTGTCTATTACTAGTATACCAAAACCTTGATAACTAAATCGAAATGATCTCTGTTTATTTTGGGACCGGATCACGTATTGACATTTTTAAAGCTGAATCGTTTTGTTGCCTTTCTTCATATTTCAAACTTCAAATCAGAGACGGATATTGGTTTATTTAAGTCTTTATGTGCCACGTTCGCACGTGCGTGTCTGTCACTATTTTATGTGCACAAGTCTATGCCTTTACACTGAATGCAGCTACTGGTCATGTCAAAGAAAAAAAAAATCATTGATTTATCTTACACTTTTTCGTCAAAATAAGGCTTGGCATTTTCTCTACAACTTTGTTCACTACATGTTCAGCTTAACAGAAATCTGCAGACATTATATGAATTAAAAAAAATAAATGCTTTCTCTAAGCATGACTACGTTCGTGCCTAAGAATAATGTGGCACACAGGGGAGGGGGGGGATTCCAACATGGCACATAGTTAATATAGTTAGTATCTATGAGTAAGAGGAATACGTAAATAATAATACACCATCTTGTTTTGCATTCGTCAGGAAATATCGACTCTACGTAGGGGGAAAAAAAGAAGTCGCTGTAATATTTATGAACATCCAAGCAAATCTCATTATTTTCTGAAATTATATAATATGCAAAGAATAAAATAAAAACCCCTGTTTTCATAAACTCAACTTGAAGCAAAAACTGAACAAAATACGACATGAGAGATATTTTTTGATGAATTTCAGCAGAGACTCTATAGGATAAAAACAATGTGCTCTCTAACAATATTGGATATTGCTTTTGTGTCGATGGATGTGAAATCCGTTTTATTATTGTATGGAGGGGGTGTTTAGTTAACATTGCTCCCCATAAAATGAAAGAAAAGGAGTACCTCACTGAGCGGCGAATGTTTGCAGGCGTAGCGAATTTTCGTATACGGGCAATTACCCCCCCCCCCCCCACCCCCCCCCCCCGGCTAAATACTGGTTAGTGGTAAGGTTAGAGTAAATATTAGGGTTAGGGTTAGGTATAGGGTTAGGAGTTTGGGTTATGATTAGGATTAAGTTCAGTATCAGGATTAGGATTAGGGCCAGGGGAAGGGTCCGGGGTAATTGCCCAGGGGGTAATTGCCCTAGACCCCGAATTTTAGGTTTTGTCGGGATTCGATAACAGTTGCAAGCATTTTTTTTTTAAGCAAATGCGATCAAATTCGCACACACATTTTGATCGTCACAAACAGTTGCTGTTTTATGTAGGGCTGCAACCGCAACCCAACCCGCATGTTTGCCTCTGAAACGTACATGTACATAACCAATGAACTTCGACCTTACAGCTAGCACGGAGTCCTAAACAAACAGAAAACTTGTACTCTTGCCCTAGTCCGTTGAACTAACGCCATACTGAAAATGTAAATACTGAAGTACAGTGTACAATCTCTCCTTATGTTCTAGGACATCACAGGAGCATGCGTTATCGATGTGTTTGGGTACGAGCGATTACATTGGAATTACAGTTACAAACGGCTCTGCCGTTTCGTACCATGCTGCTGTATCGTGTCTGTATAGCAGCACCCGCTTGTTATGGGAAGGGCATGGCATGACTGTGCTGAAAGGAACCATCACAACCCGTTAAACAACCAAAGCGGCTTTAGGTACGTAACGTGACGTTTACATCTGCAAGTGTTTTGTTTGTTTGTTTGTTTTTTTAACTGAAGTCATTGCATTCAAGACCCCGGTAGTTTGTGGATTCTTATCCCTCTCTTATATGTGGCCCAAGTCAGGCGCTGTCCACGAGAGTAGCTACATTCGAAAATCAGGGCCCCGTTTCATAAAAAGTTGATATGATAACAACTCTTGCTGGAATATCAATTGTCATGGTAACGACATGAATGCAGCTTCCTGATTGGCTGTTGCTATAGGAAGTTGTCATTCCAGCAAGAGTTGACATCCTATTCAAACATCTTTTATGAAACGGGGCCCAGGAATATCGCCGTTCAGCCAATACATGTGCATCGAAGCGTACGCCCATCGACAGTGTACATGTGTATAATTTCATTTCTTCGGCTGTGTGTGTAGGCCTACCTACATAATTAATATATTATAGTGGTCAGGAGGGGGGTATTTGAATATATCCGAACCGGACTAGCCTTCCCACACAATCAATGAAGTTGCTTAACATTGCTTAAGTTTTTTTTTTTTTTTTTTTTTTTTTTTTTTACATTTCAAATTTTTGTGTGTGCGTGTGTGCGTGTACGGGATTGTCTTGATATCTCAAACGTTCTTTACCCGCATTACTTTACAAAAACATTTACAAGGTAATTGAAAACGCGAGAGCACATACACACACACACACACACACACACACACAAATCACTGAATGTTTTAAGAGACGTGAAAAGATCGTCTCTCATACTAGAAATGCAGAATCTAAATTTCTGTCACATTGTTTCTGTTTTAATCATTCTTGCAGCTGTGACAGAAACGCATAGCAGTGAGAGTGTGTCACCCGGCATGGACCCACTTTTAGGTTCGTCTCACCACATGGGTGAGGAGAAGACGCCCTCTTTGGCAACGGGAATGGCAGAGGGTGAGCTGAAAGACATTGAGAGCATCCGGAACTATTTGTCCAGTCACACCATTCAGAGAGTCATAAATGCCGCTGCTTCTGATGGAAGGACTGCTCTGATGATTGCATGTGGAAAGGGTCAGGAAGACATGGTTAGGTTTCTGCTAGAGAATGGTGCAAACCCAAATATTGTGATCTGCAGGAGAGAGAAGCACGCACAACCGACTATTGCACACAAAACCAGAATAAAGATCGTACAGACACTTTTGCAACATGGTGCGACTTTCAGGAAAAATGAAGCAGAACTAACTCCACTCCAGTTAGCAGCACTTTCTCTTTTAGCTTCCTTGGTTGAATTCTTAATATTTTATAAGGGCTGTGATGATAGAATAGCAGAATCAGACAAGATCACAGCTTTAGAAATGCTTGGGTTCTCACAAAGCATGGACGGACAGGAAAGCAGTTCTTACGAGACACTGTGCAAGGTTATTTCCCGGCGCTGGGGGAATCTCCCCGAACGTAGAGCAGACCCTGAGCTCGAAGCTGTTTTACATTGCACCGAAAAACATTTACTTGCTGACGTTAAAGCTATCTGGGTTGGCAAACATGGGATGAGATTCCAGTGGTTTCTCATTGGGGATAGAGTTATACCTGAAGGCGCTAAGGGGAAATACTTCTACAGACCCTTGGCCAACTTTGCATACATGTGTACCAGGCTTGGTGAAGCCGCCAAAGGTTGCAGTATATTTAAGTATCTACTGCAATGCGAATCACACTCGAAGGCAACGCTTGGAACTGTTATGGGACAAATGACATCTTTTTTTGGTGTATCATTCTACGATGTGGACTTCAGCGTCGTTTCACAGGCGTGCGAAGTCGTCAATGAATATCGCGATGTCATTCGACATGTCACCAAGTCCTATTTGATTGAACATGGTCCACAGCTGCTTCAAAGGTTCGGAGAGTTGCTCTTTGATTTTGCATTCTATTTTTCTGAGCCTGAGCTCCTCGAATCCATGATAAAGACAGCACAAATAGTTATTACAAAAGTTCGCAGTGCATGTAATTTTATTTCTGCAGACCTTGATAAGTGTACAGCTGCCTCACTTACCTATCACTTCATGGAAAAATTATTAGAAGCATTGTTCGAAAATGTGTATTGTAGAATGACAAGGTCATCAGTGAAACGTGTGAAGCGTGTTATGTGCAAACTGTTATGGTACGATGATGTCACATACGTTGACCACAAAAATAACACGTTGCTTCATTTACTGGCGTACTCGGCCTCAGCTGCGCGTGACATGACTTTCATCGTTGACTTGGCAAGGGTCATGATACGTCATGGGTGCCCTGTGCACAAGGCGAACGACGAAGACGGCACTGCTCTTAACATATTGATGGAAGATGATGGTTTTCGTTTGGATGATGACGTTTGCAAGCAGCTTGTTGACGTGCTTAATCCCTTGTCCAGTATTATGACCTTGGAAGAAATGGCATCAAGAACTATCCTCCAGAGCAGAATTCCATACCACGGGATGCTCCCTGAGAAGATTTGTGAGAAAATCGAAGGAGAGACTATGGTTCCAGACATCAGAGCTCTTACAGACTCTCTCCAAATTGGTTCAGAGTCAGACTGAACGTTCTTGAGCAAAAGGCACCATAAGTAATCCTTACTGTAGCATACCATTGATATGAAATAAAATTGTGAATGACGTCATCATTGGCACACACACGTATTAGACTTGCCACGTCTTTCTTTTTCATAGTTTGAGTTTACTGAAAAGCATTGGACGATCTCAATCAAGAATTGTGGTGTAAGATATTGTTCCAGTGTCATCCATACCCTATTGAAGTGGTTATGGGTCAAGCGCAAGAATATAGGGTGCATTCGCTTTTAGATCTCACTGAAACTAGTAAGAAACTCGTAATGCTGCCGATTTATGTTCTCTACAGACCTTCACGAATTGCTATCAATCTAACTGGTATGGATTTTGTGTGTAGAGGAATCCCTTGGTATAACATCAAAGGTGATGTTGGTTGCTAAAATGCAGATTGATATTATAGGCAGCGGGGTTTGCATTCTTATAAACATGATGATGACGAAGATTTTTGTTAGGTTTTTCTTCGACTTGTCAGAACTGGTAACCAAACGGAATTTTTTGTTTTTGTTCTTTTTAAGAAAAAAAGAAAGGAAAGAGAAAAAAACACCTAGGCATGAAGGATTCCAGACATTACGTGATTACATTTGAAGAGATTGTTCGCAAAAACCGATAACTCCATTTTTGAAGGTTTTTTAATGTAGGGTGTCTGTCATAAAGTACAACAATAACACCTTTTACATGATATATTGGTCACTACATACAAGGGACATCTTATGAAGTGATGGACAAAAGAAGCAAACATTTTCTTATTATTCTGTATATTTTTCTTGACCTTTAATCGCAAATTATATCTCCATTTGGCAACATGGACTTATCGGTTTTTGCGAACAAATTCTTCATTTTCAAGTCTGCCAGAAATGATCGGAGTTCTTTCGAGGGTTCAAGGGCCCCTCCTGAAATGCGGCTAATGGATTGTATACTACATGCCTGCCCTTTTTACTTCTTACCAAAAGTTTCTCGCTCTCCAGCTTTCTGAACTATGCATTCATGACATCCCGACATGCCAACATTGTACGTCCACACATATTTGAATCATTGTAACTTCAGTCGTTGATTCAAATTGAATATTTTTGCATGTATGCGGTACCATTATACTTTTGAAGTATGTGTCTTCCCTGCATTTTCGTTAGTAACATTTTATTGGAATGTTGCTTTCATTTTTACATTTTGTTTTAATCAATTCGCCTCAAGCATTATGATAAAAATATACATTTTTTTTTCAATATTTCCGTTTTCATCATTATGTGAATGTATCCTGGGACTTAAGATTTAACAAGATTCTTTTTACGTAAGTTCCGTCATAAACATTTCTCGTACTTTCAATATGTGACCCTGCACCTCAAAACAAAACAGACATGAATTTTTAGTTAAGACCATATGTGACCGTGCACCTCAAAACAAAAAATAAAGTCGCACACACTAATTTTGCGTGAGGACTGAAAATAAGTGAAATGGGTCAACCTAGCCGAACTTAACTTTTTCGTATTTCCTGAAAGAGCGGGTCTTCTTTTACATTATGCTAAAATTTGGCATCATAAAACGGGCAGGAAAGTTTTTTTTTTTTTTTTCAGCAGTTTATCTCGAACATTTTTGGTAGTATAGTGTGATTAGGTGTGTCTTTAGAATCCCTTTTTCATTTCTGAAAAACCTTGTCCACACTCTTCACTTTCAACTTTTGTTATACATCATTTTAAAGCTTAAAGTCTGCTCTTTCAGAATGTGGTCTCAACTAAAAATTCATGTCTGGCGACTTTTTGTTTGTTTTGAGGTGCAGGGTCACATATGCTGAAAGAGCAGACTTTAAGCTTTAAAATGATGTATAACTCAAATCAAATGGACTCTCCTAACCTATCTAAATATTGGAAAGAAAGCACAAACTCAGGAAAAGTGTGAACTGAGAAAAGAGGCTCTGAAGTACAGTGTCTATTCAAGCACTTAATCTTTACCAAACCGTGCTGGCTGTGCGATGAATGGGAAAAAAAAAAACAAGAAGTAAACCACCAGAGTAACAACAACGAAGGGATTATCAAATTAAACTGAAATTAAGCATGCCTCATTAACACATTCTGCCCATAATTAATGTCAACTTTCAAAGCAGTAGCATTATCTTTCCAAAAGTTATTAGAGTTGAAAGTGAAGAGTGTGGGCAAGGGTTTTCAGAAATGAAAAAGGGATTCTAGAGACACACCTAATCACACTATTCTACCAAAAATGGTCGAGATAAACTGCTAAAAAACACACTTTCCTGCCCGTTTTATGATACCATATTTTAGCATAATGTAAAAGAAGACCCCCTCTTTCAGAAAATATGAAAAAGTCAAGTTCGGCTAGGTTGACCTATTTCACTTATTTTCAGTCCTCACGCAAAATCAGTGTGTGCAACTTTAAGTTCGTTTTGAGGTGCACGGTCACATATAGCCTTACCACTGTAAAAAAAAAAAAAAAAAAAAAAAAAAAAAAAAAGACATTTTGTGTTCATGATAAGACAAGCTGGGAAGTTACCCACTAATGTCAAGTTTCTCCCTACCATTGTCTCGAAATTTAGTATCGTATGATTTTTTTTTTCCAGTGCAATTTTCACGATGAATGTGATAGCCATTTGAAATGGACTTGCTTTCATTAATTTCAACCATCCCATAACCAAATGGGCATATCAGATCTTCAGACTATAAATAAAACTTGTAAAAAACTGCTTTTTCGGATCTATCTGTATGACCCTTTTTTGTGGAAATTTGGTAGAAGTTAATGTAAATGTGTGTATAAAACACAAAAGCTGAAAATAATTGCAAACTATTATCTTTAGGGTAAAAAAAAAAATCACGTCTGAAAGAAAAACATCCCCTAAAAGTGTCTTCATACTGTTCATTACTCGGGCCTTCGTGTTTTGTCTCTCTTTTTTTGTCGCCCAAGATTGTGTAATTTAATTCTCATGTTATTGATTTGTAAATCATTTATAGGACTTTATTATTCTTCCCTGTAACTCAAGTGTTTTTTTTTTTCTCTAATTTGGAGGGAAAATGTGGCCGAATTTAGGGTGTACACGGTAGGCCGCTGGGGTTTCCATACTTAAAATCATGATTTTTTTTTTTTTGTTTTTACATAGTCTTACAGACGTAAGCAGAGCTGGTACCCCGATGTTGGAATGTTAGACAAAATATGGTTGTTAACCCACACAGGGAAGAAAAAAAAGTCTCGTTTCGTTCAATCGGAGGAAAGCGTAAATAATAGGATTCATGATAATTTTATAGCTCAATTAAATTTGTGGTGTAGTCGGCCTCAATTACAGTTTCATATAAATGAACCCACTGTTATAATACCATCTACAATACAGCTGAACATTAAGATTTACCCGTCTTCTCAGACAGAAAATGAAAACAGACAAACACTCAAATCATTTCACATATCTTTTTCTGTTTGTCTGTTTTCTTGTTGAAAGATTTAATAAAAGAATTTACCAGAAATGTTTTAAACCTACATTTGCGCATACTAAGTAGCAAAGCTATAACGAGAGACGATCATGCTATTGGTTAATTGTTTCACGAAGTCTTGACAAAAAAGAGAGGTGCTTGTACCCTTGATGGAATCTACCAGTATTTTGTACTTCATTCACAGGAGATAGAAGCTAAACATGAAGGATTCATATCTTTTTTTTCTCTCTTTTACAAATTTATTTATTTCCTCTTCATTATGCAACATAACATAAAAAATCATATTACAAATCATGTTTTGTTTAACAAATTAACAACAACAACAACAACAATAAAAGATGGGTATCAAACTCTTCAACAATTGAACAATATCCTAAAGATACAGTCAGCTCTCGTTACAATAAACTCCTTGGGCCCAGCGAAACCACCGTGATCTTGTCACTTTTGAAACCTTGCCATATCCAGGGCACAAATACCTCTGAATAGGAAAATTTTCAAACCCTGGGACCCCCCCAAAAAACTACCCCATCACGTCGGGGTTCTGCCGTATGGATATTCTTTATAACGAGAGTCGACTGTATGTTCTTCTACAATGACCTAAAAAAATATGTTCTACAGGGGACCATTTCTTATAATGAAAATTTAATTTGTTTGTTCGTTTTGCAATGTTGGATTCTATATATCGGATATTAACAATAAATGCTGTCAATCCATGAAATTTCACACCTGTATCTTTGCATCTCTGAATATATATGTACCTTTTGTATAGCAATATTAAATGATTCAATAAACTCCTGTGGGGCCCTTTCCAGTCTTTGATGAATCCAAACATTACTCTAATTCTTGTACAATCCTCTAATTTGACATGAAAGATCGTACCAATTTCATCCACAAATTTTGAAGTAATTCTTTGGCAGCTTTACAATAAAAAAACAGATGTACAGGGGTCTCAGCACATGACTTACAAAGCGTACACAACTCTGATTCTGATATTTTCATCTTAAACAATCTTTCATTTGTGTAAAGTATATTATGCGACAACTTGAACTGAAATTCTCTCAATTTTACTTCAATTGTACATGTAAATGGCAACATATATATTTGTGTCCAATCTTCTGGTTGAATTCCATACTTGCCAGCGAAAACTGTTTCGCAAACAGGTCTTGATTTAATCTCTTTTAAAAATTCCTCATATATTGGTTTTGATTTCACATCTTGTAGCTGTGAAATAATAAGATCCTTTTGTTTTTGAGCCACTTCTTCTTTCCAAAACATCTCCAATAGGAGTGTATTGAAGGAACATTTGGAGTATTTTTGAACAGAGTCTACAATTGCCATATACATCATATTATATTTGCTTGGCACTCCTTTCCTTAACCAAAATTCAAAATCAATGAGCCGTCCATCAATACTAAATATTTGATATATATAACATAAACCTGCTTCAAAAAACGGCCTGCAGAATATTGAGTGCTTATCAATCAAAATATTCTGGTTATTCCATACTGGTTGTTGTAGGATGCCTGCTTGGCTATTTTCATCACCAATAAAATCCTCATGTATGTTTGTCTTTAACCATATTTGTAAAATATTCTCATAGAATGGAGGGATACCCCTCTTATCAATAGTTTCAAGGGAATAATTTCTTTGAAACACTAGAATTCCACCAAGCCTTTTTAAGAAATAATCTCCCAATAGCACCCATTGATGGTTGCGATTTCCATAATATCTTTTAACCCACTTAATTAACTGCGTATCAATCATACATTGTAAATTGGGGAATTTGAGACCACCCTCAGCATATTGTGCATACATAGTTGACCTTGAAATCTTATCTGGGCCATTCCATAAAAAGGAAAACATTAACTTCTCTACTTCTTTCACAAAATCTTGAGGAATTTCAATGTTTGACATCAAATAAATTATCTTAGACAAAATAAATGTTTTCAAAATTTGAATTTTACCGATTAACGTTAAATTACGATTTTTCCAAATGAAAAATGTTCTCTTATTAATAATCTCACCCAATCGATCTTCAAAGTTTCTTCGGATTGCTTCTTTTTTGTCATATGAAAACCAGATTCCAAGAGTTCTAAGACCATTGTCTGACCACTTTATCATCTGTGGCTTTTCTTTCGATAGTCTATCATTTCCTATCCACATTCCTTCTGATTTGCTTCGGTTGAGGCAAAGGCCTGATATATCAGAAAATTCTTGAAAGCTTTCTAATAATACTGATAACGATTCTGTATCCTTACAAAAACATGTTATATGATCAGCGTAAGCTATATCCTTACAAAAACATGTTATATCATCAGCGTAAGCTGTATATTTAGTCTGTTTTCCGAGCCTCTCCATTCCAATAATATTTGGATTATTTAACAATCTCATTAGATATATCTCGAGCCCTAATATGAATAAAAGGGGGGCAAGGGGGTCGCCTTGGCGAACACCCCTTCCAATTTCAAAATAACCAGTAGTAAAGCCATTTATCAATACACAGCTATTTATAACTGCATGCAATGTTCTCACCCATTGTATCATTGACGGACCAAAATTAAGACATTCTAAACACTGTAGTAAATACCTATGACTGAGTGAATCAAATGCTTTGGTAAGATCTAATGCTAACACAATTCCAGATACATTGTTGGCATCAGCATAAACCATTAAATCTGAAATCAGTCTTATACCTTCACCTATATATCTGCCTTTAATAAATGCTGTTTGCTGAGGATTTATTAAATTACCAATAATTTTGGACATACGTTTCGCTAAACATTTAGAAAGTATCTTTGCATCCACATTTATTAAGGTGATTGGTCGCCAATTACCCAATAATCTCTTATCTTTATTGGATTTAGGAATCAATTTAATTATTCCTTGCCTCTGTGACACGGACATACTTCCTTTTTCAAAAGCATGATTAAATGATCCTATTAGTTCTTTAGAAATCAAAGGCCAAAATGTCTCATAAAATTCCACCGATAAGCCATCATTACCAGGTGTTTTATTTTTTGAAATCCCAAGGAGGACTTCCCTTGCCTCTTCATGTGTTATCAGGCCTTCACAAGAGGCCTTTTTATCTTCCGTGAGGTGTTTTAAGCAGGAACTTTTTATATAATCATAACTCACTTTGTCAGACACTGTATCCCTGTTTTCAAACTGTTTACCAAAAGATTTCATCACAAAATTTCGTATATGATGGGGATGTTCAATAAGTTCCTCACCTGTATCTAATACATCTATGTTTGTACTCTGTGCTTGTGTCTTTTCCAATGATAAAAAATATTTTGTACTCTTCTCTCCTTTCTCGTACCAGGTACATCTTGAACGTAATATGGCCCCCTCTGCTAAATAGTTGTACATGCAGTTAAGTTCCTGTTCAGTTTTCTCTTTCTTTTCCCATTTTTGCTCATTCATTTCTGTCGGGTCCATGTCATTTATTATTTTCAATTCTTGTTCTAATTCTTTTCTTCTAATTCTTTTCTTCTAATTTCTTTTATATTTTTTCTTCCTTTTAGAAAATGTGACTGTAAATTCTCGTATTTTGAATTTTAACCAATCCCATAATTTTCCTTTATCATTCTTATCTTCCCATTCATTTACCCACATTCTCTCATAATGTCCCTTTAAATTTTCAACATACTCAACATCATTAAGTAAACTGTTATTAAACTTCCAATAAGATGGGCCCACAGTGTACTCTTTAATTCTCAGATGTAGATTCACAAAATCATGATCTGACAAAACACAGGGGACCATATCACAATCTGTCACCATATTTTGTACAGACTCATGGATTAACCAGAAATCCAGTCTTGACTGAACACAAGGATTGGAGCGTCTCCAAGTAAATCGTCTTAATAACGGGTTCTTGTCTCTCCAGATATCTATTACATGATAAACGTTTTTAATATTTTCTATTATTTCACAAGAGTGCTTCCAAGTGGACTTCAAATTACCGCCCTCTCGGTCCAATGCCAAATTTTGAATAAAATTAAAATCTCCCCCTATTGATATTGTCTGTTCAGCATCATAATATTCTTGTATAGTCAAGTCTACAGCTTTAAAAAAATGCATGTGGTCTTTTTCATTATTTGGTGCATATACATTACATATCATAATTTTTTTTTCCATATACTTCCATTTTAACCAGCAAAAATCTCCCGTTAGAATCTTTCACTGTCTCTGTCAATTTTATATGTGGGGTTTTCCGAAATATGATACACACTCCCCTACTAGAGGAGGTTCCATGACTGAATACAATATCGGCTCTTAATTGGTTCTTCCATAAACTTTTATCCTTATCAGTCGAATGGGTTTCCTGTAATAAAATAATATCCTTTTTTAATTTGGATAAAAAACAAAAGTATTTTTTCCTGGCTTTAAAGTCCCCTAGCCCATTAACATTATGGGTCATTAACTTCAGATCCGTATACATATTTCACAAGTAGGTAACCTTGTAAATTCTTATGACCCATCATGATCAAGACAAAACAGACAACAAAACATTGGCAATGAAAAACACACACATACAATTTGCATGAAATCGAATAAAACATGATCACAAGGAATCCAAGTGCCCCTGGGCATCTTCACAGTTATTTTTTTCCTCAAGTTGGCAAAAACAAATGATTTTCCCTATCACTTAATCACATTAATAGTGTATCTTGTCTTCGGAGATATCAACTGTTAATATACTGCTGGCATGACAGGGTGCTGACTGCTGAGCTATGGCAGTCGTGTCAAGAGTTTTTCAAAGTATGTCGTATTTTGTTAGACCATTGTCTACTGTGCAAAAGCAAACTGCCAATATCCATTCTATCTTGTGGTGTGCTGCTTGTACTCCACTTCTTTTCCGCTCTCAGTCTCCCTGTAAAACAATCGCGCCGGATATTTGAAGTACACCTTTCGCTTTGGGTCCTCCTCTTTCAGCTTTCGTTTCAGTGGCAGCAATTTCCCCCTGCTTTCTCGCACTTCTACCGGCAGCATCTCATTGACAAATATCTGGTGATCCTTTCCGTTGTGCTGAAAAGGCCTCTCCTTCGAATATCTGCGGGCACTGCTGATCACTGTTTGTCTGGTTGTGTATCTACTGAAAGCTACCACAACTGGGCGTGGAGGGCCGGGTTTTGGCCTGATGCGGCCTGTGCGATGAGCTCTTTCAATGCTCACTTCACCTTCCATTTGCATATTTGACTTGGCAAATTCTTTGATCAATTGCTCACACTTCCCAGCGTTTTCAGCACCTTCAGGAAACCCGTAAAACACAGCCGTATTCCTCATCTCTCTCGCAGTGAGGTCAACAAGACGCTCTCTCAATTTCATATTCTCCTTTTCTTACTTGTTTACTTGGTCCTGTAACTGTTTGATATCAAAACGGCACGACTCTTGCTCCTCTTTCAAGTTACTGATTTCTTTCTCATTTGTTTCAATCTTACCAAGAGCTGTGTCCAACCTGGATGTGAGATTGGAGTTCATTTCGTCTATCTTGTGGATAAGGGCCGCGAGTAGTTCATCTGTGGTTGACTTCTCCCCGTCTACTCGTCGTTTTTTCTCAAGCGAGGAGCGTGGAGGTGATTCCGCCGACGCGCCCGGGCTGGTTCCCTCCATATCTCGGTGAAGTGGTTTCACTACCGTGTGCACTGCAGAGTCAGTTAAGCCGTGTGCATTATCACTGTCACTGTGTTCTTGCGTAGCCTTCTCCGTAGTAGCGTCGTTAAAATCCATCTTAGGCTCAGAATCCTCCTTTTCCTTGAAATAATGTGAGATTGTAACGACTCCTTGGTCTAAGCTCCTTTTCCTCGATGTCATTTTGACTTTTCAAACTGTAATAGGCGAAATGAGCTGCAATTTTATTTCCTCCTAATGCCTCCGTAATACTCAGGCACGTCCTAACCGCACAGCGCCATCTTGGATTCCGAGGATTCATATCTTGACAAAAGCTAGAACAATACAAATGAATCACGATTCACTGTAAGGCCTTTTTCACTTTGTTCACATCATAGACATCGGCAACATTATGTTCAAAGATGCGGAGACTAATGACTATTGATAAGACAATATTTTGTACTTGACGCAAATAATTTCGGCAATAACTGCCACACTTTTTTTGACATATTTTCATTCTTTTGTGCTGTTTTTTGTTGATGTTTTTTTTTGGAATAATTGTACTTCCATGAACTCCTCTCTACATATCACTGTTTTGAAGAATAAGACAACAGTCTATATTATGCGCAATCAAAATAAGAAAAGCCATGTATAGTTTTGCTGGACATGAGGCTGCAGGTTTTCAACTTTTTGTGAGATAAAGGTGAGATAAAAGGTGTCTATTAGAACCTTTTTCCCGATGAAATGGTGCTTGTGAGAACCATTTGAGAGCTATACGCATGGATACCTTTTTGACTCTTTTCAAAAGGAGCTCATGAGAACCATTTTATAGAATGCAGTATGTGGATTGATGTCTGTGCGTTTTTTGGTGTGTTTCACACGCAGTGCTGGTAAGGTGCTTCACTGGCACCATTCATAAAGGTACATTTGTACCTATCTGCATTGAAAATGTGCATCACAAACTCATTTGTCAAAACTCATAAATCAAACATACGTACAAAACATACATAATTAGCAATACATGAGCATGTCATACATCATCGTTGACACTGGAACAAAAAAACAAGGATAACACACCCATGCACACACAGTTTCACAAGCATGAATACATGTACATGAAATTCACCAATATAATTCGTGAAACATTACGCGATAACTGAAAACCATAGAAATGTGTTCTTTCACAAATTCGCAGAAATGTATTTATTCACCTTAACTTTTACAATCTAAACGTGAGCTTTGTATTTGTCATGTTATAATCTGTCAATATTCCTTTAAAAATATTTTCATTTGTTCACTAATTTTTTCCACAATTTTGGTCATTTGTGTACCGAGCAGTTCTTGAAACACCATCACACATCTCTGTGCAGATGATTTGAAATAGCAAGAGGTGCATCAGGCTTTTGAAATACATAACCAAATTTCTAATTCTCTATGAAATAATTCCTGCATGGATGAAATACAATAATTGTGTCAGTCTTCAGATACGTAGAAGTCAAGTACATTACTTAAGTAGTATGAGGAACGTTTTCCGCATATTTGCTTTATAGTTTGTTTGGTGTCGGGGTTTTTGTTTTGTTTGTTTCTTTTAAAGCATATTTGTCCTATAAGCAACTACAAAGGGCATTAAAACAATTCCATTAAAACAGGACCTTTAGTATTTGTCACAGAAAACATACATCATATTGCTGGTATGATACTTGGGAGAGGATAAGCTTTACACTTCTTCACTTCACTTCACTTCACATTTATAACGTCGAGTACTTGAATTAACTTATATTTGTTTCTATACGAGTGACTTTTTTTTCCTTTTTTTTTGTTTAGGACTTTGAAAGCAACATTGAAATATCTATACAACTACAAATACCAGAAGAGTATAGATTGAGGTTAATCATGACCTCTGACAATCTAAAGCACGTCCTAAGAAAAAAAAAACATACATAGAAAAAGAGCACACTGTTTAAAAATGTGCATAATAATAATAAGAATCCCAAGGAGGAAAGAACTAGGATACCACACCCACACAGTTTCACAAGCATGAATGAACAAAATTCCTCAACCATGATCTAAAATGTATAACATCAGGAATCAATAAAAGTTAACACTATTTTTTTTTAAAAGACGAGCCATAAATCCATTAGAGTTAACTATATACCATGCAAGCCTAAAGTTGAGATTTGAATTTGCTGTCCTATAATCTATGACAATATATTTTTATCATTATTTTTGTCCACCATTTGATTTTGTTCAAAAAGAAAAATTGCAACAGTCTTTTAAACACCACCACCACGTATACATGTACATTTTGT
Organism: Diadema antillarum; assembly: GCF_040938485.1. Lineage (NCBI taxonomy): Eukaryota > Metazoa > Echinodermata > Echinoidea > Diadematoida > Diadematidae > Diadema > Diadema antillarum. Next base: position 841,375 of record NW_027270992.1, on the reverse strand, counting down.
ATTTCTCCTAAAATATAAAGTGGTGACAAGAGGTACATCAGTGCTTTGAAATAAATTACATAATCTTCAATTTTCTGCACAATACGTAATTCCTGCGTGGGTATAAATGCAATAAGTTTTACCAGTCTAGGTGCAAACTTTAAAAGTGTGCAGAAATCGACCGCACAATGACTGGAGATGAATAAAGAGCATTTTCGTTTGTGCTTTTAAAGTTTATAACTATGAATGACTCCACTTCTCAGATTGGCATCTAGTCTGTTCTCATTAGGTCTACCCCCCCCCCCCCCCCAAATACAGTTGGTACAAAGCTGTTAAACGCAAATTATAGTGAAACATTATCACTGGTACATTGTATATTTGCAAAGACTGCATTGGGATCATGACAAAACATGTGACCTTCCACCACACAAACCAACAAAAAGGCGCCAGACATGAATTTTGGGTTGACGGCAGATTCTGAAAGAGCAGCTAAGTCAATGCAAACGGACTTACAACTACCTACCCATCTACATATTTCTCAAAGGTTTTCTCTGACAGCACCAGTGTTTCCTCTTTGACTCAGCTCATTCTTGGCGAGCGTAGGTATCTGGTTGATGCTGTCTACGGACTATTCGGGCTAAAATTGACATTCTGATCGATGTATTCTTTTGGTCACCCAGCTCATTCTTGACTAGCCCAGGGTTCTGTCTGATGCTGTCAACCGGCTATCACGGGCTGTCATTCTGATCGATGTATTGTCTTGGCCACACAGCTCATTCTAGACTAGCCCAGGCATTTAGGGTTCTGGCTGATGCTGTAAATGGGCTATCCCGCGCTCTTATTCTGATCGATGAATTCTTGTGGCCGCCCAGCTCATTCTTGGCTAGTGTTAGGCCCACGGTTCTGGCCGATGTTGCCAACGGTCTCTCACGGGCTGTCTCTCTGATCAATTAGAGTTTACCTTGTTCCCTAACCGCACCAGCGACCCAAACACGTACGTACTGGTTATCGTCCCGGCCGGAGTTACTTGTTCCCTGGTTGGTGTGCATGTTGGTGTGTCCACATCCCTGACATATGAATTGAGAGATACAATAGACCTACACCGCGTTAATAAAACAAAGTCATTGCTTTAATTCGATAAACAGAACACGGCATTACATGACGCGAGTGACTCCTTACTTAGAACAAGCCTGAAAGCACACTGAAGAGATTTTGACCTACATTCGTAACTTGTTAGGTTTACTGGACTGTAGACAGACCTTTAAAACTAAAACTAGCACAGTTATAACCTATAGAACAAATTTCCTCATGCATGTACCGGTATAGGACTTGCCCAGGGGCGCTCCTTGTACGCAGTTATATCTTCGCGTTCGGTGTTCGGGCTGTTTCGGAGTTATTAGTCTCTAATTTTAATAGGTATAAACTTTACATGCAGGTCCATTGCTATGCCAAATTTCTAATTGTAAAATGTTAGGCCTAACATGTTATTATTAGATCTGGACCTATTGTTATACCTGGTAAACATTACACAAGTGAGCACTCTCTCGATCTCAGATTTTCTCTTCTTCCAAGATGATAAAACATCAAATGACAAGGATCTATTTTAGGCGTTATATAAAACAAATATTTTTTGTTTCATTTGCGCAATGAGCAGAACATTTCATCGGTGAAAGATGAAATGTTTGATCCATTCAACTCGGCTGCGCCTCGTTGAATGGATCATTTCATCTTTCACCTCATGAAACATTCTGTCCATTGCACTCATAAACATTCACTATTTGTATATTGGCACTCTGTCCGCTGCGGTGGCAGGTTTGCATAGTCAGGCAGGCAGCACAGGGCTACGTAGCCGTGGCGCGGCATAATCTACCATGCGGTGGTGCAATATGCAGTGCAGTACTAAAGTATGGGTACGTTTACGCGTACGCATATCTGATCGAGGCAGTTGTCAGTTGGCACCATAAAATGCAGCTCTATGGTTGGCACGCAACCAAGAGAAGTCATTAGTCTACGATAAAAACAATAAGTATTGTTTTATTATAACAGCAGAAGAAACACATCCAATATTTTTTTCTACCAATGCCACATTTTTGGTGATTCTTACATCTGGCTATCGAATATACAGCAAGGGAAAAAATGAAACAGGACCTACACTGTAAAAAATGCGACATGCGACATGTTTATGAACTAAACACAGTGTTAAAAATCTAAACACTTTGTTTAACATCTAAACACCCGGTGTGTATAGCACGTGTAAAGTATTGAGAGTTAAAGTGTTTAGCTTGGAGTGTTTAGTTGGAGTGTTTATTCTGGTCACGTTATGTTAATCTCAATATGTCCATATATATATGGAGAAGTGTTGGAAATGGTGTGTAAATTGCAATTTCTAGTTTCCTTTTATCACGAGAAAGTGGAAACTGTTACGACATCAAGATGCACTATGAAATAATTCATGTTTAGGCCTTTCATGGAAATGCCTAATCAATAAGGAAAAAGGATAACCTAAAAATATGTAATACAACTGTAATAAATTTATATTTTGGTTTTGCATGTACAGTCCTATATTTTAACTGCTAGAAAAAAAATGGGAGTTGCCTTTGTTAATGATTTCGTTCATGGTTTAGGGCATTACCCAAATGTTTGTTGGTTGGGCCTAAACACTTCTACTGTCAGGATAAACAGACGCGTTTACATTTAGAACGCCTCGTAAACACGTTCTAAACACCGCACATGTTTAACATAAACACTTATACTCGTACTCTACAAGTCAGCAGCGCATGTGACATGACGGCCGCGGCCACAACGCACGCAGTGGTGCCCTGTGCGTGCGCTTCGAGCGCCCACTCGTGCTATGCATGATTATGACCATAATCAATGCACATTATTGGCGGGAAAGGAGATGTGCGCGTACGTACCTGTACGGATGGATCTGTCTGATTGGCTGGCTGGTGCTGCGATTGCATGCCCCAGCAGCGTGATGTGCGTAGGCCTACAGTACGTGCGCATTCGTTCTAGGCTTGGTCGTCCACACACTGCACTTACGACTCGATCGACTGCACTGCTGACATGACTGCATTATGCACTGCATAAAGGAGCGGATCTAGCTAAGATGGCGTCGAAGGGATAAAGTTCTAGCCTGGCCGGCCTGCATGAAAGCGGTGAGTCTGCTAAGTCTGCTAAGTCGGTGAATAACAAGATTTATTGCAAAATCGCCCTCGTTTAATGTAAAACTGTTGTAGGCGTGGAAATAAGCTACGCCCTTAACGTTAACGATTTTGCTCGTTTGTTTTAGTTTTCTATTTCTAAATCTAACGACTATTAAAGTTACGTTAGAACGGGGAACGCTCTAACTGTAACGTGTTAGTGTTGTTAACGTTACAATATCTAGGCCTACACTCTGCAAATTACCGGTACCGTAGTTATGGGTAAACTCGGCCTAGCGGGTAAACTCACTGTATCTTTAATTTTACGAAGTTATGAAGTATCTTTTATGTGAATGACGATGAGTTAGTGACTATATTTTGAGTGAAATTCAGTTTTATTCCCTGTAAATTCTTCACTCAACAGGTGGTGAAAATTGAATGTAAAGCCCATTAGGATGTCTTGGAAGGGGATGGCGATGGCACCAAAGTGGGTGACGATGATGTCCTGGCGTGTACTGTATAAATCCTGCAAGACATTACCTCTGCTGGCAGAGAACGAGGCATAGTGTAGTCAGCAGAGTAAATCGACTGGGGATAATACATCACTGTATACTGCCCATGTGGAAATTGGAAATCAAGTAAGTACTCAAAATTGCAGAGCCAAATCAATGAATATTATGTACTTAAAGGGCATGTAAATGAGTTTCTATAAAATGCAGATTTTAAATGCTTTAAGTTCTCCTGTTTGTGTGTGTGTGTGTGTGTGTGTGTTTTGTTTTGTTTTGTTTTTTTTTTTTGGGGGGGGGGGGGATTACCTACTCCCGACTCCCGAATTCAATCCATTAGCTAAAATAAACATGGAAAATTTATTTATTGCAAATATTGTTGAAAGTGTAAGTTACAAATGTGAAAATCTTCACCCAAGAGACAAAGGATACAGTATGGTCGTAACTCTACTTGATAATGATGATGAATAAGAAAGAAGAAACAACAACAACAAAAAAGACTTGAATTATTTCCAGAAAATTCAGCAAAGTAAGTAAAAAGTGACGCAAGACACTATGTGCTAATGTGATGAAGGGATTCTGCCATTCATTTTAATTTGAACTTGCTTATGGATTCAGTCAACTTCTTTGCTATCCATTCATTTTCAGAATCTATGGGAGCAGTTAAGTCCATTGTATTGCAAAGCCAACTGATTTGTTTTCCTTGTGTAATCATTTCTTTTTACCAGCACCAGTACGTCATGGAAGAATTGATCGGGGATCACGCCAAACCTGTCTGGATTAGAATGAAAGATGCATGCGCTTACTTCTATACAACCCGTCTAAAAGTGCAAACATCTGAGGATTACAAGGACATCGCAAGATATACTGATATAGAGTATGTCTATAGGCCTACATGCCATATGAAGGAAATGAACCATGGATAATGATTTTGAATGTTATTAATAATCTTTTTCCCGCTAGCCATGTGATGTCTCACATCGTCATGATGCACTACAGACCTATTAGGAGGCATCCCATCTGTTAGAGCAACCTTTCTATTGTTTTTTTTTTTCTTCACTGACAGTGTACATCTAAACCTGTATACTAGAATAAAGTAAATCATATGGGGGTTGATAGGGTTTTGAATGCGCTGGGGCTTCAGTTCTCCTTGTGCGTGTATGCGTGTATTACATAATGACGAACCTCTAAAGAAATATGAAGGTAGGGGGCCTATATAATTCGAAGAGGAATTCAATGCTTATTTGATGAAAATTGGTTTTGAAATGGCAGGGATATCCAAAACAAAGCGATTCTATTGTCCTCTGTGCTTACGATAATGGTCACCTGTATTCTTATTGCTCATAGATATGTGTAATTGTCTTATTTTAACAGCTGGTACGTAAAATTGTAATGTTATCTATTATGTAAAGACACTTGCTCGAAATCGTTTTGCACTACTAAGAAAAACAGTTTTATTCACTTCATTTTATTCATCAACCAATATCCTTGTAATTCACTGTTAAGATATTACTCAAGAACTTTGTTCGATTGACTTTCTGTTATATTCTTGTGCAAAAAGGAATATAGAAATCAAAACAAATCAAATCAAAATATCAGCCATTTCATTTTTTTTCCCTCAGGTGCTTCAAATACAATCAGCAGATATTGGACGCAAATAAGAGGCCAGTAGTTGCATTTGTTTGGAATTCTTTGCAATTTTCTTGTAGACCTGATAGGAAATGCAGCATTCGGTAGTTAATATTTTCTTTCTGAGATATTCTTGAAATCGGTCACATGGAGAGAGGTATCAGAAATGTAGTACAACATGCATGGAGAGTAGGGAGGAGTCTCGCAACTGACTGACAAATTGACAAGGGAGGAGTCTTGCTGATCACATCGCGTGTTCATGACAGCCTTGCATACCCTCCCGCCTCCAGTTGCAATGCATTATTTTTTCTTTGTTAATATCCTCTTGTCTTTACCAAAAATTCTGCTGTGTCGAGATTGAAAGTAGCCCTCCATACCATGATTATGTGGAGTGTGATGAGACTGATTAGACTCTTATAGACTATTCATGTATACCCACTGAGTTTGAATTCTTTCTCCAAGGTTTTAGCAAGGTGAAAACCACTAACATTCTAAGATTTCTCTCGAAATAGCAAAAGTGAAAAATCATTACAGTACTGTTAGCCTACATGTACTTTCAGTGAACGTCGCAGTGAAAAGAACAATATCATGTATGTATTTAAGTTCCATTATTGGTACTGGTCAGGGAGTGCAGATGTTCACCACAGGCTAAATACAGTGAAAACATTTTTTTTTTTTTTTTTTTTGGGGGGGGGGGGACGGGTCTCTTTATGATGAGTGCATCATCTACACTCCCTGATCAGTACCAATACGACCATAGTGTTGTGCATGGTATAATTTGCCGTGAGCCTAATTTGGTTCGGGTACACCCCAAAGCACTTTGTCAATAATTGATGTAATCTTCAAGGTCGGCATCGATTTGTTCACAGACTGCAGTTATGTTCCTGGAGGTGTTACATACATGTCAAGCTTCCGAAGCGTTGAGTTGCAATTCACAATCAACAAGTTTATTCGTTTGTTTTACAATACTAAGAATTAGTTCTGAATACAGTAGAAAGACGGCAATTCTTGAAAGTAGGCTAAGAATTACATGTGACTGAAAAGTAATTGTTAAATGCAATATTTTTTTTTTTCTCCAAAATGATTTATGTGTCATTTCCTGCAAATACAAACTTTACTGTGTGTATAGGAGAGAATTCCATTTACGTCTTCGTGTACAGGCCAGTGACTCCCTGGTATCTTGCATTTAACTCAGTATTGTGTCGTATAGCAATAACATGGCAATATTTAAAGGGGAAATCCAGTCCAAATACAGGTTAGTCTGATAAGAAAGAATAAAATATTAAGAGTTCATTGGTAAAATTTTGATCGAAATCGGATGTAAAATAAGGAAGTTATGACATTTTGAAGTTTCGCTAATTTTTGAGGAAACAGTTCTTGAATGGTTGACATGAATATGCAAATGGCAACAACTTACTTAATTTCAAGTTTTTCATTCAAACGCAATTATTCCCGAGGCTCAAGTCCTGATATATCTAATTGATCACTTTTCTGAAGTTATTCAACCAGCAATACCATAATGTTTCACATTTCATTAACATAAACATTGAATTTCATCATTTTTTTTTTGGGGGGGGGGGTACGCGATCAATGGAAAATTGTAAGGTTAGGGCATGGTCAACTCACTCATTTGCGTATTCATATGCACTTTTAACTGCTTTGCAGAAATTAGCAAATCTTCACAATTTGATAACTTCCTTATTTTTCATCCGATTTCATTCAAATTTTTACTGTTAAACTGGTAAGGTTTTACTCTTTTTTTATCAGACTTGTTTATTGGACTCGATTTCCCCTTTAAAGGATTTTAACTTATTATTCATCAGATATTGCCCAAGCTTTGACTGATGTTTTGATAACTTGCATTCAGAGAATTGCCTTTAACTCTTGTAGCCAAAATGTTTGTGAAAGCTAACCCAGGTCTTCCCTGGTAAAATGTATTATGCGATGTAAGTGTGCTGATGATTTGGTACATACTGGGTAAATTCTATATAATGTTATGCGTTTATCTTATTCCATGCAAAAAAGTGGAAACAATCCACTTTACATTAATAAATACATGGAAATTAACATGCATGATGAAATGTCTCATTTAAACACGTAGAAATTAGCATGTATGAATGTATGATGTGTAAACATGTCTCATATAAACACGTGGAAATTACCATGTATGATGTGTAAACATGTCTCATATAAACACTCAGCATGTATAAGGTGTAAACATGTATCATATAAACACTGAGAAATTGCGATGTTTAATATGTAAACATGTCACATGTTTAGTGTATGCAATTTTGTGATCGATCTAAAAATCAGACATGTGTTCTGAGAATAAACACTAAAATGGCAAATAAACATGTCGCAGTGTTTTTAATCTGTCACAGCGAATAAACATGTCGCAGTGTTTACATCGTAAACAGTGCGTCATGTTTATTTTTTAGTTCAGTGTTTAGATCTTAAACATTGTGGGTGATTATGTGACTGTGCGGTGTTTAGTATTTAAACACTGTGAGTGATTACGGTGTAAACGTTTGGTGTTTAGGCTATAAACACAGCAGGTGTTTAGTTTTTAAACATCAGAACCGTTTAAAACATAAACATGTGTGTGTGATAAACACCTAGGGTGTGCTGAAAATAAACACAGCATGTGTTTAGTTCATAAACATGTTTAATATATAAACACGTCGCAGTGTTTTTAAACTGTCACAGAAAAGTGTTTAGTTAGGTGTTTAGAAACTAAACAAATTTTTTACAGTGTAAAGATTTTGTTTCACCTGCAGGAGTACCACAAAAAAACACTCGGGGATTGGGTCGCATACAAGCAATTGGTGACGAACCGAACCATTTTAGTTTCGATTGGGAACCATTAATAGGTGCTCATCGGAACCATTTTGCGAGAACCATCTGATGAGAACCATTTTGGAGCCGGCGAGAACCATTTGAGAACTTTTTTTTTTTTTCTCAGAGTGTAGGGTGGGACCTACACCGTTTATGAAGACCAATTTGTTTTCCTTTTCAATACCTCAGCCACTTCAAAGCCATTTTTGCTGAAATAAACCTTAAAGTATTCTTGAAGTTGTATGATTTTTATGCCATAAATGGTTTTTGATTAACTTGCAAAAAAAAAAATCAAATTTGAATCCACGTCTTAACCAAAACCGTACCATCCCTTTAACAATAAAGTCGCCCTTGCATCTGCTTGACAAAGTGCCCTACATCGACGTAGGGGAAAAGTCGTCAATTGTGATAGCGGGTGCTTTAAAAGTAAGATGTACCCGCCCAGACATCGTGCTTGTGTTTTTCTAAACGTTTCATTTACTGTAATTTCCATTTGATTACTTTTTTTCTTAATTTTAGGATCCTTCAAAAAATGCTAATGACTTAATTTTGATAGTGGAGGAAACAGATGTTGAAAAAAAAAAAAACATATCGCTCTCAATAGTCTTTTGTCCCTTATTGGTTTGACATCGGCCTACAGGGGCTGCAGTTGTAATTCCATCCAACCCCCATGAGGCAGACACAAAACAAAATGAATGTGAAATTATAATGCTAGCCTGTCATATGTTTGCATTTCGGAGCTTAAATAATATCCTCCCTCGGTTTGCAACATTCCGCTGTACACTGAGTCACTGCAGGTTAGAAATGATTTCCAATTCAATGACTGTGCCAAAAAAAAAAAAAAAATCCTAAATAAATACGGGCATAGACGATCTAGACGATTGCACGTAGCGCAGTGCAATAGACCAATACGATAAATACTTTACAACAGTTTTCATTTCGTGTCTCCATAGTGATTGATGACCCCCCCCCCCCCCATATTGTGCATAATTGTTTGGTTTTGGCATACAGTCTGTACTTACATTTACATTGGTATCAAAGGTCACAGTGTCTAACTATCACTCATGCCGCGCCCCGAGCAGCGTTTGCTACAGTCAGTCGGCTTGGCAGGGATCTTGTTGTACATCTGCAGCATCTGTCGTCCAATTATAAAGAGCCCACGCGCTTTCAACAAGGTTATCATTTCCTTCAAGTGCAGTTTACCGCAACTTCTTTGAAACAAGCCATCCTGTTCACCTCACTAGTGGTTACTTAAAGGTCGTCTTCAACTATCTCACATCAAAATAAATGTAAGTAAAATACCCTTTTTTCCCCTTATTGTTGATGTTAACTACAGAATACCCTTCGGGATGCAGGAAGATATGAGTGTAAAAAAAAAAAAATATATATATAATTTCAGGGCTTGTTTAAAGGCAGTAGCTACAGGGAAGCGTATCACGTTCTAATGTGGTCAAAAGACAAATCAATGGTATAAAACTCAATTGAATTATCCAGCGCACGTTCGAACCTTCGCGTTTCGATATTTATTGTTGTTGTTGTTGGTGGTGGTGGTGGAGGTGTTCTTTTCCCCTTTTTTGCCTGTCAGGTGCAGAAACCCGCAAGTGGTTGAGAAAGTTGCACCGAAGACCTTGTACTTTTCCTTTTAACTCATGAAACCAGGTAGTGCCCCCCCCCCCCATACACACACACTTTTGAAAATGTATCGGCCGCCATGTAATCTGTGTTTTGACCACTAGAGCCTTTAGAAATGATTCACAACCTGTTACACAGGGATGGGTATAGGTCAGCTAAGGGCGTTATAGGGATCCAAGGGTGCACCAATTTATTCCTTGTCCACCAGAGTACATTCGAAAAAGGAAAGGAAAAAAAAAGAAAAGGAAAAGAAGAGTGTGCACTTAATTTGAAAATCAAAACTCTTTAGCTTTGCCACCATGAACATACCAGTATCATCCAACTAAACTTCCATGTCATGTTCTAAGAGGTCGAACGTCTGGACTCTCACGCAATACCCGAAATAAAATTATTAGAAAATACGAATTGCCCTGATTGTTCGTTCGTTATACTTGCAGCCCTGACAAACACGCCAAGCAGTGAAAGACAGTGCTTCGCCCGGCATGGAACCACTCTTAGGTTCGTCTCACAATAAAGGTGAGGAAAAGACATCCTCTTTGCCAACAGGATTGACAGAGGATGACGTCAAAGACATTGAGAGCATCCGGAACTATTTGTCCAGTCAAAAAAATGACAGAATCCTAAATGCTGCTGTGATGATTGCATGTGAAAAGGGTCACGCAGAGATTGTCAAGTTTCTGCTAAAGAATGGTGCAAACGCAAACTTCTCCTCTCCCAAGAATGGCGACACGCCTTTGCATGTGATCTGCAGGGAGGAGAGGTTCGCTTTCCTGTCTCAACAGGATATTCCACAACGAACTAGAATAAAGATCGTACAGACACTTTTACAACATGGTGCGACCTTCAGGAAAAATGAAGCAGGGCTGACTCCGCTCCACTTAGCAGCACTGTCTCTTTTACCTTCCTTGTTGACATTTCTAATATCTCAACGGGGCAGTGGTATTGGAATATCAGAAGCCGATGAGATCACAGCTTTAGAAATGCTTGGCTTCTCACAAAGCATGGACGCACGGCAGGAAAGTAATTCGTACGAAACACTGTGCAAGGTTGTTTCCCGACGATGCCATCTCCCCGAACATAGAGCAGACCCTGAGCTCGAAGCTGCTCTACATTGCACAGAAAAACATTCACTTGCTGACGTTAAAGCTATCCGTACTGACAAACATGGCATGAGATTCCAGGGATTTCTCATCGGGGATAGAATTATACCTGAAGGGGTAAAGGGGAAATACTTCTACACGCCAATGGCCGAATTTGCAGAAATGTGCATGAAGTATGGTGAAGACACCCAAGGTTGCAGTATATTTAAGTATCTGCTGCAATGTGAATCACAATCGAAGGCAATGCTCGGGACTGTTATGAATGAAATCACATCTTTCTTTCGTGTATCATTCTTCGGTGTCGACATCAGCGTCGTTCCACATGCTTGCGAAGTCGTCAATGGATATCGCGATGCCATGCAGCATGTCACCAAGTCTTGCCTGATTGAACACGGTCCACAGTTGCTTCACAGCTTTGGAGAGTGTACATCTGGTTCACTTACATCACTTCATGGAAAAACTAAAAGACGCATTGTTCGAAAATGTGTATTTTTGTAGAATGACAAGGTCAACACTAAGACGTGTGAAGCGCGTTATTTGTAAACTGTTATGGTACGATGATGTCACATACGTTGACCACAAAAATAAGACGTTCCTTCATTTACTGGCATACTCGGCTTTAGCTACGCGTGACAAGGCTTTCATTGTTGACTTGGCAAGGGTCATGATACGTCATGGCTGCCCTGTGCAGAAGGCAAGCGATATAGAAGGCCCTGCTCTTAACATATTGATTGAAGGTGACTTTTGTGTGGATGTTGACGTCAAAAAGGGACTTATTGACGTGCTTAACCCAACGTCCAGTATCCTAACTTTGGAAGAAATGGCATCAAGAACTATCCTCCAGAACAGAATTCCATACCAAGGGGTTCTTCCCGAGAAGTTGTGCGAAAAGATTGAGGGAGAGACTATAGCTGTGAACATCAGTGCTCTTACAGATTCTCGTCAAATCGATTCAGAATCCGACTGAATGTCCTTGATCAAAAGGCACTACAAATGATGGTGAATGTGAATACCATTAATTTCGAATAACATGTTGTTAAAAGGAATGATGCTGTTATCATTGGAACAAACCTACAGTTATTAGTTTTGTCACGTCTTTCTTTCTCGTAATGTGAGTGTATCGAAAAGTATTGAATGACATCAATCATGAATTGTGGTATAAGATAGCTTTCCAGTCAGGGTGAACGGTACAATATAAAAGTTGTTCTAGCGCAAAAAAAAAGGGGGAAAATAGGGTGACCTCTATGAAACTAGTAAAAAAAACTAGTAGTACAGTCAATTTATGTTCTCTGAAGTCTTTTACAGTTTTCCATCTATCTGCAATGAAATTTCGTGTGTAGAGAAATTCCTTGGTATAACAAGAAAGGTTTGTTGTTTGCTTAAATGCAGCTTAACATAATAGACAGCTTGGGTTTGCATTCTTATAATCATGATGATAAAGAACATTCGTTGTATGTCTCTGTAGGACTGAGAACTGGTAACCAAAATATATGAGGCACGTTCCCCCATCCCCCCCCCCCCCCGTAGCATGATGTATAATTAGCATATTATGCACCGTCTCACAGGAGCGCAAGTACACCCTGCGCTTTGGGTGTAAACTGCCGATCTACTTAAATGAATATCACGCAAGAAGCAGGACGTTCTTGTTACAAACATCCGCCTCTGATAAGTCCGTCATTAATGTCCCCGCACCAATCAACATAATGACATGGTGGCAGTGGTGAACCAAAGACTCATCTGGACAGATCTTGAGGACTATTATGCATTGATGGGACTAGAATTCAACATTTATGTGCGCCATGCACGCCTAGGACTGAGTCTGATTCTGGGTTACCAGCGGATCGCCTGTGCTAATGGTCGCTTACATTCCATGTTGTGAGACAGCGTAATAAACGTGCACACGGAATTGCAGACTGACTGTAGGGCGCCTATCGATGCTGTATAGACCTACGCTGTACCGAGGTGGAGTGATATCGGCAATTTATATAATTGGTTCAAGAATGTAGCCAATGGGAAGCGCTGAAATGAGTCACGTGTGCTTTGGTTATTCTAGTCCCATTGCACTGCGTGTTAAATCCTATTGCCGATCGTCTGTGCGCGCGGCGGCTCCTTTGAATTGCATGCATACGCGCTGTCAATCCTGTAAACAACTTCTAGTTCGGGCTGCCGGCCGGCCGGCCTTTCTTCCCTTGCATAATGTGTGGCGTACGTATACTCTTATACGTGCAGTACAGTAGACCAAGCGTTGTGGGACCGGACGCGTACATGGAGTCACTTTGAAGGGCAAATCCAACGATTTAGCAAGTTAATCCTCACGCCGTTTTCAAAGTATGTTGTCTAGTAGGCCTATATGAGGAGTCTATATCACGTCTTTAAGGTAAAGGGTGCATATTCTATGTAAAATAAGTAAGTTTTCATGCGGGAACTTAAGTGTCCGGAAACCCAACCCCATCATACTTATATGTGCGGGATTTCCGAGTGCGACGTGCGTAAATGTTTGGGACGAACATCTTCGGACGTCTTGACCCACAAAGGTACGTAAAAAACGCTGAAAAATGCTGTTATAGTTTTCGAATTTTCGACCCATTTTATAAAACAAATGATGCACAGGATTATTTCGTGGCGTTAGTGGAAATGCAGCTCACTCTCGGGTATTTATAATGTAGTGCATGTTTCACAATATTGTAAATACCATCGAGTGCGCTATACGCCTCCACTAACGCACTCTATCCTGTGCATCATTTGTATACAAACACTGTTAACGTGAACGTATAAGCACTACGTCATAGTGCACATAGACTGACGGAACAATACATTAAACGTGTGATTGGTGCAAACCGACAATGAGTGATATACGCGGTTGTATTAAAGTACTACGTCGTAATGCTAAAGGACTGACGTAACAATGGTGAACGTGCCAAACAAGATAGAAACACCAGCGGCAGCTGGTTAAATTCGACGTTGAAATTACTGTTCTGCTTACGTGTAATAGCAAGAGGACAATACCCCATGTGTATAAACTGTGATATATAGATAATACAGTGTACATGGTTCAATTTTCTCGTACTAACAAAGCTGTTGACTGTACGTATGTCTTGCAGTCTACTAATTACAATCTTTTGCCCGATTTTGTTTGACCAAAATATGTGTATTAATTTACCATAGTAATATATGCGATGAATTAGACGTGGAAACCCTTTTCTGCTCTGTTCTGCTTAAAGCATGTGGCCAGTACTCCATTTGAATTCACCTGTTTCACATATTGTAAAATACATTGCTTTGTACTGACAAAGATATTGAACCGTACATGTCTTGTGGCTACTCAAGACATTCTTTTGCACGATTTTGTTCAAGCAAAATTTCTGCTCCGTTTTTATATAGCAAGAGGTCAACAACCTTTCTAACAACGCGTTGTCATAAGATAATGCACGATCTCGTTGAATGTGCTCTGCAGGCTAGCGACACAGCCTGATCGCCCAATTCTTTTTCAGCCTAATATGTACATATGAAGAGTTTGTTTGCAAAACCCGATAAGTCCATATTTGCCAAATGGAGATATTTGCGATTAAAGGTCAAGAAAAATAAAGAGAATAATAAGAAAAAAAATGCTTCTTTTGGCCATAACTTCAAAAATGTACCTTTATATGTAGTGACCAATATATCATTTAAAAGGTATTATTTTGTACTTTATGACAGAGACTGTACTTCAAAATCTTCAAAAATGGACTTATCGGTTTTTGCTAACAAACTCTTCATATATACGTCTGAGATTGTCGGACATTATATTTTAAGTGATTATTTGTTGGGCCACAAAATAATATTTACGCTTCACTAAAGTGATGCGACTTTCTGACTACGTTGTAACTGTTACATTGTATATTGATATCATCAAGCATATTTTGCCTTGAGATTTTGCGTAATATTGCATTATAAATTATTATTACCTATACGAGGTAGTTTTGCGAGGCAATTACAGTTGGTATTTTGCAGGGTCGGGAGTTCAGCAGGCGACATTAGAGCATATCACGAGCATCCGGGGGTTTTACATATACAGTGGACTCCTGTTATAACGAAATCCTCGGAACCGGCAGTTTTCTTTCGTTAGATTGGAATGTTGTTATAACTAAACAAATAAACAATAGAAATACAGTACATATAGTGGATGATATTGGCATCCCAAATTTTTACTTCGTTGTAACCAGAATTTTGTTATAACCGTGGTCGTTATAATAGGAGTGCACTGTAAAACAGGGAGGTGGGAAGAGAAAGAGTGGAATCTCTCTCCTCGTAAATATTCCGATCGACCACAAAAAGAAAACATTCCAGGACGTCCAGGGTGTCAGTTACACGCACCGCAGAAGAACACTGATGAATCAACTCATACAAGGTCGACCACTTACAGCAGCACTAGGCGTCAAACAATGACTAGTCCATTTGTGCTCAGTAATTGCACAGTGACCATTAGTTTTACAACTCTCCAACTTTAAACAGAGAAGTAAAAATAAAGTGTAATTTCGCAATTATTCAACATGTTGATGGTCTACAGGTAGTCAAATGTGGCTTGATCTGTATCATAGTGTATAGCCGTATTCACATGTTTTCTTAATTTACCTAGGGGATAGGTAATAATTATGATATTGACTGGCCTTTCATATGAAAGCATATTGCCCTCGTCTTCGACTCGGGCAATATGCTTTCAGTTTGGGCAATATTTTCGGGTGCCTCCCTCAGGGACAGTCAATATTATATAAATATTTCATGAGAATGTTATAATTTTGTATTTATATGATATGTAATCTCCTATTTTTGTCTGTTTCTTTTTCATACCTCTTTATACCTGGTCCCCATGGAAGACCAGCGGCACCATAAAAGTGCAGGTGATTATGGGCTACCCAGCCGTTACCTTTCTATAATCCTACTTTCTATTCTTTTGTATATCGATGATGTGTCACACTATTCATTTGCTATGTACGCATGTTTCATTTTTTTATGCATGATGTATATTTTCCTTGTACTATATATGTTGTCTTTTATATCTTTATCTATGTTTATGACGGAAATAAAACAAAAAAACAAACAAACAAACAAACTCAACGAAACTTTGCTGAATTTGTGATACCGACATTGCTGCTAAATTTTGGAACGTATTCGGTGATCCGAAATTAGGGACAAAGCGGACAGTACCAGCGATATATTTGACTGTTGTTCTACGGATAAATGATACTGTTTAACAAACTGGATCAGCCTGAAACGTGAATTTGGAAGCGCTTGTCATCTCATTGTGACATACTTTCGAGTTGTCAGCCCACCTCTGTATGTTATAATACAGCGATGAAACTCTGAGGCCACTGCAGCAACGATTGGAGCGAACACGAGGGGCGACCCGGCCAGTGTAGGCCAGAACACAGCGCATAGACGCACAACACCGTTGGAAGTCGCCAATGACGACAGCTTGCCATGGATGAACGGGACCACATCTGAGCGCATCAACGCCAAAAATCCGTGGACAGAGACTTCAACTGTCATGAATACGTGGAAACCTAAAATTAAAGTGAAAACTTTCACTGTGAGTGAATTTTCAGAACCCTTTGTGGTAATTAAACAGGTATTTGTTGTTCATGAAAATACACATGATAAACATCCAGCTACATGATTTAGAGACTGACTTAATCGAAAGTTACATTAAACAAAAGCTGGATTGATTGACATATTACGAACTTAGTTTATGGACGCTTTCCTGAAATTACTATAGATGTGCGTCCACAAAACTTGTGAAAAGTGTGTGTGATTTTGAATGTGTTGGTACAGAATAATGTAAGCCAATTCATTTGCATATTGTACACTATTGTACGCTATACTTAATGTTAACAGTTATCTTTTGAAACAAACACTGAATTAACTCTGTACTGAATGTCCTGCGTGACATACTCAGGATAAGGTACTACAGGTACCTTTACTCCTTTCTGTAACAGGATAAGACTTTGTCTTACTCCTTTGTGTAACTAATTCCACACATTTAATTCAATTCACGCATGCTTATTTCAGTGTTGCACACAAAAGAAGTTTGATGATGGGGACATGACAGGAATCACATTTCCATGCATGAATTGGTCATCCAGTGATTCCATATGCCTTTCGTAGTTTCAAGCACTACAGCGAGTTGATCTTTGAAGGACCCTTAGCAAAGAAAACCGATCAAGAAATAATCACGTATACCCTCCTCTACAAAGCTTTGAATGTGCAATTTAAGACAGTGAAAGAACTGTTTGAAGCATTCGCAAAACATTTTCAGCCGAGAACAAATTTTCGCCTGGAAAGATTCCGACTTCAGAAATTCCAGCAGGAGCCTGGAGAGACAATAGATGACTTTATGAGCAGATGTCGCACACAAGTGCAGAAATGCAAATTCTCTGAACAGTCTGAAGTCAATGATCGTTTGATCGAACAACTGATTCGTACCCGCTCCAAGAAGGTCCAAGAAAGAATCCTCAGCAAGGATGAGAAACTTACTATAGACACAACACTTGATAAAGCATGAACGCAAGGGGCCACTGAGGCAGATATGCGGTCTCTCCGTAGCCAAGCGATGAGCATTGATGCTGTCACACAAGGAAGACAACAGAGCCGATGTGGAAACTGTAACTTGATTCACCCTCCTAAGAAGTGCCCGGCGTATGGCACCACGTGTAAAGGAATGTGGCCGCTCAAATCAGTGGACAGCAGCCTGCCGCAGTAAGAAACCTCAACAACTCTGAAGAGCCCGAAATCCTCATTCCCCAAGAGGAAAGCCAATGTTTCGTGATGAGCACAGAGAGAAAAACAAAGTTCAGTGATCAACGCCGAGGTGAACCAACGTTCGGTGATCAGCACGGACGAAGCCCTAGAAACAAGAGACTGCACGAGATGACTCAAGAGGCTTCAAATCCAGATAACCTTCACGGAGACTTTGAAAAACATAGCTTTGAGTGCGTCTCAATCTATGAAGTGTCAGCCACCCAAGCATTTGCAAAATTGAACATTTGGCTCTAAAACCAAATAAGCCAGCAACTTGGAAGGCGAAGGTTGACACAGGAGCTGAAAGAAACATCCTGCCACTGAGGCTCTACCGGCAGATGTACCCAGACAGATTGACGTCTCGAGACTCCCAATAAGAAAGGGGTTCAACGACCAAACACGACTGTCATCACAGCATACAATCAAAGGATCATCCTAAACCTTGGAACACACTCTCTCCACTGTGAGCATGAACGAGCTAAGTTTGACGTTGAGTTCTATGCAGTTGACAACAACGGCCCTGCAATTCTCGGTCTACCAGCACTGGTTGAACTTGGACTCATCACTTTGAACTGTGTTAGCAAGAGCTCTTTTAAAAAAAGCTTAAAATTTGGCAAAATGATTGTCATTTGTGATCTCAGTATTTACTTTTCCACAGCTTGTTCGAGAACAAAAGGGGTAGGTAATGGTAGACAACTTGTATATCTTGCCCCTAGGCAAGGTCTTAATGCGTGTGCGAAAATATGCGACGCAGCAATTACTCATCTTTTGACACAAAAAGTTGTCATGTTCTCAGGTGTTGCTCCTCCTCATTATCAGTTTAATGCAATAGAATGCACATCAGCGAAACAAGACTGAAAGAGGGATATGATTATTTTGTAAGTGACCACAGATGATTACACAATCGTCATTGTCCAGACTCCTGAACGTACTCATTAAGATGCACACAATCATGTGTTGGTGACGATCATTACATGAAAGAAATACTGCCGTGAACAGTCCAGGTATAATTAGGTCCATGCGTTGATGGTTTTACCGGCCCTCCGGAAATACGGCTTCTGGAATTTATTCTACGTGCGTGTCTTACTTGCCTAAAAAAAAGAAAGAAATGACAACTGCCTGCTATCCAACTTTCTGAATAATGCAATAACGACTACCCTACATGCCCAAATTCTACTTCCGCATCTATCTGAATCATTGTAACCTCATTCTTTTATTCCTTGAATATCTTTGCTTGTATGTGTTGCTGATATTATACTGTTGCATTTTGTGGCTTCTCTGCATTTCATTTCGTAACACTTTATTTTAGTGTCTTTTTTAAACATTTTGTTAGAATTATTTCGCCTCAGTCGTTATGATATAAATATATACCTCTGTTCCATTTTTCCTCATTTCTGATTATTTAATGTGACCTATGACTTAACAAGCATCCTTTTATGTAATTTCCATCATAATTATTTCTCGTACGGTACATTGAACATACCTTAACATCAATGTAAAACACACATTTGCGTTTATAATTAGGCAGGTTGTTGCCCATTAATGTAAAGTTTCACCTTACCTATGTTTCATTCTTTGATGTCGTATGATCATTTTTACTGTAGAATTTTCATGAGAAATGTGAAATAAAATGAATATGAAATGAAGTTGCTTGCAATCATCTCAACAATTCCATTGCCTAATGGACATATCTGATCTTCAGACTAGAACTTGTAACTTATTGTTGTTGTTTGTTGATGAGATGTTTGTTTGTTTGTTTGTTTTTCGAATTTATCCTATTTAACTCTTCTTTTTAGAAATTTGGCCGAAGTTTATATAAATGTGTGCAGAAAGCACTAGCGACAGTTCAACTGAAAATAAGTCCAAACTATTATGTTCTGCATTAAAACCACGTCTAAAGATAAAAAAAAAAAATCTTCATTAACTTACAAATGACATATCAATTATACTGTTCTTGAAAGTGGACTTCACGTTTTGTTTTTTCTTTTTTTGTCGTCCGAGGTTATGTAATTCGTACTTAACCTCCTCATGCTATAAAGTTATAGATCATAATTACTTTGGTATTTTTCACTCTAACTAAAAGGTGACTGAAGTACGGGTATACATGGTAGGCCGGTGGGGCTGCCATTAAATAGAATAATGATGATCGCATGTATAGAACATCCTTTTTTAAAGTCTTAGAAGAGCTGATGCCCAGATGTTGGATTATTAGACTAAAATCTGGCTTTTAACCCACGCACATAGAAGAGAGAGAGAAAAAAAAATATGGTTCATTCAATCACGGGAAAGGGTACATAGGATGCATAATGATTTTATAACCCAGTGGAATGTGTTGTTTGGTCCGCCTCAGTTACATACAACTGAAACCAATGCAATGGGACCACCTATACTGCAGCTGAACATGAACCTTTCACCAATCTTGTCGGATGAAAAATGAAAAATTATTTCGTGCGGTTTTTTTGTGTTTGTTTGTTTTCCTGCTGAGAAATTTGGATAAATGCCTTTGCCATGAGTGTTTGAAGTTTGAATACTCATACTGAGTATCAGAGGATTCACGGGAGACAATAATATCTCTGGTTAACCCTTTGTCTGTCACGTTTATTTCTAGTTCATAAGTTTGTGTGTAAAATGTGAGCAAGTTTGATTCATTGGCACATAAATGACTTATTGTCTCACGAAGTGTTCGTGAAAAATTGACAGGTGATTGAGAAAAAGAGATTTGCTTGTACCCTTGAAGGAATCTCCCTGTACTTTGTAATTTATTCGTGGAGATAGAAGCTAAACTTGAAGGGTTTTGTCTATTTTGAAATGAGCTATAGCAATAAAAAAAAAGTACAATACTGGAAGGGATTTTTTTTTTCCATTTTGTCCACATCGTAGTCACTGGCAACGTTATGTTTAAAGATGAAGAGACCAATAACTATAGACAAGACAGTACTTTGCTCTTGATGCAAATAATTTAGTCTATTAGCCACAACTGCTGTGTTGTGCTGTGTTTGTGTGTGTGTGTGTGTGTGTGTTTGCTTGTTTTTTGGCATAATTTATTTACATTTGTTTGTTCTTTATTGTTTGTGAATGCTGTTTTGAATAATCAAAAGAGCTCCTCTCTTCATATCACTGTTTTCAAGAATAAGACAACAGACTATGTTATACGCCTTCAAAATAAGAAAGGAAAGGTATAATCTTGATGGACATTGGTGTGCAGGTTTCCAATTTATGTGTGAGATAATGAAAAGACACATCTAAGTTATTAAAGAACATACATTTCCCAGAAAATTTCAATGTTTATTTGATAAGATTTGGTTTTGAAAAATCTCATTTTGATCAAATAAACTTTAAGTTACAGTTGCAGTTTAATGTATGTTTGTTTGTTTTTAATACGACACTAGTGATTTCTAGTTATCTTGCAAAAAGTTAAAATCCCCATCTTAACCAACATCGCACCATCCCTTTAACTCTTTATGTGCCACGTTCGCACGTCCGGCTCAGTCGACGGCGTGCCAACTTCGCATATTCTGCTCAACAAACAAAGCCGCCAAATCCGATCGATAAATCGCTAATCCCGCGGTACAATCAGAGCGTTTCTCGCGCTTTTGTTAATCTCACATACGACTTGCATACTATGTGGTGATTGACTATCAGCGGTGTTTCCAACTAGATTTGCGTGTACATTCTAAGATTCTGTCACTATCATGCCTTTACAGTAATGTAGCAACTGGTTATTAAAAAAAAAACAACTGAAAATAGAATTGTTATACATTGTATACAGAAGCAAAATTTGACATTCCTCTTTAACTTTGCTCACTATTATGTCCAGCTTAACAGAAATGTGTAGAAGTTATACGTATTGGAAAAACATAATTCTGTCTCAAAGCATGACTACCTTCGTGTCTCAGTATGGCACATAAAGAGTATTATGTTACGTACAACAAACTCGATCTTTATGATGGGGGGTTTAACGTAGGATGTACCCGGCAAGACATCATGCTTGTTTTTCCTAAGCGTTTTATTACCTGTACAATCCCGTTAATTGCATTTTTATAATATAGGATCCCTCAAAAGGGCTTATGATGTCTCATTGGTTTGACATCGGCCTTACAAGTACTCAAGTCTTTCATTTCAAATGTTACCAAAATGTTACAAACAGAAATTAGAACATTATCTGAGATGGAAGTCAACATGTAATATTTAAAAAAAAATGCATTTATGTTAAATATAACCACTATGTACCTGTGTGGAGGTAAATGTTAGATGCGCTCTGCTGGTCATGAAAGACAATGAATACAGTAGTTTTAAAAACAACCATTTCTCTTTAAAAATGGCACACACCTTGATACGTGAGGACTCAAAAAGGTGAGTAAAGATACCAATAAACATGGACGCAAACTTCGAGTGCAGCTGATAATGAAGGGGTGGGGGTGGTGTAGGGGCAAGGCTGCAGATGGAATCCCCCCCCCCACCCATGAGACAAACGTACTCTCTAAAAAATTTCGAGTGAATAATTCACTCCTCGGAAGGAGTGAATAAAATTTCACTCAATTAAGAGTGACTTTCACTCGTTGTCGAGTGAATTTCACTCTTGTAACGAGTGAAATTTGTGTGAAACCCATTCGCCGAGTGAATTCCGAGTGAAAATTAAGCCGAGTGAATTCCGAGTGAATACATAATTAAACGCATTTGGCTAGGCCAATAGAAATTGAGAATTCCCCTGTCATGTGTTTACTCTAAGCCAATCACCAGCCGCAATTTCCCCTGGCTTGGGCGCGGGCAGGTTTACCTGACGCAGCGACGCGTCGCCTAGCTGTGCGTGGACTGTGTGCAATTGCGTGCTGTGTGCTAGCTGTGCGTGTATTATGCATAGGATCACAGATTTACGTGCCTGTAAGTGCAATCGTGAGAATCTGAGCCTGGATGTCGTGATGGACGTGAGAAAATGTCTGTCTTCAAATTGAGTGGGGCGGAGATATTATTCACATTTTTGAAGGTAAGCAAACCATAGATCGATCTAATTATAACTTATTGAGTTATTTTCAGCATTACGGGCTAGTCTAACGTTATACCTCTCCGTAAACGACCATCATAAGTAAGTTACCTTTAGGGTTCTATACGAATAACCCCGGGCCGCCCGTGGCACAGTTAGCTATATGGGGCTGTCATACCATAGAACACGTAATACGAACAGCTAGAGGCCGAAACTCAACTGGTACACACTAGGTGTTGGGATCTAATAATACGTTGAGTCTTTAGACTTTAGTTTAATTGTACACGTTGGGATCTAGGGCTTGAACTATTCAAAAAAAAAAAATGAGTGATGAATGAAACGTTGGTCGTTAGCCATTATGCCGAATTGACATTCGTAAGCATAATATCATCACATATAATCAGCCCAGTCGCTGTACGTAGGTACGTCTTAATGTACAGCGACTGGGCTGTGTATAGTTAATCATCACACAGAGATTACTGTGGTCGAGTGTAGAGATCGAACTTTAACTGTTACTAAGCTGTGCTAATTAAAGCAATAGATTTAAGAAGCGCCTAGCGCCAGACACGTACTCTACATTGCTATTGTTGAGTTGACAGCCGAATCACTGACACTGGTCTGTGTTGCCAGATGAGATGGTGATCTTGATCAGGACGGTAAAGAATGGTGAAATTTGGTGATTTATGATTATTGTTCATTATATACATTGTATGTAGTAAAAAGGACTTTTATTTGCCGCTACATTCGAGCATCCAAACAGCTGGGAGAATACCACGTACACTAGCTCCCACGTCGTGTCGTAATCACCTACTAGCGTTACTGTACTAGGTAAGAAGTATGATGCGTGTTCTGTTCGTGTTAAGTGTTGGTCCACTGTGACATCACACTTCTAGCTGAAGATCAGCGTGCTCACACATCATGGAGATCGATCCCCCTTGTAGCAGACGATGACTGGTACTATTTTCAACATTGTTTTTTTTATGAAAGTTACAGGTGACCTTATGTACCGGTATTGAAATTTGGCAGAGATCATCTTTGGGTCTTTAATTCCAAATATATTATGCGTTATGTTTTGTTGAAAAAAGAAGAATGAAAAATAAATGAATTGAATTGAATTGAATTGAATTCTAACATTAAATATGCTGATGTAGCTAAAAAAGTAATTAGGCCTACCCCGTACTAGCTTTTGTATTGGTGCTCACTTAGTATTTGTGTGGACAAAACAACTGCATAATTATTGTCTTGTGGAAATGAGTTCTAAATCCATTTCTGAACCTTGTGTTTTCATACTTTCCTCCAGACAGAGACGTAGACATGACAGCTCTTTGGGAGTGATGGTGATTTAAAGGAACTCGGTGTAGGGGTCATCATTTGGAGAACAAAGACAGATATTGATAGCTGTACAGTCTCTGTCACACGAAGAGGGTGCAGATCACCAGATTGCAAAGTACCAGATGTGGTCAACGACTAGCCATTGAATTCAGGGTTGACGAATGCTGGAAACACCGGGCCAACATCAGCGAAGGAGCCTCTGAGATATGGACTTCCATTGCATTAACCCTGCTGTAAGCTATTCTGTTGTTTTCCACTATGATCAATGAAGGGAGACTAGTTTGAAATTGATTTATATTTATTTTACATTCTAGAGTCTTAGTAATTACATAAGAGGCTACATTAAGAGATTGAATGCTTGGTTGGTTTTATTTTGTTTGAAGAAATGATTTTCAAGATACTTCATGGAGCAGTTTTGGAGCTGTCCTTCCCTCTGAAAATGAATGTCTTGACAAGTTAGTACTTGTATTTAAGAAAAATGTGTACCGTGTACTTGCCGTATCGACAGAAGTGAAAACCATGTTATGGTAAGTCTTGAGTTGTGGAAGTAGAGCTGTTGCTTATGTCAAATATGTATGTTAAATGATTTTGCTCTTCAAGTTTATAATGTAAACTGGAGGAACCTACTATCCTCATGCCATTTGTATTATTCATAAAGCCATTAAATTTTACTTATTTGCCCAGGAATTCAACACAAACATCACTTCAAGGGGGAAGAGATACTTCAAAAGCTGAGGGAAGGAGTTCTGACTGTTCCGAGGAGACATCTGCACACCCAGATCATTGCAGCATATTTGTTGTTGCAAATGGAAGCAGAAAACTGTACAGCGTAAGTTCAATTATTTAAAATATTATTATTATTCATATATTATATTATTGGTCTGGAATACCAGTTTCCCATTGTCATGTCTTGTACTACATTTCCATCCAATATATAACCATGTAATTTGCCTGTTCATTTTTTTTTGTTGGTCTTCTCAAGTATAGAGAAAAGCAGACTAAAATTTGCCCCCCCCCCCCGAAAAAAAAAAAAGAAGAAGAAAGAAAGTAGAAGGGACCGGTAAGTATAACATTGTTAATGAAGTGATGGTTATAGATTTAAAAATAAAGACTGGTATACTTGTATGAGACATGTAAACAGAGTGTACGTACAAGACTCCACGCTGACTTATTTTCTTGGTAGCCCCATCGGGCCACATGTATATTGATTTCATAATAGTCCTAATACTTATGATTTAATCATCACAATGATTAATAAAAAAGTGGGAGTTGATGTGCCATGAAGTTCAATGGATAATCACATCTTGTATAAATATTTTCTACTAACTGTGCACATTCACACTTAACCTATCTGCATGAAATTTTCACATGTATTAACTGATATCTGGCTCAAGTAGCAATAAATGTACTTGAAACAGTGGTACTGAATAGCAATAGAAATTAATGCCTAGAAAAAAAACCATAAAAATAGTTCAGCCCCTTAAAAGATTAAAATGAGGGGCAAATTTTTGATGTTATATATTTGCATCCTAGAATATGATTAACATTCTTCTTGCTTTCTTTTTACATTCAGATACCAAGTAGTGAGCAAAGGATGTTGTAGCCAAGGCTGTTGCGATGCAGTACCCCACTTTGTGAGACACCACACGAGGTGCAAAAGGACATGTAAGTTTATACTCGTAAGTTTATGTGATCTACAACTTTTTTTAGCCCTCTTTAGCAGAAAGCTAAAGTGACATACCTTGTAACATGGTATCTTATTCATCTAGCTCGCAAAAACTTCAACATTTTCAACTTTTCTCAAGAGCTAGTGGACAGAATTAAGCAACCAAACGAGGAGTTGATCATCCTTGTTTAGTTAGGGGGCAAGGACCCAAAGTTTTTCAGGTTATGGGCATGACCCCCCCCCCCCCCCCCCCCCCCCCCAAAAAAAAAAAAATGGCCTTTACAGGGAAATTGCATCTATTTCTTAATTAACTTATTGTGCAAATATACAGGCAATGTGGGGACTTTTTATAATCTTTGATGTACCTTCTCATAGATGTCTAATAAAGTTGTGTGCAGATTGGCCTGATTCCATGACTTAGGTTCGATATTAAATGTTAACTTCAACGTAACGTAATGTAACTTAAGTTCCAACATGCCAGTTGCGCCGTTCATTTATAATAAACCTATTCTCGTTTTCTTCCATAAGAATGCCACTACATGTATTTCTACTGCTATCAGATCTTCATCAGTTATAGTCAACTCTGTGCCAAAGTCAAATTTGTTGAGACTCAAGAAAAAGCTTTGACTTACAATGCATTGTTATATTTCAGGAGTATACCTGTATGGCAAGGATCATGGATTCATTGAGTATCGTTTTAAGACCCTGAGGAGCAGTATGACACCACTCATCACCTCAGGCAGAGAGAGAGAGTAGTTGCAGCTCCCACCAAGCACCTGACCGAGCACCATTCCATCGTTAGATTAGAAGCCCAATGAGAAGAGACAGCTACCATCGGTGTATAGGTCTAAATACCCTTGCTTTTTCCTCTTTTGAGATACAGTATATGCTCCTCTGACGTTGGAACTTACATTCTTGTTGAAGAGTCGGCCTCATCAGGCTCAGCGGTAGTTTAGCATGAAGCTGTTACCAGGATGTACTGCAGCACTTCAACATTAAAAGTAGAACGGGGCTCGCCGATGAAAAGAGTTTGTTGCATAGAATGTGTGATTGTTAATGCTTTAAAGGGTGTGTAAAGTTCTGGTCGAGGTGAAGATTTAGCTTTTAACGTTTTGTGAGATATTCAGAAACCACTCTATGAGATGTCAAAGAGCATGCAGTTCTAAGGGGTGTCAAAAGTTTATTCGATGAAAATCGGTTTTGAAATGGCTGAGATATCCAAAAACAAGGTGAAACAAAGAGATACTAATAAAGTTGGGGCATGTCGCCTTTTATTATTAGCACTTTTTTGGATATCTCAGCCATTTGAAAACCAATTTTCATCAAATAAACGTTGAATCCTTCTTAAAATTACACGCTCTTTCACATTTCATAAGAGGCTTTTCATTATCTCACTTAGGAATGTTCAATACATGAATCCTTACCTCAACCAGTACTGTACAGTCCCTTTAAATTGTTGATTGTTGTATATACTAGTAACTGAAAATAGTTTTGACTTATATAGTCAAGAAAAGATCTCCTCTTCATGGCCACATGTTAATCAATACATTCATCTGTAAGGTGTTCCAAGCATATGAAAGAATGTTTGGCCACACACAGCTTGGCATTCCGCATGATACGAATCTGGCTGCGCTCATGATTAAGCACCCCCTTCTCTCCAGGCAATTTTTAATAAAACCTTTTTATGGTCTAATATTCAAGAGAGAAAAATGTTGACAGACACTCGTATGTATTTTTTTTCTTTCCGTCATTTTTTTTTTTTTTTTTTTGGGGGGGGGGGATGCTACAAATAGCAGCTAAATAGTAGGATCTTCCAGTGGTCATCCATGCTCTTGGGATGAAGATTATGTCTCCATGTTGTGATTAAGTTACCACATACATTTGTCACCCCTTTGATTAACAGTGATGCAGTACAATATGCATGTGCTCAAATTTATTGCATCCATCTTCTTTGGAGTAGAGGGAAAAATCTTTTTTAAAAAAATAAAACAAAATTGATGGGAATCATTGATCCCTAGGGTTACGGGACCCAGAGTTATTTTGTACATTTTCACCTTTATGTAATTGATGTACTGTACTTTGAAAAAACTTGTGGGTAGAAGCTCAATTGGTTCGACTTCTTTTTCCACGAAACATCTGCAGCCCATCATTGATAAATCCATGGCATTAGAGTAGATGGAGCCAAATAGATTAGTTCACTAATGTGCCAAGTCAAACTTATGGATAATTCTTCCCTTGACCTCATAACAAATTATTAAGATAACCTGCAACTGACAATCATATTTTGTTATAGAGTGTTAGCAGTGATGTCACAATTGCCCACCATGAGGCTGCGTTCACATAGAAGTATACTATTTGGGTATTCGGGGCTCGTTTTCGAGGGCACGCAAATAGCTTGAATCGAACGATAGGATTTCCTAACGCCGGTTCACATAAGAGGGCACTATTTGAATGTACCGAATAGCATAGAGTAGTGTAGCAAAGTGGGAATCGAGCTTGTTCGATTTTCCTGCAGCGTATACCGTCTCACGTTTATGAAATAATGAC
This sequence comes from Diadema antillarum, assembly GCF_040938485.1. Taxonomy (NCBI): domain Eukaryota; kingdom Metazoa; phylum Echinodermata; class Echinoidea; order Diadematoida; family Diadematidae; genus Diadema; species Diadema antillarum. Next base: position 813,251 of record NW_027270992.1, on the reverse strand, counting down.
AATTTTGGTCTGGATTTGCCCTTTAGCAAAAATAAGCATGTAGACTGACATTCTGATGCAGTTTAGAAATTGTTAATAAGATTTGCTGGGATGTAGGAGGAAGAAATCCTCACTGCATGGGATGGCAAGTTGACGGTGAGGGTGATGGTGTACTGGGTGCCCGAATAGCGAATAGCGAATACTATATACCGTATACTTCTATGTGAACGCAGCCTAACGAAGTCAATTGCCTAAACTGACTAGAAATCAAGACTGCATACAAAAGCTGCAGCAATGTTTACTTCAGGGAAACCTAAGGCAAAAGAACACCTTTGTTAGAGAGGCATGCATGAATGAATATTGATCGCCTTTGCTATGGAAGCTACCATTATGGTGGCCAACATGACGTCAAATCACTCTATAAGAAATTCAGTTTGCAGCATTAGTTGTTGCTACATCTGGCCAAACCCGGAAGGATTACAAGTGTTCAATATTGTACAATGATGCCTTATTTAGGTGAAGAAGATTAATGATATGATACATGTTGTGTCAACTGTATTGATTGCAATTCTTTTTCCATAAATAGTAGGCCCGGTTGAGGGGGGGGGGGCCTATGAGCCCTCCTCCCCTTTGACATTCCATGCCGAATTTCATGAAGGCATGATTATTTTGGGGGGTTATTGATTGTAATCAATAACATAAATATTTTCATGCTGGACGTGTCGCTGACAAATTTCATTGAAAAGGCAATGAAAAAAAAAGTAAGAAACAAAGAAATACATGAGTAAATAGAAAAAAATAGATACTTCAGAATTTTTTGATGGCACAGTTTTTTTCTCTTTCATTTGCTATGGACGCTAGAAAGAATATTTACACAAAAAACAAATGCGCCTTTTTGGAACTTTAGTTATGGCAAATGGTCTGATTTCATGCTCAAATTAGCATAATTTAGCCAAGTGACTTTTTTTTGTTGTTGAAAATCAACATTACCGTTTTATAGATTATGTCACAGGCAGTTTGTGTGTGGATTTTGTAATGATCGCACGGTTGATGGCCGAGGTCTGGGGGGTTTCAGGGAGGCCCCCTCTGGCTCTATCATCTACATAAATACCCCACCTAAAGCCTACTTAAAGTCAAGACCATGCTTGTCTGATCGAGTATGTTTAGGTATTTGTGCAATGTACTTGTAGAGCATCACTGTGTTACATGACAGAGGATCCAAACTTGATTAACCATACAGTATTGAAAATGTCTGTATTTTTGTCAATTTTTCAAAGCAATCACAATTCCTGGTACATGTGTAATTGTTCTTGTATTATAATATAGATAATGGTGACTATACATTGCAAGTCTTTTGTAGCTTATCATTGAACATGCAATAATTATATTCACTTGTAGTCGAAAATTAAACATGTTCAGGAAGGGTACTTGTAAAATTTTTCACTTTTGCACAAACTTTATGAATTTGGCATATTTTCGGGGAAATGTGTGATGCTAATATTTGAAGAGTTTGTTGGCAAAAACCGATATGTCCATTTTTGAAGATTTTGAAGTACGGTCTCTGTCATAAAGTACAAAATAATACCTTTTGAATTACAGTATATATTGGTCACTATATATAAAGGTACATTTTTGAAGTTATGATCAAAGAAGCAAACATTTTCTTATTATTCTCTGTATTTTTCTTGACCTTTAATCGCAAATATCTCCATTTGGCACATATGAACTTATCAGTTTTTGCAAACAAACTCTTCATTTGTAGAGCTTTGGGAATGACAGCTAGAATAGCATATTTACAAGGACCTTGTGATGATTATGGTGACAGTTGTTCTTAAATGATAAAAATATGTATAATTATTATTGGCCACATAATTCATGGAAAACCAGATACTCAGCACATGAAGACTGTTTGTAATGGTGTACTGCTCTGTATATAGTTGAAGTTTAGATATTTAAAGAGGTATATTCCTTTTTTTTATTTCAGGTGATCCAGTGGACATCACACATTTATTTAATATAGAGAATCAGCTCATAAAAAAAAAACATATCATGCATAGCATTTAGTACATTATCTTCTTATATCCCCCTCAATGCTACTTAAAGAAAGAATAAATTAATAAGAAAGAATGAAACAACAGCCAATTGGATTACTAGCTTATATTTATTCAGTTTCATGTATTGATCCAGGTCGGCCGGGTAGGAATGACTTTCAAAACTGGAACACAAAGTTGGCAATGCACTGGGCTACCAGTGGTGGATCGTTGGCTTCAAAATACATGCATAAATATTAACAAATATCTATATTATGAACGTTGCTTGCTGTTTTTGTTTGTATTAGTTTGATTGGTATTCATTATTCCAGAAATGGCTCCAGACCACCTAGATTATTCCCAAATTCATCACCATTGTCACTTTTTCTTCCAGGGTTGAATAACTAGTGCACTGAGTGCTGTGATAGAGATGTGTGCTCATGTAGAGTGTAATTCCGTTTGGGATTGAAAAAAGATTGAAAAAGGATTGAAAAAAGATTGAAAAAGGAGTGAAAAACCTCCGGAGTTAAAGAAGAGTGAAATAAATAGGAGTGAATTGAGAGTGAGAAAGGAGTGAAAAACGACTGACAAAAGAGTGAAATACGTCAGGAGTGAATTTAGAGTGAGAAAGGAGTGAACATCCCACCAAAAACATTTCCGTCTTTTTTCACTCTCTTTTGGAGTGAAATTTCTGTTCACTCGAAATTCACTCCACTTCTAGTGATCCTTGACGTCACTACCAAGGGGAGTGAAAATCGAGTGAAAATTCACTCTTTCTTTTTTAGAGAGTAGAACAATTTAATACTATTGTATGATAATGTCAATCCTATGTTTGCATTGCGGAGCTTAAAGAACCCCCCATCCGGGTTTTCAACACTTTGTTGTACACTGAGTCGCTGTGTGCACTATTGATGGATTTCGGGATAAAGTCTGTACCTACATTTACAGCGGTATCAAAGGTTACAAAGTGTAACGATCATTTGAGCCGTGCCGCCGCGCCGTGTATGCTAGTCAGATGGCTTGGCCGGGATCATGTTGAGATTGGTAGGTCTGTAGCAGCTGTCGTGTTGTGTGATTCTAAAGAGCCCACGCGCTTTCAACAAGGCTATAATTTCTTTCTAGTGCAGTGTACTGCGGCATCTTTGAAACAAGTCATCCTGTTCACCTTACTAGTCGTTACGTGAAGGTCGTCTTCAACTATCTCACTTCAAATGTAAGTAAAATATCTCAAATATTATGCCTGTTCCTTATCCTAGATGTAGACTACAGAATACCCTACAGGATACGGGAAGATATGAGTGTGCACGAAGTATCATAACAAGGCTTGTTCAAAGCCATTAGCTGTATGGAAGGGTGGCACTTTGGTCAAAACACAGATTAATGACATAAAACTCGATGGAATTTTTCCCGCGCAGGATCGAACCCGCGCGGGAAACCCCGTTGAGTTGTATTGTTTTTTGAACATCTTGGCGTTGCGAGCTGGGTTCGAACCTTCTCGGGAAATTTTCATTTAGTTTATACCATTAATTAAGGACCAGAAGTACCGGACGGAAGGGGACTCGCACCCCTTCCCACCCTTCTTTTTGCACCCTTACCTAAGAATACATAGGTGTCGACTGTTGTATTTGCCTTGAAGACGTTGGTTAGTTGTTTTGTTTTGTTTTTGTTTTTTTTCCTGGCAGATAAAGAAAATCTGTGGAGTGTGAAAGATGTGCCGGATACGTTTTATTTTCCTTTTAGCTCATGGAACCCGGAAGTGCCCCCCCCCTCACACACACACTTTTGAAAATGTGTCATCGGCCATGTAATCTGTGCTTTGATCGCTGTAGTCTTCAAAAATGATTCACAAACCGTTACACAAGGTCATCTGACACAGTTGAGGCAAATGGCCATTATCATCTCTAGCTTCTAGATCTTTGCACTACAGACTCCGTGGCGTAGGTATCCATGGGTAGACCAATTTATTCCCTGTCCAACGGAGTAGATTCGAAAAAGAAAGAAAAGAAAACATAAAAATGTGCAATCGATATGAACGTCGAAATTCTAAAGCTGTATGTGCTCAGGCTTACATAGAATTTAGTGATAAAGCAAAACACAACCTGAAAATGCATTTTTTTTTTTTAGGGGATTCTCGAATATATTAGAACATGGCCGGTCTCCTCGCACCATGGATTCCCACGCTACTGGGTCTTTAATTTTTCGTATCAAACTGACTTTGTTTCCCAATTTCAAACGGGTTCAGCATTATCATCACCTCACCACAAGGTAACTGAATTCACCATGAACATCCCAGTATCAACCAACTAAACTACTACCCACATATCAGACTGATGTCGAAAAGACGTCTTAATTTGATTGCAACTAGTCAAACTGATCGCATGTCATAGAATTACCAGAAAATGACGTGATTTCAACGTCTTCTTGTAACGTATTTATCATGTCATGTCAAGGACCTCGTAATGACGATAGGTTTACGTCACCTTTTCGTCATAATAATGTTTTACCGATTGTTAGTGACGTCATAATTTTCCTAATAATTTTGCTACGTATATGTCACGTCAAATTAATGACGTATCAATTGATGACTTAAGATCTAAGTTGCTTTGCGACGTATTTAGCACGTCATGAAAATGACGTAATAATTATGTCAAATTTACTTTCTTTCGTGACGATTTCCTGACGTCATCTTAGCGACTAATTAATGATGTATATAGTTTACGTCAGTTTGGTACATATTAATGACGTCATATAAACATCGTATTACGACAAACTTACGTTGCTTTTCGTAGTGTTTATCACGTCATAGCGTCTACTAGCGACGTATTCTCCGATACTAGTGAAACGTCAGAATGACATCAATTCCACGTCATTATGATCTATGTGATCATGCACCACATAACAAACAAAAAGTTGCACCCCTTGACTTTAAGTGAGGAAATGGTTCAACGAAGTTAATTTTGGGTTTTTCATATTTTCTGAAAGATGTACCCTTCTTCCACATTTCTCTTCAGTTTGGTATCTTAATATTAGTGGGAAAGTGTGTTTTTAGCAGTTTTTCTACAACCTTTTTTGGGGAAGAGTAGAATGATCAGGTGTTACTTAGAGGCCGCTTTCCATATTTTGAAATCCTTTGCACACTCCACACTTTCAAGCCTAATAACTTTTGAAAAAATGATGCTGCCGTTTTGAAAGTTAGCATTAACCATGGGCAGAATGTGCTTATAGAACATACCTGATTTTAGCTTAATTTGATGATTTCTTCATTGTTGTTGCTCCAGTGGTCTACATCCTGTGCTTTGTCCCTTTCATGGCACAGGTAGCACGGCTTGGTAAAGATTAAACGCTTGAATAGACCATGTTCTTCAGAGCCTCTTTTCTCAGTTCACACTTTACCAAAATGTGTGCTTTTTTCCAGTATTTAGGTAGGTTAGGGGAGTCCATTTGAATTGCAGGTGCCCCACAAAACAAACAAAATGTCGCTAGAAATGGATTTCTAGGTAAGAGCAGATTCTGAAAGAACAGACTTCAAGCTTTAAAATGATACATAACTCATATCAAATAGACTATCCTAACATCTTAAGACTATCTTAACATTGGAAAGAAAGCACACAATACAGAAAAGTGTGAACTGAGAAAAGAGGCTCTTTACCAAGCGTTTAATCTTTACCAAGCCGTGCTAATTGTGCAATGAATGAGTCAAAAACAGGATGAAAACCATCTTTTTAACCACAATGAAGGAATTATCAGATTAAAATGGAATTGAGCGTGTTTTATTAGCACATTCTGTCCATTGCTAAGTTCTAACTTTCAAAGCAGTGGCATCATCCTGTCTAAAGTTATTAGAGTTAAAAGTGAAGAGTTTGTTTAGGGTTACTTAAGAAATGAAAGGGTATTCTAAAGACACACCTAATCACACTATTCTGGCAAAAGTGCTCGGGATAAACTGCTAAAAAACATTTTTCCTGTTCGTTTTATGCTAGTAAATTTTATCATTATGTAGAAGAAGCCTTGATCTTTCAGAAAATATGAAAATGTCAAGATTGACCAAATTTACTCTTTTCACCTATTTGCAGTCCCCACACAAAATCAGTGTGTGCGACTTTTTGTTCGTTTTGTGATGCACGGTCACATATGCCGTCTTTTTTACACAAATAATTAAAAACGATAGCCGTCTTTTACACGTCTCAATCTGTTGTCAGATATTACTATCAAAATTACATTTCTACACAAATGGAAGACATCTAAAAGACGTCATATTTGTGATTTCTTTCTGACGTCTTAGTGGCCATACAAAGACATAATAAAGACGTATACTGATAATTAGAAAATAAGATATGGCGTTAATAAACGTCTTCTTGAAGAAAATAAACGAAGTTGACGTCATGTATTTGTCTCAAACTGCTGTCAAAAATGTATTTTTGCTCAAATAGATGTTGCATAAACGTCATGTTTTGTGCTCATATTAAGGCTTTATAATGACTTGTAAATCACTTTCTTTTATACAAGATGTCACGTCGGAATAGTATCATAAACACGTTGTTTACACGTCAATTCATGCCTTTTCAACGTATATGTAATTGGTATAGAAAACAAGATAGATGTATTAAAGAATCCTTTTTGTGAAAATAAAGCAAATGGATGTTATTGCGATGTCACTTGTAAACTGTAACCACTATAGGCTAAGTAGTATTTTATTACAAGATCTAATAACATTGTGCACGAGTAACTCAAGGTACAACCAAGATATGAATCTAACCTACCCTACTCCGAATGTTCTAAATCCTATATCTACGTCTACCACCCATTTCTATTATGATTATAGTTGCAACACTGTTGTATCATTTGCATACGGACAAAAAGTTGTAACGCTTTATGACATAGTACTAGTTTCCAAACTATGTCAATATAAATAGGTTCAATGAAAATATAAAATTATGTGTTCATAACACAAGTTGAAAGTTTGATTAACGTTGCAATACAGTGTACAATGTCTGTCAAGTTTAAGATTATGACCAGAATATTTTTCTTTTTCAGATCTGAACTATGACAAGCTTTGACCTTGCTTTCATTTTCTTTCAGAATAAGTCTTGATTACATTATGTTGAGTATTACGCACGACTTTTACAAGTAACAATATACTGCACACCTATACCACACCAAAAACACATGAGCGCATAAACACAGAAACACACAACATCCACACAAACTCACACGCCACACACACCACACACACACACACACACACACACACCAAGTACAATTGAATGCATTAATATGCAAACACTAGTGAATATGAGGAAAAACATTCATAACTAGAAAAGCACTCTGAGAGCGCAGACCTCCGCCAAGCAGCTACTTTCCACCTATGATCTTGCTCTTCCCACAGAGATTTGTATCCTCACCACCACTGGGGAAGAGTTCTTTTGGCTCTTCCCTAGAGATCATTGATTATCACCTGTAGGTCTAGGCCTACATGCCGAAAAATCGCCCGTTTTCCCAATATAGAAATCTTTGCTACGTTACAAACCCTAACCTGCACTGCGCGCCTCGCCCTAGCAGAAAGTGGGGCACGCACTTTAGTGCGCGCATGTAAATAATAGTGGGGTTCACACGTACACCAATTAGCGGGATACAAATCTCGAGATTTGTATCGCGATCGGTGTCTGGAGTTTTGTGCACGTGTGGACACAAAAAACCCGATAATTAGCGGGATAAGCATCGCGATGCTAATCCAAAGAAATCTTCCGCTTGTTTATCAATTAACGGGATAAGTGGCCCCGCGGTGGTACGTGTGAACGGTCCGAATTAGAATCTCGAGTTTTTATATCCCATCATGCAATGCGCACATCACAACAGCGAGGCTTCTGCGAAGAGGTCCCTCACCTCTCTGGCGCACCAAAACAACCACACCACCGACAATGGGCAAAGGAAACTGCGCACAGGTAGTGAAAGAGAAGGGCGCTGCGTGACCCAGTTTGTAGGCTTTGCTGTGGTTATCACTATCGGCGGGATAATTCGGTACGTGTGGACGCTCGCAAAATTAGCGGGATACCGAGCGCGATCGCTATCTCGCTAATTTGGTACGTGTGGACGCTCGCAGAAAAAAAAAAAAAATCGAGATATGGATCGCGATCGTGAACCCGGATTTTGTGTTTGGTACTCTGGTCTCAGGTGATGTTCGTAATACGCCTGAGGACCGCGCGCTATCCATTTAGCCGGGTTCACACGTACAAAATAGCGGGATGACGATCGCGTTCCATATCCCGATTTTTTTTTTTCGTCCACACTTACCAAATTAGCGGGATAGCGATCGCGATCGGTATCCCGCTAATATTGCGAGCGTCCACACGTACTGAATTATCCCGCTAATTGCCGATAAAGATAATAGCAAAGCCTGCAAACTGGCTCACGCAGCGCCCTTCTCTATCACCGCCTGTGCGCACTTTACTTTGTCCATTGTCTTTTACGCGTCAGTGGTGTGGTTCGCGCGCTGTTGTTTTGGTGCGCCAAAGAAGTGTAGGACCTCTTCGCAGAGGCCCCGCTGTTGTGATGTGCGCATTACATGATGGGATATAAAAAGTCGAGATTCTAATCCCGACCGTTCACACGTATCAGCGCTGGGCCAACTATCCCGCTAATTGATCAACCAGCGCACTATTTCTTGGGATAAGCATCGCGATGCTTATCCCGCTAATTTTCGGGTTTTTCTGTCTTCACGAGCAAAAAAAAAAAAAAAAAATCGGGATGACGATCGCGATGCAAATCTCGAGATTAGTATCCCGTTAGCTGGTGTACGTGTGAACCCTGCTTTTGTTTTGGTCAGGATTAGCGCGCACTTTCGTGTCTTACTAGTTAAGTGTCTTTGGTTTCTACAGAGTGTATAGGGCGATGCGCGACGTGCAGCTGAGGGTTTATGACTTAACAAAGGCTTTTATAATGGGACATCGGGTTCTTTTCAGCACACAATGCTATTATAAAGCACGTATGCATGAATATGACTGATATGTCTATGGAAAAACACGATCAGTGGTGGAAATGAGCTACATGCTTGGTGGAGGTCTGCGCTCTCAGAGTGATTTTCCAGTTTCATGTTTAATTGGGATTTTCTCAAAAGTGTGGCTGAGTTTAGTAACCATGTCAAGAAGCATTACAACTTTTTGCCCGTTTGTAAACAAACGTGATATATACAACAGTCGAGTAACTAGGCATACAGGTATAGGAATACGATTTACGGCTTTAGGAGTAGATGGTTACATTCATAGGATTGTATTTGGACTGGAACCGACACCTGGTATTAGGTCTTGTAATTAGCATAGTAAATTATGTATCTCGGCTTGAGAACGACGTCAAACTGACGTCTTTTTTTTCCTTCTTTATGTTTTCAAAGTGACGTCTTTAAGACGTCTTTTTTTTCTTTGTCTCAAGACATGTTAAAAGAGATTTTGATTGACGTGTAAACGGTGTTTATGACGTTATTCTAAACGACATAAATAAACAAAGATAATTGAGGCCATTCAAACGTCTTAGACTGACATCAAAATGTCATGTCATTTCATGTCAGCGCTTTCGTTTGAAGGACGTCGTAAACTGTCGACAATGATACGTCATTTTGCTCAAATGGAAGACGTAAAAGAGATGTCATAATTTGTGACGTCTGTCTGAGGTCTAGTTGGTCGTACATAGACGCCTTTCTGACGTCAAAATGTGACTTCTTTTTTACGTCTTCCATTTGAGCAAAATGACGTATTTTTGTCAGTTTGCGACGTCCTTCTGACGACAGCGCTGACGTGACAAGACATTTTGACGTCAATCTAAGACGTTTCAATTACCTCAGTTATCTCTGTTTTCTGACGTGTCTCTGCTATCAGGTTACCATGTAATTTACTGTCATTCAATACCCGAAAAATAAGACAATGCAAATTGTTCATTCTTGCAGCTGTGACAGACACAACAGGTTGTGAAAAGGATTGTGTCGCAAGGGATGGAGACCATTAGATTTTTGTTTATTGAAACAAGTGAGGAGACGACGTCCTCTTTGGCAACGGCAATGTCAAAGGGTGAGCTAAAAGGTATTGAGAACATCCGAAACTTTTTGGCCCGTCAAACCAATGAGACAGACATAAATGTCGCTGATTCTGACGGAATGACTGCTCTGATGATAGCATGTGGAAATGGCCAGGAAGACATTGTCAGGTTTCTGATAGAGAATGGTGCAAACCCAAATATCTCCTCTCCCAAGAATGGCGACACGTCTTTACATGTGATCTGCAGGAAAGAGAAGCACTCACAGCAGAATATTGCACATGAAACCAGAGTAAAGATCGTACAGACACTTTTGCAACATGGTGCGACTTTCAGGAAAAATGAAGCAGGACTAACTCCACTCCAGTTAACAGCACTTTCACCTTTAGATTCTGTGATTGAATTCTTTATATCTTATCAGGGCAGTGATATTGAAATAGCAGAAGCAGACAAGATTATAGCTTTAGAAATGCTTGGCTTGTCACAATGCTTGGACGGACAGAGAAGCAGGTCTTTCGATATACTGCACAAACTTGTTTCCCGGGGCTACCATCCTCCAGAAGGTAGAACAGACCCTGAGCTCCTAGCACTTTTTCATTATCCAGAACCTCGCTTGGATTCATTTATTGACGCGTGTGTTCTCATGCGTATCAAAGATGGCTTGGAAATCAATTGGATTCTCATCGGGGATAGAATTATACCAGAAGGGGCTAAGGGGAAATATTTTTTTTTTTTCACGCGTTTGGCCAACTATGCTTGTTCCTTTTTGCGCGATCGTACGACCACAGGCTGCAATATGTCTAAATATCTGCTGTCATGCGAATCACAATCTAAGGCAGTGCTTGGAACGGTTATGAGTAGAACATCTCCATTATTCTATTATGCTATGGATCCAAATGCCGTATCACATGGGTGCGAGGTTGTCAATGGATATCGCGATGTCATTCAACATGTCAGCAAGTCTTGCCTGATTGAACACGGTCCACAGTTGCTTCAAAGCTATGGAAGGGTACTTTTTCGTTTTGCACTCTATTCTTCCGATCTTTCTCTACTTGAATCCATGATAAAGACAGCACAAATAGTTATTTCTAAAGTTCGCATCGCATGCAACTGCTCTACTTCAGACAGTAGCGAACGCACAGCTAAATCAGTTACATATCTCATTATGGAAAAACTAGCGGAAGCACTGGTGGATAGACATGAATGGTGGTATCACCCAGTAGCAAGTTCATCACTATATCGTTTAAAACGTGTTATGTGCAAGCTGTTCTGGTACGATGATGTCACATACGTGGACGACGAAAACAATACGATGCTTCATTTGTTGGCGTACTCAGCATCGGCAGCGAGTGACATGTCTGTCATTGTTGACTTGGCAAGGATCGTGATACGCCATGGCTGCCCCGTAAACCAGAGAAATGATGATTACTGTACTGCCCTCAACAAAGTGATGCAAGATAGTAGTTTTCGTTTGGATGATGACGCCAGCAAGGAGCTTGTTGACTTGCTTAATCCCACGTCCAGTCTCCTAACTTTGGAAGAAATGGCATCACGGACTATCCTCCAGAACGGAATTCCATACCACGGGGTGCTCCCCAAGACGATTTGTGAGAAAATCGAAGGAGAGACCATGGTTCCAGACATAGGAACTCTGATAGACTCGGATGATGGAACCGATTCACAAAACTTGGATTCTGATGGAACTGATTCACAAAACTCGGATTTTGATGGAACTGATTCACAAAACTTTAATTCTGAGGGAACTGATTCACAAAACTCGGATTCTGAAATTGATTCAAAATACTCAGATTCTGAAACTGATTCACAATGAAACTGCATTTCTTTGATCAAAAGGCACTATGAGTGCTCCTGACTCCAAACAATGGTTGCCAAAATACTATATTCAATACATGTAAAGCATCGGGGACCTCTCTAATGAATGTTCAAGTTCAAGTTCAAGTTTGTATAACATTTGTGACCCGCTACAACAAAATGGTCCTAAAGTCGCGCACGGTCAAAGACGTGAAAATCGAGTTTAAGTCAGAGCATCAAAATTGGTCAAAACTTACGATTTTCTGAATTTGACATATTATTAGAGTCTGACATGTCTTCTATCATCTGTCGAAATTTTGAAGCAAAATGATGAAAGGAAAGACCAAAAAATAGCATTTTTCTGGGCCATGTTTTTTGGCGTTTCAACGAAGCAGAAACTGGTTCGAACATTTGGATTGAGCGCCACAGATAGGCTCCGCCCCTAACAACGACGAGAGTGATCTCATTGGTCAGTTTGCTGCTTGCCGCTAACTGAAGCGTGAAGCTCGCACACTCCCCAGTCGACTGGTGCGTGGTGGCGGGGTGCGCTATGCCCAGCCGCTTCTCCTGGAATCCTGGTCACTGATTGGTCGGTGAGGAGACCGCCGACGCTGTGTTTGAATGAGCATTGCGGGGGTTGCTAGGGCTTACCTTCTATTGTCCGGAGGTGAATACTGATTTGCATGTCCCTTGGTCGTGATTGCATTGCAAGGAGAACTTTTAGGGCGCTTTTCTCGAAACAGTGATTTCCCAGACGTCTCGACATGCTCTCTTTTAAACATCGATATCTCCGCAGCTGATTATTTTTATAAGATGTGTTATATATCAATTTAAAGCAGAGAGATTAGGGAATTGTGTCATGCAATTTTCAAATAATCGACCTCGCCCGACTTTAGGATCATTTTGTTGTAGCGGGTCACATTTATTTTCTATCTTTTTTTCATGTAGGAAATCACATGCATGAAATTATTGTACAGGAAGGCAGAACCTCAAAAAAGCAAAGCTTGTGGTGAGCTGCCTCACAAAAATACATTACATCACAAACACAAACACAAAAAACAAACAAACAACGAAAACATGATAATAGTTCCCATGACAACATTGAAATGAAATATTCCTCAAATGTTCAATGCAATAGTATCATTCTTCGAGTATCAAACATGTACAAGGTGTTACAAAATATTTCCCACTTTGATTCTTTATACATTAACTCCAAAATCTATATATCAGAGAACGCTGACATTGATGTGAGCATAGCTGAACAGTGGGATTTTTTTTTTGAGGTAATCTAAAAACCGAAGCATATATCAGTTTTAGGAAATGCAAAATTAAGTTTTATGTTAGGGTTCAGATACTGCTCTTTTTCAACCCCTGTTTAAAACTTTAACTCTGCACAAGGGCCAATCAATTATTGATGTGTATGGGAAAGTATGGTTTGAATGCCCAGGACATGGTCCTTGACAATGGCCAGGGTGTATTCAGGAGAAATTCCACTATGAATTCTACTATTCTACTCTGCCATCAATTGTGTGGATGTGTTTTTGTTCTTTCGTATATTCTTTGTAGTTACTTCATTATGCAAACTTCGTGTATCTTGAAATGGGACTCTTGCCTTTATAATACCTAATGTAACTTGTGTAACTCCACCTTAAAACACATACTGGTACATTTTATTCATACAGTCACGACTTTAACGCTGCTAAATATTAATGAATATCTCAAAATATAAACAGAATAAGTGAAGAAAGTAATAAACACAACAACAAGCAAGAAGAGGTCAATTGACGAGACATTGGTATTTGCACTTGTGGCATATAACAATCATGTCCATTTACTCAAACATCTATATATTTTGCACATTTCGTTTGTTTTGTTGTGTGATTTGATTGTTTGGAACTTTAATCCCAGGAGATTCCCTCTCCTAATCACTGAGTCGAAGAAGGCAACAATCTAATCATACGCCATCAAAGTATGAAATGACAAGTTTACTCAAATATATGGGAGGATTATTTATATGCAGCAATATTAGCAGAACACATCGGTGACAGTTTGAGGAAAATAGGACTATCCGTTAAAGAATCAAGATTTTTTTTTTTTTTTAAGATCATGTGTAGTCATTGCTGGATGAAAAGACTACTACAGTCTCAGATGTCATAGATAAAGAACAACACAAAGAGAATTTGACGAAAATTCAGCAAATGAAGAGTTTGTTCGCAAAAACCGATAAGTCCATATTTTCAAAATGGAGATATTTGCGATTAAAGGTCAAGAAAAATACAGAGGATAATAAGAAAAAATTACTTCTTTTGACCATAACTTCAAAACTGTATCTTTATATGTAGTGACCAATATAACATTTAAAAGGTATTATTTTGCACGTCAAAATCTTCAAAAAATTGACATCGGTTTTTGGGAACAACTCTTCATATCTTCACATTCATAGCAAAATAAAAGAGCATAAATTTGCCTTTCCCCTTTCAGAGAGGGGGGGGGGGGGGGTTACCCTCTTCATTGGTCAATAAAATTCGACAAATTGTGTATTTTTCATTAAAAAGAATGACATTCTATGGAGTTTTCTTTATAACTTGCTAATATCGTTCTCCATATATTAAAGTGACATTACAAACATTAGTACAGTTAACTCCGTATATGTGACCCTGCACCTCAAAACAAACAAAAAGTCGCCAGACATGAATTTTTAGTTGAGACCATATTCTGAAAGAGCAGACTTTAAGCTTTAAAATGATGTATAACTCAAATCAAATGGACTCTCCTAACCTATCTAAATATTGGAAAGAAAGCACAAACTCAGGAAAAGTGGGAACTGAGAAAAGAGGCTCTGAAGTACAGTGTCTATTCAAGCACTTAATCTTTACCAAACCGTGCTGGCTGTGCGATGAATGGGACAAAAAACAGGAAGTAAACAACCAGAGTAACAACAATGAAGGGATTATCAAATTAAATTGAAATTAAACATGCCTCTTTAACACATTGTGTCCATAATTAATGCCAATTTTCAAAGCAGTAGCATCATCTTTTCAAAAGTTATTAGAGTTGAAAGTGAAGAGTGTGGACAAGGTTTTTCAGAAATGAAAAAGGGATTCTAAAGACACACCTAATCACACTATTCTACCAAAAATGTTCGAGATAAACTGCTAAAAAACACACTTTCCTGCCCGTTTTATGATACCAAATTTTAGCATAATTATAAAGGAAGACCCGCTCTTTCAGAAAATATGAAAAAGTCAAGTTCGGCTAGGTTGACCCATTTCACTTATTTTCAGTCCTCACGCAAAATCAGTGTGTGCGACTTTATGTTCGTTTTGAGGTGCACGGTCACATATAAAGCACGATTACAACGAAATTCCGGTTACAACGAACTAAAAATTCAAGCCGAGACGTTATCCGCTCCATGTCTTTTTATTGTGTATCTCTTATAACTTAATTTCAATACAACAAAAGAAAATTGCCAATCAAAAGACTTCGTTACAACGAGAACCAGCTTTGATATTTTCATCCAGCGAAGGCAGCACTGAAACTTCAAAAATGCATAACTTTTGAAACCGATTGTTCGCTTTTTTTCAAATTGTTGTGTTCCTTCGATATTGCTCCATTGACTCAAGCCACACATAATCTTTGAACTTATCCATTATATCTCATATGCTTTTAAAAATGTGATTTTTTGTTAGTACAGACAACATAAGCAATATGACGTGTTAATTTCGTATTAAAGCTAGTACGATGCACTAGAATTGGTCGAATATTTAACTAAGGAGGTACCTAGCGAGACATGCTCAACTTTTCGTCTGCAAACATAAATGGTTTGACATTTTGGGGAAAAAAAATAATTCCATGCACCGTAACTACATGATATGAGACAGACAAAAGTAGGTAGATGAAATAAAAGGCAAGAATGTGTTTTATACAGCAGTTGCACTTACGGATAATTAAACTCCTTTGTACATGTGTAATTATATGAATTTTGGCAGGTATTCTCTTGCTCACGAAATCAGAACATTAATCAAACGTGTAGTCGTCTTTCGGGAGGTTAATGATAAAAGATAAAAGATACATATACAAACCATGTATATACATTTTAGTTGTACACTAAACACACAGAGATGACAAACAACAAAATACTTTTGTAAATGAACTTGTTTAATATTCAAAAAGGAATCTTATACAACATGTAAATATAGAATTGAATTGTATACTATTGCTCCTTTCTTCTTTTTGTATGTCAACATGCGTCAAATGCCATTTATACTGCATAAGATAAACAAATAAGAATCGTCTTGCTTCTTTTTTCATTCTGAATATTTTTAAGCGTTTTACTGTACATGAAAAAAACAAGTAAGAGAGGATATCTATCCTAATTACGGGCTTGTAAGCGTTGTTGCTGAAAGTCATCGAGTTTGTATTTTCATTTTTCAGCTAAACATATCTGAGTATGAACGTATCTTTCCTCTTTGTTTGAAAAAAAACAACAGGCATTTTCTGTCAGCATTTATCTTCAAGCAATAGAATAACTATGATAAAAGCAAACGATCACAATATTTCACACAATCGACACTCCTCTAGGTCAGTTCACGTGTTAAATGCTTCCCTTTGCTCTAATGTAAAACATTCATATCCCAAAGATCAACGGCCCTAACATTATGGTGTCATTCATTAAACTATATTAATGCTGAATGAAGGGTATTATACAAATTATGTAAAGCTTGTACATAGCTCTATTCAGCCCCATAGCATTTAAAGCTGTTTTACCAAGAGATGCAGCAAATTTGCTTCGAGATGTCCAAGGTTACTGAATACATGTACAAAATAGTGATTCAGAGAGCAGCTTCACTTAGGGTCGCGATTAAATTTGCGCCTGATTTATCAAGCTGAACACCATGAATCGAAGGTAAGATCAAGATTGATCGTAATAAATCCATGAAGTACATCGGATTTATTTATAGGGCATATTTTGTTTGTTTCCTCGCGATCAAGCGAATTTTTGCCATTGCATTAATCTCAGGATCGTAGGATCCAATCTTAGAATCCTTTCATTTAAGAGACCGCTGATACAATGAACAGAAAGAAAAAAAGGCAACAAGCAAAAAATTATCTCATTTTGAATGAGGTAAGTCGTGTACTAGTAGTCTTATTTACGTAATACAGTGTACTGTTTTCCACTAACATCTGAAAAGGACAGTTTAGATGTGGTTCTATGTCCCTTTACATCTGAAATTGAACGAAAAACAAAATGGCTACGTGATGTGAAAATATTGAAACTGAATGATTGTAATATACGACAAATCAACGTTATGGTGGTATAATGAATGAAATCTTGATTATCACCAATGACTGCTTTTCCACTGCATCGATAAAGCCGCAAACACTGAAGAAATTGCAAGCATCTATTTTGCCGTAATTGACAGCTGATCCTATTTTGAAGCCTTACAATAGTTTGAAATAAAAAGCATTTTCAATCAGTCACGATTGTGTCTTTATTCACGCTATTCGTTAACAAGCCTTACCTAAAGCATGTTATCTGAATGTCAACTTGAGAAAGTACTAAAAAAGTAACTGCTTCTTTAATGACGAATTTCTTCTCTGCGTGCATGTATGTCCGTTCTTTTTTTTGTAGAAAGTAAAATAAATGGAATATCAATATCACCAAATAATCCTAACAAAGTTTAATAAAAAATATTTGGAAAAGTGGGGAATGTTCGTTGCCTACGTTGTTTCTTTTGTTATTTTATGTTATGTATAGATTAATTCACATCAAACTAAAAGCTAAGCATTTCAGTGCACTCAACGAATCAGCCCGTCATCATAATATTTCTGTGAGCAAGGAAAGCGACATAATTATAATGTGTATATAGTCTTTTACATCGCTCTATTCAGCCCCATTTTAAGCTGTTTTATCAAGGGATGCAGCAAATTTGCTTCGAGATGTCCAAGATTACTGAATATAATGTACAAAATAGTGATTTGATATAGGGAATGTAATTCAGAACAGCTTCATAAAGGGTTGCGATTAAATTTGCGCCTGATTTATCAAGCTGAACTCCATGAATCAAAGGTAAGATCAAGATTGATTGTAAATCTGTTCCATGAAGTACATCGGATTTATTTATAGGGCATGTTTTGTTTGTTTTCTTGCTATTAAGCGAAGTTTTTTAACATTGCATTAATCTTAGGATCGTAGGATCCAAACCTAGAATCCTTTCATTTAAGAGACCGCTGATATAATGAGCAGAAAGAAAAAAGGCAACAACAAAAATCATCTCTTTTTACATTAGGTAAGTCGTGTAGGCCTATTTACGTAACAATGTTTTGCACTAACATCTGAAAAGGACAGGTTAGAAGTGGTTCTATGTCCCTTTACATCCGAAATTGAAAACAAAAAATATGGCTACGAGATGTCAAAATATTGAAACTGAATGATTGTCATATACGACAAATCAACGTTATGGTGTTATGATAACTGGAATCTTGATTATTACCAATGACTGCCTTCGCACTGCATCGATAAAAAGGCGGACACTGAAGAAATTGCAACCATCTATTTTGCCGTAATTGACAGCTGATCCTACTTTAAAGCCTTACAAAGCTTGAAATACAAAGCATTTTCAATCATTTATGATTGTGTCTTTATTCACGCTTTTCGTGAACAAGCCTTACCTAAAGCATGTTATCTGAATGTCAACTTGAGAAATTACTCAAAAAATAAATGTTTCTTTAATGATGGAATTTCTTCTGTGCGTGCATGTATGTCCGTTCTTTTTTTTTTTGTATGAAGTAAAATAAATGGAATATCTGTATCACCAAATAATCCTAATAAAGTTTAATAACGAATATTTGGAAAAGCGGGGAATATTCGTTGCCTACGCTGTTTCTTTTGTTATATTATGTTATCTATATTAATTCACATTAAACTACAAGCTAAGCATTTCAGTGCACTCAACGAATCAGCCCGTCATCATAATATCTCTGTGAGCAAGGAAAGGTACCTATATTTGTGTATATATATATATATATATATATATACATACAGTTGTATGAATTATTCTTTTTGCTGGTGCGATATATGGTGAAAAGTGAGTTTCAAAATTACGTCCGCTTAAACCTGTCCTATTAAACAGTGCTTTTGTAAAGTAAGTCACAACCCGTCTCCCATCAGTACTTCGTTTATGAGACTACACAGATCTCCGGCTCTACAGAACGATTCTACGCAGGTTATTATTTGTCAATATTTCGAATCATGTAATTTCACCATCATAGTCTATGATGCGTACGTTTTCTGCAAACCTGTCAGGGTCAAACAAAGATTCATGCCCTCCTGTTTTTGGGAGGTTTTTTGCCTTTATCAAGGTAATACATAAAAGTGTAAAGCATCGGATTTAGGGAGGAGTTGATAGGTAGAATGAAGATGACACTCCAGGCATAGAGAGTTGTTGGTATGTCGACTGTGTTCGTCTGACTTAAGATACCCATTAAAATGATGGGCATCCAGCAGGCAAAATCAGTTCCGATCAGAATCGCCATTCTGCGAGCCACTTTGATCTCACGTGACCGAGAGGCGGTGTTTTTGGTCGCTTTGCTTGACCGCCTCACTTTAATGAACATGATAATATAGCAAATTGCAATGAAGATGAAAGAAAAAAGGTTAATGCCGATAAACACAACGATTGAGTAAAGCCAAGGAGGACGTTTTGCGTTGTCTAGAGGCAAGAAAGTGACAGTGTAATCCCTACTCCATTCCGATTCCTTCGTTGTAACTAAGACACCAGTTTCACCAGACGTCAAGTGCAGGGGAAGCCCGATGCACACATCAGATTGCCCGTAGAAATCAGGAATCTTTGAGCTATCTATCATCGAGGGGATAGAAATAACCAACACGATGATCCAAGTGATGCTGAGAATGATTCTACACATGCGATGGGTCATTCTCCAACTGCCAAACGGAAAGACAATGCATGTGAATCTATCAAGTGTGATGAGGGAGAGACTGATTACGGATGCTTCACTCGAAAGGAATGCCAGAGAGCCTGCAAACTTGCACATTACCGAATCCCGCCAGAGTGGAGCAGCCAAAAAGTAGTTTGACCCAAAATGAAGGTCTGCCGACGTTACCACTATCATGTACACAGCCATTACACAATCTGCCACAGCGAGGTTTGCTATTAGTTGATTTTGGGCCCTGCTGTCTTGTTCGTGATAAAGACGATAGTATAGCACCCCGCAGTTGCCGATTAGGGCGCTTAACCCCATCAACCAGCCAAACACTCTCAATACACCACTTGGAAAGAGACTACCACAGGTGTCTAGTGGGTTCGATGGAACGGTTGACGTACAGGTGGTGTTCATACGATCCTGGAGTAGGCAGCAGAGGCGTGTATCAGATGTGGATCTATATAGTTGTTAGAGAATTGGAAGAGAGATAGCATAAACATGAAGGGAATCATGAAAAAGTATGCACTGCCGGTAGTATCACTGCGAACATTCACTCTTCTGTTGATTAACAACGTACAGTACCATGCTGCAAACAGTATGCCTCTGCTAACTGTACCACGCTTTCAGTTATAGATCGTTATCTTTACAGTAATGCATAATGTACAAATTTTAATGGGATGCCACTGTGTGTACCCTATTTCTCTTGATCGTTAAATACATATTTTCTATGTTAACGCACGTATGGGAAATATTTTCATATCACATTATTTGACTTGGTTTCATTAAAGAAAAGTAAAACTAATCTTGTGGTAACATAATGTGTAAACCGTTTTTTCATGTCCTGACTTAAACCACGTTATGAATGACGAAACAAAGCGTGGAGCAGTATGAATGCCACAAAGCACGTAGGGATCGTGACCACATGAACGTATTCATGTATGTTCATGGGTATATTTATACATACATGCAATATCAATACATCCTGTTTGAATACATAATTATAATATAGTATATAATAAATGTATAGAAAATATACGTGCAAAAAACATGTATGTTATGATGTTTCAAGTGACTCTGCGAGAAAATGGAACCTAATATGAAGGAAGTATATTCATGTCTTTTGAGACTTTATTAATGCTTGAAGATTTGTCTACTCTATTTCATCGAGAGAATTTGAGAGGAACTTGCAAGATCACGCAATCTTTAACTCTTTATGTGCCATGGTCGAAACCCCCTGTGTGCCACGTTATTCTGAGACAGGAAGGTAGTCATGCTTTGAGAAAGAATTCTGTTTTTCCAATTTGTATAACTTCTACTAATTTCTGTTAAGATGAGCATAATATCAGGCAAAGTTAAAGAGGAATGCCAAGCTTTGTTTCGATATAAATTGTATGACGAATCTATTTTCAATTTTTCTGTTGAATGACCAGTTGCTACATTACTGTAAAGGCATGACTTTTGCACATAAAACCGGGAAAGAAACTTAGAATGTACGAGCAAATCTAGGTGGGAACACCGCTTGATAGTCAATTATTACACATAGAATGCAAGCCGTATATGAGAGGAACAAAAGCACGAGAAACGCTTTCATTGTGCCGCGGGATTAGCAGTGATTAGCAATTTATCGATCGGTATTGGCGGTTTTGTTTGTTGAGCAGAATATGCGAAGTTGGCACGCCGTCGACTGAGTCG
Source organism: Diadema antillarum (assembly GCF_040938485.1). Lineage (NCBI taxonomy): Eukaryota > Metazoa > Echinodermata > Echinoidea > Diadematoida > Diadematidae > Diadema > Diadema antillarum. The sequence goes on along the minus strand of NW_027270992.1, from coordinate 791,772 downwards.
GACGTGCGAACGTGGCACATAAAGAGTTAAAGACCACTGAAGTGATGATGTCAGGATTTTTGTTATAGCTTGGGTCACCATTGCGAGCATGGTTAGCAACAATAATATTCAGAAATATTCGGGCCAGGTGAGGTTGTTTAAAACAAGTTTCCATAGCGATGAATGACATTGTCATCACACATTGTACTCTATACGGCTCAAGACAAATGTGAGAACATGCCGCACGATACTTTTCGTCTGTAAAGGAACATAGGACAAAGTAAATGTGAACGAGTCATAATGATAATTATGTTACTTTGTCTTGTCTTGAAATCAGTATTTCTTTAGATTCGATAATCTAAGAGTTCGATAGGATAACTTACTTTCATTCTATTGTGATTTCAGAAATGATAATACATAACTTGATACTAAATATGATCAAGAAGAACAAAACACACACACACACACGTACACACGCACTCATGCACCCACACACCTACTCACGCGCACGCGTACACACACTCACACACACACACACACACACACACACACACACACACACACACACATACATATATAGTATACAAACAGACGCAACTTCAGTGCGAGGGGCATGCAGTGAGTCACACTTACAGAGCTTTCAAAGACTTCAGAGGAGAAACTGTGTTTCCGTCCACAATTCTGAGTTCCGCTCCTGCTAGAAGTCTAAACATGAATAAAAGACAAAAAAGGCAAACATCCTATTCAACTACCAACGATATGTACTTGGTTTAAGCCGTATTTGCCGTTTACCCGGAATGGGCTTTTAATGAAGATAATGTGCATCCATCGTCCTCATAAGGATATTGGTTGTTTCATTAGATCTATCTATAGAATTCTGCTCAGTAATTTGAAGATGCATGACTATAAAAGTGTGTATACATTGTTGTTTTGTTTTATATTCCCAAGGAACATGAGAATACTAAATCAATATCAGACACACTGAAAAGTAAAATGTCAAACAAAAGCTATCTAAACGTTAAAGTGGATCTTTTCTTTTGTACTGATAGTATCTGTATTATCATAAAGAAAAAGAAATCCTCATCAAAGTTAAAAGAATGTTTTCGCAGAAATTGGAATAGAGTGAAAAAAAAGAAGTCCGAAAATGCAGCGCTGTGCAGGGTACAAGTTAATGCTATCAAGAAAAAAGAAATCTTGAAAATTCTCAACAATTTTTTTTCTAGCACATTTTCAAGCAACAGGATTTGTTTAGACATTTATCCATCAACGTTTCCGCTGTTTCTTTCTGACATTTTCAAAGATTTCTGACAGTTTCAAGCATATTTTGAGTGTATCTATCAAAAACAAAGGTAAACACTACTCCCGTTCAAAATTCAGAGGTTTACATATTTCGAATTACTCTTTTGAAATAAGGTATTTTTACCTGAGGCAGTAAAGAAATACATTTTCGAACATTCTAACATAATAATAGAAATTAACGTGGTCATATCTTATTTTGTTCTTGCATAAATCTTTATTTTCAGTATTACTAACTACTCATTCATTCTGCTTTGAGGTCTTATAACCCTAACATCTCCCTATTTTGCACTTTAATGTTCATACATTCATTTTCGCTTTGTGGAATGCATGGAATATACATAATAATCAAGAATCCATGCTTTCTTTGTTTCAACAAGTACACATTTGTTGGTGAATGCTTGACGAGGTGATATCGGGACATATTTCTGTTTGATTTTAAGGTAACTCACAGGTACTCAAGTCTGGAGAGGTTGGCAAATGCATTCGGTTCGACGACTGTGATTGGGTTGTAACTGAGATCCCTGAAAGTGAACGAGTTAAGCACAATAAGAAATGTCAATCAGCATGGCTGCCATTAAAGGTCCTGGTTACCTTTGGGAACAGTGATTTTCTTCTTCAAGATACGACATTTAATGCATATGTGTACGTCTGTTGTATCACAAAGCATTCGATCATTTAAGATTTTCGCGATAAAGCCTAAAATATAAGGAGGTATCTGTATTTTTTTTTTACTCAGTAACCATAACTGTAGATGTTTTAGTCTAGAAGCATTTTTATCATAAATTTTGTTCACATTTCGTATATTCAACGATACTTAATATCAATTCTACCAATTCAAAATGTTACAGTGGCTGTTTCGATCCCTAACTCACATTTAAGCTATTTTAAAGCAGTAATGCTGGGTTTTTAGTTTCATCAGCAAAGAGTAAATTAACTGAAGTGAATAAAAAACATTAACAGCAATGTATGGAGCATTTAAACTTACATCCAGTGGCTGTTTCGATCCCTAACTCACATTTAAGCTATTTTAAAGCAGTAATGCTGGGTTTTTAGTTTCATCAGTAAATGGTAAATTAACTGAAGTGAATAAAAAACATTAACAGCAATGTATGGAGCATTTAAACTTACATCCTTCCCTTATTCTATGCTCTGTGTATACAGTGCTGACTTGAATACACGCAAATTATAAGGAGTCACTGTCCATCGCCAACAATAGCCTACAAGGAAATACTGATGTATTAACGTATGCGTCCGGTCCGGCAAAGCCCGGCAATGATGTGAGCCAACAAGCAAACATCATACAACTTACAAATAGGTCAGCTGCGCCTGATTCGAGAAGGAGTTGGGTAGCAGGCGCTGAATGAAGTTCGTCGACAAATTTCTGCATACGAGAAACCGATACAAGGAAGTGTAATAAACATTCGTAACCACAAACAAAAGTTAAGGATCGTAACACTCTAGAAGACATAGCCAAATAAACATCCAAACAGGAAAACCGCATACAAACACACGGAACACTGTAACCATATAAAACACATGGAAGGTACTAGTGGAAATGGGATAGTCGAAAAAAAAATGAATAGAAATGAAGTAATTTCGTTGCTCCAATGTTAGATTGTTTCTTTAATACTTGACTGTCATATTATCACGTCCATGCATTTTGATAGGTTGACTTTCCTGCAGGTTATAAATGTTATTTATAACTAAAAGTTTATCATATTTTTGTTCTTTCTTTCTCTCTTCTTCTTGTTCATGTTAATCTACCTCCTTCAATCGTAAAGGCTCTTGCAAATATTAGTTGCTGTTTTTTTCGCATTTGAAGATTTCACTGGGATTTCACCCTGCTCTACACGAGAGAAAAGAAGTGGGTTCTTCTAATACGTGCGTTAGGGTATTGCTCTTCTACATACGGTACCAGACGGCCTCAAGTCTCTTCCGAAAGACTGCATGTGGTCTTAGCAACGAGGATAAAGACAGTGCCTTGCCAAAGGGCACTCCTGCTAGGCTGGTTTCGATCCTCCCACGTGTATGGAAGCATCCGATTTTATCCGCGTGGTCTTAACCTCTCAGCCGTCCCCCCCCCCCCTTTTTTTTTTCTCTTCCACAGGATAGCAGAGATGCAAGTGAGCGGGAAAATTCAACAGAAGCTTTATGCAACAGCCGGCATGGATGATTGATACGTGGATATGGTTATAGACCGAAGGTACTAAATGAATATACCAAGTTTCAAGTTTGTCAGGTTCTACGATTCATTCAAACCGTTCCAGATGGAGTTAGGGTTCAAAATGCCTGTGTAACACATGACTAGGAGTTTAGTGATCAGGGAGCTTCCATAGAATATTAACTTTAAATGCCTTGGTTTATTTTTTTTTATATTAACGTCTAATAAAGGTTACATTTTTATTGTTTCTGATTTTTTGCAGACGATAAGCTTTAATTATCATAATTGTCCCACTTCGTTTCTTGTAAAAATCGCTGGCCACAACAACAACAACAACCAACAACAACAACAACAACAACAACAACAACAATAACAACAACAAAGCAGCTCTGCGTACTTACAAGGCGTAAAGACTGTCAAGATCCTTAAATGTTCTGCTGTCAATAGCCGATATATTATTATGAGAAAGATCCCTGTCAAGGAAAGATAATAAACGAAAAAAAGTCAAATCAATGGATCAGCCAACCGTTCGTTTTTGTTTGTTTTTTTTTTTTTGTACTGTACTATAATATTATGTAAGGCAATGCATTTTAATATACTTACAAAAGGCTCTTTTTTCGTAGGGAAAGTGTGCAGAAACTAAAGGTGGAGGTGATTTGATAAATTTTAGTTTAAAAAAAAGAAAATGTTTTGCTGTGTTTTCCCTTTCCTAAGGTTTGCCCAACTAAACAAGTCCAAATAAGATTTTTAAAAGGAGTTTTTTAATATTACATTTACATATGACACTTACAAACGAGAGGCAAAACATAACGAAAGTAGTCTGTATTCCGGAGTAGCATCGTTTGCTTCTTTCTATTGAATGCACAATCTTCATATTATGCATAAATATGTACTATATCTGAAAGCAAGCGCTGTCAAAGCCACAACGTCATTACGCCTTACTTACATTTTCTACGGATTAGTATTAAAGGAGGATTTTTTTTTTTTGTAGTAAGAGACGAAAAAGTACCGGAGACATTACAGATCAATAACCAATTATCATTCACCTTACGACTGTCCAAAACATTTGATAACAAGGGGTACAAAAGAAAGCAGTTTCACCTTAGAAAATAAAAGAAGTGAGGTATTTGTGAAAGACAATTCCAGAATTTGATATCTTTTGCACAATAATTTGTTTACTCTGTGAAGTTGTTCTTGTTCTGTTGTTTGCTTTTTGTATTTGAATTGACGTAAGGTAATTCCCAACCGCCTTTATGTGTAATTGAATGCTGAGTTTAAATGTCGGCGTTTTTTTTTTTCAAAAACAGAATAAAATAAAACAAAAACAACCGTATATATGCAAAAAGGTAGCCGATTTTTCCTTTAAAAAAATCATAACACTGCTGTGATACTTCTTTCATAAATCTAAAACATTTTGTTTTGTCATTTACAACAAAGGGAAGCATTACCAAAAACACTTACAACGTGACGAGGTTTTCCAAACCAACGAAGGCGTCCCCTTTGATTTCGATGATGCCATTACGAGAAAGATCTCTACGCGTTCCCAAAAAGAGATCACAAGAAAGTTTTTTGATAGTTTTGATTCATACCCATGCAAAATTAATTTACACAGACAAACACACAGACACACACACAGACACACACACATACACATATATATATATATATATATATATATATATATATATATATATATATATATACATATATATACTGGATGAACGTTCGTTTGATAAGACTCTGCTAGCTCTGCAGGCTTCTTCAGATCGAGCGCTGTGAGAAGGACTTCCCCTGGGCCGACGTAGCTGGCGCACGCCGATCTGAGAGAATGGGATCGCATATTGAGGAAAGTGAGTATTGCCCCAGGTCTCGGTTGAAGCTTTCCTCTTGTTGTTTGCGAATGTGAATGGCTTCCCTTATCCAGCTTGAGGTTTTTCCAGAGTCTCTGGCTAGGATGGAACCCTTCTTCCAGTTGATGTGGTGGTTTTCAGTGGCCACATGGTCGCTGATGGCCGACTTGTGCATGTGGGAGGTGGATTCCTTTCTTCCCTTTTCCTCATGTGAAGTAGGATGCACTAACTGTCCATCTCTTGTTTGTGTTCATTTTTCCTGGTACCGAATTTCCTGGCTGTTTCTCCAATGTAGCTTCATCACAGTTCCCACATGGAATCTGGTAAACTACCCCCGCTTGGTCATCAATGGATCTTTTGTCTTTTGGGTGTACTAAGATGTTCCTGAGTTTCTTGTGTGGCCTGAATACTGTGGAGATGTGGTATTTCTGGTAAATTCTTTGCAAGGCTTCCGAGGTACCCTTTACATATCGGATGGTTACCAACTTCCTCCTCTGATTGGTTGGTTTAGTGTGTGAGTTCTTCTTGGTTTGATTTTCCCACTTTTTCTTTTGGTTTTCTTGAAGGACCAGCCAGGGTATCCACATTTCCTGAGAGAGGACTGGATGTATTCTTCCTCTGCCTTCAGTTCTGCCTCCTCATCGACGATGCAGTGAGCTCTATCCATGAGTTTGCGGATTGGATGGTGTGATTGGAAGTTCAGGTACTGTCCCGTGTGTGTCTTTTTTCCTGTAGACGACCATCTTGGTTGTGCCATCCGGTCTTTTGGTGATCTTGGTGTCCAGGAAAGGGATGGAGTTATCAACCTCTAGCTCATGAGTGAATTTGATACTGCCTGTGTCATCAACTTGGTCCAAGTGTGCCTTGAGTATGTCGACTGTGTCTGCTTATACAATGGCAAGGATGTCATCCAATACCGTTTCCAAACTCTAGGTTTGATGTCATTATGAGCGGAGGCGATGGCTTCTTCTTCAAAGACACCATGTAGATGTTTGCGACAATGGGGGACACAGGGCTGCCCATTGCAGCTGCTCCGTATTTCTGGCGGTATATCTTGCCGTCAAAGCTGAAGTAGGTGGTCGACAAGATAAATTCGAGGAGCTTTATGATGCCGTCCACTGTGAGTAGTTCGGAGTCTATCTGAAGTCTGTCCTTCACAATCTGGATGGATTGGCCGATTGTGGTGTTGGTGAAAAGGCTCACGACGTCGGACGAGACCAGAACTTTATTGTCCTTGAGTGTGATGTCCTTAAACTCTTCTGCCAAGTTCTTGGAATTGTGTACATGATGATCTGTCTTCCCTACCCAACGGTGACAATATGTCTGCTAATGACCGTGAGGTATTGTACCCGATGAATCCAATATAATCCACTATGGGGCGGAGGGGGAAGCCTTCTTTGTGAGTCTTACAGACGTGGTACATTCTCAGCCGTAGGATAGAGGTAGTCATACTGTTGGGAAGTGACCTTTTTGTGAACTTTAAGCGGCTTTAGCAGCGCTATTAACTTACATATATATGTGACAGTGCACCTCAAAACGAACATAAAGTCGCACACACTGATTTTGCGTGAGGACTGAAAATAAGTGAAATGTGTCAACCCAGCAGAACTTGACTTTTTCAAATTTTCTGAAAGAGCGGGTCTTCTTTTACATTATGCTAAAATTTGGTATCATAAAACGGGCAGGAAAGTGTTTTTTTTTTTTTAGCAGTTTATCTCGAACATTTTTGGTAGAATAGTGTGATTAGGTGTGTCTTTAGAATCCCTTTCTCATTTCTGAAAAACCTTGTCCACACTCCTCACTTTCAACTCTAATAACTTTTGAAAGGATAGTGCTACTGCTTTGAAAGTTGGCATCAATTATTGACATAATGTGCTAATGAGGCATGTTTAATTTCAGTTTAATCTGATAATCCCTTCATTGTTGTTCCTCTGGTGGTTTACTTCCTGTTTTTTGTCCCATTCATCGCACAGCCAGCATGGTTCGGTAAAGATTGAGCGCTTGAATAGACACTGTACTTCAAAACTTCTTTTTCTCAGCTCACACCTTTCTTGAGTTTGTGCTTTCTTTCCAATATTTAGATAGGTTAGGAGAGTCAATTTGATTTGAGCTATACATTATTTTAAAGCTTAAAGTCTGCTCTTTCAGAATATGGTCTTAACTAAAAATTCATGTCTGGCGACTTTTTGTTTGTTTTGAGGTGCAGGGTCACATATAATATATATATATATATATATATATATATATATATATATATACATATATAATATACATGCAAATGTGTATTATACCACATTTATATTTATATAAATATACGAAAGAGAGAGAGAGGAGACTTACATTAAAATTAGAGGTCACGTCTTCCAAGTTGAGTAAAAGTTGTTTTTTTTTTCTTATTGTTGATTTTTCATCACTACTCTTTTGTCTGTTATGTGTCGTAATTTTACAAGGATACGATAGTAATACAAATCAGAGGACCCTATATTGCCGCAATGTTGCGAAATTATCTTCAAAGAGATTCCAGATATTACTTCCTATGAAAAAGGTAAAATCATGACAACTCTACTCACAACTCTGTCAGCGTCTCAAGGTTTTCAAATGAGTTACTTTCAATCATCCGGAGATTGTTTTTTGACAGATCCCTATAAGAAAAAAAAAGAAGAAAAGAAAACAGGATTATCTCATTATCCATTAATGGTCTGTGTGAAGAAATAAATTGTCTTCAAGTTATTTTCCTTACCGTTTTCACACACACATAAGCATAAACATTACATATTGTGTGTGCATGTGTGTGTATGTGTGTGTATGCGTGTGTGTGTGTTTGTGTGTGTGTAAACCCCGCAGTTTGGATCGAGTTCATATTGCTCACTCGATTTCAAAGGGGTGGATTTTTTTATTTTCTCTTTCTTTTTTTTTTCTTTTTTTGTTCAATACAAATGACTTACATGTAGAATAGTGTTTCCAGACCGTGGAAAGTGTTGCGTTCAATCCTGTGTATACCAGCATTCACCAGAATTCTATAACAAAGACATGAAAAACAACATAATAACAAATTTGCTCGAATCAAATGTCCACGTATGCTGTTGTAATAAATGTTTTGTTCCACACAAAACAAATTTACTGCAAGTCACAGTCACACACACAAACACACGCTACACAATCGCTGGACCAAATTGTTTCTTTATAAACATTTACATCTACACAAATTGGAACAAGGAAAAGTAGAAATTACGCGGTGCGTAATACATGTCCCCGCCGGAAGTAGCATTTAGTAGCAAAATGTACAATATAGGTAAAAAATCAAGGTCAAAGGTCAAAGAAGTCAAAGGTCAAAATTCTGTGTAGAAGTTTTGAAGCCCTCACCTAGTGCCATCACATAAAGCAAACAGAATCGTAATCGGGTTAGAAATGGCGAAGGAGTAGCATTTTGTAGCCAATGTACAATATAGGTCAAAAATCAAGGTCAGAGGTCAAAGAAGTCAAAGGTCAAAATTCTGTGTAGAAGTTTTGAAGCCCTCACCTAGTGCCATCACATAAAGCAAACGGAATCGAAATCGGGTTAGAAATGGCGAAGGAGTAGCATTTTGTAGCCAATGTACAATATAGGTCAAAAATCAAGGTCAGAGGTAAAAGAAGTCAAAGGTCAAAATTCTGTGTAGAAGTTTTGAAGCCCTCACCTAGTGCCATCACATAAAGCAAACGGAAGTGAAATTGGGTTAGAAATAGCGAAGGAGTAGCATTTTGTAGCAAAATGTACAATACAGGTCAAAAATCAAGGTCAAAGGTCAAAATTGTGTGTAGAAGTTTTGAAGCCCTCACCTAGTGCCATCACATAAAGCAAACGGAATCGAAATCGGGTTAGAAATGGCAAAGGAGTAGCATTTTGTAGCAAAATGTACAACATAGGTCAAAAGTCAAGGTCAAAGGTCAACGAAGTCAAAGGTCAAAATTCTGTGTAGAAGTTTTGAAGCCCTCACCTAGTGCCATCACATAAAGCAAACGGAATCGAAATCGGGTTAGAAATGGCGAAGGAGTAGCATTTTGTAGCCAATGTACAATATAGGTCAAAAATCAAGGTCAAAGGTCAAAGAAGTGAAAGGTCAAAATTGTGTGTAGAAGTTTTGAAGCCCTCACCTAGTGCCATCACACAAAGCAAACGGAATTGAAATCGGGTTAGAAATGGCGAAGGAGTAGCATTTTGAAGCAAAATGTACAATAAAGGTCAAAGGTCAAGGTCAAAGGTCACAACTGAAATTCTGTGTAGAAGTTTCAAAGCTCCCATGTAGTGCTATCATATAAAGCAAACAGAATCAAAATTGGCTCATAAATGACAGAAGTAGCAAATTGAACATTTTGATCACACACGGACGCACAGACGGACAGACGGACGGACGGACGGACAGACGGACACACACACGTACGGAGCCCGTTTCATAGTCCCCTGCTCGAACTCGTTCGGCGGGGACAATAAACGAAAATGTTTAAGTTATGTTAGGTACAACACACCCACGGAGCATATTTTCGTTATTATTTGCATGCTACATTATAGTGAGGGGAGGAATACGCGTTGAAACAAAAATAAGAAGTGATGAAAAATGTCATTCTTTTATTCTATTTGGTATTATTCATTTCACGTTTAGTGCTATTTGTTTATACTTACAACCACCAGAGGTTCTTCAAGCCATCAAATGCCCCAGCTTCGATGAAAGTAATATTGTTGTTTGAGAGATATCTGTTAATAATACGTTACAAAGGAAAACCAAAATGGAAGGTTATTGTAAAGTTTTGAAAAGGAAGCAATGAAATATAATTATACTACAGATATCACTTAACATTAGGACAAAATGATAAATGGTCATGAAATGTATAACATATGCATGACAGTGTCAATGATTGTGTCTTATTTAAACCTATTTGAATCCATATCTCATTTTTTTATCAGTCGTTTTAATTTTTTGCCTGTCTTGTCTTTGAAACACCAATATTTAATTCATAGCTCAAACAACACATGTCGAGATGGCATGCATTACCACATGCATTCGACGTGACTGAATTGCAGGTAACAAGTTACAATTGAAATTGTGAGCTTAACCGCTCACGATGTTGGTCTCCTGCTTTCAATTGTCTTTCATATTTACTTGAAAAAATACTTACTACATGTATCTTTTTGACATTATCAGTATATGTTTGCTGCATATTACTATTTCTTATGTTCATCTATTAATTTTGTGTAATGTTATGTTGTCATTTTAAATAATTGCACTTGTTATTCTTTGTCTTTGTGTCTTTGAAAATGTGTATTGCACTTGTATTTGATTTAATACGGAAATAAATCAAACCAACCCAAACCAAAATAGGTTTTCTTAATAGTTATAGGTGAAGGTGCATGCTATTCAAATACTTACAGAGACCACAGTTGTTCCAGACCCAGAAAAGTACCATTCTCAAGCACTGTTATATCGTTATTTTCCACGTACCTGTTGTGATGTGATATTATGTCGATAAAGGACAAAGAAAGTGCATTCATGAAAGGTACATTACTTTTCAAAAGAGAGAAAAAACAAAAAAAGAAAACAAAACTGGTCAGGATAATCTACATCGGTTAAAAAATAACAATTGATTAAAGAAGAAAAATGTTGACTGATTCTAAATTGACGCCTTGCAGACTAAGATTCTTGGAATTTCGGGCCTGGTGAAAAAATAGAAATAAAAATGAGTTATTCTATGGAAATATTTACTTCTGTTGGCATTTGCCTACTGGCTTTTAACTCTAAAACGTTGTATGTAAACACTTGGAGAACACTTACAAACGTAGAAGATAGTCGTTATCAATGAATGTCCCTGGCGCAAGTCTTTGAAGATGATTGTCTCTTAGATACCTATATTCCGAGACAACCAAGAGAACACTAAATAAGAAAAATGACTGCAATGACACAAAGGATACAAGAATGCGATTAATGCCTCGCAGATGGAATTGAGGTTAAAAATAGTAATGATCTCAAGTGCAAAGAATGGATATTAGATAACGTGATGTCCCTTTGAGATCATGTAACTAATTATTTCCAATTACCAATCACTACTGATATTCAGTATTTTCTTTATAATATAAATTGCAATCCAACGAAGTTTTCAATTAACCAGTACTTCTTTCAAACCATAATCCTTCCACAATGCGTATCGAAAATATCTCAGCCAAGATCGAGTTAAAGGTGGGTAAGTTGTATTGTGTTTGGCAGGTTGACAACGAGATCTGCTGTAAGGGAGCCCTAGTGAATATGCGCCAGCCAGGATTGCTTTCGAACAAGTTCGTTAAACTGCTGGGTAAGAACGGTAATTCGATCGGGTGCACGTCACGAGACCGACACCCACGTGTCATACAGCCTACGAGTCACTCAGCTCACGACTTATACAGCCCATGAGTGAGCCCACACTAAGCTTACAAGGCACATGAGACCGACACATTAAGCCCCGTGTGTGTATCTGCCGAACTCGTGGCCTGTTTTTACCTAGTAACCTATTACTCGTGAGCTGTATGACTCATGAACCTGTTTTCAATGTCGAACTCGTGAACTGCATGACTCGTGGGTGTCGGTCTAGTGGGATGACCCCATTCGATCAGGCACCTGTCCCCATTACACTGGTGATGGGTGTTCCCCTTATTTCTGTCTCCAATGTTCAAACTCTACAAATATTGCAATGGTATGTTATGCACTAAGTTCGTCAAAAACTGATTCCATTGACCTACTTATCAGCACTGCAAAACTCCATGAGCAGATAATTACTTTAACAATTCTGAATACGTCTTAAACGCAATGATATTTCCCATGGTTTTGATTTAGGCAAAAATACAATTACTCTTCGTCATTATATCACTTCCTTCATTAGTATTACAGGGATGTCAAAGATTTCATCTGGATGGCCGTAATGGAAGTCAATTGTAAATGTCATCAATTCAAATCGAACTCATTGCCTTTAAGTGATCAACGAAATGTAGTAACATTATACAAGTAACATTTTAAATTGTGAAACATACGTACAGCAGACACAGTTTTGGAACTCCGGCTAACAAGTCCTGTGCCACTTCAGTAGTGTTGCTGCGTGAAAGATGTCTGTTTTTACGGAAGAACAAAATGGTAAGCAAGAAAAAAAAAACGAGTACAAGTAAAATTTAATAATTATGAAGACCTCTCATAATGTGTGTCAGTTACGAAATGTAAATTATATATATATACATATGATATATATATATATATATATATATATATATATATATATATACACACATATATATATATGATATATATATATACATATATATATATATATATATATATATATATATATATATATATATATGTGTGTGTGTGTGTGCGTCCGTGTGTGTCTGTGTGTGTTAAATAGATGTATGAAGACCTGAATATAAAAACGACCAAGTCTCATTTTTGACCAAATTCAGTTTGACATGGAAACTGTAGCTTATGTACATGGTCTCATCTTGTGTGTAAATAATAAACCTTAATTTCCTCCGGAGGTGCTGAAAAACTTAATGACTGAACACTTGTATATTAACATGTAAGAATGGAGTCCAGAACTTGGGTCATTATTACATTCATATCATAGCGCCCTCTTTCGCCACTCCTTGTGTAGGCCAGTTCAACGAGGGAGCATCAATTTATGATCTGCCAAATGTCCAAGCGTTGACGGACAACTGAGAGCTTACCGTGACAAACACAAAGTACATTATGCCTCGTCGAGCACACCTCAATTTGAGATTTCAAAAGAAGCAGATCTACTGAGCATTAATCGGTGACTCAATGACAAAAATGATGATACCTTCGAGACTACCAAAGCGACGACGAGCTGCAAGCCCACAAATTTGCAGTTCATAATTATGTTCTTTCTTCATGTTTCCTTGTACGTAATCAGATGAAAGCAATTTACTTGTACTTTCATGTTCTATGTTTGTATGATTTCTGATGTAGAATTTCTATGTCTGATATTCTTATACTACATGCGCCTGTGGAAGACTACGTATGTGAACGGGCTACCCTGTGTACATTTAACCCGTTCCACAATGAATTCTGAAATGCCCATAGACTTAATACTGCAGACCACCAGGCTCCCGTACGGAACGGGTTAAATATGAGCAAAAAATAAGTCTCGCAAAGTATCGACTCATAAATGTATACCGGCGGTGTTATAATTGTTATTATCATTGTGATTATTATTGTTATCATTATTATATGTATATTTTTTTTTTTTTTTGGGGGGGGGGGTCGAGAAATGAAAATGAATCTGAATTGAAATTGAACATAGATTCATTCCAGGAATTGATGAGAAGAAGCCCCCACAAAAAAAGTAAAAAAAAAAAACAACAACAACACGCAGATATGATATGAACGGGATTCTCCATACTAGTACTTACAGTCCAGTTAGGCGTGGAGTGTGGGCAAACGCATTTCCGTCAATCACCAAAAGAGGGTTGTCCGACAGAAAACTTTCATTGTGACAGAAAGAAATAATCCAGATAAGGTTGCGTTGTGATATTCTTATCTAATCCTTTCCGGAAGATGAGAATCTTGATCAAACCTTTCTTTACTGTACGTTTTCCAATCCATTTTCGTAAACTCTTAATTTAATTTCATCAATTTTCAATTTGATTTCGTCCCGAAAGCTTACTGCTTTCAAATCCTAGGTTGAAGCTGGCTAAATCTTCCTTCATATTGTTTTTTTTTAATACAAAAGAAAAACGAGTAAAGAATCAAATTCGTCAACTGTCATTAGATTTCGTGTCTGCCGCTTAGCGACTTAGGGTTGCTGGCATCAGTTGTTCATATTTTCAAATGAATCCGTTATTTTGTAATCAAAATTCGTCAAATGTATCACAAAACCAACCCAAAGTCGCACGCACTGATTTTGTGTGAGGACTCGAACTGTGTGAAATGGGTCAACGTAGCCAATCTTGAGTTTTCAAACTTTTCTAAAAGAGCAATACTTCTAAAGTTTTATAAAGTTTGGGATCATAAAACGAACGGGAATTTGTGAATTTAGCAGTGTTTTCTTTTTCGAAAACACTTTCTTTTATTGTAGGCTAGTGTCATTAGATGTGTCTTGGAATCCACTTTTCATTTCTTAAAAAGCGTTACACACTCTTCACTTTCAACTGCAATACCTTTTGAAAGGATGGTGCTACTGCTTTGAAAGTTTGCATTAGTCATGAATAAAATGTGCTAATAGAGCATCAACAATTTCAACTTAAGAAGGTAACCCCTCATTGTTGCTGCTATGAAGTTTTACATCCTGTTTTTCCAATTCATTGCACAGCGTATGGCTCGGTAAGATTAACAGCTTCGATAGACCCTGTCTTCAGAGCCTCTTTTCTCAGTTTACATTTTTTTTTTTCCAGAATGTGTGCTTTCTTCAGAATATTTAGATAAGTTAGGAGAGCCTAAGGTCTGCTGTGTCAGAATCTTCTCTTAGCTAAAATGCATTGTCTGGCGACTTTTTGTTGGTTTTGAGATGTAGCGTCACATATTGGATTTTCAGTTAAGGGCAGATTCTGAAAGAGCAGACTCTAAACTTTTAAATGATGTTTAACTCAATTCAAATGGACTCGCCTAACCTACCTAAAGACTGGAAAACACACACACACACACACACACACACACACACACACACACACACACACACACGGTATATTCAAGCGCTTCTTTACCAAGCCGTGCCAGCTGAGCCATGAAAGGAACAAAACACATGATGTAAACCACCGGAGCAACAACAATGAAGGGATTATAAGATTAAGCTGAAATTAAGCATGTTCTATTAGCACATTCTGCCCATGGATAATGCTAACTTTCAAAGCAGTAGCGTCATCTTTTCACAAGTTATTAGATTTGAAAGTGAAGAGTGTACAAAGGATTTCAAGACATGAAAAGCAGCCTCTGAGACATACCTGATCATTCTACTCTTCCCAAAAAAAAAAAGACTTGTAGAAAAACTGCTAAAAGCACACTTTCCCATTCATGTTAAGATACCAAACTGAAGAATGATATACATAGAAGAAGAATGACTCTTTCAGAAAATATTAAAAACTTAAGATTGACGTGGTGGAACCATTTCACCTTTCTTCAGTCCTCACTTAAAATTAAGGGGTGCGACTTTTTGTTTGTTTTGTGGTGCACTGTCACACATAATATTTTTAAACGAAGGGGAAACCAGATCTGTTACCAATATAGCCGGTAAAGGAAATGTTTTTTTTTTTTTTATGTATGACTAATCTGGCGTTAATGTGAGGAATAAGCAATATGGACTGAGCTGGTGATTACGGCATAACACAGCGTTTTAATACCTTGGAGACTATTTTGAGTGAAACTTTGACGAGTTGGAATGTCAATGGACGACATTGATTTTGTCTCGTGCTCAGCTAATAAGCTTACAAATATGAATTGCACGTGATGTAAACGGGTGGCAAAGAACGAAACTGAATGACAGTATTTCAAAATTTATCGACAAAAGATGAACTGTAAAGACGACAGCCATGCTTTTTTGGTTTTTTTTTCGGATTTCTTTAGGTTTTTTTTTAAGAGTCAAAGTCCCCCCCCCCCCCCCCCCATTGTCTCGATCCCTGCTACTAACATTTAGATAAAACGTCCTTAAGCATTTGGCGATAACAACTACATAACGATAATATTTTGCCAAAGGAACTTGAACCAACGACCTCATGATCTAGAATCCCTGGCCTTCTCTTTACCGAGTCACAAAGGCTAACTTTTCTTGTAATTTATTACCTCGAATGTTTGCATATTTTACACACTCGCGCACATTTATACGCTTATGCTCACATAAAATAGATAAATATACATATGAAGAGCTCAGTTGCAAAAGAGCCTAAATCCATTTTTTTTTCTCATTTGATACTTTTTTCACATGCGGAAATAAGCATTCACCATGTGAATATAGTCCACCTCCGAAAAATTTTGGGAAGTTTGTTAAAAATTGAGATGAAATTCATGTTTTCTTTCAAAAGGGCCAAAATCCTAAACGCTTTTCTCGCAAAAGGGTCTATCCGGTATATACAAAGTATATCTGTCTGGTATCATGATTGCCTAAAGCGAAACCACCATCACTGACAAATCAGTAATCAACAGACAACTATAACAGAGCAGAATACTCTGTGTGATGATGCGTTATAAAAGTAGCAAATCAACAATGTCAATGATGATAATGACGGGGGATGGTGGTGGTGATGATGATGGTAATGGGGGTGAAGATTATGATAATGATAATTAAGAATAAAGATAATGATGGTGGAAAAGGGAAGATAAGACCTATTAAGGAGCATGCACTTGTTCAACGCATTGTACTTGGTAGAGATTGCTGCTATGTAGGGCAAGGCTGCTTCGTGGTGCTACGGACAGGGTAATGAATGTTGATAAGGTGCTGGCAATAAACGACCTTGTGACGGCGTCAATGGCTCCCGGAACTCAAATTTTGAGTTGATTTGAAGTTGTTGATATCAGGTAACGTAGTAGTTCTAGTAGCTAAGTAAACAGTGTAACTCTTTATGTGCCACATTCGCATGCCCGACTCAATCGACGGCGTGCAAACTTCGCATATTCCGCTCAAACGCCCAAACCCGGCCAAACCGATCGATAAATCGCCAAATACCACACTATAATGAAAGCGTGTCTCGCTATTCCGTTCCTCTCGTCAATAGCTCGCATTTTATGTGGTGATTCTGTCACTGTTTTGTGTGCCAAAGTGATACAGTTACAGTAATGTAGCTACTTGGCATTTGAGAGAAAAGCAATTATTGATCTGTCATAGAATTTATATCAATGCAAAGTTTGGCGTTTTCTCTACATCTTTGATCACTTCGTCTACAATTAAACATAAATCTTTAAAAAGAATATAAAGATTTGAAAAACAGAATGCTTTCTCAACGCATAACTACGTTGGTGTCTCAGAATAATGTGGCACACGGGGGGTTTCCACCATGGTACATAAAGAGCATACATATGTACATAATAAGCAGATTGACTGACGAATGAAGGGTAAGAGAAGCAGTTTTCCTGTTTATGTGTTTAAAGAACTGTGTAGCAATCACCCTTCAATACTTTTCTTGCAAAAGGGTCTAAATACCCCCCCCCCCAAAAAAAAAAAAAAAAAAAAGCTAATCCACAAGTCATATGAAATTGAAGACATCTGTGGGATCTTTTTTTGATTGTTATAGTTTTTACCTAATATGATAACTGACCTTCTTGAATGGAAACGATTGTGTGAAATAAAGATAACTTTTGCTTTATCAAATACTAGAAATAAGATAAAGCGGATTCAGTCCATTTCTAAGAGAACTCTTCGTATGTTTATATTACATAAAATAATTATCATTAACGTTGTTTTAATCATACTCACACTTGCAACAAGGCGAAGAGGCCTGCAAATGAGTTTCCATATATGGCCCTGATGTTATTCTTCGAAAGATCCCTTTCAGGCAAAAACAGGTGAAAAAAATGTTTTTGAATAATGTTCATAGATGCACAACTGAGACTGATTTTGCCTCGTTTGTTTGTTTACTTTTACATTTTCCTCTTTGTAACTTTTCGCAAATTAAGAATTTGTTTTTCCATCAAAATGTCTCAATGCTTGCAGTCGGGGAGAAATAATCTTGGTGGAAGTTTCTGCTCTCAAATACTGCAGGGAAATTTCCTTTTACGAAATGTATTTGACAAATTTCTATGATATACTTTTAGAGCAGCACACTGCTCCTTGCAAAATAAAACAAACATAATGATTAACAAGAAGGACCAAATAACAAAACTGGACTTCGCCCAATCGAAGTCATTGATCAATAATGCGGAGAATTCAGAATATTGCCTATGTATATATCGTATCTATACTTTGACACTAAGGCTTCATGATGGCATTTATAGTAATGATGTGGTCTCTCTCTCTATACCACTCTCTCTCTCTCCCTCCCTCTCTCTCTCTCTCTCTCTCTCTCTCCTATTGGATAAGAGGTATCGAGTTCGAATCCGATGGAATCCCTTTTTTCTTTCACATGTATATTATGTATAACATATTTCGAGTCACTTTCCCTATTTGTTTGAATTCCAGTATATGATTGTATATGACCTGTACCACAAAACCAACAAAATTCGCAAGACATGGATTTTTAGTTAAGGGCAGATTCTGAAATAAATAGACTGTAGGCTATAGATTAATGTATAATTCAATTCAAATGGACTTTCCTACAATATCTAAATACTTCAAAAAAAAAACACACTCTGGAAAAGTGTGAACTGAGAAAAGAGGCTCTATAACAGGGTCTATTCAAACGCCTAATCTTTACTATTAAGCCATGCTATATTATGTGCAATGAATGGGACAAATAACAGGACGTAAACCACTGTAACAACTACAGTGAACGGATAAGCAGATTAAGCTGAAATTAAGCATGCTCTCTTAAAATGTTCTGTCAACGATTAATGTCAACTTTCAAAGCAGTAGCATTATATTTTCAAAGGTTATTTGAAGTGAAAGTGATGAGTGTGCAAAGGATTATTAAGAAATGAAAAGGGGCCTCTGAGGCATACGTGATCACACTACTCTACCAAAAAAAAAGGGGGTTGTAGAAAAACTGCTGAAAATCCACTTTCCTATTCATTTTATGATCTCAAACTGAAGACTAACGTAGAGGAAGAATAGTTCTTCCAGAAAATATGGAAAGCTCAAAAGTGACTTGCTTGACCCATTTTACATTTTTTGGGGGCCCTCACGTAAAATGAAGGGGTGCGACTTTTTGTTGATTTTCTGATGGACGGGCACATAATAATACACACGTGTATACATTCAAATTCACCGAAATAGGGAATGTGACTAGAAATACTTAATACCAATGAAAATAAGAGAAGGAAATGGGATTCCATTAGGATTCGACCCCGTGACCTCGGATTCCGATACCGACGTTCTTGCCGACCGAGCAACAAAAATCCCTAGTAAAGTTTTTCTTTGGCCCTGAAGACTTTCTTTGCCCTATTAGATGCTGGAATCACGGAGATATGGACAAGGAAGACTTTGTGATAATAATATTGATAATCATAATCATAATGATAATAACAATTATAATAATCATTATTATTTCTATTATTATTCTTATTGATATTGTTGTTGTTGCATTTTTAAAAAGTAGTGGATCTTTTCCACGTTACGATAATAATAGATGCTTCCTTAATAATGAAAATGTTTATTCTTGTTTGTTTTCTTATTGGAGGTGCATGTGTGCGAAGATGAAAGTAAAGAGACACTTACAAGTCTACTAGTCTTGTCAGCCCGTTGAATGCGAACTCTTCAATCTCCACGATTTCATTGTTGGAAAGATTCCTATTGTTATCATGATTAAAAGATATAAACGAGCATCAGAGTATTGAATACAAAGCTGACAGCATCATCATATCGGTGTGTGGCAAACAGTCCCTATTCAAATCAACATCCTTCTTTAAGAGAATTAAAACACCAGTTATAAACGTCGTAGATATTGATAGATGTTATTTGGAAAACCTTGATGTGACAATCTCGAAGAAATCCATACAAACTTACTTACTTACATGCATACTTATTTTAGGAAAAATAATACATTATTGAATTGGGTAGCGAACTTTGGGGGTATAGATGTGTGAAGTTCTTGCCTTTCTCAATCATGCACATTTTCTACTTTTCTGTGTTATCTGGTAACGTTCACGTTCATACAGGAGATTGATCAGTCTTTCGTGCCATTGATAAGCACAATGGTGAAGGCCGTGTCACACCTTTCCGGGCAAGCCTTGCGTGCGACTTGCAAAGAACAATTTTGACTATCCGGAGGTCCCCGTAGATGATCCGCACATGACAGTACCTAGCACGTATCTCAACCGTAGTCGCCCGGAGGCGCGCACGCATATTTTTTTTTTTTTACCCGCAACCATGTTTAGGCCCTGTCACACCTTTCTGGGCAAGCTACTCGGGCTTGTTACGTGTAGGGATATTCTGGCATACCAGACAATCCTGAGGGCGGAAAAGGATTTGAGCGAGTCAGCGCGTATGTCTTACCTGCTGGACGCGTTCTACTTAAATTATACTTGCGAGTATACTGTGTGACCTTTGTACCAGTCGCGTGGGGGCTGACAACTCAGTGAAGGAATTTTTCTGATGGAATGGCTGAAATCCCACAGAATTTCATTATTTTGGTTGCATACGGGACTGCGAAGTACCTGCGTGGGAGTTGCCTGGGAAGTGCTGCCGCTAAGGGCCTCCTACTGGCGTTCTGCGTGGACCTCTCCGGGCATTCCCGCGACTCACCCGGGAAAAGTTTTGGTCATGCTCAAAACTTGGCTGAGTTAAATCGGGTTGCGTGAGCACCTCCGGGCAACTACAGGCGAGATACGCGCTAGATACTGTTAGGTGCGGACCAACTGCGGAGAGCTCCGGGAAGAAAATTTGTTTCCCCGCAAGTCAAGCCGCAAAACTTCCGCAGATAGGTATGACAAGGCATGAATGAAAATTGCAAACATTCTTGTTCGCCCGCTGAAAATCTTCTACGTGCTGGAAACTACCTCCTCGTCACAAGCCCGCGTTGCTTGCCCGGAACGGTGTGACACGGCCTTGATTGATTGAACCTTTCGAACTAGTTGTTCAAAATTTGTTACCTTATTACATGACAATTCACGAGCTGATGTAAATATTTGAAATACTCCGTGTTCATGCATTTGTGTTGTGTTTATGATCGCGTATTTTTTCTTTTGCTTGAAACAGAAATAAATAAAATGAAATAAAATAGCATTCATAATCTCTTAATTTGGTACACCAACGGTGATAACATCTCTCAAATCTATATTATTTTGAAGAAGCGGTATGTCATCAGTCTCTGTATCTATTTCTTTACTGTTATGACTTTTCCTTTCAATTTTTTTATCACACAAGTATGAAGATGTAACTATTCAGTTGATAAATTGTTTACAAGTAAAAGATACTAATTAAGCTGAGAACGGCATTTAGTTTGCATACTATTTCATTTCCATTCTACCCCCTTTTTGGATGCGCGTACCCGTATTTGCTTAAAAAAAAAAAATCAGCGCATTTGTTGGCACGGTTTGGCACAATGTTTAACATTAGGCTTTCAGTATCATTTGGGTTATTTTCTCTTGCTTGTTTGATATGGTCTTGATTATTATTTTTTTTTAATAAAAAGACATCGACGAGACAAACACTCACAAGCGTAATAATGATTCTTGACCGTAGAATATGTGATTTTCCACGCGCCTCATAGAATTGACTGCCAGATCCCTAAAGCATAGGGTAAAGACAACAACAAACAAGAAGGAAAAGACTGACAATGAATACAACAGAAGGGAAATGCAATATGTAACATTTCCCTTAACTTTTAGATTTTGCGCATTTCCAGATTAAGAGTCATTATGCCCATATTCTTTAACTCTTTATCTGCCAGGTTCGCACGCCCAACTCAATCAACGGCGTGCTAAGTTCACATATTCTGCCCGAAAGCACAGCCCGCCCTAACCGATTGATAAATCGCCATGTGCCACAGTGCAATGAAAGCGTGTTTGTTTGTTGTGTTTTTTTTTTTTTTTTTTTTTTTGGGGGGGGGGTTTTTTTTTTTCGATTCCATTTCTGTGACATCATTATAGCTTGCACTTTGTATGACGATTTACTATCAAGCGATGTTCCCTACTGGATTTGCGAGTAGATTAAAAGTGTCTGCCACTGTTTTGTGTGCAAAGTGTGCATTTGAAAGGAAACCAATCGTAGATTTGTCGTACAATTTATATCAAATCAACGCTTGAAACGTATTTCCTCTGTAACTTTGCTCATAACATGTCTAAGGTAACAAAAATCTAATGAAGCTATATGGATAAAAAAAGAATGCTTTCGCCAAAGCATGACTACGTTGCTGTCTCAAATTAATATGTCACACAGGGAGTTTACACCATGTACATGCGATGGACGTCATTTATCCTCTATCTTACTCTCTAAAAAAAAACCGAGCGAAAATATTCACTCTTAAAGGAGTGAATACAAAAAAGAGTGAATTTAGAGTGAAATTGGAGTGATTTTGGAGTGGAAATTTTCATTTTCACTCGTTTTAATGTGACCTCAGGGATCACTCAAAAATCTTCCGAGTTATCTCTGAGGTCACTCCAAAATGAGAGTAAGAATGATAATTAAATCTATTCATGGGTGTTACTATTATAGGAAAGAGAGAGAGTAAGAATTTATACCGCATATAATACACGTCATAATCTATATTATTGAACGTCATGTACCTCCGATTGTGACTTTAGATCTGATAATTCTGTACTTATAATTGTCTTGTTTGCAAAACATCTTATTGTATTTAATCCATTTCCAGCTATGATAGGTTCAAACTTCAATGTGTTAAGCTGATAAGTGAACGTAGAAAGACATGTGAGTGTGATGGTTACAAAATTTATCCGCAATGTTCCGAAATGGTCTCTTTTACAACACGTTTATCGCATATAGTATCCTATCCATCTTATCGCGAATTTAGTCTTGAGAGTCATAACGAGAGGCGTTTGGGTATCAATCATCGTGTGTTTCAGTTCTTTACTACAGGTCGGAGCTGCAGACGATGTGAAGAATTTTGGCGTTCTGACATAACGCTATACTTACAACCATAAAATATCAGGCACAATTTCGAGTACGCCACGTCCAATCCTTCTGATGCGTGTGTTTGACAGATTACTGGTATGAATGAAAGAAATGAAAAAAAGTAGAATCACTTTGAGAAGTCTTTTGTGAAGCTCTAAAGGTCTATAAACCGTTTCAACAATGCCTCTATACGTATACTTTCAACATCGTTTTTACCAATCATCGAAAAACATTTTTGAAGATATGTATACTAATAATAAAAGCCATATGGCAGCTATATGACCTATGTCACAACTTAAACATGAAAAGGTTTCCCATCAGTGTCTTTCTCATTTTTATAAAGTCCCGTTACTTTACGTTTAACTTATCTATCTTCTCAAAGTTGAGTAAATATCTACGTAACATTCTACCGCATGGAAGGGAAGTTAGGTTTCAAGGAATATCTTGCTTTTAAACATGGATATTACAATGAGCCAATGATTACAAACTACTGTAGAATGACTGTCTAATATTTAATTGAGGCATGATGCAATCCCGCTCAAGTCACTGCGTTGAAATAAAGAAAAAATACGTTTGTGTCTCGTTAATTCCATACACCACTTTTTTATCCGTTTGAATAGATTTCCTCAATAAAGTCTATGATATCTCACTTACATAAAGGGAATAATAGGGACCGTCTCCGTTGATTGAAGAAGATATGAAGAAATGAAGGCCAAGTGCCATGTTTCAATCACAGTCACATTTCTGCTGATAATGTACCTGCCATAAAGAAAAAAGAAACAGACAAAAGTAAACTGTACATCTCTATTACATTTGCCTGATGACTGCGGCAGGGTGTTTTTTTGTTGTTGTTTTTTTGGCTCTTTTCTGTATTTGTTCGTCTCTGTTCTTTTCATTCTCATTTCACCGTGCTGTAAATTGATACACATGTTTTCAGTCTTTGAAAAATAAAGATCAACGTATGCACATAATATATCAGCATAATCAATGTACATACATTTATGAATAATAGAGTTCTTTAAAATTAGGCCAGAATAATTTCTCATAAACTCAAAGAAAAATAGGTTGAACTTTTAAGTATGACCTTTAACTGGGAGAGTCTTTACTTGTGAAATTTTGTACCTTCAGACCAGAAAGGTGCAAACTTTCTTTTTAAGTGTTTCATAATATCTTGTATACTAATGGCAGGTTGTACAGGATGAAGTTAGTTGGTTCAGATACGTGTACCTCTTGTATTTCAACCTTAGAAACACCTATGCACATATTTCATGATTATGAAGCTGTTTGTAAGCTCAGACAAGAATTTGTGCACAAGATTGGTGAAACTTTCAACATTTTCCGAAAAAAGACCGATGTTTGGCTTTATCAAAGATTGGACAGGACCCCAAAAATTGTTGTTAAATCATCTATTAGACCTTTATCCTTATGTTGTCATATTCCACATATAGACTGAGTCTGAAACTATCCTAATAATTGACATCATGAGCAATAGAAACGGTGAAAGATATATAAAAATTACATAATGAACTGTAATAGTGTACACTATTACATATTTACAGTTTTAAAATTATCTAAAACAATGTCAATTGTACAGAAAGTTGATTTAGACTCATCGCGTGCATTAGAGTTCTGCCAGGAACCCAACTGACTCATTTACATGTTAAAGTATGAGACCATCTACGAGATTTAGTCTTAATAAATTAAATCTTATAAAAGCACTTGCTTCAGTGATACGTACGATCGCAACATCCTACTGAATTTCAAGACTCGTTCATCCGTCGTCTGGTTCTTGCCATACGAACTATCCCTACCAAAGGTAAAAGAAAGAAAGTAAACAGAAAGCACACGCACAATGAGGCTTTTACTTTAATCATATTCATTGCATTATAATGAAAGAGATTTTGTCGTTTTCAATTATTATGTGATAAAAAGTATAAACAATTCTTCCTTGTCCTTAGTTCCTCGTGTTCAGATCTCAGTGGAGGTTTATTCTTGGAATCAGTGCAGAATACATTCATATATGTGACCCTGCACCTCAAAACAAACAAAAAGTCGCCAGACATGAATTTTTAGTTAAGACAATATTATGAAAGAGCAGACTTTAAGCTTTAAAATGATGTATAACTCAAATCAAATGGACTCTCCTAACCTATCTAAATATTGGAAAGAAAGCACAAACTCAGGAAAAGTGTGAACTGAGAAAAGAGGCTCTGAAGTACTGTGTCTATTCAAGCGCTTAGTCTTTACCAAACGGTGCTGGCTGTGCGATGAATGGGACAAAAAACAGGAAGTAAACCACCAGAGTAACAACAATGAAGGGATTATCAGATTAAACTGAAATTAAGCATGCCTCATTACCACATTCTGTCCATAATTAATGCCAACTTTCAAAGCAGTAGCACTATTCTTTTAAAAGTTATTAGAGTTGAAAGTGAAGAGTGTGGACAAGGTTTTTCAGAAATGAAAAGGGGATTCTAAAGACACACCTAATCACACCATTCTACCAAAAATGTTCGAGATAAACTGCTAAAAAACACTCTTTCCTGCCCGTTTTATGATACCAAATTTTAGCATAATGTAAAAGAAGACCCATTCTTTCAGAAAATATGAAAAAGTCAAGTTCGGCTAAGTTGACCCATTTCACTTATTTTCAGTCCTCACGCAAAATCAGTGTGTGCGACTTTATGTTCGTTTTGAGGTGCACGGTCACACACACACACACACAAACATATATATATATATATATATATATATATATAAATATATATATATATATATATATATATACATATATATATATATATATATATATATATATATATATGTATGTATACATATACATTCCCCACTCCAAGACAACAGAAATGCAGGATACTCTTATTTTGCTTTTTGCGTGGTCTTTAATCATTTTTTTTTTTAAATTGTATTTCACAGCAGGTTGCCCAAAACCAAATACCATAAATTGTCGATTCAAAACCGGTGTAGTCATAACAGAATGATAAACCAACTATACGTTACACATAACTAACTCTTTATGTGCCACGATAGCACTACCGACTCAGTCGACGGCATGCCAACTTCGCATATTCTGCTCAACATACAAAGCCGCCAAAACCGATCGATAAATCGCTAATCCTGCGGACATGAAAGCTTTTCTCGCGCTTTTGTTCCTCTCACCTACGGCTTGTGTTCTACGTGGTGATTGACTATCAAGCGGTGTTCCCAACAAGATTTGCGTGTACATTCTAAGTTTCCATCAAGGTTTTATGTGCAAAAGTCATGCCTTTACAGTAATGTTGCAACTGGTCAATCAAAAGAAATATTGAAAATAGATTTGTCATCGAAGCAAAGTTTGGCATTCCTCTCGAACTTTGCTCACAAGTATGTTCACCTTAACAGAAATGTGTGTAACTACAAATTGGAAAAACAGAATTCTTTGTCAAAGTACAACTACCTTAGCAATGCTTAGTGTCTGAAAATAACGTGGCACACAGGGGGTGCCCACCATGGCACATAAAGAGTTCATTAAAACAGGGAATGCGGTCTGCTAGGAACTGAAATATTTCGGAAGAAAATCCTTTTTGACCCCCAGGCCTGAAAAAAAAAATATAGCAGGCTGCGTCCAGCCTCTCGCCTAGCGAAGTTGACCATAAGCAAAACAATTTCTGTCTCTCCGCCTTTGCGAACCATGGCCGCTAGCGTCATGAACGGGATAAGATTCACATACAAATCTGTGGCATCACGATATCCCTCCTCCCGAAGGGATACATGTTAATACATGTAGTAGTCTTGTCCCGGGAATAAATTGTTTTAATTTTTCCCATTTTCAATGTACGTTATAACCTGATATACTTTTACCTCTCGGTTGACAGTTATCCAAAAACACAAATTTTCAATGCAGAAAATAGTGTTTTAATTTGTCAAACAGTTTAATTGTTAATGTACTGAAAAACAATGTTTCTACATTATTTGGCTTTTATTAGAATATTCAAGCCGTCGGATACAAAAATAAGGTAGTTAATACATGTGAAATATGAAATACCTATAAAATTATTTCTTGCTTCATATAGATTCACAGAAGATATTTATCAAACGATATTTTTCAATATTTGATTTGCACTGAAGATGAAAAACTGTAATTTGTTTGAATGCATATGACGTCGAAGAATATAACAAAATTAATGTCCATTCATAATACATTTAACAACAAAAGAACGAGACTAGCCCCATGAAAATGTGAAGCATGAACCTACAGTGCTCAAGTGTAAAGGTCATATCGCGAAGGGAATACCAAGAAAAAGAAATTTGATAATTGGTTTGTGTCAGTGGAGTGAGACAATGGAAAGGCTACGGATTAAGATACTCACAACAAAGAGAGTCCAACCCAGGTTAAGAGCGACTGCGTCTCGTCATTGCCTATTAGTAGGTGCCCAAGTAACCTATTGTGTGTAAGAAGGAACAATCATCACGGAACGAGAAGATATATAGTATCATTATTTCATATCCGACCTGATGGTGTGTAAATATCCGTGTGTATGAATACTGAATTCCACATATCATGATGGATGGGCGAAGTTTCAAGAAAATGGGGAAAATTCTGACTTTAACTGAACTTTAACTGAAATCCGAATCGACATAATTACTTTCGAATGTACAGTACATGTGTGTGTGTGTGTGTGTGTGTGTGTGTGTGTGTGTGTGTGTGTAGCTAGACTGTGGCTTTGAAAAATCCATTTGTGGAGTCGGAGGAAGGGAGGGAACCTCGAGGAAATGAATATAGATACTTCGCTTGTATAACGGCGCATTTGGTAAATTGCACATTTTGGTAAATTACCAACATGTCGAGTTAAAAAAAAAAAAAAAAAAATGTGCAGGGCATTGACGGCGCACTTTGGCAACTAACGCCTTTCTGCTCCTCCACAATCATCACAAAAACAAATGGTGTATCGCCACCCATGACTCAGTATTATGAAAGTGTCATGGTAGCATAGGGACATTATTGGCATACATATGCCAGAAAAATGCCCCCCCCCCCCCCCTCCGCCTTCACAAAATTACAAGCACTGAACACTAGTCCTGCCTGGAACAATTGTGACCGTGCACCTCAAAACGAACATAAAGTCGCACACACTGATTTTGCGTGAGGACTGAAAATATTAAAGTGAAATGGGTCAACCTAGCCGAACTTGACTTTTTCATATTTTCTGAAAGAGCGGGTCTTCTTTTACATTATGCTAAAATTTGGTATCATAAAACGGGCAGGAAAGTGTGTTTTTTTTAAGCAGAGTATCTCGAACATTTTTGGTAGAATAGTGTGATTAGGTGTGTCTTTAGAATCCCTTTTTCATTTCTGAAAAACCTTGTCCACACTCTTCACTTTCAACTCTAATCACTTTTGAAAGGATAGTGCTACTGCTTTGAAAGTTGGCATTGATTATGGACAGAATGTGTTAATGAGGCATGCTTAATTTCAGTTTAATCTCATAATCCCTTCATTGTTGTTACTCTGGTGGCTTACTTCCTGTTTTTTGTCCCATTCATCGCACAGCCAGCACGGTTTTGTAAAGAGCGCTTGAATAGACACTGTACTTCAGAGCCTCTTTTCTCAGTTCACACTTTTCCTGAGTTTGTGCTTTCTTTCCAATATTTAGATAGGTTAGGAGAGTCCATTCGATTTGAGTTATACATCATTTTAAAGCTTAACGTCTGCTCTTTCAGAATATGGTCTTAACTAAAAATCCATGTCTGGCGACGTTTTGTTTGTTTTGAGGTGCAGGGTCACAATTATTGATCACCTTAATTGAATTCTTACTCCTGGAATGCTAAATCTCCTACCAATGCACTCGACCACACTTACTTAAAACTTTGGGACCCTACCCCCTAAAAATGATCCTCACAAAGTTTGATCGTTTGAAAAATCCTCCCAGTGCTTCTGAAAAAAGATGAAAATGTGTTTTCCCCCTTACGCCCACCCCCTGGTCTCCAAGGTTGATACCCAGGTTTTTCCCATAAACAAATTATACTCTTCGGCTGTAAAGATATCCACGTACAACATATTTTACGTGAAATGCTTTTTGGCCTGGAGCACAAATTTCTACCTATTCTCCCTATGGGGGTCATATGCCCAACAGGAACAACCTTATTACCCAACTCCCTAAGGATTATCAAAACCAAGTTTGATTGAAATTCACCCACTGGTTCTGAAGAAGAAGACGAAAATGTGTTTTCCCTCTTAGTCCCCACACTCCTCACATTTTCACCCCTCAAGGAGGGCCCCTGAAACGAAAAGCGATCGCAATGTGAGCTAAAAAAGTGCCTTGCCTGTCTTTGCTGCAGGACAGTATCACCTTAGCTCCTTGACCGAATCAACTCTGAAGCCCATCAATGGATTTCTAGTTCAGTTACCAAAATGTGCAGATTGTCCAAAATGTGCAGGCAAATCCACTTTTAACTGCACATATTGGTAACAGTTGCTCCTATCTGGTGTAGGTGCACTATTGAAACATTTTGGTAACAAATTTCTTTTACCAACATGTGTAGTTAAAATATGCCGTAACTATATTCCACATTTTGGTAATTTCTCAAAATGTGCAATTTACCAAAATGTGCCGTAACAAGGTCTACTTGTCCATTGGATCTAATCATTGATGGCTAATAGAGGCATACAGCAGAGCTAAGAAACATACCACAGCACTGCTTTTTCTCCCTCCAGATCCGCTTTCTGAACGTTCATCAAAAAGGTATACTCCCAGAGATTCCTTTCGATAAATACAATCAACACAGGTAACGAGAGTATGAGTAAAGGACTTAAAATGGGATTCTATGTCATTGATAATAACCATCCGACAATCCAAGTTGTCATGGAATTAGATCCGGAATGGCCTGGTTATCACAAAGTGTTTAAAAACATGTTTTACAGTAGTAACAATCGAAGCACGCAATGTTAGTCCCTATAAAACAATGGTGAAAATAACATAAATACTGCACGAGTTGTTGTATGATATATTCTTAATTATACCATTGGTCATAAGCGGAGGGTATGTGTAATTATGTCTCAGATAGGTCTTACTTGACTCTCCAGCTACGAAGTTTACCCTGTTGTAACTTACAGCCTTGCGCTGCTTAGAAAGTTCACATTTTCCCGAAGATCTTTTCTTAAGCTGGCCTCATGATATCTGTCAAAAAAAAAAAAAACAGACAAACAAAACAGAAAACGTACATGAGAGAATTAAGTACATAATTTTATAGCAACTTATATTTCTGGAAAATTTCACATAATCATCCAACTTTGTCCAATGTTCGCGTTCTGTTTGTTTAAGTCAAAGTTTCAGCTACAGCAGTTTAGCAATGTATCACTAAAGAAGATTCTGAACGATAAAATAAAAAGCACACCTAAACAAAGGAGGTTGAGGAAAGATATAAATCATAAATACCCACAGAAGACCCATCTGTTAATCGACAGTCAGATTATCGACAGCTCCGCTAAATTGACCTCAATATCATTGAAACAATCCTTGTGTACGCGATTCGCTGCCTATGAGTACATCACTTCGAAATGTTTACGTTAGTATGCAATCTAGGAAATCATCATTTCTTATTGTATGTCTTCCCTGGAGAAGAAGCAAAAGAGTGCTGATATTAGAAAAAAAATAAAAGGAATTGTTTTGATTAACAAATGTTTGTCCTTGATATTGAGTGAGTGCGATGCTTACTGGAATAGTAGAGAGAGCAGCTTTATTGTTATACACTGCAAGTGAATAAACATGTGAAAATGATTTCGCACTTAAAATGGTGAATAAATAAAGACAATATCCTATCTAATGAGGAATTTGATGGTACGTTTAAGTCATCAAAGTACTGGCACATAGACAGAGCGAACTTACAGGTAGAAAAGTCTGTTCAGACGCAGAAAGGCTCCTCTCTCAATGTTCCTGAGGTCGATGTTCCAGATGTCTCTATTGATGACACGATTTGATTGTTTTAACAATTTCTTATTTTTGCCAATATCACTAAATATATAACATACATAATGGCTATCTTTTGCACTACACAACGTGGTTAATTTCAATAATAATGGCGGTAATCAAATCGACAACATACTATGCCCCTTTCTCTCTCTCTCCCTCTCTCTCTCTCTCGGACTCTCTTTCTCTCACTCACTCACTATACACGTAAAAACATTCGCTATGCACCTTGTATACACATAATATACTTTATTTCCTTCAATCTGATCACTCTCTTAAGGACTCGGCACGTCGAATCCCTAACAATTCAGTGTTATGGCAAAATACGCAATTTGCAAAAGGAAGCATTGCTCTCACAGCCGGAGTTACAGTTTATGATGTTAATGTCCACTTGGCAGCTACTTCCGTTTTATTAGTGGCAGTTACGAGGCGATGCAGAGACTCATCAAACCTACAACTCTTAAACTGCTTCTCATTTAATCAGCGTTTGCAGTATTCAATATGCAAATGGGAGCAAAGGTATAGATTATGACACATACTTACAAAAGCAGCACATTGCCCAAGTCATTGAAAGCACGTCCATTTATTTTGGCATTAAAGTTGTTTGAAAGGTTGCTGCAGATTGGAGAGGACAAAAATAATGTTTGTTAACATGTTCCTTCCACAATTTTTTTGAATGTCTTTAATGCCCCCAAACGAGATTCTTTTTTGCCCGGAACGGACAGATTGGTAATCCACCTAAGCGAAAGCAGTCAAGCGGTACATATATCCCCTTTCCACGGTCAACTACATGTGCCATCGAACAATGAAAATATCGATCGAGTGCAAGGTGTGAATAGAGCGTGCGCTGATGGGCTTACAGACTCTTTTGTTCTACACTAAACCAGGCACTTGAATGGGAAGACTTGGGTCAGCAAACACAGAAATCTACTGGAGATCAGCTTCGATCGATATGTACATGTTCATACGAGTTTTATAGCAAAGCAGAAGGAAACTAAATCAGCAAAAAGGGTAATAACGCTGTGATATACGCATTTTTCCAAAAGAAAGAGAACAATACTTTGTGGTGATAGAAAGAACTCTATTCTTTTTATCAAACCCATTTTTCTGGGCATTACAACACAAAGAAACATGGATTTTGGCCACAAAGGTAGGCGCTTTTATCTTCATCTTGGGAACCTGGTGTACCAGGTTCTCTCGCATACCAGTTGCTCCCACGGGAATATGGTATGTTCCCGTAAGGAACGGGTTAAAAGATTATCCTTTGTCTGAATACACAACACTTTAGTTCTGTTGCTGATTCCTTCTTTCTGACTCATGTGCCCATGGCCACGATGGTTTACATTCAAATGTACGTTGTACTACGCGTTTCACGTTCATGTGTTTATATTTGAAGAGTTTGTCCATAGTCCATATTTGTCAAAGGGAGATATTTGCGACTAAAGGTCAAGAAAAATAAAGAGAATAAAACAAAATGTTTTGCTTCTTTTGACCATAACTTCAAAAATGTACCTTTATATGTAGAGACCAATATATCATTTTAAAAGCTATTATGTTAACTTTATGACAGAGACCGTACTTCAAAATCTTCAAAAATTGACTTATCGGATTTTGCGAACAAACTCTTCATTTGCATTATTACACAAAGACACCGCATTGTCATTGTTCGCACATCATGACACGCACTTTTTTCAATCAATCCTACACTTCAGATGATTTGATACCAAGTTAAGGCAAACCAAGTAAACAGAAATATGTGTTTCGCGGTAAATTCACTGAAAAACATGCAATACATATGTTATCAAAATAATTATAGTATGGTTTGAGGCCACAATCCTAGAACTTGCGCCTCCCCCGCCCCCTACTTTTCCATTCATTTCTTAGTTATTTGAAATACACCCGACATACCTGATTGATGAGTTAGTAGGTCAAGTGTTTACCACATTAACTTTTGTGTAACATTGAATCGGAAAATGTGAGCACTTCACTTACAGGAATACCATGACATTTAGACCGGCAAACACTCCTTGGTTAATCTCCTCTATTCTGTTGTCCGCAAGATCTCTTCGAAAGAATATATCAAAAACGATTAGAGAACAGTTAATCAACAAACAAAAAGGACCGAATACGAAAGATATCGTTTCACATTGTTTCCGGTTTCGAAAAATGTGTGGTTTATGACCCACTAATATTGTATTGTATTGTATTGTATTGTATTGTATTGTATTGTATTGTGCAAAATGACGTCATAACACTCAGACATACCCGCTTTATACACACAAAATGCTGTAGGTATTGATTATTACTCTTGTTTGTTTGCCGGTAACAAAATGTGACATAAAGGTCTTCACCATAGACATTACAGTTCAAGTAAAGGATTTTCTCAAGTTAATGACGATGACATGATAAATTCTGCAAGATCTCCAATGACCTGGTGGGTAAACACGAACGTGAAGGAACCTTATTTCATTACAGATTTCATTGTATATTCGTAAAAAGTTTGTAAATGTGTTGAAGCAGATGTCTTCAACAATAGAAAATTCCTTTGTTTAAACAAAGATATTCTTGATATTGCCGTTTTTCAAAATGTAACGACAAACTACTTATACTTATAAGACTGTAGATAAAAGCAAATGCCAAGGGAAAAGGTTATCATGACATGGTGGATGTTAACCATGTCTTTAGTGTAATACATACATCATCAAGATGCTACTTGGTCCGTCAAATGCTCCGTCTTTGATCTCAGAAATGCTATTGTTTGAGAGAAAACTTTTTTTTTTTTTTACAGGAGAGACAAAGATAAATGATTACTGATATTTAGAAATTTTTCATCATCGGCGTAACAAAGGCATTATGAGATTGTCGTAATTTCAAAGTAAGAGATGATAGACTACTGCACACATTGAAAACAACATTATACATCAATATGTCATTGCAATGTAAACCTACAAGACATTATGCAATTGTTATGTTAACTCTTAAAGGGAGATATTAATGTCACAAAACCTAAATCGAACACATGGTGCGGATTGAAAAGGCGGGTTGCAAAATCCATCCAATAAAGGGGGAAAAGTAATTGCCGTGTTTAATATTACCAACAAGAGTGAGGAAAAGACTAATACTCAAGGACTAGAGATAATGATGAAAATGAGGCTTATACCGGGAATATTTCTCTTGTCGTCAGTTCTTATGCAATCGTTGAATCAATCTTATATGATCTATAATGATCAATACGTGTTAATCCATCTAGAGAAAAAAGAAGAGAAACCTTAAAGCTACTGCCTCCAAATCAAAGCATATCTATGTTATAAACCATAATTATGCACAGAATAACATGAAGTTCTTCTCAGAATATCACAACATTTTTTTTAACTATTGGTAATGTCGAGGCTCAGTCTATCAGTATCCGATATACGTACAGAACTACAAGGCTCTCCAGGTCACTGAATGCTTCTTTTTCAAGATGCGTAATGTGATTATTCCTGAGATCTCTAGGAAAGGAAGAAGAAGAAAAAAAGTGTTAGCTTGGCTTGTCTGTCTCAGATAAGATATGTATAATTATCTTTTAGTGATGGTGAATTCTGTAATCTCATTGGTCAATCAACCACTGAATATATCCCGTATTCCGTGATAAGGTCATATTGTGCGCATGCGCTAAATCCACCACTGAATATATTCCGTATTCCGTGATAATGACGTCATGATATTACACAGCTAGCTACGCTACTTATGCGCGCGTACTCAGTACGTGATTTATGGGATGGATGCATGTAATGCGCGCATAATCAGCTCGCGAGTTATACTGTATAGACGTACGTTACATTGTAAGTCAACATGGCAACACGGCGATTTAAACATCATTCGAAAGAAGAAATAAGCGAAAAGAAGGTTACTACAACTCCTAAAAACACAGCAAAGGCCAACGCAAAAGCAGCCCGGGCCCTCAGGGCGTACTTGGAAGAAAGTGATGAATATGACGACGTTAACTTTGAAAGTTTTCCGGCAGCAAAGCTTAACGAAGTGTTGGAAGGATTTTGGTTGGCCGCTCGTAAACAGAAGAATTCTGCTGACGTTGGAAATAGCTGTGCGTCGAGTAGGCCTAACGTTAAATCTAACGTTGCTGGTGGGGAGTTCTACAAAGCATCAACTCTTGAAAATCTTCGTCATGGTTTGAATCGCTATCTAAAGGCTCCGCCGAATGATAGCAGCTTTGATATCATCAAAGACAGGGAATTTAACGCCGCTAATGAGTCATTCAAAGCCGCGCTCCGTGAACTGAAAGATATGGGTAAAGGAGACGTTTCACATCACCCTGAAATAGCCGAGACTGATTTGCAGCAGCTCTACCGCAATTTCAGTTCCATGCAAGATCCAGTTGTGCTCCAGGAAAAAGTTCAGTTTGACATAAGATTTTATTTTTTTCGGCGAGGAGCTGAAAATATGCATGGAATGACCAAATCCACGTTCGTCATCAAGACTGATGTGAATACCGGAAAAAGATTTGTATGCAAAGCTATCGACGAATTGAACAAGAACCACAATGAGTTGGATAGAGAGAGCTACACAGCAGTGATGCCGGAGTTACCAGGTAATCCGCGGTGCCCAGTTACATCATTTGAAACCTACCTTCAGCACCTGAGTCCCGACTGTGACAGCCTGTGGCAGCGACCGAGGGACAAACTTCATGTGAAGAACAGTCAGATTTGGTACTATAACAAATGTCTTGGCATTGACACACTCCAGTCTTTCATGAAGAAGATTAGTCAGAAATATGAGTTGTCTCAAACATACACCAACCATTCTGTGCGTGTTACTGGTGCTACGATCCTATCGAGGAAAAAGTATGCTGCGTCACAGATTCAAGCTGTGACTGGACACAAGTCAGTCAGTTCCCTTGCTGTGTATCAACGCGTATCACACCGAGAAAAAATGGACATGGGAAGAAGTCTTACTGAGAATCTCCTGGATCAAGTACAGTCAAGCACGTCAGATCCAAGCGATAGTCGGTCTAGGCCTGGGCCTAGTTCGACAGTAACCCTAGGCGCCTCACGTTCACAGCCTAACGTTAGATCTACTAGCGTTACTACGACTCATAGTACGAGTAGTTGTAGTACGACACCGCCTCACACTAGCACAACTGTATCTGTTCCACAAGAACCTCGATCTCTTTCAAGCCAAAACCAAGACCAACTTATGCCCAATTTTGACTTGGGCCCATTTTTGACAGAATTAGACGAAGACTCGTTCTTTCAACAACAAACCCAAGAAATTCACGTGAGAGAGCATGGCAATCAAATATTAACAACGGCTCAGCATGTAACTAGCCTGAGATCACCACGACAGAGATCTGCAATGCCTTCATTCAGTGGTTGTACAATTCACAATCTGGTTGTGAATGTGTATCCACCACAAAAATAGTTAAAGATTGTTGCCAAACCTGTAATTGTACACACGTTTGAACAGTTTGAAAATCAACTTTTCGTGTTTTGGAATTTGGTTTTGGCATTTTAACGTTGACTTTGACGTCTTGAACTTGAACTCAGCGAAGTTCGAATATTTTGTCAGTGTTCACATTTTCAAGCGAGAAACGGGAGTTATGTACAACAAATGACTTAATTAGAGACTGCTGATGAGACATGTAGAGTCTATTCCTGATGAATGTAGGAGAAACTGGGGACAAGAAAAGTACAAGTGGTGAGTAAATACCGTTCATTCTCCATTCAATTATTTTTTTGTTGATATTTGTGCGCATGTGAATACATGTATTCCGCAAAACGAGAGAATTCATGTACAGCTCTATGGCACCCGTATTCCGTGACTGGGTGAACGTTACGCACAGCTGCAGCGCGCACCATAATCAGCGCGCTAGCTCATGCATTCGGGGCAGGCGACGATTTCAACTTCACTCGCTGAAAAAAAAAAAAAAAAATTAACGGGAACAGAAGTAAAATCGGGTTCCACGATTGCCTGTGTAACTTTACCAATGAGATTACACTAGAATCTACAGAATTACAGATCTAGGGCCTACGCTAAAAGATAAAATCGTTACCCCCTGCTTGTTCTTACGAAATACGGGAAATATCTACGGTCTGGTGCCATATTCCATTCGGCCTTCGGCCTCATGGAATATGGCACCAGACCGTAGATATTTGCCCTTATCTTTTAGTGATGGTGAATTCTGTAATCTCATTGGTCAATCAACCACTGAATATATCCCGTATTCCGTGATAAGGTCATATTGTGCGCATGCGCTAAATCCACCACTGAATATATTCCGTATTCCGTGATAATGACGTCATGATATTACACAGCTAGCTACGCTACATGCGCGTACTCAGTACGTGATTTATGGGATGGATGCATGTAATGCGCGCATAATCAGCTCGCGAGTTATACTGTATAGACGTACGTTACATTGTAAGTCAACATGGCAACACGGCGATTTAAACATCATTCGAAAGAAGAAATAAGCGAAAAGAAGGTTACTACAACTCCTAAAAACACAGCAAAGGCCAACGCAAAATCAGCCCGGGTCCTCAGGGCGTACTTGGAAGAAAGTGATGAATATGACGACGTTAACTTTGAAAGTTTTCCGGCAGCAAAGCTTAACAATGTGTTGGAAGGATTTTGGTTGGCCGCTCGTAAACAGAAGAATTCTGCTGACGTTGGAAATAGCTGTGCGTCGAGTAGGCCTAACGTTAAATCTAACGTTGCTGGTGGGGAGTTCTACAAAGCATCAACTCTTGAAAATCTTCGTCATGGTTTGAATCGCTATCTAAAGGCTCCGCCGAATGATAGCAGCTTTGATATCATCAAAGACAGGGAATTTAACGCCGCTAATGAGTCATTCAAAGCCGCGCTCCGTGAATTGAAAGATATGGGTAAAGGAGACGTTTCACATCACCCTGAAATAGCCGAGACTGATTTGCAGCAGCTCTACCGCAATTTCAGTTCCATGCAAGATCCAGTTGTGCTCCAGGAAAAAGTTCAGTTTGACATAAGATTTTATTTTTTTCGGCGAGGAGCTGAAAATATGCATGGAATGACCAAATCCACGTTCGTCATCAAGACTGATGTGAATACCGGAAAAAGATTTGTATGCAAAGCTATCGACGAATTGAACAAGAACCACAATGAGTTGGATAGAGAGAGCTACACAGCAGTGATGCCGGAGTTACCAGGTAATCCGCGGTGCCCAGTTACATCATTTGAAACCTACCTTCAGCACCTGAGTCCTGACTGTGACAGCCTGTGGCAGCGACCGAGGGACAAACTTCATGTGAAGAACAGTCAGATTTGGTACTATAACAAATGTCTTGGCATTGACACACTCCAGTCTTTCATGAAGAAGATTAGTCAGAAATATGAGTTGTCTCAAACATACACCAACCATTCTGTGCGTGTTACTGGTGCTACGATCCTATCGAGGAAAAAGTATGCTGCGTCACAGATTCAAGCAGTGACTGGACACAAGTCAGTCAGTTCCCTTGCTGTGTATCAACGCGTATCACACCGAGAAAAAATGGACATAGGAAGAAGTCTTACTGAGAATCTCCTGGATCAAGTCCAGTCAAGCACGTCAGATCCAAGCGATAGTCGGTCTAGGCCTGGGCCTAGTTCGACAGTAACCCTAGGCGCCTCACGTTCACAGCCTAACGTTAGATCTACTAGCGTTACTACGACTCATAGTACGAGTAGTTGTAGTACGACACCGCCTCACACTAGCACAACTGTATCTGTTCCACAAGAACCTCGATCTCTTTCAAGCCAAAACCAAGACCAACTTATGCCCAATTTTGACTTGGGCCCATTTTTGACAGAATTAGACGAAGACTCGTTCTTTCAACAACAAACCCAAGAAATTCACGTGAGAGAGCATGGCAATCAAATATTAACAACGGCTCAGCATGTAACTAGCCTGAGATCACCACGACAGAGATCTGCAATGCCTTCATTCAGTGGTTGTACAATTCACAATCTGGTTGTGAATGTGTATCCACCACAAAAATAGTTAAAGATTGTTGCCAAACCTGTAATTGTACACACGTTTGAACAGTTTGAAAATCAACTTTTCGTGTTTTGGAATTTGGTTTTGGCATTTTAACGTTGACTTTGACGTCTTGAACTTGAACTCAGCGAAGTTCGAATATTTTGTCAGTGTTCACATTTTCAAGCGAGAAACGGGAGTTATGTACAACAAATGACTTAATTAGAGACTGCTGATGAGACATGTAGAGTCTATTCCTGATGAATGTAGGAGAAACTGGGGACAAGAAAAGTACAAGTGGTGAGTAAATACCGTTCATTCTCCATTCAATTATTTTTTTGTTGATATTTGTGCGCATGTGAATACATGTATTCCGCAAAACGAGAGAATTCATGTACAGCTCTATGGCACCCGTATTCCGTGACTGGGTGAACGTTACGCACAGCTGCAGCGCGCACCATAATCAGCGCGCTAGCTCATGCATTCGGGGCAGGCGACGATTTCAACTTCACTCGCTG
The DNA here is from genome assembly GCF_040938485.1 of Diadema antillarum. Lineage (NCBI taxonomy): Eukaryota > Metazoa > Echinodermata > Echinoidea > Diadematoida > Diadematidae > Diadema > Diadema antillarum. The sequence continues at coordinate 752,350 of NW_027270992.1, read as the reverse complement.
AAAAAAAAAAAAAAAATTAACGGGAACAGAAGTAAAATCGGGTTCCACGATTGCCTGTGTAACTTTACCAATGAGATTACACTAGAATCTACAGAATTACAGATCTAGGGCCTACGCTAAAAGATAAAATCGTTACCCCCTGCTTGTTCTTACGAAATACGGGAAATATCTACGGTCTGGTGCCATATTCCATTCGGCCTTCGGCCTCATGGAATATGGCACCAGACCGTAGATATTTGCCCTTATCTTTTAGTGATGGTGAATTCTGTAATCTCATTGGTCAATCAACCACTGAATATATCCCGTATTCCGTGATAAGGTCATATTGTGCGCATGCGCTAAATCCACCACTGAATATATTCCGTATTCCGTGATAATGACGTCATGATATTACACAGCTAGCTACGCTACATGCGCGTACTCAGTACGTGATTTATGGGATGGATGCATGTAATGCGCGCATAATCAGCTCGCGAGTTATACTGTATAGACGTACGTTACATTGTAAGTCAACATGGCAACACGGCGATTTAAACATCATTCGAAAGAAGAAATAAGCGAAAAGAAGGTTACTACAACTCCTAAAAACACAGCAAAGGCCAACGCAAAATCAGCCCGGGTCCTCAGGGCGTACTTGGAAGAAAGTGATGAATATGACGACGTTAACTTTGAAAGTTTTCCGGCAGCAAAGCTTAACAATGTGTTGGAAGGATTTTGGTTGGCCGCTCGTAAACAGAAGAATTCTGCTGACGTTGGAAATAGCTGTGCGTCGAGTAGGCCTAACGTTAAATCTAACGTTGCTGGTGGGGAGTTCTACAAAGCATCAACTCTTGAAAATCTTCGTCATGGTTTGAATCGCTATCTAAAGGCTCCGCCGAATGATAGCAGCTTTGATATCATCAAAGACAGGGAATTTAACGCCGCTAATGAGTCATTCAAAGCCGCGCTCCGTGAATTGAAAGATATGGGTAAAGGAGACGTTTCACATCACCCTGAAATAGCCGAGACTGATTTGCAGCAGCTCTACCGCAATTTCAGTTCCATGCAAGATCCAGTTGTGCTCCAGGAAAAAGTTCAGTTTGACATAAGATTTTATTTTTTTCGGCGAGGAGCTGAAAATATGCATGGAATGACCAAATCCACGTTCGTCATCAAGACTGATGTGAATACCGGAAAAAGATTTGTATGCAAAGCTATCGACGAATTGAACAAGAACCACAATGAGTTGGATAGAGAGAGCTACACAGCAGTGATGCCGGAGTTACCAGGTAATCCGCGGTGCCCAGTTACATCATTTGAAACCTACCTTCAGCACCTGAGTCCTGACTGTGACAGCCTGTGGCAGCGACCGAGGGACAAACTTCATGTGAAGAACAGTCAGATTTGGTACTATAACAAATGTCTTGGCATTGACACACTCCAGTCTTTCATGAAGAAGATTAGTCAGAAATATGAGTTGTCTCAAACATACACCAACCATTCTGTGCGTGTTACTGGTGCTACGATCCTATCGAGGAAAAAGTATGCTGCGTCACAGATTCAAGCAGTGACTGGACACAAGTCAGTCAGTTCCCTTGCTGTGTATCAACGCGTATCACACCGAGAAAAAATGGACATAGGAAGAAGTCTTAGTGAGAATCTCCTGGATCAAGTCCAGTCAAGCACGTCAGATCCAAGCGATAGTCGGTCTAGGCCTGGGCCTAGTTCGACAGTAACCCTAGGCGCCTCACGTTCACAGCCTAACGTTAGATCTACTAGCGTTACTACGACTCATAGTACGAGTAGTTGTAGTACGACACCGCCTCACACTAGCACAACTGTATCTGTTCCACAAGAACCTCGATCTCTATCAAGCCAAAACCAAGACCAACTTATGCCCAATTTTGACTTGGGCCCATTTTTGACAGAATTAGACGAAGACTCGTTCTTTCAACAACAAACCCAAGAAATTCACGTGAGAGAGCATGGCAATCAAATATTAACAACGGCTCAGCATGTAACTAGCCTGAGATCACCACGACAGAGATCTGCAATGCCTTCATTCAGTGGTTGTACAATTCACAATCTGGTTGTGAATGTGTATCCACCACAAAAATAGTTAAAGATTGTTGCCAAACCTGTAATTGTACACACGTTTGAACAGTTTGAAAATCAACTTTTCGTGTTTTGGAATTTGGTTTTGGCATTTTAACGTTGACTTTGACGTCTTGAACTTGAACTCAGTCAGCGAAGTTCGAATATTTTGTCAGTGTTCACATTTTCAAGCGAGAAACGGGAGTTATGTACAACAAATGACTTAATTAGAGATTGCTGATGAGACATGTAGAGTATATTCCTGATGAATGTAGGAGAAACTGGGGACAAGAAAAGTACAAGTGGTGAGTAAATACCGTTCATTCTCCATTCAATTATTTGTTTGTTGATATTTGTGCGCATGTGAATACATGTATTCCGCAAAACGAGAGAATTCATGTACAGCTCTATGGCACCCGTATTCCGTGACTGGGTGAACGTTACGCACAGCTGCAGCGCGCACCATAATCAGCGCGCTAGCTCATGCATTCGGGGCAGGCGACGATTTCAACTTCACTCGCTGAAAAAAAAAAAAAATTAACGGGAACAGAAGTAAAATCGGGTTCCACGATTGCCTGTGTAACTTTACCAATGAGATTACACTAGAATCTACAGAATTACAGATCTAGGGCCTACGCTAAAAGATAAAATCGTTACCCCCTGCTTGTTCTTACGAAATACGGGAAATATCTACGGTCTGGTGCCATATTCCATTCGGCCTTCGGCCTCATGGAATATGGCACCAGACCGTAGATATTTGCCCGTATTTCGTGAACAAGCAGGGGGTAACTAATAGTATTTCGTGAACAAGCAGGGGGTAACTAATATTATCCAGTTGTGGAGGTTGTACCTATATCTGTGTGTGCGACTTTTTGTTCGTTTTGTGATGCACTGTCACATATGTTGAAAGTAATGAAGTGTGATTGCAATAATGATGTATTTGATGTTTGTTTATGTAATATAGATTTTGATATGTTTGTTGTTTGTTTGTTTGGTTTATTTCTGCATTTTCTTTCTCCAAATACAATTGCAAATGAAAACAAAATGATACAGATACATACAAATCAATACAAAAAAAAAAATCATTTGCGTAACAACATTCAGTCTGAAGTGGCATAATTATGAATCAAAATAACATATTAAGGCTTACTGTATCTAATAACAAAGGAGAAATCAATACAGGGGACCGTCATCATAAGCAGAGCTTGACGTGGATGAGGCCCTATCTGAATATGTGATACCAATGTAATACAACACCAATTATGTATGTACTCATAAAACTCTTAATCTTAATACACAAAACACATTTTGCTACAGAAAAAAAAAACAGAAAAGAAAAATAGTGACTTGGCGCTTTAGAACAAGAAAAAAAAACAGCACGCAGCACCATTGACTGCTGCATGGTATAGTAGACAATAAAAGTGTAGGTGTGTGCGAGTGACAGTGCGTCGTGTGTGCAGGTGACAGTGCAAGAGAGAATAAAGGCTGTAGCATGCCTATTTTGGGGGTAAGGTATACGCTTTAATGAATGTATGCAATATCATTATCAAAGAAAGGAAAGGAACGGGAGGGAATGAAAAAAAAAACCACTTTGCATGGATCAGGGCTTACTGAGAATTCAGAAAAAAAGAAGAAAAAGTACATTGATCAAAAACTACTAACTGGAGACATATTTCAATAATAAATACTTTTTTAAATGAGCTTTAAAGGAAAACAGTGAAGTACACTGCTTTAATTGATCAGGTAGGTTATTCCAGACATCGGGGCCGTAATGTCTAATTGATTTCTGAGCTAAAACAGTTTTGGGGTTTACAAGGTGAAAATCTGTCGAACGGCGAGTTGGATATGTGTGTATATTCGAATTTAAGTGAAAAATATTATGAAATAAAGAGGGAAGTTGATTTGTTGCATACTTGTACATAAATATACCTGTTTGTAAAATGTGGATGTCCTGAAGCTTCAAAGTATGCAAACGATGAAATAAAGGATCTGTATGAGATAAATATGTGGAATTAGTAATAATACGAATAGCACGCTTTTGGAGTAAATACAATGAATTCAGTTTAGTAATACTACAATTTCCCCATACAATATTTGAATACAATATATGAGGCAAAATTAAAGAATTGTATAAAATAATTAGGGATCGCTCTGATAAAAGATCTTTCAACTTCCAGAGTACACCAATATTTCTTGATAGGGTCCTTTGTAAACAGGATATATGTTCGTTCCATGTTAAATGAGAATCGATTGTAATGCCTAAAAATCTAATAACCTGTTTCTCGCAAAGAGAAAACCCATCAATTGATATGTTGACATTAAGATCCTGTGAGTAGGGTTTTCTAAAATAAACAAAATTTGTCTTATTAACATTCAAAGATAACTTGTTTGATTTAAACCAATTCAATATATTCAATAATTCAGTGTTCAAACGATTAACAAGTGTCCCTATATCATAATCTGATGTAATAATGGATGTATCATCAGCAAAAAGTATAAAATTCAAAGATGGAGAAGAACCTATAATATCATTTATATAAATGTTAAACAACAGAGGCCCTAAAATGGAGCCTTGAGGTACCCCACATTTAATATCAAGTTTGTGTGATTCATAAGACTGAAAACTAACATACTGTTGACGGTTTTGCAAATAATTTATAAACCAGAGCAGAGCGTGACCTCGTATACCATACGTATTAAGTTTATGTATCAATACTTCATGGTCGATGGTGTCGAATGCTTTCGACAAATCCATGTATATACCTATAACATGCTTTTTATCAGCAAAAGCTTCAATCATTTTATCATACATGTGAGCGATTGCATAGTCAGTAGAATATCCACTTCTAAATCCAAATTGATTGGGTATCAATAAATTATTGGTTTGTAAAAACTGATATAACCTTTTATACACAATTTTTTCAAGAACTTTGGATATACTTGGTAATAATGAAATTGGTCTATAATTACTCATTAATTTAAAGTCATCTTTTTTATGAATGGGAATAACTTTTGCAAGTTTGAATGAGTTCGGAAAAATGCCTGTTGAAAGAGACATATTAAGTACGTGAGTTAGAGGGCTTGCAATGTAAAAGATTATTTGTTTCAATAAATGAACACTAAGACCATCATGCCCACTCGATTTAGTTGTTTTCAGATTCTGAACAATATTGATTATTTCATGGTCATTGGTAGGCGTGAGAAATAATGAATTTTCACAAGGATTGGGTAAATAATCAGTAAAATGTGTATTACATGAATTCATATTAGATGCTAAACTAGGACCAATATTTATAAAATAATCATTAAATGAATTGGCAATTGTGGTAAAATCAGTAATTTCCTCATTGTCAATGATGATAGAGTTGGTAGTTTCTTTTACCGTCTTTCCCATAAGAGCATTGACAGTTTTCCACAATGAAAAAAGATTATCCTTATTTTTTTCTATATTAGTTGAATAATATAATTTTCGGGACAATCTTATTACTGATGTTAATTGATTTCTATATTTCCGGTATTTCATAAATGAGTTATTTCTTTGATTCTTTATTGCTTGCTTATATAACTTATTACGGGTTGATATAGACCGCATAATACCTTTGGTAATCCAGGGTTGTCTATTTTTTTTTTCTTTAAAGGTTTCCGTTTAACCAAAGGAATATTTCTCTGATAATAATACAATAATCTGCTGATAAATTTTTCATAAGCAGTATCAGCATTGCTTTCATCAAATACATCGTCCCATTCTTCCTGCGCTAAATCAAATATCAAAGAATTTATATTACTTTCTGTTTCCTTATAATACATTTGAGATTTTTTATTTTCAAAATATTGTTTTATTTTCAAAGAACTATTGTTGATGGTAAAAACAGGTAAATGATCGGATATATCATAATAAAATATACCATTTGTAAATTCTGTGTTTATTACATTTGAAAATATATTATCAATAAGAGTTTTTGATGTACTAGAAATTCTTGTTGGGTTGTTGATATGTGGTTGAAATGAGAAAGTTGCTAATAAACTTAGCAACTGCATTGTATGATTATCAGAATTATTTAAAAGATCAATATTAAAATCTCCCATTATAAAAGTGTCTTTCTTTTCCTGAGAAATAATACTCAGAATTTGATCAAAACTTTCTAAAAAACAATCAATGTTATTTCTTGGGGACCTGTATATATTACCTATTATTATATTTTTTGCTTTACTGTTCACAATTTCAACAAAAATATCTTCCGTACCCTCGATATGTAAGTCATGCCTGACTTTTATATCAATGTTATTTCTAATGTAGAAAGCAACCCCACCTCCCTTGCCTAAGTAACGATCAGAACGATACATTCGATAATGCTCTAAATTAAACATTGGTGGTGAATTTGTATTAAGCCAAGTTTCTGATATGCCAATTATACTAAATTGAAAATTTTGTAAAGAGGAAAGAAATGATTCTATGGAATCAAAATTCTTATTTAAACTTCTGGCATTGATGTGAAGAAGACTAAACAAATCCAAAAATGATTGAAATTTATTTTGTTTTATGAGTGCATTAAACTCGGCAGTTGTGTAATAAGTACTTTCGGAGTCATTCAAACTTTGATCATCAAAGATCATACCATGAGGGATCATTGTCGGTGTGGGGGTATGAGTAGAAATTGAAGGGTTGTGGGAAGAGGTTTGAGTGCAAGTGCAGGTGTCTGTGTGTGCATGTGCGCTGAGCGTGCGTGCGTGTGCATTCATCTTGAGTGTATGTGATAAAGAGTGAAGCGTCTAAATTATTTACTTGAAACTAGAGTCACCGTATACAGAACTAGAAAAATATACAATGTCTGGAATATGCGGGAAGAATTAATGGGTAAAAGAAAAACCTACAACAGTATTTGGCAGTCTGCCAGGGGTACCAAAATGGGTAATTATATACAGCAAATATTATCTAAATAATCACTTTTTATATATTTACGAGAAAAAAAAAAAAAACCAAAGTGATTGCGAAGAGAATCCCGATACATACGAGTCTCATTGAACCCAGAGTGATTGAGCAAGAAGATGACAGGAGCAGTGACATTGGTGTATTGACCAAAATTTTAAAAAAAAAATCCAGCTGGTATAACAATCTCAGCTCTGGAGAGGTACAAAAAAAAATGGAATTTAGCAGTAAATAGCCTTGTGTGAAGTACTGAAATTATTGTGAGCTATTACGAAACCAAAGGAGCTAACAGTATACAACTTAATACGGTTAATGAACTTAGAGAAACTTGGTGGGCTTAAAGTCATTGGACAAGGGTCGTCGTACTGGACTAAAATTCCCGTGCATATTTTTTATTATCTTTCAAAAAAAAAAATCAAATTTATGGCAGTTAAACCAAATCGGTGTTTGCAGCACCAGGGATAAAATAAACGCACTGACATATTCATGCAGAAACATGCTGTCTTTAAACACTGTGAAAGTGCTAGTTGTTTCATTACCCTCTTTTAATAGAGGGTCACACACACAAAAAAAGAAATTGGAACAGAACCTGGCTGCACATACAGATGTATATTCGTATATAATGTGGAATGACGATCGAGTTGTCGCCTCAGGATTGGAATATTGCTATGTGGCATTGAACAACGTACTGAGTTGAATTCTCCAGGAAAACCCGGAAGACCAAGAGTCATTAACCGTAGGCTGGAAAATAATATAACACCTGACATGTTCGCATTACTTTGTGGTTCAACATTTGGCTAAATGGATGTTTGTGAATAGGTCTACCAGGATGGAATAGAATAGTAAGACACTCTCGTTCAAATGTCTTGACAATCTGAGCCTGGATAAACTTAATTGTAATGGAATTATAATGATTGATACGAAATAGGGACAGCCACAATGGGCAGTGCATACTGTGAAAATCCGAGTTGTCTCAATACTTTGTCATTTAGAGGGGCTCACGAGAACAATGAAACCATGCCGCATGCACTGGCGGGCGGTTTTGTGCAAAATGGGAATGACAAACGAGTTCTTGTCTGATGAATTGAAATAATAGCAGTATAGATGACTTAGTTAGTTGAATGCAAAACCTGGTCGAGCCAGTCATTGACCGTGGGCCAATAATAGAAGTACACACAGTATCTTGTCGGTCAGTTAAAAAAAAAAATCTCTCAGATTAAATTCAGTTTATCTAAATAGATGTTTACCAAATACCATAGATGGAACAGAACACTGAACATTCTAACTGATGCATACTGTATCCAAGTCTTAAACATCTTGTCTTCACACGTTGTAAAGGCACTAGTTGTTTCATTACACTCTCTTTAGAGGGACACATAAAAGAAGTGGAATGGAACCTGGCTACACATAACATCGTATATAATGTGGAATGACGATCGAGTTGTCGCCTTAGGATCGGAATGTTGCTAGTTGGCATTAAACAACGTACTGAGTTGAATTCTCCTGGAAAACGTGGAGGACCGAGAGTCATTAACCGCGGGCCAGAAAAAAGATAATATAACACCTGACATGTTCACATTACTTTGTGGTTCAACATTTAGCTAAATGGATGTTTGTAAATACCAAGATGGAATAGAACACTAAGACACTCTCTTGACAATCTGAGCCTGCATGGATGAACTTAATTGTAATGGAATTATAATGATTGATACGAAATATGATATAATATAGTAAAATGAAAACGCAACCTTTTGATGAAATATATCATTATGTTAGGTTTTTGTTGTTAAATAATTCCATTTTTTTTTTCAACATCTTGCTTTGGTAGGTAAATTTAATGTTTTATAATTGCTGTGCAATAACGTCTCCTCCTTTATTACAACCCTGCATAATGCATTTTTGTTGCTGTTGTTGTTGATTAGATTAAGTTTTTATAAATATTCATAATCCAGAGTTTTAAAGAAAAGGTATTGTATTGAGTGTTTTTTTTTCTCTGTTGTTTTATTGTACGCATGTATTTGTTGATTTAGATTAATAATTGTATGATTTTATGTATAATTTCTCAATTATGTTTATTGTAAACGTATTATTTGTGAATCACTGGGATCTTCATCTACTAGTATGTAGGCCTACATCTATACTCTGTAAACTGAATGTTCTTCAACCTCTGGGCTGCCAATTTCGGGAACAATAAACCTCATCAATGCAATTCAATATGAAGGCATGCTAACAACGGACAAAGACATCATATGTGACCGTGCACCTCAAAACGAACATAAAGTCGCACACACTGATCTTGCGTGAGGACTGAAAATAAGTGAAATGGGTCAACCAAGCCGATATTGACCTTTTCATATTTTCTGAAAGAGCAGGTCTTCTTTAATATTATGCTAAAATTTGGTATCATAAAACGGGCGGGAAAGTGTGTTTTTTAGCAGTTTATGTCGAACGTTTTTTAGTAGAATAGTGTGATTAGGTGTGTTTTTAGTGTCCCTTTCTTATTTCTGAAAAACCTTGTACACACTCTTCACTTTCAACTCTAATTACTTTTGAAAGGATATAGCTATTGCTTTGAAAGTTGGCATTGATTATGGACAGAATGTGTTAATGAGGCATGCTTAATTTGAATTTAATCCAATAATCCCTTCATTGTTGTCACTCTGGTGGTTTACTTCCTGTTTTTTGTCCCATTCATCGCACAGCAAGCAAGGTTTGGTAAAGATTAAGCGCTTGAATAGACACTGTACTTCAGAGCCTCTTTTGTCAGTACACACTTTTCCTGAGTTTGTGCTTTCTTTCCAATATTTAGATAGGTTAGAAGAGTCCATTTGACTTGAGTTATACATCATTTTAAAGCTTAAAGTCTGCTCTTTCAGAATATGGTCTTAACTAAAAGTTCATGTCTGGCGACTTTTTGTTTGTTTGAGGTGCAGGGTCACATATAGAATGTGGTACAGTCAAACCTGTCTTAGCGGCCACATGCCTATAGTGTCCACCTGCTTATAGCGGCCTGATGAAAAATCCCAAGCACGAAATTGCTGTGTTACTGACCCTTTATACCCTTTATCCCCTTTATACCCTTATACCTGGCCACGGACCACTCAATTTGTATCCCGTGGGAAATATCTAACTGCATATAGCGGCCACAAAAATTTAGCTGAAACGTTGAATCAGTTTTGAATGCGCCCTTTACGTTAGTTGTGTGAATTCTATACCGAAACCTTGCTCTGTCATAATCCTGCAGATATGATCGACAAACGTAGCTCTCGTAGCCGTGAAAAGACGTCTCACCACAACTTGACTAGATTTAGGCTTTAGTAATGCCGCCCTGACGGGTGTTACGGAGGCAAAGGCATCTCTTAATAACATTGTAGAATTTAACTAAAATGCCGACTAATTAGTGATTTAGATTCCTTTGAATAAGGACAATGGGATACTTGTCTGAGTATTGTGTGTTGTTTACGTCAGCTTCGCACATTATCGATCTCCTGCTCGAACTCTCTCGTGAACCCATTCATGCGAGAACGGTATGAGCCAGTTTCTCAGGATCGAAATATTATTTTGAAAATCAAAAGATGAGAAGTAAGCTGAAAGAAAGTTTATAATGAAGTAATCTGAAAAAAAGATCCATATTACAGCTGCTCATGCAAACTTATTTGCTGCTTTTTTAAAGAATAGCATGCGGTATTCTATGCTATTTAACAATGCAAGTGTTGAAATTCAAAATGGCAACCAACCTGCCTATAGTGGCCACCTGTCTAAAGCGGCTACTTTTATCGTTTCCATTAGGTGGCCACTTGACAGGTTTGACTGTATGTAAATATCTAAATAGTTATCAAAATGTGAGAATTATTCACACACCTTAATTGTAGAATACAACTAGCACACTTATGACATCTAAAGAAAAAAAAAGAAAGTTTCCTCGCGTGCACATCATGGTTGCTTGTTTTTCAAATATTTTAAAATCAAATGTATTTAGGTAACACAATCAACAACGCATTATTGACTCTGCAGGTGTTTAAAACACCGTTTGTTTTTTTTCTTTTTATTTTCAAATCTCTGTGGAGCTTCGTTTCTATTTATTCGATAGGCAGAAACATAATTCATGATATCCAGACATGTATTATGCATCTGAATGGATGGTTTAGTATTGGTCGAGATGAGGATTGCGCTTTTAACATATTTGTGAGATACCAAAAACTGGAATGGCTGAGACATCAAAAGCATAAAGTGAAACAAAGCGGTTTCTCATTATCTCACCAAAAACTGTTAGGAACCTGAAGTTACGTCTCAACCAAAACTATACGATCCCTTTAAATGAAAGTTGTTATAATTTGAAGAAAATTAGAATAAAGCAGAGATTGTGGAGCTCTGTGGAGCTTCGTTTCTATTTATTCGATAGGCAGTAACATAATTCATGATACCCAGACACATGTATAACGCATCTGAATGGATGGTTTAGTATTGGTGGAGATGAGGATTGCGCTTTTTACATATTTGTGAGATACCAAAAACTGGAATGGCTGAGACATCATAAGCATAAAGTGAAACAAAGCGGTTTCTCATTATCTCACCAAAAACTGTTAGGAACCTGAAGTTACGTCTCAACCAAAACTATACGATTCCTTTAAATGAAAGTTGTTAAAATTTGAAGAAAATTAGAATAAAGCAGAGATTGACACGCTTACAACACTTCCATTGAAAGTCCACTAAAAGCGCTTGAGTCTGCAATTACGAGTTCGTTTCCAGAAAGTATCCTATAGAAAAGATGAGTGAGAAATGAGAAATGAAATGTGAAATTATTAGGCTCACTCTGTTTCAAATTCTTTCATGTAAAAATTCAATGTTTTGAAGAAATATAGATGAAAAGCAAAGGGAATAAAATGAGACAAATGCATCTGAATCGGGTACGGAATATTGTGCTCAAGTTTTGTATGTTAAAAAGTACGACGTCACCGGTGACAATAACATTCATATCGACATTCTGTGAGTAATACATCCTTGCATTCAACTCTAATTTTTCCACGAAATATGACAGACATTCGGGTTCTTGTTTGAAACATAACAACACAACTTCAAATCGCAACAATGCCACTATCAGTAGCGAAAGATCCAAATTTTCATTCATTTCGTTACCACTATTATTCTCCAAATAGTAAATGTAGCATAAAGATTTGAGAACGTGTCAAAGACAAGGCGATGACATTCTTACACTGTAAAAACATCGGTGTTAGATTTAACACCACGGGTGTTAAATCTAACACCGATCAAACTTCAATAAAGGACCACACCCACAGGTGCTAAAAATGCACTGTGATGGTGTTGAAAAGTGTTCACCTGACACTTCGTGGTATTAATTTGACACTGTACCTGGTGTTATTTTGACACTGTACTGGTGTTAATTCAAAAATGACACCACATGGTGTTGATTTGATATGTGTTGGTGTTAATATCAATGGTTTAACACCCGTCCAGCTTCAATAAGAGACCACACCAGCTGGTGTTACTTTGGTGTAAATTTATTTTTACATTTTTTCAAAAATCTAGTATTTTAATGTAAAATTCTTGATCGTCTTGTTTAAATTAAAAATCAACAAGAAGTGCCGTTACTAAGAAACTCTTCAAAAAACAGTTTAAAATTTGGAAATGACACCGCAGGTGTTAATTTAACACCATAAATGGGCACCGGAAATTTAACACCAGCTCGGTGTTCACTATTAAACACCGGACTTTTTGCAGTGTAGATAACCTCAAAATACATGTTATCTTTATGAGACTATGACTCATGGATACATCACAAACATGCATAATAAATTTGTGGGTGCCTGTGAAGGTTTCGATGTGGTACTTACAACCAAGAGAGGCTGTGGAGTCCATCAAAAGCTGAACTTTCAATCCCCTTCAGTTTGTTATTTGAAAGGTCCCTGACAATGGAAAACAATGAGTAGTAGGGAATATTCAATCATAGTTGATATCGATATATCACTCCAATAGTTTGTGAAGCACACGAATAGTCCTTATACCATATATTCCACAGTGAACGTTGTAGCATTTTATAACAAAAAGAAATGACAAATGATGGTTTCAGCACCTTTAGGAAGCAAGTTCTTCGTATAAACACGATGAGTATGTAAAGAACGAGCAGACGACGTACTTGCATAAAAGCCGCCCCCCCCCCCCACATGCGAAAGGTCTGATCGAGAAAATTGGCATATCCGTCTTTTGGAATTATTATTTTGTGGCAGAGACCGTATATTAGCCTTAGGGATTACTTTAAAGAGATATTTCAAACGATTTATATAATCATACATTACATAGTACATAAATTGATGGTGACATGTATAGATTTGTGGAATTTCTTGTGGTCCTTGAACAGACAAACCAATACTATCAAATAAAACATATTACCTGTATTACTTTTTCTGTCTCGTTTTCGCAGCTTTTTGGGGAATGTGTCGAGTGTTTGCCGTTTGTTTAGTTTGCACGTGCTTGACTGCACTGCGAAAGAGATTTTCTTCTCGCTTTGAACATTCAGTATATCTTTTCTTTGTGAGTACGTTGGTAACCTTTTTATGCCGCTGAGTGATACCCCCACAATTTACGCATTTTACTCTCTAAAAAAAAATCGAGTGAAAATATTCACTCTTAAAAGAGTGAATACAAAAAAGAGTGAATTTCGAGTGAAATTGGAGTGAATTTTGAGTAAAAATGTTCATTTTCACTCATTTTGGAGTGACGTCAGGGATCACTCCAAAATTTTCGAGTGATTCCTGACGTCACTCCAAAATGAGTGAAAATGAGCATTTTCACTCACAATTAACTCCAATTTTACTCGAAATTCACTCTTTTTTGTATTCACTCGTTTTAGAGTGAAAATTTTCACTCGATTTTTTTAGAGAGTAGCGTTTCGTTTTTCTTATTGCATTCTTGGAATGTATATTTTCCTCACTGCAGCGGGGGCATCGAACTTTTGTCAATTTGCAGTACTTGGCAACATGGCCAAAAATTTGACACTTGAAACAACGTACTACTCTCTTTAAGAAAATCGAGCGAAAATGTTCACTCTTAAAAGAGTGAATACAAAAAAGAGTGAATTTAGAGTGAATTTGGAGTGAATTTGGAGTGAAAATGCTCATTTTCACTCGTTTAGAGTGACCTCAGGGATCACTCCAAAATCTTCGAGTGATCCCTGAGGTCACTCCAAAATGAGTGAAAATGAACATTTTCACTCAAAATTCACTCCAAATTCACTCTAAATTCACTCTTTTTTTGTATTCTCTCCTTTAAGAGTGAATATTTTCACTCGATTTTTTTTTTAGAGAGTACCTGTTCGTTGTATGGCCTGACTTGTATCTGGACATATCCGAGTTTGATTGATTCTGGCATCGTTTTTGTCCTAAAGATGAGCAATACTGCCCTTATACGCATTAAGTTTCCGTCTTTATCTCTTCTCTTCAATCTCTTGCGGAAAGTTACTCCTTGCCTTCTCGTGCTCTTTTGTATTTCTTCCAGCATATTTTCATCATTGTCTAAATCTACCGATGCGCCACTTATAAACCCTTTGTGTTCGGGGTCTAACGTGTTTCTGACTGTCACTATTTTCTTACAGAACTCTGTGATGCTGAGAGATGCCTTTGCCTGTCTTAAAGTGTAGCAGTTTACGATTAGTTCTATGCCTTCTCGGCCTAGAGATCTAATGGTAGAGGCACCAGTGATATTTCCTGTTTCTTTTGCTTTTTCTAGTGGGCCTAGTTTGGTTATGTTGAAACCAACTCCTCTTATTCCAACAGTAGGTAGGTTATGGGACGAGTCATTGCTGGTGCTTGGTTGGTCTGTTTGTTCTGATGTGCTACTTAAAGTCTGCTTCTTTCTTTTGGCTGCTCGACTAGTGACAGCGGTGAAGTAAATAGGACTGCTAGGGACCTCTTCTGTTTCGTTTTCGTGCCCTTCCATATTCCATAAGCTTTCAGCCATAGGGCTGGCTGGTATGGCTTACCTGTTTCTGAAATCTGTCGTATATGGCAAGCCGTTTGTGTAAAAAGTCGATAAAATCTGTTTTTCACTGATAATCTCTGTTTATCACTTGATAAATTGTGTTTATCAAGTGATAAACAACTGATAAACATTATTTTTCAAGAAAAAGTCTGTTTATCAGAGAAAAACAGAGTTTATCAGAAAAACTGTGTTTATTAACTGATAAACACAGTTTTTCTAATAAATCTGCTTATCAATGATAAACTGAGTTATCAACTGATAAACACAGTTTTTCTGATAAACTCTGTTTATCACTTGATAAACTCAGTTTATCAGAGAAAAGCAGAGTTATTCAAACCTTCTCGGTAGTGGGCGCTAGCAGCATTTAATACGCAGAGCCGTCTGCTCTGTTAATACGTACATGTACGTAGATCTACAGCTAGTGATATATATATATACATGGCACTGTATATGTACGCGGGGCAAGCTGGGAAGCGAGCAGCTGCCGGGAAGTGGACAGGTATATGACGCGAGTGTGATACGTAATGGCCTTACATCGCAGGCCAACTTATCGCACATGTATGCAGTCAGACCGCAGCACGTATACTAATGAGCCGATCCGGCAAGATTAATTCAGCACTCTCGTTGACGATCTTTGCGTTCGAAAGGTGTCTCGTCGTGCGAGGTTTTGCGAGAGTTTGACAGGGCTATGGTTATCACAGTGTAGCGACTTGTACATACATTCGTCATGGCTACCAGTCACGGTAAATTGTTCTCCAGACTTTGATCTTTATTTTGATACTAAATGTGCGTATAATATCGGATCTTATCATGACGACATAATCAGTTGAATTTGCGTAAATTTTACCTGCTTTTCATGGAAGATTTTGTCGTCTAAAGTTCGTTTTTGGTTCCTGACCGGATTAAGAAAATATTGTTTCTGATTTTGGCTTACTCGTAGAGAGGAAACATAGATGCTCATCATATATTGGAGTCAAGGAGACGCAAGCATGATTAATACTAGTTTTTCCGCTTTGAAATGTCTGTAAAATTCACTCCAAAAAGCCGGAAGTATGCTCCACACAAAGTGTACAGTGGCGCGAAAGAGCTCTCTCATTGGACAGTGCTTGCATTCAGCGCTTGAACTACACGCGTGCCAAGAAACCGCAAGTGGCATGAAACCGTTATGTAGCACCGTAATGACGTAATGCCAGCGCTGAATGCAAGCGCTGTCCAATGAGAGAGCTTACTCTTGAGATTGCACGGTTTCAAGCTGATCAGCACTGACATCGATGTATATTTTACTGGTTCCTGACCGGATTAAGCAACAAATTGTCAAGATATTTACATGGATACAAAGATCAAGAGATGGACTTCCAAATAATGCATTTTCATTGAGACGCAAGGTGAATTTGGTATTCTTTTGACGTCTTGAACGTCTACTGCACGAATTACTTTTTTCATCATTTTTCAAGCTCAAATTACGCAAGTATGTTTTCATATACAGTAATTTGAATAACATGTGAGAATAGTTTACATATTTTCCTCGAATTTGATACCAAATTTGTGAATACAAGGGGTATTTTTGTTGCCGAAAGCCAAAGGACAAAATCCCCTTACGCAGCTCATTACGTATGCGAGCCTCGAGCGGGCTTGCATACGAGTTGAATAAATATGAGCGAATTATCGGCTGCTGCGGTCTGACTGTATGTTCTTGCTCTTGTGTTTCCTGCCCCTGATTATTATCAACGAGCAGAACATATCAAACAGTGAAAAACGCCCTCTCTTGTGGAGAGATAAATAACTCTGCTTATCAAAAGTGAAAAACTCTGTTTATCAACTGATAAACTGAGTTTATCAGAAAACTGTGTTTATCAACTGATAAACATTATTTTTCAAGAAAAAGTCTGTTTATCAGAGAAAAACAGAGTTTATCAGAAAAACTGTGTTTATTAACTGATAAACACAGTTTTTCTAATAAATCTGCTTATCAATGATAAACTGAGTTATCAACTGATAAACACAGTTTTTCTGATAAACTCTGTTTATCACTTGATAAACTCAGTTTATCAGAGAAAAGCAGAGTTATTCAAACCTTCTCGGTAGTGGGCGCTAGCAGCATTTAATACGCAGAGCCGTCTGCTCTGTTAATACGTACATGTACGTAGATCTACAGCTAGTGATATATATATATACATGGCACTGTATATGTACGCGGGGCAAGCTGGGAAGCGAGCAGCTGCCGGGAAGTGGACAGGTATATGACGCGAGTGTGATACGTAATGGCCTTACATCGCAGGCCAACTTATCGCACATGTATGCAGTCAGACCGCAGCACGTATACTAATGAGCCGATCCGGCAAGATTAATTCAGCACTCTCGTTGACGATCTTTGCGTTCGAAAGGTGTCTCGTCGTGCGAGGTTTTGCGAGAGTTTGACAGGGCTATGGTTATCACAGTGTAGCGACTTGTACATACATTCGTCATGGCTACCAGTCACGGTAAATTGTTCTCCAGACTTTGATCTTTATTTTGATACTAAATGTGCGTATAATATCGGATCTTATCATGACGACATAATCAGTTGAATTTGCGTAAATTTTACCTGCTTTTCATGGAAGATTTTGTCGTCTAAAGTTCGTTTTTGGTTCCTGACCGGATTAAGAAAATATTGTTTCTGATTTTGGCTTACTCGTAGAGAGGAAACATAGATGCTCATCATATATTGGAGTCAAGGAGACGCAAGCATGATTAATACTAGTTTTTCCGCTTTGAAATGTCTGTAAAATTCACTCCAAAAAGCCGGAAGTATGCTCCACACAAAGTGTACAGTGGCGCGAAAGAGCTCTCTCATTGGACAGTGCTTGCATTCAGCGCTTGAACTACACGCGTGCCAAGAAACCGCAAGTGGCATGAAACCGTTATGTAGCACCGTAATGACGTAATGCCAGCGCTGAATGCAAGCGCTGTCCAATGAGAGAGCTTACTCTTGAGATTGCACGGTTTCAAGCTGATCAGCACTGACATCGATGTATATTTTACTGGTTCCTGACCGGATTAAGCAACAAATTGTCAAGATATTTACATGGATACAAAGATCAAGAGATGGACTTCCAAATAATGCATTTTCATTGAGACGCAAGGTGAATTTGGTATTCTTTTGACGTCTTGAACGTCTACTGCACGAATTACTTTTTTCATCATTTTTCAAGCTCAAATTACGCAAGTATGTTTTCATATACAGTAATTTGAATAACATGTGAGAATAGTTTACATATTTTCCTCGAATTTGATACCAAATTTGTGAATACAAGGGGTATTTTTGTTGCCGAAAGCCAAAGGACAAAATCCCCTTACGCAGCTCATTACGTATGCGAGCCTCGAGCGGGCTTGCATACGAGTTGAATAAATATGAGCGAATTATCGGCTGCTGCGGTCTGACTGTATGTTCTTGCTCTTGTGTTTCCTGCCCCTGATTATTATCAACGAGCAGAACATATCAAACAGTGAAAAACGCCCTCTCTTGTGGAGAGATAAATAACTCTGCTTATCAAAAGTGAAAAACTCTGTTTATCAACTGATAAACTGAGTTTATCAGAAAACTGTGTTTATCAACTGATAAACATAGTTTTTCTCCGATAAACTGTTTATCGACTGAAACTCAGTTTATTAAGTGATAAACTCAGTTTATCAGATTGATATACTCTGTTTATCAATTGATACACACAGTTTTTCAGAATAACTGTGTTTATCAGTTGTTAAACTCAGTTTATCAAAGAAAAACTCTGTTTATCAGTTGATAAACAGAGTTTATCAGTGAAAAACAGAGTTTATCGACTTTTTACACAAACGGCTTGCCTTAGTCGTAGGTATCCCGGTTTGTTTCCACTGGTATATTTCTGAGTTTAATGTGGTAGAAGAAAATTCGCGCGCAAAAAGAGCGAGACGAAACTAAAGCCGGGCGTCCCCCCGCCCCTGTCCTGTCAATCACGTCGCCAGTCGCAGGTCCTGTCAGTCAATTACGTCCTGTCAAACACGTCCGACCGTCAGCGCAATCCCTGGCATACTACTGGCCTCCTTATCTTTGAAGTGGTATCGAATGTTGTTTAAATGTCTGAACCCTTGGCCTGCTTATTCTTCAAGTGGTATCGAATGTTGTTTACATGTTTGAATTCATCATCGTTTACGGCTGAACCCGATCTTCAGTGTTAGTACTTGGTGTAGGATTCCTTAACGACTCTCTCCTTGGCACTGGATTCCATTGTGTTGATAAGTTGGAGTTTTTCTGCTTTGTTCTTGGGGACTATGGCACTTCCTCTTCGTTTTGTGGTCTTACATAAATAGACCAGTTCGTAATTCCACTCTGCGCATGAGCAGAAAAAGGTCACTTGTACCAACAGTCATGTTGGTTTGATAATTCACTGAGATAAGCATATGTGATGGGATGATTATACATGTGAACCTTATCTAAAATGGGTGCTTGCCAGGGCATTCACCTGACAGGACTCCTGGTATTTGGCAATATTAAAAGAAAGGGTTGTTGCTACATTCAATACAAAACAATTAAATGAATACCTGCTAAAATATCAACTGAAGGACCATTCTGGTCACCTGGTCTAAACGCAAGTTCATTCTTTGTTTGAACAGGAATTCCATAAGTTGTTACGGTGGGCAAGCTTATGTATCATGCCTCTTTGATAACGAGTGAAGTGCCTAACCAACTGAGGAAAAAGAAAGGTCATTTGTACCAATGTGAGCTAATTACCACCTGCCTTATTAGGATCTGAAATATAATCCTCTAGACGGTTTGACTTTGGAGGCACATCTGTCTGCTAATGCCAAAGAAACACTTGGATTGAATCATCAAACGGGTCTCTCCGTATTGCGCATACAGTGGTGGATCTATACGGGAGAGTTAGGCGGTTTAAATTCCTCTTTTTCTTTTGTTTTTTTTTGTTTTTGTTTTGGGGTTTCGCGGATTTCAACCACCACCCCCCCCCTCTCCTTGGGCTGTTTTTGTTGTTGTTGTTGTTGTTGTTGTTGTTGTTGTAATTGTTGTTGTTGTTTGTTTGGTGTTAGCATACGTTCAGTTGACCAGATTAAACAAATTATGTAACTTATCAATCAACTGGATGAGTAAGAAGGAACATCGACGGCTTATGAATTTCTAAATACTCACAAAATTATGAGATCCAAACCACTGAATGCGTGTGCTTCAATTCTTACGATCTTGTTCCAGGAGAGCCATCTTATAAAAAGAAGGGTAGATGGGAATGACATCACAATGAACGACATGGGAATCACATCGTTGAGTAAAATATACCCGTTGTACCTCCGTGACATCATTAACAATTATCAAGAAAAGCAAAATTCGTGTTCTTTTACATTCGATTTATATCATGAAAACATAATCATAGTAAAAGACATTGATAAGACAGATTGGAATTACTGAAAGAAATGAAAGAAAAAAAAGTGAAAACTGTATGAATTCAGAAGAGACCGAAAAAGACAACGATATAACTTTAGATAGATATTCAACGAACTCATGTACAGTTCCTAATAATACCTAAAAAGGTATGACGCAAACTGTCTATTTCAGACACTCGCATTATGACATTCGACTGTACTACAATTTCAAAATACACATTGCTTAAAGAAACAATGCTGGTTGTCAGTTTCCTATTTCTAACCATAGGATGGTTGAGATTTGTTTTTCTATATAGGATATCATAATTGTAGGCCTATATATATATATATATATATATATATATATATATATATATATTATATTAATGTACATACAAAATATTCTATAAATATACCATATTATTACCCGTATCAGGCATCTGATTCTGAGCTGTGGTTCTACGAGATTGTATTCCCTTAGTATTACACGCGGGATTGCGCGCCAGTAGGGAAAAGAGGGGTGAATTTCTCATATTCTCCCCGTTGGAAAACGCCTATCGGATTTGCGTGTTTAAAACCAGGGGAATATAGCATCCGGGCATTTGAACTGCCAGTCAGGAAAATTTGCTGTTGATGTGTTGATGACAGTTTCCTGCGGAGTCAGTGGTTTACCATGAGTTAGCCTGTGTATATACAAATAGGGATGTAGCGCGCAATGTGGTGTAGAGCTCTAGCTGGCGCCGAGTGGAAAATTGTCACTGTGAATGGGGAAGTTATACAAAGTTTAAATTGTAATGAATATTATTTTACTGCTCGAGATGCCTGAAATGGGTAATAATAATGTATGGACTGTCTACTTTCGGGGGATACGACATTAACTGCCCTCACTAGATTAATATTGCCCTCGTCTTCCATTCGGGCAATACAATTCTAGTTCAGGCGATAAATGTCGTATCCGCAGGCCTCAAGGCCAGTCCATTATCATATATATTGCACAGACATAGTTAAAGGGAATGGCTAGTAACTGATCAGTGGGAATCAGTGGGAATGCTGGGGGATGATTATTCCAATCCTTGTGGGATTCATTTAAAAGTACATTATATATCCATTGTTGTGTGAAAATTATTTGCTCCAGAATGGTCACATATTCAAGTAATGTGCAGTTTAATGTTTCCAGGTTAGCATGCCTGTACAGTGACGGGGCGATCGGAAAGAAAAAACCAGTGTAAATCATTGAGATGTGCACTTCTAGAGAAATTGAAATCGTGTATGACCCCACTGATGTTTGAATTAAAATTTTGAGATGAAACAAAAGAACATGATAAAAACGAGGGTTTCTCCCGTCCCACGGATGTAGCCTATGTATAATGTCCGGTAAGTCCTTTGTTTTGCTCAGTGTTTGTTTAGGTTTTCTTTTACAATTAGCTTTGTCAAGACACTGAATAGGCCTATAGAAGAAGAGTATATAGGCATAATCTTTACATTAAACAATCATTTTATATCAACATGACCAGCATCTTGTTGAATATAATATGAATGCTTTCAAATCATATTTTGAGTTTGGATAATATAGGGTACAACTTGTATTGTAGAAAATCTCACAACTTCTCGTTTCGTAATCTATATGGAATAAAATCAAAAGGAAAAATCTGGAATATATCATAATCAAAGCATTTTGGGCCTTTTAATAGCATACTTACAACCACGAGAGGCTTCCGGGACCATTCCAGGTAAATTCATCAACCGTTTCAATCAAATTTCTTGCCAAATCCCTTGTAAGGTTAAGACACAAAAGGCGAAATCAATCGAAATATTATGATTATGCATCTTGTAATGATAACAGTTGAATCTTAGAAAATTCTTGCAATTAGCGCCGTTCTATCTAGTACCTGCGCTTACACATTCAGCTTTTACGTATTCTCCACTTGTTTAAATACGAATACTAATGTGAGTTATGAAGGTCTAAACAAAGCGAAGTCAGTGGCGAATCTACGGAGAGAGGGGTTGGGGGTTTACCCTTACCCCCCCCCCCCCCCCATATCCTTGGGCTGCCAAGTGAAAATGTGATGTGCATAGAGAAAAAAGACGTTCTCATGCACGGTAGATGGTCTCAACTGTGTTAGGAGATACCATCACTTACGGGGGTTCAAAATAGCAACAACAACAATAACAACAAAAATTGCCGAGAGGGGAACAACCTCCCCTCCCCCCCCCCCCCTTTGCAGAGAGCTAGATCCGCCCCTGATATTATTGGATAAATGCGAAATTAGATAGAAGGGATGACTTTGACACTCTTCGGATTTATCACATTGATACGAACATCAGCATTGTATAAGTTCTGTTACATGTTCTTTTCTTTTGTTCTTGTCCTTGTCTTTAAAAGTCTTTAAGGAGTACTAGTCATGTATTTAAAGGAAAAAAGGATAATGGTGTTCAATGACGGAATTGGCCTATCATATTATCAAAACTTACAAAGCCCTGAGACTGTCCAAGCCATCGAATGCACCCCGGTCGATAACTGTGATATCATTGCTTTGCAGATACCTGTAATGGAGAATCAATTCGTATCAATAAAATGATGCTTATGATTTGGTTCCAAATGTTTGATATGATGATGACGATATGATGAATACTTATTGTCTGTTCAGTCATTACAACAGAAATGTGTTTTTTTTTTTTTTGCAATGATAGACCATTACTTTTACTCTTAATTGGAAAAGTACATAAAAAAAAATGCGAGAATATGAGAACGATAGAGAAAGAAAAGAAATTATTATCCTTCTGTTTCCACATTACAGAATGTATAGAAATATGAACTTGCTTACTTTTGTTCTACTGCTTCTTGTATATCATGTTACGTAAAAAAAAAGCGAGGTTAAAAAAAAAAAAAAATCTTACTGGAGAACAAAGAAACCAAAAATGGAATTTCAAATACAATCAAATTGATCAGAAGGAAAAAAGGGAAAAAAATTAGTGGCAACATGAAAGCAAAAATAAAGTTAATCTAGATAATACTATAAAAAAATGTCCGGGCATAGCCTAGCATTTTTCATTATGTCATTAATTATATATTATATATTATATTATATATTATGTTATATATTATATGGTATATGCTATTATATTATATATATTATATACCTTATCTTAACTTCATGCTTTCATCTACGAATTCGCGTTAAGCATTTTGTTTAATTGAAATGGTGCAATATGAATTGTAATTATTATCATCACTATTATTATTGTATGTATAATATCAATAACATTGACACAGGTTGCAGACTAGTGGTCATTCGAACCTAATTGCAATACTCTTGTTCGAATTGCATGTAACAGTATTAACACTCACTATAGTCAAAGCTGTCAACTATTCAAGAAAGACATGATTCATGTAACTAGGAACTTGAACTATATGACTCACAAAACTCGAATGTCCACCAAGCCGGTAAAAGTGTCCCTTCCGATTCTTGTCTGGCTGAAGTCCAAACGGGCCCTGCAATTTGTAAAAACAAAAACTATGAAACAAACAAACAAATACATACGCACATGGGGACACATCATTGCATACATTACTCTTATTGGTCCGTATTTCTTTCTATTTGTGATTTAAATAAGAGACCAGATAAGACGCAACCACGGTAAATCAAAGAAAAGACAATCACAAAATATGACGATTGTCGCCCAGAGATACCAATGTCTAATAATCATGTTTCATACATACTTTACCCGTCTAATTTGCAATGTATGATATATGTATATATGCCGGGTGTCCCCAAAAAAGCGGAACGGTCGATTTTCAGTACCTTGCGTTCTAAAAGTGATATATATTTTGACATCATTAGAAAGAACATTTTCCTCAGAAGAAGATGATACCAAAATCATTCAATTTAGTTCAGTACTTTTCAATCTACGCTAATTTCTGTAAATGCAGTAATTTTCAATTTTTTGCGACTTATGAGATAATAATTTGGGTGCGACACGCGTTCCATACAGCGAATTGTGTAAGCTCGTTGATCCCATGTCAACAAAAGATAACGCTGTTATATTGGGCGCGCGCGCACACACACACACACACACACACTGCTTTCTCCTGGCGCGTGCCCAATGTGAAAGCTGTATCTTTTGTTGACATGGATCACCGAGCTTACACAATATTCACCGTATGGATCGCGTGTCGCACTCAAATTATTATCTCATAAGTCGCAAAAAATCCGGCGAAATTTAAAAATGACTGCATTTTCAGAAATTGGCGTAGAATAGAATGTACGGCACCAATTCTAATTATTTTGGTATCATTGTCTTCTGCGGAAGATGCTCTTTCTAATGATGTCAAAAAATATATCACTTTTAGAACGCAAAGTACTGAAAATCCACCGTTCCGCTCTTTGTTGGGGACAGCCGGTATATACATATGATGAGAATTCACGTATTATCTCCACGAAGAAATGAGGAAATAAAGTGGTAGCCCTAATGCATTTTGTCAAAACTCCTGAACAAGGCGGAGGCCGCTGAAAATTTGAGTCGAATAAACTCATTCTTTATTGGCAAAAAAAAAAAAAAATTGAGAAACAATGTCTCGTCCCTCAACAGCGATATATATATATATATTTACATATATATATATATATATATATATATATATATATATGTGTGTGTGTGTGTGTCTGTGTGTGTGTGTGCGTGTGCTTGTGTGTGTGTGTTTAACAGTCTCATTAATGTCATTGCTTTGAAATAAACTGCTATGTTTAACATTCTGTATCATTCAGCACTCTTAACTTCCTATCTGTTTCTGGGTAGATGCTATTTGACTTTTATTCAGTTGATAAAGGCGATTATCTTAAAAATTTGAAATTCAAGAAAAATTATCCTGCCCAAGATTTTGACGTAAAGTTACAATGCGTGTACAAGATTACCAAAATGGTATATCATTTACAATGCGTGTTCAGGATTACCGATATTGAATATCATATAGATAAATGAAATACACATATACAAAACTTAAGGTGTGATTCCAATCAGACATAATTTAGAAACTTTGTGGATTGGAAAAAAAAAATAATCGGTAGAATAACTTTCATTGAATATGTTTTCAGTACGCATTTTGGGCGGTCATCTTGTCAGGTAGTAGGCCTTTCGTGCTTACACTGGCGACAAGCTTATTTCATTGCCGGAGTATATACAGTTATTTCAGACAGTGTCATGATAATTCAACGAAGTATTCTTTGAGAGAGTTTTCTTAGAAAACAGCAACCACTGATATATCTACACAGTATGATATTTTCATGTATTCCTATGCTTGATTGTGGATTGTGCATTTCCGTAAATTTATTTATGCTCTTTGAAATTATTGTATTTTTTTATCGATTTGGTATCGGAAAAAAAAAAATGTTGCCTCCGTTATTTTTAAGACAATATTATGGTTGCAATGATGTATGAAAGTTACATGATTTTAACGCTGCCACCATCGCTCAACCATAGTTTGATTGTGTAATGCAATGATACACTCATAACTTCATAACTCATATCGTGATGGTAAGGGCAGTATTTCAAATCATATTTTTGTTTTCAAACAGGCATTCCCCAAAGAATTCTATACAGGTCAATAAGCCACCATTGAGGCAAGGGCGTTAACACTTATTTTTTTTTCTTGTTTTCCCTCTCTCTCTCTCTCTCTCTCTCTCTCTCTCTTTCTTTTTTTTCCCTTGGGGGGATGTGGGGGGGGGGGGACTTGGTACATTTTTGGATTATGACCAATATCAAACTTTCACAAAATGTAACAAATTTTGCTTTCTTAGTTTTATCTTAGGATAAAAGTATCAATTCAATAAAAACTTCAGGCATTTTTATTACTCTATTTATGCATGGCAATCTTTTAAACATGAAACTTATGGTCACTTTTGATAATAGAGCCATAATGTCGAATCAAGTGCTCACGTGCAGTTCATCAAACGGCCACCTCTGGTTGCGTCCCACTCATGGCACAGCTCTGAATGGCGAAGAATCAAACAAAGCATAAGTCATTATAAATTCCTTTCAGAAATCGTCACTCCATTGACATGTCCATAGTGTTAGAGGGATTTTTAGATTTAAAAGAACTATATGAATGTTCGTACACGAACTAGGTGCATATCAGAATTTGCAAGTGAATGCGTATTCTAGTCAACCAAATGATCAAAGGTCATTCATTCGGTATTTACATGCTATTGTACATTTAGATTACCTCTTTCTGCTTGACTGTTGAGTTTCAATTGTTTTTGTTGTGTTTTTTATTATAATTTTAATCCACTTTTTGAAAATTCTGTTGTTCAGAGGTCATTGCAGGTCATTGCTAACTTAGAACTGGCTTATTGCGAACGAAGCAAGCAATGGCATCGCCAAAAAAAAAAAAAAAATCAAAATCAAGCACACAACAAGAGGTTTTCCTTCTTACTGACTCGTTGATCCTAAAAAAGAGGGAGGAGAGATCAGGGATTGCACCTCCTCAATTTCCGTCAATCATTTAAGACTTTGAATGCTTGCGAAAAAAAAAGTAGATAAATAAAACAAGACAAGAACGAACGGCTGACAAAACCGGCGTCTCCGATAGCAAACTGATTAGAACTGGTTTCAGTCAGGCGCAGTTTCTATTTGTTTAGTGAAACTAAAATCCGTTTCTCATTATATTTACTTTTTTAATTCCCAATATTACCATTATCAGAAATCTGGGAACACATGATTTCTTGACATGTTATATCGATATCTGAAGACAAACGGGGAGAATTGTTCAAGTGAAGTGCATTATCTAATGTATGACTTTAGACTTTCCTTGTGGATACGTGGCTGCAAGGCAAAAAATTGATTCCTTTTTTGTTTTCAGATTTAAGTTTGAAGAATATAATAAAATGAAAGCAAAAATGAGAGATATATCGCATTCTTCGTTCACATTTGTTCATGTTGCTGTCTTGGCCCTCAAAGTGTTCCGTTCATGCTCACAGACGGAAAAATGTTCTGAATTGTTTGTCAGAAATGTATCAAATACTATCCCTCCACACAAACACACACACGCACACACACACACACACACACACACACACACACATCCTCCTTGCCTTATAGTTGCCAAAAGAAAATCACAGAATGTACTATTAATGCCGAGTGTTTCTTCGCAATGAACGTCTTCAAAGATTGAAAATGAGGCACTTTCAGAGACCGCTTAATCTAAGTAACATGGAAACTACTGCCAACACCACTCGATCACGCGCTATGCACTGCGTCACACCCTTAAATTTCTGGCCTTTGATAATCGCAGACGGCAAATTATAAGTATTTCAGAATATCTCCTGTGAGAAATCTGTATAAGGATTCGATGTACTTACGGTTGAACGACGCGTGGGAGGCAGAACCCAGGCCAAATGATGTCACTAGTAGGATGAAACAAGCATTCATTTTGTCTTTTCCATGTCCTCGCAATTGAAGTTCAGCTGAGACAATATTGTGAACAACGCTGCTTTTTACGCAGCGTTTGAATATTATAAGGAATTCATATATTAAATAACCATGCGGTTGTACTTTCTGCAGCTGATGACAGGGATGCTCAGATGAATTCACCTTTCTATCAAAGTTTATTCGTGCGTGTCACTGATTCAAGCTCCCTTATATAGACAAAACATCCAACGACTTAGCCTTCCTCCCGGACTAAGCATAATACTAATCAACCAAATGCTGGATCTTAATGTGAAGTCGAAACAAACACACGCAACGCACAGATATATGTATTTACGCGCGCACCCACACAAACACACACATCCCGAGCACTACATGACACACACATACCCCCATGTAGGACCTACGTTTACATCCGCCTTCACACGCCTACACATACAGACATCCCTCACGCACACCTATTTACAAGCGCACACACATACACACACACACACATTCCCCTAACACTCACCCATCATCCCAATTGCACTCCACACACACACACACACACACACACACACACACACACTCACACATATCCCTTACACGCACCCATCATCCACCAACTACACACACACACACACACACACACACACACACAAACGGACACGTAATTGTTTATGTGCGTGCGCACATCAACACTTCATCGAAACCTTAACGTGACTTTTTACACGGCTTGTTTACATGGATGTAGCCATGTCAGTTATGTGTTGGTATTCCAGTGCCAATGTCAAGAATGATATTACCCCCCCCCCCCCCCATCGCGTGCTGAGAGGTCAAGGGGCGACAATTTGTGCCGCAACGGTGGTGTTTTTCTGTTGCCCTCCTCTGTTTAGAGAAGGATTTTCCGTGTTGACAAAGACGGACTCCCAGATCTTTCAACCAAACGAACTTGGCTCTATGTCATCGATACCATCTTCCTTATCCTTAAAGTGGTATCGAATGTTGTTTACATGTCTGAATTCATCTGGATCGTTTCCGGCTAACCCCGATCTTGAGTGTTAGTATTGGCACGATTGGTGTAGGAAGGAAGACAGCACGTCCCTGGTGTAGGTTTTATCAACGACTCTCTCCTTGACACTGGATTCAATTGTGTTGATCTGTTGGAGGTTTTTGGCTTTGTTTTGGGGGACTTACCTATCGCACATCTCTTCGTTTTGTGGTCTTAGATAAATAGACTACCTCGTAATTCCACTCTGTGCATGAGCAGTAAAAGGTCATTTGTTCAAACAGGGCACGTTAGTTTACCGAGATAAGCATCTGTGATGTGATGATTATTTATGTGATCATGTTATTTAAATGGTGCTTGCCAGGGCATCCACCTGACAGGACGGCTAGTATTTGGCAATATTAAAAGAAAGGGGTTGTTGCTCACTGGCGTAGCCGGGGGGGGGGGGGGGGGGACGATGGGGGCGGTCGCCCCCCCCCCCCCCCCCCCAAGATTTGGACCGGGGATTTGGGAGGCGGAAAAAAAAAATGCGTGAATATCTGTATGCATGCACATGAAGCGGGTCTCCTTTGCAACCTTTCATCAAATAAGATATCTTTTTTAATATTTCACTAAAAGTGTGCACCAGATCGTTGAATTTCAATTCAAAATATGCAAAATCTCTCGTGCTTGGGAGGGGGATACCCCCTCCCAAACCCTCCCCCTCTGTGCCTCTTTCCCTAGCTTAGTACACTTTTTAGATTTGCACAAAAAAAATTAAGAATAATTCTGAGTGCACAAGACTTATCACTTATATTCCGAAAACTCAAGGTTCCCTCATGTATAAGGGGAGTTTCCCCTTTTAATCGACCCTTTCCTCCCTCAGTCCCGCCCCCCATCAGTTGTTTTGTGTGTGTGTTTTTTTTTTTTGTGATTTCCCAAATGCTGATTCCATCAAATATGCGTATACGAGATATCTCAATTTCAACCTTAAAAAGGCAAAAGCTCCATCGGAAGGGAAGGGTGGAGATAACACTCGCCCTCGACCCTTTCCTCCCTCAGTCCCCCCCCCCCCATCAGTTGTTTTGTGTTGTTGTTTTTTGTGATTTCCCAAATGTTGATTCCATCAAATATGCGTATACGAGATATCTCAATTTCAACCTTTAAAAAGCAAAAGCTCCATCGGAAGGGAAGGGTGGAGATAACACTCGCCCACGCCTTCTCCCTGCTCGCCCGCCCCTCCCCCCCCCCCTTCCGCCATGCATAGAAGTAGACTGTGGCTATACCAAGATCGCTTTATTTCAATTCTAAAAACGCAAAAGCTCCGCGAGCGGGAGGGGAAATCCCCATTCCCCTAAGCTCTACCTCACTAGACTTTATACATACACACAGATGGTGCACATTCGGAATAAGAGCTAAATTCCGTGATTTTAACACTTCGATGAAAAAGTATTGCACCAAAAAATGTGCACCAGATTGCTGAATTACAGGTCTGAAAACGCAAAATCACGTTCGTGTGGGAGGGGATATGCCCCTATCTACACCCTCGTGTGCATGCTTTTTCTGTTTGATTGCTGAACAGACAGCGTTCATGATATTCAGTGTAAGAATTAATACAAGAAGATTATTTAAATGATACCATTTTATAGGCAAATTGTTCAATAATAATCTACACTAAAATATACTGCAACCTTAAACAAGTGGGACTGATTCACGTCGATAAAACGCGCAAAACATGCATAAAATTGCACCATTTGCAACATCAAAACGCAAAAAGTTCTTACCGTGGGAGGGGGGACACCCCCTCCCACACCCTCCCTTCCCCCTTCGCTCGCTCCGCTTGTTCGCGTTCAGTCGCGTTCATGATATTCAGTGAAAAGAATTAATACAAGAAGATTATTTAAATGATACCATTTTATAGGCAAATTGTTCAATAATAATCTACATCAAAATACACTGCTACCAAACTAATGTTACTGTTTCACGTCGATAAAACGCGCAAAAACATGCATCAAATTGCACCATTTGCAACATCAAAATGCAAAAAGTTCTCCCACACCTTTCCCTCTCCCCTCGCTCGCTCCGCTCGTTCAGGTTCAGTCGCGTTCATGATATTCAGTGAAAAAAATTAATACAAGAAGTGTATTTAAATCATGCCATATTACAGGCAAATTGTTCAATGATAATCTACATCAAGATATACTGCAACCTTAAACAAGTGGGACTGTTTCAACTCGTTAAAACACGCAAAAACATGCAGCAAATTGCACCATTTGCAACATCAAAATGCAAAAAGTTCCTAACGTGGGAGGGGGACACCCCTCTCCCACACCCTCCCCTCCCCCGCGCTCGCTCCGCTCGCTCGGGCTCGGTCGCTTCGCTCCCTCGCAGACTAACCGCCCCCCCCCCCTAAGATGAAATCCTGGCTACGCCGTTGTGTTGCTGCATTCAATAGAAAACAATGAAATGAAAACCCGCTAAAATGTCAACTGAAGGACCATTCTGGTCACCTAGTTTAAACGCAAGTTCATTCTTTGTTTGAACACGAAATCCTTAAACTGCTAAGGTGGGCAAGCTTATGTATTATGCCACTTTGATAACGAATGAAGTGCCTAACCAAGTAAGGAAAAAGAAAGGTCATTGTTTGTACCAATGTTTACATGAGCTAATTACGAACTGGCTTATAGGATCTGTAATGTCCTTAGACGGTTTGATTTTGGAGGCACATCTGTCGGTTAATGCCAAAGAAACACTTCGATTGAGTCACTAAACGGGTCTCTCCGTACTGTGCCCCCAGCAAACACATAACGTTTTAAGAACGTTTCCTAAACGTGTTTTTTTTTTTGGTGAGGATTCGTACGCCTTTGTATAAAATGGACGTTTTTAAAACGAATATACAACGTCAAAGTTAGGACTTAGCATTTACCGCAAAGCACAGATTTTTTAGAAAATGTTTTTAAAAACGTCAATGGACGTTACAAAACATTTTTTTTTTTAATTGTGTCTGCTAAGTCTTCGTCCTTTATAAACATCCACGAAACGTTTTTATTAGGTCTGCTACGTCGACTTCTTCTTAAATGAACTTAAAAAAAAAAAAAACGTTTTTATTTGGTCCGCTACATGTTCATCATTGGTTTCTTTATCATGAATATTCATTCCTAATATGGATATTCAAATTTAAAGAAAATGAAAGATTTGAAAACTAGTGGAAATAGATAAAAGACATTGAGATCTAAAGATTTATGCTGAGGTCAAACTTTCTGTGTTAAAAATAAACTTACCTACGTTATTGTTCAGTTATTCACAATTTCAAATTGTGTTAGGAGGAGATACTTTCATATGTTAATGGGCCTAATTAAAGTGTGTGTGACCTAATATAGTAACCATGTCTTCATGCATCTCAAAATTTTGCTGATATATAAAAGAATGTGATACAATTTCATCAATTGGGAATAAGATGTAGGATGGGTATAGATGGTAGGACATTAGGAATAGGTTAGGATAGGATTATATGTGACCGTGCACCTCAAAACGAATATAAAGTCGCACACACTGATTTTGCGTGAGGACTGAAAATAAAGTGAAATGGGTCAACCTAGCCGAACTTGACTTTTTCATATATTCTGAAAGAGCGGGTCTTCTTTTACATTATGCTAAAATTTTGAATCATAAAACGGGCAGGAAAGTGTGTTTCTTAGCAGTTTATCTCGAACATTTTTGGTAGAATAGTGTGATTAGGTGTGTCTTTAGAATCCCTTTTTCATTTGTGAAAAACCTTGTCCATACTCTTCACTTTCAACTCCAATAACTTTTGAAAGGATAGTGCTACTGCTTTGAAAGTTGGCTTTAATTATGGACAAAATGTGTTAATGAGGCATGCTTAATTTCAGTCTAATTTGATTATCCCTTCATTGCTGTTACTCTGGTAGTTTGCTTCCTGTTTTTTGTCCCATTCATCGCACAGCCAGCACGGTTTGGTGAAGATTAAGCACTCGAATAGACACTGTACTTCAGAGCCTTATTTCTCAGTTCACGCTTTTCCTGAGTTTGTGCTTTCTTTCCAATATTTAGATAGGTTAGGAGAGTCCATTTGATTTGAGTTATACGTCATTTTAAAGCTTAAAGTCTGCTCTTTCAGAATATGGTCTTAACTAAAAATTCATGTCTGGCGACTTTTTGTTTTTGAGGTGCAGGGTCACATATAGGATTAGGATTAGGATTAGGGTACAGTAAACCCAGATTGTGCCTGTGTTGTCTCATAACTATTATATCTTTTTAAATACCTAATAAAAAAAACATTAGACGTTCTTAAAAGCTTTTCTGGACGTTCTAGACGGTTTTCAAAGGCTTTCTGGACGTCCACAGAACGTCCACAAAACGTTCTGAAGATTCTTAAAAGGTTTTACTGACGTCTATAACGTCCGAAAAGCTTTCTGCAGGTCTTTGAAAATTTCGAAAGGTTTTTATTGTTTTTTTAAACGTTTAAAAAACGTTTTTAAAACGTCCATTTGAAACGTTTCTAAGACGTCGAAAAACTTCTATAAAAAGACCTTCAGAAAACGTTTTGAAAAAACGTCCAAAAAACAAACTTGGAACGTTTCAAAAACGTTCAGAAAACGTCCAAATGTTAGCTTGGCATACTTTGTGGATCTACGGAAGAGTTAGAAGGTTTGACCCCCTCCACTTCTTCTTTTGTTTTGTGGTTTCGGGGATTTCAACAACCCCCCTTGGGCTTATTTTTTTTTTTTTTTTTTTTTTTGGGGGGGGGGTTGTTCGGTGTTTGTTTGGTTATTTGAATCTTTTTTTAAGGGGGGGGGGGCTTGTCAGCGGATTTCTATAGAGAAGTGGCAGCAAACAAAATGTGAAGACTTTGTTCGTTTGTGCGTTTATTTGTTTTTGTTTTTGGTCAATCCCCCCTCCTCATTAGCAAAAAGAAACAAAACACACCTAAATAAACCCCTAGCATACGTTCAGTGGACCAGATTGAACAAGTTATGTACACTCAGCAAAAAAGAAAGTATATAAGAAAACACTTTTTCGAGTTCATATTTGTTATAAGACATGTATTATATACCATATTAAAGGTAATTTAACTGGCTATCAAGCTAGTAGGTTGATACAGAAGGAATCTTTACGGATGAGTGAACACATTTGTTTTTGTTCTCCAAGGCATAAAAGTAAAAATTGCAAAAATGGACATGTAATCTTGCATTTGAAGATGCCCTTTTCGATGACAATAACGACAAAAGACCAGTATTACACCATGAGAGACATGAATAAAATAGCAAAAATAAGTTTTCGTTCTCTTTATCTCTTTGTAACCTCTTACAAAAGCAAAGTGGGAAACTAAAAGGGGGAAATAAGAATTTTCTGTAAATTCAAACATCAAATGACATAGGAAGTAATATGCATAAAGATGATTAAATGAACAGAATTTCTTTATTTCATTCTGTTGATTTAGTAATTCAAGAATCCATAAGACATTTAATTCTTCATGTGCCACGTTCGCACGTCCGACTCAGTCGACGGCGTGCCAACTTCGCATATTCTGCTCAACAACAAGGTCGCCAAAACCGATCGATAAATCGCTAATCCCGCGGTACAATGAAAGCGTTTCTTGCGCTTTTGTTCCTCCTACATACGGCTTGTATTCTCTGTGGTGATTGACTACCAAGCGGTGTTCCCAACTAGATTAGCGTGTACATTCTAAGTTTCTGTCACGGTTTTATATGCAAAAGGCATGCCTTTACAGTAAGGTAGCAAACTGGTCATTCAAAAGAAAAATTGAAAATAGATTTGTCATACAATTTATATCGAAACAAATTTTGGCATTCCTCTAAACTTTGCTCACTATTATGTCCAGCTCAACAGAAATTTGTAGAAGTTAAAGAAATTGGAAAAACAGAATTCTTTCTCAAAGCATGTCTACCTTCGTGTCCCAGAATAACGTGGCACACAGGGGGTTTCCACCATGGCATATAAAGAGTTAAGAACCAAACATAATCTACAAATTCCTAATTTGAAAAAAATCAGCTAAATTTCTACCATTTTTGTTGATTATTGCTTCTTCTCTTATTTCATTTGAGTTTAGATTTGACAGAAGATTCTTCATTTTCCTCCATTATTTTCAGGCTTTATTGATCTTTTGGGCTGTAAAGGTATCATAGAGATCACAGTCTTATTTTTGCAACTTAATTCATGTTTCTTCTTGTGTGAAATTTGTTGTTTGTTCGTATTGTTATATGGAAGAGCACCTACGCATGAATGACAACTTGTTCAGTTTTGCAATTTTTACTTTTGTGACCTGGAAGAGAAAAACAAACGTGTTCACCCATGCGTAAAGTTTCACTTTTTGTTGACCTACCAAGTTGATAGCCAATTAAATTATCTTTAATATGATATATAAATATAATACAACAACTTTTAGCCAAATTTTCTATGAGAAATACATACTTGAAAAAGTGTTTACTCTCTTTCTTTCTTTCTTTCTTTTGCTAACTGTATTACTTATCAAACGAATGGATGAGTAAGAAGGAACATCGACGGTTTATGAATTTCTAAATACTTTCAAAATTATGACAAAATTATGAGATCCAAAAGACTGAATGCATTTGCCTCAATTCGTACGATCTTGTTCCAGGAGAGCCATCTTATAAAAAGAAGGGGAGATGGGAATGACACATCACAATGAACGACATGGTAATTAGGCCTACATCGTTGAGTAAAATATACCTGTTGTACCCCGTGACATCATTTACAATCATCATCAAGAAAAGCAAAATTCGTGTACTTTTACATTCGATTTACATCATGAAAACATAATCATAGTAAAAGACATTGATAAGACAGATTGGAATTACTGGGAGAAATGAAAGAAAAAAAAAGAGAGCGCAAAAGACAACGATGTGAGTCTATAGATATTCAACAAACTCATTTAAATTTCCAAATAATACCTAAAAAGGTATGACGCAAACTGTCCATTTCAGACACTCAAATTATGACATTCGACTTTACTGCAATTTCAAAATACACATTGCTCAAAGAAACAATGCTGGTTGTCAGTTTCCTATTTCTAACCAAAGGGTGGTTGAGATTTGTTTTTCTATATAGGATGTCACCCATTTCACTTATTTTCAGTCCTCACGCAAAATCAGTGTGTGCGACTTTATGTTCGTTTTGAGGTGCACGGTCACATATAAAGAAAATATAAAAGGAATTCCACAACAATTCACTTTTCTATCAAAATGAAAGAGTATTTGACTAACCGCTTTCAGAAAGCAGGGGGGGGGGGGGGGGGGAGGGTAAGTGCTACCCCTAACATAATGCCAGTATCGAGTTGATGGAATGTGTCATTTCATGAAAAATGATTTTGTGTGTGTGTGTTTTATTGAATTCCCTTTATATCTTTTTTATATTGTAGTCCACTCATACGTCATAACCTCTAGTAGTCTCCTTACTCAGCAGTTTCAACACCAAAACTTAAAAAATTCATAACTTTTGCATCGATTGCCCGATTTTCCTCAAACTTTCACCGATATGTTCTACTAATGTTACTGCTTTCTCTCTATCCACATTGGTCTTTGGGTTTGCGTTCCCCTTAAAAATGTCCAGGAATAGCCTATTTGTTTTTTCATACGTCAATGATTAAGTATTATACATTATATATCATATATTTCATATTATATGTTATATGTTATAGATTATAGATTTGAGATTATAGATTATATATTATATACTTTATCTCATCTTCATGCTTTCATCTACATGTGCGCGTTAAGCATTTTCTTCGATGGAAATGGTGCAATATATATTGCAATTATCATTATCACTACATTGTATATAATTATAATGTCGATAACATTCACACACCATTTCCATATCATGTCATTCATTGTATAGTATAATTATCTATTATATACCTTATCTTAACTTAATGCTTTCATCTACGAATTCGCGTTAAGCATTTTCCTTAATGGAAATGGTGCAATATGAATTGTAATCATCATCATCACTATTATTATTGTATATATAGTACATGTATATCAATAACAGTCACACAGGTTGCAGAATAGTGGTCATTCGAACGTTATTGCAACTCACTTGTTCAAATTGCATGTAACATTATTAACACTCATTTTTGTCAAAGCTGTCAACTATTCAAGAAAGACATGGTAGTATATTAAGTAATCAGGCTAGACTTGGACAAGACATGGTGTCTGAGCTCTGTCGGCCATGAGCTTAATATCACATCACTCGTATATCGGAGGGATTAAAGAGACAGGTGTTCCCACATCATGGTGGACCACCATTACCGGCAGAAGCATCTGTCTCAAGGTCTTGCTAAACGCAGACGTCTAATAAAGTCAATCGCTCTCTTAACTCGGGGTGTGTCAATCGTTCCCTATTTGATTGTGCTCATAGCAGGTCACTTCAAACATGATTGATGTATCTAGGAATTTGAACTATATAACTCACAAAACTCGAATGTCGTCCAATCCGATGAAAGTGTCCCTTTCGATTCTTGTCCGGCTGAAGTCCAAACGGGCCCTGCAATTGAAAAAGAAAACAAAACAAAACTAAGCAAACAAACAAACACACACGCATACGGCAACACATCATTGCATAATCCACTTAGATTACTTATATTTGTTCTTATTTCTCCTTCTTATATTGCGATTTGAATATGAGACCAGTTAACACCTAACCAAGATAAATTAAAGAAAAGACAATCTCAAAAATATGACGTTTATTGCCCAGAGATACCAATGTCTAGATAAATAATAATGTTTCATACATACTTTGCCTGTCTAATGTGCAATGTATGATATGATATATATATATATATATATATATATATATATATGAAGAGTTTGTTCGCAAAAACCGATAAGTCCATATTTGCCGAATGGAGATATTTGCGATTAAAGGTCAAGAAAAATAAAGAAAATAATAAGAAAATATTTGCTTCATTTGACCATAACTTCAAAAATGTACCTTTATAATTATGTAGTGACCAATATATAATTTAAAAAGTATTATTTTGTACTTTATGACACAGACCATACTTCAAAATCTTCAAAAATGGACTTATCGGTTTTTGCGAACAAACTCTTCATATATATATATATATATATATATATATATATATAATGATACACTATATATATATATATATATATATATATATATATATATATAATATTATATATGACCCTGCACCTCAAAACAAACAAAAAGTCGCCAGACATGAATTTTTAGTTAAGACCATATTCTGAAAGAGCAGACTTTAAGCTTTAAAATGATGTATAACTCAAATCAAATGGACTCTCCTAACCTATCTAAATATTGGAAAGAAAGCGCAAACTCAGGAAAAGTGTGAACTGAGAAAAGAGGCTCTGAAGTACGGTGTCTATTCAAGCGCTTAATCTTTACCAAACCGTGTGGCTGTGCGATGAATGAGACAAAAAAAAAACAGGAGGTAAACCACCAAAGTAACAACAATGAAGAGATTATCAGATTAAACTGAAATTGAGCATGCCTCATTAACACATTCTGTCCCTAATTAATGCCAACTTTCAAAGCAGTAGCACTATCCTTTCAAAAGTTATTAGAGCTGAAAATGAAGAGTGTGGACAAGGTTTTTCAGAAATGAAAAAGAGATTCTAAAGACACACCTAATCACACTATTCTACCAAAAATGTTCGAGGTAAACTGCTAAAAAAACACACTTTCCTGCCCGTTTTATGATACCAAATTTTAGCATAATGTAAAAGAAGACCCGCTCTTTCAGAAAATATGAAAAAGTCAAGTTTGGTTAGGTTGACCAATTTCACTTACTTTCAATCCTCAAGCAAAATCAGTGTGTGCGACTTTATGTTCGTTTTGAGGTGCACGGTCACATATTATGTGTGCGTGTGTGTGTGTTTAACAGTCTAATCAATGTCATTGCTTTGACATAAACTGCTATGAGGGAGAAAGATTTGCGGTGACACCATGTGTTTGTAGTCCTTAACCGGATCGTTGCTTGGCCTAGAAAGAGGAGAATTGACGGGGAAAGTGACATATGGGGGTTGTAAGGAGGGCAAAAAGTGAAGAGTGGGGGACAGTAATGGCCTAGAAGTTGAAGTTGCACTAGTGGAGACGGTAGAGAAAGGAACAGAGAGAGTGGTAAGGAAGAATAGAGTGATCTCTCTCCTATATCCATGATTTTCCAACATTCAACTCCTCCCTCTTCCTCTTCCCTTCAAATTCAGCTTTCTCCTTCTAATGATTTCCAAACATCTTACTTGATTCTCACTCTATTCTTCCTTACCACTCTCTCTGTTCCTTTCTCTACCGTCTCCACTAGTGCAACTTCAACTTCTAGGCCATTACTGTCCCCCACTCTTCACTTTTTGCCCTCCTTACAACCCCCATATGTCACTTTCCTCGTCAATTCTCCTCTTTCTAGGCCAAACAACGATCCGGTTAAGGACTACAAACACATGGTGTCACCGCAAATCTTTCTCCCTCATAGCAGTTTATGTCAAAGCAATGACATTGATTAGACTGTTAAACACACACACACGCACACATAATATAATATTATATATATATAT
The DNA here is from genome assembly GCF_040938485.1 of Diadema antillarum. NCBI lineage: Eukaryota > Metazoa > Echinodermata > Echinoidea > Diadematoida > Diadematidae > Diadema > Diadema antillarum. Next base: position 712,983 of record NW_027270992.1, on the reverse strand, counting down.
ATATATATATATAGTGTATCAATATATATATATATATATATATATATATATATATATATATATGAAGAGTTTGTTCGCAAAAACCGCTAAGTCCATTTTTGAAGATTTTGAAGTACGGTCTCTGTCATAAAGTAGAAAATAATACCTTTGAATGATATATTGGTCGCTACATAATAAAGGTACATTTTTGAAGTTATGGTCAAAAGAATGAAAAATGTTATTATTTTCTTTATTTTTCCTGACCTTTAATTGCAAATATCTCCGTTTGCAAAACTAGACTTATCGGTTTTTGCGAACAAATACTTCAAGTGTACGTCTCTTGTGACATAGGGATATATCAGCGATTCTTTATTGATAACCATGACTTCATATATTTGAATGATTTTCAGCTTTATTTTCATGTGACAGCAATCCATGAGAGTTTCCGTGAGTGTACTTAAAATCAGTATCTAAATGTATTATCCTGCTCAAGAGTTTGAAGTAAAGTTACAGTGCGTGTTCAAGATTACAAATAATGTATATCATTTACAATGCGTGTTCAGGATTACCGATGTTTATGATAGATAAATGAAATACACTTATACAAAAATTAAGGTGTGATTCCAATCAAACATAATTTAGAAACCTTGTGGATTGGAAAAAAAAAAGAAATAATCGGTAGAATAACTTTTATTGAATATGTTTTCATTAAGCATTTTGAGCGGTCATCTTGTAAGGCAAATGTACCTGTGCCTAACACTGGCGACAAGTTTATTTCATTGCCAGAGTAAATGCAGTTATTTAATACAGTATCATGATAATTTAACGAATTGTTCTTTTAGTTAGTTTTCTTAGAACACAGCAACCACTGATATATCTACACAGTATGATATTTTCATGTGTTCCTTTGCATGATTGCGGATTGTGCATTTCAGTAAATTGATTAATGCTCTTTATAATTATTGTGTTTTATTTTCAGGACATATTCATGGTTGAAATCACGAATGAAAGTTACATGATTTTAACGCTGACACCATCGCTCGACCATCTAGTTTGATCGTGTAATGCAATGATACAGTCATAACTTCACAACTCATTTTTTTTTTTCAAACAGGCATTCTTAAAGAGAAACTTCCCATTTTATACAGGTCAATAAGCCATCAGTGAGGCGAGGACGTTATCACCTATGTTTTTTCTTTCTTTCTTTCTCTCTCTCTTTCTCTCTTTCTTTTTCTTAGGGGGGTGAAGGGAATTGGCTTGGTACATTTTTGGATTATGACCAATATCAAAATTTCACACAAGGTAACAAATTTTGTTTTTTTAGCTTTATCTTTGGATAAAAGTATCAATTCAATAAAAACTTCAGGCATTTTTTATAACTCTATTTATGCATGTCAATCTTTCAAACATGAAACTTATGGTCACTTTTGATAATAGAGCCATAATGTCGAATCAAGTCCTCACGTGCAGTTCATCAAACGGCCACCTCTGGTTGCGTCCCACTCATGGCACAGCTCTGAATTGGGAAGAATCAAACAAAGCATAAGTCATTTCAAATTCCTTTCAGAGATCCTTGCCATAATATTTCACCAAAGTATGGAAAATCCAGTAAGGTCTAATATCATTGAGGAAACAGCATTCTGCGATAGTCACTCCATTGACATGTCCACAGTGTAAGAGGGATTTTTTTTTATTCAACTCTTTATGTGCCATGGTGGAAACCCCCCCCCCCCCCCCCCCCGTGTGCCACATTATTCTGAGACACCAACACAGTGCATGCGTTGAGAAAACATTCTATCTTTCAAAAATGTATAACTTTTACAGATTTCTGTGAAATTGTAGACAGAATGAGCAAAGTTGCAGAGAAAATGCCAAGCTTTGCACTGATGCAAATTCTATGACAAATCTATAATTGCTTTTCTTTCAAATGTCTAGTGACTATACATGACTCTATTAATGTATGACTTTTTGCACACAAAGTAGTGAGAAAAGCTTAGAATTTGCACGCAAATCCAGTTTAAAATACTGCTTGTTAGTCAATCATTACATAAAATGAAAGCTGTAGAGGAGTGGAACGGAATCGCGAAAGACGCTTTCATTGCACGGTGGCGAAATCAGTCATTTCGTCGATGAAATGATTATTTCGTAACGATATATTCCGTGCGACACTTGGCGCTCCATGGTTTTTGTCCATGGTTTAAACTATGGTTTCATTTGTAGCACTTTCGTGTATTTGGGCAAAGAATTTAAAGAATTATCATTATGAATATTCGTACACGAACTAGGTGCATATCAGAATTTGCAAGTGAATGAGTATTCTTGTCAACCAAGTGATCAAAGGTCATCCATGGGGTATTTACGTATTAATTACCTCTTTTTGCTTGACTGTGTTGTTGTTTTTCTTAATTAGAATTTTAATCCACTTTTTGAAAAGTCTGTGGTTCAGAGGTCATTGCAGGTCATTACTAACTGTGAACTGGCTAAATGCGAGCGAAGCAAGCAATGGCATCGCAAGAAGTCAAAATCAAGCACACAACAAGAGGTTTCCCTTGTCGCTGACTCATTGATCGTAGAAAAAGAGGAAGGAGAGACTAGGAATGCACATCTTCAATTTCCGTCCGTGAGTGTTATAAAAAGAATTTGGATACTTTAAAACAAAAAAAAAACAACTGATAAATAAAACAAGACAAGAACGAAAGGCTGACAAAACCGGCGTCTCCGATAGCAAATTATGTAGAACTGGTTTCAGTCAGGGCTCTGAATGTAAGAGCCGTTTCTGATTATATTCACTGTTTTTGATTCCCAAAATTACCATTGTCAGAAAGCTTTGAACACATGATTTCGTGACTTGTTATATCGATATATGTAGGCAAACTGGGAGAATTGTTGTTGTTTAATGCACAACCTACTTTCCTAGTGGATACGTAGCTGCGAAGGCAAAGATTAGGTTCTTTTTTTCAATAATAATGTAATGATAATGTACATTTACATAGCGCTTATTAGAGTAGTTTCTAAGCGCTTAACATTTAAATCTTGAATTAATACATGTATAAAGATTATGAAGAGCATAATAAGTCATATAACATAACGTTACATAATATTACATTAAATTTCATTATATTACATTACATTGCATGTCATTATAATAAGTAATTAAACGAAATAGATTAGATGACATGGAATCAGTGAATCGAACTACAGTCCATTGAATAGATATGTTTCGAGTTTGAAGGTGTCAACAGAAGGAGAATCACGGATTATCACTGGGAGATCGTTCCAAAGCTTAGGGGCACACACAGAGAAAGCACGGTCACCGTAGGTGCGAGTCTTAGTACGTGGACCCGGTGCTAGCTGTAAGTGAATTGATGATGATGAACGGAGCCTGATGGAAGTGGTCTGCGTCTTGGGCTTGATGAATTCTTTGATGTATGATGGTGTGAGTCCATTGAAAGCCTTGTAGGTTAGAAGAAGAAACTTGAACTGAATACGTTGTGGAATAGGAAGCCAGTGAAGTGAACGAAGAATAGGAGTAACGTGCTCGTGCTTTCTTGTGCGTGTGATTAGACGTGCGGCAGTGTTCTGGATGTGCTTGAGTTTAGACAAGTGAGATGCAGGCAAGTTGATCAACAGACTATTACAATAGTCAATCTGCGAAGTAACAAATGCATTGACCTTTTTGTTCTCAGATTTAAGTTTGAAGACTTCACAGTGCATTACAAAACGAACAAAAAGTCGCACACAATGATTTTGTGTGAGGACTGGAAACCTGTTGAAATGGGTCAACCTAACCAATCTTGAGTTTTTCATACTTTCTCAAAGAACAAGTCTTCTTCTACATTATCCTAAAATTTGGGTTTATAAAACGGTAGGAATATGTGTTTTTTAGCAGTTTATCTCGAACAGTTTTTGTTTTAGAATAGTGTAATTAGATGTGTCCTTAGAGTCCCCTTGTCATTTCTTAAACACCTTGTACACACTCTTCACTTTCAACGTTAATAACTTTTGAAAGGATGATGCTACTACTTTGAAAGGGGGTATTAATTACGGACAGAATGTGTCAATAAGACATGCTTGCTTTCAGTTGAATTTGATCATCCCTTCATTTTTGTTACTCTGGTGGTTGACATCCTGTATTTTGTCCCATTGCACAGCCAGCCTTGGTAAAAAATTAGCGCTTGAATAGACACTGTACTTCAGAGCCTCTTTTCTCAGTTCACACTTTTTCCGACTGTGTGCTTTCTTTCCAATATTTATAGGTTCGGAGAGTCCATTTGATTTGAGTTATACATCATTTTAAAGCTTAAAGTCTCTTCTTGTACAATATGTTCTTAACTATAATTTCATGTCTGGCGACTTTGTGTTCGTTTTGTGATGCAGGGTCACATATGAAAGCAAAAACGAGGTGTATCGCATTCTTCGTTTCACTTTTATTCATGTTGCTGTCTTGGCCCTCAAAAGTGCACCGTTCGTGCTCACAGACTGAAGAAGGTTCTGAAATGTTTGTCAGAAATTTATCAAATATTACCCCAAGACACACACACACACACACACACACACACACACACATACATACAGGCAGACTCCTTGCCTTTAATTTTCAAAAACAAAAGCACAGAATGTACTATTAATGAGGTGTGTTTATTTGTAATGCACGTCTTTAAAGATTGAAAATGAGAGGCATTTTCAGAGCCCTCTAAACCTAAGTTACCATTGAAGCTACTACAAACATCACTCGATCACTCGCTATGACCTGCGCCACACCCTTGAATTTCTGGTCCTTGATAATCGCAGCGGGCAGATTATAAGTAATGCAAAAAATCTTCTGTGGGAAATATGTATAAGGATTCGATGTACTTACGGTTGAACGACGCGTGGCAGACAGAACCCAGGCCAAATGATGTCACTAGTACGATGAAACAAGCATTCATTTTGTCTTTTCCATGTCCTCGCAATTGGAGTTGAGCTGAGACAATGTTGTAAACAACGCTGCTTTTTACCCAGCTTTGGAATATTATAAGGAATTCATAAATATTAAATATGCGGTTGTACTTTCTGCAGCTGATGGCAGGGATGCTCAGATAAATTCACTTTTTCTATCAAAGTTTATTCGTGTGTGGCACTGATTCAAGCTCTCTTATATAGACAAAACATCCAACGACTTAGCCTTCCTCCCGGACTAAGCAGTATTATTGATTAATGTCAACCAAATGCTGGATCTAAATGTGAAGTCGAAACAAACACACGCACACGCACATATACGTGTATAGGTATTTACGCGAGCAAACTCAGGAAAAGTGTGAACTGAGAAAAGATGCTCTGAAGTGCAGTGTATATTCGAGCGCTTAATCTTTACCAAACCGTGCTGGCTGTGCGATGAATTGCACAAAAAAAAAAAAAAAAACAGAAAGTAAAGCACCCGAGTAACAACAATGAAGGAATTATCAAATGACACTGAAATTAAGCATGCCTCATTAACACATTCGGTCCATAATTAATGTCAACTTTCAAAGCAGTAGCATTATCCTTTCAAAGGTTATTAGAGTTGAAAGTGAAGAGTGTGTACAAGGTTTTTTTTTTTCAGAAATGAAAAGGGGACTCTAAAGACACACCTAATCACACTATTCTACCAAAAATGTTCCAGATAAACTGCCAAAACACACGTACACACACACACACACACACACACTTTCCCGCCTGTTTTATGATCCCAAATTTTAGCATAATGTAAAAGAAGACTTGCTCTTTCATAAAATATTAACAAGTGAAGATCGGCTACGTTGACCCATTTCACTTATTTTCAGTCCTCACGCAAAATCAGTGTGTGCGATTTTTTTGTTCGTTTAAGTTCTGCGTCGGTGTTTAGTGTAAATAGATATCAAGAGTATTTTTTATACAGTCGTATAAACACCGCAGGAGCCAAAAAAATAGGACTGACGTTTATCAAAGTACATTTTTTTCGCTCCTGCGGTGTTTATACGACTGTATTTACTCTGATATCTATATAATATATATAATATTATATATACATCATATACATATGCATTTACATACATACATGTATATGCTGTATATGTGTGAGTGTGTATCGCGCTCTCTCTCTCTCTCTCAAAGTGATATAAAAAGTATACATGTGACCCTGCACCACAAAACCAACAAAAAGTCGTCAGACATTGAGTTTTAGTTAAGAGCAGATTCTGAAAGAGCAGACTCTAAGCATCAAAATGATGTATAACTCAATTCAAATGTGACCCTGCACCTCAGAACAAACAGAAAGTCGCCAGACATGAATTTTTAGTTAAGACCATATTCTGAAAGAGCAGACTTTAAGCTTTAAAATGATGTATAACTCAAATCAAATGGACTCTCCAAACCTATCTAAATATTGGAAAGAAAGCACAAACTCAGGAAAAGTGTGAACTGAGAAAAGAGGCTCTGAAGTACGGTGTCTATTCAAGTGCTTAATCTTTACCAAACCGTGCTGGATGTGCGATGAATGGGACAAAAAACAGGAAGTATACCACCAGAGTAGCAACAATGAATGGATTATCAGATTAAACTTAAATCAGACATGTCTCAATAACACATTCTGTCTATAATTAATGCCAACTTTCAAAGCAGTAGCGCTATCCTTTCAAAAGTTATTAGAGTTTAAAGTGAAGAGTGTGGACAAGGTTTTTCAGAAATGAAAAAGGGATTCTAAAGACACACCTAACCACACTATTCTATCAAAAATGTTCGAGATAAACTGCTAAAAAAACACACTTTCTTGCCCGTTTTATGATACCAAATTTCAGCATAATGTAAAAGAAGACCCGCTCTTTCAGAAAATATGAAAAAGTCAAGTTCGGCTAGGTTGACCTATATCACTTATTTTCAGTCCTCACGCAAAATCAGTGTAGTGGGATTTGGTTTGGGGGGATGGTTGGTTTTAACTTCCCCTCCTATCTACTGTACCTCACGACCTTAACCAGACCCGGACTGTGACTTTAACCTGACTAGGGGGTCACCTGACTGACACATCAAACTCTATATCAGGTGACAATTGACCCCCCACGACCTTGACTCGACGCTGAATGGACTCAAGGATTAGGAAGGAAACAACTGCAAGGCATACACCTGTATAAATCTACCTGAATCCAGTCCATCGTCAGCCTGGCGTAGTCAGTAAGTATTTTACGCTGTGAAGTGGACACTACTCCCACTTTATTGGCGTAGTCGGCAGGATTGCTGGCCTATTTGCGCGAATTTTGCCGATTTTAATCAACCGTATCGGTTGGGCTGCGAGGTAAGTCGCAGGGCAATGGCCGCGTGAATACATTATGTGTGTGTATCAATGTTCGCACATCACGCGTTGCACTGTGTGTATAATTACTGTACTGTAAGTTGTCGGTTCGCGGACCGGGTCGGCGCTGACTGCAGGGAGGCGGGGATTGTCTCAGGGCGGTAGCGCTGAAAGGGGCGAGCGACCGGCGGGGAATCAAAAGTGAACGATTGTGTGCGAACTTACGTGTTGATTGTTATCATCGTTGTGTTTTGTGCGACGTCCGAGCGAGTGATTGGAACGATATTTTTGATTGCGAACTCGTGTTACTGTTTAGCGTCACATCGTATTATTTGTCAAATCGTCGTCTAAGTGAGAGATAGATTGACGTTCGTAAAGGCAACTGTTTAGTCAGACCGTCCTACTCTAGCTGTTCTACGTTACTGTTGTGTGTTAAATTCTCCTGGTATTTTTGTAGACCTAGTCCTAGATTTGTTTCTCTGACTCTAAATAGGTTTGTTGAGTGTGGGTGTGAATACAGTCTGTGATTGTTGTTTCATATGTATGACGTGCCCACCCAGCTAACGTCTGGGGAGCCGCTCGGGGTTGAAGAAAAGGAAACAGAAACAAGAAAAAGAAAAACGAACAAAAACAAAATTAACAAGAACACTTTTGCCCGAGCGAGTCATTTTGCGAGTCGATTGGTGTTCGGTTGCGTTTGCGTCTCGCTTGTGTTTGTGTTTGTTGGTGCTTTTGTATTGCGTTAAGCTTACCACGCGAATATCAGGAACGCCAGCACACGTTTAATTAGGTCTAGTAACTGTTCTGTTTTTTAGTGTTACTGTCAGCTTTTGACGTAGTAGACCAGGACCTGCACTTGGTCTAACTTATACTTTTGAGTGCATACACACGCTGCGCACTGTACTACTGTACGAGCTAGCTAACTTTAGATCCGTAGCTAAGGTTGGTGGTACTGCGCGCTCATTAGTTTTCTGCGAGTGTGTGTGCTACATACACTGTGTTGCAGCGCGGTTCGCCGTCGCTCGCGCTTACTACACCGTTATTCGTGGTAGCGTTAACGTTGCATGCATATGCGGCGCGCTTGGTCTTGGACCAAACGGAGTACGGAACGCCGGTCTATTTCGCATCGTGAGCGTGGTTTGCACACTGCAGCTGTGTACCATTCGCGCGTCGCGCTGTACGTTGTAATAGGACGACGCTAGCTGCATTAACCGCATTTGTGTATTCGATCTACGGCCGCATTGTCCCTGTACGTGCATCTAGCGGTGTGTTGAACACCGCGCAGTGTGAATGAACAGCGGGCAGCCGTTCCGTAGCGGAGCATAGCAGTCTATGGTACGCCAGCTGACTCTTCGTGCGTTGTCAGCTGTACTCCGTATTCGTTTAAGTGTAATTTGTGGTGCACTCCTGTCATAATTATTGTGCGTGTTGTACTTGCCATTGTTCTGTCCTAGTGTGTTCTATCTTTGTCCCTTTCCTTCTTTATTGATAGGGGATTGGATCGCTTTTGTGCAACCCACATAGCTCCCAATACCAGGTATTTTAATTGTTAGGTAGGTTTATATTATTAGGTTTCGTTTCGTAGACAAAGGTCTGGTTTAGAGTAGCAGTTTGATATTTAGTTGGTATTAATATCTAATTTATATGAGATATTGATTTTGGTTAGGGATAACATTTGATAAAGGAATAAGAGGAAAAAGTGGTTAGGAAATATAATTAGGAATTTTTTGGAAGGATAGGTTTAATAGTTTATTGAGGAGTTTAGTTAGGTATTTGTTTAAATAGTGAGAACTTAGATATATTAACTCATTAACTGGGAAGTTTTGAGGAAAGATTGTTTCGGTTAACGTCTTACCTCAACATAGGGTGTATTGAATTGTTTTGGAATTTTTGAATTGGTAAGATTTGATAAAGTGGATGATTTGTAGGTTTACAGTTTAATAGGGAAATTATTCTTCAGGTAAAGTCGAAGAATTAGATAAATAGAGTGAGTATATATTCTAATTGAGTAGGGTTGAGAACTATAAAGTTAAAATTAAAAGGAGATAATTTTGGGATTTAGTGAGTGGAATTTATTAAAGTAAGGTGAATTGTTTTGAGGGTATAGAATTTATTGTAAGATTATAAGTTGTGAAAGGCTGTGATAAAGTATTTTGGTATATAATTATAATTTTTGGTAGGTTTGGGATGTTAGTACAGCCAGTAAAGGTGAATTATATAGATTTGGGATGTATACTCCTAGTGCAAGACCAGGTGTGGGGTTGGCCAGCCATGTTGCCACCCCGAGTTATCAGGTCTTGGAGACAGGCCCGCCCTGTCCTTTAGGAGGGCATCCATCAACAGATGGGGAAGTAGGACAACATCTACACCCCTACAACAGCTATCCACACTCTTGGCGTGGAACCCAGGTAGGCGGACGTGCAGGTAGCACTCCGTTAGGACGTCCACGGGTATCAACCAATGACAGGTTGGAGGAGCAGTGGTATAGTTACTCTGCACCTCAGTCCGCAGGGGACAGCTCAATCCCAAGACCTTATGTGGAGGGATCAACCCGCTGTGGGGTGCAGCATTCTAGCTGGCGAGATTTAGCAAACATGAGTCTGAGTGGGTGGAATACCTCGCAGGAAGTGGGGAAGCTCCCATTCTTGCCCAGGTCAATCTCATTTGACGGGAAGGGAAATTGGGGAGCCTTCTATGCTAAATTCACTTCTTTCGCGGACGAGGGTGGTTGGTCTCCCATGCAGCGACGCGACCAAATGTGGTGGTGTCTAAAGGGGCAAGGGAGCGATCACTACCGAATGCTCCTTGAGAGAAACCCTCTTGCTAGTTACCAGGAATTGGTGCTGTGCATGGAGAAGCAGTTTGGTGCTACCGATTCACCTGAAATGGTTCAGATGAAATTCTCCCAGGCCAAACAGTCTGAGGATGAAACCACCTTACAATGGTCAAGGAGAGTGGTATCTCTTGCTAATAAAGCATTTTAAGGAGTACCAGAGCCCCTCGTCCAGCGCCAAGCTGTTGTCCGTTTTTGTCAGGGTTGTCGCAAACAGGAGGCAGGCTTGTCTGCTCTTACTTCGAAACCCAAGACAGTGGAAGCTGCGTTGGAGTTAGTCACCTGGCTGGTATACTCCCGACATGCGGTATTGGGACAGGGTTCTCAAGGAATTCGCAGTCACAGGGAAGTGTGCAGTGCTTCTGTACGTTGGGATACTTCCCAGCCTGCAGAGGCAGGTGTCCGCCAGGTAGATGTTTGTCCAAGGTCTCCCTGTCAACGTTCCGGTGAGCTTGATAAGATTGAGATTGAGCAGCATGCCACACCTGAGGGACCGATGCCAAGTGTGGGGCAGCGAATACAGAGCCTAGAGCAGAAGTTTGTTTCTCTCCAGGACACTGTAAATCAGCTGTCAGCAAAGGTAGCCAAAGCGCTCTCGCACAGTCCATCCACCACCACATCCACAGCTGACCCCTACTGCAGTCCGTGCTACCTTTGCGGAAAATTTGGTCACTTCAAACGAGACTGTCCGGAGGTGGACAGGAAAGCGGCTCTCCACGAGGAGGAGCTGTCAAACGACAGCGGGCCAGAGGAGGAGGCCACTCCCTGGCCCGAGCAGGAGTTGGCCAGTCCCAAGAAGGATTAGAGAAGCTAGGGCATATGGCACCTAAAGAGATCAAGGTTGCTTTTCCCCAAGCTCAGGAGCCGAGGGTTGTCGATCAATCTCGCTCTTATAAAGATACATGTATGTCAATCAAGGACTCGGAGCTGTTGAATTATTTTCGCGAGTTCATGGAATTTGTTGAAAATATCAATCATACAGCTCTAGCTACAGATAACATTGAGGAGGATGATGCCAGTTCAAGTCATTTGACTGGCAACCTCATTTCACTTGCAATGGAGGGGAAGCAGGAGAGCTTTAACCCTGATGGATCCACTGTGGAGGATCCGCGTGATGATCAAGACTGTGGAGACCCCGATCAGAGCTCTGAGCCTGATAAGTTGGGAACCACTCCTGCTGACCCGAGTGGAGTTCTTCTGTCAGTTCCAGATGACCCTCCCAATACCATCCAATTACCATGGGAGAGGTGGAAGGACACGCAGAAGGGAGATGCAAACCTTGCAACTCCTCAAGAGTGGATATCCACTGGCATAGAGCCAAGGGATAAAACAAGGATGGTGTGGGACCCAGGTGGGAGGTGACGGGGGATACATGCGACAGTTCCCGCATGCCACAGCATTGATGTTGGATCGCCTTCAAGTGCCAATGTGCGACTCCAGAACCAATGCAATCTTGGGAGGTGGGGCTGGATCATCATGTCTGCCCAAGACCTTCATAGCCCAAGAAGGACTCCTGAATTGGATCCTCCTCATGGGTGTGTGGATCCTACAGTCACCAATTCCATTGAATTGGTATGGGCAGCTAGAGCATTGCTCCCATCACCAGCAGGTCCACATCCATTGCTGCCAGCCAGCTGCAACTGAAGCAGTGGCGTGGAGGAAGGCGTTTCCACATGCTTACTTCAGCTACAACACAACGGTTTCCCGTATGGGAGCTGAATAGTGAAATGCTTCAGCGGGTGTCCCACTAAGTCAGCTTTTGCTAGAGTTGTATTGGTGGCAGAGGGTAGGCAGGAGCAGGTGGCACAGGGCATTGATGCCACCAGCCACGACAATGCCATCCCATGGTCTGGACCCCGCTAAGCTGGCGGCAGATACCAGAGGTGCTATGCATATAGGCCTCCGACTAAGTGGAAGTCGGTTCCAGAGGTATTTATTTATATTGTGTTATTGTTTTTATTCCATTTCTTATGGGAGACAATTTTGCACATGCTTAATTGCATTTGTGGCAAAAATAATCAGGTAATTCCCGTTTTATTTTGGATAATACGGTGTATTTTTAGAGCAAATTTGGTTTTTGTAATGTAGGGAAAACCTCTGGATGCCGAGGGGACCTTGGTCTCCAATTATTGTTAGAGTTTGCAAGCAAAGCAAAGAAAAAAAAAAACAGGGGACTAAATCATAGTCCGGGATGACAATTACAAATCAATAGGTGTGATTAAAATGTTTCACTGTTGTTGAGTATTTGGGTCATTGTCGTTGCCCAAGTCAGTGTTCTTTTAATGTTGAATAGGGACCTTTTGTTCCCAGTGTTTACAAATTGTTAACTGTTTTTACAGTTGTCCACGGTTGGACGTGATTTCCCCCTGTTTGTGGGATGTTTTGAGTAGACATAGTTTAAGGCGATTTTAATGGGATTTAATTTGGGTTTTTTAATCACAGTACGGGGGCTCCTCCTATTTAATAAAACGGGGGAGACTGTAGTGGGATTTGGTTTGGGGGGGATGGTTGGTTTTAACTTCCCCTCCTATCTACTGTACCTCACGACCTTAACCAGACCCGGACTGTGACTTTAACCTGACTAGGGGGTCACCTGACTGACACATCAAACTCTATATCAGGTGTAGTCAGTAAGTATTTTACGCTGTGAAGTGGACACTACTCCCACTTTATCAGTGTGTGCGACTTTACGTTCGTTTTGAGGTGCACGGTCACAAATGGACTCCTCTAACCTACCAAAATAGTGGAAGGAAAGCACACACTTTGGAAAAGTGTGTACTGAGAAAAGAGGCTCTGAAGTACACGGTCTATTCAAGGGCTTAATCTTTACCAAGCCGTGCTAGCTGTGCCATGAAAGGGACAAAACACAGGATGTCAACCATTGGCGCAACAACAATGAAGAGATTATCAGGTTAAGCTGAAATTGAGCATGTTCTAGTAATACATTCTGTCAATGATTAATGATTACTTTCAAAATAGCACCGCTACCCTTTTAAAAGTTATTAGACTTGAAAGTGAAGAGTGTGCAAAGGATTTTAAGACATGAAAAGTGGCCTCTAAGACATACGTGATCATTCTACTCTCCCCCCCAAAAGCATTGTAGAAAAACTGCTAAAAAAAACACTACTGCCCCCCAAGGAAAAACGCAGTATCTACATCCAGCTCTATTTCTCAACAACCGAGATATTCACCATTTTATATTTTTGCCAAAGCCCCTGGAAAATATACTCTTTTGAAAAATTCCTTCATTGTGTAATTTTAGTCTATCTAGCTATCAATATTCCTGGAAAATATAATTTTGTGTTTTTGTTTTGGTTTTAAGTTATTGATGAAAATGTAGATACTTTGGGGAAACCCCATGCAATTGACTGATTTCCCCAAGGAAAAACGCAGTATCTACAATGGAACGAATTTCCCCAAGGAAAAACGCAGTATCTAAAGCGGAATGACTATTATATATGTACACATGTATGCATGCGTACATGTATGCATGTATACATCATTGTACAAGTATTCATGATGCACCATCCTCAACCTTGGGCCCTGGGCTGGGGGATGCATCCTCCACCCCCCCCCCCCCCATTTATGCCCTGATTACAGAGCAGGCTTCATAACATTAACAAATAACAGATCGTTCTTGGAACGTTTTGCTTTTTCAGATTAGATTGCATCTCAAACCTAAAAAGTAAAACATTTCCAGACCGATCTAGCTGTAACGTAATACGTGTTTAATATAAAGCTTGCCAGGGCTGTAATATGGTGCTACATGGCCTAGCCGCTAACCAGCATCTAGATCTAAATCTACAGTCTAGGCTAGAGTGTGTCTAGAACAAAATGAATCTAAATCGGATGTCTGGACCTAGATCGATCTAGACTAGTTTTTATATCGTCTATTCTAGGCTGGCTACGTAGCAGGCTACACGAGTCTACAGCCTCAGGCTATACATGCACGATACTGACAGGAAAAAAAAATAGCCTAGAAGGTTTAGTCTAAGCCCTACAAGACAGAGGACTCTTTCATTAGAAAAAAGAAATCTAGGTCTAGATGGAAATTACATCCGCTCTCTAGGCCTATTCCTTCTGGATCAAACCAAAGTTGTTTTTTTTTATGTCATGTAAAATTGTAATGTAACTTTTTTTTTACTTGTAAGCTGCAACGTTAGCATGCAGCTGCATGGGATCATGCATGCACTGTATGCAACCCAGTCTCACTAGGGTCTAGATAAGAATTAAAATACAACTTATTCTTAACTGTCTCTATTTTGTCCATTTACCTATTTTTCACATAATCTATTGTCAGCTATTTAGACCCTCTAATTTTAAGACAGTATGGTATGGAGTTGACATTGACACTTCACTAGACTTAAGGATAGGATTCTATTTGTTAAGTGGTTGGACTTCTAACTTAAGTTTTAGTTTTAGACTTCTTACTTAGTTTTATAAACAGGCCTGCCCTATCATTAGGCCTATTCTAGTCCTACACTAGATCTTATAGACTTTCGGAATACGGACCCTGAAAGTTCTGATTAACGTTAAGTCTAACGTTAGAAAAGAGACGCAAGACTCAAACGTTACTGTCTAGACAAGTCTTAGACTTAATAGACTTAGATCTACAGGGTCTAACATGTTACATAAGCTGACGTTTATCCAACACAACACAAATAGGTCTAGATATATTGCCTTTCGCCGAAACTTTCGGATTCGGAGCCTGAGGAATTTTGACTAGGGTCTAGGCCTAACAAAGTTTCTTCACAACAAGTTAATATTGAAATAGTACGGAAGATGTTCATCATCGTGGTAGAATACAGCGTATGAAAGAATAAAGCTGATCGTTTGTCACAAGAAGCGAGGTAAACACAAATGTGTCTATAACATGCATTTGTGTTTACCTCGCTTCGTGTGACAAACGATCAGCTTATTCTTTCAATATTGAAATAGTTTTGAATAACTTACTCATTAACTGCAGATAATTTTTTTCTTGAGGGCTAGGCTCATGAGTAAATTTCCCCGCGACAACATTTTGTTTTAATCCAAATACACACTCCCACTGTATTGTATGCTGACTAGCCGGGCCCTGTGCTGACTGCAATGCTCAGTGCAACTAGCTGAAAGCTGTCAGTGTTGTGCTGTATTGTTTTACTGTGCACTCGGTTAGTCTTAATCACACACTGTGTTTTATATAAGGATCACGATCTCATCAAGATATTTACTAATCGTTATTGTTTCGTTTAGATATTTTGAACATTATGTTTTATTATTGAGCAAGTATATCTAAAGAAAAAAATTTACGTTCAAATTACAGAACAACCGGCAAAGTATTCACATACATATAGACAACAGTGTCTGGTAATTAAGACTAGCTTTGTAGATACTGCGTTTTTCCTTGGGGAAATATTCATCATATAGATACTGCGTTTTTCCTTGGGGAAAGTGCAAGTTAAGTGTAGATACTGCGTTTGGCAGTTACGGAAAAGTAGCTTTCCAAACATTTTTTTTTTTCAAAAATCTGAATATGTCATATGAAGAAGGATTGCCCACTGACTATATTTATGCAAAAAAGTGAAAATCTACAAAAATATCACATACTGCGTTTTTCCGGGGGGGGGGGGGGGGGGGGGGCAGACTATCCAATTCATGTTAAGATCCCAAACTGAGTAATACTGTAGAAAAAGGATAGCTCTTTCAGAAAATATGAAAAAAATAAGATTAACTTGGTTGAACTATTTCACCTTTTTTGAATCCTCACGTAAAATCAAGGGGTGCGACTTTTTGTTTGTTTTGTAATGCACGGTCATATATATATATATATATATATATGTATATATATATATATATATATATATATATATATCATACATATATATATGTGACCCTGCACCTCAAAACAAACAAAAAGTCGCCAGACATGATTTTTTAGTTAAGACCATATTCTGAAAGAGCAGACTTTAAGCTTTAAGATTATGTATAACTCAAATCAAATAGACTCCCCTAACCTATCTAAATATTGGAAAGAAAGCACAAACTAAGGAAAAGTGTGAACTGAGAAAAGAGGCTCTGAAGTACAGTGTCTATTCAAGCGCTTAATCTTTACCAGACCGTGCTGGCTGTGCGATGAATGGGACAAAAAACAGGAAGTAAACCACCAGAGTAACAACAATGAAGGGATTATCTGATTGAACTGAAATTAGGAATGTCTTATTAACACATTCTGTCGATAATCAATGCCAACTTTCAAAGAAGTAGCACTATCTTTTCAAAAGTTATTAGAGTTGAAAGTGAAGAGTGTGGACAAGGTTTTTCAGAAATGAAAAAGGGATTCTAAAGACACACCTAATCACACTATTCTTCCAAAAATGTTCGAGATAAACTGCTAAAAAACACACTTTCCTGCCCGTTTTATGATACCAAATTTTAGCATAATGTAAAAGAAGACCCGCTCTTTCAGAAAATATGAAAAAGTCAAGTTCAGCTATAGGTTGACCCATTTCACTTATTTTCAGTCCTCACGCGAAATCAGTGTGTGCGACTTTATGTTTGTTTTGAGGTGCACGGTCATCTATATTGTAACGTATTTTTGTGTTGTGAAAGAATTGTGCCTAAACGCTTTAATCATACAAGCACACCATCCCGAGCAAGACACGATGTAAAATCTGCCTGGGTTGCTTGCCAAAATATATGGCTGAAGAGGCACTCCTTTTGTTTTAACTCCACAGCAAATTCATGACAATCATGCCACTCACACAGTCATGTACTCAAATCACCATCACCAATACCCAAGTCATCTCAGAAGAGACTTAATAAAGTAGGTCGCAAGACAAGTACATACCTTTCGCTGTTGACTTTATTCAGGCAAGGATCAGCACAAAGACAAACTTGTCCACTGGAGATTAGTTTCTTCTACCAGCACCAAAACCAGACTCTCTCCTCCCTCCATCTACTCGGACTTTTATACTGACCGTCCAAACTTTTACCCCCTCTCTCTCTCTTTCTTTCTGTCACTCTCTCTCTCCCTCTCTCTCACTACCTAGCTAGTTACATAATCTTGAGCGTACACAGCCCTACAGTGTACACCAGGGAGGTGGTTCCTGCCTACCCCCAACATCACTTTGCCATGCACAAGGAGGATACCCCTCTCTCGTTCACACACACTTATGCACACAAACACTACTACCTCGTAGCTTGTGCTCAGGGAGCATACATGTACAACACAGTAGGTCTGTTCTCTGGGAGTTCCATTCCTCTGGAAGGGGTAACACTAGGCATGGTCATTGCTTTAGGTCAATTTTGTTACAATATATATATGTATATATATATATATATATATATATGGGTGAGAATTTTGAACGATGTACAATTGCCAATTTTCGCACCTTATGACATTTTTTCCCTTAGAACACGCCAGGATGATCTAAGAAACCAGATTTTTTCATGTCATCTCAAAGATTCAGGTAATGTATGGTTTTGTTGACTTTTGCCTGATATTTTTCATTTGACAAGGACTTAAAAGCGTAAAAATACGGTAAAAACGCAATTTTCACAATAATTTTTATTTTTCAAACTAATGATGTGCCTTTTTTCTGGTACGTGCCATCTAATATGTGACCATGTTCTGGATCTGACATATCATGGGTATGTACCACAAAATTATAAGAACTTTACGAGCACGTATGAAATTACAGAGAACAATTGAAATATCAAAGACCTAAACAGACGAACGTCCGTGATGCTTTTAGTTCTACCGCTGCTGCAAATTCTACTTTGTTGTCCCAACTGTAATGTATACGAAAATTTAGTGTTCCATCTAATGAACATATCCTGCAAAAATTGTACGTCTGTTGGCTGTACATGGGACGTAACATTCTTTTATGCAAAATTATACTCAGTTTTCGTCACGGACGTGCTTCCGCTATTTTCTAATAAAGATCGTAGCCCATTAAACGTTATTGGCGATATCGTTCTGAGTCGTAATCAACTAAGATCTAGCCACACGATGATACGTTTGTTTTGAGTTTCTGTCCATCCTTTGTCAAATAGGAACCGAAATTATATTTCTAGACGAACCTCCGAGAAAAAAAGAACGTCTGTGATGATTAAAACGTTTTCGAGTGGGACACCATCTTTCTTTGATGGCGAAGGTACATTTAACTTTTGGCTTTCTAGCCTAGGAGCTACATGTCTTTTTTGGAGCGGACTGAGGATCGTCCGCAGTTTTTGGACCATGCAATTTACCGAAAACCGAGCAAATGATTAATATTTTCTCTGAAAATTCTCCTCCTGAGCAATTCATATGTTGTAAGAATGTCAAATTTCTTATAATTTGCATTGACAATACCTTTTCAAATTTTTGAAAGAGTTAGGAAGGCTAGGTACTCTCTGCCGATTAGTTATCCGTCCTGGAACATGACCCTAGCTGTAGAACGAACGTCCTTGACAATTCCAGCAAACGTCCGTGACGTATGCAATCCCACCGATAGGGATAACTTGTCCCGAAAGTGTCCTGTATTCTTTAAAACGTTTGGCTCCAATAGTGACAAATAAAGTTTGACAAAGTAAACAATGAGTTTAGAGCAGTAGTTTCAGAATTGTTCAGGCGTTATGTGATCATGATGAACACACAGTTGAAAATTTACTCACAATTAAACGCTTGTTTTCCCTCTAATTATTCAAAAACAGCTTAACACTGAAAACAAAGTTATAGGAAAATGGAATTTTGCATAATCTGTAATTTCTTTCTAATTAGGTTCTGGAGACAATGTGTACTGTTACAGATTCTGAAAGTTTCGCTCACGGACGTTCTGTCCGAGAAAGGAAATTTCTGATAATTACAAAACATATCACTGCACATTAAGTTAATGTTACTTGAAAATATTACCAAATCACCGAGTCGCTCATACCCAAAAGTGAATAACGTTCAGCACTCAATTTACATGTAATAACAAACGGAAAACGTTTTGGTCACAGATGTTCGTTGGTAGAATAAGTCGATGGATTACATGGTAGGAGAAAGAAGAACAGTGCCACTTTTTAGTGACAGATGCTCCATGAGTTTATCTTTTGAGTATGGTAGCTGTCGTCTCAAACAGAACACATCCAGTTTTGGTCTCCATAACGGACGTTCGCTGTAATTATTATGATATTAAATACCTCAATTCATTCTTATTTTTCTCCTCACGACGATTTTTCTCTCATTCCCTATAAGTGGCCTGAACATGCTGCGACCAAACAGAAAACAAAAACAAAACAAAACAAAACAAACCCGAAAAGTGCTACGTAGTCACATTCAGGATAATGACGGAAGAAGTCTGTAATGGGCATGTGTTGAAGAAGAAACGGAAAAGTTTCAAAAGGACGTGGAAGCAATTGAATGAAAATGAGAAGAAACAGAGAAGGGATCGAGCTCCAACACAGAGAAAAGAATTGCCAGTGCACTCCCGTTATACCAAATTCCTCTGGAGAAGTTTTTTTGTTTGTTTATTTTTATTCATCGAAATACCGTCACAAGCGAACAAAAATAATGCAGTATACAATAAATTATTGTCTGATAAAAACACGCAAATCCTCCGCTTATCGTGACATGGTGTTTTTTTATACTCATCGATGAAAAGCAATGTTAATTTGTAATTCTTTGCAAGATTTGTTTTTTTTTTCCTTTTACATTTAAGAGACAGAGAGATCGTCAATAATTTGTTTGTGTTTTTGTGCTTACGTTGAAAACACATGCTAAAACAGTAATGATTAAGAAGTTTAAGGTTGCACTTTGATACGTTCGCTCTTCCAAAGATTCGTTACTCCGAATGTCCAAAGGTTTGTTATTCCGAAAATGGAAAAAAAAAAATGTTCGTAGTTAACTCAGGAGGTTTCTTATCAAAAATGTTCTTATTCCAAAAGTTTGTTAGTCTGAAAATCAAATATTAAGGTTCATTATTTTTAGGTCCGTTTTTCTAAAAGTGGAATGGGCCTGATATTCGTTTAGGTGAAAACGGTTATCATGAGGTTTTGAAATGTGGATGATTTGGTTGTTAACTTGTTTTTCCACATTTGGATAAGCGAACCTAACTGTTCATATTCCAATTAATAAACCTTTCGATTAACCTTCGGAGATTCCTATCATTTACCGAATAAAAAAGCTTCATGATTATACGAACTCTATCAATTTTCGGATTGACAAACTGTATGAATAACGAGCCTCCGAAATGACGCGCTACAAAATGTTTGTTATAACAAACCGTATTGTATAATATCGAAGTCACAAACATCCATCCAAGTTATATGGACTTATTGTGTCTTGTTATAACGAAACTTCGCAGTATCGAACATAAAAATTATTTCTGAGTAACACAAATTCTCCTCGGTAAGTGTGTAACACAAGGAGCAAACGCAGAGGGATTCGTTTGCCATCCCCAGCTAAACTTCGTATTTCTATAACGGAGTACATTTCTTTTGTTTTTGTGTGTTGATTCTTTGTCATATTTAGCTGTGACCATGTTCGTAATAAGCAAATTTAGCATTGTATACTTTAGATAACAAATTTAGGACCTGAATCTTTACTTTGTGATAACGAAATTTTGATAAATATATTCGTTCTCAAGGATGGACTACGTCACTGAGATTACACGTACGTTTGTACGTTCATTTACGAGAGATGGAAAATTGTTTTCTTTGATTCCTCAGTATGAGAACATAAACAAGCTTTTATAATTGAGAATTGGTAATATCTATTCAGGATTTTGTAGAGGAGTTTGTTCTCGACATGAAATTGCTGTTTGTCGTGAGCAGAATGCGTTTCAAACTCAAGAGAGCTGCATTGGTCAATATCTTGTTTGTTCCGAACGTCCGTGAGCTATATGCGAACCCCCGTGATGAAAAATATGCTATGTTTGTTGGGTTATAGAGACTGCCTAGATCAGATACATCTTAAAAAGGTATGTTATTATTTGGGAGTGAGAATTAAAGTATGGGATAGTGAAATAAGAGGTCAAAATATTGAGTTTCTGTAAAATGCGCATAAAGTGGAGAAAGTGTTTAGCGGAAGAGCGATTATTTCAACAGAAATGACGATTTTTTTTTAAATCATCAGTTGTCTACCATTACGTACAGGTTAAGAGTACAAGCTTAATATTCTGCCAACACGTACACATGTCCCTTAAAATATTTCGTTACGATTTTGAACTGAATCAGATCTTTGCAAACTATGTTAAATGGTATTCAAATGTATGTGCAGTACTATTCCTTATGGACGTTCGCTGCTCTGGACATGGTAAACTTCCGCGGTGAATAAAAACTTGTTCCTCTGGGAAAATCCTAGTATAATTGGGTTCATATTAAAGCTTGAGTTATACTCTTTCAGGTAAGATAAATGATTTGGAGAATTTCCTACTTTTTAAATTTTGCCTTGTTTTGGCTCAATTGTACATCGGTCAAGATTCTGACCCATACATGTAATACCAAAATGGCTTGATAGCTTACATCCATTAGTCGATTCTGTCAGAAAATATATTAGCTGCTAACACTTATCACACCCGTATCAATAAGTAAACATATCGATGCTTATTCCCAGTAGAAATTGTGATTTCGTGTCTCTTCTTCCAGTTCAGAACTGCGCAGTTTCATTCTGCTTTTAGAAATTCGGTTGAAGTTCAGTTTAAAGTGTTAAGTTAGACGTGTCCTTGGCAAAGCCAATTGATCATCTGCGCGTTTTACAATGATTGAACTGCCAACTCTTATGTCACGTCACTTCTCAACAACCACCCATCCCGCTCCATGTACTTGTATAAAGATATGACTTCCCATTTCTGCCATGTTAATTGTACTTCCATGTGCATCGTGAGTACATTCATTAGTATTTTCGTCTTTTGTTTTAATTGAGACGCACCCAGGAAATATTTCTGTCATGATAAAAAAAAAACACACGTATATATATAGGCGGCGAGTGGCAGAAATTGTCAGCTGTTGGTAGCGTATCTGCCTTTCAATCGAAAGCTTGGATTCACATCCATTAAATCCATTACGTAACTCCATCATCTATTGTTTTGCACATTTGTGACCGTGCACCACAAAACGAACAAAAGGTCGCACACACTGATTTTGTGTGAGGACTGAAAATAGGTGAAATGGGTCAACCTAACCGATCTTGACTTTTTCATATTTTCTGAAAGAGCAAGTCTTCTTCTACATCATGCTAAAATTTGGGATCATAAAACGGGCAGGAAAGTGTGTTTTTTAGCAGTTTAATCTTGAACTTTTTGTGGTAGAATAGTGTGATTAGGTGTGTTTTTAGAGTCCCCATTACATTTCTTAAAAACCTTGTACACACTCTTCACTTTCAACTCTAATAACTTTTGAAAGGATAGTGCTACTGCTTTGAAAGTAAGCATCAATTATGAAGAGAATGTGTTAATGAGGCACGCTTAATTTCACTTTAATCTGATAATCCTTTCATTGTTGTTGCTCTGGTGGTTTACATCCTGTTTTTTGTCCCATTCGTTGCACAGCAAACGCGGCTTGGTAAAGATTTAGCGCTTGAATAGACACTGCACTTCAGAGCCTCTTTTCTCAGTTCACACTTTTCATGAGTGTGTGTTTTCTTTCCAATATTTAGATAGGTTAGGAGAGTCCTTTTGATTTGAGTTATACATCATTTTAAAGCTTAAGTCTGTTCTTTTAGATTATGCTCTTAACTAAAATTTCATGTCTGTCGACTTTTTGTACGTTTTGTGATGCAGGGTCACATTTGTGTTTGTTTGTGCTTATTTAGGCTGTGTAGAACTTAAATCCCAGGAGCTCCCCTCTCCTAATCAAGGGGCGAAGAAGGCAACAATGTACTCATACACCATCAAAGTTTTAAAGGGCAAGTTCACCTACACAAGTAATTTGAGTGAATGCAGCAATATTAGGAGAACACCTCGGTGAAAGTTTGAGGAAAATCAAACTGTCCGTTTAAGAGTCATGATTTTTTAAAGTTCATGTGTAGCCACTGCTTGATCAGAAGACTACTGCTGTCTTACATGTCATAGACGAAGAACAACATTAAGAAAATGTAAAGAAAACTCATCATATCCTCACTTTTCCAGCATAATAAAAGAGCATTTCAGTTGCGCCTTTCAGAAAGCGGGGGGGGGGGGGGGTATTACCCTAATCATAGGTCAGTAACATTTGACGAATTGTGTACCTTTCATTAGAAAAAAAATGAAATTTTGTGGAATTCTCTTTATAAAATTGCTGTTAACATCGTTCTCCATATTATGTGACATTACAAAGAGTACTACAGTGCACTCAGGCCGCGACATTATCCGCTCTATGTTTCGTATTGAATACAACGAAAGAAAACTGCCGGTCCCTAGGACTTCATTATAACGAGATTCTACTGTAATATGAAGAGTTTGTTTGCAAAAACCGATAAGTCCATATTTGCCAAATGGAGATATGTGCAATTAAAGGTCAAGAAAAATAAAGAGAATAATAAGAACATTTTTACTTCTTTTGACCATAACTTTAAAAATGTACCTTTATATGTAGTGACCAATATATCATTTAAAAGGTATTATTAAAAGGTATTATTATAAGGTATACTTCAAAATCTTCAAAAATGGACTTATCGGTTTTTGCAAACGAACTCTCCATATTTTCATCCAGCGAAGGCAGCACTGAAACTTCACAAATTCATAACTCTTGAACCGATTGTTCGATTTCCCTTAAGCTCTCACTGATGTGTTTACTACTAATATTGCTGCATTCACTCAAGCCACACATTATCATATTTCTTTGAACTTGTCTCATATACTTTAAAAAAATGTTAGTACAGACAACATATGACGCCGTGATTCTGTCATAGCCAATACGATGTAATAGAATTGGTCGAATGTTTAACTAAGGAGGTACCTGGCGAGCCATGCTCCCCTTCTCGCCTACACACCAAAATGGGTTGACATTTCTGAACAAAAAAAAAAAAGGCTTTACTCTCATGCACCCTGACTACTATAGGAAATAGGCAGATTAAATGAAATGCAAGTAAATCTATAGGTCTACAGCTATTGCAATGACATAGAATTGAAACACTTTGTACCTGTGTAATATTGAATTTTAGCAGGTGTTCTGCTGCTCACGAAATTATGACATGAATTCAACGTATAACCGTCTTTCGGAGTTCGAGGTTAATGGCAAAAGATGAAAAAGAGACGAAGCATTTAGCTGTATACTAAACACACAGATATGACAAACAAAAAAATTTGTACATGAAATTGTTTAATATACAGATGGTAGTTGATAAAGCACTTAAATGTAGAATATTGAATCGTCTTGCTCCTTTGTTCTTTCTGAATATAAACATGCGTTTTGCTGTACAGGAAAAGGTAAGAGAGGATATTATAAAACGACAAACCCGCCTCTCCAGAATGATCCTAATTACAGAAATGCAGACGTTGTTGCTGAAAGTCATCGAGCGTTCATTTTCATCTTGGTCAATCATACCCGAGTATTACCACTTTGTGCGAACAAAATTAGTCATGCTCTCTCAACAGTTATGTTCATGCAGTTAGAATAATGATAAAAGCAAATAATCAATTCATTACACAAAGTCGACACACCTCCAGATGAGTTTACGTGTTAAATGTCCATCTTTGCTCTCGGGATGTTTCATATCAGCATACATGTCCAAAAGATACATGCACTGACATTATTCCTTTCATTAAGCTATATTAATGCTACATGAAGGGTATGCCATATAATACGTTTGGAGAATGCCCTATTCAGCTCAGTGATGTAAAGCTGTTTTAACAAGGGATGCAGCAAATTTGCTTCGAGCTGTCCAAGATAACTGAATAAATGAAAAGAGAGTGGATCTTTGTTACGAGATAATGACATGATATAGCGAATGTAATTCAGGGAGCAGCTTCATAAAGAGTTACAATTGATTTTGCGCTATATTTATCAAGCTTAACTCCATGAATCGAGCGTAAGATCAATATTGATCGTAAATCTCTTTCATAAAGTACTTGCGATTGATTGATCACTTGTTATAGCAGCGCCTAACAGGCAGTAGCAGTGTTTCCAGATCTCCTGAAATTTCAGTATATTTTGTCATTACTGTGTGATAATCTGAGTTACATCGAATAGTAGATTGCTGTATATCACTCTCTGACTCTTGTGGACCTTTCTAAAGGTATGTAGTGGGAGATTTTCTAGAAATAACCGAATTTCCCTATGCTGTTTGCCAACGATTGGTATGCGAAATACACATGTACAGCAGCCATTACACAGGGGCAGAAGATAGCACCCCTCCAGTCAATGAGCTCAGCTAGCCCTGACGCGCAACACAATTGAACTTGGATCTGATGAATACCATCACTTTCTATGGACCTTTTCATGATGAAACCCGAGTCACGCTTTAAACTGCTTTACGTTCTACATGCGCTTTGGCTGTTACTGTGTGTGTGTCGAACCAGTATGCATCTCTCACTGGCAAATACTGCATTGAGGCGCCATTTGCCAAAACTCTGCGCCATCAAAAGTTCTTCAAACAACCAATCTCGTACTACAGTAATAGTGCGTCATCTTTTCAACATGAGCTTCTAATTTGTGGTGACATCAGCCCTAATCCTGGACCTGATTTTGCAACACTCTATCGACATAGGTACTCCTTGTCGACACTGATACAACTGAGACATGGAAGTGAAACACGGAGAATACCTTTGTCTGCTTGGAAAGCATTAAGCACTGTTAAGGATCTCGGCATTACAGCCATTCCCCTACGTCGTCGTGGAACTCGAGGTGGTACCAGGGAACAACGCTACCACGCACAACTTTGTGTTGATACCACAAGCAAAATAAGCTTGAAACCGCAACAAATTCCAGTGAGGGTAACCCGTCGCACTTCCAAGCCCCCAAATACTACACCAAACTCCAGATGTCTATCGAAAGTGTAGATATCATGCTGCAAGAACAAGGTAAAAAAAAAGGCATGAGTTACCTACCATTCTCCTCCTAAATGCTAGATATCTGAGAAACAAATTTGACGAGCTATCCATAGTCGCTAATAACCACTCCGCTGATGTTATTGCGATAACAGAAACTTGGTTTGGTCCTGACACCCCTCTTGATATGTTCAAACTTCCCGACTTCTCGTTACATTCAAGATGCAGGGAAACCCGACCTGGTGGTGGAGAAGCTCTCTATGTAAAATATCATCTTAATGCACGAGAACTTGATGTCCCAGTACCCGACGGAATCAAAGTATTTTGGTTGCATTTGAGACCCTCTAGACTTCCTCGCCAATGTTCGTGCCTCATTATATGCGTTGTGTACTTTCCCCCTCACTATCCCAGAGCCCATGAGAACGTTGATCATCTACATTCTACTATTGATACTGTTTTGACCAGATATCCAGAAGCTGGGATCACATTACTCGGTGACTTTAATGATCTTGACCTGCAACCAATCCTCAGCAACGTCAATTTTAAACAAGTTGTTTCTCAAGCCACTAGAGGAGCAAACATTCCTGACAAGATCATCA
Organism: Diadema antillarum; assembly: GCF_040938485.1. Taxonomy (NCBI): domain Eukaryota; kingdom Metazoa; phylum Echinodermata; class Echinoidea; order Diadematoida; family Diadematidae; genus Diadema; species Diadema antillarum. The sequence goes on along the minus strand of NW_027270992.1, from coordinate 686,382 downwards.
CAACTAACAGCTCATTGTACAACGATACTTGTGTAATATCCCCTATTGGAATGAGCGATCATAATTGTGTTTGTGGTGTCCAATGGAATCGATATCAAAGTCCAACAAATTACGGAGAAGGATAGTGTCACAGAATTTGCCCGATTTCCATCCTTTTATATGGAAATAAACGGAACAAAGAAATTTTCATAACCTCTGAGAACTGTTGGCAGGCTGAAACTCATACAAGATGAAACGGAGGAAACAATGTGCATTCAGTTAACTCAAATATTTTAATTGTCTATAACTGACTATTGGTTTTACAGCAAATTATAAAAAGAGAAAAACGAACATAAAATTCTTCCTATTCAGTGGCTTTCTGGCTCTTAGGACTTTATTATGTTTAACTTAAATTGGACGTATTTCACCTCGAATGGCTGTCACGGGTGTACGTTGCGTGACGATGGCTTATGACGACGATGTACGACGATGACAATGCAGGTCGATGACGATGTCGGTCGACGACGGGGCCCCGTTACGCTGGTGCTGGTATGGACTGTCGCGTGGTCTGTCGTAGCAACTCTTCGCGATTGCCGTTCGCGTGGTCGCTCTCCCGACGGACGTCTTAGCGGTGTCTCCTCAGCATCCAGGAATGAAGTCCGGTCGACAGTCTATGCTCCCTTACTGCCTCGGAGCTGGTCGACAGTCTACGACGCCTTTATGCACCTGCCTCTTGCAGTGTCAGTGGGCCCTTGACCCTTCGGGAAACCCGGAAACCCTTCAAATATTAAAATATTCAGATCACTTACAGCCAGAGCACTTGAGCACATTCATATTACATTCACATCCTGACTGGTTTGACTGACGTTCAAATTACCTCATTATACAAATATATTCAGGCTCATGTAACCATAAACAAATAACCATTGCAACAATATCACATATTAACTGGAACATTTATCACAAGTCACTCTCACTTCGGATATCCGTTACACAAACGAATTATGCCAATTGAATACATAAACATTTCAGAATTAATGCACTTACCACTATCTGTGGGTATCTCTAGTTTATACTGACTGGGGTGGCGGCCCCTGTCACCGTTACCGAGTGGCCATTCTCATGCAATGTGTCACGGAGACAGCACCACAGCGTGATGTCCCCTTCAAGGCCTGATGTCATACTGCCGCTCCTTGCCACACATAGCACTACCGTGGCTCTACCGAGAGCGGTCTGGAATGTCTTCCATTGACATGTTAAAAAGTTTGCATCAATTTGCATGCTTAAGTACCTATTTACAAATTCCATGCAAATTGACCTCAGTGGAGGAGAGCGTCTGTCACTCCACTCGTGACAAATAACCCCCCATTTAAGATGACAGTCGCTCTGAAACAATAGCCATTTCTCTAATAAAAATCAAATGTCTGTAGCAGGTAAGTACTTTCTCACCATTACTCTTCTAATCAAAAGCATTATACTCCTTATAACAATTTACTGCTTCATAACTTCACTTGTCGTGATACATGACACACTACTGTTCCAAATATCTGCTGCTGTCCATGGAGACAGTTTATATGGGTATTCTATCGAACCAACAAACTCCACAGTATACTATACAATCTGATTTACTCAGTCAATTGGATAACATATAAACTTCATCATATCTCTTTTAGCACTCTTTTGCCTTATTATACCAGCCACAGTTCAATAATAAAATTACTTTTTTTTCCGCACAATACAAAATTGACACTTTCGGCACAATTTCAACAGACTCTTCTTGTTGGCCAGTATAACATTGGAGAATAATATGATACCTATGCTAATCGCATATTATGTGCATTAGCTGTTGTTACAAAATAAAATGTAATGTGCAAAACCTTCTTATGCACGGTATTATACCGGGGTGTCTGATTCAGAGCAGTCAAATAATTTCAGAGATGCATGATTCAACTGCCTATCTTACCTCATACTCAGCATAAATAATGTGTGTAATACTGTAGCTTTCCAATATACCTCCTAACATTATAATGTACATAACAGTAACAATAAATTCATTGCAAAATTACGTTGTGATTAAACTCACATATAGTAGTGATGACATGGGCTGTTTACACCTCTATTTCTACTCAGTAGGGCATCTGCTGAGGTAATCAGCCCCAACATTTTCTGAGCCTTTGATTACCTGTACACGATACTGGTATGCCTGCAGTGCAAGCGCCCAGCGCATGACTCTTGGATTTTGCATTCGCGCGTGTGTTAGATGAGCAAGCGGGTAGTGGTCAGTTTGCAGCTGGAATGCTCGGCCATACAAAAAGTACGAGAACTTTTTGACCGCCCACGCAAGAGCTAGACACTCGCGCTCTACGATTGGGTATACGCGCTCGCGTTTTAGCAGTTTTCGAGAAGCGTAGCTGATGGGGAAGTATTTCCCCTCGCTTTCCTGCATCAGCACAGCGCCGAGTCCCACATCGGATGCATCGGTCCGTAGAACGAACTCCTTGTCGTCATCGGGTAGTCTTAGAATTGGGAAGTCGACTAGTCTGTCTCGTAGTGTACAGAATGCTTGCTCATGAGATTCGTCCCATCTTATCTTGTCAGGCTCATTCTTCTTCGTCGCGTCTGTGAGGGGAGCGGCGATCGTGGACATGTTTGGAATAAACTTCCGATAATATCCCACGAGCCCCAAGAATGCTCTCACCTCCTTCTTGGTTGTCGGTCGCGTTGTCGCCATCACCTTCTGGATCTGTTCTGGGGTAGGTTTCATCTTTCCTTGTCCTACGATGTGTCCTAAGAACTCCACGGACTTACACGCGACATGACACTTTGTCGGTCTCGCTGTAAGGTGAGCCTGTCGCAGTCGAAGGCAGACTTGTCGGATGTCATTCAGGTGCTCCTCCCATGAGGAACTGTAGATCAGAATGTCGTCGATGTAATGGACGACATGGGGCAGGCCTTCCAGCAGAGCTCTCATCATCCGAGTGAACACTGCTGGGGCATTTACTAGCCCGAATGGTAGTACCTTGAACTCGTACTGGCCGTCTGGCGTGACAAACGCGGTCTTCTTCCGGTCTTCTTCGACCACGGGTATCTGCCAATAGCCTTTGGCCAAATCGATCTTGGTGAAGAACTTTGTATTTCCTATCTCTGCCATCAGTTCTTCGATGTTTGGGATTGGTTCGTTGTCGACAACTGTCTTGGCGTTCAACTTCCTATAGTCGACGCAGAAGCGATTCTTCCCGTCCTTTTTCTTTACAAGGACCACGGGGGATGCGTATGGCGATGTCGACCTTTCGATCACTCCCATCCTCAACATGGTGTTGACCTCCTCTCTGATGGTCTCCTTCAGTGACCGGGGGACTGGGTATGGGCGAGAACGTATCGGCTCGTTCGTTTTCAGTTCGATGGCGTGCTCGATGATGTCGGTCCGTCCTGGGACATCGGTCATGACATCCGAGAACTCCAGCAAGAGGGATTTTACCTCCTTCATCTTCTCCTCGTCTAGCTCGTCACTGCACTTCACGTCATGCACGCTTTCCGACGCTTCGATGGAGGGAAATGAGAGGGGCACCGATCCGTCATCATCTACCTGGTCGTCCACGACACTGACGTAGTTCGCCTCCAGTTGTCCCTGGTTTTCGTTCTCGAGGTCGTCGACTTTCTCGTCTTCTCTCCCAATGTACCGTTTCAGGAGATTGGCGTGGTAGGTCCTTTCCTTACCGTTCACAAGCAGTCGGTAATCGTCTCTGGCGATTCGCTGCACGACTTCGAATGGACCTCGCCATTGCATTTGCAGTTTATTCCTCGTCGTCGGTAAAAGGAGTAGCACTTTGTCGCCGCACTCGAAGCGTCTCTCCTTCGTCTTCACGTCGAAGTGTTTCTTGTACTTCCTTGATGCTTTGGACAGCTCCTCTTTGGCGAGTTCGCACGTCTGTTCGAGTCGGTTTTGGAGATCGATGACATACTGGTACGTAGTCTTCGTTTCTTCCTCAGGGATCTCCTTAGTCCACAGTTCTTTTAGCACAGTCATGGGTCCTCTCACCACTCGGCCGTACATGAGTTCGAAAGGAGAAAAGCCAAGGCTTTCGTGAGGCACCTCTCGATATGCGAAGAGAAGAGCTGGCAGGAAGCGGTCCCAATCACGAGGTCGCTCCTGGCACATCCTCCTCAGCATCTGTTTCAACGTGCCGTTGAATCTCTCGCAGGCGCCGTTCGCCATCGGGTGGTATGGTGTCGTGTGAAATTGCTTCACTCCCAGGAGTTGAGCTGCTTCTTTCATCACACCTGAAACAAATTGAGTGCCGTTATCAGAGAGTATCTCATTAGGAATACCTAACCTCGAGAATACTTCAACTAACGCCTCTGCTACCCGTTCTGCTTCGATTCGTGGTAGCGCTACCGCCTCTGGGTATCTAGTTGCAAGATCGATTATCGTCAGGATATATCGATTCCCTCTTTCAGTGATCGGTTCAAGTGGTCCGATCAAGTCGACCGCCACTCTACGGAAACATGTATCAATCAAAGGGGGGATGGTCAGGGGTACTTTCCCTATCTTACCCTTTGACGTGGTGCGTTGACATGAATCGCATGATGCACAGTAACGCTTGACATCGGCTTGAATCCCTGGCCAATAGAAGTGGGCGAGAATCCGGTCAGCCGTCTTCTTTGTCTGCAAATGACCTGCTAGAGGGGAGTCGTGAGCTAGTCGGAGCACTTCACTGCGATACGGCTGGGGCACCACTAGCTGCGTGAATGTCTTTCCTCTCTCGACGTAGGGAGACCTGTATTCACGGAAGAGAAGATTGTCACGACAAAAATATCTGACCTCACTTCCTTTCCCTACAGCCTTAGCCTCACCTTTCTCCGCCAACTTTCGAAGTTTCTCCAGCGTAGCATCTCGTGCCTGCTCTCTGATCATCTCCTCCCTGGTTGCAGTGATCGTCGGCTGGTCTGCTGATCCTAGTCTCTTCCACGACCGTTCCTTCGATTTCCTCATGCCTCTTGTCTCTACTGCTGCACTTTTGTTGGTTGTAGGTAGGGGTGTCGGTGACTGCTTCACACTCTCGTCAGTGTGGGGACGATCACGACTGTCGGAGGTCGTTGTGATGCCGTTCTGCGTTGTCCCTTTCGAAGACTCTGCTTCCGCGGACTCTGCCTCTGAACCGGAGGTCGTCATCTCCTCAGCTGACGGCTTCTCCCTAGCATCCCTCCATCCGATGTCCTCGTCACCAGGCTGCCTAGCACCACTAATATTACCTATAATTAGATCGTAGATAGGATTCGTCATACATAAAGCATGTGTTGTTCCAACAAAGTATGGTGAGTCGATTTCAACTTTTGCTAGTGGCACTTTTCTCACAGTACCATCTATGAGCACACAAGTTTGAATCTCACCAGTCAGCTGTGATTCCTCTATCAGTTGACGTTTCACCACTACGGTGTTACAACCAGTGTCTCTCAGCACCTTCACTCTTTTGCCATTCAACATACCATCACATGTTGGCATGTCTGTGCCTACGTTACACCCACCACCAAGAAGGGGTAACTCGTGACCACACATCAGTTTAACAGAAGGTGTGCCACAAATATTCCCTCTCTCGTGAGCATCATGAGTAGGGCATACTCCTACCACACATGTTGCCCCCGTCTGTTTTGACTTTGGCACATACTGCTTGCTAGGTACTTTCGACTGGTCAGTTTTACGGTCTGGACACTTGGAAGCAAAATGTCCTTGCTTACCACAGACAAAGCAACCCTGGTTGTCACGTGACGTAGTGCCCCCTTTCTTTGCTTGGCTTGCTTCGCTGCCCTGGTTACGAGACTTATTATCGTCGCGTGCGCGTTTACCGGAGCCGCCATGCCCGTGTGCGTCCCGATACCGATCTGCGATATCTGCCATCTCTTTCACCGATCGTGGGTTTCTCTCACGAATGAAAACAGATAATCCACGATCACAACATTCGAGCAGCTGTTCGCGCACCGTTAGCTCTAGTAGCCCTTCATAGGACTTACTTGTACCCGACATCTCTACCCATCTAGTAGCATATCCGGTTATGCGTGTTGCAAATTGCCCAAATGATTCGCCCATTTTCTGCCGCGCCTCTCGAAAACGTTTGCGAAAGCCTTCTTCAGTTAGCGCAAACTGCCGCAAGAGTGTATCTTTCAGACTTTCATAGTCGTCGGCTTCATTTGCCGGTAAGAGAGAATAAACTTCTAAAGCGCGCCCGGTCAAAAGGTTCCCCAATGCAGGAGCCCAGCATTCTTCTGGCCACTGACTTTGTTTTGCATATCTCTCAAAACGCAACAGATAAGCGTCCAAATCGTCAGAGTCAGCGCGAAACGCCGGCAAGCTTGGTAGGCTACTCCTTACACTATTTGTTCCCTTCACATTGGCACTCCTATACTGAGCTATCTCTAACTCAATCCTCTTTTGCTTGGTTATTTCTTCCCTCTGTACCTGTCTTTCATCTCTTTCTAACTTTTCATCTCGTCTCTTTTCTTCGAGATACTTGTCTCTTTCAGTGCGGGCAAACTCCACTAGTTCTGCACCTTGCAGTCCACAATCTTTACCTAACTGTATGTACTTTTCTAATTCCATTGTGATATCTTATACACACAACATGAAATTACACAAATCACGTCTCAAATTCTTGTATGAATAAACCTTGCCAAGTTCTCTCCAGCGGACGAGCCCCCAATTGTCACAGAATTTGCCCGATTTCCATCCTTTTATATGGAAATAAACGGAACAAAGAAATTTTCATAACCTCTGAGAACTGTTGGCAGGCTGAAACTCATACAAGATGAAACGGAGGAAACAATGTGCATTCAGTTAACTCAAATATTTTAATTGTCTATAACTGACTATTGGTTTTACAGCAAATTATAAAAAGAGAAAAACGAACATAAAATTCTTCCTATTCAGTGGCTTTCTGGCTCTTAGGACTTTATTATGTTTAACGTAAATTGGACGTATTTCACCTCGAATGGCTGTCACGGGTGTACGTTGCGTGACGATGGCTTATGACGACGATGTACGACGATGACAATGCAGGTCGATGACGATGTCGGTCGACGACGGGGCCCCGTTACGCTGGTGCTGGTATGGACTGTCGCGTGGTCTGTCGTAGCAACTCTTCGCGATTGCCGTTCGCGTGGTCGCTCTCCCGACGGACGTCTTAGCGGTGTCTCCTCAGCATCCAGGAATGAAGTCCGGTCGACAGTCTATGCTCCCTTACTGCCTCGGAGCTGGTCGACAGTCTACGACGCCTTTATGCACCTGCCTCTTGCAGTGTCAGTGGGCCCTTGACCCTTCGGGAAACCCGGAAACCCTTCAAATATTAAAATATTCAGATCACTTACAGCCAGAGCACTTGAGCACATTCATATTACATTCACATCCTGACTGGTTTGACTGACGTTCAAATTACCTCATTATACAAATATATTCAGGCTCATGTAACCATAAACAAATAACCATTGCAACAATATCACATATTAACTGGAACATTTATCACAAGTCACTCTCACTTCGGATATCCGTTACACAAACGAATTATGCCAATTGAATACATAAACATTTCAGAATTAATGCACTTACCACTATCTGTGGGTATCTCTAGTTTATACTGACTGGGGTGGCGGCCCCTGTCACCGTTACCGAGTGGCCATTCTCATGCAATGTGTCACGGAGACAGCACCACAGCGTGATGTCCCCTTCAAGGCCTGATGTCATACTGCCGCTCCTTGCCACACATAGCACTACCGTGGCTCTACCGAGAGCGGTCTGGAATGTCTTCCATTGACATGTTAAAAAGTTTGCATCAATTTGCATGCTTAAGTACCTATTTACAAATTCCATGCAAATTGACCTCAGTGGAGGAGAGCGTCTGTCACTCCACTCGTGACAGATAGTACGGCCTCTGACAGACAGTGGAAAAAGAACCTTTTGGTAACTGGATAACAAATCATACCTGGGAGGAGGTTTTCCAGGAACAGGATCCTTCTGTTAAGTGTGATGTGTTGATGAATTCAATTCAGAGTCAATTGGATGTATACTTACCTGCCAGAGTCACGCATGCCCACAGTTCAGATAAAGTATGGATGACCGCTGAAATCAAATCTTCAAGCCATAGTAGGCAGCCTGCCTTTCAACAGAACAACATACCACTTTAGCGTCATTTCAGAAATAAAGTTACTCGGGGTATCAAAAAGGCCAGATCCGCGTATTATAACAAAAGATTGAAGAACCTCAAAGTTGACAACCCTGCAAAGTGGTATAAGCAGATCAAAATACTTACCAACAATGATGCACGCCCAACACCAATCTCAGTAGGCCTACCCGGGACTGATGCCGGTGATCCCGGCAGTTCAAGGTTACAGCGGACCGCATAAACGATCATTTTATGTCAGTAGCAGGTGACTAACCTCCCCTCGATAGAGACAATCTACCAGCTTACCTGCCCTCTCCGTCTCCTTGTCCTGAAATCCAGCCGTGGCAAACTTACCGAAGGCTGCGTTCACTCAACCAGTGTAAAGCAGGTATTACCGGAGACTTACCTGTCCGCATCCTTCGTGAATTCGCGTATGAGATTTGCTTCCCACTGACAAACTTACTTAACGCCTCCTTCCAATCATCGGATGTCCCGCGTCAGTGGAAACAAGCACAGGTTGTTCCCGTACCGAAATGCCATCCACCAACAGTTGAGAATTAACGGCCAATATCTCTGACTAGTCATTTTGCCTAAATCGCAGAGTCATTTATGTGCAAGTGGTTGTTGGAAGATAAAAACAATCAAATAGACCCTAATCAATACGGAAATCGCCCAGGTCTGTCGGCGAATCATTATCTCATTAAACTCCTTCATCAGGTAATAGAAAATACGGAAAATGCTCGCTCCGTGTCTACTGTTGTTCTTACTGATTTCTCAAAAGCCTTCGATCGCATTGATCACAATAACCTCGCCCAGAAATTGATAGCCTCGAAAGCTCGACCGTGTTTCATTGCATGGATTTTAAACTTTCTGGAAAATCGGGAACAGTGTACAAGATATTTTGAAAAAAAAAATTGTCAGACCAGTCAACGGTGTGTTCTGGTGTTCTACAGGGAACGAAATTGGGTCAGTATACTGTTTCTTTTAATGATAAATGATGCCTGTAAAGATTTCGTGGTGCCCTATTTCAAATATGTGGATGATCTTACGCTTGTTGGAAGCAGGAAAGAAAGCCAATCCCCCAATATTCAAAGTGCCCTTAATGATTTCCATGAATGGTCTCTTCGCAATAACATGACTTAAATCCCGCAAAATGTGAAGTTATGACAGTATGTTTCTCCAAAAACCCGGCAATTTCAATCCCTCTTTCAATAGGCTACAAGATTCTCAATACAGTTGACAAAACCAAAATATTGGGCATCACCATTTAATCAAACCTGAAATGGGAATCCCATATATCTGACATACTGAAACGGTGTAACAAAAAAAAATCTACATGCTAAGGTGTCTGAAAAGACACAGATTGTCATTGCCTGACATGATCACAGTCTATTGTGGATACATCCGACCTTTATACTTGAATATGGAGCACCTGTTTTCGGTGGCAGCTTAACAAAAGAAGGAAGTGATCTCCTTGAAGTCATTCAAAAACGGTATTGCAGGATAGTACTAGGCGACAATTATACACGTATAATGAAGCACTTGATAATTGTTCCTTGGATACGCTCAGAAACAGGCGAAACAAGCTTTGCCTGGATTTGCCACCAAAATAGTCAGACACCCATTGTGTAGTGATCGGATTCCTACTACTCAGAATGTCAACTACAGCCTACGTAAAAGACATACATACCAACAATTTAACTGCAAAACAAAACGGATTCAAAGTTATTGTAGTGCCATTCCCTACCATATATACTTATTGAATGAATAGCGTAGTTTTGTTTTGTTTGTTTTGTTTTATGTCTCCTCCATAAAGTGCCACAGAGTATGTATTATTTTCCCTCATTATGCAAATTATTATGTGCATGGTTTGTATTGCCAGAGAGTATACCATCAATATAAAATGTAAAAATGATTGTGGACCACAGGGTCAAGGGTTTGATGACAAGTTGAAAAAGTATATGCCTAATTGTATCGTTTTCATATCATCATTCTCGGAAACGGTTCAAAATATTTCACAATGCTATGTTTCAGTGTTTTGGTGTTGTTTTATTACGCGAGATCAAATTCTGGTACAAAAATGTGCAATAATATCATACAGAGTGTTGGTTACATACAATAGTGTCTATTTGCTGGTTAGATGTACGAGAGAGTGTGTGTATGTAGGAGAGAGAAGGGGGGGGTGAGAGAGAGAGAGGTGGAAAGAGAGAGGGAGATAGATGTGCAAATATCAGACTTTCTTAAAACTGTTTCAAACAAAATGGTTCCAAATAGTGCCATTCCCTACCTCATACATTTATTATTGAATAGTACAGTGTTTTGTTTCTTTGTTTTGTTTTATGTCTCCTTCATAAAGTGCCACAAAGCATTCACTATTTCCCTCATTATGTGAAGATGTAATTTCTGAAAGTATTTTTTTTTTTTTATTATGATGTGCATGGTATGCGTTGTCAGAGAGTTCATCATTAATATAAAAAAGGTTGTGGATCACAGGATCAAGGGCTTAACGACAAGTTGAAAATATATAATTGTATCTTTTTATATCATTATCCTCAGAAACGGTTTATTTGTTTTTCATAATATTACGTTTTGGTGTTGTTTATTTGTGAGATCGAATTTGGTGTAAAATGTGCAATAGTATAACACAGAGTGTTGGCTATAGAAACAATAGTATATATTTGTTTGTTAGATATACGTGAGAGTGTGTGTATTAGTGGAATGATAGTTAGAAGAGAGAGAGAGGGGGGGGGGGGGGGGGGGGGAAGGCCCAGGGGAGAGATGCTATTTTGCGTATATACAATGCACATGTAATGCGAATATATTATTTATTGATTGACTGATGTGATGTACACTAATGCGCTGTGTATAGATTGAATGTATTCTGATATGGGAGTTTATGTATATTACGAAGAGAAGATTGTGAAGATTGTTTTTTTTAATCAAACTCATTATCTTTGTTGTGTATAATGTGTTGATTTGAGCCGTATGATTATCTGATTATCTTTGTTTATTTGATTATCTTTGATTATTTTTGATAAACTGATTATTTTTGTTGTGTAAAATGTGTTGATTTGAGCCGTATGACAACACAACATCTGTATTAATTAATAAGTATAAATGACCGGCATACATAATTAACATAAATTCATTTTTTTTTATAATTATTGAGAACAGTGATATATTGTATTTGTAATATCTGTTTTTGTTTTGTATTATATGTTAATCTAATTGTGCAATGGTTAAGATGAATAAGATTGACCCTTTGTTGTTTTATGTATTTTTTTTTTCGTTGCTCCACTATATTTTATGAATATTTTTTAATGCATACATGGCCATTTGTTAACAATGTCTGTAATTCAGCCTCCGGGCTGCGAAAGATATTGATCGATAAAACACCATTTTCAATTGAAATCAAATCAATTCAATTTTCAATTCAATTCAATTCAATTAAAATTGCAGTTTTGTTTTGTTTTTCCTTTGCGATCAAGCGTAATTGTTAGAATTGCATCAAACTTAGGATCTTAGGATCCAATCTTACAATCATTTTGTTTAACAGACCGCTGAATGTAATGCGCAGAAAACAACAACAAAAGCAACAAAAATCACTCCTTCTTACATTCCTTTTAAGTCGTGTGGGCCTATTTACGTAACGATATTCTTTGCTAACATCTAAAAAGAATAGGTTAGAACTGGTTCTATGTCCCTTTATATTCGAAAAAAAAATATGGCTACGAGATGTCAAAAGATTGAAACTGAATGATTAACAGATACGACAAATCAACGTTATGGTGTCATAATGAATAAAATCTTGATTATCACCAATGACTGCCTTCGCACTGCATCGATAAAGCCGCAGGCACTGAAGAAATTGCAAGCATCTATTTTGCCGTAATTGACAGTTGATCCTACTTCAATTATTAAGTTATATTCTGTTACCGAAATTAACTCATATTAAACTGAACGCTAAGGATTTCAGTACGCTCGACGAATCAGCCCATCATCAGGTCTTTGTGAGAAAGAAAAGGTACTCATCTTAGGTATATATGCATGAATCATTTTTTTTTTTTTTTTGCTAGTGCGATTTATGCTGAAAAGTCAATTTTCGAATGACATCCGTTTAAACCAGTCCTGTCCTAAAATACAGAAACATTGTGATGTACATGTATGTCGCAGGCTTCCGTTTATAAGGCTACACAGAAGGGAGGTTATTTTCGGCTCTACAGAACGATTCTTCGCAGGCTATTATTTGTCAATATTTAGCATTATGTAATTTCACCATCATAGTTACTGATGAGTATAGGTTGTCTGCAAGCCGTAAGAGTGACCTCCTGTTTTGCGGTGTTTTTTGCCTTTATCAAGGTAATACATAAAGGTGTAAAGCATCGGATTCAGGGAGGAGTTGATAGGTAGAATGAAGATGGCACTCCAGGCATAGAGTGTTATTGGTATTTCGACTGTGCCTGTCTGACTTAGTATACCCATCAAAATGATGGGCATCCAGCACGCAAAGTCAGTTCCGATCAGAATCGCCATTCTGCGAGCCACTTTGATCTCACGTGACCGAGAGGCAGAGTTTGTTTTCACTTTGCTTGACCGACTCACTTTTACGAACATGACGACATAACAAACTACAATGAAGATGAACGACAATAAGTTAATGCCAATAAACACAACAATTGAGTAAAGCCAAGGAGGACGTTTTGCGTTGTCTAGAGGCAAGAAAGTGACAGTGTAATCCCTACTCCATTCCGATTCCTTCGTTGTAACTAAGACACCGGTTTCACCAGACGTCAAGTGCAGGGGAAGCCCGATGCACACATCAGATTGCCCGTAGAAATCAGGAATCTTTGAGCTATCTATCATCGAGGGGATAGAAATAACCAACACGATGATCCAAGTGATGCTGAGAATGATTCTACACATGCGATGGGTTATTCTCCAACTGCCAAACGGAAAGACAATGTACGTGAATCTATCAAGTGTGATGAGGGAGAGACTGATTACGGATGCTTCACTCGAAAGGAATGCCAGAGAGCCTGCAAACTTGCACATTACCGAATCCCGCCAGAGTGGAGCGGCCAAAAAGTATTTTGACCCAAAATGAAGGTCTGCCGACGTTATCACTATCATGTACACAGCCATTACACAATCTGCTACAGCAAGGTTTGCTATCAGTTGATTTTGGACCTTGCTGTCTTGTTCGTGGTAAAGACGAAAGTATAGCACCAAGCAGTTGCCGATGAGCGCGCTTAACCCCATCAACCAGCCGAACACCCTCAATACCCCACTTGGGAAAAGACTACCACAGGTGTCCAGTGGGTTCGATGGAACGGTTGACGTACAGGTGGTGTTCGTATGATCCTGAAGTAGGCAGCAAAGGCGTGTATCGGATGTGGATCTAGTTGTTAAGAAAATTGGAAGAGAGAGAGAGAGAGAGATCATAAACATGAAGGAAATTATGAAAAAGTATGCACTCCCGTTAGTATCACAAGCTTTCACTCTTCTGTTTTTTAACAACGTATAGTATCATGTTGCAAACATTAGGCCCCTGCTAACTGTACCACGCCTTCAGGGTTAGATCGTTATCTTTACAGTAATGCATAATGTATCATTTTAAATGGGATGCGACTGAGTGTGTAACCTATTTCTCTTGATCCTTAGATTCATATTTTCTATGTTAACGCACGTATGTGAAATATTTCATTCACCTTATTTGACTTGGCTTCATTAATGAAAGAGAAAACTGATCTTGTGGAAAAATAATGCGTAAAGCGTTTTTCTTTTTGTTTTGTCCTGACTTTAAACACGTTATGAATGACGAAACAAAGCGTGGAGCAGTATAAATGCCACAAAGCACCTAGGGATCGTGACCACATGAATATAATGACATTTTCACACACTTAGAAACACGTACAAACAGGCAAACGTGTTCATGTATGTTCATGGGTATATTTATGCATACATACAATATGAATACATACTATCTATATACATAATTACATGATATAATAATTATGCATAGTAAATATAAGTGCAAAAAATATGTATGTTATGATGTTTCAGGTGACTCTGCGAGAAAATGTAACCTAATATAAATAAAGTATCTACATTCATGTCTTTAGAGACTTTATTAACGGTTGAAGATTTCATCAATTTCGTCTACAGAATTTGAGAGGAACTTGCAATATTAAGCAATCTCTCGAGCGTATCGAAGTGATGATGTCATGATTTTGTTATAGCTTGGGTCACCATTGCGAGCATAGTTACCTACAATAATGATCATACAATTTATTCGAGCCAGGTGATGTTGTTTAGAACAAGTTTCTATGGCGATGAATGACGTTGTCATCACACTTTGTATTCTAATACGGCTGAAGACAAATTTGAGAACGTGCCGCACGATTCTTTTCGTCTGTAAAGGAAAATAGGACAAAGTGAATGTGCACGAGTAATAATGCTATATCACTTTGTCGCTATAATTGGTGTTTTAGGTATTGTTATATTGGCAGTCATTCTTGTCTTGAAATCATCATTTCTTTAGATTCGATAATCTTGCAGTTCGATAGGATACCTTACTTTCATTCTATTGTGATTTCAGAAATGATAATACATAACTTGATACTAAATATGATAAAGAAACACAAACACACGCACACACACACACGCTCATGCACCCACACACACACACACTCACGCACGTACACCCACACTCACTCACGCACACACGCACTCACACACACACACACACACACGCATATATAGTGTACACACAGACGCAGCTTCAGAGCGAGGGGCATGCAGTGAGTCACACTTACAGGGCTTTCAAAGACTTCAGAGGAGAAACTGTGTTTCCGTCCACAATTCTGAGTTTCGCTCCTGCTAGAAGTCTAAACATGAATAAAAGACAAAAAAGGTAAACATCCTATTCAACTACCAACGATATATACTTGGTATAAGCCATATTTGCCGTTTACCTGGAAGGGTTTTTAATAAAAATAATGTACATTCATCGCCCTCATACGGATATTGGCTGTTTCATTAGGTCTATCTACAGAATTCTGCGAAGTAATTTTGAAGATTCAGTACTATAAAAATGTGAATACATTGTTGTTTTGTTTTATGTTCCCTGGAACATGTGAATGCTTAATTAATATCTGACACACTGAAAAGGAAAATGTCAAACAAAGGCCATCTAAACATAAAAGTCAATCTTTTCTTTTGTACTGATAATATTTGTATCATCATGAAAAAAAAGGAAGAAATTATCATCAAAGTTGAAAGAATGCTTTCGCAGAAATGGAAATAGAGTGTCAAAAAAGAAGTCAAAAAATTCAGCGCTGTGCAGAGTACAAGGTAAAGTTAACACTATCAAGGACAAAATATCTTGAAAATGTCCTGCAACATTTTTGATTGCACTTTTCCAAGCGACAGGATTTGTTTAGACATTTATCCGTGAACATTTGTGCTGTTTATTTCTGACATTTCTAACGATATCTGACAGTTTCAAGCATATTTTGGGTATATTTATCGAAAACAAAGGCAAAAACCACTCCCTTTCGAAAATTAGAGGTTTACACATTTCGAAGTACTCTTTTGAATTGAGGTATTTATACCTGAGGTAGTAAAAAGAAATATACATTTTCGAGCATTCTAGCACAATGAAAAAAACGAACAAATTCATATCTTATTTTGCCCTTGCATAAATCTATATTTTCAGTATCATTAACTACTCATTCATTCTACTTTGTGGCCTCTATCTCCCTATTCTGCGTTTTAATGTTCATACATTCACATTCACTCTGTCGAATCCATGGAGAATAGGCCCTATACATAACAATTAAGACTCCATGCTTTCTTTGTTATAACAAGCAAAAAACATTTGTTGGTGAATGCTTGACGAGGTGATATCGGGACATTTCTTTTTAATTTTAAGTTAACTCACAGGTACTCAAGTCTGGAGAGGTTGGCAAATGCATGCGGCTCGACGACTGTGATTGGGTTGTAACTGAGATCCCTGAAAGTGAACGAGTTAAACACAATAGGAAATATCAATCAATATGGCTGTCATACAAAACATCAACAGCAAAATATGGTGCATTTAAACTTACTTCCCTCCCTCATTGTATGCTCTTTGCATACAGTGCTACCTTGAATGCACATAGATTATAAGGAATCACTGTTCACAGCTTACAAGGAAATATTGATATAATTTACGTATACTTCCGGTCCCGGCAAAGCCCGGCAACGACGTCAGCCAATAAGCAAACATCACGCAACTTACAAATAGGTCAACTGCGCCTGATTCGAGAAGGAGTTTGGTAGCAGGCGCTGAATGGAATTCGTTGACAAATTTCTGCATACGAGAAACCAATACAAGGAAGTGTAAGAAGTGGTTGTAACCACAGACAGAAATTAAGGATTGTAGCACTGTCGAATGCATAGACAAATAAACTTCCAAACAGGAAAACATATGTACATACACATACGGGAAACGGTTACCATAATATAAAACACAAAGAAGGTACTAGTGAAAATGGGATATTCAAAAAAAAATAAGAATAAAGTGATTGCGTAGCTCGAATGATTATTTCTTACTTGACTCATATTTTCACGTCCATGCATTTTGATAGGTTGTTAATTATTATAGATGCGTCTTAGTCCAACAAAATTAATATCGGGTTTTGCTATAACAATAGATTTATCATCTTTTTCGTTCTTTCTTTCTTCTTCTTTTTCATGTTAATTTGCCTCCTCCAATCGTAAAAGTTCTTACAGATACTAGGGTTTTTCTTTTCGCATTTAACGATTTCACTGAGATTTCACCCTGCTCTACACGAGAGAAGAGAAGTGGGTTCTTTTCCGTACGTTAGGATATAGCTCTCCTGCATACTGCACCAACGGCTTTACAGCGCAAGTTCACTTTCATAGACATGTGGATTGAGTGAATACAGCAATATGCTGCTGGATAGGAAGACTACTGCAGTTTGTGCTGTCACATGTGTACAAGAACGTAAATAACAAAAATCAACATATTTTCATTTCTTCTCGCATAATAAAAGAACGCTTGACTTCCCTCTTTCACAAGGAAAGGGAAAATAATATTACCCTTAACATACGTTAGTGATGAGTCGAGGAAACGTGCATCTTTTTCAAAAAGTAAAATTTTGTGAAATTCTCTTTATATTGTCCTTATATTGTTGTACGCATGTGACATTATGCACTGTAGTAGTCTTCTCATCCAGCACTGAATGTGTAGATACTTTAAAAAATAATAACTTTTGAACAGATTGTCCGATTTCTCCCAAAGTTTCACATTTGACGATTCACTCAAACTGTTTCCCATGGAGTTAGGGTTCAAAATGCCTGAGTGTGTTACACATGGACTAGGAGTTTAGTGTTCAGGGCGCTTCCATAGAATACCAACTTTAAAGCCCCCTCCTTTTTTTGTAAATTATGGTCTAATAAAGGTTACATTTTTATTGTTTCTGATTTTCGAAGATGATAAGCTTTCATAATCATATACAATTGTGACCGTGCACCTCAAAACGAACATAAAGTCGCACACACTGATTTTGCGTGAGGACTGAAAATAAGTGAAATGGGTCAACCTAGCCGAACTTGACTTTTTCATATTTTCTGAAAGAGCGGGTCTTCTTTTACATTATGCTAAAATTTGATTTCAGAAAGCGGTCAGGAAAGTGTGTTATCTTAGCAGTTTATCTCGAACATTTTTGGTAGAATAGTGTGATTAGGTGTGTCTTTAGAATCCCCTTTTTCATTTCTGAAAAACCTTGTCCACACTATTCTTTTGCAACTCTAATAACTTTTGAAAATATAGTGTTACTGCTTTGAAAGTTGGCATTTATTATGGACAGAATGTGTTAATGAGGCATGCTAAATTTCAGTTTAATTTGATAATCCCTTCATTGTTGTTACTCTGGTGGTTTACTTCCTGTTTTTTGTCCCATTCATCGCGCAGCCAGCACGGTTTGGTAAAGATTAAGCGCTTGAATAGACACTGTACTTCAGAGCCTCTTTTCTCAGTTCACACTTTCCTGAGTTTGTGCTTTCTCTCCAATATTTAGGTAGGTTAGGAGAGTCCATTTGATTTGAGTTATACATCATTTTAAAGCTTAAAGTCTGCTCTTTCAGAATAGGGTCTTAACTAAAAATCATGTCTGGCGGATTTTTGTTTGTTTTGAGGTGCAGGGTCACAGTTTGTCGTACTTCGTTTCCTGTAAAGATCTCTGACCATGAGAAGAAGAAGAACAACAACTAAAACAACAACAACAGCAACAATAGCAAATCAGCTTTGCGTACATACAAGGCATACAGACTGACTAGATCGTTGAATGTTCTGCTGTCGATAGCCGATATGTTATTGTGAGAAAGATCCCTGTCAAGAGAAGAAAATAAAAGAAAAAAAATCAAATCAGCATCAACAATCAATGAAACAGCCAACCGTTTGCTTTCTGTACTGTACTATAGAGGATGTAAAGCAATTAATGCACATTACTTACAAAAGACCGTTTTCCTTCATAGGGAAAGTGTGCACTAACGAAAGGTGAAGGTGATGAAGTGTTCTTTCCTCTGTTTTCCCTTTCCTAACGTTAGCCCAACTCAACACGTTGAAATAAGATTTCTAAAAAGACTTTTTTAAACTTTACATTTACATATAACACTTAAAAACGAGAGGTAAAACCTTAAGAAAGTATTCTCAGTAGTATGTATTGCCGAGTAGCATTGATTGCTTCTTTCGATTGGATGCGCAATCTTCATAATTATTATGCATGATAATCAAAGATAATTATGTACTATACCTGAAGCAAGCGCTATCAACGTACCAAAGTCATTACACCTGACTGCCATTTTCTACGGATTAGTAGGGAAGATTGTTTGTTTGCTGTTTGTTTGTTTTTTAGTAAGAGACTAAAAAGAAACCTGAGACATTTCAGATTAATAACCAATTGTTATTCACCTTAAGCAATACGACTGTCCAAAACATTAATAGTAATATGTATAAAATAAAGCAGTTCCGCCTGAGAAAATAAAAAGTGAGGTATTTTTTGTGAAAGATATTTCCAAATTTTGATATCTTTAGCACAAAGTGTGTTTTTTTTTACTGTGTAAAGTCATTCTTGCTTGCATCTTTCGTATTTTGAAACTACGTAAGGTAATTCCCAACTGTCTTTACGTCTTACTTAATGCTGACTTTGTTGGCGGTTTCTCAAGAAAAACAAAACAAAGCAAAACAAAAGAAAGCCTATATCTTTGTAATATGGTAGCCGATTTTTCCTTTAAAAAATCATAACACTTTTGTGCTACTTCTTTCATGAATCTGAAACATTTTGTTTTGTCATTTACAACAAAGGGAAACATTACCAAAAACACTTACAACGTGACGAGGTTTTCCAAACCAACAAAGGCGTCCTCTTTGATTTCCATGATGCCATTACGAGAAAGATCTCTACGCGTTCCCCAAAAGAGATCACAAGAAATGTTTTGATAGTTTTTATTCATACGCACGCAAAAAATATGCATTAATTCACACACACACACACACACACACACGCGCGCGCACGCACACACATATGTACAAAGCAGACATATGATACATGCAAATATGTATTTTACCTCATTTGCATTTATGTAAACATACGAGAGAGGGGGAATTTACATTAAGATTAAAGGTTACGTCTTCCAAGTTGAGTAAAAGTTGTTTTTTTTTTCTTATTGGTGTTTTTTTTTTCATCACCACTCTTCTGTCCGTTATGGGTCGTAATATTACAATCATACGATAGTAATACAAATCAAAGGACCCTATATTGCCGCAATGTTGCGTGATTAACTTGAAAGAGATTCCTGATAGTGCTTCCTATGAAAAAGGTAAAATCATGACAACTCTACTCACAACTCTGTCAGCGTCTCAAGGATTTCAAATGAGTTATTGTCAATCATTCGGAGATTGTTTTGAGACAGGTCCCTATAAGAAAAAAGAAAAGAAAAGAAAAAAGGATTATCTCATTATCCGTTAATGGTTTGTGTGAAGAAAAAAAAAAGGTTTTCAAGTTCTTTTCCTTATACCCTTTGCACACACACATAAACATACTATTATATATAAGTGAATTTGTGTGTGTGTGTGTGTGTGTGTGTGTGTATGTGTGTGTGTGTGTGTAAACCCCGCCCTTTAGATCGAGGTCATATTGCTAACTCGATTTCAAAGGGGCGGGGTGGATTTTTTTCTTGTTTTATCTTTTGTTCATTACAAATGACTTACAAGTAGAATAGTGTGTCCAGACCGTGGAAAGTGTTGCGTTCAATCCTGTGTATACCAGCATTCACCAGAATTCTATAACAAAGAAAAAAAAACTGTTTTGTTACAAAAAAAAAATACTGCAAGTCACAGTCACACACACAAGCACACGCTACACAATCGCTGGACCACAACTAGCTTTTGGTGGTTATTTTGTTATAAACATTTACATTTAGACAAATTGGAATTAAGTTTTTAACTTGTTTTTGGGTACAACATACCCATGGAGCACCTTTTGGTTTTTGTTTGCAGGCTACTTTATATAAATGAGGGGATTGATACGCATTGAAAAAAGAAGAAGTGATGAGAAATGTCATCCATTCTATTTTATTTTATTTTATTTTATTGCATATTATTTGACGCTTTAGTGCTATCTGGTTATACTTACAACCACCAGAGGTTCTTCAAGCCATCAAATGCCCCAGCTTCGATGAAAGTGATATTGTTGTTTGAGAGATATCTGTTTATAATACATTGCAAATGAAAACCAAAGTGGAAGGTTATTGTAAAGTTTTCAGAAGGAAACATTGAAATATAATTATACCACAGATTTCACCGAATATTAATGTGATTAATGGTGATGAAATTTATAACATGCACGATAGTGTCAATGGTTGTGCCTTATTTAAACCTATTTGATTCTATTCCTCAATTTCTCTTTTTTTTAGTCGCTTTAATTTTGCCTGTCTTGTTTGTCTTTAAAACACCAATGTGTGATTCATAGCTCAAACAACACATGCCGAGATGGCATGCATTACCACATGCATTCGACGTGAAGACAGGTAACGATAACTCAATAACTGAATTGCAGGTAACAAGTTACAATTGAAATTGTGAGTTTAACCACTCACGATGGTGGTCTCCTGCCTACAATTATCTCTCATACTGTATTTGCTTGAAAAACACTTACTTTTGTATGTTTTTACATGTTTGGTATAATTATGTGTGCTGTACAATACTATTGCTTACGTTAATGTATTTGTGTAATATTATGTTGTCATCTTAAATCATTGCACTTGTTATTCTCTGCCTTTGTGTCTTTGAAATTTGTATTTAATTTGTATTTGATCGAATACAAAAATAAATTAAACAAAATAAAACCAAAATGTGTTTTCTTAATAGTTATAGGTATAGGTGACATTTAACGTAAATACTTACAGAGACCACAGTTTTTCCAGACCCAGAAAAGTGCCACTCGCTAGCATTGTAATAACGTTATTCTCCACGTACCTGTTGTAAGTTAATATCATGTCGATAAAAGACAAAGAAAAATGCATTCATGAAAGATATATTACATTGACAAAAAAAAAAAAAAAATCGGTCAGGATAATCTAGATCCGTTCAAACATAACACTTCATTAAAGAAGAAAAATGTTGACTGATTCAAAATTGACTCCTTGCAAACTAACATTCTTGAAATTGCAGGCCTGTTCAAATTTGCCGACTGGTGAAGGGTATAAATACCATCCGTCAGTGGCTTTAAACTCTAAAACGTCGTATGTGAAACACTGGAAGAAAACTTACAAACGTAGAAGATGGTCGTTATCAATGAATGTCCCTGGCGCAAGTCTTTGAAGATGATTGTCTCTTAGATACCTATACTCCGAGACAACCAAGAGAACACAGAACAAGAAAAATGACTACAATGACGCAAATGATGCAAGAATGCGATTAATGTCTCGCGGATGGAATTGAGGTTCAAATAGTAATGATCTGAAGTGCAAAGAATGGATATTAGATAACGTGATGTCCCTTTGAGATCAAGTAACCAATTACCAGTATTTTCGGTACTCCCTTTATAATATTTCTTGGGAAAGGTTAACAATCCTAAGAAGTTTTTTGAATAGCCCGTACTTCTTTCGAACCATAATTATTTCACAATGCGTATCGATAATATTTCAGCCGAGATCGAGTTAAAGGTGGGTAAGTTGTATTGTTTTGGCAGGTTCACAACTAGCTGTAATCGAGCCCTAGTAAATATGCGCCAGCCAGGATTACTTTTGGCAAGTTCGTTAAACTGTTGGGTAAAAACGATAATTCGATCTGGCACCTGTCCCCATTAAAGTGGTGATGAATTGTCTCTTATTTCTGTCTCCAATAACCATACTCTACGTGCTATGCAATCTAATTCCCTCGACCTACGTATCAGTACTGCAAACCTCTATGAGCAGGTAATTACTTTAACCATTCTGAATACGTCTTAAACTCAATGAAATTTCCTATGGCTTTGATTTGGGCAACAATACAATTATTTCGTCATGAAATCAGTTCCTTCATTTGTATTACAAGGATGCCAAAGACTTTATCTGGATGGCCGTAAAGGCCATCAATTCCAATCGAACTCATTGTGCCTGTAAGTGCAAGGAAATGTAGTAACATTAAGTTTGATTTTGAATTGTGAAACATACGTACAGTAGACACAGTTTTGGAACTCCGGCTAACAAGTTCTGTCTAACTTCAGTAGTATTGCTGCGTGAAAGATGTCTGTTTGTACGGAAGAACAAAATAGTATGCAAGAAAAAAATTATAATTATGTAGACCACTCAAAATATGCGTCAATAATCACTTGTAAATCATAGCATGCATGTGAGTATATATATATATATATATATATATATATATATATTCAATTCAATTCACTTCAGTTCAATTCATTTTTATTCGTCCAATAAAAAGCATTACCGGAAACTCATCGCGGGATTTTCACATATAAATGACAAAACATAACAAATACAGTATATATATACATAGAGAGAGAGAGAGAGAGAGAACAACACGGAATAGCACTTGACAGATAGATAGATAACAGAACATGTATGCAAGGTTAAACTGAAAAGAACAATCGTATAAACACGTTGCATTAGAAAAAAATATATATATATAGTTTTGTGTGTGTTAAATAGCTGTGTGAAGACCTGAATATAAAAACGTGTAAATGTAAGAATGGCCCAAGTCCAGAACTTGGGTCATTATTACATTCATATCATAGCGCCCACTCTCACCACTCCTTGTCTAGGCCAGTTAAACGAGGGAGCATCAATTTATTGTCTTCCAAATATCCAAGCGTTGACAAACAACAGAGAGCTTACCGTGACAAACACAAAACACAACATGCCTCGTCGAACACACCCCAATTTGTTATTTCAAAAGAAGCAGATCTACTGAGCATTAATCGGTGACTCAATGGCAAAAATTATGATACCTTCGAGACTACCAAAGCGACGACGAGCTGCAAGCCCACATATTTGCAATTTCATAATATGTTCTTTCTTTATGTTTCCTTGTACGTAATCAGATGAAAGCAATTTACTTGTACTTGCATATTCTATGTTTGTGTGATTTGTCCAGTAGAATGTCTGTGTCTGATATTTTTATATTACAGGGGCCTGTGGAAGACCACGTATGTGAACGGGCCCTCCTGTCTACATTTGAATATGAGCAAATAAATGAATTAAATAAATAAAAATAAGTCTCGCAAAGTATCGAACTCATATTAAAGGTATTAGCCCACATTTGTAAACCTGCAGCAATTGGTCTCATAGTTATCACGGAGTTTGGGTATGATTGCAGTAACACCTGTGCAAAGTCTCGTTCCAATTAGCCCATTACTTTCAAAAAAAATAAGTGAAAATGCACCGTATGCATGCGTATAACGCTCGCTAGCTCCGGTCCACGTACGTACTACATGCATGCGATACATGCGTAAGTTACATGTACGTAGGTAGCCCGCGCTCGTAAATCGATTGGGTCGGGTTGACCGCGGTTTGAAAATTGATTTTAAAACGATGATTTTCTCTCTTTTATCGAATGGTATAGACAAAGAGCAACAGGTGAGGTATGTTACTGTTATAACTTGTACTTGAAGTCATATTGGACCTGTTTTATGCAGTTTTGATTTTCGTGGGTTTGCAAATGTGGGCTAATACCTTTAATGTATACCGTCGGTGTTATCATTATCATTATTATTGTTATCATTTTTTTTTTTTTTTTGTCGAGAAACGAAAATGAATCTGAATTGAAATTGAATATAAATTAAATCCAGTAATTGATGAGAGGTAGAAACCCCCTCAAAAAGTAGACAAACAAACAAACAAACAAAAAACACACAGATATAATATCAACGGGATTCTCCATACTAGTACTTACAGTCCAGTTAGGAGTGGAGTGTGGACAAAGGCATTTCCGTCAATCACCAAAAGAGGGTTGTCCGACAGAGAACTTTCATTGTGAAAGAAAGGAACATAAGGTTGTGTTGTGATATTCTTCTTCAATCCTTCCATGAAGACGAGACTGTCGATCAAACCTGTCTTTGCTATACGTTTTCTAACCCATCTTCGTAAACTCGTATAAGTTAATTTAATCAAT
The DNA here is from genome assembly GCF_040938485.1 of Diadema antillarum. Classification (NCBI taxonomy): domain Eukaryota; kingdom Metazoa; phylum Echinodermata; class Echinoidea; order Diadematoida; family Diadematidae; genus Diadema; species Diadema antillarum. The sequence goes on along the minus strand of NW_027270992.1, from coordinate 661,575 downwards.
TTTCAATTCAATTTCGTCCCGAAAGATTGTTCCGTTCAAATCCTAAATAAAAGAAAATGAATAAAGATTCAAATTCGTCAATCGTCATTACATTTCATGTCTGCCGCTTAGCGAGTTAGGAGTGGCTGTGTTGTCCTCAATTGATCACATTTTCAAACAAATCCGTCATTTTGTAATCAAAATTCGTCAAATGCTCATAGGTGACCGCGCATCTCAAAATCGAACAAAAGTCGCATGCAGCGATTTTGTGTGAGGATTCAAAATAGATGAAATGGGTCAACTTACCCAATCTTGGTTTCTTTTTTTCTGGAAAAGCAATACCTCGATTTTTTGTTTTTTTGTTTTTACAGTTCGGGATCATAAAACGAGTGGAAAAGTGTGTATTTAGTAGTTGTTATTTTTAGAACACTTTTTTTATTGTAGGCTAGTGTCATTAGATGTGTCTTGGAGTCCACTTTTCATTTCGTAAAAACCCTTTACACACTCTTCACTTTCAACTGCAAAAAAAAAAAAAATTGAAAGGATGGTACCACTGCTTTGAAAGTTTGCATTAGTCATGAATAAGATGTAGGGCACCATCAATTTCAGCTTACGGTGATGATTTCGTCATTGTTGCTGCTTTGAAGTTTTACATTCTGTTTTTCCCAATTCATTGCGCAGAGAGCGGCTTGGTACCGATGGCTTAAATAGACCCTATACTTCAGAGCCTCTTTTCTCAGTTCACATTTTCCAGAATGTTTGATTTCTTTACAACATTCAGATTGGCCAGGAGAGTCCGCTTGAATCTAATTATATATTACTTTACAACTTAAAGTCTGCTCTGTCAGAATCTTCTCTTAGCTAAAAATCACTGTCTGACGACTCTTTGTTGGTTTTGTGATGGAGGGTCACGAAATATATTAACCTTACGAAGTGGAAACCAGATCTGTTACCAATATAGCCAGTGAGTAATGCAAAAAGAAATGTGTTTTTATGTATGAATAAAGTTGCGTAAATGTGAGGAATAATCAATTGGAAGAAGCTGATAATTACAGCATTTTGAAGCATTACCTTGGAGACTGTTTTGAATGAAACTTTGACAAATTTGAATGCCAATAGACGAGATTGAATTTGTCTCGTGCTCAGCTAATGCATAGCTTACACATTTGAATTGCCATTGAGGAAAACTGTTGAAAAAGAACGAAAATGAAAGACAGTGTTTCAACATGTATAGACAAGACGGTACGACAATCATGCTTTTTGGTTGTTGTTTTATCTGGATTTCTTGAGTTTGAAAGGTTCAAAGTCCCGCTGGTACTAACATTTAGATAAAATGTCCTGAAGCATTTGGCGATGAGAAAGCTATGAAGACAGTGTTTTGCCAAAGGAACTTGCACCAACGAATCAACTTGAACAACCTCATGTTCTAGAATCCCTGGTCTTCTCTTTAATCAGTCACAAAGGCTAATTTTCTTGTGATTCATTACCTCGAATATTTACATATTTTACACACTCGCACACACATTGATATACGCTTATGCGCACATAAAATAGAAAAATATATAATTATGAAGAGATTACTTGCAAAAGAGCCTATATCCAATTTTGTTTTTCATTAGGTACTTTTTTACATGCGGAAATAGACACTCACCATGTGCATATAGTCCTCCGAAATTACAGGAAGTTTTTTTAAAAATTGAAATGAAATTCATGTTTTCTTTCAAAAAGGTCAAAATCCTAAACGCGTTTTCTCGCCAAAGGGTCTACCCGGTATATCCATATTATATCTATCTTTTATCACTATTGCCCAAAGTTAAGCCACCATTGGCTTTACTGATCAATCAGAAACCAATACACAACTAACAGAGTGGAATACTCTGTATGATTACCGAAGCGACAATTGTCAGTAAAAATGATTATGATGGTAATGATGATGGTGATGATGATGATAATTTATAATAACGATGGGCAGGTGATGCTGGAAAAGGGAAGGTAAGCCCTATAAAGAAGCATGCACTTGTTCAACGCATTGTACTTGGTAGAGATTGCTGCTATGTAGGGCAATGCTGCTTCCAGGTGCTACGGACAGGGTGATGAATGTTGAAAAGGTAACTGGCAATAAACGATCTTATGATAGCATGAATGGCTACTGGAGCTCAAAATGTTGAGTTGATTTGACTTGACGATAGGGGAACAAATTGATCAATTGTCTCGCGAAGAAATCGTAGTGAGGTGTACGACGTTTCGCTCGCTACTGCTGAGCTTCGTCAGGACGGCGCGCGGTACAATGAGACGAGACACGGTGGTGCGTCCACGCAAGTTATAGCGCGTATGCGGACGTGGTAGTGGGCACGCCGCTACCGGGGCCGGGTCGGGCAATGCGCCATTCTGTGTTCGCTGTTCGCTGCGTTCATGCGGACCTAGTTGGCAGCACGCCGCCTCCCGTATCGGGGCGAGCAGTGCGCAATCCTGTGGCCGCTGTTTACAGCGTTCATGAGGACCTAGTTGGCAGCACGCCGTCGCCCGGGACGCGTTTTTTTTTTTTTTGGTTTTTTTTTGTTTGTTTGTTTGTTTTTGTTTTTTTTTTTTTTTTAGACGGCACAGATTGGGGCATGGCGCGTATTAAACCTATAGGAAACACGCTGGGTTGGGGTTAGGGTTTTATAGGGTTAGGGTTAGGGTTAGGGTTAGGGTTAGGGTTAGGGTCCCTAATCTGTGCCGTCTAAAAAAATAAAAATTAAAAAAAAATAAAAATAAATAAAAATAAAAAAAAAACCGCGCCCGGGACGGGCCGGGTGGTGCACCATCCTGCATGAGTTGACTGCCGTCATGATTCGGCAGTTTCGACTTGTGTGTAGTGTTTTGCGGACGAGGTGGTGGGCACGCCGATGCCGGGACCGGGTCGGGAAGTGCGCTATTCTGTGTTCGCTGTTCGCTGCGTTCATGCGGACCTAGTTGGCAGCACGCCCCCTCCCGTATCGGGGCGAGCAGTGCGCCATCCTGTGGCCGCTGTTTACAGCGTTCATGCGGCCCTAGTTGGCAGCACGCCGTCGCCCGGGACGCGTTTTTCTTTTAGACGGCACAGATTGGAGCATGGCGCGTATTAAACCTATGGGAAACACGTTGGGTTGGGGTTAGGGTTTAGGGTTAGGGTTAGGGTCCCCAATCTGTGTCGTCTTAAAAAAAAAATAACAACAACAACAAAAAACACGCGCACGGGACGGGCCGGGTGGTGCACCATCCTGCATGAGTTGACTGCCGTCATGATTCGGCAGTTTCGACTTGTGTGTAGTGTTGTCCGGAGGCGGTGGTGGGCACGCCGATGCCGGGGCCGGGTCGGGAAGTGCGCCATTCTGTGTTCGCTGCTCGCTGCGTTCATGCAGACCTAGTTGACACCATGCCGCCTCCCGTAGCGGGGCGAGCAGAGCGCCTTCCTGTGGCCGCTGTTTACAGCGTTCATGCGAACCTAGTTAGCAGCACGCCGTCCCCCGGGACGGGCCGGGCGGAGCGCCATCCTGATTCCGTTGACTGCCGTTACGATTCGGCGGTTTCGCCTTGTGTGTTGTGTGCTGCTGCGTGCGAATGCAACGCATCCATGACTCAGGTAACTGTCACATAGTGACCTAGCACCTTGTCACTCTGTGGTTTTATTTTTTTTTTAGACCTGCTAGTTCATCTACTAATAGCAATAATAACTACCATTATCGCTACACAGCCACACTAAAAAACTTTAATAGGCCCATGATGTAAACACGATTGAATTCACGTGCACACAAATCAATGTTTGACTGACCGTTTGACACCACTTTGTTTATTTACTCATGTGTAAATTCTACAACAGGGTAATGATGCCTTGTGAAGGAGCTTGGCATTAAGTCTATACAATCACATAAAAATTATCATTAGTGTGAGCACTCAACTTAGATACTGTAGTCGACGTCTGCATTGGCTATACCAATACACGCAGCCTCTAATACACCACACGTCCAATACAGCACTGCCTGTGTTCGCAAGATGTCCCCACAGAACGTCTCGACATCGTCCGTCCTTCCCCAGCCGGATCCAGATCGTCGACCTCCACTGCTAAACCCTCAGCACAGCACGACGAGCGTCACGATCATTGTCTTTGGTGAGAACTCACCGACCTCCACTGGTAAACCGTTAGCACAACGAGCGTCACGGTCATTGTCCATGATGAGAGCTGACTTGCCTATCGTGGTCGTCCATGCTTCCTGCTATTTTCTCTCACCTCAGCTCTATCTAATCCCCCGCACGTCTACCTTACCAATCTCTCGACTATAAAAATGCATAACCTCCCATACCGAATGTACGACACTACAATACGTCCTATACAGACCGCGGCGCACGGAATGTGGTCGCGTGTCAGCTGTTTACCTATGGTCTACTGATTTGCATACGATAAACAAACAACTACGCAAATTTTCAAACCCACCATATCTTGGCTATTATACATTGTACTTCCATTGATCTAAGCTTACACTGTTCTCTGTAATAATAAAACAACTATCGTGATCTATCAATACATGCTTGGAAACCTAAGGAAATACATGTTTCATCCTGACAATATCCCCCACCTTAAGATATAATTCAAGGGGAAATCTTAATTATATCAACAACAACAAAAAAATTTATTTTCCTTGTAAAACACTGGCATATACATGTACAGTATAACAGTTATGTTCTACACAAAGAAAAACCTAGCAACTAAAAATCACCTTTATTAAACTATAACAAAAACCAACCATATACCCTACAATTATATGCAACCCTGTGCATCGAGCAATTACACCTTGTACATACCAGTTCTAATTCCTTTCTGAAACATTACCTAATGACAAACAATGATTTCACTACTACTGACTAAGCAAACAATAAGCTTGCATAAAGTGTGCTCTCTATGTACTTCACATGTGTAGCACATAATTCTAATCGGTTTCACCTAAAACTGATGTAATTGATAAACACTTGCAACATACACTGATCACCACTGTGCCTATCGTTTCGAATCAGTCACATTATATGCACTTGTGTAGATGTTTAATAAACCACCAGAAACTCTTAAATATCACAACTTCTCTTTAATTAATGCCAAAATTATTAAAACTACAATAAAACTTTCCAAAACAAACAAAACCAATTTCCTTTTTTTTTGTAATAAAAGAGTGACACATTCCAAGTTCAAACAGACTTATTAAACTTACATAATAATCATAAAACAATTCTACGAACAGCATGATTTTTTTTTTCACACTGCACATCATGCTTTGCGTGACTATGCATACATAAGTTTGAGATTTGGATAATACATGTATGTGTGTAAATGATGCCCCATAGAATTACAGAGTATCAATGCTAACCTTGCAACCTCTCGACTGTCTGAAAATCTGGTGTCTAAGGAGAGACATTAAACCTGTCTCACTCCTCAACTCTGAATTATCACCTATATGATCCTGTATAGTAGTATCCAATAATAGTTGGATAATAACCCAAGCTATGTATTACATATGCGATAACAACTCAAACTACAATCTGTACATGTACATAATTACACACTACAACGCGATTGCCCTACACCTAATCAATAGCGACGTTGATGTAGTGCGGGTGTAGTCTTGTCGCAACGCTGAAAGAAATAACAGAAATAAAAACAAGCATCATATTCTTTGCTTCGCACATTTTGTTCTTAGCAAACAAAACATGTACAAAGGAGTTACTGAACTTATTGAATTTTCTGCATGTATATGTCCATATTAACACCTGTCTACAGCCAACCATGTTGCCTGTACATTTAAAGTAGACTTCCATAATAATGCATCTTTGTAACATGAAGAAAAATCTTATAATACTGTACTGACGTCAAATATATGCAATAAACACTGTATTAAAAAAAAATGGTTTGTCAGAATTTGTTATTTTGGCTTTACTATGTTCCATTTGAATTTGACCGTCTACTCTGTGTTGTAGGTTCACACTAGGCGGCTCACGGCATCTGCAGCCACATTGTCTTTGCCTTTTACAGAGACGAGCCTGAACCTGTGCTCCTGTAGGCTCATGCACCATCGCATGATTCTTTTGTTGTGCATTTTCTTCGCCTGTATGTACGTTAACGGCTTGTGATCTGTGTGGACTTCGAAAGACCGGCCACACAGATAGAACTCGAACTTGCGAATGGCCCAAACAATCGCAAGACACTCCTTCTCGATAGTGGCATAACGACATTCCCTCGGAAGGAGTTTCCGACTTGCGTAAGCCACTGGGAAGTCTTCGCCATCCCGTTCTTGCATTAGAACAGCACCTAGGCCAGTGTCTGAGGCATCGACCTTCAGCTTGAATACCTTGGTCTCATCGGGTAGGTGCAGAATGGGTGGCTTGATCAAGCTCTTCTTCAATCCGAGGAATGCTTGTTCTTCGCCTTCTCCCCACTTCACCTTCTCGGGACTTCCCTTCTTCGTGAGATTTGTGAGGGGCAATGCCACATCGGCATAGTTGGGTATAAAATCCCGGTAATAGCCGGTAAGGCCTAGGAAGGATCTGACCTGCTTCTTGGTCACCGGTCTTGGGGCCTCGGCAATCTTCTTTGTGAGACGTTCGCTCGTCTGTAGGATCCCCTCACTCACCTCATGGCCAAGGAACTCTATGGACTGAAATCCCAGCGCACACTTGGTTGGTCGAGCTGCCAAGTTGGCCTCCCGCAGTCTACTCAACACGGCTGAGAGTGTGGCCACATGTTCCTCCCACGAGTTTGTGTGCACCAGCACATCGTCAATATAGGTCACCACATTGGGAACACCCAATAGCAGCTTTCTCATCATCTTCGTGAATTGGGCCCCCGCTGTGACAAGTCCAAATGGCATGTATCTGAATTGGAATTGTCCTATCGGTGTCAGAAACGCTGTCTTGGCCTTGTCTGAGTCTCTCAAAGGGAGCTGCCAGTATCCCTTTGATAAGTCCAATTTACTGAAATACTTGCTCTTTGCAAGTGACGCAAACAAGTCTTGCTGCACCGGCATCGGCTCAGGATCGAAAACCGTAACCTTATTAAGGCGCCGAAAATCGATACAGAAACGGTTGGTTCCATCCGGTTTCTTTACCATCACAATCGGATGACCATAGGGAGAGTCAGATGGTTCAATAACACCCAATTTCATCATCATCTCAACCTCCTTCTGGATTTCACCTTGCAACGCTTGGGGTACGCGGTATGGTGGTGACCGCACCGGTTCGTCTGTGGTCAAGTGTATCTTGCACTCTGCAATACTTGACTTCTTTGGTACATCTGTGAACACATCCTGATACTCACACAATAATCGTCTGATCTGCTCTTGTTTCACCTCGTCTAGGGAAACATCCAGCTGTACATCCTCAACGAACTCTCTCTGAATCGGACAAGGCATTTCTGGTATCTCAGTGACCACATCATCGTTGTTTTCCATGCCTTCGTCACTCCACAACTCATCTACACCACCATCATGGCACACCTCGAAACAACTTCCAGCAGTTTCTTCCTCTGCTACCCTGCTGAAGTATCGCTTGAGCATGTTTATGTGGAATGTCTTTTTCATGCCATCTACATCCACTACGTAGTCATAGTCATACTTGGCACCGACCACCTCATATGGCCCTTTCCATTTGACCAAGAGCTTGTTTTGCTCCGTCGGCAGTAACACCAAGACTTTGTCTCCGATCTTCAACTTCCGTTTCTTCGCACCTCGATCATAGTAGGTCTTGTACCGCTTTGCCAACTGCTTCAAATTTTCCTGTGCCATCTGCCATGACTCAACAAGTCTCTTTCTCAACTCGATGACATACTCATACTCACTCTTTCTTTCTGGCTCGACAGCATCGTTTGTCAACAGCTCTCTCAAAACCTCCATGGGTCCTCTCACATGCCGACCGTATAGTAATTCAAATGGAGAAAAACCCAGGCTTGAGCTTGGTGCCTCTCGCAAAGCAAACAAAAGGGCAGGAAGATACCTATCCCATTGGCGTGGCTCCTCTGTGCACAACCGCTTCAAAGACGATTTCACCACAGCATTATACCGTTCCACTAGCCCGTTGCACATGGGATGGTATCGAGAACTCGTCAACTGCTTGATTGACAATAACCGGCAGACTTCTTTCATCAAGTCAGAGACAAATTGGGGTCCTAGGTCAGACATAACCTCTTGCGGTATACCCACTCGACTGTACACTGTCACCAGTGCTTCTGCGACATCGACTGTCGTTATTGACTTCAACGGAATCGCTTCAGTATACCTCGTGGCATAATCTACAATTGTCAATATGTAGGTGTGACCACGTTCAGAGGGAGTGAACGGCCCCTTCAAATCGATGGCGATACGCTGAAATGGTACCTCGATTGTTGGTAGTCTACCTAACTCCACCTTTGGCACTTTGCCTTTGCTGATGGTCTTCTGACATACATCACATGATCGGCAGAAATTGGCAATGTCTTCATACATGCCCGGCCAAAAGAACTGTGTCTTTACCTTTGACAATGTGTTGTTGATCCCTAAGTGACCGCCAAACAATGACTCATGTGCCAAATGCATGATATCAGCACGATATGCCTTTGGCACCACAACAAGTTTTGGGCCAATCCCCTCTGTCGGGTTTTCCGGATCTCTTTCCTGCCTCAATAGGCATCCCTGATCTACCCGGAACAGATACCTGGAATTATCAGTCACACCAACCTTATTCCACGATGCTCGAAGAGTGGGGTCATCTTTCTGTTTCTGACGAAACTCTGGCGGATCTGCGACTTTGACCGAATCGACCACAACTAACCCCTTCTTGGGTTTTGCACTGCGTGCTTTTTGGGCCCGTGTCTCCACAGCCATGACAGCTGGCACTCCACTGTCATCATTCCTGACTGAACACTCTATCTCGCCCAACACCTGGTCTTCCTTCTGAGATCGGGTTCCGACTGCCATCACCTGTGTATCATCTTCTTTCACCTCAGAAAGATTGTCAACCTCTTCCTTATGAACGCCATCAACCTTGGTATCTACAGTTTGCTCACCATCTCCAATGACGTATCTACCACCATCATCCTCCTGATCAGCATTGTCACTCAATGCTTTGCCCCCTCTGGGCACCCACTTCAAATCTGGATCATTGGGCTCACGTGCACCAGTGAGATTCCCAACAATCACTTCACACAAGCAATCCGGCATACACAATGCTTCAATCTCACCTGAAAAATATGGGGAGTCTAACTCTACCTTGGCGACTGGAAATTGCTTGACTGTTCCATCAATTAACCTCACTGTTTGACACTTCCCAGTCAGCTGATGTCTCTCAACCAGTCTGGACTTAACAACACATGTACTGCATCCTGTGTCACGGAGTACTGAAATTGGAACTTCACCAGGATATAACCTGCCTGAAACAACTGGCATACGATTCATCATCGCACTTACTTGTCCGTAAGCCATTCCCAGCTTTTCAACTTTCTGATACCCGTCCAAGGGCACATGATTTCCAACAGGCATGCACGCAGCTGATTGCCCTGTTGCCTGTGGCTGTTTGCCACCCCCGTCATTTGACCTCAAACTACCTATTGAGTTTCCTGGACTGCCAGCTGACGGCGTGCTAGCATCCATGTTTGACCGTGTCATTTCTGATCCTTCAGTTAGCACCTCTGTACCAACCATTGCTTGAGCTGATTTCACACGCACCATGGGACAATCCCTCTTCAAATGTGTAGGACTCCCACACTGATAACAACCCCTCGGGCCATCTCCGCGCCCAGCCCCATACTGGGTCTTCTTACCCTGTGATGGCTGATTCCTTCCCCTCACTTCAAATGGGCGCTGTGGGGGTTTCGGACTGCCTGGTGTGTTTTTCACACCACCTTGTGAGGGCTTTGAACCTCCCCATTTCTGATTCTGATCAGATGTCTTTGATTGCTGTCCAAATGTGTGCACACCATGTGCATTTACATACACATCAGCATTCTTACTGACCGCCTCCATTGAATCACAATCCCTTTCTTTCAAAAATGCCACCACTTCCTTTGAACAATTATTCAAAAATTGTTCCCGTAGGACTAGATCAAACAACTTATCATACTCTTCATCGATCCCTGACAACTCAATCCACTGCACCAGATACCCTCTGAGCCTCGTCGCAAAATGATGTGGCCTTTCTCCTTTCTCTGGCCGTGCAGTCCTAAACTTCCTGCGATACCCTTCTTCAGTCAACTGAAAATGCACCATCAACTCCTGTTTGACTCTTGCATAATCATCTCTATCAGCAGGCTCCATTCTGTTCACCACTTCAAGGGCTTTGCCACTCAGATTTGAAATCAGATATAAGGCCTTGAATTCAGTAGGGATCTTCTGACTGTCAGCAAACAACTCAAACTTGTTGATATAGGCATCGAACCTATCCCGATTCTCGTCAAACTTGCCTATTTTCAAGTGCAAACCACTCAAATCCACATGCGTACTGGAATTTGTCGATCTCATTTCAGCCATTTTCATTTCATGTTCCCGGACCTTGGCTCTTTCCTCAGCCCGCATTTTCTCTGCAGCCTCATCACAACGAGCATTCACGAAACTATTCAACTCTCCACCGGAGTAACCAAGTTCCCTACCAAGGGTGGCAAAGTCTCTAATTTGTTCTGGAGTTGCCATCGTATCATCCAACAACAGCCAACCAAAAGAACATCAACCAGGAGAAAAATCCACTCCCAATTCACAACAATTCACTGAATACTCCGCTCAGACTTTTAACTGCGAATTCGACACAACCTCAACCAGGTCTACTCTTAACCAGTACACACCTTAATACATGCATACACTGCATACAATACCATGCTCAACTACATAGCACCTTAAATCAACCACATTATAAGGAAGCCTTTAATTTTCTTTACCAGCCTATGGCTGTGTCTTACACCACCTAACATAGATTTAACGTTAGCAGATCTCGGTGGGACCTCCAAAATTGTCACATAGTGACCTAGCACCTTGTCACTCTGTGGTTTTATTTTTTTTTAGACCTGCTAGTTCATCTACTAATAGCAATAATAACTACCATTATCGCTACACAGCCACACTAAAAAACTTTAATAGGCCCATGATGTAAACACGATTGAATTCACGTGCACACAAATCAATGTTTGACTGACCGTTTGACACCACTTTGTTTATTTACTCATGTGTAAATTCTACAACAGGGTAATGATGCCTTGTGAAGGAGCTTGGCATTAAGTCTATACAATCACATAAAAATTATCATTAGTGTGAGCACTCAACTTAGATACTGTAGTCGACGTCTGCATTGGCTATACCAATACACGCAGCCTCTAATACACCACACGTCCAATACAGCACTGCCTGTGTTCGCAAGATGTCCCCACAGAACGTCTCGACATCGTCCGTCCTTCCCCAGCCGGATCCAGATCGTCGACCTCCACTGCTAAACCCTCAGCACAGCACGACGAGCGTCACGATCATTGTCTTTGGTGAGAACTCACCGACCTCCACTGGTAAACCGTTAGCACAACGAGCGTCACGGTCATTGTCCATGATGAGAGCTGACTTGCCTATCGTGGTCGTCCATGCTTCCTGCTATTTTCTCTCACCTCAGCTCTATCTAATCCCCCGCACGTCTACCTTACCAATCTCTCGACTATAAAAATGCATAACCTCCCATACCGAATGTACGACACTACAATACGTCCTATACAGACCGCGGCGCACGGAATGTGGTCGCGTGTCAGCTGTTTACCTATGGTCTACTGATTTGCATACGATAAACAAACAACTACGCAAATTTTCAAACCCACCATATCTTGGCTATTATACATTGTACTTCCATTGATCTAAGCTTACACTGTTCTCTGTAATAATAAAACAACTATCGTGATCTATCAATACATGCTTGGAAACCTAAGGAAATACATGTTTCATCCTGACAATAACTCTATGCCGACGTCCTTGTTTAGGTTGGCCTTACTCAGTATGTGGATGGCTTCCTTCACTCTACGAGTGTACCAATGTCGCGCTGTGTCCATGCGAACAGCGAAGACAGAATGGCGCACTGCCCGACCCGGCCCCGGTATAGCGGCGTGCCCACTACCACGTCCGCATATGTGCTATAACTTGCGTGCACGCACCACCGTCTTTTATTGTACCTGACGAAGCTCAGCAGTAACGAGCGAAACGTCGTACACCTCACTACGATTTCTTCGCGAGACAAGTGATTGATTTTTTTCCCCTATCGTCAGAGTATTCACCGCGATTGTCAACATTTTCACAAGAATTGATTTGACTTGTTGATATCAGGTTGCAAGCGAAAAACTTGAGCAGATTGAGTGGCAAATAAAGGGGAAGAGAAGCAGTTTTCGTGTTCATGATGAAACTTTTTTTTAAACTGTGTATAGCAATCACCCTTCAAAGACCTTTATTGCAAAGGGTTCTAAATCCCCCCCCCCAAAAAAAAAAACACACACACACACAAAAAGCATATAGAATTGAAGACATCGGTAGGATTTTTGAATTGTCATTGTTGCTACCTATGATGATGACTGAGATAGTAGAATAACTTCTTGAATAGAAACATATTATTGTGCGAAAAAAAAGAAATAACTTTGGCTTTATTTAATTCTAGAAATTAGCTAGAGTGGATTCAGTCGATTTGTAAGAAAACTCTTCATATTATCATATATATAATTATCATACTGCATAAAATCATGGTTAGCATTATTTTAATCATACTCACAGTTGCAACAAGGCGGGGAGGCCTGCAAATGAGTTTCCATATATAGCCCTGATGTTATTCTTCGAGAGATACCTTTCGGGCAAATACAGATGAAAAAAAAAATGTATTTGAATAATGTTCACTGATGCGCAAACGGGATTGATTTTCGCAAATTAAGACTTTGTTTTTCTAAGTATAAAAATGTTTCAATACTTGCAGTTGGGGGGAAATAACCTTGGTGGAAGTTTCTGCTCTCCAATACTCTCTAAAAAAATCGAGTGAAAATATTCACTCTTAAAGGAGTGAATACAAAAAGGAGTGAATTTAGAGTGAATTTGGAGTCATTTTGAGTGAATATGCTCATTTTCACTCATTTTGGAGTGACCTCAGGGATCACTCGAAGATTTTGGAGTGATCCCTGAGGTCACTCCAAAACGAGTGAAAATGAACATTTTCACTCAAAATTCACTCCAATTTCACTCTAAATTCACTCTTTTTTTGTATTCACTCCTTTAAGAGTGAATATTTTCACTCGCTTTTTTTAGAGAGTACTCCCAGGGAAGTTTCCTTCAATGAAATCTATTTGACAAATTTCTACAATATTATCATATTAGCTTTAGAAAGTGCACTGCTCCCTTCAAAATAAAACAAACATCACGAGTAACAAGAAGGAAAAAAATAACAAATCTGGACTTCGCCCAATCAAAGTCATTGATCGATATTGCGGAGAAGAATTCAGAAGATTGTTTATGTACATCTCGTATCTATACTTTGACACTGAGGCTTCATGATGGCATTTATTCCAATGATGTGGTCTCTCTCTCTCTCTCTCTCTCTCTCTCTCTCGCCCTCTGTCTCTTTCTCTCTCTCTCTCTCTCTCTCTTTCTCCCTCTCTCTTTCTCTCTTTCTCTTATTGGATAAGAGGTATCGAGTTCGAATCCGATGGAATCCCATTTTCCTTTCTCATATACACATGTATAACATATTTCGAGTCACTTTCCCTATTTCTTGAATTCCAGTTATTGTGTGTGACCTGCACCACAAAACCAACAAAAATCGCTAGGCAGGGATTTTCAGTTAAGGGCAGATTCTGAAATAAACAGACTGTAGGCTTTAGATTAATGTATAATTCGATTCAAATGGACTCTCCTACACTATCTAAATACTAGAAAGAAAGCACACACCCTGGAAAAGTGTGAATTGAGAAAAGAGGCTCTGAAGTACAGGGTCTATTCAAGCGCTTAATCTTTACTATTAAGCTATGCTATGTCTGTCCAATGAATGGGACAAATAATAGGATGTAAACCACTTTAGGAACTACAGTGAAGGGATTATCAGATTAAGCTGAAATTGAGCATGCTCTCTTAAAATGTTCTGTCAACGATTAACATCAACTTTCAAAGCAGTAGCTATATATTTCCAAAAGTTATTTAAGTTGAAAGTGAAGAGTGTGCAAAGGATTATTAAGAAATGGAAAGGAGCCTCTGAGGCATACGTGATCACACTACTGTACCAAAATAGGATTGTAGAAAAAAATGCTGAAAACCCACTTTTCCATTCATTTTTTGATCCCAGACTGAAGACTAACGTAGAGGAAGAGCAGTTCTCCCAGAAAATATATTATGGAAAGCTCTAAATTGACCTGGTTGACCCATCTCATCTTTTTTGAGTCCTCACGTGAAATCAATGGGTGCGACTTTTTGTTGCTTTTGTGATTCACGGTCACATTATATAATACACACGTGTATACATTCAAATTCAACGAAATAGGGAAAGTGACTAGAAATATATGATAAGAATGAAAATGAGAGAGGAAAATGGAATTGCGTTAGGATTCGATCCCGAGACCTCCGGATTGCATATGTGCGAAGACGAAAGTAAAGAGACACTTACAAGTCTACTAGTTTTGTCAGCCCGTCGAATGCGTACTCTTCAAGCTCCACGATTTCATTGTTGGAAAGGTTCCTATTTTTAGCATGATTAAAAGATATAAACAAACATCAGAAAATTGAATACAAAGCTGACATCATCATCATGTCGGTAGGTGGCAAACAGTCCCTATCCAAATCGACATCCTATTTTAAGATATTTAAAACACCAGTTATAAACGTCGTATAGATATTGAAAGATATCATTTGGAAAGCCCTGATGTGACAATCTCGAAGAAATCCATATAAGCGAATGTATACTTATTTTTGGACAGATAATACATTATTGAATTGGGTAGCGAAGGTTGGGGGTATAGTGTAAAGTTCTTGCCTTTCTCAATCATGCACATGCTTTACTTTTATGTGTCATCTGATAACGTTCACATAGGATATTAATCAGCCTTTCGTGCCATTGATAAACACAATTGATTGAACCTGTCGAACTAGTTGTTCAAAGTTTGTTACCTTATTACATGACAATTTACGATATAAATATTTCAAATACTCCGTGTTCGTGCAGTTGCGTTGTGTTTATTATCGTGCGGGTTTTTTTTTTCTTTTGCTGGAAATAAATGATAATAAAAGGAATGAAATGAAATAGCATTCATAATCCCTTAATGTGGGCACACCAACGGTGGTAACATCTCCAAATCTATATTTGGAAGAAGTGGTATGTCATCAATCTCTGCATTTATTTCTTTACTGTTATGACTTTCCTTTCAATTTTTCATTGCACATGTATAATGATGTAACTATTCAGTTCATAAATTGTTTACAAGTAAAAGATACTAATTACCCTAAGACCGACATTTAGTTTGCCTACCATTTCATTTCCCTCCTACCCCCTTTTTTGGTGCGTATACCCGTATTTGCTTTTTAAAAAAAAAAAAAATTATCGCATTTATAGGCATGGTTTGGTACAGTGTTTAATATTACGCTTCCAGTATCATTTGGGTGATTTCCTTTCCTTCGTTTGATATGGTCTTGATTGATTTTTTTTTTCTAAATAAAAAGACATCGAAGGGACAAACACTCACAAGCGTAATAACTGTTCTTGACCGTAGAATGTGTTCGGTTCCACGCGCCTCATAGAATTAACTGTCAGATCCCTAAAGTGTAGGGTAAAGACAACAAAAACAAGAAAAAGACTGACAATGTATACAACAGAAGGTAAATGCAATATGTACCATCCCCTTTAACTTGTAAATTTTGCGCATTTCCAGATTGAGAGTCATTATGACCATATCCTTTAACTCTTTTTCTGCCAGGTTCGCACGCCCAACTCAATCAACGGCGTGCCAAGTTCGCATATTCTGCTCAAAAGCACAACCCGCCCAAACCTATTGATAAATCGCCAAATGCCACAATGCACTGAAAGCGGTTTTTTTTTTTCGCGATTCTATTTCTGTGACATCACTATAGTTTGCACTTTGTGTGGTGATTTACATTCAAGCGATGCTCCCTACTGGATTTGCGAGTGAATTTAAAATTTATATCACTGTTTTGAGTGCAAAAGGCCTCCCAATACAATTATGTACCATTGAAAGGAAAGCAATCAAAGATTTGTCGTACAATTTACATCGAAGCAAAGCTTAAAAGGTATTTCCTCTACAACTGTGCTTATAACATGTCCAAGGTAAGAAAAATCTGAATAAGTTTCACAGATATTTGAACAAAGAAAAAGAATGCTTTTCCAAAGCATGGCTAAAATATTGTTGCTGTCTCATAATAAAGTGGCACACAGAGGGTTTACACCATGAACATGCCATGGACACCATTTATCCTCCATTGTCAAAATGAATATCTATTGATGGGTCTTACTATCATGATGGAAGGGGAGTAAAAGTACCGAATAAGTACACGCCATAATCTATTATTGAACGTCATGTACCTCCGATTTGTGTTTATCAGGATATACATTTACAGACTTTTAGATCTTAAATTTTTCTACTTATAATTGTCTTCTTTGCAACTATCTTATTGTGCTTAGTCCATTACCAGCTACAGGTTCAAACTTCAATGTGTTCAGTTTGTGTCGTATAGGTGAAAGTAGAAAGACAAGTGAAATGTGGTGTTAACAAAATTTATCGGCAATGTTCCGAAATGGTCCCTTTTACAATAGATTATGTTCATTACATGTAGTATCCTATCCATCGTATTGCAGGATATAGTCTTCAGAGTCATAACGAGGGGCGTATTTATGCTTCATTACCCCTTAGTGTATAAATCATCGTGTGTTTCAGTTCTTTACCACGGGAGCTGCAGAATATGTGAAGAATTTTGGAGTTCTTACACAACGCTATACTTACAACCACAAAATATCAGGCACGATTTCGAGTACACCGGGTTCAATCCTCCTGATGCGTATGTTTGAAAGATTCCTGGTATGATTGAAAGAAAGAAAAAAGAGTAATTTTGAGAAGTCTTTTTGTGAAGCTCTCAAGGATTATAAAACGTTTCAAGAATGCCTCTATGTATACTTTCAACATCGTTTTACCAATCATCGAAAAACATTTTTGAAGATATCAATACTTATGATAAAAAAGAAACATGTGACAGCTATACGACCTATGTAACAACTTAAACATAGTAAGGTTCCCCATCATTGTCTTTCTCATGTTTATAAAGTCCCATATCTTTACGTTTTTCAAAAATATATAACTTATCTATCTTGTCAAAACAGTTGAGTAAATATCTACGTAACATTGTACCGTATTGAAGGGCATTTAAGTTTCAAGAAATATCTTGCTTTTAAACATGGATATTACGATAAGGCAATGATTACAAACTACTGAAGAATTACTTTCAAATATTTAATTGAGGCATAATGCAATCCCACTCAAGTCACTACGTTAAAAAGAAAATGCGTTTGTGTCTCGTTATTTCAATAAACCACTTTTTTATCCGTTTTAACAGATTTCCTTATAAAAAAGTATATAATATCTCACTTACACAAAGGGAATAATAGGGACCGTCTCCGTTAATTGAAGAAGATATGAAGAAATGAAGGCAAAGTGCCATTTTGCAATCACAGTCACATTTCCGCTGATAATGTACCTATGATGAAAAAGAAATAGAGAAAAATAGATATAAACTGTACATTTACACTAAATTTGCCTGATAGCGGCTGCTGTTTTGTTTTCATTAGTTCATTTGTTTATTTGTTCGTTTCTCCTCTATTCATTTTTATCTCGCATGCTTTAAATTGAAATACATTATGTTTTCCGTCTTTAAAAATAGAGATAAACGTATGCACATAATGTATCTACATAATATATTTATATATCACATATACATTCATATATATATATATATATATATATATATATATATATACATATATGAAGAGTTTGTTCGCAAAAACCGATAAGTCCATGGAGATATTTGCGATTAAAGGTCAGGAAAAATAAAGAGAATGATAAGAAAATGTTTGCTTCTTTTGACCATAACTTCAAAAATGTACCTTTATATGTAGTGACCAATGTATCATTTAAAAGGTATTATTTTGTACTTTATGACAGAGCCCGTACTTCAATATCTTCAAAAATGGACTTATTGGTTTTTGCGAACAAACTCTTCATATATATATATATATATATATATATATATATATACATGTATATATATATATGTGTGTATATATATACATAGATACATAAATACATCTTTACATTATTATAGATGTGAATTTTACAGCAGATTTGATACTCGTGACTTTTCAGCTGAAAATGTTTCTTTTCTAGAATTGTTGCAAATCAAAATCAATGAATCAGAAGGGATATTATCAATTGATGTTCAAGATGTTCGTAATCTGTTTGCTAAGGTCAAAGTTAGTAAATCTAGTGGCCCTGATAGAATTTCAAGCAGGATTCTTAAAACATATAGTCAACAACTTGCTGATGTTTTTCGAGATATTTTCCAGCTGTGTGTGGACACTGGTTTCATTCCGCAACTCTGGAAATCGTCAATCATTATTCCGATTCCCAAATTAAATAAACCCTCTGAGTTGAATCATTATCGGCCTCTTGTCCTTACATCCTGTGTGTAATGAAATTTTTTGAGAAATTTTGGTTAAAGTCCTCAAGGTTTATACTGGCAGTTTTGACCCTGCTCAATTTGCCTACCAAACAAACAGAAGTCTTAATGATGTTGTTCTTGTCTTCTTGCAAAATGTAGTTCAACACTTGGAAACCCCAAAGGCATTTATGAGGGCCGTATCTGTTGACTTTTCGGGTGCATTTAACGCCATAGTTCCACACAAGATGGATGGATATCTGCTTCATCTCAATGTTGACCCCCAACTTGTTAGGATCTTTTTCAATTTTCTTGTTAACAGGCAACAATGGGTGAAGTGCAATGGTATATCTCCCATTAAGAAACCCACTAGTATTGGAGCACCACAGGGCTGTGTACTATCTCCAATTCTTTTTTCCCTCTACACCAGTGAAAGTAGCTCGCTATTCACAAACTGTTCTGTCATCAAATATGCAGACGACACAGTAATACGTGGTTTCTTAAAACACGAGT
Source organism: Diadema antillarum (assembly GCF_040938485.1). Taxonomy (NCBI): domain Eukaryota; kingdom Metazoa; phylum Echinodermata; class Echinoidea; order Diadematoida; family Diadematidae; genus Diadema; species Diadema antillarum. Next base: position 642,409 of record NW_027270992.1, on the reverse strand, counting down.
CACATGATTACTTCAATGAAGTTAAAAGTTTTGTTGATTGGTGTGACAGGTCTCATTTGGTGCTTAATGTTCAGAAGACAAAAGTAATGATTTCTTTTACTTCCGCCGTTCCCCTCAACCTCGGGACCCTCTGATTATCCATGGGCACTCCATAGAGCAGGTACATGATTGAAAATACTTGGGGACAAAGATTGATGAAAAATTGAACTGGAATGTTCACAGGTCATAGCAGGGAAAGCAAACCAGAGGATGTACTTCTTAAGGAAGTTAAAGGACTTTCACGTAGATAATACTATACTTGTACTTCTCTATCGTAGCTTGATACAAAGTATTGTGACCTTTAACCTAGTCTGCTTTTGTGGTAATCTATTCAAGGAAAATTTGAAAAAAAACTGGAAAGAGTAAAGAAGGTTGCTCAACGAATCACTCACACAGATTTACCTACGGTTACTGAACTGTATGATAAGCAAGTTGTGTTCAAGCTTCAAAGAATCATGCATGATTCCTCACATTCCCTTAATCATCTTTTAAAGTATAACCGGTCGGGCATTCGTTTGACTGTTCCTAAAACAGTACGTTCTAGATTCAGGCAGTCTTTTGTTCCGAATGCCATTCACATTTCCAATGATTCTGTTAAACGGTAAGGAATATCATGTGTCTCTGCATGTACCCTGGTCCTTCTTGCTAATTTTTCTTTCTATCACTACTTCTCTTCCTGACTTATCTTAACCTAATATCACCTCAAAACAAACAAAAAGTCGCCAGACATGAATTTTTAGTTAAGACCATATTCTGAAAGAACAGACTTTAAGCTTTAAAATGATGTATAACTCAAATCAAATGGACCATCCTAACCTATTTAAATATTGGACAGAAAGCACAAACTCAGGAAAAGCGTGAACTGAGAAAAGAGGCTCTGAAGTACAGTGTCTATTCAAGCGCTTAATCTTTACCAAACTGTGCTGGCTGTGCGATGAATGGGACAAAAAACAGGAAGTAAACCACCAGAGTAACAACAATGAAGGGATTATCAGATTAAATTGAAATTAGGCATGCCTCATTAACACATTCTGTCCATAATCAATGCCAACTTTCAAAGCAGTAGCACTATCCTTTCAAAAGTTATTAGAGTTGAAAGTGAAGAGTGTGGACAAGGTTTCTCAGAAATTAAAAAGGGATTCTAAAGACACACCTAATCACACTATTCTACCAAAAATGTTAGAAATAAACTGCTAAAATAAATTCTATTATTCTTGGGTACTTGTGTGACTCTGGCGCCTTAGCTTTCCTTGTTATTCTTTTTACCATGCTGGTGATATTGTTAACTGCATGGTCAAATAATGTTAACCTGTTTGGTTAATTGTTTATGGATCCACTGATGATGTGCAGTGGATCTTGTTCAATATTCTGTTTTGTCAGTTCCAATAGCCCACCTGTTTTGATAGATGTAAATTTGAATTTGGAAAGTTTGTTATATTTATATGGCACAAATGGCTTTTATGATGATTATGTTGCATGTGTGCCCGCACGTGTAGTTCTTTACAAGTTCTCTATCCTTTTCTTCTGTAACATTGTGGTTTTTGCCAAAACAAAAGGAAAAAAGAGATTTCTGAGAATCAAAATTAAAGCAAAAAGTAACATAGAAATGCATTTTCTTGAAAATGAGTCACCCTGCGTCATTCAGGAAGTCCAATCCTTTCGGTCATATTCTCCACTTTTACTTGCCAAATTTGGGCATAATGTCCACTCTCTGCCCTCCTTGGGTCAAGCTATGACCTCATAGCCAGACATAGCCCTCCACCCAAACAAAGTGGCAGTAAAAGTGACGTAGGATTGTGCGTCGGTGGATTGGAATTTAAAGTTAAAATATATCTTTGGGAAGGGTCCTAAACCCAATAAATAGCGAGGTTTTCCCCTCCTCACTTCATACTGGAATCTTTGACAACGAGGAAGCATCAAGATATTGTGAAGCAGAGCGAGTGATCAGGAGTCAGCTATCTTTGTCTCCGGCAGGGGGTTTGGTTTTTAACGATCAGAACCTGCGAATAAAAACGAACACTAGTAACCAACATTGCGAGTCCCGGCTCCATTTGTTGTCGCCAAAAGAGTAAGGCCCACCGTTGAGAGCCAAACGGTGGGTAAGGAATGTCATGGCTCAGCAGTTTTTGAGAAGGCGGTGGGAAGCTGTCCGGAGGTGTCCGTGAATCTCGGAGGGGTGAATGACGTCAGATGTTTGCTGGACACTGGTGCCCAGGTGTCCACGATTACAGAGTCCTTGTTCAATGAGCACCTCGCTCATGAAGAAATTGTTGACGTTTCAGAGTTCATCTCTATTACAGGTGCACAAGGTCTGGCAGTTCCTCATCGCGGCTATGTTGAGTTGTCATTGGAGGTCATGGGAAGGAGGTTTCCGAGAATGGGTTTCCTCGTCGTGCGTGATCCTGTTTACCCGCCCATGGCCGAGCGCAAGAAGCTTGTTCCTACTGTCATCGGATCTAACGTCCTTCGAGATGTCAACAAGGCACTGAAGTCCACGTCAGAGAGCCGGTTTCAGCAGACACTAGCAGAGTCCAGTGAGGGAACTGCGTGGGTCCATGTCCTTGCCCTGTATGAAGAGGTGATGGCCCAGAAACCCGACTATGGAACGACTATGGAAAAACGTTATCAAGTCCGGTCTGGTGGAAAGAAGCCCGTTCATCTACCAGCAATATGTAGTATTACTGTAGACTGTATTACACATAGGCCTAGACAACCTCATGTCGCAGTTGTTGAGGAGAGGGATGCCTCAACATTACCAAATGGACTCGTCCTCCTACCTACTCTCGTAAGGGTGCCCTCCTCGGGAAGAGTTCCTGTGCAGATGGTAAACTTCAGCAACAGCGACATCTATCTTCCTCCTAGGACGCCAGTTGGTCTGCTGGAGCTGTCACCAGGCAACCTAGAGTCGTCATCTGAAGAGCACACTATTAGTCTGGAGGAAGCATACAGTTCGCCCTCCTCGACTGAAGATATCAAGGAAATGATGGAGAGGATGGAGGTAGACGAGGAGATCAAGACGTCACCAGAGCAGCTTCAGGCAGTTGAAAAGCTAATCCAGAAGCACTTTGATAGGTTTAGCAGAGATGACATGGACATTGGGTACTGCGACAAGGTAGAGCACAAGATCATCCTTGATGACGACCGCCCTGTACGCCTACCCCTCAGGAGGATTCCCCCACATCAATGGAACGAGGTGAGGGAGTACCTTGAAAAGTCCCTAAAGCAAGGCATCATCAAAAGGTCATCGAGTCCATATGCATCTGCAGTGGTTCTTGTTCGGAAACGTGATGGTAAGCTACGACTTTGTATTGACTACAGGGCCCTGAATGCCAAGACTCATAGAGATGCCTATCCCCTCCCCCGCATCGAGGAAGCCCTGGATGCTCTGAAGGGTGCTAAGTACTTCTGCAGTCTAGACTTGGCACACGGCTTCCACCAAGTTTCCATGGCAAAAGAAGATAGGGAGAAGACAGCATTCCGAGTGGGGACAGGAGGTTTGTATGACTTCTTACGAATGCCGTTTGAACTCTGCAACGCTCCTGCGACCTTCATGCGGCTGATGGACCTGGCATTCGGCGATCAGAACTTCCAGACTATCCTCATCTACATAGACGACATCCTCGCGTTCGGATCAACTTTTGAGGAGACCCTTCAACGTCTTCACATGGTGCTAGGGAGGTTGGCCAACTTCGATCTCAAGGTAAAGCCAGAGAAATGCATCCTCTTCAAGAAGGAGCTGCGTTACCTAGGCCATGTAGTTTCTGCAGGAGGAATATCACCCGATCCAGAGAAGGTCAGAGCAGTACAAGAGTGGAACACTCCTCAAACTGAGACTGAGCTTCGTGGATTCCTTGGTCTATGCAGCTACTACCAGCGCTTTGTACCAAAGTATGCTGAAGTAGCAGCACCCCTGCATGCCCTATTGGGGTCAACGTCTAAGACGAAAAGGTCAAAAAGGATCGCAGAGGCCAAGGCTAGGACTCCACTGTCTGAGGCGTGGAATGCAGACTGTTCAAAGGCGATGGAAGACATGAAGCGTCATTTGACGTCAGCACCTATACTGGGGTATCCAGAATTCAGGGAGCCGTTCATCCTGGAGATAGATGCCAGACATCTTGGACTGGGAGCTGTGCTGTCCCAGCAGAAGGATGGTAAGAAGGTGGTCATTGCTTATGCGAGTAGAGCATTGAGACCGAATGAGAGGAACATGCAGAACTACAGCTCAATGAAGCTGGAGTTGCTGGCATTGAAGTGGGCCGTAACCGAAAAATTTAGGGACTACCTGATTGGAGCTAGCTTTAACGATGTACACGGACAATAATCCGCTTAGTTATCTCAACTCTACTGCAAAGCTGGGGGCCACATCTAGATGCGCTGGCAGGCAGAACTAGCTCAATTTCAGTTCCAGATAAAGTACAGGCCAGGGAGGATCAACACCAATGCTGATTCTCTCAGCCGGAAGACTGACCATGGACGTCAGCGTGGGAGACTGGAAGAGATGGAATGCTGCCCTGAGACCACGACCCCGGAAAGAGGTACCATTTTGCCGGCGGCACTAGGAAAGACAATCGGAGAGGTGGCAGAGTTGCAGTGTCACGATCAAGTTCCTGACAAGAAGGTGGGTTCAACATTCAAACTACCATCCATCCCCAAGGAAGATCTTGTAAGGATGCAACATGGCGACGCAACTCTCTCTAAGGTCTTGGCTTACAAATCCAAAGAAATTCAACCTTCACCGCGGCAGTTGATGGCCGAATCAAAAGCTGTCCGAAGGATTCTCCGTGAGTGGGATCGCCTTACCTTCAGAGATGACATCCTTTATCGCAAAGTCGTGATTGCTGATTCAAAATGTTACCAGTTGCTAGTTCCAGAGACCTTGAAGAAACGAGTGCTTCAGGCTGTCCATGACCAAGTTGGACATCCAGCCTCAGCTAGTAGAGAAAACAACTGCTCTAGCCCGTCAAAGATGCTACTGGCCCTCCATGGCAGACGACGTAAAGAAATACTGTGAAAACTGTCAAAGGTGCCTGCTCTCAAAGTCTAGTAACCCAAGAGTGAAGACTACAATGGGAACGCTCATTGCCAAGAAGCCGCTCGAGATCCTGGTGATCGACTTCACCACGCTATAGAGCCAAGTGGGAAGATCGAGAATGGCCTGGTGATGACAGACGTCTTCACTAAATTCACCCAGGCTGTACCATCTCGGGAACAGAAGGCCTCAACTGTGGCCAAGCTCCTTGTCAACCACTGGTTTGTCCGATTCGGGGTGCCAAAGAGGATCCACAGTGATCAAGGAAGGAACTTCGAAAGTCACCTCATCCGAGAACTCTGTGCCCTCTACGGTATCCAGAAAACCAGGACAACACCATATCACCCAGAAGTGTGAGCGATTCAACCGCACGCTCCATGATCGTCTTCGCACTCTCCAACCACAGCAGAAGAAGAAGTGGACTGAAATCCTGCCAGAGATTGTGTATTCTTACAACTGTACACCGCACTCTAGCGCAGGGTATTCGCCCTTCTATCTTTTCTATGGTCGGGAGCCGCCACTACCAATTGACCATGTGTTAGGAGCGGCCACGCAGCACGATGAGGATGCAGACGACTGGTTGTCTTCACACCACCGCCATCTGCAGACTGCCTTCAGCTCTGCTGCTAAGATGACGGAGAAGCAAGCTCTACGACGACAGGCAGGGGCGAACGCCAATGCGACTGATGAGGGCCTGCGTATAGGAGCCAGAGTCTTCCTTAGGAACCGAGTGTTGGGAAGAAACAAGATCCAAGATGTCTGGAGCGACATCCCCTACAAGGTTGTCGCTTGACCAGACCCGACAGGCAATGTCTACATTGTGGCTCCCCTTCATGGTGATAAGGCACACGAAGGAAAGGCTATACACCGCCGTAATATCCTGGACAGCCGGCAACTTGTCCCTGACATTGTACCTGACGTCCCAACGGAGGCAGAGGCATCTCCAGCTAAAAGTCCAGATGTGCCACAACAGGAGAGCGACAACAGCACACCGATGGTAGTCCATGTGAAAATGACAGCTGGACCAGAAACGACGGCCGACGTCACGCAGGTGCAGCATGAAGGAGGCGAGAACGATCGTGACGGCACCAGTGACACAGGGATGTCAACCAACAAGGCGACAGCGACCGCGTGCCTGTGGCGGATGATTGCGAAGCAGTCATCATGAGGGAGGACGACCTCCCTGCTTTGGAAAAAGCAGGGGAGCGCCCAGAGGGTGGACCAGAGTCAGCTCCACTCCCAAGGCGCTCGGCTAGGCTGCAGGGAAAGCCGTCGCCAACCGTCACGGAGGAGATTCTCGCAGATGTTAGCAAGTCGCACTTGCTACTCCTTACTCTACTCTCGGGTAGACGTTAAGTATTTCATTAATAGATATTGAATAATTATGTTTACGATATGTTGTCAGGGATGCCAACATGACGCAGGGGAGAATGTAACATTGTGGTTATTGCCAAAACAAAAGGAAATAAAGATTTTTGAGAATCAAAATTAAAACAAAAAGTAACATAGAAATGCATTTTCTAGAAAAGGAGTCACCCTGCGTAATTCAGGAAATTCAATCCTTCCGGTCATAACTTTCTCCACTTTTACTTGCCAAATTTGGGCATAATGTCCACTCTCTGCCCTCCTTGGGTCAAGCTATGACCTCATAGCCAGACATAGCCCTCCACCCAAACAAAGTGGCAGTAAAAGTGACGTAGGATTGTGCGTCGGTGGATTGGAATTTAAAGTTAAAGTACATTGTATATCTTTGGGAAGGGTCCTAAACCCAATAAATAGCGAAGTTTTCCCCTCCTCATTTCATATTGGAATCTTTGACAACGAGGAAACACCAAGATATTGTGAAGCAGAGCGAGTGATCAGGAGTCAGCTATCTTTGTCTCCGGCAGGGGTAAGTTATCTTCTTTGTCAAACTTAAACTGTGAAGTCTAGTTCGAGTCTAGTATGTTGTGCAGATAGTAGTAATATTATCTATGAGCTGCTACTTGCGCTATAGATCAGTTATAACAATGTTGCTATTTCAAATTGAGTTGAAATAGGGATCCTCTGTTGTGTTGAACAGTGTGATGCGAATGTGCATGGGCACATCATGAGATTTCATTGTCGTTCATATATATCTGACTTCTGAAATGTATGGCTCAAACCTGCCTCAGACTCAGATTGGTTGATATGACATTGTTTATTGGTTATCGAGTTCCTACATTATGCGGCCGTAATAAGGCAAAACAACGTAACTCAGAATATCATGTTCTGAGAAAAACGACTTTGAAAATTCAATTGGTTCCCATTTTTCCGTCATAGGAGCAAAACACTTTTGAAGCAGCGAAGTTTCTTAGGCATTAATAAAGAATATCTCGGGAAAATTTCAGTAAAATAGGACTTCCCGTTTTAGAGTAATTGCCATGTTTAGAATAGATACAGCATTTTACCGAATCACAGCACTGTGCTGATGAGTAATTCTAGTTTGCCAAAAGAGCGTATCCTTACTTACGTTGTGCGAGAATCCTCACGCGGCAACATATCAATTAGGCAAAAGAACGTATCCTGACTTACGGCGCGTAAGCATTCTCCCGCGAAGCTACTTCAGTATGCCAAAACAACGTATCTTGACTTACAAATATCTGCGCCTCAACCCTTTCATCAATGTAATTAGGCAGAATGACGTATCCCAACTCTATGGCAACAATCTCTATGATTTATTTACTTTGACAATTTTGTTAACTGGATGATAAAAGTCCCGTTATGTGTTTTTAAATATACATAAGGAATAGTAAAACACGTTAGCTTGCAAAATGATCGATGCAATTGAACATTTTCGGTTTTTTTTTCTGAAAACTTACCGAGTATGTACTAAAATGTAATTAGTTGTTATCTACCAATTACCGTATATTTTTGTTTTACTTCATTTGCATACACAGTTTATAGTTTGAGATGTCCATTCTTTTTCATTATCTTTAAGTGTATGTTTTTTATCTCTTGATGTAAGATTTTTTTCATTGGGAGCATAATTATATGTGGTTTATCATTCATGTTGTTTTAACAAAAGCATTGATTTGGATTAATATTGACAACTAAAGTACGAGTTTGGGTAAAGTCTGAAAATGGATTTCATTACACTTCTTATGCCATGTGCTACAATTAAGATGAACTTGAAATATGTATATTTTTTAGTATGAAAATGCATGAGTGGTAACTATTATGACTGTATGGGAACTGGCAAAAAAAAACTAAAATAAAATGGGTATAAAAAAGAACTGTATAGACATCTGCACATACACTTCGTTTCAAAGACACATACACGCATGTGTTAATATTGAGACTCCTGTTTTAATTTCTACCTTTTCTTCGATTTATTTAACGATTTCCATTGAGATGAAAGGATTTGAACAGACAGAATAATATTAAGTACTTTGTTTATCGTTATAAGTTGTTGATGTTTGGTTGATTGCATGAATTGTATCCGGAAGGTTAAAATGCCTCAATTCTTTGAACAACAACAATAATAACAATGATTTATCAGGTAAGTATGAATCCAGGTTTTAATGTTTTTAGGTGTAACTTGACCACACACACACACACACACACACACACACGCACACACACAACCAAGCAAGTACAACACACACACACACACACACACACACACACATCTCAGACTTGTCAGAGGTGCAAACATTCTCTCAGTTGAATAACTTTGAGATAGACATGACAAACGTAGATGCAGAGACTGATTTACATTTTCTTAAAGGTTTATAGGGGAAAACATGTGTGTACATCTGTTTCTCAAAGACAACAGCATTACAGAAATCATTCGATTATTTGCAAGTCTTAACAATATGAAATAGGTATCTACGCTTTCTTCTTACAATCTAAGATAGAGTTTAATATGCCATTATGCTTTTATCACATTGAAAGCAAATCAGCAGCAACTATAAACATTATCATGATGGTAACAGAAATAGAAAAAAAAGTAATTTACTTCCCGAGTAAAGTAGCCTTTATTATTACGTACCACAGTTGAACAGAACCATGGGAGCAAAATTTTCAATTTCAATAGAACAGAACATTTTTTTTTTTCTGGAGATTAGTTATACTTAGTTATATATTACCATATCAGACCTTTGCATCAATTTTTACCTTGGAAGATCAGAACATCTACAAATTACAAATTATGAATAGCACACAATGTATTTTTAATCCTTACTGTTGTTGAAGATCAAGTGTAGTAAGAAGTAAATACTTGGGTAAAGAACAATTATCAGGCAGCTGAAACGAAGGGAGAATTTGCAACAGTATTCACTTTAAACACATTTCAATAAACGTCTTATCACAACAGCGATTTGCTGTGCTGCAATACATCTGCGTTGTCTGAGAGCTCCCGGAGAGATTAGGCTCAAAATAAATCAAAATTATGCAGGAAATAAAGGTTACTATTTCCCTGGTTTTCTGAAATATGTTGACAAGTTTCAATCAACATGATATTGATTTTGCGGGCAAGCATTTACAACAATATTTACTATGAACAAGTGATAATTTTACCTAAAGTTCATAATCATCATTTCAAAGGGCAATAAGCCCTCATCATATTTTTTTTTGAAATAGAATCTTTAGTTTCATATCAATATAAAAAAAGAAATCTTTCTTGTGCCTTAATAACGTAAGAATAGTCATTAACATTTCACAGTTGAGTTTTGCGAGTTCTTAATTTAACTGTGAAAGATTTACTTGATCCTATATAAACAATCCGAGTGTTATTATTTTTCTTTTAAAGTTGACTGATCTAGTGCACAATCCACTCCATCTTTCATGAGATTCTGACGGGCGTGCAGAGCTGTTCTGAAATTTGTATAGTTGCTCCTTTCTCTGCTTTCGAACTGCTCGGTAGACCACTGCAGGAAAATAAAAAAAAGAAACGCAAGAGAATAATTAACACAAAATAAAATGAGGCACTCTGTATTTTCCATAAAAGAAAGCTAGTGAATTTCAATTCTGCTTTAGTTATGTGATTAGATTCTTCATTAGACATGGTTGTTTGTAACAAATCCTCTCTCACAGACCCCCCCCCCCCTCCTAAAAAAAGCAAAGAATATGAGAATGAGTATTTATGAAGAGTTTGTTCGCAAAACCGATAAGTCCGTTTTTGAAGATTTTGAAGTACAGTCTCTCTCATAAAGTACAATATGATATCTTTTAAATTATATACTGGTCAGTCCATAAAATCGAACATTTTTGAAGTTGTGGTCAAAAGAAGCAAACAATTTCGTATTATTCTCTTTATTTTTCTTGACCCTTAATCGCAAATATCTCCATTTAGCAAATATGGACTTATCGTATTTTGCAAACAAACTCTTCAAATAATGAAATACACTCACAGTATCTATTATTCAACATCATACAAATACCCCTTGAGGATGCACACGGCTGTGTGTTTGTTTTGAGACAGAATATGGTTACCATTTCATCAGTTTTCATTTAATATTATAATTTTTTATCGCTAAGGAATGAACTGTGAAATGTGGTATTCTCAAATTATCAGAAAGTCATCATCATGGATTCTGCCTTCTTTTCTTTTTTTTTTTATATTTTTTTCCAAATGCCGGCTTGTGTCGCTAGTGATAATGACAAAGGTGGGATTAATTTCTGCCCCCTTCTCCTAATACTTTTTTGTATGAACTAATAGGTGATTATTCAACGTGTACCTTTCATTGTACTTGATACACTGCATTCCTTTTCTGTGCTGGTCTAGGCTGGCGGTTGGTGTGGACACTGAAAAGAGAGACAAGCAAAAAGTTCAACACGAATGTTAATATCACCTAAAGTAGACGATTGGGTCTGAATATTTGAACTTTACATAGTATTTAAAACCATCTAACTTGATGATAAATATTCGAATTCCATAAGCTTTTGCCCTCAACATTTTTATGGGGAGGGGTGGAACGTATTAGCATGTATAGGATCTACCATGGCAACAATGCATTATATCGTATCGAAATGAAAAAAAAATGTTTTAAAGAATATGTACAGCTGACTAAAATTGCACAAAGAATTAAAAAGAAAATAAATCAGGCCTCCATAGTTATAGCAGGTAAAGAGTACCATTAAATATTACCTTATTTTTTAGGTTAATTTTAAGTGAGTAAATTCCTGTATGTATGAAAACACCACAATCACATTCTTCATCCTTTCAAGAAATAACAAACAAGATCTAAGACTACTTATGTTTAGCCAAAGATGTAGACCAAACATTCCATTTTATCCCTACTTTTCTTGCCAAAGTAATGCTGTTAATGTCATTATTAGAACATATTGTGTGCCATCAGTTCATGTAGCCACTAAAGACTAAATGGAATTCATCAGTATCAAGCTTTATTGTCATTTGCTTGAAGTCGAGTCTACTGTTTACTATAAAGCTGTTACTTTACAAAACTGAATTTGAGGTAGAAGACCTCAAGTCGAATGTCGATGATCATAACAGTATATTGGGGTCCACTTCCTTTGCGCATAGGTAAATTTCTTTTGACAGTCACTACTTGATCTACTAGACCACTAGTAGTAGTACAAGTATCCTACATTTACATAGGCCTTTAATAGTAGAACCACAACCACACCAATGAGCCACGTTTTGCCAAGCCCACCGACAGGAAAGGCTGTCATACTCATAGATCTATGTTTGCTCTTTATTTTCGTAGCTTGCTGTGTTTTTTGTTTATTTGTTTTTTACTCATTGTTTTCTTAAATCTAAGTGAAAACTATAATTGAAAGTACTGGACCCTACTACTAGCATAGCGTACTGTCGTCCACTATGTACAGCCCAATCGCCGTACTTCGCACGGCGTCTGGTCGGGCTGGATCAAACTTAGACCTGACAAAAACAAAATAAAACTTACCGGTGTTACCGCTGATTTTCTCTTTGTGGTAGCATTAACTGGTCAGGAGAATATCCATTCCATGACTGCAAAACAGAACAACTGGCATGACTTCATAGTTCACACTGCAGCAAAGCTTGCCTGCCAGTCAACCAGTACTCTGCTACAGCACTGCTGCAGGCTGTTGTGGCAAGCGGCCCGGCATCAGCGGCGGCACTACACTCACTGCCGCGGCTGAAATGGATCTGCAGCACGTAGCCGTATGTCTTGCACATAGAGTTAATATGCAGTGTAGCGTGTGTTGTGATGGCCACGATGTTGATACGTTGTTTTGCCGTGCTGACTGTAGCGCGCGTGGCCCTGATTTTATACAGCAAAGCGCAGTATGATGACATACGTTCTTTTGCCGTGCTGACTGTAGCGCGCATGGCCCTGATTTTATACAGCAAAGCGCTGTATGATGACATACGTTCTTTTGGCGTCGCAATTTCCTTCTTTTTTCTTGAGAAACCACCATGAAAAAACAGTGTATGTAAAGATACGTTCATTTGCCGTAACAGCGAAAATGCTTTCTTTGTCATTTCTATACGTATCTCAGCTTACGTTGTTTTGCCTAGCTGGAAACGGCAACGTTGTGAAAAAGGTGTGTGAGATACGCTTTTTATCTCTGAAATGGTAAACATTTGGGAATTGAGACATTCACCATTAAAAAGAGCACATTTTATTTAGGAGCCATATGCTCATAACTCAAAATGCCCAAATTTTGAGTTACGTTCCTTTGCCTTATCACGGCCGTATGTGAGTGGACGTTAAGTTGAGTTGAGTTGACAAAATTAATAGAAAGAACTTGTTGGTTAAAATATAAAAATTGACAATTTGAAGATGTATGTTCATTGCTGCTTTCACGTCTTGATTGATGACAATGTGCGTGACTGCATTGTGGAGTAAACACTCGTGAATGTAATATTCTAGTCATAATGGTGTATGCACTAGGAGACCCCCCCCCCCCCCTCTCTCTCTCTCTCTCTCTCTGTCTCTTCCTTTCCTTATTTCCATATCTTGCCCATTGAAGATGATAGGAGTGTTTAAAGGTATAAGGTCCAGTATTGAATGCTTACTGCTGGCTCTTTGAGCATATTGAATCTTGCTTTATTATGTTAAGTTGTATGAGAGAATATTGAGACATCAATATCTCCTTTGCTTGATTGAGTTGCAATCATGCTAAATTATTTATGTGTGATATCTGCTAATTACATTTGCTAATCACTCTGCTTTAGATGCATTATTCTAATAATGTGACTACACTTGTTCAAGTTAGCTAGCAAGACATTTATAAATTCAAGAGCATTGTAGGAAAGTTCATTCGCGCAAGAAACATTGTGACGTCAAGATTCCGGAAAACAGAGCAAATTCACTCTAACCTAGTGAACGGACTTTGGACCTAAAATCATTCAATCCTCTCTGGTCAGTGAGAGAGCATTCTTGACACATTTACGACCTAGGAACTTTCACATGGAACACCTGTTAGAAAACACTAGCGCTACAGTTAAGCCAATGCAAACGCTTTCACATTGGAGTCTGTGCCAGTACTTCTGACATAAACTTAACTTTAGAGAGAAACCCAATGCGAATTAGATATTTGCTACTATATGTACCTGTAATAGAATAGCTATAATCAACAATTATGTGCCAATTACAAGTTGCAGTAATTATATTAAGAATGTATAACGATGCTATATTAATGAAATTCATTGACAAAATAATGTCAGATGTATTCAATGATGATGCAATGTACTCATCCCTTGTACATAATGTTTACATCTTTCAGTGTTTGGGTTTTGTTTTGAAGATCAGAACCTGCGAATAAAAACGAACACCAGTAACCAACATTGCGAGTCCCGGCTCCATTTGCTGTCGTTACACTTCTATTTTCTGTTCCCCCCCCCCCCCCCTCTCTCTCTCTCTCTCTCTTTCTTTCCTCTCTTAATTCCTGCTAGTGGGTGCACATGCAGTGTGATGCATGTATATGGCGATTATTTATTGAGATAATCAATGTGTTATTTATATTTTTATGAGACAGTTTTCCACTGATATGAATGCAATTTCATTCATTCATGTATACTAAAATGTATTTAAGCATCGTGTTTCATTGTTGAACTATAAGGCTGCAATGTGAATGGCATTGGAATGTTATTCATTCAAGCATTTCAACTCCAGGTATATTGCATTGTTTGTGAGTTCGGACAAACATCTCTTTTGAGAAGCCTACTCCTTTCTTCACTTTCCCTATTTCTCTTATTTTCCTCAGATCCTCTGCTCTTTTCTTCATAATTCCTGCTTTTTCTGGGCACATTTTGAGTGTAATTAATGCAGTATTATTATAGGGAAACACTGTTGAATTGACAGGTTTTCAAGACAGTTCACCATGGATAAGTGTGCAATTTTATGTGCTTTTATCAATATGTCTCATTATGCAAGTTATTTACAGCCCTTTGTGAATTGATTAATGGAATTTTGATACATGTATATATGTAAAGCATATCACATTGTATGTGTGCCCACAAAGGCAGCTTTTCCCTGAAATCTCCTCCCCCCCCCCCCCCCCCCCGTCTATGGCTGCTTCTTTCCCTCTCTCTTTTCTATTTTGCTTCCTCGGCACACATGAACTGTAATTTACATTATCAGCATTTATTGTTGCACTTTGTGTTATTCTATTGGGAATGATTAAGGAATGTTTTCGCATACGTGTGCATGCATAATTTGCATAACAACACTGTATTACATGTGTGCAACCCACAGAGGCAGCTGTTCTATGGAACCCCCTTTTTTTCCAAGAGTTCTCTCCATCCTTCTCTACCTCTATTCTTTTCTTCTTATTCCTGCTCTTCTTGGGCACGCATGTGATCCTTGGGTTTCTGTATAATGTACATTATGTACATCACACATGTTCCACTCCCAACATATTTTTAGGATCTGTGCAATTGTGTTTTAATGACCTTGTAATTTTGATATATATTTGCCACAGTCAAACGTCAGCATGTTTAAAAGATTCAATGTACCAACAGTACATCATAATGTTCTATTTTTATAGTCTCAGACATACCTTTTCACTTCATTAGTATTTCAGTTTAATTAGTTACGACATATAGTTTGATGTATCGAATTGTTAATTATTACTCATTTTGTTTAAATATGTGATCTGTTTATTTTGTCGTGTAATGTTCTGCTATCTAGCCAGTGGAAGATTTTCCGTATTTTAAACTTGAATAATATATATATATATATATATATATATATATATATATATGGTCGATTCCAACGAAAAGTGTACAAATGAGGTTTTTGACTTCCAAATTTCAAAAAGGTTCCACATTTCTCTAGTTTTGCTTGCTCAAAGTAGACATATTGAGCATAAACGGAGAGAGTTTGCCATCACTAATCTCGACTAAAAACAAAGTTAGAACCTTTGGAAGTAAAACTGTTAATTTTCAATGTTACCTACGAATACAAGCATTTTAGTTTAGAAATGTACACCTGGATTCTTTACTTTCCACATATCCTCTAAATAATTGCTATTAATTAAAGGGGGGCCAATATGCATTGTGAAAAGATGATTAGTTCATTCAAATCTACTTTATTTTGAAATTTTGGGCATGTTATACACGTCGATCGAATTTCAGATTTTTTAATTTTGAAAGTAGACTTTATGTAACTTCCTATATTTTTTTGGATATGACATATATGAAGAAAGTTTCTCTCATATCTTACAGATGAGGAAGAGTGCTTTCTAACAAGTTAAAGTTTGGAGGCAAAAAACACATTTTATTACATGATCATATCAGTTTCAATCTTGTGTATTCGTAGGTAACGTTGTATTCGTAGGTAACTTTGGCATTTTGGTCGTTTCTGTTGAACCTTTAGTCAATGAAGAGACGTTTCTAAAGTTTTATAACAATGGCACGGGGTGGATTCCTCCTTTTGAAATGACAAAGGTACATTACATTTTCTGTGGGTCACATTAATTCAGGGTATGAAAGAAAGAATATTATTTTACCATTCTAAATGTTCTAAATGTACAAAATGCATTGTAAAATTAACCTCCGAACATAAAGTACAGAATATCAAAATTAAAATTTGAACAAAGCTCTTGCTGAAATAAAGGAATATTAATCTTATTAACAGGTTAGCACTGTGTGACATTGTTTAACAGAAGGTATTCACATGGTTACAGACGTATTCGTAGGTAACAGGTTTTTTTTATGTTACCATGTACATTATCCTACTATCCTCCGTTCAAATACTTCACACCCGGAACATCATAGGGAAAGATTAATTTACTGCATTTAAACTAACCATTCACATAAAAGTACATTATCAAAACTTTCCATTATCTATATATGAATTTCTATTCATCTTTTTTTTTTGTGAAAAAAGGGGAGTTGAGGGAGGTAGTATTATTATTTTGTTGTTTGTGTCATAATATTTTCCTTCATTTATGTGTATGTGTGTGTGTGTGTGTGCGTTGTCATAAGGATGTACGTGTGTGGGTGTGTTTGAGTGTGTGACATTGATTTTGACATGCTTCTTCAGCAACCAGCCCCCCCCCCAAAAAAAAGGAATCAAAATTGTATTGAATATTCTATACACTGAAAATCGAAAAGTAGTCAAATTATATCGAATGAAAATATTAAAGTTTTATTTTTGATCGCTTTTTCATATGTAGGCTCTAAAATTTTACATTCACGGGAAACGATTTTCTTATTCATTACCATCAAATCATCAATTAGAAAAGTATTAATTATGAAAGGATGATTATATGTTTATTATACTCATATTAAATCACCACATTTTTTTATTATATTCATTTTTTCTTTATTTCTTTGCTACTGTGAAGAAGGCCAACATCCATTGTCACTCATTAAATTCAAATATATGAGATTTGGGCAAACATTCATCAATAAAGAGTGAAAATGATGGTCACTACGTTACTTACGAATACATTTGTTACCCACGTATACAACATTACTATCTGAATAATTGGGGAGCTTATTCATTATAATGAGCACTTTGCATTAAATTTGATATCCATAACTATAATCAAGGGGTGTCTTTATATGATAAATAACTATAAATACACTAATGTAGCCAACAAATTTTAATAAGTGGGTGAGTTGCGTTAAAGATACTTTGTGCCTCTCTTTTTTAATCGATTGTCAAATTTATCATATCCACATATCGTAGTTCAACTTTTGTTTAAGTACAATAAGAATCAAAAACAATGTTAAACAAGACACCCATAGTCTTCTGAAAACATTTAGTAAAATAATTGTGACATACGGTTCCGAAAAATGTGCTGAATTGGTCAATAAGTAAATGGTTGTAATCTTGTATTCGTAGGTATCATCTCTGACATGTAAAATTACCTACGTATACACATATGTTGCATTATCTTAAAAATCTGTGATGCAATTACGATGAAACTTTCCAAATATCATGAGGGAATGGTCTTACATATAGCCTCTCAGTATCTTGTCTTAATCTGACCAGCACTTTCAAACTACTACATTTTAAAATGTATTCGTAGGTAACGCTATTCTTATTACCAAATGGCACTTTTCATCCCTTTTGTTATCTCTTGATATTATAGTTCTATGTACTTTTTAATGGCATATGTTTTTGTCTGAAGGGCACATGTGAGTAACTTTTTACACTTAATTCGTATTGTATTTATGAATTCAAACTAATTTGGGAGCATGTCAAAAAATGTATTCGTAGGTAACAACTAAATTTTACCACGGGGAGAAAAATCAAAAAAAAATCTACAGTATATTAAATCACCATGGAATTTATAGGAAAAAGCGGGCCTACGCTGTCAACATTGTGGCAAGTTTTTATCAAGTTTAAGTTACATCTTCATATTGAAATTGTAAATTTTCGGAAAAAAGTATTAAGAACACTTTTCCAAAATGGCCAAAATTAGCATGTTTTTTACTCATAAAACCAAGATTATATGGCCAATCACATCATACTTGGTATGGCCCGAAAAGTTTCACCGCGCTCTTTCACCTAAACACAACTGCAATACTGTCAGACGTCACAGAAAAATCATATTGATCGGGACATCATTTGTACACTTTTCATTGGAATCGACCATATATACATATAAAAGAATACGTACACACACACACACACATATATATATATATATATATATATATATATAGTATTTTTTTCTTTCAAATTAGGCCAGCATAGTTTTTCATACACTCTAAGAAAGATAGGTTGAACTTGTTTGCATTTTTAAAGGTGCACCTTTAAAGGTGCTCACTAGTCTAAAGGTGCAAAGTTATAGCACGTAAAAGTACAAAGTTGAACCTTTTTTCTTTTTTTCTTTTAGAGTTGAGACTTAAAAACATCTATGCACAATTGAAGTGGAGAGTTTTTCAATTTAAAGTGTCTCATAACATCTTGTATATTAATGACAATTTGTACAACATGAAGTTAGTTGGTCCAGATATGTGTACCTTTTGTAATTTAACCTTAGAAACACCAATGGACATATTTCATGACTGTGGAGCTGTTTGGAAGGTCATACAAGAATTTGTGCACAAAATTGAAACTTTAAGAGATTTTACGAGAAAAAGACTAATGTTTGGCTTTATCAAAGATTGGAAAGGACCCCCGAAATTGTTGTTAAATCATATGATATTAATATTCAAAACATATATTCATATTATCAAATGTAAAAAACACAAAACCATGTTTAGCTCGATTGAAATAGATTATTCAGGACACAAAATGCCTAGAACTGGCCATAGCCAAATCAAAGAAAACTTAATAAAATCATTTCAAGAAATGGTTCCCTGAAAAAAAAAAATGCCCTGAAACTTTTCCCTAATGAATATCATTAAACATATGTGTATATTTTGCTATTTCATGCATTTGCTTACATTTTTTTTTTTTTTGGTTAAATGTCCTTCCTACTGTATAATGATTAATTCATAACATGGTAAGTGTTGTTCTGATGGACATGTCCATTATTTTGATCAATAAAAAAAGTTTACAAGAAAAAAAATGCAGGTTTGCCTATTTTCAGTCTTAGGACTGAGGTTTTACCTTCAAATGTGACTTCTTTGGTAAACACTAAGGTCCGCTTTTTGAACTTATATCATGATGTCAGAAGTTAGAAATAGAGGTACACAGTATATCAATGCTACATACGTTTAAAGGGATAGTTTATTTTTGGTTGAGGTGGGGCTTCATGTTTTCCACGTTTTTGTGAGATAATGAGAAAACTCCAACGAAATATGAAAGAGATAAAATTCTCAGATGAATTCAAGGTTGATCTGCCGAAAGCTGGCTTTGAAATGGCTGAGATTTCCAACAACAAACAGGTCCTAATAAAAGGTTGAACCCACCTTTTATTAGGACCTTTTTGTTTTGTTTTCAGATATCCCAGTCAGTTCAAACCAAGTAATAATCGAATAAACTCTGAATGTATCTTTGAATGTATCCTTTTTAACATTTGTTAAGTCTATTTCAATATTCTTGCATGAAGTTAGAATCTGAATCCCCCATATCAACCGAAGCTATACGATCCCTTTAATTGTCAGTTTAACTGGCTGGATGACACTATATATCGTCAGTGTACATTAGGCCGTGTTCCTTATGCTGTAACATTTCATATCATAATAGACTGAGTCTGAAACTATCCCAATAATTGACATCATAAGCAATATAAAAGGAAAAAGATACATAAAAAGTGCATTATTTAACAGTAATTAAACACTATTACATCTACAGTTTAGGATTTTAACCAATGTCAATTGCGCAGAAAGTTGATTTAGAATTATCGCGTGCATTGGAGTTTTGCCAGGAACCCAATTGACTCATATATGTTAAGATATAAGACCGTCTACGAGATAGACGCTTCTTACTTTAATTTTACTGCATTCGTCATTTTTACCTGTATACGTCCGTGGCCTATTTATTATCACTTTTTTTTTTAAAGACTTGCTTCGGTGATACGTACGATCGCAACATCCTATTGAATTTCAAGATTCTTTCATCTGTGGTCTGGTTGTTGCCATACGAGCGATCCCTACCAAAGGTAAAAGAAAGGAAGTAAACATAAACCACACGCAGAATGAGGCTTTTACTTTAGCCATATTTCATTGCATAATATGAAAGAGATGTTTTGTTTTGAAATATTATGTGATACAAAGTATAAGCAATTTTCCTTGTTCTTAGCTCCTTGTGTTCAGATCTCAGTAGAGTTTTTTTTTTGTGGAATCAGTGCAGAATATATATATATATATATATATATATATATATATATATATATACATATGAAGAGTTTGTTTGCAAAAACCGATAAGTCCATATTTGTCAAACGGAGATATTTGCGATTAAAGGTCAAGAAAAATAAAGAGAATGATAAGAAAATTTTTGCTTCTTTTGACCATAACTTCAAAAATATGCCTTTATATGTAGTGACCAATATATCATTTAAAAGGTATTATTTTGTACTTTATGACAGAGACCGTACTTCAAAATCTTCAAAAATGGACTTATCGGTTTTTGCAAACAAACTCTTCATATATTCCCACTCCAAGACAACAGAAAGGTAAGAGACTTTTATTTTGCGTTTTCCGTGGTCATTAATCAAGTAAAGAAACAAAATGAATTTCGCAGCAGGTTGCCCAAAACCAAGTACCATAAATTGTCGATTCAAAACCGGTGTAATGATGACTGAGCAATAAACCAACCATACGTTATACATATTTGATTAAAACAGGGACTGGTCTGCTAGGCACTGTAATGTTTTGGAAGAAAAACTTTGTTGACCCCTTTATAGGCCTGGAAAAAAAATAGTAGGCTGCGTCCAGCCTCTCGCCTAGCGAAGTTGACCAGAAGCAAAATAATTTCTGTCTCTCCGCCTTTGCGGACCATGGCCGCTAGCGTCATGAACGGGATAAGAATCACATACAAATCTGTGGTATCACGGTATCTCTCCGCACGAAGGGATAAGTACCACTACTTCGACGATCAATGATTTCAAGATACCCCTCCGCCTGTGCAAACCATGGCCGTTAGCGTCGTGAACGGGATAAGAATCACATACAAATCTCTGGCATCACGATATCCCTCCTCATGAAGGGATACATGCTAATCCATGTAGTAGTCTTGTGCCGGGAATAAATTGTTTTAAATTTTCCCATTTTCAGTGTATGTTAAAACCTGAAACACACACACACACACACACACACACACACACACACACACACACATATATATATATACATATATATATATATATATATATATATATATATATATACATATATATATGTATATATAAAGAGAGAGAGAGAGAGAATATGTGACCGTGCACCTCAAAACGAACATAAAGTCGCATACACTGATTTTGCGTAAGGACTAAAAAATAAGTGAAATGGGTCAACCTAGCCGAACTTGACTTTTGCATATTTTCTGAAAGAGCTGGTCTTCTTTTACATTATGCTAAAATTTGGTATCATAAAACGGGCAGGAAAGTGTGTGGTTGGTTTTTTTTAGCAGTTTATCTCGAACATTTTTGGTAGAATAGTGTGATTAGGTGTGTCTTCAGAATCCCTTTTTCATTTCTGAAAAACCTTGTCCACACTCTTCACTTTCAACTGTAATAACTTTTGAAAGGATAGTGCTACTGCTTTGAAAGTTGGCATTATTTATGAACAGAATGTGTTAATGAGGCGTGCTTAATTTCAGTTTAATTTGATAATCCCTTCATTGTTGTTTCTCTGGTGGTTTACTTCCAGTTTTTTGTCCCATTCATCGCACAGCCAGCACGGTTTGGTAAAGATTAGCGCTTGAATAGACACTGTACTTCAGAGCCTCTTTTCTCAGTTTACACTTTTCCTGAGTTTGTGCTTTCTTTCCAATATTTAGATAGGTTAGGAGAGTCCATTTGATTTGAATTATACATCATTGTAAAGCTTAGAGTCTTCTCTTTCAGAATATGGTCTTAACTAAAAATTCTTGTCTGGTGACTTTTTGTTTGTATTGAGGTGAAGGGTCACATATGCGACCGTGCACCTCAAAACGAACATAAAGTCGCACACACTGCTTTTGCGTGAGGACTGAAAATAAGTGAAATGGGTCAACCTAGCCGAACTTGACTTTTTCATATTTTCTGAAAGAGCTGGTCTTCTTTTACATTATGCTAAAATTTGGTATTATGAGACGGGCAGGAAAGTGTGTTTTTTTAGCAGTTTATCTGGAACATTTTTGGTAGAATAGTGTGATTAGGTGTGTCTTTAGAATCCCTTTTTCATTTCTGAAAAACCTTGTCCACACTCTTCACTTTCAACTCTAATAACTTTTGGAAGGTTAGTGCTACTGCTCTGAAGGTTGGCATTAATTATGAACAGAATGTGTTAATAAGGCATGCTGAATTTCAGTTTAATCTGATAATTCCTTCGTTGTTGTTACTCTGGTGGTTTACTTCCTGTTTTTTGTCCCATTCATCGCACAGCCAGCACGGTTTGGTAAAGATTAAGCGCTTGAATAGACACTGTACTTCAGAGCCTCTTTTCTCAGTTCACACTTTTCCTGAATTTGTGCTTTCTTTCGAATATTTAGATAGGTTAGGAGAGTCCATTTGATTTGAGTTATACATCACTTTAAAGCTTAAAGTCTGCGCTTTCAGAAATTGGTCTTAACTAAAAATTCATGTCTGGCGACTTTTTGTTTGTTTTGAGGTGCAGGGTCACATATATACACATACATATACATACATATGCATCGTCCCTGGATTGACAAGACCTCGTATCTCGGTTGACAGGTATCGAAAAACACAAGATCAATTTTCAATATAGAAAATAGTGCTTTGATTTTTCAAACAATTTAACTCTTTATGTGCCATGGTGGAAACCCCCTGTGTGTCACGTTATTGTGAGACAGGAAGGTAGTCATGCTCTGACAAAGAATTCTGTCTTTTTTTTTCAATTTGTATAACTCCTACAAATTTCTGTTAAGACGGGCATACTAGTAGGCAAAATTAAAGAGGATTGCCAAGCTTTGTTTCGATATAAATTGTATGACGAATCTATTTTCAATTTTTCTTTTGACTGACCAGTTGCTACATTACTGTAAAGGCATGACTTTTCCACATAAAACCATGACAAAAACTTAGAATGTATGAGCAAATCTATTTGGGAACGCCGCTTGATAGTCAATCACCACATAGAATGCAAGCCGTATATGAGAGGAACAAAAGCACGAGAGACGCTTTCATTGTGCCGCGGGATTAACGGTGATTAGTGATTTATCGATCGGATTTGGCGGCTTCGCTTGTTGAGCAGAATATGCGAAGTTGGCACGCCGTCGACTGAGTCGGATGTGCGAACGTGGCACACAAGGAGTTAATTGTTAATGTAGTGAAAAACAATGTTTCGACATCATTTGACTTTTATTTGGATATCCAAGTCATCGAATACAACAATAAGGGAACTAATACACGTGAAATATGAAATACCTATAGCAGAATTTCTGGTTTCATATAGATTCAAAAAAGCTAATATAAAGCCATTTTTTTTAGACATGGAATTTGCACTTTCGATGAAAAACTGTGATTTGTTTGAATGCATATACGTCGAAGAATATAACAAAATGAGTGCCCATTCATGATACATTTAACAACAAAAGAACGAGGCTAACCAAATAGAAATGTGAAGTATGAACCTATAATGCCCAAGTGTACAAATCATATCGCGAAGGGAATATAAAAAAAGAAATTTAATATATATATATATATATATTTTTTTTTTTTTTTTTTGTCAGTCGAGTGAGACAGTGGAAAGGCTAGTGATTAAAATACTCACAATATGGAGAGTCCAACCCAGGATAAAAACAACCGCGTCTCGTCATCGCCTATCAGGTACCAAAGTAACCTATTGTGTGTAAGATGGAACATTCATCACGGAACGAGAAGATTATTATAGCGTCGTCAATGGTACTGACGAAGCGCAACATTGCAATAATCCTTATTCATCCGACCTCATGGTGTGTAAATATACGTGCGTATGAATACTGGTTTCCGTTTATCATGATGGATGTGCAAAGTTTAAAGAAAATGGGGAAAATTCTGACTTTAAATGAAATAAATCCGAATCGATTTAATACCTTTCAAATGTCCAGTATATAAATTGTATATTTGTTTATAATTATGGTTATATGACAAATATATACATGTATATAGGTCCTATATATTATGTAACTAGACTGTGGCTTTGAAAAGTAAATTCGTGGAGTCGGAGGAAGGGAGGGAACCTTGAGGGAAAGATACTTCACTTGTATATATCAGTGTGCTTATTTTGAAAGTAAAAAAAAAAATGAATTGAGAAAAATCAGCTTTGCAAATCAGATGGTGATGACTCAGTTACTATCAAACATAAACACGTAAGTAGGTCTGTTATGGCACATTTTGGTAAATTGCACATTTTGGTTAATTACCAAAATGTGCCGTGACATGTTATGGTACATTTTGGTAACTGCACATTTTGGTAAATTTACCAAAATGTGCAGGACATTGACATTGACCCCTCAACTTTCACCCCATCTAGGGCCCCAAGGTGGTCCCTTAAAACGAAAAGCGATTACAATGTGAGCTTAAAAAATGTGTATTGCCTGTTTTTGATGCAGGAACATATCACCTTAGCTCCGTGGCGGAATGAATTCTGAAGCCCATCCATTGATTTTTAGTTCAGTTACCAAAATGTGCAGGCAAATCCACGTTTAACTACACATTTTGGTAGCAATGGATCCCGTCAGGTATAGGTGCACTATCGTCACATTTGGGTAATTTAGCAAAATGTGCAATTTACCAAAATGTGAACGGTTGTCCGTTGGCCCTAACCATTGATGGCTACTAGAAGCATACAACAGAGCTTAGAAACATACCACAGCACTGTTTTTTCTCCCTCCAGCTCCGCTTTCTGAACGTTCATCAAAATGGGTAACTTCCAGAGATTCCTTTCGATAGATACAATCAACACAGGTAACGAGAGTATGAGTAAAGGACTTAAAATGGGATTCTATGTCATCTGTAATAACCATCCGACAATCCAAGTTGTTATTGAATCAGATCCCGAAAAGGCCTGGTTATTATGAAGTATTGAAAAAAAAAACATGTTTAGTGACTACCGAAGCAAACCATGTTAATTCCTATAAAACGAGGGTTAATATTAAATGAATACTGCACGACTTTTAGCATGATTTTATACTCTCAATTATACCATCGGTCATAAGCGGAGGGTATGTGTAACTATGTCTCAAATGCCCTGTTGTAACTTACAGTCTTGCACTGCTTAGAAAGTTCACATTTTCCCGAACTTCTTTCCTTAAGCTGGCCTCATGATATCTGTCAAAAAAAAAAAAAATACAAGCAGAAAACGTACATGAGAGACTTAAGTATATAATTTTAGAGTATCTTATATTTCTGGAAAAGTTCACATAATCACACAACTTTGTCCAATGTCCGCGTTCTGTTTGTTTAAGTCAAAGTTTCAGCTACAGCAGTTTAGCAATATCAGTAAGGAAGATTCTGAATGATAGAATAAAAAAGCACACGTAAACAAAGGAGATTGAGGAAAGATATAGATTATGATCACCCACAGAAAACCCCTCAAAGATTGGTATTTTCTCTAGAACTTTGCTCACTACATGTTCAGCTTAGCAGAAATCTATAGACGTTACATATATTTCAAAAACAGAATGCTTTTTCAAAGCATGACTACGTTGGTGTCTCAGAATAATGTGGCTCACAGTGGGTTTCCATCATGGCACATACAGAGTTAATGGACAATTAGATTATCGACAGATCCGCTAAATTGACCTCAATTCCATTGAAACAATTCCTGCGTACGCGATTTTTTTAAAGTTAGTGTGTAATCTATAGGAACTCATTATTTTTTGTTGTACTTCTTCACTGGAGAAGAAACAAAAGAGTGCTGATATTAGAAAAACCAAGAGTAATAGTTTTGTTAAACAAGTGTTTGTCCTTGATATTGAGTGAGTGCGATGCTTACTGGAATAGTACAGAGCGCAGCTTTATTTTCATACACTGCAAGTGAATAAATATTGGAAAATAATTTCGCACTTGAAATGGTGGATAAACAAAGAAAATATCCAATCTAATAAGACATTCGATGGTACGTTTTAGTCATCAGAGTACTGGCACATGGAGCGAACTTACAGGTAGAAAAGTCTGTTCAGACGCAGGAAAGCTCCTCTCTCAATGTTCCTAAGGTCGATGTTCCAGATGTCTCTATTGATGACATGATTTGATTTGATTTGATTTGATTGTTTGAACAATTTCTTATTTTTACCAATATCACAAAAACACTATAACATATATATATATTGCACTACACAACGTGGTTAATTTCAATAGTAATGGCGATAACCAAAGCGACAACATATGACGAGTTTGTTCGCAAAACCCGATAAGTCCATTTTTGAAGATTTTGAAGTACGGCTGTCATAAAGTACAAAATAATACCTTTTAAATGATGTATTGGTCATTACATATAAAGGTACATTTTTGAAGTTATGGTCAAAAGAAGCAAAAATTTTCTTATTATTCTCTTCATTTTCCTTGACCTTTAATCGCACATATCTCCATTTGGCAAATATACTATTATGGACTTATCGGTTTTTGCGAACAAACTCTTCATATGCCCCCTTTCTCTCTCTGTCTCTGTCTCTGTCTCTGTCTCTCTCTCTCGGACTCTCTTTCTCTCACTGACTCACTAAACACGTAAAAACATTTGTTATGCACGATGTATACATATATACTTTATTTCCTTCGATCTAATCACTCTCTTATAATATCTAAAGGACTCGGCACGTCGAATCCCTAACAATTCAGTGTTATAGCAAAATATGCAATTTGCAAAGGGAAGCATTGCTCTCACAGCCGGAGTTACAGTTTATGATGTTAATGTTCACTTGGCAGCTACTTCCGTTTTATTAGTGGCAGTTACGAGGCGATGCAGAGACTCATCAAACCTACAATTCTTAAACTGCTTCACATTTAATCAGCGTTTGCAGTATTCAATATGCAAATGGGATCAAAGGTATAAATTATGACACATACTTACAAAAGCATCACATTGCCCAAGTCATTGAAAGCACGTCCCTTTATTTTGGTATTACAGTTGTTTGAAAGGTTGCTGGAGATTGGAGAGGACAAAAATATGGGGTTTTCTTAACATGTTCCTTCGGCAATTCTTTGAATGTCTTAAATGCCCCCCAAACGAGATTCTTTTCGCCCGTCGACAGAAAGCGAACAGACAGGTATTCCACCTGAGCGAAAGCAGTCAAGCAGATCGAAAAATGAAAAAAAATCGATCGAGTGCAAGGTGTTAATAGAGCGTGCGTTGATGGGCTCACAGACTTTTTTGTTCTACACTAAACTGGGCACTTAAATGAGAACACTGGGGTCAGCGAACACAGAAATCTACTCGAGATCAGCTCCGGTCGCTATGTACATGTTCATACGAGTTTCATAGCAAAGCAGGAGCAAAATAATCAGAAAAAGGGTAACAATGCTGTGATATACGCATTTTTCCAACAGAAAGAGAACGTATGGTGATGGAATGAACTCTAAATCTTTTTATCAAACTCATTTTCTCTGGGCATTACAACACGAAGAATCATGAATTTAGTCCACGAAAGTAGGCGCTTTTATCTTCATCTTGGGAACCTGGTATACCAGGTTCCGTAAGGAACGGGTTAAAAAATTACCCTTTGTCTGAATAGACAGTTTTAAGTCAGTTGGTGATTTCTTCTTTCTGACTCACGTGCCCATGGCCACGATGCTATACATTTAAATGTACGTTGTACTTCGCGTTTCAGGTTTCTGTTTATGTTTGCAATATAACACAAAGACACCTCATTGTTATTGTTCGCACATTATGAAACGCACTTTTTTCATTCAATCCTGCACTGCATAAGTCATATTTTTATGATTTGATACCAAATTAAAGCATACCAAGTAAATCCAAGTATGTCTTTCGTGGGCATGCACTCAATAACATACATTATGCATATGCTATCAAAAATATTACACTATGGTTTTGGGCCACGTTTACGAACTTGCGCCCCTCCATCCCCCCCCCCCCCATTTGTTCATTAATTTCTTGGTTATCTAAAATACACCCGATATAGCTGATTGATGAGCAGGTCAAGTCTCTACCGCATTAACTCTTGTGTAACATTGAAATGGAAAATGTGAGCACTTCACTTACAGGAATACCATGACATCAAGACCGGCAAACACTCCTTGGTTAATCTCCTCTATTCTGTTGTCAGCTAGATCTCTTCGAAAGAAAATAGTAACAAGGCAAGTGCCAAATTGTGTCTCGCCCGTTCGCGTAAAAGAAATCAATATTTTTCTAACTCCCAGAAGTTCATTGACCCGCCTATGACCTTTGACCTTGTGGTGACCTTCAACTCCCCAAGGGACATTTACCATCCAAGTTTGGTCACAAACGGACAAAGGGATCAAAAGTTATGAGCCATAATCAAAACGCGCCCTAAAAACCTAACAATGGGCCTTAAAAAATTGTTGACCCTTTTCTGTGACCTTTGACTTTGTAATGACCTTAAATTTCCCGAGGGACATCTACCGTCCAAGTTTGGTCACAAACGGACTTAGGGATCAAAAGTTATGAGCCACAATCGAAACGCGCCCTAAAAACTTAACATTGAGCCCTAAAAACTTAACATTGGGCCCTAAAATTTTTTTACCCCTGTCTGTGACCTTTGACCTTGTGATGACCTTCACCTACCCAAGGGACATCTACCATCCAAGTTTGGTCACAAACGGACAGAGGGATCAAAAGTTATAAGCCTTAATCAAAACGCGCCATAAAAACTTAACATTGGGTCCTAAAAGTTCGTTGACCCCTGTCTGTGACCTTTGACCTTGTAACCTTCAACTTCCCAAGGGACATCTACCATCTAAGTTTGGTCACAAACAGACAGATACATCAAAAGTTACGAGCCATAAACGAAACGCGCCCTAAAAACTTAACATTGGGCCCTAAAGTTCATTGACCTCTGCCTGTGACCTTTGACCTTCAGGTGCCCCTCATGGTTGCTAAAATGTGTAACTTTGTATAACCACTCTTCCCTCCAAGTTTGATAGAAATTGAAATCCTCAGTAGAGAGGTTTTCAAGTTTTTGTAGCGTTACGGACAGACGACGGACGGACGGACGGACGACGGACGGACAGACGCCGCAGGCGATCCCTTAAGGGCTTTTTACACTTGTAAAATTTTGCTTAGCCCCGGACCAACGGTGGGGCTAAGGGGGGGAGGGGGGCCTTAGCACCACCGTTGGTACGGGACTATCCTTAGCCCACTTTCTGTTTACACTCGTTTTTGCCAAAGTGGGCTAGCCCCACCGATAGTACGGTACAAAATAGCAGGGGTTAGCACCGCAATTGCGGTGCCAAGCAAGTGAGTGTAAACAGAACGAAAAAAATAATCCTGGGCTAAGCGACGGAGACGAAGTCCGACCCTCACTGACCAATAAGAAACGAGGTAATCAAGTGCTGCCGGTGCGTGCGTGTACGTGTACAGTACACAACGTAATTATGAATATTCATGTGGTTTGGAAAGTCCGGGGCTAAGAAATACGAGTGTAAAAAGGTCAGTTTTCCCCTTAGCCCCGGACAAGAAATAGTACGGGACTAATTGGCGAGTGTAAAAAGCTGAAAAAATTGGTACGGGACTAACGATAGTCCTGGGTCAGAGAAAGTCCGGGGTTAAGAAACACAAGTGTAAAAAGCCCTATAGTCTCCCCACACCAGTCCTCCGGCGGGCTCGACAAAAATGATAAGAGAACAGTTAATCAATCAAACAAAAAGGACCAAATATGAGAAGAATTGTTGCACAGTAACAGTGTTTTCGGTTTCGAAAAATGTGTGGTTCATGACCCACTGATATTGCATTGTATTGTACAGTATTGTATTGTAACGTGTAAAAATTACGTCATGACACTCAGACATACCCGGTACATACACACAAATTGCTGTAGATATTGATCATTACTCTTGTTTGCCGGTAACAAGATGTGACATAATAGTCTTCACCATAGACATTACAGTTCAAATAAAGGATTTTCTCAAGTTAATGACGATGACAATCCACATTATAAACTCTACAAAATTCCCAATGACCTAGTGGGTAAACACGATCGTGATGGAATGTTATTTCATTGCAGATTTCATTATATATTCGTAGAAAGTTTGTAAATGTGTTGAAGCAGATGTCTTCAATAATAGAAAATTCATTTGCTTAAACAAAGATATTCTTGATATCACCGTTATTCAAAATGTAACGACAAACTACTTTGTAAGACTATAGATAAAAGCAGAGGCCAAGGGAAAGGGTTATCATGACATGGTGGATGTTAACCATGTATTTAGTGCAATACGTACATCATCAAGATGCTACTTGGTCCGTCAAATGCTCCGTCTTTAATCTCAGAAATGCTATTGTTTGAGAGAAAACTTTTTTTTTTTGGACAGGAGAGACAAAGATAAGTGATTACTAATGTGTAGGAGTTTTTCGTCACCGGCGTAACAAAGACATTATTAGACTGTCGTAATTTCAAAGTAAGAGATGATAGACTACTGCACACATTGAAAACAATGAATATGTAATTGTAATATAAACTTACAAGACATTATGCAATTCTTTTGTCAACTCTTAAAGGGAGATATTGATGCCACAAAACCTAAATCGAACACATGGTGCGATTGAAAAGGTGAGTTTCAAAATCCATCCAACAAAGGAAAAAAAAATAATTGCCGAGCTTAATATCACCAACAAAAGTAAGGAAAAGAATAATACTCAAGGACTAGAAATAATGATGAAAATGACGCTTATAACGAGAGTATTTTTCTTGTCGTCAGTTCTTATGCAATCATTGAATCAATTTCAAATGATCTATAATGATCAATTACGTATTAATCCGTCTAGAGAAAAAAGAAGAGAAACCTTAAAGCTACTGCCTCCAAATCAAAGCATATCAATGTCATAAACCGTAATTATGCACAGAATAACATGAAGTTCTTCTCAGAATATCACAATTTCTTTTTTAACCATTCAACGGTAATGTCGAGGCTCAGTTTATCAGCATCCAATATACGTACAGAACTAAAAGGCTCTCCAGGTCACTGAATGTTCCTTTTTCAAGATGCGTAATGTGATTATTCCTGAGATCTCTAGGAAAGGAAGAAGAAAAAAAAATGTTAGTTTGGCTTGTCTGTCTCCGCTAAGATATGTATGATTATCCAGTGGTGGAGGTTGTACCTATATTTATTAAGGTAAATTTCTTTAACTTTTTATGACGTATATGGACATCTTGGTGTATACAAGTATAATTATATATGAGGATATATGAAAGTGCAATTTTGAATCGATTGTATAATCGTATGTTTATAAATTTTGTTAACAGTGTTTTGGTAATATGTTGAAAATAATGAAGTGTGATTGCAATAATAGTGTATTTGATGTTTGTTTATGTAATATATATATTTTTATATGATATAGTATAGTAAAATGAAAATGCAACCTTTTGATGAAATATATTATAATATTAGGTGTTGTTGGTGTTTGATAATTTCATTGTTTTTCAATATTTTGGTAATTTAAGTTGGATGGTTGGTAAAATGTTTTTCAATTGCTGTGCAATAACGTCTCCTCCATTTTTACATCCCTGCATATGTATTTGCTGTTGTTGTTGTTGCTTAGATTAAATAGTCATAATCCAGTGTTGTAAAGACAAGGGATTGTATTGAGTAGTTTTTCTCTGTTGTTGTATTGTATATGTATGTTTTTGTTGATTAAGATTAATAAATGCATGATTTTATGTATAATTTCTCAATATGTTCATTGTAAACACATTATTTGTGAAGCACTGTGATTTTCATCTATGTAGGCCTACATCTACTCTGTAAACTGAATGTACTTCAACCTCTGGGCTGCCAATTTCAGGAACAATACACCTCATCAATTCAATTCAATATGAAGGCATGTTAACAGCGGTCAAAGACATATAAAGAATATGGTACCGTCAAACCTGTCTTAGCGGCCACATGCCTATAGTGTCCACCTGCTTCTGGCGGCCACTGAAAAATCCCCCCCCCCCCACCCACGAACTTGCTGTATTACTGACCCTTTTATACCCTTTATACAATTTATACCCTTTATACCCTTTATACACCTATACCTGACCAGGGACCACTCAATTTGTATCCCGTGGGAGATATCTAACTGCGTATAGCGGCCACAAAAAATTTAGCTGAAACGTTAAATCAGTTACGAATACGCCTTTTACGTTAATTGTAAGAATTCTATACCGAAACCTCGCTCTGTCATAATCATGCAGACATGATTGACAAACGTACGTAGCTCTTCACCGTGAAAAGACGTCTCACCACATCTTGACTAGATCTAGGCTTCAGTAATGCCGCCTTGAGGGGTGTTACAGAGGCAAAGACAACTCTAAATAACATTGTAGAATTTTACCAAAATGCCGACTAATAAATTAATGATTTAGATTCCTTTGAATAAGGACAATGGGATACTTGTCTGGGTATTGTGTGTTGTTTACGTCAGCTTCGCACATTATCGATCTCCTGCTCGAACTCTCTCGTGAACCCATTCATGCGAGACCAGAACGAGCCAGTTTCTCAGGCTCGAAATATTATTTTGAAAATCAAAAGAAGAGAAGTAAGCTAAAAGAAAATGTATAATGAATTAATCTGAACAAAAAATCCATATTATAGCTGCTCATGCAAACTTATTTGCTGCTCTTTTTAAAGAAGAGCATGCGGTATTTTACGTTATTTAACAACGCAAGTGTTGAAATTCAAAATGGCAACCAACCTGCCAATAGTGGCCACCTGTCTATAGCGGCCGCTTGTTTCCATTAGGTGGCCACTTAAGACAGGTTTGACTGTATGTAAATATCTAAATATTTATCAAAATGTGAGAATTATTCACACAATTTAATTGTAGAGAACAACTAGCACATTAGTGACATCTAAAAAGAAAAAAAAAAGAAAGGTTCCTCGCGTGCGTATCATGGTTGTTTTTTTAAATATTTTTTAAATCAAATGTATTTAGATAACATAATCAACAAAGCATTATTGACTCTGCAGATGTTTTAAACACCGTTTGTTTTTTCTTTTTATTTTCAAATCTCTGTGGAGCTCCGTTTCTATTTATTCGATAGACAGTAACATAATTCATGATACCCAGACATATGTATTACGCATTTGAATGGATGGTTTAGTATTGGTGGAGATAAGGATTGAGCTTTTAACATATTTGTGAGATACCAAAAACTGGAATGGCTGAGACATCGTAAGCATAAAGTGAAACAAAGCGGTTTCTCCTTGTGTCACCAAAAACTGTTAGTAACCTGAAGTTATGTCTCAACCAAAACTATACGATCCCTTTAAATGACAATTGTTATAATTTGAAGAAAATTCAAATAAAGCAGAGATTGACAAGCTTACAACACTTCTATTGAAAGTCCATTAAAAGCACTTGAGTCTGCAATTACGAGTTTGTTTCCAGAAAGTATCCTATTGAAAAGATGGGTGAGAAATGAGAAATGAAGTGTGAAATTATTAGGCTCACTCTGTTTCAAATTCTTTCATGTAATAATTCAATGTTTTGAAGAAATATCAATGAAAGCAAAGGAAATAGAATGAGACAAATGCATCTGAATCGGGTACGGAATATTGTGCTCAAGTTTTGCATGTTAAAAAGTACGACGTCACCAGTGACAATAATATTAATATCGAAATTCTGTGAATAATACATCATCGCATTCAACTCTAATTTTTCCACGAAATATGACAGACATTCGTATTTCTGTTTGAAATATAACTACACAACTTCAAATCGCAACAATGCCACTATCAGTAGCGAAAGTTCCAAATTTTCATTCATTTCGTTACCACTATTATTCTCAAAATAGTAAATGTAGCATAAAGGTTTGAGAACGTGTCAAAGACAAGGCGATGACATTCTAACCTCAAAATATATGTTATCTTTATGAGACTATGACTCATGGATCCATCACAAACATGCATAGTAAATTTGTGGGTTCCTGTGAAGGTTTCGATGTGGTACTTACAACCAAGAGAGGCTGTGGAGTCCATCAAAAGCTGAACTTTCAATCCCCTTCAGTTTGTTATTTGAAAGGTCCCTGACAATGGAAAACAATGAGTAGTAGGGAATATTTAATCACAGTTGATATCGATATATCACTCCAATAGTTTGTGAAACACACGAATAGTCCTTATACCATATTTCCAACTTTTGAATGTTCTTGCATTTTATAACAAAAAGAAATGAAAAATGATGGTTTCAGCACCTTTTGGAAGCAAGCTCTTCGTATAAACACGCTGCGTATGTAAAGAACGAGCAGACGACGTACTTGCATAAAAGTCACCCCCCCCCCCAAAAAAAAAAAAAAATCCTCGTCAATCCTAGTAAGTCGCATTTCGATACTTTTATTCTGGATAATCATTGTCATAGATAATATTTCAGATAAATAGAATAAACAAAAAGAAAAAAGGATCCCAGTTCCAGTCGAATTAGGAACTCTGATATTTCATTATTCCATGACTGCTTATGAAGAATTTAATTTTTGACCACACAAAGGCCATTCGTGATAGGTTACGCTTTACATGCTCAGCATCATTGTTCAAAGAAAGCGTTAAATAAAATTATTGACAAGTACGGTACCAGCTCAGCGAAATTTGATCCATAAACTCGACAAGATCGTCACAGGTGACATCGGATTTTTGAATTTGAAATCACATGCGAAAAGTCTGATCGAGAAAACTCGCATATCCGTCCTTTGAAATTGTTATGTTGTGCCAGAGACCGTATATTAGCCTTAGGGATTACTTTAAAGAGTCCTGCGGACGATTCACAATTACAATTATACATTACGTAGTACATAAATTGATGGTGTTATGTATAGATTTGTGGAATTTCTCGTGGTCCTTGAGCAGACAAACCAATACTCTGAAACAACAAAAACACATTACCTGCATTACCTTTTCCTGTCTCGTTTTCGCAGCTTTTTTGGGGGGAATGTGTCGAGTGTTTGCCGTGCGTTTTAATAGTTTGCACGTGCTTGACTGCACTGCAAAAGTGATTTTCTTCTCGCTTAGAACTTTCAGGATTTCTTTTCTTTCTGAGATTCCGAAATAGGTATCCCGATTTGTTTCCAATGGTATATTTCCTGAGGTTAATAAAATGTGGTATATAGAAGAAAATTCGCGTGCGAAAAGAGCGAGACGAAACTATAGCAGGCGTCCGCCCGGGCGTCGCCGCCCCTGTCCTGTCAATCACCTCACCAGTCGCACGTCCTGTCAATCAATCACGACCTGTAAAACACGTCCGTCCGTCAGCGCAACCACTGGTGAGAGGTACTCCTGACCTACTTATTCTTGAAGTGGCCCACTTATCCTTGAAGTGGCCTACTTATCC
Source organism: Diadema antillarum (assembly GCF_040938485.1). Lineage (NCBI taxonomy): Eukaryota > Metazoa > Echinodermata > Echinoidea > Diadematoida > Diadematidae > Diadema > Diadema antillarum. The sequence goes on along the minus strand of NW_027270992.1, from coordinate 606,884 downwards.
TTGAAGTGGTATCGAATGTTGTTTAAATGTCTGAATTCATCTGGAATGTTTCCTGTTGAACCCGATCTTCAGTGTTAGTACTTGGTGTAGGTTTCCTTAACGACTCTCTCCTTGGCACTGAATTGCATTGCGCTGATAGTTGCAGTTTTTCTGTTTTGTTTTTGGGGGCTATCGCCTCTTCGTTTTGTGGTCAGATACCCCGCTTATACTGCTAACGGGTTTCAGAGCCTCCTCGAGGAGGTGCGAAAGCCCACTCTGAAAAAGCAGCCTCTTGTCTGTTTATACTGCTCGCCAAAAGCAGACCCTAGCAGGCCCTAGCAGGCTCAACCTTCTCCTCCCCTCTGATTTATGGCGCGGGCTTTTGAGTGACAGTGTGCAAGTTGAAAGGCTTTCTGCAGGGGGATTGGTCGAGATGGTTGGGTTGTTTATGTGAGCAGGTGATGACCTTCAGCAATTACCTCCGGGTCGGTCAAAAAGCGGCTTCTCAACCCCCCTTTGCGTTTATACTGCAGTCGAACCTCCTCGAGCATGCTATAGCGGGTTCTGAAACCTCCCCCGTAGGAGGTTTCAGAACCCGTCCTGATCGGATCGCCTTTTCTGAATTCTGTCTGTTTATACTGAGCTGAAAGTCTGCCCAGAAATGATAGTACAATGCAATTGTATCTATAACACTTCCCCCTAAAAGAGTGCATTTAACGTTTTCAACACATATGAACTCTTACCTTGGCACAATATTTTGGAACAGTATTGTGCATTCCTCTTCCAATTCACTCTTATAAATCCATGAGTTTACCATGGTTGCATTATTATAAGAACAAATAAACAATGTATGCTATGGCTACATCATCATCACACATGTGATAAAACATATACTAGTACGATTTTAGTACCATTCAACGTGTACCAATCTCACACTCTCGTGAGTTACATCATACTGGAATTGCATGCAATTGCGAAACACTGAATACTACAATATTAACTTTCTCAACCTTATGCAATCATGGCATGCATACAAACAATACACGTTGTACCAAAATTGTGTGGTTTCCTCACTAAAACATACATGTAAGTCAATTTTACACTGTCATATCAAATGATTAACTTGTGTACGAAGATCATAAACACGTCATCCTGTCCACAAGCAACTGCATATAATCCAACTGATGTAATCATATTACAACCTACAACCAAAACATCATATTCCATAATATCTGACTTGCATATACCTGAAGACGTTGTGTCGGCATCTATTGAAATGCCGAAACATCAACAAATGTCATATACACTGTACCTACTTTATGTTTCTGAAAACTTTCCTGTCAACACCCTAACAAAAAAGTCCTGTGGTACTCCCTGTGGTACTTGTCGGTACCACATAATGTACCACACACTTGTAATGTTACCACAGGAACTGTGTGGTACTGTACCACAGGCTTGTAGGGTACTCCCTGTAGTACTTGTCAGTACCACACAATGTACCACGTAAATGAATGTTACCACAGGAACTGTGTGGTACTGTTTTACAGGCTCATGTGGTACTCCCTGTGGTACTGGTTGGTAGCACACAATGTACCACACAAATATATGTTAACACAGGAACTGTGTGGTACTGTGTCACAGGCTCGTGTGGTACTCTGGGATGTACCACAGGGCAGTACCACAGGACATTACCACAGGAAAGTACCACAGGACAGTACCACAAGACAGTATACACACAAATTGTCCTGTGGTATTCTGGGACGTATACCACACGACAGTACCACAGGACAGTACCACATGAATTGTCCTGTGGTATTTTGGGACGTACCACAGGAGAGTACAACAGGAAAGTACCACAGGATAGTACCACAGGACAGTACCACACAACTTGTTCTGTGGTATTTTAGGACGTACCACAGGACAGTACCACAGGGCAGTTCCACAGGATAGTACCACAGGACAGTACCACAGGAATTGTCCTGTGGTAGTTTGGGACGTACCACAGGACAGTACCACAGGATAATACCACAGGACAGTACCTCACGACTTGTCCTGTGGTATTTTGGGACGTACCACAGGACAGTAGGCCTACCACAGGGCAGTACCACAGGACAGTACCACAGAGCAGTACCACAGGACAGTACCACAGGAAAGTACCACAGGATAGTACCACAGGACAGTACCACAGGACAGTACCACACGACTTGTCCTGTGGTATTTTGGGACGTACCACAGGACAGTACCACAGGGCAGTACCACAGGAAAGTACCACACGACAGTACCAGAAGACTTGTCCTGTGGTATTTTGGGGCGTACCACAGGACAGTACCACAGGAAAGTACCACAGGACAGTACCACAAGACTTGTCCTGTGGTATTTTGGGACATACCACAGGACAGTACCACAGGAATTGTCCTGTGGTATTTTGGGACGTACCACAGGACAGTACCACGAGACAGTACCACAGGATATTACCACAGAACAGTACCTCACGACTTGTCCTGTGGTATTTTGGGACGTACCACAGGGCAGTACCACAGGACATACCACAGGGCAGTACCACAGGACAGTACCACAGGAAAGTACCACAGGATAGTACCACAGGACAGTACCACATGACTTGTCCTGTGGTATTTTGGGACGTACCACAGGGCAGTACCACAGGACAGTACCACAGGATAGTACCACAGGACAGTACCACACGACTTGTCCTGTGGTATTTTGGGACATACCACAGGACAGTACCACAGGGCAATACCACAGGGCAGTACCACAGGACAGTACCACAGGGCAGTACCACAGGGCAGTACCACAGGACAGTACCACAGGGCAGTACCACAGGACAGTACCACAGGACAGTACCACAGGAAAGTACCACAGGATAGTACCACAGGACAGTACCACATGATTTGTCCTGTGGTATTTTGGGACGTACCATAGGACAGTACCACACGAATTGTCCTGTGGAATTTTTGGACGTACCACAGGACAGTACGAAAGGAATTCCTATGGCAATTTTCAATGTATACCACAGGAGAGTACCACAGGAACTGTCCAAAATCCCAGAGGAAAATCATAATATGGTGCTATTCCACACAGAAGTACCACACAGCAAATTAAATTCGTAAGTACCACAGAAAAATGCTACAGGATATTCTTTTTTTTTCTTAACATTTTATACCAGAGGACTATCACATCAGGAGAATATCAAACAGCAGTACCACACAGGAGTACCACACAGGAACATTGTAAGGCAGAATCAACTGAAATTTATAACAAAAATACAAAAAAAAACCACATATTAATATTCCTCAATTAATTGATAGATGAGTTATGCTATGAATCATAACAATTGATTTCTTATTACTTATCCTGTCCTATACTCCTACACTATTTAGTGAAAGTACTGATGTAAAGCATGAGAAATTTCATAAGGACTTCTGTGGTACTCCTGTGGTACTCCTGTGGTACTCCTGTGGTACAAATTTTTACACAGCTCATGAATATTCATAAAAAGCACTCTAAATTTTAGAAAATACATATATGACTTAAAAAGTCAAAGTATTAATGATGAAACTTACTTTGAACTTTATGAAAGATTGTCTAATTATGTTATGTTATTCCCAATATCATAGATATTGTTAAGAAAGTGTAATTTCATATCTTGATAATAAAGTATAATCGAGTTAGTAACCATGCCTTAATGCTTTACGGATAGACGGCCATATATATATATGTACTGATACAGTCGATGGCTACCTAGGAATAGAATATGACTATATAGATCTATCATAGGACTACAAACTAGATTGGCACTTGGCCATTAGACTCTCGTTTGAGGTTATATGTTAGGAGTAGGACAGGTTATTAAGTAGGGCCATGATTGTCCTGAAATTCATCACTCACCAATCAGGAATATTCCTTGATATGTGGCTAAGATTCTCCGAGATTTTTTTTTTCGATCTATCCTGTGTGGTACTCTCCTGTGGTACCATGGAAATGCTGTGTGGTACTGCCCTGTGGTAATGCTGTGTGGTAATGATCTACCTGTGGTACTGTCCTGTGGTGGTACTGTCCCAAAATACCACAGGACAGTTCCTGTGGTACTGTTCTGTGGTACTAGTCCTGTGGTACTGCCCTGTGGTACGTCCCACAATACCACAGGAATTCCTGTGGTACTGCCCTGTGGTACGTCCCAAAATACCACAGGAATTCCTGTGGTACTGTCCTGTGGTACTGTTCTGTGGTACCGGTCCTGTGGTACTTTCCTGTGGTACTGCCCTGTGGTACGTCCCAAAATACCACAGGAATTCCTGTGGTACTGTCCTGTGGTATGTCCCAAAATACCACAGGACAATTCCTGTGGTACTGTCCTGTGGTACTTTCCTGTGGTACTGTCCTGTGGTACTGTCCTGTGGTACCGTCCTGTGGTAATTACCACAGGAGTACCACAGGACTTTTTCGTAAGGGCATGCAAAACACCAAGAGTATGACCTGCCTAACAAAGCATCAAATGAACCTGACTGAGATATCCTTGATGATAATCTGTGTGTACACTTAAGCTTTATAAGTGAGTGTATACCTGTATACATCCCTGTATAACAGTCAGCTTAAATACACTGTATATGCCTGTTGGTACATGTGTACTTGATCAACTGTCGTGGACACCTTTACCAAGGCAATGATTGAGCTATAACAATGAGCAAAAGCTATGTACATGTACATTTGTAACTGTATAATGTCTGTACCTTATACATCCAATAAACTTAGGATATATACCACAACAAATTTAACAAATACCTGTACACGTACAAGTTAGTATGTAACTTCAGATACCTGAACTATACCTACATTACTCGATACACCACATTCTCTATACAAACAACAACACTACCTGTTTGAAGTTGATTTACCAACAACTCACATACTTGACAACTGTTGATGGCTGGCATAACTTAAAACAGCCTTCAAAATGTCTTCTTTTGGAGAGTGACTCAAAGCACAAATATAGCTTGCTGCGTTTCCTTATAAACACTGTCTGAAGATACTTCCAAGTTGTTATTTACACACTCAAAGTGCCATTCATGCAGTTGGCATCACAATTATAGTGTATGCAAGATACATACATATACATGATGTACACACGATGTCCTGTGTACTTGCAAAACAAAATTACACCTGTGTGTAAACACACTGTCCTGTGTACTCGCAAAACAAAATTACACCTGTTTAAAATGTTACAAACATAAAATACATTAGCACAACTGTTGCATCTGGCAACAAGACAAAATATTGAGATGTCTCAATTAAGCACGAGAAAGTGTGTCCGCGACAATGTTTTCCTTTCCGCGAATGTGTTTAATGTCAAGGTTATACTCCTGTAGGATAAAACTCCATCGCATCAGTCTCTGGTTTTTGTCTCTCATTCTGTTGACGAATGTCAGTGGGTTGTGATCAGTCCACACATCAACATGTTGAGTTGTGCTGCCCACGTAGACATCAAAATGGCTGAGCGAAAGAATCAACGCTAGAATCTCCATCTCAACGGTAGAATACCTCCGCTGGTGCGCGTTAAACTTCTTCGAGAAGTAGCTCCGACATCGCTGGCATCAACAGCTAGGCTGAAGCCTTTCTTGAAGTCCGGCGCTGCCAATACAGTACCACTCGATAGGATTGCCTTCACTTGGTCAAACGCAGATTGGCATGCGGCTGACCACTGGAACTTCACATTCTTCCTCAAGAGATCAGTCAAGGGTGCCACAACATCCGAGAAGTTATGGCAGAAGCGACGGTAGTATCCGGACATGCCGATGAATCTCATCAGCTCCTTCCTCGTCTTGGGAACAGGGACATCTGGGACTGCTCCTACCACATACATGACTGGCTTCGCACTTTCACTTGCACTTCTTTCAACATGTTTCTTCAACATGTTGATGTGACACAACCGTTTCTTTTTCTTCCTGTCTGGAGTCTGAATGATGTAATTCACATCACTCAATCTCTCCTCCACGACATATAGGGACCAGAGAAGCGAGCACACAGAGGATTACCAGGAATGGGCAACAGTATCAATACCTTTTCACCGGGACTGAACATCCTTTCCTTGGACCTCTTATCAAACAACTGCTTCATGTTCTTTGGCTGTCTCTCAAATATCCAGCTGCAAATTCGCGTGCACGAGTCAGCCTACCACGGAACGTGGTCACGTAATTCAACAAACCAGGTGACTCATCCTCACCCAACAGCTTCTCTCTCAAGACCTTCAATGGACCACGAACCTCGTGTCCAAACACTAACTCAAAGGGACTAAATCCTAAGGACTCTTGCACTTACTCTCGCACCGAGAAAACAACAGCAAGCCTTCATCCCAGTCCTTCTCGACCTCAAAGCAGTATGTTCTCATCATGTTCTTCAGCGTTTGATGAAAACGCTCCAGAGCGCCTTGACTCTGTGGGTGATAGGCACTCGAGGTAACACATTTGATACCCAACTCACACATCACTTGCTGAAATATCTTTGAAGTGAAGTTGGAACCCTGGTCTGATTGCACCACCTTTGGTAAGCCAACCGTTGTAAAGAACGTCACTAACGCCTTGCTAACGTTCTGTGCAGTGATACGCCGAAGTGGCACAGCTTCTGGAAATCTCGTAGAAGCGCACATCATAGTGAGCAAGTACTCATGTCCAGCCTCTGTCTTTGGCAAAGGACCAACACAGTCTATGATAACAGTGCTAAACGGCTCATCAAATGCTGGTATGGGCTTAGGGGAGCAGGAGGAATCTTCTGATTAGGTTTTCCCATCATTTGACAAACATGGCAAGTCCTACAGAAATCTGAAACATCCCGTCTCAAACCAGGCAAAAGAAATGTTTCAAAATCTTGTCAACCGTCATATGTGACCGTGCACCTCAAAACGAACATAAAGTCGCACACACTGATTTTGTGTGAGGACTGAAAATAAGTGAAATGGGTCAACCTAGCCGAAGTTGACTCTTTCATATTTTCTGAAAGAGCAGGCCTTCTTTTACATTATGCTAAAATTTGGTATCATAAAACGGGCAGGAAAGTGTGTTTTTTTAGCAGTTTATCTCGAACATTTTGGTAGAATAGTGTGATTAGGTGTGTCTTTAGAATCCCTTTTTCATTTCTGAAAAACCTTGTCTACAGTCTTCACTTTCAACTCTAATAACTTTTAAAAGGATAGTGCTACTGCTTTGAAAGTTGGCATTGATTATGGACAGAATGTGTTAATGAGGCATGCTAAATTTCAGTTTAATCTGATAATCCCTTCATTGTAGTCACTCTGGTGGTTTACTTCCTGTTTTTTGTCCCATTCATGGCACAGCCAGCACGGTTTGGTAAAGATTAAGCGCTTGAATAGACACTGTACTTCAGAGCCTCTTTTCTCAGTTCACACTTTTCCTGAGTTTGTGCTTTCTTTCCAATATTTAGATAGGTTAGGAGAGTCCATTTGATTTGAGTTATATATCATTTTAAAGCTTAAAGTCTGCTCTTTCAGAATATGGTCTTAACTAAAAATTCATGTCTGGCGACTTTTTGTTTGTTTTGAGGTGCAGTGTCACATATTGACTCCAAGATGACCACCAAGAGCTGACTCATGCGACACACTCAAGATGTGTTTACGAAATACTGCTGGCATGACAATTTGGTGAACTTCTCGCCATTCTTCATCACTAGAAGAGTCAACTGGCATCCACTTCCTCATCAACACATCTCCTTTCATATAGCAGCAAGTCCTTTCACTCAGTGCTTCTTCTTCAGCAAGAGCACGATCACACAATGCTACCAACTGTGGATCATTCTTCTGTGCGTCAATCAAAGAGCTCTTGTTCAACCCAATCTCATTTTCATCTACAGGCTGAGACTCATCCCTTATCTGATGTGATTTTGATGTTGCGGTTCCACTTGCTTATACATCATCCAACCGACAGACGAAACTCCCTTCTAGACTGATATCCTCTGGACTAGCCTTCATTTCAGACTCCTCTGATTTTCTAGGCATGGAACGTGTGACTACACAAGCTGGAAAAACTTCAGGGAATTCCTGAACCAATGCAGCTGTCTCATTTCCTTCTTTATCCAAAGGGACTGGACTGACCACTGGAATAGTCACTTTGTCTCCTGCTAGATCATTGCCTAATATCAATGCTACACCATCCATAGGAAGCGACTTCCTAACACCAAGGCTCACCCTTCCTGAAACTAGGCCTGACTGCAAATCGACTGTGTGGAGAGGGGCCGCAACGTAACCTCCTTCTACTCCTTGTAACAGTACACTTGTGCCTGTGGACGACATTTGCCCAAAAGGCAAAACACTGTCAAGAATCAATGATTGAGATGCACCAGTATCCCGCAGGATGGTAACCTTCCTGGCTTCATCACACCCTACCAATGACACATAGCCTACAGAAGTGAATGGTTCATACTGAGACTTAATCTTGTCTTTATCAGCTGACTTAATCACACTCTGAACTTGTTCACACCAATCACCTGTCGATTCAACTGAACGACTCACCAACCCATTGGGATGAGACTTCTTTTCTTTGTCTTTTTCCTGTTTTTTCTTGTTGAGAATGGGACAAGTAGACTTCACATGCCCTGGTTGCCTACAATGGAAACATACAATAGGCATCTCTGTGTTCCTACCTTTCTTGTCAGTCTCATTTTCTACCGCTAGACCAGCTTTCACCTCTGTCTTACTGCTAGAATTTGTTTGCCAGCACTTTGACGATTAGGACCTATATATTTGCTTCCTACATACCTGTTTCATGACTATGGGACAAAGTACACTCATCCGCCATTGTACTAGCTACCAACAAAGTTTGCACTTTCCGTTCCTCGATATGCGAACGCACCTCTTGAGGTAGCGACCTCTTAAACTCTTCTACTAGAACGTGTTCCCGCAAGTCTTCAACAGTAGTTACACCTACTGATTGCAGCCAACGATTGAATGCAATTTCCTTCACATTTGCAAATTCTCTGAATGACCGTGACTCCAGTTTTCTTCTATTCCTGAATTTTTGTCAGTACGCTTCAGGAACCAAGGCGTACGCGTTCAGAATTGCCTCTTTTACTGTTGTATAATCCTGAGCTTCTTCGCGCGACAGTGAAGCATAAGCATCACATGCCTTTCCCTTTAACTTAGTCTGCAAAAGATGAGGCCAATTTTCTTTTGGCCACTCCATGCTATCTGCCACTTGTTCGAAATGCAGGAAATATCTATCCACATCTCCTTCATCAAACTCAGGGACCATTCTGACATTTTTGGCGATATCAAAATGCCCACCACCGACGCTTACACCATACTCTCTCTCACCGACTTGCCGAGCCCTTTCTAGAGAAACCCTCTCTCTCTCTAACTCAATTCTCGCTTTCTCAAGTTCAAGCTCCTTCAGACGTACTTGTACACTTCCTTGCACATCACCAGGGGGACTACCTGATATGCTACGCAATGCCTGGAGGGGAAATACTTCTTCATCTACAAGAAATTTGATTATGTGCTGTGTAATCTCTGACTTTTTCATTGTGCTCTTCACAGCAGGAACCTTGTAGTTTTCTGCAACACGCAACAAATCAACCTTTTTCAAGGTTAGCAACTCCTCAACTGTGGGTGAATCCACAAACTTCTCAATGGAAAAATCTTGATCTTTCTCTATCATGCACCAATAATGTATAATTAATAGTGCAACAAGAAAACCTGACTTCTCACCAGCCAGCCAGTTGAAAAAAAAACACTTTTTCAACTGAAGAAAACCAGTCGCACCATAAACAATAATCCGTATGCTATACCACACACGACCCGACTGAGAATAACCTGTATGCCAAACCACATACGAACCGACTTGAAATAACCCGTGTGCTAAACCACACACGAACAACAATGGCATAACCCCTGTGCTAAACCACACACGAACCACCGTGAAATAACCCGTGTGCTAAACCACACACGAACAACCGTGGAATAACCTGTGTGCTAAACCACACACGAACAACCGTGAAATCACCTGTATGCTAAACCACATACAAACCACCGTGGAATAACCCGTGTGCTAAACCACACACGAACCACCGTGAAATCACCTGTATGCTAAACCACATACAGCTGTACAAACCGCCGTGGAATAACCCGTATGCTGAACCACACACGAGCCACCACGTACGGTACCAACGACCAACGTTTGACCAACGTTTCCACGCAGACACTACACACACGCAGCGTACACCTGACTAAACCATCATCAACACTACGCACGTGCCAAATTAACCCTTTCGATCCCGAAAGAAATACGAACGTGAGCTTCCCTCAAGCAGACACAGAAAGACGACCGATCTACATCAAAATGTACAACATATCATTCCGCGTCCATCTGCACGCACACACACACACACACACTACGCCGTAAACGCATCATGCTTTCTCAAATCGTAACACCTTTACATACAGTACACTGTAACAATCACGATGCAAACCATATACGTAGTTCCGCGCCGTAAGCTGTATCGCGATCGCCCATGTCCACGACATAGCATAGAGTGCTACACACGCTACTCACCGAAATTCATCGGCCAAGCGAGAACGAAAAAAAAAAACACTCCTGGGATCATATCAAACCCGACCAAATCACCTAAGCCCACAGAAACCCTAACGAACTCTCGTGACGTGCCCCCAATTTGTTAGGGGGGTTTACTTGGCCTAACGAACCATCATAACTACCAAAAATATCCAGACTCTCAAACAACTGGTGTTTGGTCGATCTAGGTCATCTTGTCGAACTCTTTATTTTACATATTCCTCCGCGGAACAATAAAGTGCCCAGAAATGATAGTACAATGCACATGTATCTATAACATAAGGTATCTCTAGGGCCTATAGGCCTTAGTCGGGGACTATTAGTCTACTAGACTAGGTGTTAAAAACAACAACAACAAAACAAACATATATGAATCACATTTCATTTTCAGGTCTAACAGCTAAAATAATCTGAGTATCTCTATTAAAATCTAAATTAGATCTAAACTTGTCATTACTAATACAAAACATACGTATCTTTTTAATTTTGGGTTACAAAATATAAGGTTACGAAAGTATTATCAAACAATTATTTATCACTTTCACTATTCAGATACTAATTTTTGATTACCAAATCTGGTGTAACAAAAGGAGAATCAAAGAATTATTTTTTTTTTCGAAGGTGAGGGGTACTCAAAGTACATCTCCATAGTTTACAACACGCACTTTACCAACCACTGCAACAACTAACACATGCAATCTACAATCAACGTCAATGTATTAAGATTTGTTTTTCCTTTGGAGGACAGTGAGACTAATGCCAAAACTCCCATTTCCTTATATTCATTCTTCTTCCTCCATTATCACTTTCTGCACATGGTTAAAGCAAGTGGGTAAAACAAACGTACAAACAAGCATGTCAATATGGAGTTTTCCATGCTTGCGTCCACATAATATCATTATGCCTGTTTAAGGGAAATAATTACACAATCGCACAAGGACCTTCCTTTCTGAATATTTTTTCACCATATCACTGCAATTGTGACACGTTTTCTGTTATCTATTTAAAAAAGAAAGAAATGCAAGTGGGGCTTTGAGTGAACCGCATGAGATTCATGCATTTTAGCAGGGTATATCCCTGCATTGATCATTCCTGGCCAGATTTGGGGGTCTTACGATGATTTCTGTCGCAAGGAAGCTCTGCTAGCACTAAAACGAACACAAGAACCCCCATTTTCACAATTATCCTGCGTTAAGTAGCGCTTCTTTTACAAAAGTTTCGTAAAAATGACATGGGTTTTAAATGTACAGCATGACATTCATGAACCCCACCTAATCAGGGCACCCACGATAGGTTTATAACCAGATTTTGGGGTCCTAGGAGGATTTCTATCACATGGGGGTGCTGCCAGCACAAAAACTAGCACATGAAATCTCACTTTTTATTGTTTTTCTGGAATTAGTAAGCCTTCGTCTACAATTTGGTCAAGTTTCGTGAAAATGACATTGGTTCTAATGTACAGCATAGATTTTATGATCCCACCTTGTCAGGGCATCCCTGCATAGGTTCCTGACCAGATTTTAGGGACTTACGATGATATATGTCTCATTGGGTGCGCTGCTGGCACAAAAAACAAAAAACAAAAAACACGAGAACATGAACCCCCATTTTTTATTATTTTTTCTGGAATTAGTAAGCCTTATCCTACAATTTGGTCAAGTTTCGTGAAAATGACATAGGTTTTGAATGTACAGCATAAGTTTTAAGAACCCACCCTGACAGGGCATCCCTGCATAGGTTCCTGATCAGATTTGGGGGACATAAGATGATATATGTCGCATGGGGGCGCTGCTAGCACAAAAACGAGCACGTGAGCCTCCACTATTTATTGTTTTTCTGGAATTAGTAAGGCTTCTTCTGCAATTTGGTCAAGTTTCGTGAAAATGACATGGGTTTTGAATAAACAGCATAAGTTTTATGAACGTTGTCTTTTATCTCACCCTTAACAGAAAACGTCAATGAGAAGGATTTGAGAGATGTCGGTGTTTTCTGCCGCGTAAGGGTGCTGCTTGCTCAAGAATGAGATTGTAAACCCTAATTTTTAAACCTTTTCCTCGTTTTGGCGTACCTTTTTCTGCAATTCTTGGAATTCAACTGGAGAAAATGACGTGGATTTTGAAAGAATTATGGGGATTTAAGTTTGTCATTGCAGATTTTGTTGCCAATCGTGATCTTGATCCTGTAACGCTGTCATTTTGGTACAGGACAGCAGATTAGTCATATTCTTCAAAGTCCCGTAGAATAAAAACAACCACATGAACCTATGGTTTTATATACATATTTGTGCTTCGGATGGGTCAAAATTACTGTATGGAAAGTTTGAAGAAAATGACTTGGATTTCACTTTAACTGAGTAACGTCCTTAATTGAATACCTGCTAAAATGTCGACTGAAGTTCCATTCTGGTCACCCTGTCCTGCTCTAAACGCAAGTTCATTCTTTGTTTGAACACGAATTCCATGAATTGTTACGGTAGGCAATCTTATGTATCATACCTCTCTGATTATTAGTAAAGTGCCTAACCAAATGAGGAAAAAGAAAGGTCATTTGTACCAATGTGTACATGACCTAATTACCAACTGGCTTATGAGGATCTGAAGTATCCTGTCGACGGTTTTACTTTGGAGGCACATCTGTCGGCTAATGCCAAAGAAACGCTTGGATTGAATCATCAAACGGGTCTCTCCGTAATGCGCATATACAGTGGTGGATCTACAGGAGAGTTAGGCGGTCTAAATCCCCCTTTTTGTTTTGTTTTTCTTTTGTTTTGGGGTTTCGGGGATTTCAACCATCCCCCCCCCCCCCCTTTGGGATTGATGTTTTTTGTTTGCTTTTTGCTTGGTGTTAACATACGTTCAGTTGACCAGATTAAACAACTTATCTAACTTATCAATCAACTGGATAAGTAAGAAGGAACATCGATGGTTTATGAATTTCTAAATACTCACAATATTATGAGATCCAAACCACTGAATGCGTTTGCTTCAATTCTTACGATCTTGTTCCAGGAGAGCCATCTTTAAAAAAAAGAGAAGGGAAGATGGGAATGACATATCACAGTGAACGACATGGAAATCACATTGTTCAGTAAAATATACCCGTTTTACCTCCGTGACATCATTTACAATTTTATCCAGAAAAGCAAAATTCGTGTACTTTTACATTCGATTTACATCATGAAAACACAATCATAGTGAAAGACATCGATAAGACGGACTGGAATTACTGGGAAAAATAAAAGAAAAAAGTGAAAACTGTATGAATTCAGAAGAGACCGAAAAAGGCAACGATATAACTTTATATAGATATTCAACGATGTCATGAAAAGTTCCTAATAATACCTAAAAAGGTATGACGCAAACTGTCTATTTCAGACACGTGCATTATGACATTCGACTATACTGCAATGTCAAAATACACATTGCTTAAGAAACAATGCTGTTGTCAGTTTCCTATTTTTTCTAACCATAGGATGGTTGAGATTTGTTTTGTTTTTTCAACATAGGATATTATATATTTATATATGTGTATGTATTAATGTACATACATAATTATCTATGAATATACTATATCATTACCTGTAACAGACATCTGAGCTGTGGTTCCACGAGATTGTATTACCTTAGTATTACGCGCGGGATAGCACGCCAGCAGGGAGAGAGGGGTGAAATTCTCATATTCTCCTCTTTGGAAAACGCCTATGGGATTTGCGTGTTAAAAAAAAAAAACAAGGAAATATAGCATCCGGGTACTTGAGCTACCAGTCAGGAAAATTTGCTGTTGATGTGTTGATGACAGTGTCATGCGGAGTAGTTTTGCGACGAAGGGCAAATTCCTGTGGGTTAACACGTAAAACTTAAGGACGATCGCTGTTACTGTCCGAGCGGGCTGTATCTATACGCGCACTTCCCCATAGGTTAACACGTAAAAATTGAGAAAGATCCCTGCGCCTGTGAGAGTTCGTTGTTATACGCGCACCGCGTACCGTGAGTTAGCCTGTGTATGTAGGGATGTAGCGCGCAATGTGGTGTAGAGCCCTAGTACTTGGGTACCTAAGGGGGGGTCACCGTGCATCCCCCCCAGGACTCCTCGAAACTTACATTCTCAGGATCCTCATGACATACCACAACATAATCAAGATGTTAACAGGAACGAAAAGTGGCTGTTCTAGGTGGAATTTAATGTATTCTATTGTTTTTCATAATTTCTTATGTATTTCTTTGTTTTTCAACTTTTTCAACTTTTGTTTTTTCGTTGTTTTTCTATTGGAAATTGTCACTGACCACTTTTCTACCATAATTAGCACAAAACTAATCAATGAAAGTGATTAATTGTAAAAATAATCAGGTTTTCATGACCTTCATGAAAGAGCACCTGTTTTCCATAGGAAATGTACACAAAATCACAAAATTGTGCCCGTTTTGGGGGGACATTCCGTTACAATAATGGGCGTGACTTCGCAAAAGTATTCGCGGATGTTGCAAATTTGGTCTCAAAAGTTGTGCGAGACTTGACCAAACAAAGTCAAGAAGCCTCGCGACAGATTTATAGCGTGAAACTTCGAGGGGGGGGGGGGGGGCGGTTCCCCCCCCCCACCGTCCTTATGTATGTATGTAATATATATGTGCTTACATGTAGGGCCTACATAGTAGGGTACCTAAGGGGGGGGGGGGGGGTCACCGTGCACCCCCAGGACTCCTCAAAACTTACTTGACTTTGTTTTGTTCAAGTCTCACGCAACTTTCGCGACCAAATTTGCAACTTCCCCGCATACTTTTGCGAAGTCACGCCCAATTTTGTAACGGAATGTCGTCCCAAAACGGGCACAATTTTGTGCTTTTGTGTACATTTCCTATGGAAAACAGGTGCTCTGTCATGAAAGTCATGAAAACCTGATTATTTTTACAATTAATCACTTTCATTGATTAGTTTTGTGCTAATTATGGGAGAAAAGTGGTCAGTGACAATTTCCAATAGAAAAACAAAGAAAAAACAAAAGTTGAAAAATGTAAGTTTCGAGGAGTCCTGGGGGGGATGCACCGTGACCCCCCCTTAGGTACCCGACTATAGCTGGCGCCGAGTGGAAAATTGTTGCCGTGAATGGGGAAGTTATACAAAGTTTGAATTGTAATGAATTTTATTTTACTGATCGAGATGCCTGAATTGGGTATAATAATAGTATGGACTGTCTACTTTCGGGGGATAAGGCATTAATAAATTGCCCTCACTAGAATTGTATTGCCCTTGTCTTCGATTCGGGCAATACAATTCAAGGTCAGGCAATAAATGTTGTATCCCCCTCAAGGCCAGTTCATTATCATATAAATTGTACAGACATAGTTAAGCAAAACAGTGCGAATCACTGAGATGTGTACTGATAGAGAAAGTGAAATGGTGTATGACCCCATTGATGTTTGAATTAAAATTTTGAGATCATACAAAAGAACATGATAAAAACAGGGGGTTTCTTCCCTCCCACGGCTGCCACCCTTTTTCTTATTCTTTTTTTTTTTGGATTTTAGTAGCCAATGTATAATGTCTGGTAAGTGTTTTGTTTCGCTCAGTGTGTGTTTGGGTTTTCTTTTACAATTAGCTTTGTCAAGACATTAAATAGGGCTATAAAAGAAAAGTGTATAGGCATAATTTTCAAATTAAGCAATATACACTTTATATCAACATAACCAGCATCTTGTTGAAAATAATATGAATGCTTTCAAATCATATTTTGAGTTTGGATGATATAGTCTCATGTGATAGAACTTGTATCGTAGAAAATCTCACAATTTCTCGTTTCCTAATTTGTATGGAATGAAATCTAAAAGAAAAAGCTGGAATATATCCTAATCACAGCATCGTTGGTCTTTTAATAGCATACTTACAACCACGAGAGGCTTCCGGTACCATTCCAGGTAAATGCATCAACCGTTTCAATCAAATTTCTTGCCAAATCTCTTGTAAGGTTAAGACACACAAAAAAGGCGAAATCAATCGAAATATTATGATTAGGCATCTTGTATTGATAACAGTTGAATCTTACAAAATACTTGCAATTAGCGCCGTTCTTACGACCGCCTGTGCTTACATATTCAGCTTTTACGTATTCTCCACTTGTTTTAAAACGAATACTAATGTGAGTTATGAAGGTCTCAACAAACGAAGTCAGTTGCGAATCTACTGAGAGAGGGGTTAGGGGGGTTAACCTCCCCCCCCCCCCCCCATCCTTGGGCTGCCGAATGAAAATGTGATGTGCATAGAGAAAAAGACGTTCTCATGCACTGTATGGTCTCAACTGTGTTAGGAGATGCCAGGAAAACATCACTTTGGGGGTTCAAAATAGCAACAACAATAATAACAACAACAAGAATCGCCGAGAGGGGGACAAACCCCCCCCCCCCCTCCTTGACAGAGAGCTAGATCCGCCCCTGAAATTATTGGATAACTCCGAAATTAGATAATAGGGATGGGTTTGACACTCTTCGGATTTATCACCTTGATACGAATATCAACATTGAATAAGTTCTGTTGCATGCTCTTTTTTTTTTCTTGTTCTTGGCCTTGCCTTTAAAAGTCTTTAAGGAGTACTAATCATTTATCTAAAGGAAAAAAAAACCATGATGGTGTTCAATGACAGAATTGGCCTATTATTATCAAAACTTACAAAGACCTGAGGTTGTCCAAGCCATCGAATGCACCCCGATCAATCGCTGTGATATTATTGCTCTGCAGATTCCTATTGAAGAGAATCAATTCGTATAAAGAACATGATGCCTATGATTTGGTTCCACATGTTTGATATGAAGAATACGTATTGTCTGTTCAATCATTACAACAGAAATGTGTTTTGCAACGATAGACCATTACTTTTTCTCTTGATTGGAAAGGTACATGAACCCAAAAAAGAAAATGTGAGAATATGAGAACGATAGGAAAAGAAAAGAGAATAGAATAGAATAGACAACAGAATATATGGAAATATGACCTTGCTCACTTTTGTTCTACTGCTTCTCGTATTTCATGTTACGTTTTAAAAAAGGAGAGGTTAAAAAAAATATCTTACTGGAGAACAAAGAAACCCAAAATGGACTGTCGAATACAATCAAATTGATCAGAAGTAAAAGTGGTGAAAAAGTAGTGGCAACATAAAAAGAAAAATAAAGTTAATCTAGATAATACTATAAAAAAAAATGTCCAGGCATTGCCTAGCATTTTTCATATTATGTCAATAATTATTATACACTCAGCAAAAAAAAAAAAAGAAAGTAAACGCTTTCTCAAGTTTCGATTTCTCATAGAATATTTGGCTGCAAGCTAATGTATAATATTATGCCATATTTAATTTAATTTAATTGGCTATCAACCTGGTAGGTCAACAAAAAGCGATACTTAACGCATCGGTGAACAACATTGCTTTTCTTTGCTAGGGCACAAAAGTAAAAAGTGCAAAACTGAACAACTTGCCATTCATGAGTATGTGCTCTTCCATAGAACAATAAGAATAAACAGCAAATTTCACACAAAGCAAAACATGAATTAAGTTGCAAAAACAAACCTTTGATCTCTATGATATTTTTAAAGCCCAAAGGACCTATGAAGGCTAAAAGTAATGGAGGAAAATAAAGCATCTTATGTCAAATCTAAAATCAAATGAATTTAAGAGAAGAAGTAATTATTAACAAAAATGATACAAATTTGAGTTTTCTTTTTTTTCGAATTAGGAAATTGTGAATAATGTTTGGTTCTCGAAATTTTCACATGGATTTTAAATCACTAGCTTTGTCACGTAAGGATTCCGTGTTGTGTTTCGTAAGCTCTTTTGATTGTGCGAGGCATCTGTACGCGCGCCCTGACTGTAGTCAGAGGTCATGCCACGGGCATGTATTTAGTGGAGAAGAGAAATAAAGTCTCTTTGACCGGTGACCTAAAACTGATAAGTTACATTGTCTCATTTCTGTGACAATTTTATGGCGACCCCGCCAGGACGAAAGTTTTAGGTCATTAGTAAAGTAGCACCGAGTGTGGAATGAAGGTCCATGCAACTGTGTGTAGAGATGTTATGTACAAAGAGAGGCGGATGTGGGCAAAAAGAGTGATCTTGCGATTCGGTGTGGCAGGCTTCTCTCCACGGTTTCAGTTGTGCGAATTCGCAGGTTATTCACTACGCAGCGTTGGGACGTAAGGTGTTTGACCCAACGCTCCGTCAGTTATTCTCTACACTGAGTGCGACTCGTTGCGGAGTCGGCAGTATGCGGGAGGCGCTGTAGCTATTTAAACGGTACACGTACTGGAGTGGTTGTGCGTTATGATGTGCGGTATGTCCGTTCGCATGGGTATGTTTACATACCCATGCGTTTTTCAGACTGTCTGTCCTACTAGCCAGTAGCCTCTGGGAATTGTAGACTGCCTAGATTCCATGTGTTTTCTAATCGTGATATAGTCCCCACCATAGGTCTCACCGCAGTGCGCGTGCACCCGCGGACTAGGGAAAGGGTATAGGGTTAGGTAGGGTTGTATTTAATACGGACACGCAACCCTAACAAAAAAGTCATGTGGTACTCCCTGTGGTACTTGTCGGTACCACACAATGTACCACACACTTATAATGTTACCACAGGAACTGTGTGGTACTGTACCACAGGCTTGTAGGGTACTCCCTGTAGTACTTGTCAGTACCACACAATGTACCACATAAATAAATATTACCACAGGAACTGTGTGGTACTGTTTTACAGGCTCATGTGGTACTCCCTGTGGTACTGGTTGGTACCACACAATGTACCACACGAATATATGTTAACACAGGAACTGTGTGGTACTGTGTCACAGGCTCGTGTGGTACTCTGGGATGTATCACAGGGCAGTACCACAGGACATTACCACAGGAAAGTTCCACAGGACAGTACCACAAGACAGTATACACACAAATTGTCCTGTGGTATTTTGGGACGTATACCACACAACAGTACCACAGGACAGTACCACATGAATTGTCCTGTGGTATTTTGTGACGTACCACAGGAAGGTACAACAGGAAAGTACCACAGGATAGTACCACAGGACAGTACCACACGACTTGTTCTGTGGTATTTTAGGACGTACCACAGGACAGTACCACAGGGCAGTTCCACAGGACAGTACCACAGGAAAGTACCACAGGACAGTACCACAGGAATTGTCCTGTGGTATTTTGGGACGTACCACAGGACAGTACCACAGGATAGTACCACAGGACAGTACCTCACGACTTGTCCTGTGGTATTTTGGGACATACCACAGGACAGTACCACAGGGCAGTACCACAGGACAGTACCACAGGAAAGTACCACAGGATAGTACCACAGGACAGTACCACACGACTTGTCCTGTCGTATTTTGGGACGTACCACAGGGCAGTACCACAGGACAGTACCACAGGAAAGTACCACAGGATAGTACCATAGGACAGTACCACACGACTTGTCCTGTGGTATTTTGGGACGTACCACAGGAAAGTACCACAGGGCAGTACCACAGGAAAATACCACAGGACAGTACCACACGACTTGTCCTGTGGTATTTTTGGGACATACCACAGGACAGTACCACAGGATATTACCACAGGACAGTACCTCACGACTTATCCTGTGGTATTTTGGGACGTACCACAGGACAGTACCACAGGGCAGTACCACAGGACAATACCACAGGGCAGTACCACAGGACAGGACCACAGGAAAGTACCACAGGATAGTACCACAGGACAAGACCACACGACTTGTCCTGTGGTATTTTGGGACGTACCACAGGGCAGTACCACAGGACAGTACCACAGGATAGTACCACAGGACAGTACCACACGACTTGTCCTGTGGTATTTTGGGACATACCATAGGACAGTACCACAGGAATTGTCCTGTGGTATTTTGGGACGTACCACAGGACAGTACCACACGATTTGTCCTGTGGTATTTTGGGACACACCACAGGACAGTACCACAGGAATTGTCCTGTGGTATTTTGGGACGTACCACAGGACAATACCACAGGACAGTACCACAGAATAGTACCACAGGACAGTACCACACGACTTGTCCTGTGGTATTTTGGGACATACCACAGGACAGTACCACAGGACAGTACCACAGGACAGTACCACACGACTTGTCCTGTGGTATTTTGGGACGTACAACAGGACAGTACCACAGGGCAGTACCACAGGACAGTACCACAGGAAAGTACCACAGGATAGTACCACAGGACAGTACCACATGACTTGTCCTGTGGTATTTTAGGACGTACCACATACGACAGGAATTCCTGTGGTAATTTTCGATGTATATACCACAGGAGAGTACCACAGGAACTGTCCAAAATCCCACAGGAAAATCATAATATGGTGCTATTCCACACAAAAGTACCACACAGCAAATTAAATTCGTAAGTACCACAGAAAAATGCTACAGGATATTTTTTTTCTTAACATTTCATACCAGAGGACTATCACATCAGGAGAATATCAAACAGCAGTACCACACAGGAGTACCACACAGGAAAATTGTAAGGCAGAATCAACTGAAATTTATAACAAAAATACAAACAAAAAAAGCACATATTAATATTTCTCAATTAATTGATAGATGAGTTATGCTGTGAATTATAACAATTGATTTGCCATTACTTATCCTGTCCTATACTCCTACAGTATTACCTATTTAGTGAAAGTGCTGATGTAAAGCATGAGAAATTTCATAAGGACTTCTGTGGTACTCCTGTGGTACTCCTGTGGTACTCCTGTGGTACAAATTTTTACATAGCTCATGAATATTCATAAAAAGCACTCTAGATTTTAGAAAATACTAATGACTTAAAAAGTCAAAGTATTAATGATGGGACTTACTTTGAACTTTACGAAAGATTGTCTAATTATGTTATGTTATTCCCAATATCATAGATATTGTTATGAAAGCGTAATTTCATATCTTGATAATAAAGTATAATCGAGTTAGTAACCATGCCTTAATGCTTTACGGATAGACAGCCATATATATATATGTACTGATAGGGTCGATGGCCACCTAGGAATAGAATATGACTATATAGATCTATTATAGGACTAGATTGGCACTTGGCCATTAGACTCTCGTTTGAGGTTATATGTTAGGAGTAGGACAGGTTATTAAGTAGGGTCATGTTTGTACTGAAATCCATCACTCACCTATCAGGAATATTCCTTGATATGTGGCTAAAATTCTCCCAGATTTTTTTTTTTCGATCTATCCTGTGTGGTACTCTCCTGTGGTACCATGGAAATGCTGTGTGGTACTGCCCTGTGGTAATACTGTGTGGCAATGATCGACCTGTGGTACTGTCCTGTGGTACTGTCCCAAAATACCACAGGACAGTTCCTGTGGTACTGTTCTGTGGTACTAGTCCTGTGGCACTGCCCTGTGGTACGTCTCAAAATACCACAGGAATTCCTGTGGTACTGCCCTGTGGTACGTCCCAAAATACCACAGGAATTCCTGTGGTACTGTCCTGTGGTACTGTTCTGTGGTACTGGTCCTGTGGTACTTTCCTGTGGTACTGCCCTGTGGTACGTCCCAAAATACCACAGGAATTCCTGTGGTACTGTCCTGTGGTATGTCCCAAAATACCACAGGACAATTCCTGTGTTAATGTCCTGTGGTACTGTCCTGTGGTACTTTCCTGTGGTACTGTCCTGTGGTACCGTCCTGTGGTAATTACCACAGGAGTACCACAGGACTTTTTCGTAAGGGAACGGTGGGGACTATAGCACGATTATGCCGTTTTTCCGTTTTTCTAGTATAAAAGTCATGGTGAACGTGTCTTGGCTGGAATTAGATCTGTACATTCATGTAATGGTATTCTGGTACTGTTGTTTAATGTTACGGTGTTGATACTGTCTGTCAGAGTAGACAAGTGGCTTGCATCCCAGCATTGCAATACAAATTCATTGCAGTATTCACAGTAAGATGATTATGGCTAGTATCGATCAGATGAGGGAATTTTGTACTCTAGGTCGAGATTTAGGTCTTACTGGTGGTGAGCTTAGTAAGTTTGTGTCAGAGCGCTGCGCAGGAACGATGAGGCTGAAAGAGCTTGAAAGTCAGAGCGAAGAAAATAAAAAACAGCCGCGAGAGGAGAGCGAAAAACAGCGTGCTAACGAAGTGAGGTTGGCGGAACTGCGTGTAGAGGAGAGAAGATCCTCAGGAACCAGTTTTGCTGCTGGTGGTGGAGTGAAGATGAAAGGTGAGTTCAACGACACTAACGATAGATTTGATGCATACATTTCCAAATTTGATTTAATCATGGATAACCAAGGTTTACCGGACAGTACAATTTAGAGTGTTGCATTTAATTGCTAATTTAACCGGACAAGCCTTGGAGGTGGTGAATCGAATGTCGAGTGAGGATCGCAGTAATTATGAAATAGTGAAACATGAACTAATGAAATTCTATCATCTAACTGCGGATGGATATAGGAAAAAGTTCCGTACGGCCAGGCCGGAGAAGAACGAACAGCCTAGGCAGTTCAGCGTTCGACAGAAGGGCTATCTACAGAAGCGGGTAGAATTGTCTGGGATTTCTGAGGATTATGATGCCCTTCTTGACTTGATATTGAGGGAACAATTTGTACAGTGCTGTCCCACAGGAATAGAAGTGTTCGTGAGAGAGGGGCAATGCAGTAGTATTGACGAGATCGTGGAAAGAGCTACGGTGTATGTAGGGGCTCATGGACTGCATACATTTTGCGCTCCTCGCAAACAAGGGGGAGTCAGACCCACAGCTACAGGCAAACTAGGTGGGGTGAATTCAGGTCAGCCAGTAGTATACAAAGGCAACACTAACACTTACACTAACCGTGAGGAACATGCACCGCATCCACCCAGAACAAAGGGGGAAAAGTCAAATGGTACAAGTATGCGGTCAGGTAAAGGTTGCTACATATGTGGTAATCCATCACACTTCAAGCGAGACTGCCCATTGGCTCATGTAAAACATGGACAGGCAATGATGCAAGAGACTGCAAACAGTACAGAACCAGTACAGTCTGGTGGTGCTGCAAGCGCTCCGCAACCCAGTAGTCCTACGAAGTCAATTGGTCCGTTACGTTCTAATGACGCGAGTAGCAGACAGTCACAGCCTGCGCAGACAGCACGTGCATGCCTACTGAAACGCATACCACGGTAATCTAATTATGCATGAGAAAGTGAATGTTGAAAGGTTGGGTATGTCCTATCGTGAAGTGAGTGCTATGATGAACCACATGCCAGTTGTTTCAGGCAGGTTATATCCTGGTGAAGTTCCAATTTCAGTGAAACAGGATGCAGTACATGTGTTGTTAAGTCCAGACTGGTTGAGAGACATCAGCTGACTGGGAGGTGTTAGACAGTGTCAAGTGAGGTTGATTAATGGAACAGTCAAGCAATTTCCAGTCGCCAAGGTAGAGTTAGACTCCCCATATTTTTCAGATGAGATTGAAGCATTGTGTATGCCGGATCGCTTGTGTGAAGTGACTGTTGGGAATGTCACTGGTGCACGTGAGCCCAATGATTTGAAGTGGGTGCCCCGAGGGGGCAGAGCATTGAGTGACGGTGCTGATCATGCGGATGATGGTGGTAGATGCGTCTGTTGCGACACGGATTGTCGCCCCCGTCACGGATTGTCGTCTGGCGACAATCAGGGACGCTTGTGCAGTTCCCAGTTTTTGACCTCGAAGGCGACAATCCGTGCTGGCAAAAAAAAAAATTGTTGCGACACGGATTGTCGCCCCGTCAAGGATTGTCGCCCCGTCAAGGATTGTCGCCCCGGGCTCGGGGTGGTTCCTCCGGTGTTAGGCTTTGGTGGGATGGGTATTACTGATAAGTTATGCGTGTGTGTGTGTGTTTGTGTGTGTTTGTTTGTTGTGAGCTGCATGATATGCACTGTGTATGATTTGTAGGTGAGTACAATAAGTGACTTGTGTATGAGTTTCCGTATAGCTGTGTGTGTGTGTGTGTTTGGAGTATAATAATACAATATGTAGAAACTGTGCATGTGTGGTGGTTGTATAGTGGTAGTGGTTTGTTCGTCTGTGTTTATACGTGTGCCTGTATGCGTCGTGTGTCTGTTTGTGTTTGTGTTTTACGGAGTCCGCCAGGTGACATGAGGGAAAAAAATCTGCATGGATTATTGCGTTCCCTCGCAATAATTATTGCGTTCCTTCGCAATATTATTGCGTTCCCTCGCAATATTATTGCGTTCCCACGCAATATTATTGCGTTCCCTCGCAATATTATTGCGTTCCCACGCAATATTACTGCGTTCCCTCGCAATAATATTGCGTTCCTCGCAATAATGATTGCGTTCCCTCGCAGTAATTATTGCGTGGGAACGCAATAATTATTGCGAGGGAATATGGCAATGATTACTGCGAGGGAACGCAATAATCCATGCATATTTTTTTTCCTCATGTCACCTGGCGGGCTCCGTAGTGTTTTGATATTTGTGCGAACAAACTTTTTTGAGCAGCAGGCACTACTGTGGCAATGAAAATGCCTTCAGCGTGTATGAGCACGCGTTAAAAGAGTTCGCACCAACGTTGATCTAAAAAGTGTATGGGTGTGTCAACCAATATCAGCGTTGAGGCGGGCTAGGCGAGAGAGTGACCGAGAGAAAATACATACGAGGGAGGTACCCTCCCCAAATGTTATCTGTCTTTGTTCATTTTTCACTGCAGTCATTTTCTTCCATCAGTCTTAACTACAACGTCCATACCAGAATAGGTTTGACATGATTTATGCATGAGCAAATAATTTTCACACGCCGTAAATGATTTGTCAATCGTTAATTGATTTTAGCACAAACGAACTGCCATTGCACACCGCTAATACATACGTAATATACAAACAAACACCAGCAAACACTCAAACAAATCCTCATAATGCAAATAAACCAACTCAACACTTTTTTCCCCTTGATATTTATTGTTTTCATTCCAATCATTCATAAATCGACCCATTCTGGGTGTAACATGAACAAAAAAGTTACAAATGGCAATTCGAAACACAAACAAATCCATTTGTCCATTTATACTACAAATAATCTCACTTCAACATAGATAACTGGATTATAGACCAACCCTACTAATAATTTCTTCACGAGAAAGTTTTGACATGTAGGGCCCTACCAAACCTATATTCCTTGAATATATTGGTTTGGATCATGTAACACCTTCTTACTTACAAGGGCATATACATAAAAAAACACAAATACATTACACAAATCTAGAATGAAATCAGTCATAAAAAACCCGACCACCCCCCCCCCCCCAAACCGAAACAAATCTAGGGTCTACATCTATCCTAAATATTAAATCCTACCAACATCTGTCATACCATTTATAACTATCCTTCTTCAAATCCAATCCCCAACCCACCAACCCCTGATTAACCAAAACCTAAATCATCCCACACCCACATTCACAAACCCACATACATACATACACACACATACACACACACACACACACACACACACACGAAGGTTCGTTATCCCGAAGTTTCTTTTTTTCCGAGGCTTCATTTATCCAAAAAACACAATTCCCTAAACCTAGAGGTTCGTTGATCCAAAAATGAATTCGAAATAACGAACCTTCGGAATAAAGAACCTTCGGACTAAAATTATTATGTGCTCTCGACGTCACGACGTTATCCGTTCTTACTGTGAGAGAGATTCATCAAATTTCGGATTTTTCACGGAATTGCTCCAAGTGCTTGCCCTTAATACATGAGGAATATGCTGTGGTGACTATTGATACTGTCTGTGATCAATTTGTGGACATGATGAGATCAGGAAATCGAACAGCAGGACAGAGAAAAACGGGCAGAGGTAGCTCATCAAAAAATGTCGGCAGGTACGAGTCTCTAGCGTCCGACGATGGGGAACCCTCCGGCTGCCGAGACGAGGATGAAGATGGTACCAAATTGGGTGCTCAGTCTACCATGGAAACGGACAAGGGTGCAAGCAACACAATAGATGATTCCACTCCGGAATGCGCGTCATTCAAGTTCGACGAGAGTGACACAGTGAAACTCAAAGACCAGATAAAAGAAGTGATTTGTGCCGAGCCCATCCTTTCAAAGTTGGTTGACCTCCTCGCAGCGGCTCTGATAGACCGGGTATCTCAAAGTGTGTATGCAGCAGTCAACCTGGACGTCGAGAAAAAGCAACAAGAAGTGAATGAACTTGAGAAAAAAGTCAAACAACTGGAGAAAAAGCTCTCTGACAGCAAAAACCACCAGGAGGAACAAGAGCAGTACTCCAGGCGAAACTGCCTTCGAATATACGGCGTGCCGGAGAAGAAGGACGAAATCAGCGATGAACTCCAAACTCGACCTCGGTTTCAACGTGGGAGAAGGTGACCTGGACAGAACACACCAGATTCAACCGAAAAGACCTCAGACAGGAAGAGCTGATCAACCACGGCCACTGATTGTCAAGTTTGCACGGTACAATGTTCGTCAGAAAGTGTATGCTGCCAGAATGAAGCTGAAGAGAACCCCGATATACATTCGCGAAGACCTGACATCATCTAGGCAAGAACTCGTCCGTGAGGCTCTGAGATGCGACTCGATCACCAGGGTGTGGACCAATGACGGCAGAATTCGTGCACTGACAAGGGATAGCAAGATAGTGAACATTCGACATCGAGCAGATCTTGAAAAGCTGCGAGATACCAGAATACTTGTGCATATTATTTTTGTAAATTGTTATATATATGGCTGTTAAATTTCCGTGTTCATCATGTGACAAGTCAGGTCTAACCAAAAAGGTATACTTTGTGTTTCCTGTTTAAAATGGGCACACTTTCGCTGCTCAGGAGCTTCTCATGAACTTTTCAATTCTGATGTAGATTGGATGTGCAATGCATGTTTAATGAATGAACTGCCTCGAAACATAGATAAGTTGAATGATAATGACCATGAACATGTAAGTATCAGTCAGGAAAGTTTTGATAAACTGTCTCCAGACACATTTATCAGTCATCAAAAACCTGAAGTTATATTTCAGCACGTAAACTCGCATCCTGGTTTTAATATTGCACATTTGAATGTATGCTCTCTTTTGAAAAATTTTGATGAAATAACACACGTAGTAAAAACAAATAAAATCCATGTTTTGTGTCTTTCTGAAACAAGATTAGACCAATCTATTACTGATAATGAAATTGTTATTGAAGGATATGCAAGCATCAGAATGGACAGAAACAGAAATGGTGGAGGTATCTTGATATATATTCACGAGTCTGTAATATACAAAAAGAGACAGGATATATTTGATGATAAACTGGAGTTATTGTGTATCGAAATTTGTCTACCAAAACAAAAACCATTTCTTGTGCTTTACTACTATAGACCCCCAGATTCTTATATCGATATGTTTGATAAGATAGAAAATCTTTTAGAGAATATTGAAACCCAAAGCACTGATTATGTTTTTTTGGGGTGACATGAATTGTGATCTTAACAAAGTGCCATCAGCACATCACACCAGACGTTTATTGCAAATAGCGGAAGAGCACGAGCTGAAACAATTCGTTGAATTGCCTACTCGGATTACATCTAAAACCTCAACTCTAATTGATGTTCTGTTTTCCTCAAATCATGACAAAATATCGTTTTGTGATGTAATACCACTGAGTTTTAGCGATCACTTTATGGTCATGGCTACTTGGGGTAATACCAAACCACCGCCAGGTAACCATAGATATGTAGTCAGCCGAAGTGTTAAGAAGTTATGTGAAGACGAATTCATTGAAGACTTACAGCAGGTGTCTTGGAGTGACGTGCTTGCGGAAAGTGATGTAGAAAAAGCATATGAATTATGGGTCTCTAAATTCAATTCCATTCTCGACAAACATGTTCCACTTCGGAAAAGGCGAGTCAAACAAAAAAAAGACACCATGGATGAATAATGATGTATTAAGTAAGATTCGAGAAAGGGACCAGATGAAAAAGCAAGCTAAAAAGTCTGGATCTGAGCTTCATTGGGACATGTTTAAACAAGGAAAAGTAGAAATTACGCGGTGCGTAATATATGTCCCCGCCGGAAGTAGCATTTTGTAACAAAATGTGCAATATAGGTAAAAAATCAAGGTCAAAGATCAAAGAAGTCAAAGGTCAAAATTCTGTGTAGAAGTTTTGAAGCCCTCACCTAGTGCCATCACATAAAGCAAATGGAATCGAAATTGGGTTAGAAATGGCGAAGGAGTAGCATTTTGTAGCCAATGTACAATATAGGTCAAAAATCAAGGTCAAAGGTCAAAGAAGACAAAGGTCCAAATTCTGTGTAGAAGTTTTGAAGCCCTCACCTAGTGCTATCACATAAAGCAAACGGAATCGAAATCGGGTTAGAAATGGCGAAGGAGTAGCATTTTGTAGCAAAATGCACAATATAGGTCAAAAATCAAGGTCAAAGGTCAAAGAAGTCAAAGGTCAAAATTCTGTGTACAAGTTTTGAAGCCCTCAACTAGTGCCATCATATAAAGCAAACGGAATCGAAATCGGGTTAGAAATGGCGAAGGAGTAGCATTTTGTAGCAAAATGTACAATATAGGTCAAAATCAAGGTCAAAGGTCAAAGAAGTCAAAGGTCATAATTCTGTGTAGAAGTTTTGAAGCCCTCACCTAGTGCCACCACATAAAGCAAACGGATTCGAAATCGGGTTAGAAATGGCGAAGGAGTAGCATTTTGTAGCAAAATGTACAATATAGGTCAAAGGTCACAACTGAAATTCTGTGTAGAAGTTTTAAAGCTCCCATGTAGTGCTATCATATAAAGCAAACAGAATCAAAATTGGCTCATAAATGACAGAGAAGTAGCAAATTGAACATTTTGATCACACACGGACGCACACACGGACGGACGCACGGACGGACGGACGGACGCACAGACACACACACGTATGGAGCCTGTTTCATAGTCCCCTGCTCGAACTCGTTCAGCGGGGACAAAAACTACGAAATAGAGTTACATCCATGATAAGAACGGCCAAACGATTATACGTCTCTAAAATGATCGGAGACAACAAGGGTAACCCCTCCGCTATGTGGAAATCTTTGCGTTGTGTTTTGCCGAACAAAAAGAAGAATACTACTATTAATAAGTTGGTTGTCTCAGGTAAAGATATCAGTGGATATAGAAATATTGCCACTCATTTGAATGACCATTTCACAACTATTGCAAACAAACGTAAAGAAACACAACTGTTTGGTAATAACATGGAACAATTTATGGAAAAAGCATCGTCTGTGTTTGCTTTTCAGGAGATCTCAGAACAAGACATTCTAAAGCATGTCAATACAATACCTTTGAACAAGGCAACTGGTCTTGATCATATTCCTGCAAGCATACTTAAGATATCAGTAAGTCATATGTTACGGCCTTTAGCACATTTGATCAATTTATCTCTGGTGAAAGGTGTAGTACCAAGCGCATGGAAATTAGCACGTATCACGCCACTTTATAAAGATGGTGACCCAACCAATGTAACCAATTACAGGCCAATTTCTGTTTTACCTGTGCTTTCTAAGGTATTGGAAAAAATAGTGTTTCAGCAGGTTACTGCGTATCTAACGGAAAATCGTATTTCATGTTCACAACAACACGGTTTTCGACCAAAACATTCCACTTCGACTGCTGTAATCAATGTCATTGAAGACCTTGTGTGTGCCATAGACAAAGGCTATGTTGTTGGTTTAATCTCATTGGATCTTGAAAAAGCGTTTGATCTAATTTCGCATGACATTTTATTAAAGAAATTAGTTTACTATGGTTTTGATGAGAATGTGACCAGATGGTTTAGACATTACCTTAGTCAAAGGAGACAGATAACTGTGGTCAATGGAAATGAATCATCCTGTTCTTTTGTGCATTGTGGTGTACCGCAAGGCAGCATATTGGGTCCGCTCTTATTTATATTGTTCTTAAACGATCTCGCAAAAGTTGTTGAAAAGTGTCGCCTGTCTTTATATGCGGATGACACCTGTGTGTATTTTGCATCCAACCCCCCCCCCCCCCCCAAGAATTACAACACGTTTTGAATAATGATCTTTCGCTGATGGCTAACTGGTTTTCGCATAACCACCTGATATCAAATGTACAGAAATGTAATTACATGATCTTAGGATGTAAAGCAAAGTTAAGACCCTTTAGCAAATTCAATGTTTGTATTGGTAATACAGAACTCGAAAGAGTTTATCAATGTAAATACCTCGGTGTTATTATTGATTGTAATCTAACTTGGTCTCAGCAAATTGAAAGTGTAAGAGTTAAGGCCATACGCAATCTTTATTTACTCAGAAGGGCAAGGGGTTTTATTGACAAAGCAATAGCTCTTACGCTGTACCACACTTTAATCCAAAGTCACTTTGACTACTGTTGTACTCTGTGGATGAATGGTAATTCAGTGCACTTAAGGCGATTGCAGATAATACAAAACAGGGCGCTGAGAATCGTGTTGCAAGTTGATAATCGTTTTAACCGCCAAACATTATATAGTACACTTAAAGTTGACTGTTTAATCGATCGTTGGAAAAAGCAAGCATTGATTTTCATCTTCAAACTGCTGAATAATTTTCTACCAGAAAGTTTATGTGAACGTCTCGAGAAAAGAGTAAGCCACTACAATTTACGTAATCATGAAAATATTCTTAACCTCCCTAAACCCAAATCAATTATTCTTAAAAATAGCACTCTATATTCGGCATCGAGATTATTCAATACATTACCAACAGAAACAAGATCCTTAACTTCAATCACTGCATTCTCAAGAGCAATTTCGAACATCTCCTTTGCTAATTATTCTACCTGATTATATTAAATTTATTAAAGTACACAATGTTTATGTAATTGCTATCTCCCAATAACTTGTCACATGTTTCATTTTCATTTTTTTTTTTGTCTGTACTTACACAATGTATATTCTGTGACTTTTTTTTTTTCATTTCTTTTCTGGCGTTCGTTTGTAATGATTATTTTGTGTTTTTTATGTGCATTCTCTTCATTGTATGATTTCTATGTTTTGATATCATTTCACGGCCTTGCTGAAAAACAGCTTATAGCTGATAGCAGGCTTTTTACCGTGGTTAGATAAATAAATTCAATTCAATTCAATTCAATTCAAGGAGCCTTCAGAATAACGAACTTTTGCAATAACGAAATGTAACCCCCTCCCCAATACACACGCACACCCGAACCGATACCACATTCCTTCCTGATGAAACGACTTCCCAATGTTGATAAAGACATAATGGACCGTATGCAGAAAAGCAGCATCCGCCCGCACGCAAGCTCCACTCCTAATTCATATACAAATCCGCCAAACAAACTCCTCAAAGTCAAAGCTGCTGATAAAATCAATATCAACGTTTATGCCAGCAACAGCTTACTAGGTACCCTCCCCACGCGCAGCTAAAAAAACACATACGCAAAAAAGCCTGACATAATAAACACATTCTCCCATCATACACACACACACACACACACACGCACAAACGGACACTAAATTATCATGTGCACGCGCACATACACACTTCCTTGAAATCTCACCATGACTTTTTACATGGCATGTTTGCATGGATGTAGCCATGTAAGTTATGTGTTAGTATTTCAATGACTATGTCCAGAACGATATTACCCAGTAAAATGTGCTTCGAGGGCGGGCAACAATCCGTGACCGGGCAACAATCCGTGCCGCCAGCCCTCGTCACGGATTGTTGCCAGACGACAATCCGTGACGGGGGCGACAATCCGTGCCGCCAACGCCCGTCACGGATTGTCGCCCCGAGCAGGGGGCGACAATCCGTGTAGGGGCGACAATCCGTGTCGCAACATACGTCATTGGAGATGGTGAGCAAATTGTAGATACTCATGTTGATGACGTTGATAAGGAGGCGGTTGACAATCTTTCTGAGGTGAAAGAAGATGATCCACAGGTAATGGCAGTCGAAACCCGGTCTCAGAAGGAGGCTAAGGTCAAACCGCTCAAGGGTTTTAAAACTGTTGATCCCATCTCCTGTCTGAAGCCTGCTGATTTTGTTCGTGAACAAAAGAACGATTCATCATTGAAATCACTATGGAACAAAGTAGGTAGAGATGAAAAGTCAAAGTACATGTTCGTGTCAGAGGGACATTGTTTGTACAGACAGAGAAGGGATGAAAACAATCCTAAGCTTGGTGTAGGACACAAATGCGTAGTTCTCCCTAAGTCACAGAGGGTGAAGGTGATGAAAGTGGCACATGAATCTTTGATGGGAGGTCATGTGGGAATAAACAATACAATGGCCAAGATAAAGAACCAGTTCTTCTGGCTTGGAATGGGTGAAGATGTTGCGAACTTTTGTAGGTCGTGTGACATTTGTCAAAGGACAGGGTGCAAAGGTAGCGTGCACAAGACGACCCTAGGTCGAATGCCAATCATAGGTGTTCCATTTCAGAGGATAGCTATAGACTTAGCAGGTCCCTTCACAAGGTCAGCTAGAGGTCACACACATATACTGGCAGTGGTAGACTTTGCTACTAGGTACGTAGAGGCTTTACCTTTGAAATCTATAACAACCGTGGAAGTGGCAGAAGCACTGCTTGGTGTGCACAGCAGAGTATAGGCATATCAAGTGAATTTATGTCAGACTTGGGTCCCCAGTTCGTGTCACGCTTAATGAACGAAGTGTTCAGATTGCTGTCGATTCAACAGGTCACTAGCTCTAGATACCACCCCATGTGCAATAGTTTGGTGGAGAGGTACAATGGACTGGTTAAAACAGCATTGCGACGCATGTGTGCAGACGAACCACGAGAGTGGGATAGATATCTGCCTGCACTTCCCTTTGCTCTACGCGAGACACCTAGCTCTAGTCTTGGATATTCTCCATTTGAGCTTTTGTTTGGGAGGAATGTCCGTGGACCCAAAGAGGTGTTGAGGGAGTTGTGGACAAATGGAGATGTGAGTGCAGAGATGAAAGATGAGTATGAGTATGTGATTGAGCTCCGTGAGAGACTAGTAAAGACATGGGAACTAGCTCAGGAATCACTCAAAGGGGGTGCAGCAAAGTACAAGAAGTACTATTACAGGAATGCCAGCCGAAGGAAGTTAGAAGTGGGAGACCAGGTGTTAATCGTGCTTGCCACTGAGCAGAATGAGTTGCTATTGAAATGGATGGGTCCTTTTCCTGTAGTAGGCACGAGGCACGACTCTGATTATATCGTAGATGTAGATGGTGTTCCTAATACCTATCACATAAACCTTCTCAAGAAGTATTTTCAGAGGGAACAGATCGACTCTTCTGTAGCTGGATGCTTTGACTTCTGTGAAGAGAGTCAAGAAGTATGTAATGAGGATGGTGACTGTGACCAGATTGGCCGTAATCTGGCAGAACTGCGTATCTCCTTTAACACATTACGCCAGAAATCGGGTTTAAAGATTCAATGTTACACCTTTCTAAACTGAGATACGATGAGTTGCATTTTTCCTCTTTTCTTGGTCATAATTGGTCTAAAGAATTTATTTCCAGCCCCCCCCCCAAAAAAATTTGACCTTTTTAAGTAGTAAAAATTACCAATTTAAAAAAACTTACGCAGTTCTGCCAGATTAATCGTCGCCAAATTTTTGCGATCGTAATCTGGCAGAACTGCGTATCTCTGGTCACGTGCCCGGGTTGATCAGTCAGAACTGCGTAAAGGGCTTTTTACACTTGTAAAATTTTGCTTAGCCCCGGACCAACGGTGGGGCTAAGGAGGGGGGGGGGGGGGGGGGCCTTAGCCCCACCGTTGGTACGGGACTATCCTTAGCCCACTTTCTGTTTACACTCGTTTTTGCCAAAGTGGGCTAGCCCCACCGATAGTACGGTACTATCTGGCCCTGCAAAATAGCAGGGGTTAGCACCGCAATTGCGGTGCCAAGCAAGTGAGTGTAAACAGAACGAAAAAATAATCCTGGACTAAGCGACGGAGACGAAGTCCGACCCTCACTGACCAATCAGAAACGAGGTAATCAAGTGCTGCCGGTGCGCGCGTGTACGTGTACAGTACACAGCGTAATTATGAATATTCATGTGGTTTGGAAAGTCCGGGGCTAAGAAATACGAGTGTAAAAAGGTCAGTTTTCTCCTTAGCCCCGGACAAGAGATAGTACGGGACTAATTGGCGAGTGTAAAAAGCTGAAAAAAATTGGTACGGGACTAACGATAGTCCTGGGTCAGAGAAAGTCCGGGGTTAAGAAACACAAGTGTAAAAAGCCCTTAAGTTTCTGGCCATGCGGGGGGGGGGGGGGGGGTGTTCAGGCAGAACTGCGCATCTCTAGGAGATACGCAGTTCTGCCTGATAAGCACGTGTTTCATCAGGCAGAACGTAAGTATCTCATTTTGTCGTCAACCACGTGCTTATCAGCCAGAACTGCGTATCTCCTAGAGATACGCAGTTCTGGCTGATAAACACATGGTTTATCATCCAGAACTACGTATCTCGGTCTATTTTCTGCGGGTTGTCTATCGTATTTTACCATACACCCCTTACTATTCAGCGGATGCAGTGTCAAAACAATGAATATTTTAGATCGAGTAAAATTTATTTTTGAAATATTTGTATTGTATAAAGTCATCATTACTGATTCACATTCAATTTCATTTGTATGTGGAAAATAACTTGCTTTCCCCAAATGTTGTCAGTCTGTGTTCATGTTTCAGCATTATTTAGCGGCACAAGAAGTACTGCTACATCAAAAACCTGGCTGCTGCTTGGGTTATTGTCGATCTCATGAAGCATTGCATTTGGATTAAGAATAATATTAGACTAGGTTCTAGATGTTAAGCTATATTGTTCATCAAGACTACAGGTACTACACTGTAGACCGTCTAGACCGTAGTCTATTCATGCCTAACGATACACTAGACATCTAGAGACTAGTAGAGCGGTACGTAGGAATCTGCATACGATAGGCCTACTAATCTCATTATTATCTTACTCTATGCCCAAAGTAAGAGTATGCCTAGACCCTTTTGGCTGAAGGCCTAAACTCTATTTAAACTAAATAATACTAGGAGCGTTTATTTACAGCTTTATTAGAAAATAAAAAAATAAACCCTAGGTTTCGTTTGCGTCGACTCCTACTGTAGGCCTTATTGTCACTACAGTACTAACGTTAGGGTAGTAGTGTTCTAACCGTTACTATCTACGCAGCCCTAAAACGTACGAGAACTCTCGAACTCTTTCTACTCGATTGTCTAGGTCTATGTAACATCCGTACGTCTATTTTGGGGCGTCATTATAACAGACTAGTAGATAAATGAAAATTAGTTTCTAGATTTTCTAGTCTAGACTCTAGATCTATACCCTATATCCAGGTAGGGGCTAAATCTACAGCTAGACTGTTTATTGGGGATCTAGACCTAGTACTAATGTTACAGTAGATCTAAGAACAACGTACAGCCTAACCTGCCTATCTAATGACTAACGGTAAGTCTATAAAGTCTATAGCCTATATAAATGTCTAGTAATAGTAGTAATGTATAGAACACAGATCTAAATCTAAGTTTCAGATCTATTTCTAGGGCTAAATGGTAATAATTTAGCGTTTAACCTGTAGATCCTAGATTCTTCATATTACAGACTTCAAGAATGTCTAGCCGAATCAAATCTAGAAAAATAGAAAACTGAGTAAAGACAGAATAACCGGCGATTCAGCCTAAGTTAAATAAAAATAGTAGGCCCCTACTGCACAACTCTACTGGGAGTACCGGTACGGTACCGGTATTAAAAAAGTAAACTGTAAAAGTGTTAGTATTGGTCAATTTCTGACGTCTGTAGGATTGGATCGAAAATGCCATCGTTATAGACGGTATCCTAGATATTCATTAAACTTCTCGAGATCAATCCCGTAGATCCAAGCCCACTAACCGCTTATTACAATGAAAAACAAAAAAAGAAGCTATAGTCAATGGATTACAGATATTGTTGTTCGCGTGACCTACGCTACCGCACAGTACATGTACATTGATTTCGCGTACACTAACAATGGACAAGTGCTGCAGCAGTAGTATTAAGTAGGCCTAAAGTTGACTGGAGCGTGATGTCAGACAAGATGCAAACTATAACATTTGTTAGATCTAGAAATGTTCTAGGCTTAAAAAAACACTAGATTGTAGCAAAACTTAATAGTAAGGCATACCGCATAATCGTTGACCTGTTTTGAAGCCTGCCAGTCTATGAAGGGAAAGAAAGTGGCAATTTCCCCCAAGAGTAACGAGGGTTATCGCTTTAGCGTGACTGTCGTCGTGTACAATACACGTAGTAGCCGTACGACGTGTCTAGCTAGCTAGGCACTGCTAGCTTGAACGCGCAGCGCGTTCGTCACTACCAAAGTCGCGCACGCGCGTGTTAAGATATATTAAAAAATGGGTTCAAGAATGTAGCCAATAGGAAGCGCTGAAATGAGTCACGTGTGCTTTGGTTACTCAGTCCCATCGCACTGCGTGTTAAATCCTATTGCCGATCGTCTGTGCGCGCGGCGGCTCCTTTGAATTGCATGCATACGCGCTGTCAATCCTGTAAACAACTTCTAGTTCGGGCTGCCGGCCGCCGGCCTTTCTTCCCTTGTGGATGTGCATAACATGTGTGGCGTACGTATACTCTTATACGTACAGTACAGTAGACCAAGCGTTGTGGGACCGGACGCGTACATGGAGTCACTTTGAAGAGCAAATCCAACGATTTAGCAGGTTAATTCTCACGCCGTTTAAAGTATGTTGTCTAGTAGGCCTATATGAGGAGTCTATATCAAGTCTTTAAGGTAAAAGGTGCATATTCTATGTAAAATAAGTAAGTTTTCGTGCGGGAACTTAAGTGTCCGGAAACCCAACCCCCCATCATACTTATATGTGAGGGATTTCCGAGTGCGACGTGCGTAAATGTTTGGGACGAACATCTTCGGACGTCTTGACCCACAAAGGTACGTGAAAAACGCTGAAAAATGCTGTTAGTTTTCGAATTTTCGACCCATTTTATAAAACAAATGATGCACAGGATTATTTCGTGGCGTTAGTGGAGGCGTATATAGCTCACTCTCGGGTGCACTATACGCCTCCACTAACGCACTCTATCCTGTGCATCATTTGTATACCATGTCCGTGCGGGATGCAGGAACACCTTGGTCCAAGCGTTGTCGTAAGTCGACTTACGCAGTTCTGCGTGATTAATCGCCCTCTCTCCTCAGGAATTTTGCCTAAATTACTTTCTAAAAATAACTTTCTGTACCGATCACAACTTATTTTTTGGCCCACTTGAAAGAGCATGAGAAAAAACACACAAAACACTCAAAACCTGAAAATCGACCAAAATCGACTTAGGGAGTTCTGCCAGATTACGGCCGAGATGAGTGGTGTTGGTGTAGGTGAGGTGCCAGTGATGCCATTCATGCATCAGAAGGAGTTTGTTGAGCATGTGAAAGTAAATGAGTGCTTGGATGAGAGTCGCAAGAAAGAAATCTCTCAGTTGCTGTGTGAGTACCAGGATGTCTTTTCTGATGTTCCTAAGAATACAACAGCTGCCGAATGTAAATTGCACTTGACTGGTGAAGAGCCCATTCGCTCATCTCCGTACAAGGTCCCAAAAGCAATGAAAGAGACACTAGAAAGGAAAGTAGACACCAATACTAAATGTACCTCTTCAAATGAAAACATTTCTTGCATGTGCAAGTAGAATGACACAAGGAACAAAACTTTAAAAAACTTTGATGGAATAATTTGTCATAATATTGACATAACTGGGATTATCATGGCCAAATTAGCATATATGGCGGCCATTTTGGATTTTTGCGTTTTGCCGAAAATGCTCAAGGTTACGCGAGTGGCATCAATCGGATTTGGAATCAGCACCCTCGAATTGACAAGAATCCATCAAAAAACATTGTATATATAAAAAAACAAGGTTAGGTGCACTTTCTATGGAGCCCAGCCTGGACTATATGGGGATTATTGAACCAGCAGATTCCCCTGACGGTCATCCCATAGTAATGGTGAAAAAACCTGACGATTCTAACAGGGTCTTTATTTTGATTTTCGCTGCCTAAATCAAATTACACTGTTCAATCCCGAACCTATGCCTGATCCCAAAGAGTTATTTTCTGCTTTGTCACAGAGTAAGTTTTTCACTAAACTAGACATGACCAAGGGATATTGGCAAATCCCTATGTGAGATAGCGATAAGGACAAGACTGCGTTCTTAACACCCAGTGGGCAGTATAGGTTCAAGTACATGCCGTTTGGTCTTGCAACCGCTGGTGCGCAATTCACCAAAATGATGCGTAGTGTATTACAGGGTATCCCAAATGTAGTTCATTACATAGATGGTGTGCTGATTCATACTCAGGGCAACTCGGGGTTGGGAAGAACATGTAGACACAGTCATGAAGGTGTTGCACAGATTGCGTGAGGTGAACCTAGCAGCACGTCCATCCAAGTGTGCTTTGGGATTCAAGGAAATTGAGTTCCTAGGACATAGTCTGAGTGAGGGAACTGTCCAGACCAGAAGTAGACTAGCAGAAAACGTCATGAAGGCACCTCGGCCAGAAAGCAGGAAGCAGGTGCGATCATTTCTGGGTCTCACTGGTTATTATAGGGACTATACATCCCTAATTATGCCGAGATTGCACTGCCACTAACTGATCTAACTCGTAAAGGTAAACCAACCAAGGTCAAGTGGGGCAAAGAAGAAGAAGACTCATTTCAGAATTTGAAGGAATGTCTAGTCGCCCCTCCTATTCTTCATCTCCCTCATTAGGCGTTTTCACATCAGCCCGATAAAAATCCAAGCTCGAGATATTTTTCGCGATTGCGAATTAGCGCGCTATTTCATTTCTTATTCACATCAGCCCGAAGAGAATTAGCCCGATTTTTTTTTTTTCGAGCTAATTCGACAGCTGAGTGTGGGCAAACAGCATCAGTAATGTGTGTGCCCTCTCAAAAATTCCTCATGATTTGTGTGCAGTTTGCCTCAATCGATCGGGTCACACATGCTAGGCATGATGGGATGCATCGCGCTAATTTTTCGAGTCGTTTTCACATTATCAAATAGCGCGCTACTATCCCGCTATTTCAGAAATTTCCCGAGTTGGACTCGAGAAATTTTCTCGATCAATTAACGCGTTAGTTTGTGTTCACATTATCAAATAGCGCGCTATTTCGTGATCGGTTAATTTCCCAAGTCAGAAAATAGCGCGCTATTTCGAAACACCAAGCTGATGTGAAAACGCCTATTTTGACAGGTTATTGATCCTGAAGGAAGACGCTTCTGATAGAGGGGTAGGGGCTGTGTTAATGCAGGAGCATGGGGGAGAAGATTTCCCATTTGCTTATGGAAGCAAGAAACTACTGCCTAGAGAACAGAACTACTCTACAATAGAGAAAGAGTGTCTGGCCACAATGTGGGCAATAAGAAAGTTTGACTACTACTTGTATGGTCGTGAGTTTGAGGTGCATACAGACAATAAGCCTCTTGTCTACATTCAAGCTAAGAAGTTTGAGAACAAGAGAATCATGCGGTGGAGCATGATGCTCCATGACTATAGGTTTAGACTTGTGTCTGTAAGAGGTCAAGACAACACTGCAGCGGATTTCATGAGTCGAATGTAAAAGCTGCACTGTACGTCATGTAGCAGGTGTTACATGTGTATTATGCACCACAGTAGCAAAGTTCAATCTGTTATGCTATAATAGCAGTAACGCATTTGCTGACTGCACACTATGTGACCGGTTCAGAGTAATGACGAGGATGGGATTAAGTGAACCTTGTTAGCCATTGATTGCATATCCAATATTCATTATATGTACTGAAGTTTCTTTGTTTGTTTTCTGAGTTTTGCGTTAGTAGAAAAACAAACTTTATGCATCACTCTACAGAGTTTGGTTTCGATTTAGGCTGCCAAAGATATACTAGCATAATATGCACTGTTGTAAGATTTTGCATACAGAGGTATGTGTTTGTGCACCTGTCATTGGATGATGTGATTGATCATTGATGAAGTGATCAAGCTTTATATTGAATACAATGTTGCATGCATGTATTTTGTTGTGATTGGTGCCGTCAAGGGAAACTCAATGATGATGCATCACAACAAATGTAGCGATGGCAGGAGATTGTAAGCTGTTGATCTAGATGTTTGAACAGAGAGGACTCATTAAAGCTCTGATTACAAACTCTTCAAACTCTACAAACTCTCAATAGTAGATTGACAGTGATTACAGTGAAAAGGACACTTTTCCGAAGAGCGATTCACCAGTGTTAAGTGCTCGGAGTGCAACTGGATTATTGCAACTTGGACTGATATACCAGATCCCGGTGTGAGAACTGTGGAGGTAACAGTGCAGCCATGTTGTGATCCAGGGAGCAACGATGAGGACTGAGGTATGCTTGGGATGAGAAACTGGACTATTCGCGAGCTGTGATCCCCGTGTAGTGTGATAAATATCGATATTGTTTGGAAATCCGGCATGACTTTATATGGGACAATGTGACTGTTCAACAAGAAACATCTTGTAAACTGTTTCAGGCAAATTTAACTCTTTATGTGCCACGTTCGCACGTCCGGCTCAGTCGACGGCGTGCCAACTTCGCATATTCTGCTCAACAAACAAAGCCGACAAGAACCGATCGATAAATTGCTAATCCCGCGGTATTGCCGATCTTCGTCCGAGCGGCTATACCTTCCATCACTGTCCAAGGGTCTCCAAGCGCGGAGGCGGAGTTGGGTTTCTCTACAAGGACAATCTTCAAGTTGTCATAAACCCATCACGGAAATACACTACCTTCGAGTCAATGCATGGAACTGTTTCGTATGCACACTCCTGTGTGGACATCGTCGTTGTGTATAGACCTCCTGGAAATCACTCTTTCTCAACATTTCTCGACGAGTTCTCACAGTTTCTTGATGAGACTATGTACAGACCATCACCTTTGGTGATCACGGGGGATCTGAACATCCACTTTGACAATACTTCATCCCCAATTACGCTGAGGTTCAATGATCTCATCAGTGGCCATGGCATTTCCCAGCTCGTCTCATCTCCTACCCATGATAAGGGTCATATTCTGGATGTCATCATGGTGCGAAACTCTGACAATGTTCTCTACTCCAGCCCCAAGGTCTTTTCCGGTATCTCAGACCATTCTGCAGTTTCCTGCTTGCTCAAATTTGTAAAGCCTTCTCGTGTTATGTCTGAATTCACCTGCCGCAATATCAAGAAAATCAACAGGACAGCATTCGCCGAGGATATTGTCAGCTGCAAACTGATGTCTTCCCCAACTGACAGTGTGGACTGCGTTGTGGAAAATTACAACTCAGCGCTCAGCAGACTCCTCAATATACATGCTCCTGTAAAGACTCGAAAGATCAGGAAACGCACTGACTGTCCTTGGTACAACTCTGACATTGCAGCGGCGAAGCGGAAACGTAGGAGACTCGAGCGCAAATGGCTTTCCAACGGTAAAAGTGAAATTGACAGGAAATTATTGT
Organism: Diadema antillarum; assembly: GCF_040938485.1. Lineage (NCBI taxonomy): Eukaryota > Metazoa > Echinodermata > Echinoidea > Diadematoida > Diadematidae > Diadema > Diadema antillarum. The sequence goes on along the minus strand of NW_027270992.1, from coordinate 564,774 downwards.
GTGCTCAGAAGAATGTGGTAAACTCCCTGCTGAAGAAGGCCAAACGATCTTATTACGTGGGCCTCATCGAAGACTGTGGCGAAGATTCCAAACGGCTCTTCTCCGTTGCCAACCGCCTTCTCAATCGAAAGCAATCTTCACCATTACCGTCCCACACGGACAGTTCTGCAGTGGCCGAGACTTTCATCGATTACTTTCGGAAAAAGGTAGAGACTATCAGTAACAGTCTCTGTCCAGACGAATCGGCGCAGGAGCCCCTCACGACAGCTTCCCTTGAAACCCTGAAGCCCACTGATCCCGACGAGGTCCAAGCTCTTCTTCGCAGATTACCTCCCAAGTCATGTTCTTTAGATCCAGTCCCCACTGTATTGATAAAAGATTGTTCATCCATTTTCGCTCCTATTATTTCAATGATTGTGAACCTAAGTATTGATCAGTGTTACGTCCCCTCATGTTTGAAATCTGCATACATAACACCTCTTTTGAAAAAACCTTCCTTAGACCCAGATTCACTCCAAAATTACCGCCCCGTGTGTAACCTTCCATTTTTGTTTAAAATTTTGGAAAGGATTGTTTTCTCCAGACTTACAGATTATCTCTTGGTTAATACTTTATTTGATCCTTTTCAATCCGCATATCGTCCTTACCATAGCGTAGAAACCCTTCTCCTCAATGTGTCGAACTTCATCCTACAGGAAATGGATCATGGAAATGTCACTGCTTTGATTTTACTTGATTTGTCCTCCGCCTTCGATACTGTTAATCATGCAATTTTGTTAAACACCCTCCAATCTCTTGGTGTAAAAGGTCAGGCATACGAATGGTTTAAATCTTACCTTTCATGCCATTCACAGGCAGTGTATGTCAACAGCTGTAAATCAAATGCTATGCCTCTCAAATGCGGTGTTCCACAGGGCTCTGTGGGCGGGCCCACCTTGTTTTCCATCTATCTTATTAGCCTGGGACACATATTGCGCCAGCACAAAATTAATTATCACATATACGCTGACGATATTCAATTGTATTTGTCTTTCAAACCTAACCAGGCCGATGCCTTACATGCTTTGAGTCAGCTTGAGAATGCAATGAACGATGTTTATTCATGGCTGAACTCACATTCTTTGAAATTGAATACGGATAAATCTGAGTTTTTAATGTTTGGTTCGAAGACACAATTAGGTAAACTTGACATTAATTTCATCTCTTTTTCCGGCATGTCAATTAGTGTGTCCCAAACCTGTCGCAACCTGGGTGTAATGCTAGATTGTAATATGACTATGTCTCATCAAGTTTCTAGCATTTGTAGATCTGTAAGATACCAACTTCGTAATATCGGCTTCATTAGAAAATATTTGAACCGCTCTTCTACCGAAAAATTAGTCCATGCCTTGATATCCTCTAGGCTCGATTTTGGAAACTCTGTCTTATTTAACTTACCACAAACTCAGCTCTCCATGCTACAGAGGCTTCAAAATGCGGCAGCACGCATCATCACACTATCCAAGAAGCACACTCACATCACCCCTATTTTGAGATCACTTCATTGGTTACCAGTCAAAGATCGCATTATTTTTAAGATTTTACTTTTGACTTTTCATTGCATTCAGGGCGCTGCTCCTCAGTATAACATTGACTTACTCCATAATTACATCCCTGCTAGATCTTTACGCTCATCCAACTCCGGTTCTCTGATAATTCCAAGATTCACTACAATATGGGGCACACGTGCCTTTGGCCATGCTGCTCCCACCTTATGGAATAACCTACCTTCAGCCGTTAAAAATTGTTCTTCATCAGACTCCTTTAAAAGCAGTCTAAAAACTCACTTGTTTAAAGCCTCAATTTGATTACTCATTACATGTACTTGATATTTGTATGTCTTTTACTTCGTCACTTTCTCTTCCTTCCGCGCCTAGAGCACTCTGCAGAGTGGATTTGGCGCTATATAAATCATATCAATTATTATTATTATTATTAAAATCAAAGCGTTTCTCGCGCTTTTGTTCCTCTCACATACGGCTTGCATTCTATTTGGTGATTGACTATCAAGTGGTGTTCCCAACTAGATTTGGAAGCGAAGTTTGGCATTCCTATTTAACTTTGCTCACTATAATGTCCAGATAAATAGAAATTTGTAGAAGTTATACAAATTTGGAAAAAAAAATTCTTTCTCAAAGCATGGCCATACCTTCGTGTCTCAGAATAACGTGGCACACAGGTTTTTTTTTTTAGCTGAATCACACAAAGGTTTCATTATGTAGGAACGTTAGTCATTGTAGGCAAAATCAGGAGTTCTATGCTTACTGTAGTTACAAAGTTATGCGACCATGAATGACAAATACTAGGGGCATGGTCGAGGTCTACGTAAAGCTGTTCAATCGAAAGGCTACAATAAGGGCCAGGATTTTTTTTTTTTTTTTTTTTTGTGGTTTGGAAATTTACAAGGATAAATTATCTTAATTAGGGAGGGGGGGGCTAATAGTCACGTAAGAATTCCGTGTTGTGTTTCGTAAGCTCTTTTGATTGTGCGAGGCATCTGTACGCGCACCCTGTATGACTGTGGTCAGAGGTCATGCCACGGGCATGTGTTTAGTGGAGAAGAGAAATAAAGTCTCTTTGACCGGTGACCTAAAACTGATAAGTTACATTGTCTCATTTCTGTGACAAGCTTAAACGAAGAAAATAAAGAAATTCCGCTCATTTAATCATCTTTATGCTTTTTATTCCCTATGTCTTTTGACTTGACAGAAATTCTCATTTTTCCCCTTTAGTTTCTAACTTTGTTTTTCTTAGAGGTAATAAAGATATAAAGAGAACAAAAACTCATTTTTTACATTTCATTCATGTCTCTCATTGTGTCAAACTGGTCTGTTGTTGTCAATATTATTATGAAGAGCATTTGCAAATGAAAGAGAACATGTCAATTCTTGCAATTTTTAATTTTGTGCCTTGAAGGACAGAAACGAGTGCGCTCGCTCATGCATAAAGTTTTCTTTTTAATCAACCTATGAGCTTGATAGCCAATTAGATTACCTTTAATATGGTGTATAATACATTGATTTTCATAAAAATCTTCTATGAAAAATATGACCTCGAAAAAGTGTTTACACTCTTTTTTTGCTGAGTGTATATTATCTTATATATTATGTAGTATATGTTATTGTATTATATTTTATATACCTTATCTTAACTAAATGCTTTATTCTACGAATTTGTGTTAACGATTTTCTTTAATTGAAATGGTGCAATATAAATTGTAATTATTGTCATCACTATTATTAGTGTATGTATAGTATCAATAACATTCACACAGGTTGCAGACTAGTGGTCATTCGAACGTAATTGCAACTCACTTGTTCAAGTTGCATGTAACATTGTTAACACGCACTATTGTCAAAGCTGTCCACTATTCAAAAAAGACATGATTGATGTAACTAGGAATTTGAACTATATGACTCACAAAACTCGAATGTCCACCAAGCCGGTGAAAGTGTCCATTTCGATTCTTGTCCGGCTGAAGTCCAAACGGGCCCTGCAATTGAAAAAAAGAAAAGAAAAGAAAAATCAGCGATTCTTTCATTGACAACCATGACTTAATGTGATTGATTGATATTCATTTTTTTTCTCCATGTGGCAGTAAGTCATGAGAGTTTATATGAAAGTACTTAAAATCACTATTTATATAAATTATCCTGCTGAAGACTTTGAAGTAAATTACAACGCGTGTTCAAGATTATGGATAATGAGTATCATAGACAAATGGAATACATACTATATTGTGACCAATATCACAATTTTACACAATATAACACAATTTCCTTTCTTTGTTTTATCTTTGGATAAACGTATATATTCAATAAAGACTTCAAATATTGTTTATGATTGTATTGATATGCGTGTCAACTTTTTAACCATGGAACTATGGTCTTTTTAATAGAGAAATAATGTCGAATCAAGTGCTCACGTGCAGTTCATCGAAAGGCCACCTGTAGATATTCCCCACTCATTGCACAGCTCTGAAGGGCACAGCTCTGAAGGGTGAAGAATCACACAAACCACATAAGTCATTATATATTCCTTTTAAAAATCAATATAATATTTCACCAAAGAACGGAAAAACTAATAGGGTCTAATAGGAATAATCTATCCTTGAGGAATCCATATTCTACGATATATATGTCCCTAGCGTAAGAGGGATTTTTTTTTAATTCAAAAGAACTATATGAATATCCATGCGTGAATTATGTGCATATAAGTACCTGCAAGTGAATGCGTATTTTATTCAACCAAGTTAACAAAGGTCATTCATGCAGTATTTACATTTGTGACTGTGCATCACAAAACGAACAAAAAGTCGCAAACACTGATTTTGCGTGAGGACTGAAAATAAGTGAAATGGGTCAACCTAGCCGATCTTGAAGTTTTCATATTTTCTGAAAGATCAAGTCTTCTTTTACATTATGCTGAATTTTGGGTCATAAAACGGGCGGGAAAGTGTGTTTTTTAGCAGTTTATCTCGAACATTTTTGGTAGAATAGTGTGATTAGGTGTGTCTTTAGAGTCCTTTTTTATTTCTGAAAAACCTTGTACACACTCTTCACTTTCAATTCTAATAACTTTTGAGAGGATAGTGCTACTGCTTTGAACGTTGGCATTAATTATGGACAGAATGTGTTAATGAGGCATGTTTAATTTCAGTTTAATCTGATAATCCCTTCATTGTTGATACTCGGGTGGTTTACTTCCTGTTCTTTGTCCCATTCATCGCACAGCCAGCACGGTTTGGTAAAGATTAAGCGCTTGAGTAGACACTGTACTTCAGAGCCTCTTTTCTCAGTTCACACTTTTCCTGACTTTGTGCTTTCGTTCCAATATTTAGATAGGTTAGGAGAGTCCATTTGATTCGAGTTATACAACATTTAAAGCTAAAAGTCTGCTCTTTCAGAATATGGTCTCAACTAAAAATTCATGTCTGGCGACTTTTTGTTTGTTTTGTGGTGCAGGGTCACATTAGATTACGTCTTTCTGCTTGGCTGTTGAGTTTCAACTGTTTTTCCAGTTAAAACTTCAATTTTTTTTTAAGCCTGTGGTTCAGATATCACTGAAGACCATTGCTAACTGTGAATTGGCTTGAGTTTTAGTTTGAGTTTATTCTATTTCACCACGGGTCACTCACTTCAGCCAATGGCTGTGTGAGTTCTTCTGTGAGTCCTTGACGTAAAAACCATACAATTACAAAATATAGCATTTTATACATAATAAAGGAAACGAAAAAGAACAGAAAACAACAAAAAGCCAAACCTACAAAATCATGCATTTTACATAAAGAAAATGGGAATGAGGTACTGAAAAAAAGAAAATAATTAATGCACAATGTTCCAATTCAATACAAACAATTTCTATATATTTTTTTTCTACCTTAGTTTTAAATACAGAAAAGGATACACTTTGCTTAACATTATCTGATAAATCATTCCATAATTTGGCGCCTCGATATGTTACTCTACGTTTCTTGAAATTAGTTCTCGTGTGAGGTACGTCTAATTTCGATATTTCTTTTCTCAGTATATAAGGAGACTGCTTAAATGGAAATGAATTACATATAATTTGTGGCATGGTCCTATTTAAAATTTTACACTTTTCATACAATAACTGTTCATCACTTCTTTCAACTAATGTATCTATCTTTACTTTTAAATTTGTCTGTATCAAATGAAATAATGCTTCAATTGAAAACCTCCATTTTACATTCAAAGAAAATCGTAGTGCCCTATTTCATAATGTCTGAATTTTTTCAATACATATTTTCTCCGCGTTTCCGCAAATTGTTCCCCAAATTATAATACAGTAATCAATGCTACTTTGAATTAAAGTTTTATAAAAAAAAATCAATGTCATTTGCACTGTTATAATTTTATGGACAAATTCTTCTTAACAAAAATAAAGGAGTTTGTGATATTTCATACAATGAATCAATTTGATTTGACAACTCTAAATATTGATTAATTTGCACACCAAGATACTTACAATTTGAAACACGAGTGATAACGGTGTCCTTTATCTTAAAGGGATCGTATAGGTTTGGATGAGACCTAATTTCAGGTTTCTAACAATTTTTGGTGAGATAATGAGAAACCTCTTATGAAATATGAAAGAGCATGTAATTCCATGAAGAATTCAATGTTTATTTCATGAAAATTGGTTTTGAAATGGCTGAGATAAAGACCCACATTATAGTACGATTGCTTTGTTTTACCTTGTTTTTGATGTTTCAGTCATTCCAAACCCGATTTTCATCAAATAAACTTTAAATTCCTCTTAAAATGGCATGCTCTGTACTATTTCCTAAGTGTTTTCTTGGTATCTCGCAAAAGGTCAAAAGCCCAATTCTCATCTCCACTAATACTGTATCATCCCTTTAATACATGGTGGCTGAGCTGAATTGATTTTCTTTCTTGACCCAATCAAAAGAAAATATCGCACTTTTTAACATAGAGAGCGAGTTCATTTCTGGCTAACCATCTATGTATTCTCACTAATTCTTCATTTAAAACGCTCGTCAATCTATTCACATCACTACAAGAGTAGTGCAGGCAGGTATCATCTGCGTATAATGATACCTTGCCCTTCTTTACAGATAAAGGCAAATCGTTTATGTGTAGAACAAAAAAGTAAAGGGCCCAGCTTTGACCCCTGTGGTATTCCACATGTGAGTCTTGTTCGTGGACTAGATTGTACGCCGTTGATAATAGTGCATTGTGTGCGATTGGCCATTCAACAACATCACTGATACCATACATACGTAGTTTCTTCAGGAGGATTCCATGGTCTACCGTATCAAAAGCCTTCTTTAAATCCAAGGTTACTACCCCAACAACAGTGGCGTAACTACGGGGGGGGGGGGGGTGCACGTGCCCCCCCCCCCCCCCATCCGCTGGTTAATAAAAAAGAAAGAAAAAAAACCTACCAAAATGGTAATTCAAGGGTTATTAAACTGCTTTTGAAATCGACATGAAAGGGTGATCAAGAAAAAAGATATTTTTCTAAGATTTCTTTTAACCATGATTAAAGACGTATACAATAGCGAAACATTGTTCAAAAAGCCCGGAGACGACAAACAATTGTGATTCAGCTTGATTCCTGGTTGGCATTTTGAATATAAGCAGGATGTGCGCAGTGTACTCAGAACATCGGAACGGCAAAAAGAGTCGCTGCAATGTTGCGCAATGTGATGCAGGTTGACTGTAGGTTGTACAGATTAAATGCTATCAAAGCTAGATCATTGATTTTGCACTGTTGCTTTACATATTAGTCTATATCAAAATGCCTTGCATTGCCAATAATAAGACTTGACCTTGGCTATTTCTTAACTTTTCCATCTATATGAAACACACACACACTCACAAACACAAACAATTAGGGAATGCTCTATTATAAAAGTGCGGATTTTGGACATCCTTCTCCCGCTTGGTCACTTCGACGCCCCCTCGCTGGTCATACCTCCCCAATCATGAACATAAACCGACGCCCTTGACTGCCAGTGGCGGATCCAGGGGGCGCACCGGGCGCCCCCTCCTTCCAAAGCGAAAAAATTATACATGTAGCTACACAAACGACAGTTTTTGGACTGTAAAATGTCAACATTTTCAAGCTCGCTCGCTTCGCTCGCTCGAATTTAACCGTTATATGCCATTCTCCTGATGATACTGCCAGTAATTGCCAGCAGTTGCGCCCGGTGCACCCCCCCCCCCCCCCCCCTGAATTTCCAAAGTGAAAAAATATAGCTACAAACGGCAGTTTTTGGACTGTAAAATGTCAAAATTTTCAAGCTCGCCCGCTTCGCTCGCTCGCATTTAATCGTAATGCCATTGTCCTGATGTTACTGCCAGCAATTGCCAGCAGTTGCGCCCGGTGCGCCCCCTCCTCTTAATTTCCAAGGCGAAAAATTATAGTTACAAAAGGCAGTTTTTGGACTGTAAAATGTCAACATTTTCAAGCTCGCTCGCTTCGCTCGCTTGCATTTAATCGTTATGCCATTCTCCTGATGTTGCTGTCAGTAATTGCCAGTAGTTGCGCCCGGTGCGCACCCTCCCCTTAATTTCCAAAGCGAAAAAATGTAGCTACAAACGGCAGTTTTGGGACTGTAAAATGTCAACATTTTCAAGCTCGCTCACTTCGCTCGCTCGCATTTAATCGTAATGCCATTCTCCTGATGTTACTGCCAGCAATTGCCAGCAGTTGCGTCCGGTGCGCCCCCTCCCCTTAATTTCCAAAACGAAAAAAAAAATATAGTTGCAAACGGCAGTTTTGGGACTGTAAAATGTCAACATTTTCAAGCTCGCTCGCATTTAATCGTTATGCCATTCTCCTGATGTCGCTGTCAGTAATTGCCAGTAGTTGCGCCCGGTGCCCACCCTCCCCTTAATTTCCAAAGTGAAAAAATATAGCTACAAAAGGCAGTTTGAGGACTGTAAAATGTCAAAATTTTCAAGCTCGCTCGCTCGCATTTCATCGTTATGCCATTCTCCCGATGTTACTGCCAGCAATTGCCAGCAGTTGCGCCCGGTGCGCCCCCTCCTCTTAATTTCCAAGGCGAAAAAATATAGTTACAAAAGGCAGTTTTTGGACTGTAAAATGTCAACATTTTCAAGCTCGCTCGCTTCGCTCGCTTGCATTTAGTCGTTATGCCATTCTCCTGATGTTGCTGTCAGTAATTGCCAGTAGTTGCGCCCGGTGCGCACCCTCCCCTTAATTTCCAAAGCGAAAAAATGTAGCTACAAACGGCAGTTTTGGGACTGTAAAATGTCAACATTTTCAAGCTCGCTCACTTCGCTCGCTCGCATTTAATCGTAATGCCATTCTCCTGATGTTACTGCCAGCAATTGCCAGCAGTTGCGTCCGGTGCGCCCCCTCCCCTTAATTTCCAAAACGAAAAAAAAAAATATAGTTGCAAACGGCAGTTTTGGGACTGTAAAATGTCAACATTTTCAAGCTCGCTCGCATTTAATCGTTATGCCATTCTCCTGATGTCGCTGTCAGTAATTGCCAGTAGTTGCGCCCGGTGCGCACCCTCCCCTTAATTTCCAAAGTGAAAAAATATAGCTACAAAAGGCAGTTTGAGGACTGTAAAATGTCAAAATTTTCAAGCTCGCTCGCTTGCATTTAATCGTTATGCCATTCTCCTGATGTTGCTGTCAGTAATTGCCAGTAGTTGCGCCCGGTGCGCACCCTCCCCTTAATTTCCAAAGCGAAAAAATGTAGCTACAAACGGCAGTTTTGGGACTGTAAAATGTCAACATTTTCAAGCTCGCTCACTTCGCTCGCTCGCATTTAATCGTAATGCCATTCTCCTGATGTTACTGCCAGCAATTGCCAGCAGTTGCGTCCGGTGCGCCTCCTCTCCTTAATTTCCAAAACGAAAAAAAATATATAGTTGCAAACGGCATTTTTGGGACTGTAAAATGTCAACATTTTCAAGCTCGCTCGCATTTAATCGTTATGCCATTCTCCTGATGTCGCTGTCAGTAATTGCCAGTAGTTGCGCCCGGTGCGCACCCTCCCCTTAATTTCCAAAGTGAAAAAATATAGCTACAAAAGGCAGTTTGAGGACTGTAAAATGTCAAAATTTTCAAGCTCGCTCGCTCGCATTTCATCGTTATGCCATTCTCCCGATGTTACTGCCAGCAATTGCCAGCAGTTGCGCCCGGTGCGCCCCCTCCTCTTAATTTCCAAGGCGAAAAAATATAGTTACAAAAGGCAGTTTTTGGACTGTAAAATGTCAACATTTTCAAGCTCGCTCGCTTCGCTCGCTTGCATTTAATCGTTATGCCATTCTCCTGATGTTGCTGTCAGTAATTGCCAGTAGTTGCGCCCGGTGCGCACCATCCCCTTAATTTCCAAAGCGAAAAAATGTAGCTACAAACGGCAGTTTTGGGACTGTAAAATGTCAACATTTTCAAGCTCGCTCACTTCGCTCGCTCGCATTTAATCGTAATGCCATTCTCCTGATGTTACTGCCAGCAATTGCCAGCAGTTGCGTCCGGTGCGCCCCCTCCCCTTAATTTCCAAAACGAAAAAAAAATATATATAGTTGCAAACGGCAGTTTTGGGACTGTAAAATGTCAACATTTTCAAGCTCGCTCGCATTTAATCGTTATGCCATTCTCCTGATGTCGCTGTCAGTAATTGCCAGTAGTTGCGCCCGGTGCGCACCCTCCCCTTAATTTCCAAAGTGAAAAAATATAGCTACAAAAGGCAGTTTGAGGACTGTAAAATGTCAAAATTTTCAAGCTCGCTCGCTCGCATTTCATCGTTATGCCATTCTCCCGATGTTACTGCCAGCAATTGCCAGCAGTTGCGCCCGGTGCGCCCCCTCCTCTTAATTTCCAAGGCGAAAAATTATAGTTACAAAAGGCAGTTTTTGGACTGTAAAATGTCAACATTTTCAAGCTCGCTCGCTTCGCTCGCTTGCATTTAATCGTTATGCCATTCTCCTGATGTTGCTGTCAGTAATTGCCAGTAGTTGCGCCCGGTGCGCACCCTCCCCTTAATTTCCAAAGCGAAAAAATATAGTTACAAAAGGCAGTTTTTGGACTGTAAAATGTCAACATTTTCAAGCTCGCTCGCTTCGCTCGCTTGCATTTAATCGTTATGCCATTCTCCTGATGTTGCTGTCAGTAATTGCCAGCAGTTGCGTCCGGTGCGCCCCCTCCCCTTAATTTCCAAAACGAAAAAAAAAATATAGTTGCAAACGGCAGTTTTGGGACTGTAAAATGTCAACATTTTCAAGCTCGCACGCATTTAATCGTTATGCCATTCTCCTGATGTCGCTGTCAGTAATTGCCAGTAGTTGCGCCCGGTGCGCACCCTCCCCTTAATTTCCAAAGTGAAAAAATATAGCTACAAAAGGCAGTTTGAGGACTGTAAAATGTCAAAATTTACAAGCTCGCTCGCTCGCATTTCATCGTTATGCCATTCTCCCGATGTTACTGCCAGCAATTGCCAGCAGTTGCGCCCGGTGCAACCCCCTTAATTTCCAAAGAAAAAAAAAAATATATATATATAGCTACAAACGGCAGTTTGGGGACTGTAAATTGTCAAAATCTTTAAGCAATTCTGATGTTGCTGCCATGAGGTTCCCCCCCCCCCCCAATGTCTTGACCCATGGTACGCCACTGCCCAACAATGTTGCCTTTTTCCATATTATCAAGCCAGTCTTCAGTGGTGGTAATTAAGGTAGTCGTGGTGGAATTGTTCGGCCTAAAGCCGGACTGGTGCTCACCAAGCAAATCATTCATTTGTAAATATCCGTAGAGTTGATCAAATACTTACTTTTCTATAATTTTGCAATAATCGATGATATAGATATAGATCGGTAGTTACTTATATTAGTTTTCTCACTAACCTTGTAAATTGGCGTAATACGCGATCGTTTCCACGACAACGGCACCTTACTTTGTTGTATTGACTGATTAGACATATAGATGTCAGTGGCTTAACAACATATTCAGCAATTAATTTCAGATTGATAGCGGGAATATGGTCCAAAACAGTTGCTTTATCAACAGAGAGACTATTCAAATAACTCAAAACATCTTGCTCATCTATCTTTTCAACTTAAAATCATTTCCGTTATCAATGATTCCAAGGTCATTGCTCTCGTCTTCATCGTTGAATTCAATGTTCTCTTGAATAATCTTGCCTATGTTTGTAAAGTGTTTATTGAAGCTATGAGCCATCTCACGTTTACCATAAATCTCCCTGTTCTCATTTGCAATACACGTTATTCGTTCAGTCTGCGATTTAAGTACAACATAACTCAACGATTTCCAAACGTCACCAAAGGTATCATTACTATGTTCAACACAGCTGGCAATATAATCTTTCTTTACTTTCTGAATGTCTATATGTTACTTTATTTCGCAGTACTTTATACCTATTCCAATCATCAGACAGACGTGATTTCATTGCCTAACGTTTTTGTACATTTCTTTTTCTCATTAATTCGAGAACTTGTTCAGTGATAAAAGGTGATTTTTTTTTCTTTATTCGTTTTTTTTTTCTGCAATGAGGCATGCTTGTTTGAAATACCTGTCATCACCTCTTCAAACTTATTTTACAATATCTCCACATCAGGTTTTGTCATTATATCATATCATACTACAGAAGATATATCGTTTTTCAACGATTCAAAATCGACCTTCTTTAAATTACAAGAAACCTAATACAAATGTCGAGCATCTTTTTGACTGCGACTTTTCCCAAAAGTATTATACAAAACACAAGAAAGTGATCACTAAGAGTTAATGGCAATACATCCACCATTCCCAAACTTTTTCTGCTGCATTTGCCAGTAGCTGTATCCCTAGTTGCAGAGTTCACATAACCATAACATGTAATCACTTCAAACAGCCTTTAAGTTTGCTACGATGTTTTCACAGACATTGTATCACAATTCATTTTACCAAGAAATATACTTGATCTTGATGGTAAACGTTGATCAGCCCTGGTAGAGCAACACTCTGGTAGAGCAACACTCAACTTTGGTTCATAGGTCATGGTAGGAGGGATATTACTCAAAGTGTTTGAATAATGTATCTTCGAATAAATTTGGATCAGCTATATCGGTTATTGCTTCCGATATTCTGTTGGTTCTCAGGAAGAATGAATGTAGATGAAGATCAGTTCTGGAAGTAGGGAGCTTAATCTGAAGACGTTTCCAACTCCTGGTTCTTCTAAGTGGTTAAGGGTTGAATTCATCATGTCTTTCAAAGGCAAATCGACCAGGCCATGGATTATTCTATGCATAAATATGATGCTGTTCATGTTCCAAGGTAGGTAGTTTGATGTTCTAGAGAGTGGTTGTTACAGAGCTCACATAGTCATAATGGTTGGTTATAAAGCGGTTATAAAGCTTTCCTTTGTATAGCTTTACTTTTTGGATAAGCCTCAAAGTATGCGGGTCCCAAACAGGGCTACAGTACTCCAGGGGAAGGCTGACTAGACTCATATATGCCTGCAATTTGACATTTAGAGGAGCTCTATTAAGGTTTCGCCGTAGGAATCCGAGCATACTGCTGCTTTGTTGGTGATGCTGTCAATAATCTTGTGTGTATTTCACTTCAGGTCCGATGACAGGGTTATTCCCAAATACTTGTGTTGTGATACCTCAGCAAGGTGGTGACCGTAGAGTGTATATGAAGTTGGGATGATGGTAACGCATTTTTGTGAAGTGGATCCTCTGGCATTTCGGCAATTTGAATGACATTAGCCACGTTTTAGCCAACTTTTCCAAGCGCTGGAGGTCATTTTGGAGAACAGCACTATCTGATGGTGCACGGATTTCATGGTATAGTATGCAGTCGTCGGCATGGACATACTTTTGACTCAATTCCAGATGGGAGGTCGTTGATGTATAGTAGGAATGATAGAGGTCCAAGGACTGTCCCCTGTGGGACACCTGAGGTTACCCAAGCAGGACTGGACTAGGCTCCATAGATAACTACTGACTGCTGTCGTTTTGTTAGAAATGCAGATATCCACTTATGCAGACTCATTGTTATTCCATAGTACATATACATTCGTCATCTAAATCTTCTATCTTCTGAAGTACTGATTCAAGCAAATCAAATGCTCTCAGAATTGAGTGAGGAGGTCTATACCACGTAGAAATCAAGACTGGCTTTACATATACTCGTTTTATTTCAATTATTACAATTTCCAATTCGGAATTTATCAGGTCATATTGTACAATACATGTATAATCAACTTCATCTCGCAAATACACAGCTACACCTCCTCCTGAACTATCCCTGTCTTTACGGATTAGGCTATAACCGTTACACAGTGATTCGTTACTATGAAAAGTTATTGATTGATTAAGATGTGTTTCACTCAGTGTTAATACGTGGATATTTGTTTGAGTAGTGAGTAAACACAAGTCATCAATGCTCTTTGTCACCGATGTACAGTTTAGATGAGCGAATTTGATTCCATGCGCACTGCAAAGTTTTTCTATACGTTCTTCCACGGACGCTAATACATTTCTTTTCGCTTTACAGGGTTCCAAAATCGGACGTTCCTCTCTGTGGGATGCATATTCATTATCAATGTGCAAACCTTCATCAGATATTATTATTAATGCAATCACTGTTTACATGAAATGGCAATTCAGATAGACAACAAAATCGGCAGATCCAGTCATCGTCTGAAACAAATGTTTTTACTGTAATGAGTGCATTTCAAATGACACCATCGTCGCCATACAGAACATAAGAGTGCATATTGGTTGCATTGTCATTTTTTTATCACAAACAATACATGGGTAGGCTGCTTGATATTCATATTTGGCCTAGTTAACCGGTTCGTATTACAGCTAACCTTTCTTTACTGCAGTCTCTCAATGTCGGACATGTTCCTGATCGGGACTCGCTTGTCGTCTTTCCCGTAGATTTTTTTTTTCCGTCCTTGGTCCATATTCGTTTCACGGACGACTTTTTCGCTGCGGCGTTGACGAGTGTCCGTCGCTGCAGCGTCAGGTCCTCGTGCACGAAGATCGGGCTGCCTTTGAAGCGGCACTTCGAGTCGTAGACCATTTGACGAGTGTTGTATGCTGCAAATTTGAAGATGATGGGTTTGTGTGCCTGTTGTCGTTCTGTTTTCTGTCTGACCTAGGTGTAATACGATGGCTCCTGGCAATGCACGAAGACTGGAGGGTGATGCCAAGGTGTTTCTTGACGACATCAATGATGACGGCGTCAGTGTTTTCGTCCTTGGTTTCTAGAATCCCGTAGAATCTGAGACATTCTCTTCGGGAATACTGTTCATGTTCTTCAATGTCATGCTGTACCTTTGAGATGTCATTTTCCAATGCTTTCAGTTTTGCATTCATTGAGTGTTGTACGGCCTTTACCTGTGCTAGGTCCAGTGAAATGGCTCTGTACACACCCTGTGTCACTTACCTCTTTCTCCAAAATGGCGTGGGTGATTATCTCCTGCATTCTTTCAATGATGTCATCCGAGCACAATGCCTCCTTTATTTGCGCCTAAAGAGTTTCTTTGACGTTTTCCATGGTCAATGGGGAAGTGCCACTTCGGTGATCAGCTGAGGCCTGGGGGTCTGTGTCAGCGGGACTAGCCGAAGATGTTGCCCGAAGCCAATTTGTCCATGCACCGTCACCTCGTTTTGGACTTTCCGCCGGGTTTATTATTCGGCATTTTTCTCCGTGATTTCAGAAGCTATTCCTTCTGATATGAGTGACGAAAATAGGCAGATGAATAAGTCTGCTCAGTCAGTCACTTCCTATGTGTTGTGTGATTATATAAATCAGAATATTGGCGTGAATCAGGCGTAACTTCAAAGGACGTTTAGTTGTCGTGACGCGACCGTGCAGAAAATCTTGAATATTGCTAGCGAAGCAGCAATGACATCGTAAGAAGGCAACAGCTATAGCACACAACAAGAGGTTTCACTTCTCGCTGACTCGTTGATCCTAGGAAAGAGGGAGGAGAGCCTGGGGATTGTACCTCCTCAGTTTCCGTCAATGAGTGTTATAAAAACACTTTGGATATTTGGGGGGAAAAACAGATAAATAAAACAAGACAAGAACGAACGGCTGACAAAGCAGGCGCTTCCGATAACAAATTAAAACTGGTTTCAGTCAGGCCAAGTTTATATTCTGTTCTTTTCTTTTTTTGTGAAACGTAAAGCCGTTTCTTATTATATTAATTTGATTAATCAATAAAACTACCGTTATCAGAAAGCTGGAAACACAATGTGTTCCCTGCATGATTTCGTGACATGTTATAGGCCCTATCAATATCTATAGACAAACGGGGAGAACAATTGTTGAAGTGAAGCGCATTTTCTAATGTATGACTTACTTTCCTAATAGACACGTGGCTGTTAATTCAAAAAAATTATGTTTTGTTTTGTTTTTGTTTTTTTGGTCTCAGATTTAAGTTTGAAGACAATGAAAGCAAAAATGAGAGATAAATCTCATTCTTCGTTCACATTTATTCATGTTGCTGTTTTGACTCTAAAGTGTACCGTCCATGCCCACAGATTGAAGAAGGTTCTGAATTGTTTGTCAGGAATATATCAAATACTATCCCTCCACACAAGCACACACGCACACACACATGCACATCCTCCGTGCTTTATAGTTTCCGAAACAAAAGCACAGAATGTACTATTAATGAGGGGTGTTTCTTTGTAATGAACTTCTTTAAAGATTGAAAATGAGACACTTTCAAAGCCCACTCAGTCTACGTTACTATTGAAGCTACTATACCAACACCACTCATTCACTCGCTCTGCACTGCGCCACATCCTTAAATTTCTGGCCTTTGATAATCGCAGACGGAGGATTATAAGTCAGTCATTATAATTATACATGCATATATCTCCTGTGGGAAATATGTATAAGAATTCGATGTACTTACGGTTGGAAGACGCGTGGCAGGCAGAACCCAGGCCAAATGATGTCACAAGTAGGATGAAACAAGCATTCATTTTGTCTTTTCTATGTCCTCGCAGTCGGCAAGTTGAGGTGAGACAATGTTGTGAATTAACGCCGCTTTTTACGAAGCATTTGAATATTATAACGAACTCATATATCAAATATGCAGTTGTACTTTCTGCAGCTAATGACAGGGATGAAATTAAAACTCTCCTTTTTGTATTTGAGAAACAGATGTTCAGATGAATTTCCTTTTTTTCTATCAAAGTTTATTCGTGTGTGTCACTGATTCAAGATTTCTAACATAGACAAAACATCCAACAATTCAGCCTTCCTCCTGGACTAAGCATCAATATTGAGTAATTTACTAAACAACCAAATGCTGAATGTGAATGTGAAGTCGAAACAAGCAAACGCACACGCACAGATATACGTATATACGCGCGCGCACCCACACACAAACACACAAACACAAACACACACATCCCGAGGCAGTAACACACACATTCCTCCATTTACGTTTAAATCCGCCTTCACACACATCCCTGCGCGTGCACACACACACACACCATACACTTACGCACACACACATACAGACATCCCTCACGCACAGTCCTATTTACAAGCGCACACAGGTACAACACACACACACACAAACACACAAACACACACACACGTTCCCCAAACACACACCCAAACACACACCCATTTCCCTTACACGCAACTATCATCCACCCACTACACACACGCACACGCACACACACACACAAACGGACACTTTATTATTATGTGCGTGCGCACATAATACACTTCCTCGAAACCTTAACATGACTTTGTACACGGCTTGTTTACATGGATGTAGCCATGTCAGTTATGTGTTGGTATTCCAGTGCCAATGTCAAGACTGATACTTTCCCCCCAATGTGCTTTGAGGGCGTGCGACAAATTATGCAGGGACGACAATTTGTGCCGTTTAGCTCCATACACAATTTGTCGCCCTTTTCAGGGGGCCGCAATTTGTGCCGCAACTGCGGTGTTTTTATGTTCCCTTCCTCTGTTTAGAGAAGGATTTTCCTTGTTGACAAAGACGGACTCCCAGATCTTTCAACCAAACGCACTTGACTCTATATCGTTGATATCGACCTCCTTATCCTTGAAGTGGTATCGAATGTTGTTTAAATGTCCGAATTCATGTGGATCGTTTTCGGCTGAACCGGATTTTCAGTGTTAGTACTTGGTGTAGGTTTCCTTAACAACTCTCTCCTTGGCACTGAATTCCATTGTGTTGATCTGATGAAGCTTTTCTGCTTTTTTCTTGGGGACTATCGCACTTCCTCTTCGTTTTGTGGTCTTAGATGAATAGACTACTTCGTAATTCCACTCTGCGCATGAGCAGTAAAAGGACATTTGTACAAACCGGGCACGTTGGTTTGTTATTACACTATTAAGATAAGCATCTGTGATGTGATGATTATTCATGTGATCCTTATCTAAATGGTGCTTCCCAGGGCATCCACCTGACAGGAAGCCTGGTATTTGGCAATATTACAAGAAATGGTTTTTTTCCAGCATTCAATACAAAACAACGAAAAGAATACCTGCTAAAATGTCAACTGAAGGGCCATTCTGGTCACCTGGTCTAAACCCAAGTTTATTCTTTGTTAGAACACGAATTTCATAATTGCTTAATACTGAAATGTTTGACAAAATACATTGGAATGCACCTTCCCCTCAACTCAGCATAACTTGCATGTTTCTGTGACATTAATGTTACTAACAAAAGACATGGCGAGGGAACATGCAAGTTATGCTGAGTCGAGGGGAAGGTGCATTCCAATGTCTTTTGTGAAATATTTCAGTAGTTTAGCAATGATTGACAGATGAGGTCATCTGGGGAATATTTGTTTGGAAGGATTTTGTGTATGTGTGTGTGTTGGAGGGGGGCGTTTCCAAGTAAATAGTCTGAAGAAAAATAGAAGAAAAAATCGTTAAAAATATATGGAATGTTTCTAGACATTCGATTCACCGGAAAAAGTGATGTTGAGGGTATCATAAATAAACACAAATCAACATGCATTTGGATTTCAGGGGCCCTTTAAATTTCAATGCGTGGTCAAGATTACTGATAATGAATATCATAGATAAATGAAATTCATACATACAAAAGAAATGAAAGTGCGATTGCAATCAAACATAAATTACGAACCTTGTGGATTGTAAATATTATCGGTAGACCAACTTTTATTGAACATGTTTTAATCCAAATCTTGTCAGGCAACTGTGCCTTTAATACTTGCACTGGCGAGAAGCTTATTTTATTGCCAGAGAAAATATAGTTATTTCAGACACCGTCATGATAAAACAACTATGTATTATTTTATGCAGTTTTCTATATAAAAAAAACAACCACGTATTTATACACATTACGATATTTGCATGTATGCCATTGAATGATTAGGCATTGTGCATTTCCGTATATTTATTTCTGATTTTCATTATTCATTGTTATTGTTGCATTTCTATCTATTTTGTATGGGAAAAAAAGAAAATATGAAAAGCTTATTTATTTGCAAAAGGGGTTAGATCAATTTTTGATGAAAACTGAGTTATTAGCATCACTGCACAGAATTCCATTTGAGTTAGTTACAGTGAAAATTTCAACTCCAGACAACCGTTTGAATAGAAATTATCGCAAAATCAGATTTAGATTTTCCGTACACTTGTGTACAAATTCTCACAAACAAACCAAATTTTCTCCAAAGTACTAAACGTGGCCCCTTGTGCAAATAAAGTTTTCATATATCAATGAACTGCACTGAACTGAAAAAAGGACATATTCATGGTTCAAGTTTATTTAACATTCATTTTCCATCTGTTTTTCATGTACGAAATCACATGCATGAAATTATTGTACAGGAAGGCAGAACCTCAAAAAAGCAAAGCTTGTGGTGAGCTGCCTTACAAAATGCGTTACATCACAAACACAAACACAAAAAACAACGAAAACATGATAATAGTTCCCATGACAACATTGAAATGAAATATTCCTCAAAGAGAGTTGTACAGAGAGGCAACAATGAGTATGAAAATATGTGACAAGCTACAGGCTATGGCAAATGTTGCATATACAGCAAACCTCGCACGAGTCGAAGCTCTCTGGACTGAAAAAGAAAAAAAAAATGCGACTTTCGCGAGAGTCGATTTTTTTTTTTGACTCACAGTGTATACAGTGCACTCCCGTTACAACGAACACGGTTATAACGAAATTTCGTTATAACGAAGTAAAACTTCTGGTCCAAAAATTATTGCCATTAATGTCTATGGTACAAAATTCGCTTATAACGAACACGGTTATAGCGAAATTTTCGTTATAACGAAGTCTTTCCCGAGCCCCATGGACAAAGACAAACAAAAGAAATGTGCTCCGTTATAACGAAATGCGGATCGCTTTCGAAAAGACGTAGCGGAACAAGCATGGGCGAACGCTTCACACCGCGGTGTGTTCGCTCCGTGTGTCATGCACAGTTTCCGTCAATTTTATGCTCTCTTTAATGTAACATCCAAACGAAATTTAAAAGGTACAGTGTACCATCCCGTTTCACATAGCTGCACAGTGTAAGATGAGTATTCAACAAACAGAATATGATATATGTGTGGTTTCCTTGTTTTTGTTGTATATTTTATTTGTTCGGTTATAACGAAATTTCGTTATAACGAAAGAAAAATGCCGGTCCCGAGCATTTCGTTATAACGGGAGTGCACTGTAGAACATTTGCATGCATGTCTGTGTGTGTGTGTGTGTGTGTGCATGTGCTATGTCTATAGTGCAACATAGGTAGCCACTGCTGGCAGACATTCTCTCAGCTGTGTGCTTTCATCCCTGCCAACCCTGAAACAAAACACTCTCCCAGATCCGGTACCCAAACTATACAGCCAGCCGGTCATGCACAAACAAGCTCCGCCCACTTGACCTGTGTGTGTGTGTGTGTGTGTGTGTGTGTGTGTGAGTGTGTGTGTGTGTTTGTGTGTGTTGTGTGTGTGTGTGTGTGCATGTGTTATGTCCACGGTGCAACACAGGTAGCCACCACTGGCGGACACCCTCCCAGCCTCGTGCCCCCATCTCCGCCAACCCCGAGCACGAGACAAAACACTCTCCCAGGCCCATCCCACCTCCATTGCAGTCACGCACAAATAAGCTCCGCCCACTTGGCTTGTCACTAAAATAATGAAACAGCGATTGGCTGGAACAAGGAGTTCTGGCTTGACATACATGGATAAAGTATAGATGTGCTGTGTAAATGGACAAAGTATGGATCAATATACTGTGTGTATACATACATGTGTATGTATTCGACATGCATGCAGAGCAGTACGGCACTCCTCTAATGTAATGAGAATGCCAGACAAATCTTCTTCGGCTCAAGTAATGTAAATAGAGTGTTTTTTATACAAAAGGGACCGACTGTTTAACTTCGACACACCCCGCGTTCACATTGGTCCCCGCGACGCGGGGACAACCACGAGAGATCTTATCTTTTTTACGACTGACCGTTCACATTGGTATCTCATCTGTCCCCGAGCTGTGGGGGCATTTTGGGGCTTGGAGAGAGCTCTGCCACTTGAATCCAGGCATAGCGCATGCGCACATTTGATGACCACAGCTGGACGCTATCAATTGCGCCCCAAGGTCACTCTCCCCTCCAAATCTTGTCCCCGTACCCGACTTGCTTCGCGGGGACGAGGGGACAAGTCCCAGCGAGCGTTCACATTATGGTTTTGGAGGAGAAAGTCCCACAGCTCGGGACTTTCCCCGCGTCGCGGGGACCAATGTGAACGCGGGGACAGCCGAAATTCGACTCTCGCACTTCAGCTTATGCATATATTTCTTAGAGAAAATACATAAGGAAAAAATCAGGACTTTTTATTCAGCTTCGAGTTAAGTGGTTTTCGACTCACTCGACGTCGACTTATCCGAGGTTTACTGTATCTGAATTATCCGTTGCATATCTAATAGCTGTCAATAATATGAAACCTCTACACAGATGAAAACAAGACAATTAATGGATGAAATGCACTGGTTCCAACTAGATCGTAAATGGACATGGCACTGTTGGAATGAGATATTCCTCAATACAAAGAGAGATATTGCAGTCTACCAGAGAGGCGACAGTTAAGTATGAAAATATGTGACAACCTACGGCCAGTAGCAGAGGTTACATATATCAGAGTTAAACATTGAATATTTATAACTTCAAGTAATGTGAAACATCTGCACAGATGTAACAAAAGAATGACTGAGATGCACTCTTATAGTACCTACTGAATCATGAATAAACCGCTTTGCTGATATATTTAAATCTTATGCATATCATTTGAACAAAAGTTGTTCCTAGCAACCTGAAAGCTCACACGAGGCCTGTTCAACACAATAACAACTGGTGTGTGCAAAGTGGATTCGCCCGATGATAATGCACGGGTTACTAAAATGACTCAACACCAGGCACTGCCAGGCCCCGAGAGAACAGACTTGACCGCAACAGCAAGAACTCCGTCATTCCAGAAAGAAAGACGATTTATAGTGGCATTTAAATAGACTAAAAGAAGGTACAGATTTTAAATGAGCTGGGAGATTATTCCAGACCTTGGGACCAGAAAAACGCACTGTGTGTTGGAATGAGACTTTTTTATGCTTTGGAATGTGAATTAGTGAAGCTGATCTGGGCCCTGTTTTATCACGATAAAGTTAGCGTTGATTGTGAAATCAACGCTAACTTTATCCAACTTGAAGTCTGCTATAACTTTAAATCAACTGCAAGTTTCCGTTTTACGAAGAGACTTAATAGTCGATTATAGTTATAGCTCATCACCATGACTTAATTATTGATTTAGTCAAAACTAAAAACACGGGACGAGGCTGGTTTCCGGTACTGTCTGCTTAAAAACAAAACAATACATTAAGCAAAACAAACAACAAAAATATGATTGTTTGCCATGGCCACGGATTCGTAGTCTGCTAGTGCGACGCAGTATTATTAGCGCTATACAGCCGCTGAATTAGAAGTATTAAGTTTGCAACAAAACCGCAAAATACGCCGTTTTGCGTTGTATTGAAAAAAGTAGGTCGATAGATCTAGCACATCCCGAGCTCAACGAAAATCTGCGTACGCGTGTACCGTAAAGATTCCGCACATACGTAGGATTACTTCAAGTCTAATTCAATAGGCTGAAGTCCTGTGTGTTTACGTGTAGGATTATGGAAACTTGTGAGAGTGTGGTAATTACAGTAGCTTGTTTTTACCTCTACGGCGCAGATCGGCATTGTAAAGAATAGATCGCAAGTCTACATCATCAACATGTCGAAATTCTAGAATGACTTACACGCTCTAATCAGCAATACGCCACTACGTGTTACGGGCAGTTTACGGGAAGTACAAACGACTCGCTGAACGTTATCTATAACCAGTTGGGCCTAACGTTAAGCTGGATCTCAAGTTACTGTCGTACTCGGTGCTATATAGAATTAAACTCTTTATTTTCTGTATATGCCTACTAAACTCTTAATTAGTATCTATTGCCGAACTAGCTCTACGTAGGCTTACGCACGTCAGAAATCACTGGTTTCCTCGCATATGGGTTCTTTACTTTGGCAAGATATGCATTACACACAGACGTGGTTCCAGTTCCAGTACTGTACTCGGTTACTTGCTGGCGATAGCTTGATTGGCGGACGGACGGCGTGCCTAGGCGCCGGGCGCGCAGGCTGGGATTGCGACTGCTGTCGAGGGTGTTTGAGTGCAGCAGTCACGTAAGCAATGCGTGCCGATCGTGAATTTCATGCAAGGAAAAGACCATAATTACATGAAAGAAACGCAACAAAATGTCAGAGAAAGGTTAGCATTTAACAGACAAACATTTGTGACAAGACCCCAGCTACACTAGGAAAGTGTGACAGTCATCTTTCTTCTGTAAATTGCCTTACAATTGAGTCTACCTAGACTTACAGTTGATATTTATCACCTGTTAAGTTAATCATAGATTTGGAGCGGTTGAGAAAACTTATGTGTTGATTTTTTAGAAAGTTGGAGTTGATGTCAACTCTGGGTGTCTTGATAAGACGGACTTCAAGTGGACTTAGAAGTTAATCATAGATTAAGTGGACTTAAGAGTTGATTTGAGAAGTTAATCATAGATTATTTTGACTTAACGTTAAATTTATCTTTAGATAAAACAGGGCGCTGGTTTCATACTTATGATATTTCGAGTTTACTTCAAATAAGCGACATAGATGATCAAGAAAAAGATTATTTGCACACTTATACATAAATAAACCCAAATGGAGTGTATTGATATCTTTTAAACGCAGTAACTTTCACTCATTAAACAATGTATCAGTTCAAGCACCACCAGGACCTATATTTCGTACATTACATAAATATCTAATGATATGATTTTGATAAACCTGTAATCGTTTCAGATTTGATTCAAACGTATTTCCCCAGACAATATTACAATACGTCTGGTGAGGTAAGATACGTGTGCAATAAAGCATACGTTGTATGTTAACAGGCAAAAAATATGCAAATTTACGAATAATACCAGTATTTTTAGACACTTTTCGTTCAACTTCTGCAACATGAAATTTCCAGGATAACTTGGAGTCAATAAATACACCCAAGAACTTTGTTTTATCAACTTTAGGGATTGCATCATTATTTAGGTAAATATTAACATTTCTATACATCAACTTTTTTCCTATTATTAAAAACAATATAGTTACATTTTTTACTATTCAAAGATAACCTGTTAGCCTGAAACCAATCACATACGTTTTGAAGTTCGCTATTGACTTCATTGCACAGAATGTCCAGGTTTTTACCACATGAAAAAATATTTGTATCGTCAGCGTATAATATAAAAGAAAGCTTATCAGAAACGGTATCTATATCATTTATACATAATTTAAAAAGAAGTGGGCCAGGAAGTGAACCCTGAGGAACACCACATTGAACTTTACTGAGTTGTGAAACAACAGAATTGTATTTAGCACACTGATAACGATCTTTAAGATAACTAGAAAACAAGCTGTGGGCAGTACCTCGAAAACCATAATGATGTAACTTAGAAAGCAGAATATCATGGTTAAGAGTATCGAAAGCCTTTGACAAGTCAATGAACACTCCCAACGTGTACATATCATGTTCAAAGGCATCAACAATCTTATTTGTTAAATCAATTAAGGCTGAAGATGTAGAGAATTTTTGTCGGAAACCATATTGACTATTACTTAATATTTCATTTTTATCAATAAATTTCATAGCCCGTGTAAATATAATTTTTTCAAGTATTTTATTAGAACACGAGAGAACAGTTATAGATCTGTAATTACTTATTTCAGCTTTATTTCCACTTTTAAATACGGGGATTATTTTCCCAATCTTTAATTTGTCAGGGAAAACACCTTTACTCAAAGACATATTAAAAATATGACAAAGTGGTTCACTTAGAAATGATATGACATTTTTAACAACACCAGGTTTAAAATAATCAACACCAGATGATTTACCGTTCTGAAACGATTTTGCAATATCACAAATTTCATTTTCAGTTACTGGATATAAAAACACTGTTGCATGTACAGGTGTGCGAAGATATTGCCGGAAGTTCCCATGATTTTCAGGTAATAATCTTTCAAAATTTGGCCCGATGCCAGCAAAAAAAAGAATTGAAACTCTCAGCTACACCTTCACACTTCACAGATGTCAATAATCTGTCCATTATTTTTTTTTCAGTTTAATATCCCCACCTCTGCCCTGTTTAAATGGTAACAGTGAATTAATAACATTCCATGTATTTTTAATATCAGATTTATACTGAATAAATTTATTAACAAAATACTTCTTCCTAGCCTCTCGCAATAAAAAAATTAATTTATTGCGAACACTTGTATACTTAATCTCGCTATCAAGCGTACCTTTATGTAAAAAAAACTTATATAATTTATTTTTATATCGTACGAATTTCAATAAACTATCAGTCATCCATGGCTTCAGTCGTCTCTTTTTAGAAGATATACGTTGAAGAGGGAAATATACATCATATAAACCACGTAATCTTAATTCAAACATATTATAAACTGTATTAATGTCATCAGTTTCTTTAACATCATCCCAACACGCATCCTGTAGGGCATTTCTGAATGAAATTATTATGTCTTTTGTAATACATCTAGAATACAAATCTTCAATACTTTTATTAGACTTACATTTGAGAGATGTTATCTGAAAAACTGCTAAATGATCAGTTGTATCAGAGTATAGAATACCACTCTCAATAGGTAAATCAAATTGATTGGTGAAAATATTGTCCAGTAAACTTGCAGAAGTTCTAGTAATGTGTGTTGGCCTAGATATCAAAGGTAAACAACAATTACTTGACAGAGAATATATAAAATCTTGAATGTGTAAATGTGTCCTATAAATTTCAGAAGATCAATATTCAAATCACCCATTATATATATTTTTTTTCTCTGACAAGATCACATATCAATGTAGAAAAAGCCTCATTAAATCGTGTGATATTTACATTCGGAGGTTTATAAACAGTGCCGACTATTATATTCCTTTCTTGTGGAGAGTTGATTTCAATGAACAATGAATCACAACACAAATTGCTGGGGAGCAGCACATCGGATCTCTCGTTATAAGATAAAGTGCGACACCTCCACCTGTTCTATTACGTCTGTTATTACATAATATGGTATAACCTGATATGTTTACAGATGGACTTGTGTCTTTCAGCCATGTTTCAGAAAACCCGATAACATCAAATGGAAATTCAAGTGAATGTAATATGTCTGTAATAGAATCTAGATGTTTTGGAAGACTTCTAGAGTTAAAATGTATACAAGAAAAGGTATCATTCTTTAAAGGACTAAATCGACTGGCAGAGTTTTCTAGTTCATAGTAACGACTAGAATTTTCAAAATTACTAAGAATAAAATTCCTATCCGGATCTAGGTCATCGGTCCCAAACAAGCCATCAGATACAGAAAAGGGGTTGAACTGTAGGTTCGACAGTCGATCTGGATCTACTGTGTGACTTTGAAATTCATTGAGAAAACTGATATCGTCAAGTTGACTAAAAGGAAACTGAAAAGCTTCATGAGAAGCTTGAGATGTTACCCCATCAAACATGTTATGAAAAGATATGGTTGAATTTCTTGGTGTTCGAGTACCAATGAAAATAGACGTATGTTTTTGCAGCCATGGGAACAGAAAAGTACCAACAACATAGACATAGACATAAAATCAGTATATACATAATCATCTACAGTAGTACAGATATTAAATTCACAATGAATGTGTCCAAACATCTATATACCGTATGCAAAGAAGTGCTGTTGAACTTGCTAGATTTATATAGCTATCTTTTCTGGTAGACAAAAACCAACCCGCACAAATTAACATCTATTTCCTTGTGACAACCTGAGAAAATAAGAGTTTCTGCTTTATGAAGTAATTTCTAAGAGAAGAAAAGCAGTGACAGTAATAAATCTCGATAATACAATAGCTCATTGGCTTGAATTACTTAGGAAATATTGGAGATGTTTAACACAGTTTCCACGGTTTCAGTACACAAAGTAGCCGATAAAAGCTTACCACAGAATCAGATACTCAATCTTTGTACAAGACCCATGGTGCTGTTTGTTGACCCTTGTTTCGGTTGCAATCACCTATGAAACTTACATGATTTTAAAGCTGCCACCATCGCTCAACCATCTCGTTTGATTGTGTAATGCAATGAGACACATAACTTTAAACATTGTTATAAGTCATAACGTGATGCCAAATGTCGTATTTCAAATCATATTTTTGTTTTCAAACAGGCATTCCAGGAATAATTTTATGAAGGTGAATAAGCAATCATTGAAGGCGAGGGCGTTATCAACTTCTCTCTCTCTCTCTCTCTCTCTCTCTCTTTCTCTTTTTTTTTCTTTTTTTTTTTTTGGTGGAGGAATGCTTGGTATAAGTTTTTTGTTTGCGATCAGAATCACACTTTCACACAATATGACACATTTTGCTTTCTTAGTTGTATCTGTGGATAAAAATGTATCATTTCAATAAAAACTTCAGGCATTGTTTATTACTCTATTTATACATGTCAATCGTTTAAATAGGGTGGCTAGTAACTGATCAGTTTGAATCAGTAGGTATGCTGGGGGATGATTGTTCTAATCCTTGTGGGATTCATTTAAGAGTCCATTATACTTATATCTATTGTTGTGTGAACATTATTTGCTTCAGAATGGTCTCATATTCAAGTAATGTGCAGTTTCATGTTTCCAGGTTAGCATGCCTGTACAGTGACGGGGAATTCCCACTAATTCAAGCTAGTTACTAGCCATTCCCTTTAAACATGAAACTTGTGGTCACTTTTTTATAATAAAGCAATAACGTCGAATCAAATGCTCACGTGCAAACAACCAGATAAGTCATTATAAATTCCTTTCAGAAATCCTTGCTATAACATTTTACCAAAGTACAAAAAATCTAATGAGTTCTAAATATCACTAAGGAAACCGTATTCTACGATAGTCACTCCATAGACATGTCCCATGTGTAAGAAGGATTTAAAAAAAATATGAATATTCGTATAAGAACTAGATGCATATCAGAATTTGCAAGTGAATGCGTATTCTATTCAACCACGTTAACAAAGGTCATTCATGCGGTATTTACAGTAAGATTACCTCTTTCTGTTTGACTGCTTAGTTTCAACTGTTTTTGTTGTTGTTGTTTTTAATTAGAATCTGAATCCATATTTTGAAAAGTCTTTAGTTCCGAGGTCATTGCAGGTCATGTATTTGCTAACTGTGAACTGGCTTATTTAGAGCGAAGGAAGCAATGGTATCGCAAGAAGGTAAAACCAACCACATAAGTGGTTTCCCTTCTCAATGACTCGATGATCCGTAAGATAAGAACAAAGAGGGAGGAGAGAAAAGGGATTGTACCTCCTCAATTTCCGACCGTGAGTGTTATAACAAGACTTTGGATACTTCAGAGGAAAAGAAAAAGGAAAAGAAAAAAATATATATAGGGATTCGATGTACTTACTGTTCAACGACGCGTGGCAGGCAGAACCCAGGCCAAATGATGTCACTAGTAGGATGAAGCAAGCATTCATTTTGCCTTTTCCATGTCCTTGCAATTGGAGTTGAGGTGAGGCAATATTGTGAACAACGGTGCTTTTTACGCAGCGTTTTGATATCATAATGAACTCATACGTCAAATATGCGGTTGTACTTCCTGCAGCTGAAGACAGGGATGAAATTAAAACTCTCCTTTTTGTATTTCAGAAACAGATGCTCAAATGAATTCCCTTTTTCTATCAAAATTCATTCGCGTGTGTCACTGATTCAAGCTCTCTTATATAGACAAAACCTCCAACGACTTAGCCTTCATTCCGGGCTAACCATTATTATTGATTAATTTACCAATGAACCAAATGCTGGATCTAAATGTGAAGTTGAAATATTAGATTATTCAAGCATCTATTCAAGCCATGTTAACGAATACTAACTGATGAAAACACTTTCCACGCTCTGCGTGTGATAAATGAAAAAGAAATGTGACGAAATAATGTTTGACACTTAGACTAATAATTTGACACACGTGGTTGCCAATCACAACATTCTACCGCTTTTGTCCAACAATTTTTCCATCTCCAGCAAAATAAGGAAGCAAGGACAATTAGAGAAGGGTACAGTTGGATTAGTTTTATCTCCATTTCTCTATGCTGAGTGACATTATTGCATTACATGATTGAAATGGTTTCCTCTATTCGTATACAAACACTAATGTAAATGATTCTTTGTCTGATGTGTACACATAGAGAGTGTATTGTACTATATATGTATATGTATATATATATATATATAAACACATATATATATATATATATAAACATATATATATATATATATATATAAACATATATATATATATATATATATATATATATATATATTATACAGATATTGACTGGTAGGGGTGGAATATAACATTCTTTGGACCGCCAGGGAGTTATATTTTCCCAAGGGATTATATTTTCCCGAAGCGCGCAGCGTTGAGGGAAAATATGATCACGAGGAAAATACAACTCCCTGGCGTTCCAAAGATTGTTACATTCCACCCCCTACCAGTCGATATCTGTTATATTAGATGGCCTTGCCCTTGATTGTGCTTTACAGAAGAGCCTACACTAACGACGCATACCCTACTGTACCGGTAACCGTTTGATACGCTCATGTTAGCCCGACCAGACGCTGTGTGCGCGCTGTCGCGATTTTGTAGTTGTACAGCGGCGACAGGACTGTGTAGTTGCTATGCTCATGTCCTCTAACGACAGTAGGCCCCACTAACGTTAACGTTAGGGCTTACCTAAGGCTCAAGTCAAGTAACGACGCTTTAGCGCCCTATAGTTAAATTAGGCTGAGGTCCAAAAGATCAGCAGATGTTTTAACGTTAGGGTCTACTCACAAAACAAATCTAACTTTAGGCCTTAAACGTTATGGCCTACTGCGTACTGGGCAATTTTTATCTTTTGACATTTGTTTCTACAGGTAGGCCCTAACTGCTAGTCGCTAGAACCTAACTTGTTAGGGTCTAACGTTAGACCCTCTATGTCTAGATTCTAATGTTTGTTAAATGTTATAGGGCCTACTAACGTTAGATAGACTCTATTCTAACTTTAGTCCTAATTTAGATCTAACGTTAGGGAGTTCTAACGTAAGAATATACACGGTCTTACGTTACTTGTGTATAACAGTTAAAACTTAAGTCTATGTTAGCGTCTAAAACTCTGTAACGTTAAGTCTAACGTTAGAGTTAATGTCTAACTGTTCTACTGTTAGTGTTAGAAGGGCCTACATCACATGCGTCCAAATTGGCTCCCCAGTCCAGTGTATCATCAGGCATCATCTTTTTCTAGGCCTAACGTTAGGCCCTACCCTGTGATTTTCAATCAATTTGTCTTGTGCCAGGACCGGTATAGACGTAGGCCTACATTCTGTCATCAGGAATCTGCAGCAATTTCAAAATCAGTCTTTTTTTCCCCTCTGTTGCAGAGATGAACATTGTAGAAACACAGTGATTTGCAAACCAGTCTGCTCGGTGTCGTAGTCCTCCACTTGTGGTTTGTTCGATGTAACGTTAGGCCTGGATCTAACGTTAGTCTAACTCTTCGGTTCGTTAAGTTACGTCAATACAAAGATGCATGAATTACCCTCGTTAAAAACTGAACTAAACAAAATGTCTCTAGACCATTAACTCGCTTGTTTTAGGCCATGTTTAGTGGAGTTAGAATCCTTATCCTCCACAATCTTATCGAGCTCGTCGTCGTTTACTTTTATAGACAAAACGGGGTTCCATTTTGAAGTGTGAATCCAAACTTGGCGGGCCGAATGATACGTGCATACGTAGACGGTACATTGGGTAGCCTACTATGTACATTATTATACAGATATTGACTGGTACGGGGTGGAATATAACATTCTTTGGACCGCCAGGGAGTTATATTTTCCCCAAGGGATTATATTTTCCCGAAGCGCGCAGCGCTGAGGGAAAATATGATCACGAGGGAAAATATAACTCCCTGGCGGTCCAAAGATTGTTACATTCCACCCCCTACCAGTCGATATCTGTTATATTAGATGGCCTTGCCCTCGATTGTGCTTTACTGAAGAGCCTACACTAACGACGTATAGCCTAACCGTTTATACGCTGATGTTAGCCCGACCAGACGCTGTGTGCGCGCTGTCGCGATTTTGTAGTTGTAACGTTAAAGCGGCGACTGGACTGTGTAGTTGCTAGGCTCATGTCCTCTATAAACGACAGGAGGCTACTAACGTTAACGTTAGGCTCAAATCAAGTAAACGACGCTTGGGCCCTACAGTTAAATTAGGCTCAGGTCCAAAAGATGTTTTAGCTAGGGTCTACTCACAAAACAAATCTAGATAAATCTAACTTTAGGCCTTAAACGTTATGGCCTACTGGGCAATTTTTATCATTTGACATTTTGTTTCTACAGGTAGGCCCTAACCGTTAGTACGTTAGAAGTATAGATCTAGATTCTATGTCTACATTCTAATTAGCTCTGAGTCTAACACATAGAACCTTCTAACGGTTACATGTTTGCTAAATGTTATAGGGCTAGATAGACTCTATTATAACTGTAGTAGACGTAGGCCTATCGTTACCTTCTGTCATCAGGAATCTGCAGCAATTTCAAAATCAGTCTTTTTTCCCCTCTGTTGCAGAGATGAACATTGTAGAAACACAGTGATTTGCAAACCAGTCTGCTCGGTGTCGTACAGTTAGTCCTCCACAACCGTGGTTTGTTCGATGTAACGTTAGGCCTGGATCTAACGTTAGTCTAACTCGTCGTTAAGTTACGTCAATACAAAGATGCATGAATTGCCCTCGTTCTAAGAACTGAACTGAACAAAATGTCTCTAGACTATTAACTTGCTTGGTTTAGACCATGTTTTCCTTATCCTCCAAAATCTTATCGAGCTCGTCGTCGTTTACTATAGACAAAACGGGGCTCCATTTTGAAGTGTGAATCCAAACTTCGCGGGCCGAATGATACGTGCATCCGTAAACGGTACGTACGTGTACATTGGGTAGCCTATATGTAGCATGTATATTTATACACTGTACTGTGATGTGTACGTAACGTTTAGCTTCCCGAATTCCATCCACACGTACCAAGCAGCAGACCTAGCGCATGACGCTACTAGTACTAGTACTCCGCGCCGCGCCGCGCCGTGCCGTCTTCTTCTTCTTCTGATTAAGTCTGCCTCCTTCAATAGACTGAAGATTCTTGCAGACTACTCTCTCGCGATCTGATCACGTATCGTGTGTGTGTGTGTGGTGGGGTGAGTGGGAACAGATTATATCGATCCAGACTGCAGTTATCGATAGTAATCGTTTGCTCCTCCCAGTTACCGACGTGGTCCCACACCCTTATATTGGTGTAATTGTTTGTTTTTCAACCGTAAGAGGGCGACACACATGGAAAAAATATATTCAGTTGACCAGCTGGTCAATATAACGAGCTGGGAAAATATAACACTTGCGATCCTCGCAAACAGCATCACGTGATGAGCTCTCGACCAATCACATACCAGAAACTGTCTAAGCCATCTAATATTACACTGTACGTAACGTTTAGCTTCCCGAATTCCATCCAGGCAGGCCTATCCTAGCGCATGACGCTACTCCGCGCCGCGCCGTGCCGTCTACTCTCTCACGTATCGTGTGTGTGTGTGTGTGGGGGGGGGGGGGTGAGTGGGAACAGATTATATCGATCCAGACTGCAGTTATCGATAGTAATCGTTTGCTCCTCCCAGTTACCGATGTGGTCCCACACACTTATATTGGTGTAATTGTTTGTTTTTCAACCGTAAGAGGGCGACACACATGGAAAATATATATTCAGTTGACCAGTCGGTCAATATAACGAGCTGGGAAAATATAACATTTGCGATCCTCGCAAACAGCATCACGTGATGAGCTCTCGACCAATCACACACCAGAAACTGTCTAAGCCATCTAATATATAACGACCCAAGTCCATGGAAGCCCATTTCGAGTAAACATAAAAAAACTTCATATCTTTTTGTATTTGTCCAATGATATTCTATCTAACTGTGATGGGAAGGCAACATTGTATATACAAATTAGAACATATATTATTATGACAATTAACATTTACATTAATTGTGGAGAGGCCATTTTGTGTGATGGACTTGGGTCGTTCTTTGATTCATATGGACTTGGGTCGTTCTTTCATTCATATACATGATATTCTGCTATAGAGACGAAAGAAGGACGAGAGAGGG
Organism: Diadema antillarum; assembly: GCF_040938485.1. Lineage (NCBI taxonomy): Eukaryota > Metazoa > Echinodermata > Echinoidea > Diadematoida > Diadematidae > Diadema > Diadema antillarum. The sequence goes on along the minus strand of NW_027270992.1, from coordinate 531,411 downwards.
CGCTATAATATGAATGTAAGAATGACCCAAGTCCTTCATTCTTACATTCATATAAGATTTAACTCATTTATTTCAGGCACTTCAGGGGGTAATTAGGATACATATATACACAAGATGAGTCCATGCATAAGCTACAACTTCCCATGTCAAACTAAATTTGGCCAAAAATTGGACTTGGGTCGTTCTTATATTCAGGTCCTCATATATATATATATATATATATAGTAAGAGAGATAGTTCCCTTCCCAAACGTGCGCGGTGCCTCATTGTGGGTCAAGTAAATGAGCCAGTGTGACTTGCATTGTATCTTGGATGATCACAGGCATCGAGACAATCAAAACAAAATCCCGCCAAATAATCCTAGATAGAGAATCTTTCTGGATAAAGTTATTGAAAACACTGACCCCAAATGGCATTAACGTTGACCAATGAACCCCACACAGCCCCTTTCCCGAACCACCTCACTCTAACTTCAGACTCACTGTAGAACACCCGTAGCAGAACACTCGGCCATGACCAGACAGGACATAATATCCCAACACAGGTAAAACACCCTAATAATTTTTAGTTTAGATATGTCGCAACTGTTAAGATCTCATTTGTATGTACCGATATTTATTGTATGATCACAAGATATAATTATGAATAATGTTGAACGTAATGAGTTTATACGATTCGATATGAATGACATGTATTATGGTGTATAATGATGGATATGAGAAAATGTATGATTTTGCGATCTTTGACATGATTATGTTTGATAGTGTATTTATATGTAAAATAATAGGTATTATGATTGAATATTAGTTATTGTGAAAGTTTGTTGATATTCATTGCATGATGACACGATACATGATTACTGTTGAGCATCATGCGTTGATCTAATTGGATATGAATGATATGTACAATAGTGTACAATGGATTTGGGAATATGATTTTGTGACATTTTGAAATGATTATGTTTGATTGTATATGCAAAATAAGAGGTATTATGATTGAATGTTAATTATTGGGTTTTTTGGACAGAAGATGAGCACACGGTGCTGTGATGCAGGACATCACGCCAAATGATACACGTCTCATGCAAGTAATTTATAGAATGTTTTTTTTTTTTTTTAGTATATAATCTGATTCAAGAGTTGATATATTTTGGCAGTTGGTAAGGTTATTATATTTCGGTAATATCAAAAATGTATGATGATATGTTGATTTAGATAGTATTATATCAACCGGAGATGTGTATGTTTGTGTGTGTGTGTGTGTGTGTGCGTGTGTGTGTGTGTTTGTTTGTGTGCGTATGTATATGGGTGTGTGTGTATGTGTGTATTTATACATATATACGCAATGCAAATAGACATATGAACATAATATATATATATATATGTAGTATGATTTTTTTTGTAATTATTATGCTTAGAATTATGAGAAAATATGGTTATTATATTTCAGCAGTTTGATATAAGAATTTATTCATATATATTATTTTGATGATGAGATGAGGTTAGACTGGATTTTTGTATTGAATTGAATGATTGATTTGTGTATATAAAGGTTATAATCCAGAAGATTGGCATCATATGAAATTGCATTACATATCATGACACATCAGGTTATTCAGATAATAACTCATTTGTTTGATAGATACTTTATTTTCTGCAAATCAATATACATCAATTACATAATCATAAGCATGGGAAACATACAAAGTATATTTGAAACAGAGTCGTTTGATTTGCATAAACAACGATATAAAAGGAAATTAATGATATGATATTACAGTATGCATGGCTATGCAGCAGGGATTGCAATAACAATATCATATTTAAGAAGCGATAATGCAGAGGGCCGCCATTGCAAGCATTGCTTGAAAAGATGGCCGGCCCGAGGAAAATGTAGGGACGTACTAGATTCGTAACAATATAAATTCTGTTGCGAAGATAGCAGAGGAAAATAAACTCTGATGTGTGATGGTGGTGAATGTGCGTGAATGAACTATTCTGTTTGTAGATCCTGAGGAAGGCCTAATGACTGGCCGAAAGCTTGACTGAATAAAAGGGAGAGTCAAGATCGAGCGCAACGTCCGCCTCAGTATAATTTATGTATATATATATATATATATATATATATATATATGTAGATATATGTATGTATACATATATTATGTATGTATAATATATTTATATATTTATACATACATAAGATAAACCTTCCACGTGAGTTCCACATGGAAGAAAGGTACAAAATTAAAATTATTTCAGTGCATGGTTTTGCTACCATTCTACATTCCTTCCAATAAGTATAGTTCATTCGACATGTTGTTTGCTTAGTGCGTCTCGTCCAAGTTGGTTTTGTTTCAACTCAAATCTAGCGTGTGCGGGAACCTGCACCACTATGACGTGCAGACGTAGATACTGGAATATTAGATGCGCGTTGGATTACTGCCTGATGTCTTGATGCTTGCACATGGTTTTGCAAGTGAGCAGAAACTAAATACACGTACAGTATACATACACAGCTCAAAGCTCTTTGTGCCAGAAAGAACTTTTCCAGTCTAACATGGAGACTTTGTGAGATAGAAATAGATAGATCCATTAAAGGCTTCTTCCCTTTTTTTTCCAGGACGTTGCAACGGTTTTTCTTCTTTACGGTGAACTTATGTCTTTAGGAAATTATGCATGCTCTTCCCCAGTCAATGGCTAACCTAAACTTACGAGTGGACTGTTATCTTTCACCAACTGATAAGAACATTTTCAATACGACCATAAAAGTTATGCCAACCAGCACATGCAAAGATACAACAGACACACAAACACACGCACACACACACACACAAACATATATACATGGATGTATGCACACACACACACACACACACACACACATACACACATACAAATCGTCACTAAAGGCGAAAAAGGAAAGTGGTATGCAACTGACGCTAAACTTGTTGAGACATCCCTCTCCTTTTAATAATGTTCCATTTCTATACAAGTTAAAACTTAATTTCAGTCTGTCATCCATGACGGAAAGCCAAAAGGAAGATTTCACCTGAATAAATGAAACCGCACAATCAGGTTTTCGAATACCGTATCTCCATCATCAAATTAATCAAAACAAACCCGAGTTTAGATAATGAAAAAGAAAGCACGGAATATGGTAAGAAGTTGGGTCCATCCGCGCGGAAATAAGTGGTCCTTCCCCCTCTTAAAGGGATGGTACAGTATTGGTGGATATGAGAATTGGGCTTTTAACTTTTTGCGAGATACCAAGAAAACACATGATGTAGTACAGAGCATACCATCTTATGAGGAATTCAAAGTTTATTTGATGAAAATCGGGTTTGGAATGACTGAAACATCCCAAAACAAAGTAAAACAAAGCGATAGTAATAAAGTGTGGGTCCCACACTTTATTAGAATCGCTCTTTTGGGGATATCTCAGCCATTTCAAAACCAATTTTCATCAAATAAACGTTGAATTCCTCATAAAATTACAGGCTCTTTCATATTTCAAAAGAGGTTTCTCATTATCTCAAAGAGAAAAGAGGTTAGAAACCTGAAATTAGGTATCAACCAAAACTGTACGATCCCTTTAATGTCCACTTCCTGGTTGTTAGATGTTGGATAGGGGACGTCTGCATCTGTGTTTCCAATACAGATCCAATTCTCGGCGGCAAGTTGAATAAATTCGTTGGCATGGAACCAGAAAAGAGGGGAAGGAAAGAGGGGGCGAGCAGGATTGGGGAAGGTTTACCATCCCATGCCACGGGCTTATCATGTTTACGAATGACGGAACATCCAATAAAAAAAGAAGAAGCCGATAACAATCATAAGAATAAAGCAACAATGTTTTCAACCATTGCACTGTATGCAATCGTATAAAAAGAGTCAGTCATTGTATTGTTGTTGCTGTTGTTGTTTTTACGACGTCGCTGTCCACAGTAGGTCTCTGCCGGACTTAAAAGAGCAAAGTGGACTTCGAAACACAAAGCCTCCATGTTCGACAGAACGGCGCCGCTCTCCAATAGATTAATCCTCCGAGTTTAGCCTCAACCCACACACCCTGTAGCGACTGGCCCCTCGCTGGTTACGGTCACACCAGCACAACTTGTTGTTTGCCGGATTCACACACACTGAAGTGGAGAAGAGAAATTGGAATACAGTAAAGGCTGTAATGATGTGAAAAATTACACAAATACGCAGAGGATGACGTTAACAAGTGTCGATGTTAATTATTTGGATTTATGTTTATTTCAAACGAAAAAATAAAGTTTAGATCCCAGAGACAAAGATGAGAAATAATATGTAATTGTTAATAAATGATTTGTCTTAACCTGTTTAAAACAAAAGCCACATAATGTCAAATGTTTAAAATAAAGTGTTGATATTTATAAAATTGATTTAATGATTATGCTTAATAATGCATCGGTTTGTTTGTTTTTGTTTTACTATATTTCTTCGGAGCTTGACAAAGATATCTATAAACATGAATACATGTCTAGAGTCTAAACCATTTGTACACAAATCCTAGAGTGCAGCTGAAAAGAGTTATTGTATACTACGCATAATTACTAGTCTTCTTTTAAAGTTAGGGGAAACAGTATTTATTGACAAGAAAACTACATGATGATAAAGAATGAAATCAAACATTGCAAGTAAGTGCCCCTGAGACGATAAGATTATCTATAAAATACGTATGATAACGTATCTGGGGCCTTCATATGCTAGAATTCATTAAGAATCATGTAATATGTATGTATATATTATATACATAGATATTATTACATAAAATGTATACATAATATTATGTATATATATATATATATATATATATATATATATATATATATATACAAAGAGAGAGAGAGAGAGATTTTCTGGTCCCTTTTCCTTTTTCAAGTGGTGTAAAGACTCAAATCGGAAATACGGAAGTTCCATGTTATTGTTCGTAAACACCACAAACTCTAATGATAGCATATGGTTCATTCTTTTATGTCTCTTTCTCAAATAACAGTCCTTGTATTCTTACAGGAAATGAAAAGTAGCATTTCAACATTAACATTTATCATTATGAGTATCATCTGAATATGAAACGGAATGATTCGTCATTTGTATAATGACATGTTCCAACTTGTAAGACAGAGCTGAAAATAAATTTCATTTCCGTGAAATATGAGTTTAGATAAGATAAATAAGAATAACGACGAAAAGCAACGTACCGTAATGATATCAAAATATGATCAAAAGTATCAAAATATATTTACATTTATATATCCATCGCCCCCCCCCCTCACAAAAAAAGAAAGCAACAACAACAAAAACATTTTTTTTCGACTTCCGTTATTAAGCAACGGTATGAACTTACCATGTGACTCATTGTAATCGCAATTATGTGTAAGATTATACCTCATGTGTGGGAAGTACCCATATTTTTTAATCGAAATACAATGTTTCATGGCAGTATCGTATGAAAATAACAATTACGGGCAAAATATAAACTTCGCATTTCACACACAAACGGGTCAATGTCAAATAAACAATACTCACAGTAAACTCTTCGTCTGTTCACAACATGGTCGCTCTCTCTGGCAAAGGGGAGATCAGCTGGGTCCGTCAGGGGCTGTGCTTCTCGCTTCTCTTCCTCGAATGGTTCGGCTGCATCCTCGAAGTCCCACATCGCGTCGTCATCGGTGACGAAATTGGCGGCGGCGAGAGCGAGGCAAAGTGCCAAGACGAGAGCTGCTACACTGGTTTGCATGGTGTCTGCGGGAGAAGATGATCACACACATGATATTTAAAGGACAAGTCGAGCTTCGTATACATGTGGATTGAGTAAATGCAAAAATATTATTTGAACACATCAGGGAAAGCTTGGGGAAAATCCGACAATCCGTTCAAAAGTTATGAATTTTAAAAGTATCTGTGCAACCGCTGCTGGATGAGAAGACTACTATAGTGTATCATGTCACATGCTTACAACGATATAAGGAAAATAAAAAGAGAATTTCACAAAACTATACTTTTTGAAGAAAGTACACATTGCTTTGACTTGTCACTGATGTATGTTAAGGGTAATATCATTTCCCCTATCACCTTCTGACAGAGAGAAGTCGAGTGTTCTTTTGTTATGCGAGAAAGTGAAAATATGTTGAATTTTCTGTATATCATTGTACATATGTGACATCACAAGCTATTATAGTAGTTTTCTCATCCAGCCGTGACTGAGCAGAAATTTCAAAAATTCATAACTTTTGAACGGATCGTCCGATTTTCCTCACACTCGCATTGAATTGTTCTACTAATATTGCTGCATTCACTCAACCAACATGTCTATGAAGTGAACTTGTTCTTTAATGGAGTTGGGAGTTTTGGAGGATGGGTCGAAATTTCACGCCGTTTGTTTATTTGCGGTTCTCGACCGTTCCATACGGAAACCTGGTGGGCTGTGTTAAGTCTATGGAGATTTCAGAATGTAATATGGAATGGGCTAGTATACAAATGATGCACGGGATAGAGTGCGTATAATCCTGTGCATCATTTGTTTTATAAAATGGGTCGAAAACTAACAGCATTTTTCACGTACCTTTGTGGGACAATACCAGTCAGCTACATGTAGCACTCGCTCAAGAATCAAGATGTCCGAAGATGTTCGTCTCAAACATTTACGCACGTCGCACTCGGAAATCCTGCCCATATAAGTACTGTACGTATAAGAGTATACGTACGCCACACATGTTATGCACAAGAAAGGCCGGCCGGCAGCCCGAACTAGAAGTTGTTTACAGGATTGACAGCGCGTATAGTAGCGCGCGACGCACTTGTAACAACTGATTGAGTGCGCACTGCTAATGTAAACATTGTGACGTCAGGCCGTGAATGTTAGTGAGAAATTAATGCACGCACGCGTGACTCATTTCAGCGCTTCCAATTGGATACATTCTTGAACCCATTTTATAATAAAGGATAACCGTGTAAAATACGGACTGCTGAGTCAGGTCGATAATAACTCTGTCATAGAGTTACATTAAATCCATTCATGCAATCTAATCTCAACCCAAACATCCAGTGGTTAGCATAGCAAAAGTATAACTGTCTTCTTTCTGTGTTACATATCTAATTTCCCTTGAAAATGACGAGTATTACCATGAATGAAACATTCATTCTGAGCTTTAATAATCGAGCAAACAATACCATTGGTTTATTCAAGATCTGGATTGAGTATACATCGAACACTGTATTGTGTAAGAATACCGCTCTGGATGTTAATCATAATACTACGGAAAAAAAAAAACCGAGATGCAATTTCGTTCCATTGTGCCTGAAGATAAAACATAATTCACCTTAAAGATCTACATCGAGGTACAGGAATCTTACGCTATATACCTAACAAGCTACATACAATGAAAAGTACAACCCCAAAACTGAACTAGTTTACCGTAATAGAAACAACAATATTTGTCACTCACATCTCTTCGAATAACCATTCATTTTTGTTAAGGCTTAACAGCAGTACTTGCAGCGCGTAAGGGCAGTCATCTAGGCCTATAACTTATGTCCTTTTTGAATTGATATATCATTAGTAGTAATAGAAGTAGTAGTAGTGGTGGACAGGGTGTGGTGATGGTAGTTAAGTCATTGCAATGATAATGATTATTATCATTATTAAAATTTCCAATTCAATTTCTTTTCTTATTTCATTTTCGACAAAAAAAAAACATATAGACATCACTTTCTTTGGCAACGGAAGGTAAGGTAAAAAAAGATGATCTGTGTGAGATGAAAAGAGTGTGCAGTAATAAGTCTGGACCCTTACGATAGCTATACATTGTCATGAATCATAAAATGAGCAGAGGAAAGTAAACAATACACAAAATGCATTTGAAAACTGGAGGGACCCAATAAAAAGACAAAGCTTGTGGGATGTGGGACCCTCAGGAAAAAAAAAAATTAATAGAAAGCACGGAAAAAACGTCTGGAAGCATAGTCAAAAACAGAACAACAATATAATATTATCAGCCTAATATGTTACCACCCAATTTTAGAAGAATACTTTAAAGATACTCGCATATCATAGCTGCAAAATTCATCAATTTAATTGTTATCGTTCTTATTATCATCGGAATCACACCGGTAATAAACATATAGCAATATTGTTCCGTGATATTCTGAATGCATAATCAAACGATACTCACGTAATATTGCTGTACAAACAAGCCACAAACTTCCCGACGTTGTAAGAGCCCTGAAAATGGAAAGTGGAGCTGTTCAACCTCGACCTTCATCTTTTATACTCACCAAGGGCAAGATTAATTAATGTTACGGCAATATCTCGAGCTAACTAGCCGTGGACGAGTAGAGGTAGGCGGGTGGAACGGCGGGAAATCATCGGGAGTGTGGAGGTGGTGACGGGGATGTTCAGCGAGGCATAAAGTAAGACGGAAAACAGGCAAAACAAAAACACAAAAATATTGCGTTGGGATCAAAGAAGCGTGAAGGAGAGAAATCTGAAAACATTGCCCGTTTTACGCAACTATACAGATACATCTTAACACAGTGTGAAGATCGCGGTTGACGGCAATGAATCATCGTCAGCAATCATTTTAAGTAAAGTTACATTGAAAGTAAAGTGTCGAAACACTTTTGAAGGATTGGACACAATAAAGATCTTTAATTAAACCTCCTAACTTGTCTTATTTTTATTCTGTTTTAGTTGTCCGGTTCGAACAGACGTCTGGGAAATAATTGTCAGTAATGTAGATTAAAAAAAGCAAGTAACTGTGATGTGCGCCCGGTGCTGACTTTTTTTTATTTTTTCTTTTAAGGAGGCAATATCTCATGTGAGAGGGATGGCTATACTTGAATGAACTCTGATGATTAGAAAGCGTGGCAGCTTTTAGTTACTTCCTTGGAAGGCCCAATGTGCTTGAAGATGATTTCCATTAGATTTATTACAAACAGTACAGTAAAATAATATAAGTGATTTATCAGTGCGTCTTGATATGTTTCAGGGAAGCATTTCAGTGGTCGTATGATGTTGTTTAAAGCTAATGCATGTCTGAACTTTATAATATGAATAAAATGTATCAACAACCCAGAAACATGCTGCTTTATTTAAAAAAAAAATCACGTTTTCTCGAACGTCGTACAATTGATGAAATTATCTTAAAGAGAAGTATATCAAAATGAATGTGAGTATCATCATAAATATGCGCGTGTATAGCACATAATATATATATATATATATATATATAGAGAGAGAGAGAGAGAGACAGACAGACAGACAGAGAGACAGAGAGAGACAGAGAGAGAGAGAGGGGAGAGAAATGGATACAGCGAGAAAACACGAGCAATAATATTAGCTGCCATGTTCAAACTGCGTTGACTGATTCTTCGCGTTCTTCATCATAACGAATGCTAAAGTTTATCTTCTTTAAGTGTCACTTTCACCTCATTAACGAAAATTTCTACTCCCATCACCGTGGATGTGTTCAAAGTTGTTATATGAACAGAGATATACTCACCCGGAGAGTTATTATCACGGTCTGTGATTTCCCCTGGACGCTTTGTTGCTGGAGTGGAGAACAAAAGAAATTTGAGCTCTCGCTGGGCGATCAAAGAACCGGAGCACCGGTCCGTAGCCTAATTATAAAATGCGGTCGTTTGTTGTCGACTAGATCCACGAAGCGCATTGGCGCGAATAGATGAGTTTTAAATTAGAGTTAATTAGAGTATGTACGTATCCATGGGTATCGGTAGGCACATCTCATTTAAATGAATCATTTTCTCATTACATTCGGGATGAAGTTTGACGGCATTTTGTTGTTGTTATTGTTGTGCTTTCTCGAGATGAGTGTTCGATTGCATCAAAACTACTTGGCCACCTGCACACAGAGTCAGACTGAATACTACATCAAGAATTGCTGATGTTAATGGCTCCACAGTGGCAGATACAGGAGGGGACGCAACGCCCCACCCTCTTTATTTCTTTTGTTAAAACAAAAGATATAAAAATAAAAATGGAAAGGGGCGCGTGCGCACCCCTCTAATTTTGTAAAGTCTCCCCTTTTTACGGAATTTCTGGTTTCACCCCTGTTCCAGTAAATGTGTCGACAAAGTCCATCTCAACAGTAAAACGAATAAATGGTTACCAGAATACAGGTCGGCAAAATATTGTGTTTTGGTGTTAGTTTCTTTTTATCATTATTAGTGTATGTATTGTATTTTATCAAAAGCAATTTAGCCCTTTCCAGACGGAGAGTTGTTTGAGTCTCGTTAATCAAACGCAAATAAAGACTTTGCCGCAATGCTTTACATTGTATTTACTCCCCCCCCCCCCTTAGTTCTTTTTTTTTTGAAGTTCATGCGTCTAAATCATATTTGTGTTGCGTTGTTTTGTTAACTGTTTTTATTTGTGCTCTGTTTTTTTTTTTTGTGTGTGTGTGTGTGTGTGTACCTACTTCAAGTCAGCTATCAAATGTACCGATTTCTTATCGCCCGTCAATGTAAACACTGAATCCACTGAATTCACAAGTTTATGGGTATTTTGTGATTTTTTTTTTTCTGTCAGGTTAACGGTAGATATCAAAGTGAGAATGGCAAATATGAAGGGTGAAGAGTGAGGTCTAATCAACAAATTAGAGTAAGAGTAACAAATAACTTAGATATTTTGAAAGCGTTTTTTTTTTTTTTTTCATAACGCACCAATTCTATTTATTAATGTTCCTTATGCTTTCATAAGGGACTTTTATCATTTCATATATCCGGATGAGCTGAAGAAAATTGTTGAATGAAAATATGTAATAAAAATCGAAGATTTCATATATTGAAAACCATACTTTTCTTTCAGCATTTCAAAGTCTTAAATGTTTTAAGTTCCAATAGACAAACTGTGTTAACATGGTCTCCTGCACGCATGTGGCTATGTTGATTTCACAGTTAATTTCCTACGAACTGTGTTTATCTGGATAACGGTTTCTTAAGGTTTTGTGGTGAATTTTGTGTGAGATTAAATGGGAAAACAGGTATCAGTGAAAAGATTACAATCTGGAAAATGTCATGACATCAACAGTAGAGATTTGCGCTCGGCATTCGTCGTGACGTGCTGCATTTTCATTGAGTTCCATTACTTGCATTCTTACTATAAGACGAAACATGGAATGCATTGTTTATTCGATGGATTGCTTATTTCAGAATCATTATTTTAATGATTTTGTCCTTTCATTGCGTTCAATATTTACAATTTGTTGTAAATTAAAAGTATAGATAATATGTATTGATATATTGATATATATATATATATATATATATATATATATAATTATACAAACATATGCACAAATGATACATATTTCATTCCCATAACTTGAAAATATAAGAATAGAAAAAAATTAATCAATCAATTACATGGGTAGGAATGTGAACACCTCCCACAACCAACCACCTCAACCGTCGTCAACACTTTACTCTTACGTTATTACCTATATCAATAATGTATCCATACTGTACAAACAAAGCTGTCAGACTATACGCAATAAACATGCACACAATGATACCATATGATGATGCTGCATACGTGGCATATTGAACTCGTTAAGCGTGATCAAATACCTAAATGAAGGGGTTGTTTCATAGACGTATCATCGTGGTTGGCCTAAAGTCTGTGCTTAACATACTCCTAGTTTGAAATACAAGAATAACAATCTGAGCTACATATATGCTATACTAGGGTTTGGGAGACTGTGTACATAATTATGATGGTATTAATAGGGGGTGGACATAATGCTTGAAAAGAACGGTGAGCATCCGAGAGAAGTGTACTTACTTCATATTGAGATTTCGTGTAACAATAAAGCATTACACAAAAGAAAACCAACAAAAAACAAAAAACGATTCAGTCGCAGAGCGTATTGATTTTCCAAAGACCTTCAAATATCAGCCTAATTCTAAAACCATATTATGCGAGTTTGATGATCCAAAACCTTACAGGCCAGGTAGTAAGTAAAAGCTTGAGATAAAGTGCTAAACAGCGTCTTTAAAAATACACGGAACGACGCACTTAAAGAACCGTATCGCCACCCCTGGTAGGGATCCAATCTAAGATTTCGCTGGTCCGGCTACCGTGCCGAGACAACATCTGTTAGGAAAGGAAAGAGAGAGTGGTTGTGAACATCCCATTCTCTCTCTCTCTCTCTCTCTCTCTCTCTCTCTCTCTCTCTCTTTCCTCTCTATCTCTATCTCTCCCTCTCTCTCCTCCTCCTCGTTTATATATCAAAGGCATAATTCATTATTTCCAGATGAAACAAAAAACCAGCTTTAGTGCTTTAATTAAGATATTTCTACTATGTGAGTCAAGGATAGAAACAACCAATGCAATAAACCGTTTTTAAGTGACGTTTATGTGAGATAATTTGGATCCTACGCAGCAGCACAATAGGTATGGACGCTGCAATACATTGTACAAAAAAAAAAAATGAATACATGCGATGGGCAATGATGAAAGGTGTTTTTTTTTATAACACGAATAATATTGCTACATTTACACCATAGTTATTTCATTGCAATGCTTGTTTCAATTGAAAATTTCACTTATCATCATGCCCACTATAATTGACACTTTTCAAGCTTTGTAATATATAAATGTTGTAAGCATACTTGAATTTGGTAATTACCCACGCCGATGAAAATCGGCAGGGGGTTATGTAAAGGGTTCCGTATGTTTGTTTGTTTGTTTGTTTGTTTGTTTGTATGTATGTGTTTGTTTGTTTGTTTGTTTGTTTGTTTGTTTGTTTGTTTGTGTACAAGATAACAAGAGAACGGGTAAACGGATTTGCACGAAATGTTCAGGGAATGTTTGGATAATGACAGGAAAGAATCGATAAGATTTTGGTGATAATCGGTTGACCCTTGCAAATTCTGTGTGACCTTGAAGTTTTGACCCCATGGTATAGTGACCATTCCGAAAATTTCCCGTTTCTCACTTTGCGATTTTCCGCTACCATACGAAAACATAAACTCCCCAACGATCCGACTTCGCTGCTCAAATGTTCGTAAGAATTCCGAAATTTACGTTTAGGCCTATTTGAGGGACTATGTCCTTCTAGATTTATGAAAGTTCGTTCTCCGTCATCACAAACTGGCCCGTATTTTGATGATTTTTCAAATTAACATCGATTGTTTTTTTTTTCGTTGGAGGAGCATTTTGCTCGGTCGCAGTCACACTGCACGATATGCGTGCTCAATGTCAATGCGTGTGCAAGGCCGCTGAAAATGCATCGCGCTCTACACTGTTGGTGCAAAATTGCACCGGGGACGTTGCGGCGCTCGTTGGTGGCCGAATACTGGTGCAGTAGACATTTGCATTCAACCCTTGCATTGAATAATTCCCGTAGACACTAATCATAGGGGTAATTGCCTAGGGGGTACGTAAATTTTGTTTTTCTTTTTTGCTTTTGTGGATACCATCAAAGATTGTACACTCATACGACCTTTGATATTTGATGATTTTTCAAATTAACATTGATTGTTTTTTTTCGTTGGAGGAGCATTTTGCTCGGTCGCAGTCACACTGCACGATATGCGTGCTCAATGTCAATGCGTGTGCAAGGCCGCTGAAAATGCATCGCGCTCTACACTGTTGGTGCAAAATTGCACCGGGGACGTTGCGGCGCTCGTTGGTGGCCGAATACTGGTGCAGTAGACATTTGCATTCAACCCTTGCATTGAATAATTCCCGTAGACACTAATCATAGGGGTAATTGCCTAGGGGGTACGTAAATTTTGTTTTTCTTTTTTGCTTTTGTGGATACCATCAAAGATCGTACACTCATACGACCTTTGATATCATCACACTCTCGGCTTGCTATAATCAAAATATCCCGCAAGAAAACGGCGTATTTCTCGATTTTTAGCGCTTTTTCCGCGACCCGTCGCGTAGACAATACTCTTAAAACTGGACTTAATTCGCGCGCGCTTGGAAAAGTTCCGATTCTGCACTTTTGACGGTGGAATTTGGGATTTTCGATGGATTTTTGGAGGAGACTTAAGGACTTTCCTGTACGTGAATGAGTGTTAATACCGTATGTGTAATGATGTGGTTTGCGTGTGATGTGACTGTAGAACCAAAGATCGTACACTTCAGTGTACGATCTTTGGTAGAACTCACTGGCTGGTGATAAAGCACACTGGCAATTAAGTGGCCGAATTCTGGTAGATGACCGAATGCACATTAGTTTACCCCGACTTTGTACTTAGGCGTGGGTCTGCCGCCTTTGACGGCCCCTCTCTAGTTTTGACTTTATTTGCTTCGGGTTTTTTTTTTCCTTTTTTATCTTTCTTTATATATATTTAATGGACAAATGTTCGCTCTTCGCCAGTAAACAGGCAACTTTCCTCAGGACAGGAGAGAGTCATTGTAACATTATGATGTGACATAAAGAATTGGCTAATTCTGTTACCCCTTCATGCAAATTTTCCCCCGGAAATCCAAATTGTCCTTGGAAGTTATCAAAGGTACAGTCTACCTTGGCTAGGAGTGATTAAAAACAAAAATAGATAAAATAAAAATGTTTGAGACATCACATGTAATGCATATTGTCTATGTCAGTTGTATCACCAAACATCCTACCATGTAAACATTTTGCAATGAAGCCAAAAATATAAGAAGATATCAATATTTTTCTCAATAATCAATAACCGTAGATTGTTAGACGGTTTATTATACCAACATTTCTATTATAGATATTGTTCATATTTTGTAGCAATACTTAACATTAATTACGCTGATTCACATTGGCTGTTTCTATCCCTAACTCACATTTTCGAACTATTTTGAAGCACTAAAGCTTGGTTTTTATTTCATCTGTAAATGATAAATTATGCTTTTAACATCAATGCTCCTTAATGTACCTTATCGACACTACAAACGATGTTGTGCATGACTGAAACACTTTCAAAAGAATCATTTAGTCGAGAGCGACATGACTGTCATTGACTACAGAACGAATTATGCATCCGAAATGTGTACAATCAGCTTTTCATTAGTTAGATGAGTTTCATTATCTTCCACAGATACACTTGCTCGTTTTATTTTTATTTGATCTGATTTATTTCTGCTTGATTTCGTTACATTATATGATTATGTACGAGTCATTTTTGACAAACAGTATATCGAAACTAAGTTTTTAGTATAAAACAAGACGAATACAAACAGCTTGGGGAACTTACACAGAAGGGTCTCCAAAATAAGCCTATAGGCTTGACTGTATGGAGACTTTATGCTCAGCTACTTTGGATGGAATAAGGAAGAGAGAGAGAGAGAGAGAGAGATGGAAGGGTAGGGGGGAAAGGGAAAATTACAGAGTGTATGTGTACCACTCCAACTACTTTACAATGATAGTAATGATGATAAATATAATATGATGATAACTCGTTTTCTATTTCATTCATTTTATTCTGTATCTATCAATACAAATGTATCCAGTTAAGACAGATAGTTCACTGTTAGTGCAGTGTATAGGTTATTATCATGATTATGGAGAATCACTGTCATACTACACAGCAACTACGATCAAGGTTTTAGGGCTCCCTTTGTCTACTTAAGCTTATTATCTATGTTGCACCCATGGAATACTAAGTTGTTCGAAGACAACTTATCAGCAGAATTCACAAGAAACTGTTCATCTCAAACGTAGGGGGCGGTGTTCAGAATGAGTATGGTGACAGCATAGCAGATTAAGCAGCCTTTCGTCAGAGCTTGGCCTGCTGTCTCCCGTAAAACTTTTGAGACTGAAGCTTTCTAGTAAATGTACAAAATGATGCATACAGTATGAACCACATGTAAAGCTTCAAGAGCGAGTGCATTATCAAAATGGCGAAAGCGATCTTTCTATCAAATTTCTATTCCATGATAATGTGAGTAATATCAACAGAAATCAAAGCGACATGAGAGACAAAGTGTACTTCGCGTCTGTCGAGTAGATAACAAAGCGAAAGAAATTGTATAAAAATGAATGTGCAAAGTAATGCAGTGTGTAAAGAACTACCATAAACAACACTACGCAGCACGAGAGATTTGCTATACATCAAATATAAAGATAATTAGCCAGCAAACACGCAAAGGCAGATTTACTATGAAACACAAAACAATACTAGATTAAGAAAAAACAAACAACAACAGCAACAACAAAATTTACTTCCATTGGTCCATCCATAACCATAATATTGGTCAAGAGATGGCGCTAATCTTTCAGTCTTATCTCATACTTCTTTCTCGCACGCAATAAGCTGCGTTAGTGGCAAACGTGCACTTACGAGCGCGTGGAGATAAGTCATACAACACCGAATAATGTGGGCATAATCATTTCTTATCTCTATTATGCATTACACATGAGTGTGTGTATTTTTACTTCAGTTTGACAATGAAAAGACGAAGGAGTGAGAAATTAATGGATAATAAACCATAATATGAATATTTAACACTCATTCTTAATAAACAAAATATGAATCGTGCGGTATAAAGTAGATGCAATGTTCTTAATTGAATAACACATGTAATATGCATCTCTTCTGGTAATGGATGATAAATTATCAGGATTTAGACAAATTCATTGATAAACAAACATGCAAAAATGACATGAATATGTATAAAACTATCAAAAAAAGAATTGCAATACTACATGTCTAAATCTAAAAAAGAAAATGATGGTGAGATTGTGCACACATAAATGAAGGGTCAGTGTCCGTTACCAAACCTACAGCGAGTCCGCGAAAGTCTCACCTGACCACAAACATCATCTTCAAATGTGATGGATAAATTAAATGTGTATCGGCAAGAGATACATAATGTGAGAAATTAACCCAAGCGAATCGCAGCCATGCATAGAAGTTCTTTTACTATACGTAAATCAATAAGCATAACCTGCATAACAGCGTTTGAAGAAAGAAACTAATAATGTTGCAACTGATTGACAAATTGCACTCCATTAACGTAAAGACATCTTTTTCACTCTACCATGTGTAACACAGTACTGTCAAAGAGTAGTTAAGATTATAATCATACAGAAAATGCAACACAACAAAACAACAGAAAGAATATTACTGT
Organism: Diadema antillarum; assembly: GCF_040938485.1. Classification (NCBI taxonomy): domain Eukaryota; kingdom Metazoa; phylum Echinodermata; class Echinoidea; order Diadematoida; family Diadematidae; genus Diadema; species Diadema antillarum. Next base: position 514,314 of record NW_027270992.1, on the reverse strand, counting down.
GCTTGATAGGTCGACAGTCTTTGACTGTAACATTAGAGACGTTCACTAATCCGTGCCGATTATGTTTCAGTTTATGAAACGGAGAAGAAAGAGACAAGAATAGACCCGCCACTGCACCCTCGTATCTACCACAGCCGGAAATCATTCATATCCTTGTACTGTCGGTCTCTTGTGTTTTTCGTGGGGAGTCACGATGTGTTTAATAATGAGAGTGCACACTTTACGCTATGGTCACAATGCAGTGCAGACCTTCCCTGCCCAGTCCGATGACTGGGTAGATTATACAGCCGAAGGGTGGCGGGGCGTTCTGCTTTAATTGACTCTCCATACGCCGCCGCCCCCCCCCCCCTCTTCATGTTTGGTGCCTCCAATCAAAGACATTTATAACAACAACAATCACAACATAACCAGCAGCAACATTAACAAAAACATGTTCTTACAGATCAAAGAACATATAAAAAAAAAAGATATCTAAAGTTTCATAGACTTTCAGGACAATAATGTTGTCTTAGCGCATAATCGTATTATACCTTTCAAAAATTTTCTCATTTTCTATAAGGAGAAATAAACATATTGAAATAAAAAACAATTAAACATACACACAAATGTGTTTCTGTTTTCATAAGACATCTTGTTGAAGGCTGCTGGGAAAAGCAAAAAAAATATAATGTCTAATAATGGAAATACTGCTTCATTAGGGATAGTTGCTGCACCTTTGACGTTGTCATGACTACACACAAAAAAAATACAACCTCCGCGCCTACACATGCACGCACATACACACACACACACACACACATACACACACACACATACATACACACACACACACACACACACACACTTACGTACAAACAAGATAGCTTGTGACAACAAAAAATCGCGGATGCTCTACATTAATCTTACTAATGAGACACCCTATTCTGTGTGATTGCATCACGTCAGTTTTACCTAGTCCTGTTCTTTTTTCTTCTCTTTTCTCTCGTTTTTTTTTTTATTGTAATAGTGATCATCTTTATCAAGCATTTTAAAAAACACAATGATCCCGATTCAGACGTGGAGACGACAGTCATCTTTCCCTTTTATTTTCAGATACTCAAAACGTCTTCTGTCCTGTAAATACGTACAATTCACAGTGATCGATTCTGTGTAAACAAACACACACCAGGAAATGCATTGTTCCAGACTAACCATTAATATTTATCTCTTTATATTTTCGGGATTTTTTTCTTCTTACCGTTACTCTAGTTTGTGTTTGTAAACTCGTCTGCCTTTCTTCCTTTTTTTCAATTGAAAAAAAAGACTATGGCAGGTCTTGTAATACTATTTAAGACTTGGCCCTTTAAATGCTTGTTCTCAGCATAATCAGGCCTATTTTGAATGTACTTTCTGTCATATTATTGTAATTCACATTGATGTGTCTATCATTAATGAAACTGCTGACATTTAGAGATACTTACAAAAATAATGAGGTCAAGTCATTTTATTAAGGTATAGATGCGAAGAACACCATTTCTGTTTTACCGTTTGCGAGATCAACAGGTCCTGACTACATGTGAATATGTTAATTTCAAAAGGCATTCAATCCACTTTTAGTCTTTTCGAGCAATTCAAGGTTTCTTAATTTCACCACTTTCGTTTTTTCTATATAACTCAGGACCTTTTCACACATTGAAGAGACATCATCACACATCATTAAATTGGCATTCAAAGAAATCCTTTTCTTTCACAATTTTTTAAAGAAATATTGGAAATTATGAATTTTACGGATTTAGCGACTTTTGGAATTGAGATCTTCAGGTAGACGGTAAAAAAGGATTTTCTTCTGTAGCTATCCTCATCTAGTCGCTGGTTCGACAAAGTTCCAATTTCTATACGAAGGGTGCAAATAGCATGCACTCGATTTCTCTTTCCATAACGGCATATCTCGTCTAACCCTACTCCCCTCCCTGCCCGAACTCTTCCTCCCCCACCCATACCCTTTACCCCCACCCTCTCCCCTTTCCCTCTTCCTTTCCCCGCCCTTGCCCCATTTCCGTTCGTCTTTCCCCACCAGCAACTTTCCATCAGCCTAGCGCCTTAGGATTATGGTCCAGACTCTACAAGAAACGTCTTACGTTGTACGCGTGAGTCACCCTGCCGCAGCGTCTAATCTGTAGTGCACGACTGCGTAAACTAAGTGCGAGATTGAGAAGTGGGAATGGGCGAATGGAAAGAGCGCAGGAATCGTGTACTCAGTAGGTGGACGTTGGACTGCCATGATTTTCTTCCTTCTCTCTTCCTCTTTTTCTCCCTCTCTTTCTTCCTCTCTTTCTCAAGTCAAAATTCACGGGATTTTTACAGCTGGAATATTGCCATTCTGACGGGATCAAATCGATATGGGTAAGTTCATCATCTATTTCTTATTATCATTATCATTTCGTGAACTCATCTCCGCAATTTAAAAATTCCTCTACAACTTGATAAAAGAAACCAAAGTGCTTTTGTGTGAAATATTATGCGGGCGGTTAATAAATAGACGTAGAGGCTTCATCAGATGACACCCGCAATTTGCTATGACAGGAGACAGATAGTTTCCACAGCTCACGAAGACACTTAACCATTTGATTGGTAATGATTTCTTCATAATTTTTATTGCTGTGGGTTCACTGCAGGTGTCTTGAATGCATGTCGTACGGTATACTTGAATTAACCACTTACCTGTTTCAACTGTTTCAAAAGAGTCAAATGATATTGTATAATAATTCTCAATTAGTTTCTTCAATTGACTTTGTGTGACATTTCCCGTGTATGAAGAATAAATACAGATATATCCCAATCAATAAATCAATTAGGTAATCAATCAGCATCACTCACCAAAACATATTACACGTAGGCGAGTATTAGCGTATAGCTATACAGTAATGTACAAAACGAGTGTGCATTATAATGCATGTACATTAGAGTATGTAGCGTAAACTTACAAGCACACGCATTTTAAGACACGAAACGCTTTCATATTTTGTGAAACACAAAATCAAAATGAAAGGTGTTTACTTTAAAGGTATTAATGTACATGTGTTCAGTTATGTATTAACATTAAGTCTACATAAACGCGCACATATTTACATGTAGGTATATTTTGTGTATATGTGACCAATATCATAAAACCAACAAAAAGTCGCCAGACATGAGTTTTTAGACAAGACAAGATTTAGAACAAGCATGCAGACTCTAAGCTTCGAAAGTGGGCATAACTCACAGCTATAAAAGAGCTTCCTAATCTACATAAGGGATTACATCTAATAATGGAAGTAATGCTGACCTTTACTCTCTAAAAGAAAATCGAGTGAAAATATTCACTCTTAAAGGAGTGAATACAAAAAAGAGTGAATTTAGAGTGAAATTGGAGTGAATTTTGAGTGAAAATGTTCATTTTCACTCATTTTGGAGTGACCTCAAGGATCACTCGAAGATTTTGAAGTTATCCCTGAGGTCACTCTAAAACGAGTGAAAATGAACATTTTCACTCAAAATTCACTCCTATTTCACTCTAAATTCACTCTTTTTTGTATTCACTCCTTTAAGAGTGAATATTTTCACTCGATTTTTTTTAGAGAGTACGCTATGGAGACTTTTAGCTCTTAGGGTCTTTTCAAGCACATTCCTTATGAAGCATCGCTCTGTGCAAATTAGTAAAAAGATCTAAAACTTAGAAGTTACATGATTATAGTACAGACAAATTATCAGATTAAAGGTCCTGTTTACCTCCGTGGAGCAGTGATTTTAAAAAATGATGAAGATATTACTTTTGATGCATATGTGTAGGTCAGTTGTATCACAAAACATCCTACCATATAAAATTTGTGCAAGAAAGCCTAAAATATAAGGAGACACCACTATTTTCTCAGTAAACCATACCTGTGGACGGTTTAGTCTGGAGACATTTTTATTATAACTATTGTTCACATTTTGTTTATTTAACAATACTTAACATCGATTATACTGGTTCAATTCTTTTTGTTTTTTACATTGGTTGTTTCTATCCTTAACTCACATTATATTATAGTACTACTTTGAAGCACTAATTCTGGGTCTTTGTTTCATCTGCAAATAGTAATTATGCCTTTAACTTGGAATTGTGTACACTGTCAGATGACTGTATAAGTACGTACATTGTATTCATGACTACTACTAAATTCCAGAGAAGTAGCTGCATCTTTGTAATTTTCAAACGTTACTAGAGTTAAATATGACGAATGTGTAGAGAAAGTTTGAGAACTGTTAAGGGGCCAGTGAAAGTTGCACTATCACACAACTGTACAAAAGAATGTTGCAGAAAAACTGCAAAGTTCACGATTTCCCAATCACTTCATGATGTCAAACTTTACAAATATACACAAGAAGATTAATGTTCTTTCAGAAAATACAAACACTAAGATTGACCATTGCACGTTCACCCATTTCACTTGTTTTGAATCCTCATGTGAAATCGGGGCATGCGATTTTTTGTTGGTTTTGTGAAGAACAATCACATGTATAGAGAGAGAGATGAAAAAAAAAAAGATATGAGCATACATATAATTATTATGTATGTCTTACGTATATGCTTTTTTTCTTTTTATGTCACATTCCATACAACAAGTTCCAGCAGTTCAAAAGTGCAACGTGTAAATGCCAATAGCGACTTCATCCTTAAACAATTTTAACGCCTTATCAGTTCGTCGGAAACTGGTAATTTACCTTAATTGATAGCGTTATTAGATGGAGATGCCTGTCACATCTAAGTCCCAACACAGTCCCCCCCCCCGCGCTTTCAAGTTTTCATTAGTTATGCGCATGAAGACATAGATATTATTCAGTTCCAATTTACTTCATATTTCCACTTTCTCAATGTTGAGATTACAAAATGATAGACAGTAAAACAAGAATACAAAATATATACAATCATGTCTTTTGATTGAAGAAGAAGAAGAAAAAAAATACTTAACACAAATGTATATGGTCGTATATGAAGATGTCGCAAGTAAATATCAGAAATATGATGGGGCCTACATGAAAGTTCATAACGCTTGTAAAACTGTAGGTTCCCGAATTCATAGGCATATGATTATACGGAGAACGGATGTTTATCTTGACCAACTAAAATTATACCAGTACACACCAGAACACATGTTATGTGGAACAATGAACACTTTTTTTTAATGTATATGAAAAAAGACTAAAGTTATAAGGCTGTGTTCAAAGAGGAATAGATGTCACAGTTATCACTTGCACAATTCCATTTCCAAATAATAGCATAGGCCTGGTTACACCATAGTAAATAATCTTGCCATGACTGTAATTATCTATTTTATTTTGAGGCTGATATTCCTGGTTGTTGTTGTTTTTTTTTTTGGGGGGGGGGGAAACTATGTGAAATACAATGGGTTATACTCTCATAAGAGTCTGACAAATAACCAATTTTTCTTAAACTTTACAATTACTTCATTTATATTTAGTCCCCACTTTTTCTCATTATGTTAAACATAAGGTGGATATCACTTCCGGCGCCGCAGCATCTTGGATCGTGCAGGGGCAGATCAAAGAATTCCATAAAGGAGGAGGCGTCTTTACAAAATTAAAGGGGGCGCCCCCCCCCCCACCATTTTATATTTTTTATTCCCTTTGTATTAACAAAAAATAAAAGGGGTGCGTGTGGGGCGTCCCCGCCTGGATCCGCCACTGTCGTGTGGTAGAGAAGTGATATGCAGACAGTGAGCACTACCACCGGGTGCCTGCTTTATTTACTCGGTGTCACCATAAATATCGTATTTCCTTTTCTTTGTTTTTGTTTTTAATCCGACCCTATAAAGGCGAGCATTTTAAAAGTTTACAATGCGCTGTTGGCGAGCGCGAAGTGGCTCAGTGATGTCTGTATAGCATAGCATGGTTCCATGACATTTGCTCCTGCGACAATTACTCCTATGATATATCTGCATGCTAAGCCAAACGTAAATTCAACCCATAAACATAACCCGAACCCTAATCCTAATTCTCACATCAAACTAAACCTAAAACCCTATCACAACCCTAACCCTAACCCTAAGTCCTTAGAGAAAATAAGACCGGAGCAATTGTCGGCATATCTTACTTTCTATTGAATGTCAATCAGCTTCGGGAGCGGAACCGAACTCCAATGAGTCTATACATAAATCTGTGTTTATGCTTCCCCTTTTCGAGTCAAAATCAGAATCGTTTAGTTCAATCAAAATCAAAATCGTTTAGTTCAAAACACGGTTGTGTCCTTTCTCACTTTGATATCAGTGCCGTTTTACGTCGCTTCAAAACGCACAAACTTGTGCGGAACCGAACTCCAATGAGTCTATACATAAATCTGTGTTTATGCTTCCCCTTTTCGAGTCAAAATCAGAATCGTTTAGTTCAATCAAAATCAAAATCGTTTAGTTCAAAACACGGTTGTGTCCTTTCTCACTTTGATATCAGTGCCGTTTTACGTCGCTTCAAAACGCACAAACTTGTGCGTTTACGATTGGCGTTCCTGACTAATAAATCCGTTTCATGGGGAAGCATAACCGCAAGTAGTCTCCATCGCCTGTCCGGTCCACGTGAAAATGCGCGCGCCTGGCCAGGACCTTTCGATTACTGCACTGCGCATATCTTTGGTGTTAATCGCTCGAGCTCCCTGTTGGTACATTTTGTATAAAATTAATGCACGTACAGAGAAACAATAATGCACGTTTTGAAACAATGTTTAAGTGATCATCGGCGTTGGTTTTTGTCTGTTTGCAAAATAACTCAAAAGTTGTGAACGGATTTGAACGAAACTTGCAGGAAAACTTGACAATGACACAAGGAAGAGATGATTTATTTTTGGTAGTGATCCGGGAATTTCTATGGATTTGTCATATTTTTGCAGATAGGGTCAGTGAACTTAGGAGTTCTTGAAAGCTGCGTGTATTATGAGGTTTGCAAAAGCGCTCTAAAGCTCGACGTGCTCTGCTCGGGCGAGGCGCCCTGTATAGCTGCAAGCTGATGACGTTACAAAAGACATAATATTCTTGAAAAATTGGGCGATTTTCAGCATAGTGTGTGTATATGAGTGGAAATGAGCTGCTTGGCGGAGGTCTGCATTCTACACGAGTGCCTTTTCTAGTTATATTAGGTTTGGCAGCCTCCCAAAGACGAATATATAAGACCAGCTTTGACCTATCGGAGAAATGTTGTCACAACAGTTTTGCAATATTTACATGATTATAGTCTCTCTATCAGCTTCCTTTATAAATAAATGCCATGTCCAGCCCCCAAACTGTCTGTGATTTCACGTAACAATGGTTGCATGACACGTCGTTAAAGGTATTGTTTATCATTGAGAGCAGTGATTTGTAAATTCTTATGTTTAACAAATGTTAAAGCTATCACATTTGATGAATATGTGTGGGTAAGTTGTATCACATAACATCCTGCCATATAATGAAATATAAAGATATATCTCCATTTTCCTTAATAACCCATAACTGTAGAATATAATTGTTGAGTATTAGAGATAACATTTTTATCATAACTATTGTCCAAATTTTGTACATAAACAATAATATCGATTTTCCTGGCTAACATTTTTACATTAGTTGGGTCTGCCTCTAGCTCACATTTTAGAACTATTTATTAAGCACTTAAGCTGGGTTTTTGTTTCATCTGCAAATTGTAAATAATATCCGTAATAGCAACCAGAAGATGAATAGGATATAGATGTTGCTGTTGTTGTTGCCGGCGTCGTTGTTCTTGTACGGTTGCCATGGCTCCGACTGGCTCGTGTCATGTTGCTGCTGTTTTCAGCCGAGAAATCTTGGCAGGACGGTCTCATGTACGTACACGAACCCGCTCTAGTTTCCTGTCTCATGTATAAGTGAATCATGCTTTCACAGGAAATGAGCGATGAAATGTCTATACATACACTAACCATGTCCTTTTTACATGTACAATATTTGTGACACATCCCGCTCTCGTTCTCTTCCTCTCTCTCTCTTTCTGCTCTGTATCTATATATCTATCTATCTATATCTATCTATCTATCTATCTATCTATCCATCTATCTATATATCCATCCATCGTTCACCTCGTGATTTTCCAATCCATGATATAAATGCAGTATATAGATGTATATATATATATATACATACATACATATTGTTATTATCATTATTAATTTTGTTATTTTTATTATCCTTTATGATTGTTATCATCATCATTATTATTATTACTTTTAGGGTCCATGTGCTCAATATCATGATCATAACTATGATTCAATCTTCAACCTTCTAACCGTGAATGCATGTCTACTCTTGTGAAGTGTATAGTAAAATTGTAAAGCTGTATAATTATGATAGGCCATGAGAGATGATTTTGTAAGCCCTTCACTGTAAAGTCACACCTGAAGAAGCCCTATCTAAAGATCAATGTACATATACGTATTAGTCAAGCATATATATGTATATATGAAGCGTTTGTTCGCAAAAACCGATAAGTCCATTTTTGAAGATTTTAAAGTATGGTCTCTGTCATAAAGTACAAAATAATACCTTTTAAATGATATATTGTTCACTACATATAAAGGCACATTTTTGAAGTTATGGTCAAAAGAAGCAAACATTTTCTTATTATTCTCTTTATTTTTCTTGACCTTTAATTACAAATATTTCCATTTGGCAAATATGAACTTATCGGTTTTTGCAAACAAACTCTTCATATATATATATATATATATATATATATATATATATATATTATATAAATATATGAGAGAGAGAGAGAGAGAGGTCGTTGTATATATATATATATATATACATATATATATATATATATATATATATATATATACAACGACCGTTCGAGCAACGAGAATGTAGTCGTAAAGACAGGTGGTCGTTGTAAACATGTTCGATACTGTGGCCATTGTAACCATTTCCCCCAATTTTGATTACATGATATTCACTACGTGATAACACAATTTACGCCAGATACAAATTTTGTGACCCCTAATGCCTACTGTCGTTTCAAGATGTCTTTATGTTTATTTTCCATCCAAAGAATGGGCTGACAACGTAATAATGACGTGAAGAGTCCTGTCACGGATTATCATCTACATACCGACTGTGCGCCTAATTAGAGTCAGCAACAGATCTGTAAAAACCATCAGTGTCTACTATCATTTCAGATCATTTGAGGCCATGCATCACAAAACAGACAAAAGGTAGCATGCACTGATTTTGTGTGAGGACTCCAAAATTGGTGAAACGGCTTAACTCTAGTCAGGCTGAAGTTTTTGATACTTTCTGAAAGACCAAGTCTTCTTCTTCATTTTGCTGAAGTTTGTGATCATGAAACGAAAGGGAAATTGTGGGGTTTTTCAGGTTTTTTCTAGAAACCTGTGTTGTAGAATAGTGTGATAAGGTGTGTCTTGAAGAGTTCCCTTTTCATTTCTTAAAGATCCTGTACACACTCTTCACTTTCAACTCTAGTAACTTTTGAAAGGATAATGCTACTGCTTTGGGATTTGGTATTGATCATGGGTAGATGAATTTTCTAACACGACACGCTGAATTTAGTTTCATCTGATAATCTCTTTATTGCTGTTGCAATGGGTGGGTTTCTTCTTTTTTTTTTTTGTTCCATTCACTGCAGATAATGCGGCTCACGGTCAGATTAAGCGCTTGAATAGACTCTGGTATACTTCAGAGCTTCTTTTCTCAGTACACACTTTTCCAGAGTGTGGGCTTTCTTTCCAATATTTAGATAGGTTAGGAGATTCCATTTGAATTGATTTATACATCACACTACAGCTTACGTTCTTCTTTTTTTAGAATCTGTCCTTTACTTGAAATCCATGCCTGGCGACGTTTTGTTGGTTTTTGTGATGCATGGTCGCATTCATTTTCTAGCCAAAGAATTGTTGATGTTGAACTTGTTGTACACTTATGAAATATCACCATTCACATTATACCTATATTGTGTACTGTCACTTTTGTGTCAGTCTTCTACTTTAATTTCTTGTAGTTTTGCAACATCTGTCTCACGTATCATAGCAATATTTCCCTTCCTTCTTCTCTTTTTTCTTTCCATGTTGGCAATCCTCTCCAAGTTGCCGACTAATAACGAAAGACAATAAAGGAGTTGGGTGGGGAAGTACTTTGTCGATCGTCATGTCCAGGTGTTTATCTATTAAAAAAGCCAAAAGCGACAACTGCGATTTTCGGCACATCCGCTCTCCGGGCCTGCGAAGTGTGAATCTTGGCATACATACAGGGAGCAGTGTCTTAATTCTAATGTATTGTTCCATTGTCCGTTGAATACACAGGCACAGACGCACGCACTCACAATAGCAAACACACACCAACACACACATACACTCCAAAATACACTGCAATTAATATACACACGTGCATGCACACTTTACAGCGCACTCTTGACTATCTTAAATCAGGGAGGTGAGTCCACAGAACTCTACAGTTCTGTGGGTGAGTCTCACCTCCCTGCTTAAAATCATGGAGGTGGGAGAGTTGCCAACTTCCTGCTTAAATGTATAACTTCCGGGTCTTTCAATGGCAGTGATTACAAAGGTCAAAGGTCAAAGGCCCAGCATTCATAAGCCTGTAGAGTATTGCTTTTTCATGCTGGGCGTAATGTGGCATGAAATTGAATACTAAATGCATAATTGCACGACTAGTCCTGAAGGACACGTTCGCCTTCATTATACATGCTGATTGATTGATAATAATTTGAGGAATATCAGACAATCTGTTTGTTAGTGGTGAATTTGTGAGGTTTCAGTACCACCACTGCTGGATGAAAAGACTATACTTTAGCTTGTGATGCCACATGCCCATTGCGTAGAACATTATAAAGAAAAAAATCAACATATTTTCATTTTTCTCGCATATTACACTATACCAAAGAACACTTGACTTGCTTCTTTCAGAAGGCAAGGAAACTTATGTTACCCATATCGTGGACTCGTAGCAATAATGGAATCTTACAAGGGAATGTTTTTCTCCCACATTTTTTTTTTTTTTTTTTTTGGGGGGGGGGGGGGAGAGCTTTATATTTTTCCTTATTTTATTCTACCCATGTGACTTTATAAACTGCAGGAGTATTCTCATCCCGGCAGAATGAGTGATATTTTTAATGAAACAACGTTTAATGTATACCAACGTAGGCCCCATGTAAATCATGTTCTACTCTGGAACGAATGATAGCTCGGTCACAATAATGGTTCACATTTTAGTATAGGTTTTTTTTCTTTTTCCTTTTCCTTTTTAATCACATAGGCATACCCCGGTTCTCTTATTTGGTACCATTAAAACGCCTGGTCTTATCTTCTATCCGCTCTCCCTTTCTTTTTTTCACAAACACTGATTACTCGGGGCTTACAGCCAAACAAGCTTACTTTCATGTAGGTCCCGTCATATTTCTTTTTGTACAACCCCATTTCGATTTCGACCAGTTATCATTACACTTGCTGCGTTATTATCATGTTTATTGTTTGTTTTTGTACATTGTTGACAAGGTAAAAAAAAATGTGCTATTATTTCTGATGTAATATTCATAAACGAGAAGTATGAAATAAATGAATTGAATGGAATGGAAATTGAATTGAGTGTCTGCACTGAAACTTTCCAAATTCATATCATTTGAACAGATTTGCCTCAAACTTTCGCTGATGTGCTTTGATACAAGTAAACCTTGCACATGAACTATCTGTTTGTGAAAAAAAAAAAAAATATCCATGCCCAAGTGGTCACAAGCCGAAAAGCCCTAGGTAATTTCAACTAAGGTTAATCTAATTAAGGCGAAATTTCTTTTGTACACAACCAAAGAAAACTATTTACCTTGCGTGAGCTTTCGCCTACTGTCTATAGCAGGTAGAATCGGACGCTTGTAACCTTCCCCGAATTAAAATTGTAATCAAAGGGACTGTACAGTACTGGTTGAGGTAAGGATTTAGCTTTTAACGTTTTGCGAGAAATTGAGAAACCATTCCATGAAATGTCAAAGAGCATACAATTCTAGGGGAAATTGAAAGTTCATTTGATGAAAATCGGTTTTGAAATGTTTGAATTATCCACACAAAAAAAGGTGAAACAAACAAATCCTAATAAAAGTCGTGGCCTGTCGCATTTTGTTATAATCGCTTTTTTTTTTTGATAACTCAGCCATTTGAAAACCAATTTTCATCAAATGAACGCTGAATCCTTTTTGAAATTACATGCTCTTTCATATTTCATAAGAGGTTTCTCATTATCTCACCGAAAAAAAGTGTTATAAACCTGAATCATCGCATCAACCAGTACTGCACAGTCCCTTTAATGTGTTGTTTGGTTGTTTTCGTTGTTTTGTTGTTGTTGTTGTTGTTTTTTTTTTTTTTGGGGGGGGTGGAGGGACACATAAACATGTTCATAATGATCCAAGTGTTACACCGCTCTTTCCTCGGCAACTAATTGCAGCCGCGTATATGATTTCAAATTCAAATGAAACCAATGATGTTAAGATGCGGCACAAGCATAATAGGTACGAAGCAAACAAGCGTATCTGATTTGTTAGACAGTTTCTCTGTCTGCTGAGCTACCCTCAGAAATTGTATATAGAAGGCACACATTACGTAACGCAGTTGATGCAATTTGACACCTCAAGGGCAGCCAAAGCAGCTGGGTAGAAAGCGTCACTTACAAAATATTATGTTCAGACTATTAAACTCATCAACTCCTTACTTCCATTACAAAGTCTGATTAATATTTTATAGATTTTCAAACTCAAACGATAATGAACATTTTTTCTTCTAATTGACTGGTGTTTTGTTGTTGTTGTTGTTGTTTTTGTTGTTGTTGCTGTTGTTGTTTTGTTTTTTGTGACACACCACCAAAACCAGGTCGCTTTTATGTGCCTCCATGATGTTTCTGTTCCTTGTGTGTGATTTTCTACTATACACGCTATATTGATAAGTGAGGTCTGATAACGGCTTTTATTGTTACGCGTATAATCTGGTTTCTTTTGAGTGAAAGCCACGTATTGTATTTTTTATCATAATTGTTGTTAACAAATTCCATTATCAGCACTATCATGATTTTCATCTTTCTCGTTGCCATTTTGTTTATGAGAACTGTCAGAGATTGTTAATTTCCTGACAACATCGTTGATTTTCTTCATTTGATTGCTCTTCGTCAATGTGTTGTTTTATAATTGTCATATTTTTAAGCATTTGTAAAAGATAAAAGGGATTGTAATAACATCGCGATAACTATTATCGCGATTGTGTTCCTTGAAATTATTGGGGAAATAATCATGTCTTTAAATATAAAGAATGGCTTTAAAGGGATGGTATAGTTTTGGTTGATACGGGGCTTCAGGTTTCCAACTTTTCAGTTAGATAAAGTCAAGAGAAAGCAAAGCAAACCAAAAGCAAAGGTGTCCTTAGTGTAAAGGTTGGACCCACTTTTTATTAGGACCACAGTGTTTTACCCTTTTGGGAGTTATCTCTGCCATTTCAAAACCCATTTTCATCGAAATCAATAAACGTTGAATTCCTCTTAGAATTGTATGTTCTTTGATATTTCATAACTGCATGGCTTCTAAATATCTTACAAAAAAGTTAAAATCTGAATCCCTATATCATCCAAAACTACTCGTTCCCTTTAAATTATCAGAAAAGTACCCGCCTTATCTTTTTCATATACCAGCTGTTATCATGGGATTGCAGTATAGTTTCCGTTAATATGAGGATGACATGTTTGAATTGTCGAGTTTCAGCTGCTGCTATCTGCACTCCAACATTTTGAATGACGGTATTACACATCAATATACTATTTTCTAGGGGTTTTATGTTTTTTGTTTTTGTTTTTACAATCTATCTTAGCTGCCAGTCACTGTTGCATTCTCTTTACATTTGTTTACTTCTCTCTGTAGGTGGATTAGGAAATTCAAAGCGTTGGTGGCTACTTCTTCTGCTAGTGTGTCTTGTGACGTTTTGCATCTTTGCACTCGTTTCCGAAACCGGTAGTAGTATGGGCATCCCACAGTACGTCAGCCATTTCACCAGCAAGGTATAGTCATGATTAAGGCGTCTTGGAGCTCCTCACGAAACCGATACCCACGAGTCATACAGCCCACGAGTTCGATAGTGGAAAAAAGGCCCTGGTCACACAGCCCACGAATAATAGCTGTCTGCAGCTCATTAGTTTGACACTAAACAAACAAACAAACAAACAAACAAACAAACAAACAAACAGACAGACAAACCATTGACCAACCACGGACAAACAAAAACAAAAACAAAACAAAACAGCCCACGGTTTCGAATTACAACACGGGGTGGTCTCGTGGGCCTTTTTTGTTCAGTGTCGAAATTAATGGGCTGCATTACTCGTGGGCTGTATTACTAATGGGCTGTATAATCTATGGCCTGTATGTGATTTGTGGGTGTCGAACTCATGACGTGCACCAGGAGCCGCAGCTCAGACGGCACTTGATTTCATATCCAGTTACCACAGCGAAACTATGTACTTTGTTATGTTCTTCTCTTTATTATCACTAGCATTGTTCTGGTAGTTCTTGTATGACATATCATAAGTGTAACTGTCAATGTTAATATTACATGATCATTTTGACCATTTACAAGCGTGTACTGTTCTCCGTTTCTATCTGTTTTGTAAGAATAAAAATCACTTTCATTTTTTTTTTATAATGACGTCTCGTTGTCGAGACCATACCTTATTGTTGACACCACAACCTTTTATCGACCTATGCATTTCAATATAGACTTGTGCTGATTTATGAAACTCTGATCATCATGTAACCTAAAGAGAAATATCTAAACTTATATAATGCATTTTTGAATAACAGTTCTTCTATTTTTCTTCAGATTACTAGGATCTGCTAGGATCTACTAGGATCTAGGATATGAATAACTGCAAAAGATATTGGAAGGCTCATTCCGCCTAACTGAGGAAAAATAATACATCTTATATTACTTCAACATGTATTTGCACTACAGTGTATGTTCTTTAGAATTCTTACGATCGCTTCATAACACGACTTATTTCCCGCTGTTTTGTGTTCTTTTGCCAAATGAAATTCCTTATAGTCGAATCCATAAAATCACTCTATTCCATTGTGTCCATTATCGAGTGTGCACTAATACTTGAAATAACAATAAAGAAAATACAAAGGCGAAGCAAACAATATAATGGAACTTTGTGATTTGATTCTGAGATGTTTATAATATTAAAGATGATTGTCCTGTGTCATTTCAATTCAACTCAAATGGTTTTATTTCCATATAAAGTAATACAAAGTAATATATGTAACGCTTACACGAGTACAAAATATTTAAAGGAACTTTGAATAAGTTTCAACAAAACATGAATACAATATCATAATGATGTCAACTTTAAATAAAAAAGTAAACATTACGATCCTAATTTGTAACTCTACATGGAAAAGAAAAATTCACAAGAAAGCATAGCTTGTAAAATGTGTGAATTACTCTAGAAGTTGAGGGCATCTCAACATCCGTCATGGACTCCATGTATGAAAATTTTGATATCCCGAAGTCAGGCGAAATAATCAGAAAATAAAGAAAGAAAGTTCTGCAGTTCTGCATTTCAGCGGGGTGTAATTGTTCTCTTTGTGTTTACGTTGTTGTTGTTGTTGTTGGTGGTGGTGGTCTTGTTCTTGTTCTTTTTGATGATGTTGTTCTTTCAAAACCCTACTTCATTTTATACTCCTTTTACAGGTGATTTTGATGGCAGAAACGAACGCGGGCCGGAGACTTCCCTTCCGCTTCGCCCCGGCCCGTTCCCGTGAGGATTCAAACACGGCGGGAAGCAGCTCCTACCCTATCTATCAGACTGTCGGACCGCCGAAAGAGGGGGCACTACCGCTACCAGCCCAGCAGCAGCACCATGCTAGTGATACCTTGTTGGGAAAACAGCAATCTACGATGGTAATTGAATAATACAGGTCACACGTTGTGCTATAGTGGATCATTAGACAGTGTTAGATGGAGAGAGAGGGGGGCGGTCAGAGAGGAACCTTTATAAAGTACATAATTATAATTATATGACTTTGAGACTGAGGGTTACCCAGTGAATGTACATTATTAAACACTTTGAAGGAGGCTCCTATATTATGATAATTCAAATACAGTTCCGAATAGAGAGATCATCTTGTGACCCTGCTTCACAAAACCAACAAAAAGTCGCCGGATATAAGTTTTTAGTTAGGGGCAGATTCTGAGAGACCAGACTCTGTGCTTTAAAATTATGTATTACTCAATTCAAATGGACTCGCTTAACTTAAACACATAATCTGGAAAAGTGTTTACTAAGAGAAGAGGCTCTAAAGCATGGGGTCTATTCAAACGCTTAATCTTACCAGGCCTTGCTAGCTGTACAATGAATTGGACTAAAAAAAAAAAAAACATGTTGTAAATTTCCGCAGCAACAATGCAGGGAGTATCGGATTTTAAAAGTTGAGATTCCTAATGCTCAAATTACTACGGCCTTATTATTTGGTATTACCATCATTATTGGTTTTAATATTAGCATTATTATCATTATTATTACCATTATTATTACTATTATTATTACTATTATTATTATTATTATTATTATTATTATTGTCTAATTGTAATATTAACATATTGACATAATTACTTTTATACATGTCATTATTATTGATATTATCATTATCATTATTATTATCATTATTATTGATATTAATAAAACTACCCTGAGTATTACTATCATTACTGTAGCTATTTATGCTTCCATTTTCATTACCATTATTCATATCATCGTTGTCATATCTAATCTAAACAGTCTGTCAACCCGAAGCTGATGACAAGTGCGCATTACTCGCGCTTTTACATCACCAATCCGAAGCCATTCTACTCCATTGGTGAGGAGGTCAACGTCGTCATCGAGGCCAGAGACGACCTCAACCGACCCAAGACGGTGGGCGGAGATCTCTTCCGGGCCAGGATGCTCAGCCGGGAGGCGACGGCCTGCCAGGGAACGGACGAACTGCTCGATCTCGGCGACGGCCGCTACGAGGCGACATTTACCACGCGATGGCCTGGCGAGGCCAAGATCGACGTCTCCCTCGTTCACGCCGCCGAGGGGCTGGCGGTGATCAAGGACATCGCTTCCAGTTTCCCGACAAAGATGGTTTACATTGCCCGATTTGGGAACTCAAAGAACGCAGAAACGCGTCGATGCAACGTTTTCCCACCAGAGGTATGCTTTCTTTAGAGATGATGATGATGATGATGATAGTGATACTACTACTACTATTCTGTTGCTATACTACTGCTACTACTACTACTAATAATAATAATGATAAGAAGAAGAAGAAGAAGAAGAAGAAGAAGAAGAATGATAGTAGTAATAATAATGATGATAATGATAATAATGAGTATTATACTAATGATAGCGATAGCAACGATAATAACCATATTTATAATACATAGTAGTATTAACAAAAATGATAATATTAATAATGATAATAGCAATATTAATGATAATAAAAAAAATTATACAGGGTACTTATGCTGCGCCTATTACTCAAGAATAAATAATGACATACAAAAATAATTACACGCACACACATGCCATGTACATAGAAATACGTAAAAGAATAAAACAATGATAATGAGAAATTAGAAAGTACATACTGGAAAGCAGTTTGAAACTAACGAGTCCGGAGGACAGTTACAAACCAGATAATACAGGATAACGATTAGGATCATAATGATTAGAAAAAGATAATTATGATTGTGATCATGGTCATAATCTTAATAGCAGCAATGATAATATTGATAATGATAATACTAATAAAAGCCATTGTAATATAAAGGAAAGTGTAAACCATACGCCCACACGACGTTCCTGTGTACACAAGCTCTCATTCTCTCCTTCTTTCCCACGTATTTTTTTTCATTCATTCATGCTTTTTTTATGTTATTTCCAAACAATATACATAGGTAATACAAACGTCACAATGATGGTATATCCAACCCACCTTCCCTTCTCTCTCTCTCTCTCTCTCTCTTCTGTTTTGTTTATATATCACCTTCTCTACGAAAGTACGGGGAATTCTGCAACTTTACCAACCCAGTAAGCGGAGTTCCTTGGTATTGCCAAAAGCCTGTACATCCTGGCCTGTCGTGCGGCGATTGGAGATGGTCGCAGAGCGACGAAACGGCCACAGCTGCACTAAAGAGGGCGCTATTGGGAAATCAGAACAGAGCAACATGTATTCTCAGGTAAGACATTCATGATTCTATTGACCAACATTAATTTTACAGATACGATTATTGTCCATAATTTTCTCCACCCCCCCCCCCCTCTCTCTCTCTCTCTCTCTCTCTGCATATTATGCATATATGTGTATGTATCGTGCAGTGGGTGATTTTATTGTTGTGCTCCTTCAAAAATTTCTGCGTTTGTATGATCTACCAATACACACAATAAGAAAAAAAGAATGCAGAAATATCAATATTTGTATACGATCATGTGTACATTTTTTTCAATATATATATATATATATATATATATATATATATATATGAATATATGACCCTGCATCACAAAACTAACAAAAAGTCGCGAGATATGGATTTTAAGTTGAGAGCAGATTCTTAAAGAGCATACTCTAAGCTTTTAAATGATGTATAACTCAACTCAAATGGACTCTCCTAACCTATCTAAAATATGATAGAAAAAACGCACACACTCTGGAAAAGTGTGAACTGAGAAAAGAGGCTTTGAAGTACAATGTCTATTCAAGCGCTTGATCTTTACCAAGCGGTGCTAGCTGTGCAATGAAAGGGACAAAACACAGGAAGTAGACCACTGGAGCAACAACAATGAAGGTATTATCAGATTATTAAAGCTGAAATTGAACATGTTCTATCAACACATTCTGCCCATGATTAATGCCAACTTTCAAAGCAGTAGAGTTACTCTGTCAGAAATTGTTGGACATGAAAATGAAGAGTATGTGACACATAAGCAACCTTTTTTTTTTTTTTTTTTTTGGTTATTTACTCCGCTACTTTGACACATAAGCATTCAAGAAGAAACAAATTAAGTACAGTTAAATCAATGTTTTCAATAATAATCAAGTTCTTGGTTTTGGTACCAAGTTGAAGATTTGATATCAAAATATCAAATTCAAAACAAAGTATAAATAAACACGTAAATTTTGGTTATACTGCTCTGGGTTCAGGGTTCATGCCCCCCCCCCCCCCCTCCCTTTAGTAGTTGGTACTGCGCCAGGCGTCGTGCCCGGTAGACCGCAGGACTGGTCGTCAGCTGGTGTGGCTCAATAGGTGTGGCCTAGCAGGTATCGCTCAGCAGGTGTGGCTCAGCTAGCGACGCTCGTCCCTCGTACCAGTAGTCGCCCCAGCATAACAGTCCTGCTCGCCGACGCTGATTCAAACCCCGTACCGACGTGTTCTGTGTGCTAACAAAAATGTTTCTCTGCCTACTATTCCCTAACGTCCGTACTTATACACAAACTGCTAAAATCAATTAACATGGCTCAGACTGAAGTATGTATTAAAAATCTTCCTCACAAAGAAAACTATCTCTACTTACTAAATTAAGACTTCCCTGTAAATTAGCCATGTTCAGACGTATTTCCAGGTGGAGTAAAAATTTATGGCACGGCAATAAAAATTCAAATTAGTGCATATCTTACCACGACCCTTGTGTCCACATGACGGTCGTGGGAAGAAACTCCGACCAATTTATGTGCGAGGGTCGGTGTAACTTCCGGAAGTGGTAGCGCGGCGCACGTCGACCATGCGATTGTTGTTTACTAGTGGCATTTGTCTTCTCCATTCTTGTCGATGGAAATATCTGTATGAGCGCTAGCTTCTTCGTCGCGATCGACTAGGTTAGAATTGCACTACACGCACATGTGTACTCGCAAAATGTCAACATTGCGATTTGACCCAGGAAGTTTTACCTAGGTCGCAAGGTATGTAAGTTCATAGATACTCCGAGCGCTTGTCCGCACGGGCAATTTACTCCGACCGGCTAGTCGTTGTAGCGAGATACTCCTGAGAAAACTCAGGAGTATCTCGTTTGGAGGAAGAGGTCATGGTAAGTTCCTCCGATCGGAGGAAGTTACCACGACCTTGTTCAGACGGGCACTACTCCGACCTATCCTCCGAAGTTACTCCGACCAAGCTTCCTCCGACGTTTCCTCCGAAGTTACTCCGACCAAAACTGCCTCCGTCTGATCACAGCTATTTAGCACCTAATCATATTCCTGAATATCATTAACCTAACTTCACAGCCGGATGAGCTCGCCTGAACCTAACACAATGATGTAATACGGCATAACTGAATCCAATTAACTAATTTTCTTATATATATATATATATATATATATATATATATATATATATATATTGTCTGGGGTATCCTAACCAACAGAGGCGTCATTGACCTAACTAACTTTTGTAAAAAAAAAAATCAATTGATATATATAAACACTCGAGGCAAATATAGTCCTTTCCTGACAGTATGTAAAGGGTTTCACGAAATGAAAAGGGGACTCTAAAACATATCTGATCATTCTATTCTCCCCCCAAAAAATGGGTTGTAGGAAAACTGCTGAAAACACACTTTCCCATTCATGTTATGATCCCAAACTTACAAATAATGTAGGACAGCTCTTTCGGAAAATATGAAAAACTCAAGATTGACTTTGTTGACCCATTTCAACTTTCTGGTGTCCTCCCGTAAAATCAAGGGGTGCGACTTTTTGTTCGTTTTGTGATGCATGGTCATATAAATATACATATATATATATATATATATATATATACATATATAATCATACACACACAAATAGATGTTACAGCACATATATTATAATGTAATATATTATATTATCATGTGTATAAATGAAGAGTTTGTTTGCAAAAACCGATAAGTCCATATTTGTCAAATGGAGATATTTGCGATTAAAGGTCAAGAAAAATAAAGAGAATAATAAGAAAAATTTTGCTTCTTTTTACCATAACTTCAAAAATGTACCTTTATATGTAATGACCAATATATCATTTAATAGGTATTACTTTGTACTTTATGACAGAGACCGTAATTCAAAATCTTCAAAAATTGACTTATCGGTTTTTGCAAACAAACTCTTCAAATATTTCACCATGAACCTATTTTCTGTCATTCCTGTTGCAGGTACAGACAGAGACTGAATAACCAAAACGTAGAGACAACAATCAGTGTAGTGGCACCAAACTCCAAAGGTGATTTCTTGCGGTTTCCTACACACTGAATAATACCAGGTGCATACAAGCGCCTGCCTTTATACTGATAACAATTTCTTTCGTTTATTCAAATTTTGTTATAGCTGAACAGTGAAACAAGTAGAGAGATATAAAAATGGTAGTTTTGCCACCTGAATTTTTACTTGATTGTAACGAGAATTTCGTTATAACCGTGTTCGTTACGGCGGGAGTGCACTGCGCTCGTAATGTACGTTCCATCGCCTGCATTTCGTAGACAGGTAAACGTAACACCAAAATCAAATGCTTTGCTGAATGTGTTGAAACAAAGGAGAATATATGGTACGTCGAAAAGAAAAAAAAAATCTTATATGTCATTCCTTGAAACAAACAAGTTTGTAACATAAAATAAAACAATAGCTACCTAGATATGAATAGCAGAGACGCTTTTCGGATAAAATGCTTAAAGCAGAATATACCAGTTGTGAAATGAAAACGTGAACATACAACGTAAAGTACCATTTCTCAAAAATATTTCCATGATTTCTTTCGCTGCAACTTGGAATAGTTGGTTCGGTCTATTTACGCCTTCGACACTTTCAAAATATCCCTTTCTCGGCAGAGGATGTCAACAACGCCCTCCACGTTACGGAATTTCCATGGCAGAACAACAGTCTTCCCCCGTGCCGCCCGGGTCAGCTCATCGGCAAGTCGCCTATGACGGGTTACTACTACCATGACACGTGGTACTCATTGCACTGCAAGATACGGCGGAGGTGGACAGCCGAGAACGTAACGAACTGCCTGCGGAATACAACACTGCAGATCATCGGGGACTCGTCCGCTCGCCAGATTTACCACATGATGCAGAGCATGCTGCAGGAACAATTCACGAGCAGCCGACATGACTTTCTGCACGAGTCTGAGGAGCGGAGCGGACCGTTGTGGGACATCGACGGCAACAACGGCATCGAGATCCGATTCAACTTCCACGGTTTCCCCATCGGAGGATCGAACTGGTTCAACCGCTCGAATATCATGGACGCCGCTCGGCGGCTCGACAGGATGCAGCCGAGCAGGAACCGCACGATTATCGTCATGACCATTGGCGCGCATTTCACTTACCACAACCTGGATCTGTACGAGAACAGACTGCGCATTGTCAAGGCGGCGCTAGACCGTCTCTTCGTCAGGATTCCCAACGTGCTGGTCATTATGAAATCCATGACGCCCCGCGAGTTTAGCGACGTGACGCACATCGAGGTCAACAGTGAGTGGTGGATGTGGCGCCTCGATCAGAGTATGCGCAAGATCATTGCCAGTGATCCGAGGATTGCCCTCATTGACGCATGGGGAATGACACGCGCGATGTTGTTCCCCTATGACGTACACCCACACGAGACGGTCATTGCCAATTTCGTCAGTCAGATATTGTCGTATGCTTGCCCGACGAAGAGGTAGCAAACGTCTTACTCCCTACCGGTGAGGGAGTCATTCATTATTAGTAGCTCAGGATAGACGGTTTGAGTAGATATTGAATTGAATAACTTGTGTAGATCAGTTAAGATAGACACCTCACCTTGCCTCGTGCTGGCGTCACACAGACTGTCCAGAAATGGACGCAAGAAGAAGACACGAATGATTATGGAATTTTCAACTTCACGCGAAGTTGGACCCGAACTTTGTCAACATCTAATCATCTGCCGAAGCAAGTACGATGCGTATACAAAATGTCTTACCATGACGACTGGACCGCAGACTATGGTATAGGCCCTATACGTAGATGTGATTTTTTTTTGTTTTATGTTCACCCGAAGGACACACAAAGGCTACACGATGGCTACATGACATCGCATTTAGGATACGATGGTTCTCCACGAAGGGCAAAAACAGACACACGAATTCCAATACTAAATAGTCTTCGGGGATTTGTTTTTCTTTCCCTTTTTACGCATGCATTACGCTGGCGTCACACTGCCCGGAAATTGATGCAAGGTGGCCTTACGAATATGGAACTGTCAGTTTGTGCGAAGTTGTGACAGTGCACCTCAAAACAAACAAAAAGTCGCCAGATATGAATTTTTAGTTAAGACCATATTCTGAAAGATCAGACTTTAAGCTTTAAATGATGTATAACTCAAATCAAATGGACTCTCCTAACCTATCTAAATATTGGAAAGAAAGCACAAACTCAGGAAAAGTGTGAACTGAGAAAAGAGGCTCTGAAGTACAGTGTCTATTCAAGCGCTTAATCTTTACCAAACCGTGCTGGCTGTGCGATGAATGGGACAAAAAACAGGAAGTAAACCACCAGAGTAACAACAATGAAGGGATTATCAGATTAAACTGACATTCAACATGCCTCATTAACACATTCTGTTCATAATTAATGCCAACTTTTAAAGCAGTGGCACTATTTTTTTTTAAAGTTATTAGAGTTGAAAGTGAAGAGTGTGGACAAGGTTTTTCAGAAATGAAAAAGGGATTCGAAAGACGCACCTAATCACACTATTCTGCCAAAAATGTTCGAGATAAACTGCTAAAAAACACACTTTCCTGCCCGTTTTATGATACCAAATTTTAGCATAATGTAGAAGAAGACACACTCTTTCAGAAAATATGAAAAAGTCAAGTTCGGCTAGATTGATCCATTTCACTTATTTTCAGTCCTCACGCAAAATCAGTGTGTGCGACTTTATGTTCGTTTTGAGGTGCACGGCCACAGTTGGTCCGAACGACTCAACATCGGAATCAATTCAGTCTTCGCTTTTTATGATTTGTTTAGATAATTTACTCCCAGCTTGTTTTCATGAGTTTTTCTTAAATTGAATAGTACTTTTGATTCTTATCCCTCTCCTAATTCTCAGAATTTTTATATGATAAATCCAAAGTTATTAATTGCTCAAAAATCCATCAGACATAATGGACCAGACCTTTGGAACATTCTTCCAGATTATGTTAAATCTTGTAAAACGTTATATTCTTTTAAGGCAAGATTGAAAATTATGTTTCTGTCGAATTACAATCAGTGAACATCGATTTTGGTTTGTTTAAATCTGATTTTTACCTGTGAAGTAGAGTTAAAACTACAGTAAAAAGTATTGATATATGCAATGATTCTGTGCCTTTTATCATTTTATCACCATTTTATCACCATCACCTTCATCTTCATGATCACATTATATCATCATAATCCTTTCAGCATAATCATAATTCCCCATATATTTTGTTCATATTTTTTGTATCTATGCACTGGTTCAGAATGTTTTTTCTCCATTCTGCTAAACTAAGTTATGTATAAGTAAATATAGCTAGGTTTCTTGGGATGCCAAGTGTTCAAGCATCGGCTAATAGTGGCAGTAGCAGTCCTTCTTCTGCATAATTTCTTTGGTAATTATTTGCGAATTTCGTAATTGGATCAATGTACACTTTTTTCTCTCCTTTGAATCATGTACATTGTAATCTATATTATATTGATGTTTACTTAGGTATTACTGAAAAGAATTCTGATTCATGTATGAAATTATGTTGAAGAAAATCAAACAAACAATCAATCAATAAATCAATAATACTGTGCCTACAGAAGTTCACAGGATGGCACCGGAACTACTACAAGGTGATGTAAATTCTTATGGAGAAGATTATCCGAAGGACAGCCCAAGGCCACACAATGGTTGCAAGACGTCGTACTGAGAGTACAATTTTCTTACGAATAAAGAGCACAAATGGACACACGAATTCAACGCGAAACTGAACCTTGGCAAGGTCTTCATGCATATAATTGCTTGCCATGTGAAAGACTGTACCATGCCTTCCAGTGCCTGAAAAAAAAAAAAACCTACGCGGATGTGAAGCCGTTTGGTTATTTCTAACATGGATTTCACGCCCCCTGCCAGATAAATCGTCCAAAATAACACTATACGGTATTTAGACTGATTGAAATGGAAAAGCTAGGGATAGAATTCGGGAAATGCATGAGATAAGCATACAATTTACTTCCTGTATTTCACAGGATGATTAGACATTAGGTAGACATGGTAGATGGGCGATTCTGATTGCATAATTATAGCTGATTTTGGGAGGTTGTAATATGTCTTGAGTATGACTGCGAACGTAATCTTTTGACTTCAAGATGAAGGAAATGATATGCAAGGAGACTAGATCAACAGTATTACACGACAGCAATGTGTTTGAGTGGTTGGTTGCAATATATTTTACTTGGATGTAACCATTCCATACATGAACGTGGCGACAGCGGTGATCTAGAAGGGATATTAAGGTAAAGGCCCCCGCACACTATTCGACTTTCGGTCGTACCACTGACTGACTTTGGATCCGAAATAAATCACAATAACCTCAGAATAAACACGCGTGCTTATTTTAGATCTTAAAGGGGAAGGCTAGTAACTGATCAGTGGAAATCAGTGGAAATGCTGGGAGATGATTGTTCCAATCCTTATGGGATTCATTCAAGAGTTCATTGTATATCTATTGTTGTGTGAAAATGATTTGCTTCAGAATGGTCTCATATTCAAGCAATGTGCAGTTTAATGCTTCCAGGTTAGCGTCCCTGGTCAGTGACGGAGCATTAATCTGCACATTACTTGAATATGAGACCGTTCTGAAGCAACTCATTTTCACACAACAATAGATATAAAATGAACTCTTGAATGAATCCCATAAGGATTGGAACAATCATCTCCCAGCATTTCCACTGATTCCCACTGATCAGTTCCTAGCCTTCCCCTTTAAGTCGGTCAGCCGTGCGACCGAAAGTCATATAGTGTGCAGTTTTCTTCAGGGAATGATGGGAGCTACGATCATATTAATTTTATTGATTTAATTTTTGTTCCATTATGCATTCTTTTGTCCAGTGTAGATTGAACAGATACTGTGTATATCAGGTGTATTGTCATTGATAGAGATTATAAGATTAAGTAAACCATGAAAGATTTCTTTAGCTTTGTGTCGCATTGTTTGGTGTTTTCTATGGTCATTCAAAGTCTGATGCTTACTCCTAGAAAATATTTTCGGCAATTTTAAACATTGGCACGGGCACTCTTATTACTGTAAAGTAATCTGCTCGACAAATGAAACATGTTGCACGTCGCGCGAAATTAGGAAGACTACGTAAGATCTGCAAGTCCTATAGCCCGAATTTTCAAGAACACATAATCCTTCGACAAATTGTCCTATTTTTGTATCGTAAGAACTCCACAATACTAATGTCTTTTCCAAATTGTGTTTCTGCTTTCTATAAGGAGCTGTATTTTATACTCATATCATGTTTTCGAGATTTCTTTCTTTCATAGTACATTGCATGTGTGCTGTCCATTGAAATCAAACACCAAACTCCCACTAAAATTAGCAAAATGATTCATTTTTGTTTTTCTTCATTGTTATCAATTACAACTTTGATTTCTCTAATTTCTTTATACCTAAAATGAATACAAATACTTCGAATAGGTGAATTTTTTTTTTAATATCATGGTTTGGGAATGACAAAAGGAAGAGGATGGTACAGACACATTTTAAATTTGGAACAAAAATAATGAGAATTGGAGAGCCTATTACGGTATAACAGTTCTTTTTTTTTTTCATCTATTGAAAGTGACAGTTATGTAGGCAATAATGAATGTAGTTGTCATCTATTTCCTCGTTTGTTACATTCCTCGCCTGACGCTCTGATAATACACAGGATGATTTGGCATGATATTGACTTCAATCAAAAGACACACACGATATACGCGCGCACACACACAGACAGACAGACACACACACTTACACACACACACACACACACACACACACATATATTACCACTTTCCTATCATGCACAAGCACATTCATACACAACTATGTCCCGCATTTATGAGACATGTAGATATCGCCAATCCTTACAGTCATATTTTGCCAATTATTATCAGCACTATTATATATATAATATATATACATATCTATTTATCCATTTATATATATTATATATATGTATGTGTGTGTGTCTGTGTGTGTGTGTACGTATATGTATATGAATTATTAATAAATACATATGCACATGTATATGTCACATATATCAGCACATCTGCTTCTAAGTTATCAACATCATTCTTTCTCAAACAGCGTAATTTTAAAAAATCTCGTAGACGCGGCATTGTAGAAAAAAAAAATCCATAATAGCTACACATTGCAGAGCTTGTTGTAATTAAGTGTGATTTATTATTTTTCTACTATCTAATATTTCCCAAGCAGCTGCAGATATCGACAGTAATTTCTCGATAAACAGTCAAATTTCCATTATATCGTTGAGGATTGTGTTCGGGGAATTGTTCATATTCCGTTTTTACCGCCAGCACCTGAAAAAGGACAGAAACAGAAAACAAAATGGATAAACACTTATCATGATGCGTATAGCAATGCTCGACATTGGCGTTGGTCTGGAGGGACAATGACCAGGGGCCACTAGACCTTCGAAAAGCTTAAGGGGCGATCACACATCACCGGTTTAGATGGGGGTACATGGCGGTTCTCAAACCGCCGTGAACCGTGTCCCAACGATGGCGGAAAGCACTTTATAAACGCGCTGTAACTACGTTCTCAACACGTTTTGAACACGCCGCTAACACGGATTAGCGCGGAAGTAACACGGATCTCCCCGAAAGATGGAGGAGTCCATACCAAGCCGTTGTAGTTGGATGCAATCAGAGCCCTTTCACTCGTCTTCAATGGGTTACAACAAGGAGATATTGCTTTGTTAGGTAGAAAAAGAGAATTTCAAAAGAAAAACGTTGTTTCTCTCTCTTCTAACTTTTGGAATATCTGTATTAACTGTTATCAAAAAGACATACATGTCAAAGCAGAATTCAACATAGTTTACAAATTTCCTGTTCATTTGCAGGTTATATATATATCAAGTAATGTAGAAGTATTTGCTTGTTTCAACATCTCTTTAACCTCAGCTTTGTTTTTTCCCTTTCTTAATTAAGTTTTCACATATCTCTAACAACAGTCAATAAAAAGACATACATATCAAAGAAGAATAATCTTCATAGCTTCCTGTTTATTTACAGGTCCACGTAACATAACAAATTTATGTTTTTTGTGTACGTTTTTTTTTTTTAAGTTTCAACATCGCTTTTCCCTCTACTCTCTGAAGTTTCAACATGTCTGTATCAACATGTACTCTTACAAAGAGGCATACATAATCACGAAAGCAGAACCCAATATTTTTACATAAGTCCCCTGTGTATAACTTACAGGTTCACGTAAATTGTCATCTTTTAAGCTATCAAGCTTTAACAAAATCATGCACACTTCTTTTAAAGTAACTGATGTACTATTCAAACCTACCAACTTTTTGAATATTAGATTTTCTGTTTTACTCTATGTGTTAAAATAAAAAAGTAATGAAACTTTAACATTCAAAACACTATTTACCCGATCTAGTATTATGGGTTCATCTTTGCTCTTTTCCCCATTTATTTATTGCTCCGCCACGAAGTGTCGCCGGACGCATTATTCTCTTTTAAGTTAAACATTTGTTTTTGCATGAAAAGTTATGGCGGTGTTGACACGGTATATTATCACGATCTTGCGGTGCAAACACGGAGGAGCCGTTCTTTACACGTCGGACGGCGTTTTGAACACGATCCATTTCAAACTGCCAAGACCGCCACGAAAAATTAAACATGTTAAATTTTTTCCTCCGGTTTCCCAGCGGTTCTCGGGGTTTATGGCGGATGAGTGACGGATAACCAGGGCTTGTGTACGGTGTGAACATGGTCTTTTGCGGAGCACGGCTATTTGCCGAACCGCCATGAACCGCCATCTAAATCGACGATGTGTGATCGCACCTTAATGTTTTTGTTCCTCAACCTTGCGGTTTATATTCATAATAAATTCCTCTCTTTCCTTATCATATAATTGGTGTCATTATACTTCTTTTACGGATCTTCAACATTACAGATTTAATGATTCGGGTGCCTAACGGTGCACCACAGGACAAATTTGACATCGAGCTTTGTACATTCAATTATGTGTAAATATATGAGCAGGTATATACTGCGCTACCATGAGAATTCAATCAGCATGTTTCACAAAATGTACTGCAGATAAGGTAAAATAATTGAATGTTTTCCTCCGGTAAGGGGGGGGGGGGGGGGAGGGGGGAGGAGTTGATGTTTTAATAAGATACTGTCGTTGTCGACAGGGAAAGTTTGTGGAGGCCAATTAGCTTATGCTTTTTTGCCTATTGAAGGTGGGCATTCAAGCAGATTTTCTTTTTAAGGCATTAACTGAACACATGGTATCTTTGATAGCTGATAATAATTAAAACTGCAACCATTTTAGTACTGCTGAAGTAAACAACATAATGGCGTAACACTCACTGTAAAAAAAAAAAAATACTCAGTAATTTGACAGCCTTTGCCGAAAATTAGACAAATTTTGATATTACACTTGTAAATTTGGGGTGATATTGATTTTTGTTTCTATCTTGACAAAGAGAGATCATTAACGAAGAGGGAAAATGGTGGGTTGCAAGATTTTTCTTTTTCACAAATGACTTCCTCTGAATTTCAAGATCTCCACTGTTCATTTCCAAGTTTAACAAACATGCCGGAAAACAGAAAAAAAAAGGTGGATTCTTACTTGTCCTCTGTCACTTTTGGGGCAGCTACATTACCATGCACCTGGGTCCACGTAATCGGCACGACATACCTCGGTTGAGAATGAGAAGGGCGTTGAGTTGCCTCGAACACTTTAGTGGCAACTTAACGCCATTTTGATAGATATTACGTTCATTGTTTTCATTGTTCGGATATATTTGTTGAAATTCTAGATCAGCAGTAGAAATCTTGAAATAAAGAAGATGTCACCTGGGGAAAAAAAGTCTGTTACAGCGCAGTGATCGATTTGTTTTTTTAATCGTTGTATGTTTACTCACGTACGTGACATGACAAAAACGTACCAGTACAATAGGCGGTGGCTCCGCTTCTTCTAAAGCACCAGCATTCCTGCGCACCAGTAGGGCAAGCTATCAATAAAAGACAACAAAAACAACAGCAACCAAATCTACCAGTACCTAGATAATAGCTCTAATGCAGAGGAAAATGAGATACAGGGAGTTCTCTTTGATAGTTATGTTAAACACATCTTGTATCATACTTTTAATGAAATGCTAAAAATATGAAACATTAATACGGGAATCAAAATAGTGACCAAAAAAAAATTATGAATAAAGAGGACTTTGCAGACTGTTGAAAATCTATTTGATGTTTACTGTAACTTAATTAATATACATGTGTGAGTGTGCGTATGTGTGTTTGTGTGTTATCGCGAAAATAATTAAAGATGCAACAAACAGCTCAATCCCACCAACATTTTCAGCCTATGAGGGATCATAATTAGAGTCCCACTTTGTTGTCTACATTATAGGATTCCTTGACTATCAACACACGCCCATATAAAACCATAATAGTAGAATGTACAAAACACTGCTAACAATGAAATTATCTGGTCATTCATTGTAGAGCTAATAACTGAAAAAAAAAATGATGATGTCTTCGAATGATGAAAAAAAAAATAATAAAACGCTCAATTCCTTACTCCAGACCGTGGTCCGTATCACTACCAGTAATAAAGTAATAGATACACACACACACACACATACACACACACACACACACACACACACACACACACACACACACACACACACACACACACTTTTGTTTGCTTTATGATACTCTTTATTTGAGTTTCATTCAATATCAGGTCCATGTTGACAATGAAATTAATATGAACAACAACAGAAAAGCAGCTGTATTCACACACACACACACACACACACACACGCACACACACACACACGGCGACGATGTATCCGTGAGAGACAAAGTCGATAATAATTGCCTTTAACCAATACGAGGACCCAACCAGTACTCAGTACTCTCCAGCTCACACCGACTGCTTCTTCTGTCGTCGTTAGAGGGCGTTAATACTCTCAAAATTGGAAGCAAAACAAAAGGCATTATCATATCGCTCCAGACTATGATTAATATACCACACTAATATCCTACTCACGTTTGTAGCGGTTCATGTTCTTCCCTCTCTTCTCCGCGACCATGAGATCCTGCATGACCGGGTCGCGTTTGATGAACTCCATGTCGGCGGCGACTTCCTCATCGTCGAAGACTTCGAAAGGCGACGCCGAAATGGCGGAGACGAGGACGCATAGCGACGCGATGAGAAGGAGACAATGCTGAGATGCCATCTTTTGTTTTCACACCAAACTAGGCTTGAAAGAAGGGGACGACGAACAAACGAATTCACATAAAAGCGAAGTTACTAAGTCGGGTTTTTTTTTTTATTAAAGAAGAGATCGTTTTCGGAATAGATTATAGAGGGACAGAATTACATCTATTGATACTTACTAACCTCTTCACTCATAGAGCAAAATATAAGAACAACTTCTAATAAAGAAAGTGATAACCTCTAACAAAGACAGCACAACACATTTTCAAAGTGCAGTTATTCAATTTCCTTTAGTTTCTGAAATATTATATATATTGAACATGCTTGAATGTTATAGGCCTAGAACTGTATACTGTTGTCCTCATCAAACGAATCGCTTTCAGGTTTTTGTTCTTGGTTTTTTTTTTTTGTTTTTTTTTAGAAAGCTTTAATTTCAAAGTGTTTCAATTCCTCGGTAAATGCTTCTACAAAATTAAATCCACACACACAAAAAAAAAAATACGTTCTTCTTATGGGCACCTTAAAAAAAAAAAAAAAAAAAAAAAAAAAAAAAAAAAAAAAAACCTCAGCTATCCGATGTTTGGAATAATGTTCTTGCCGACTTAGATGGAAACTGCGTACAAAGATTATTCTGAAAGAAGGAAAATACTCACCAATTAAAGACACGCAGTGTAGGAGAGACTAAGCATTCGTTGGTGTTTACCTAGGCCGATGTACACCTTTTTGGAAAACTGGATCCTTTTTATTCGTTTTGGTCGGTCATCTGCCAGGAACTCACCCCGCAGGGGGTATATACTCATTCTAGGCAATATTTGCATAAAGAAGTCAAGACGCAATTAGTGTTGTATACTGTTAGTGCCCTGCTGTGATGCAATATAGGCAATAGTCTTGTAACAGTAGCATAAATACTGATGCGTGAAAAACTCTACACACGAGCACACAAACAGAGAAGGGGGTGTCGCGAACAGTTATTATAAACAGCATGTGTTTAATTTCTCTCTTTCTACCAGGAAAACTCAAGGTATTTCATTATAGAACTTTCTGTTCAACGAACCGTCGATCCTACATTTCCTTGCTCTACTTCATTTGATTAGATATCTTGTTATAAGCGTATGCAAATAAAGGGAAAAATCCATGTTAATATTTCGATCAGTTATAATATTCTTAATAACGACAAAACCTCGAAAAGAAGTGAAGTATTATGATTATAATTGTAACCAATAAGTCAATAAATCAATAAATATGAGCATGTAAATATTTTTTGTGCTTCTTAAAATAGGATCCCAGTGAAATATTCCCATCTCTATCACAATTGATTTTGTTATATTTCATTTTCGAACAAGAACAAATAAATATTTTCTTTCTTTCTTTTTTCCACATGGGCATTCAACTTTGGCAAAACCTCGTCATAATATACCAACATCTAAAGAGTGTTATTGAAAAAACAGGTTAGACGCCATTTATCAAATAGAAAACAAAAAATAAGCCTTGACGCTTCACTCGTTGATTAGAAGCAATGTTTTTCAAACTCTGACAAAAGGCATCCCATATTTTCTTATCATTTTTCTTTCTTATAGCATCTTTAATCGCAAAAAAGAAAGGACAAATCTCAAATTAACGGCAAAAAAAAGGTTAACTTGTCTGGCGATTGAACTCTTTTATGACACATCTTGATGAAAAAAAAGAACATGTTTATCCTATTTCGCAAAGGCACACCTTGTTTTTATAATTACCATGAAAGAAAATTGATAAATGAGAAAATATCTATTCATTGATTGATAAACCTGCCTGTGTATAGTACAATTATATCATGGTGTTATTTCTTTCTTTGGCCCTTCACGCAATTTTGAGCATAGTTGGTGTTATCGTGCGACGAACTTCCATAAACCGTTTCTTATTATTAAGAGCGACATAACAAACAAGTGTAATGTAAACTCAAAAAAAAAGTCCTTACACTGTACAGATCACATCTTAAGTTTTGATAATAGTTTCACATTACGTAATGTCTGAGAAGTAACAGAGTGGAAAACGGCACAAAATCATGCACAAGAATAAGGAAATTAGTTCAATTGGGAGCTGCAGGTAAGAAATCAGTTTTTTTATGTTATACAAAGTAGGGTAATCCAACACTGTCGTTATTAGATCATGGTAGGGAGAGGAATAAAGCGAAAAGACGAAAAAGCTTATTAAAGGACAAGTTCACCTTCATAGACATGTGGGTTGAGTGAATGCAGCAATATTAGTAGAGCACATCATTAAGAGTTTGAGGAAAATTGGACAATCCGTTCAAAAGTTATGAATTTGTAAAGTTTCTGCTCACTCAGGGCTGGATGAGAAGACTACTATAGCTTGTGATGTCATATGAGTACAACGATATAAAGAAAGAATAAAGAAAATTCAACATATTTTCACTTTCCTCGCATAACAAAGGAACACTTGACTTCTGTCTTTCAGAAGGCAGGGGAAATAATATTACCCTTAACATATGTCAGTAACAAGTCGAGGAAATGTGCACTTTATTCAAAAAGTAAAGTTTTGTTAAATTCTCTTTTCATTTTCTTTCTATGGTTGTACGCATATGACATCATACACTGTAGTAGTCTTCTCATCCAGCAGTGACTACGTGGATACTTTAAAAATTCATAACTTTTGAACGGATTGTCCGATTTTCCCCAAACTTTTACTGATGTGTTCTACTAATATTGCTGCATTCACTTAATCCACATGTATATGAAGGTGAACTTGTCCTTTAAGTTTCTTGAAAAAGAGACTGGCAGTTTCCGGTTTATTGTTTGAATCGTATTAACGTACATCTGTATTCAGCATGTTCAGTTTGTGACGTGACAAGGCAAATAAAAAGTACAAGTACAAGAGCGCCAGCTATTGCTATTGCATAGGAAAATGCCTATTTCTCCACACCCATTCACTCCATTTTTCACCTAGTTTCCAAGTGGGGAGAACAGAAACCCCCGTACCGAATCCCCTGAATGTCTCCGGACTGTTGGTTACTGTTAGTATGTAAGTCATCCTGTGATGGTAGCGCTTGGTTCGGAAAAAAAAAAGAAAAAAGGAGACTTCACCAGGAACAAAAAAAAAAAATAATGATAAAAATAATATCTTTTACGCAAAAGTTATGTAGTAGGCGGCGAACAGAGCATTATTATTACAGCAAAATCAGATAAACACTGATTGTCATAGTGATGGTAGAGAATGGTATTACATAATGTTACATTATGTGTAATGCTCCATTTGTTGTCTCCCCTGTGTAACCTCTACAGTATGCCGCTGATATTTGATTTGATCTTTATTTGATTTGGTTGTTTTATGCGATTTTATGGGACGCAAGTTCATGGGAGGCAATGCGTCTTTATGAACACTTCAGAACCGAATATTCGATATCTAATTCGCATGCTTCTACGTGTTTCCGTGCAAGGGCTTCTCATAATTCCCTATGATAAAATAACAAGAATCTGCCTCGTACAAATCTCCTTGTCTACACTGATATTCAAAGAAGATTTGCAAGAGCTTGATTGGACCACTCTGGAACAGCGCAGAGAAAATGACTAATTGAAAACGACAGGCTAATGTTGATGTACAAAATGCATAATAATCTTACTCATCTCTCAGCACAGGACTATAGCTATTGCATCAAACAAGTTACTCAGTTGACGAGAGCCGCGCAACCACACTCCTGTCAGGTACCATATTCGAGGGAACTGAATCGCATCGTCATTCAATCATTTCAAGAATTGTAAGGAGCTGGAATTCCCTGTCGTCAGAAATTGTTTCATCGCCATCTGTGGGATCATTCCGTAACCGACTAACGGTTGATCACAGTGGCTAGTTATTTCCTTCAAATTTGTTATACTTGTAAATATCTGTAAATAAACTGTATTATAATGTAAATAGCACAGTCCACAAGAATCTTCAGCCTATTGAAGGAGGCAGACTAAATCATCATCATCATCAGAAGAAGAAGAAGAAGACGATGATGATGATGAATTGGGTGTGTGTATATGTGTGTGCGTGAGTGTGTGTGTGTGAGCGCGCGTGTGCGTGCGTTGATATGACAGTGCAAGGACGTAGCACCTTTCGGTGAGAGAGAGAGAAAAAAAAAAGCTTAGCACGGTGACGTTCAACCGAGTGCGGAGGTGTTGTTAATAGTCATAAATTTTTGTGACTCTTATATTTTTCAAGGATGATTTGTAATCTCTTAACAATTATTATCATCCTGTTTCCTCCATCTCTCCAAAGAATTTGCGTAAAGAAAAGAGAAATTAATGATTTCACAACCAATAAGCAAGTGATATGTAGGCCATCTGCTGGATTTAGTAATTTTGATTTTGATAAGACGTGATTTTCATCGCCTGTTTTCCCCCATTAACTTTCTCACATGAATCTAACTTCTCTGAAGAGTTTTCTACATGGGACTGCATCCTGGTCGCTGATGAAGAATGCGATGACTAACCTGTTTGGTGTCTTGTCTGTAAAACATGCGCTTAATTTCCTCGCCAGGATAAAGCGTTTTAATGCCATTTTAGGTTTTAATCTCATATATATATATATATATATATATATATATATATATATATAAAGTAAGGTAATGCAATTGAAGAGTCAAGGTTGGTGTTTTTTTTTATTCGACTCATAATTCAAGGAGCAAATGCATGCGAGAAGATCGCACGAGGCTTCAAAAGATGCAATGACAAAGCTATAGAAATGCAAATAAGAATCAAGGTAGCACACCTTTCACACCCATTGTGCTCACAGATACATTTCCTCCTAGATTACATAGCAGAGACGTATAGGGGAAAGAACCTCATAACTACCAGATGCTAGCCGTGCTTTCCATGATAGAGATTTAGGTTGTTTTTTGTCAGGTGCTATCAACTATCCTCAGGCCTGTATCAATGATGAGAAATAAAAGCAGGTTCATCTCATACAGCGCATCTCATGTTACTGTGGATGTTCAGTGGTGACCAGCGCATACGAAGATGATAATGATTTGTAATTGGACAGTATATTCGTGACGTAATCTAAGTCTTAGCCAATGGGATGTAGTGCTCTCTTGTGTTTCCGAACCGCATATGGTTTTTGCATCATGTGCACTATACATGAAAGCTATCCATGATGATAGGGGAACATGTAGACATCAAAGATGATTGTTCTGTTAAGAGATCAAGACCGGAAATTTCGATGAACTTTCGCCCTCGTTCTGATCTGTATGAGTCTGTTTTGCTTCAAGGATGAAACTAGTCATGCGTCTTACCACCCAGGAATCGTCATCAATCACTGGGGAAATCTCAGGTACTATGCTCATGTGCAATGGATCATTGCCCACGTGCCAATATTAGCTTAGCAGGAGATGAAAGATGATGGAGTGTGCGTACACCTTGTGCGACACGAAGTAGAGAAAAAAAGTTCTCTAACTTTCCCGACCTACGTTTGACTGCTTCGACATCTTAACTGGACGTGGTGTCCCTGAAGAATTATAATGTCTACCGCCTCAAAAAAAAAAATGACTGCCACGTCCTCCAAATATGAATAGCTAAAAATGATTCACGCAGTTTTGTCAATGATTTTGTCTCTTTTCTTTTAATTTTTGGCCCGTTTCGATCTGTATCATTGTAAGTTATACACTGCATTTTAGGCTGATAATCAAGAAAGAAGAGAAAACGACTCAAAATATAGTAAGCCTCTTTTTTGTATTAATAATCTTCTTGCTTTTCAGAATGAAAGTAAAAATGTGTCCCTATGAAAGGCACCACGTACTTAATATTATTATCGTCATTCTGTGTCTATTTTCTCATTTCATCATTAACGGCATCACCGAAAGGGGAAATAGAATTAGATTTGTGTTATGAATTTCAGTTTTGTTTCTTTGTATGTGCATGTTTGTGTTTGTATATATGAGGTTTTCCCTTCTGTTTTTACTTATCATCACGATATTCATAGATACACACACACACACACACTCACGTGCGCGCGCGCACACGCACACACACACACACATACACACACATAGTGCATGTATATCTTGAATTCATATTGCTACTTTATTCTCTTGCATAAAAGAAAGCAAGAAAAAAACACCCCTAAAGCATTGAAAATTAACTATTACAGGGTATATCATTGCTGCTATACAGATTTGATCAGAATAAGCAGAAAATGAAGATAGTGCTGCTGATAAAATCTCAATTTCATACCTGAGTTTCTCTCTCTCTTTCTTTCCTATCAAGTGAACATGGCTCGGTGAAAAAAAATCTGTACTGGCACTTTGCATCATTTGGGAAAGTGTACATGGGAGAAATATAGATTATTCAACCATATTCCACAAGGTGTTCCACAAGGGAGTTTATTAGGCCCACTGTTATTCATTATTTATATCAATGATTTTCATAGATCCTCGGAGAAACTATCACTCATATTAGTCGCGGATGACTCTAACCTTTTCTTTTCCCACCCTGACCCAAATATCTTAACAAGAACAGTAAATGAAGAATTGAAAAAGGTTATACAATGGATATACGCAAATAAATTGTCACTAAATATTCAAAAAACAAAATTTATGCTTTTTAGTAACTCTTTAGATAGCCTCCCAGGCAATATAACATTTGATACTACTCCCCTAGAAGAAGTTTCTTCCTTTAAATTTCTTGGTGTTTGTGTTGATAACAAGCTTTCATGGAGAAATCATATTAATAATATTAATATATATATATATATATATATATATATATATATATAAAATATGTAAACTTATCTCACGTAATATTGGCGTCATGAACAGATTAAAATATTATCTTCCCTCATCTGCATTATTAACTCTTTATTCTAGTTTGATATTACCTTATTTAAACTACG
Organism: Diadema antillarum; assembly: GCF_040938485.1. NCBI lineage: Eukaryota > Metazoa > Echinodermata > Echinoidea > Diadematoida > Diadematidae > Diadema > Diadema antillarum. The sequence continues at coordinate 475,910 of NW_027270992.1, read as the reverse complement.
GGATTCTTGCTTGGGGTAATACATATCAGATATTACTTGATAAACTTTTTTTTTTTTAATTGCAAAAGAAAGCGCTCAGAATTGTTTTAATATGCATACCCGAGAACATAAAATGCTTTGTTTTTTTACCATAAAATACTAAAACTAAAAGATTTGTATGTGTTTCAAATTGGCCGGTTTATGTTTAATTATAACAGTATTTTTTTACCTAAAATATTTCACGACTCATTTCATCGAAACAGTCATGTACATAACTATCCCACGCGACGATCCGATGAATTTCATCTTCCATTAATGAGAACCGCACATGCTCAAAGTGCATTTCTCTATACCGGACCCAAACTTTGAATCAATCTAGATAATAGTTTAAAAGATTCCCCCAAATTCGTCACATTTAAATACAAATTCAGAAGAACACCTACTCTCTACTTATAATTCAGCATAATTCAAATTGTTTTAATTCATGCTTGAGCTTTCACCTGTCCTGATGTCGCAGCACTTGGCGTATTCTGTGTGCAGACCTGTCTTCTTTCTTCTCTCATCTTCCTTTCCTGTCTTTTGTTCTTCGTAGACTTGTATTGTTACCGTCTTCTCTCCTCTTCGGTACTGTCTCGCGTCTTATATGTGTGTGGGTATTTTGTGTACGAGTGTGTTGTCCTTGTCATATTTTCCCGGTACACGTGGTTCAGTGAACAGTGTCCGGGCATTAGCATTGATATTCTATTCTTATTTTTTTTCCCGACCTGCGTATCTCAATATAACACATGTGTATCTTTACAAATGACTTAAATAATCTATATCAAATATAGTAGCTATAAAAAACCCTCGAATAATATATCATTTACTCATTATTTATCTAGCGATCCACGTCCCACAAGCTTTGCTTTTTAGTGGATCACTATTTTCCATAATCGAATCTATTTTCCGCACGGCCCACGAAGTATACATGTATTGTTCCTCCTAATTATATAATATATATATATATATATATATACTATATATATATATATATATATATATATATATATATATATATACATTAATGTATACTTCAGCAACATACTAGGTGTTTCACCAGCATTCGTTTTCAAACAAGTTGTATCTTTAAAAGCTCAAACCAAAGTATATTGTTGACACGAGAGAAATACAAGTACTCATTTTGATAACTGTAAAAGATACATTTTACTGTTGTTGTGAATAAAAGAAAACAAACACAAAAGAATGCTAGCTACTACCGGAGGTTGCAACGAAAGCAGAAAATTCGTCTCGACCAAAACGTTTTTGTTCGTTACACATTCGTTGTTTCATTTCTGTTGACAAACTTGCACTTTATTAGTGCCCATATTAGATTCAGCTTGTGGCAATTGCAAATCTCTTAATGTAATAGCTCCCTGTGAGAGAGTGACATGAAATCTCGCGGGAATTTAATGAAATATATCTGTGGGCTATTTTGGTTACCAATTAGTCTACTGGGAATTATGTGTGTTTTTGTCTTTAACTGACATACAAACTCCCATGACATTTGGGTCATGGATCATTTCTTACAATATACAAACCATTAATCAGAAGCGATAGCAGAGTCAAAAAAAAATCACTATGGTGTCTAAACAGGGTGCCTAATTAAGGGAGCATTGTAGTGTTGACCATTGACTATGTCTGACCAGATGCTTGACCACTGTAAAGGTGATTGAACCTAATTATTGCCAAAGACATGTAATATGGCGAAGATTCATAGCCCAGTTACAGATGACCGCTTTACTGATTTGATCTACGACCACCGAGTTCTCCAAATCTAGTCGTCATTCGATACTCTCGTATTACACGTCGACAGTCGAGTTCATCTTCCTTTTTGATTTCGGGGAAAGAGACCCTTATTCATCTCTTTAATTTCATATAATCTAACCTGTCATGATTTGAAAAAAAAATCTAAATCTAAAGAGAATATAACAATAAAAATCGTATATAAATGGAAGGTAGATGATTTTCAAGTCAACACTTCAGTAAAGTTTGACGTATTGGATCAACTATACTCAGTCTTTGTTGTACGACATCAAACGGTAAGTTGTCTTTTTGCTGAAAGGCATGATTTTTGTGAGTAAATTAAGCAGTAAGCAAGTTATACGTGTATAGTTAGCACAAAAAACCTAAAAATTTCAACTTATATTAAGTTTGAAGTATGTCTTAAATAGAAGTAGGTGTAGGATATAAACAAATGGAAAAACATTTAGCTTTGATTTGGATAGATATGAAATCGTCTGTTTTCTCTCATTCCTTTGTCTTTAATACTTTATAAGATTATATTTTTTATAACATTTGTAAAGAAAGAAGCGTTTAAGGTTCGCCTCAAAACAGTTCTCAATTTTGCAGCCTGATAGCAACCTTAAAAAACCGTGATTTTCACAAGTCTTTCAATCATTTATAAATCAGGGGCACTGTGGCATTACGTAATAGTTTGATGTTGAATTGCACCCCTGACTTTCAGTCGGAAAGTAATGGCATTACCCTCTGGTAGAACAGTGTCAAAAGTTAAGAAACTAACCTTGCTCAAGAAAACTATATTATTTTAGCATTATTATCAACAATATCAACATAATGTATGTTCATAGAAGTGTCTGACGTTAAAGGCATTATATATTATTTGCAGATGAAACAAAAACCCGGCATCAGTGCTTTGAAATATTCTAAAATGTGAGTTAGAGATAGAAACAACCACTGTAAGGATCTGAGCCCATAAAATCGATGTTAAGTATTGTTAAATACACAAAATGAGAACAATAGTTATAATAAAAATGTTCCCAGACTAAACCGTCTACAGTTATGGTTTATTGAGAAAAACAGAGATTATCTTCTCATATTTTAGGCTAAATTGCAAAAATAATAATAATAATAATAATGGTAGGATGTTTTGTGATACATCAGACTTACACAATAATATGCATCAAATGTGATATCTGGAACTTAAACATTACTGCTACCAAAGGTAAACAGGGTCTTTAATCCTCATTTAAGGAGTTATCCTGTCTTTGTGTTTTCAATGTTTAACCAGAGTTCATTGACTTTATTACCTCCTTCATTTCAGAACACACAGAATGGCATCAAAGATCCTGATTGCTTTCGTGGCTCTCTTCGTCGTCGTCGCGTCGGCAGTCGATCTCGACGAGAACTTCGACGAGGGCGAGGTTGCTGCCGACATGGAGTTTATCAAGAGGGACCCGGTGATGCAAGATTTCTTTCTCGCCGAGAAGAGGGGGAGAAGAATGAGGAAATACAAACGTGAGTGCAATATATACATAAGAGAGTGGTAACGGTGACAGTTACACGCGGTAAAAACTCATTAATCCTTGAAAATAAGAAGTTCGCTTTAACGTTTTTCCTGGTACTGTTGATCTCATACGTATTTGAGGAAGACTGTAAATTACATGGTATGACATTAGAAATCGTTCGGACATTAGTGCGAAACGAATTTAAATGTGTATGCAGAAGAAAGAGAGTGTGCACACAGAGTAACTGATAATAGTATGTCTCCGTAGGCATTACTTTCCATAAGATAGGCACATTGATTATGCCTGTCACCTTGTGAAGAAAATTTTCCACGCATTATGCTACTTCATGACATTACGGTTGTTGATTTTTTTTTTCTGCCTATGGCAAATCGCCAGTTTTATCGCAGCTGTTTTCTCTCCGTTCTTAATGTACCTGTAGTGTCTCGTCAGCCACAGGGCGCAACTTGGAGCACCGTCTTGGAACACGTAAACACACGCACATCCCCCACTCATTTTTGCACCCACTGCACATAATAGAACAAACATTAAGCAAAGCGAATGCCACTGTAGGGTTAACATTTTTCTTGTCGTTTTTATAAACTGTTTTCCTTTATAAACCAGTGCATTATTTCTCCTGTCTGGTTTTGAATAGTTTGTTACATCTGTTGAAACCTCAAAAGCAAAAGATAATTTCTGCATTCTGTTTCTGCATGAAAGCATCATACATGTAAAAATTTTTGAGAATGCCGACATCTTTGTGGAGGATAAATCAATCCATTCATGAAATAGATATATTACGCGTTTTAATCTCCGAAGTAATAAACGGAAATGTCTTTCATCATTAATTTGCACTAATATAGCATGTGAATATTTGATTCTATCCCCTCAGTATGTCCAGTTCAGGCCAATGCGGATCAAGAATGCTGGTGTTCTAGACGGAGCGGTAAATTCATCTTCTGCACAGGTGGGTGTCCTGTAACATGACAGATTCCTAGATATTCTCCTATTCCTAATATTCCTCATTTTAAACCTTCTCCTTTATTTCCTTCTCAAGCTTCTCTAGAGCATTGTTTTCTCTTCTTATCTTGATCTTCCTCACACTTCTGTTCTAGTACTCGTGAGTCTCTCTCTCTCTCTCTCTCTCTCTCTCTCTCTCTCTTTCTCTCTTTCCATTTCTTCTTCCCCTTAGTCCTTCTCCAATCCTTTCCTTTTTTCACGGACTAAATATCTTCTGGGCTTTTTGGTTCACCTCCATATCACGCGTCTTTAATATAATCTCCCAACTTTACCTTTGGGAGTAGTGATTTCAAAAATTTTCAAAATGCATTTGATGCATATGTGTAGGTCTGTTATATCACAAAACATCTTACCAGATACAATTTTCTCCATAGTTATCAGTGTTTTTCTAAATAAACCGTAACTGTAAACAGTTTAGTCTGGAAGCATTTCTATTATAACTATTGTTCAGATTTTGTATATTTAACAACACTTAACATCGATTATACGGATTCAGTTTTTACAGTGGTTATTTCTATCCTTAACTCACATTTTAGAACTATTTTGAAACACTGACGTTTGGTCTTGCTTCATCTGCAAATGGTAAATCATGCGCTTAAAGGGGAAGGCTAGTAACTGATCAGTGGGAATCAGTGCCAATGCTGGGGGATGATTGTTCCTATCCTTGCGGGATTCATTTAAGAGTACATTATATATCTATTGTTATGTGAAAATTATTTGCTTCAGAATGGTCTCATATTCAAGTAATGTGCAGTTTAATGTTTCCAGGTTAGCGTGCTTGGTCAGTGACGGGGCATTAATCTGCACATTACTTGAATATGAGACCATTCTGAAGCAAATAATTTTCACACAACAATAGATATATAATGTACTCTTAAATGAATCCCACAAGGATTGGAACAATCATCTCCCAGCATTTCCACTGATTCCCAATGATCAGTTACTAGCCTTCCCCTTTAATGTGTGAACTTATAGCCGTCTTGTGAAAAGCAGTATGACAATTATCTCTGTTGTTTCTATCCTCTTCCTGCCGCTTGAAACAGCGATCATTGCCTAAACTCGTTTATCAGGCGATAAATTCATGCGCTACAACCTCTGTATTTCAAAATTGAACATAGAGAGTGTTCTTGTATGTAAAGGTTGTGTTAAAGTTAATATTGCTCTAGATCTTCGTCGTTCACTCTCAACGGATATCATCGCGTAGATCAGGGTTGCCCTTCACCTGCAACATTATGAGAGCTAATATCTCACGCACCATCCGTTCCTTTATCTTTTTATCAGGGCAAGCGCTTGGAGAAATATAGAAGACGTGAAAGTGACGCGATGACGCCAGATGTCGGCCCAGCGCCTCGCCGTAATGGGCCGGCTGATGAGTTGACATGGTACTCGCCCGACGTTCGCTAATTCCTCCGATAGATATCATCAACGAAATCTTTCAGTAATAGGCCTATTTCGTTTAAACGAATCTTGCTCCGTTTTAAATGCTTCATGCAATTGTTTGTTTTTATCACTGTCGTTATTTGTGTTGTTTGAATATATTTCTTATTAATTGGTATCTTGCTAATCGCACTGTTTGATTTGCTGCAATAAATTTGCATGTAACAGAGCAATATCACTGGAAGACGATTTTTCATTTTGAGAACTTTGAACATACACTTACATGTGTGTGTGTGTGTGTATGTGTGTGTGTTTGTATGTGTGTGTGTATAAGTATGTTTACTGGAGGTCACGTGACTGATCCCTGGTTTAAGGGTCCCATCAAGTTTCATTCAATGAAAAAGTTTCAACTTTGCATCTAAAGATCACATAATTGAGCGTTGTGTAGGAGGAAAAAACACAAGCAAACATACACACACACACACACAATCGTTCACAGGCCGAAATGCATTGAAAAGTAATACTTAATAGACAAACATGTATGTATGTACACGTGTATGTAGGATGTTGTATAGATTGTATATATGTGTATTATGTGGGTGTGTGTGTGTGTGTGTGTGTGTGTGCGTGCGTGTGTATTTTCTTGTATTATGTATAAATATAAATTCATTTACATGCGCAAAGGGGTTAGTAAAAGGTTGGGGTGGGAACAAAATAGACTATAGTTGAGACCCTAAATCTCGTTCCATCTTTCCTGTCATTGCACTTACCTGATCATTGGATGATACGATAATCGTAACATAATATGGGTAACAAATTACCAAAAAAACAAAAAACAAAGAAAAAGCGGCTCTTCTTTTGCGTCCTTTAAGAAGGAGGACATCTGTAGTTTAACATGATTTCTAAGTATAAGTAAGAGTAAAACGAAATACACACACACACACACACACACACACATATCACACACATACAAACAAACAAAATTCCAAGCTACAGATGACAGCAAATATCACATACTGTACAAAATGCATTATCCAGACTTATGTCATTAATCATAACCATCGACATCAGCTATAACACATTATCCTTTATTTTGACATGTATGACATTCTTTTTCTTATGGATTTAGTGTAAAAAACAACTAAAACTGCAGTGAGGATTGACAAATAGACAAAGAAAGCAGTGTACACGACACCATGTACAAGTTCTACACGTCATCATACCACGATATCCTCGGAAAGAGTTGCCCTTCTCATCCCTCGCTAACCGTAAGGTAGAACATACGCATGCCCAATCAGGCTTGTTATCTTCCGGTGAACTTTGACCCTGGACATCTTTTTGATTTGATTGCGACATTGACCTCAAAGTCATCTCAAGCAAATGACGAGGAGAACAGACCTAATAATAAGCCAAGCTAAAGCAAAGCATGACCGCTACCGTCAATCTCCCTTTTGCAATATTTCTTTTTTTGATCAATCACTTTTATCCTTTATAGGATAAAAGGGAGTAGCACCTGACACAAACATAAACTAATAAATGCTGAATAATAAATGATATTCTCAAGGAAATACAACCATTTATGGGACAATATTATGATTGAGATTTTATAGACAGACATCTCCTGTTACTTATATATGTTAAGTCTCTGTACGTATGTGTATTAGCAAGTGACGTCATTTATATCACATATAATATGTCATCAGGATTATCTCGTTCCGATGATGACAATTTTATTGGAAATGACGATTAAATGCCTATTGCATCGCCTTGAAAGACAGAACCTTAAGAGAGCTTGTCTCAGACAGGCAGGTGGCATGAGTAAAAATGGGCGTATTCTTTGTCTATCACAACTTGTTACTCAATTTACATACATATCTTGCTTTAAACAAGGGTGATGACGCGTTGACTTTATATAAGAATAAAAAAGAGAAAGAAAATAACAGAAGAGTCTGCGTTGCGTTTTATCTTATTTTATTTTCTTCAACACTGTAAAAAGCCTATCAGCTTTAAAAGTTGCTTTTCAGCAAGACCGTGCGTAAAAATTTACATAACTTAATAATCAAAAAAAAAAAATAACAGGTACAAGAATACCGATGATAAACAATTAAACACAACATATTATTTTGGCATACGAATAAACAGATGTTTTTGTAACATAAAATGGTTGGAATGACATGGAGTATATTCCGATATCAGCAAAATTAAACTAAGGCAGAAAAATCATATGCGTAAAGATACAATACAATTAATTGTTAAAAATGAGTGGCAAGAGAAGATTAATATAATGACTGGAAATTTACTTTCTGAACTGCTTTTGCAAAAGAGCTTAAGTTGTACATGTTTTGAAGGAAATCATTTAGTAGCCTAGACGCGATGTAGATCGGACTACGCTTCAAACAATATGTCCTTTGTTTGGGTAAAGATGCATGCAATTCCATTATTGCTATGAACGTTGCAATAATGCTGTCTCAATGCAATACGAAAACATAAACTCTCAGGTCATAAATTGTGCATGGCTTTATGTATTTAAGTTACTGCGTGCTTTTTTTTCCCAGCGTTCCTTTTAACGGTGTATTATTAGAAAGTTATACAGTGTCTCCCTATTAAACCGAGCATCTATAACGCCCAGCACGATGCCTAAAGCTGTATTCTGTAGAGTCTGGAGTCTTTGCAGGTAGAGCCCGTTCCCATTCATCCACGTGATGGAACAATAATCAAAGTGTGGTTAAATGATCGGTTTGTACAATAAAAGAATGAGATGAATGAGATGAATCTCTCGTATATGATAACGCGGGCGGACAATATGTAAATATACTACTGCTAAATTTCACACCGAAGGAACGACTTCTTCGTTATTGTTATCACTGTCTGCTTTGATTTGTGGTTCAATTTCCATCATTTAAAGCATTTCAGTCCATATGATTCTCGTAAGTATGTATTCCTGTACGTTTTTTATGTAATTTATTACAACTCTTGAGATATAATTCATTGTATGTAAATGTATTACAATTTATTGTGTTCATGTATCCAACTATCTGACTGTAGTAACAACCAATAAGAAAAACCTCCAGCAAGAAATAAGAAGGAGAAACTGAGACTATTTTGGCTTAACCTTTCTTCTTCAGGTGCGAGTTTCTTCACTTTGTCTCCCTCTACAAATCAAATTTGTTAAGATCGCAACTGCTGATCTGTAAATTAACAAACATATCGGGAAAAAAAGGAACCAGTGGGACTCGAACCTGTCATCTCCTGCTTTCCGGGCAGCGACACTGCCACCAGGCTGTCCCTGGTTTGCCGGCAGTGACACGATGAACATGGAACAAATACCAAACCTCCGAAATTCCGACATTGTTATGTTAAGTAGTCCAAGGCGGACAAGGCATATCAAGTGCAAATAGATATTATTCAGAGGGGTGAAGGTTCAGGTGCGAGTTTCTTCACTTTAACAAATTCAATTTGTAGAGGGAGAAAAAGTTGCAATCTTAACAAATTTAATTTGTAGAGGGAGACAAAGTGAAGAAACTCGCACCTGAACCTTCACCCCTCTGAATAAAATCTTTCTTTCACCTTTCTTCTTCTTCTTCCTCATATCGTATCATTTTGATTTGGGGATTTCAACATAATATTGTAACGAATGTGGATAAGCAGAAAACCACAATGACTACACAGAACAACTGTGCCTTGCTGTATATGAAAACCACTTGCCTTCCGCAGCGAATTCTCGTGGGGTCCATGTTTACATTCCACACGTGCCAAGCACACCCCTCCATGTTGACACTTTGCCAGGGGTTCTCCTCTTTCCGGCCTTCGTCCCAAAAATTTTAAGATTTTTTTCATAACTCTACCTCATAAAGTACCGAGCAAGGCACATTCCAAAACAAGTGGATTTCCGCTATAGCCTGAATCTCTGATTAAGTACACATTCCTTGCATATTCCGTAAATTCTGATTATTCCTCGATTCACATTGTTTAGAATTCTGTGTTGTGTATAGTCCACTGAAGAATTCTATGTTTTAACCTATATCAAGCTATGCACCCAAATATTCTATGTTTCTCATAGCTTCCACATAATTTGAATCGCCCGAATACCTTTGTAAGTTTAAAGAAATACATTAAGCATTGAGGTATAAGTAGCGATTGCTCTGACAAATCAAGGAACTTCATTCTTGCATCTAAGGCTTCTTGAATCTTAGGACGAGACTTCGTGTCATGCATTTAGACAAGTCCTGTAACAACTCATGTCGATCATGTGCGTTAACGAGAAGTATTTGCCAATAAACTAGCAGATGGTCAGAGCCTCACATTCGTTACAATATGAACAAAATACCAATGATGATGATGAAGATGATGATGATGATAATGATGAGAGTAGTTTATATGTCAGATGTGATAGTGAAAATGGTGACCTTCTTTCGAGGGGGCGTTGATTGCTACTTAATGGGAGACCAGAAAACCAAAATCAAAGCCGTGAAGATATTACCATATCGTCATCAAATCAAATGACACTTAAACGACTTCCAAAACCATGGCAGTGGAAACAAATTAGATGACGTCAGTCAATGTCAGTGGTTGATTTCCATGGCAGAGTTTTATCCTACTTCCCCGATTCTATAAAAGCGGCTGAAAGCATGTCTGTCATTGCAATACAACCGATCTACACAGCCACCAAGTCACCAAAGTTTTCTGCCTCTCCACAAATCGTAAGTGCATTGGTCATAATATACTCTCCAGGTTTATTGTAGCGGCAAAATGAATGGACCACTTAGGGTTACACCTGTTTTCAAACCTAGGAAAGAATAGCACGGCCACTCTGAGTGTTTATGGATAGACTGACTAGTGAATTTATTCGTCTATCACTGCAGCCTGTATAGAAGTCATGTCTATAATCTTTGCAATTATGAAAAGGAGAAAGTTGACTGGAAAGAGCTGTTTTAAAATTAGTTAAAATAAGGGATATCATTCAACGATTGACGAAGACGGAAGGGCATTTTATCAGAAAAAATACCTATTTTTACATTTTTGCTTTGTTCTTTTCATAACGTTTTCGTGTGAAAATTGAGATGAGGTTACCGAAATATACGAACATCACCAATAATCAATATGCCGAGGATAAATAGTGCAGGCAGCATTTGTTGCATAAATAGGCGACTCCCATTAAACGAAGTCCTAGGAACGGTCTGTATCTTTCGTTATAACGAAACTTGGTTATAACCGAACAAAATATAGTATATAGAGATGATATCTAGATTATGATTTCAGGATCGGAATGGCAACTTCGTTGTAACGAGGATTTTATTACAATCTAGCGTTACAGTATGTGAAGATTTCTTTATTTCGAAATTCAGTCGTAACCGAACAACTAAAGTTATAAAGATATATAGATTATATTTTTGGGATCGGATTATTTACTTCGTTGTAACAAGGATTTTGTTATAACGTAATAGTAAGGAATGTATATGTAAAGATTTTGTTGTATTGAAATTTGGTCATAACCGAACAAATAAGATAAGGTTAAAGATATACAGGTTATAATTCGGAAGATTTACTTGGTTTTAACGAGGATATGTTGCTATAGCCGAACAGTAAAGTATATTATGAATGATAGCTTTGCGACTGAATGGTTACTTCGTTATAATTAGAATTCCGCTATAACTGTGTTCGTTATAACGTTAATGCAATGTATACTCTTTTCCCCTCAGAACATCTCATCCAAGATGAAGACCTTCTTTGTCCTCATGGCTCTCTGCGTGGTCGCCATGGCCTTCGAGACGGAGGAGGAGCTCCAAGCCGACCTCGCCTTCATCAAGAGAGACGCGGTCCTCCAGGATTACTTCCTCTCATCGAAGAGGGGACAAAGCATGAGGAAGTACAAGCGTGAGTTTGTATGCCAACACTGCTTTCTCCTTCCTTCATCTATAATCCGGCTTATAATTCGAATGCTTTGCAGAAATCTCATAGAATAACAATGATAATAACAATAATAGTTAACATTTTGAAAGCGTCTCTTCCACTGGATACAAAGCGCTATATGAGGTGTCATCCCTGGTCGCCATAGGAGATAAAATAATATACAAATAATAATAGTTATAATATTGATTTCAGTTCTTACAGAAACGCAAAGTAACATTAGATAGTCTTAATGCGTGAACACAAATTCAGCTCAACATTTGGAAAATAACATAATCAACAATATCATCGAAGTTATTAATTTCAGCATGAATGTAATTTATCGAAATTTCGATTCATCTGTTCTGGAGAGTTTTTCATAGTGATAATGCCGTTTTCAAAAATTCATATTTCATTCATCAAATGTTTTGAATGTCAGACTTATTTCAGTGGGGAGATTCTTGAACATTGAACGTAGATGAAATGGATGATATAGTTTGATGAGTTCACTGAAATAGGCGGGCATAGGCATTTCCAATCAAGAATACAATCGTCAAATCTTAAACTTCATTCTGGCCTTTATCGGCATCCAATGACAAATATAAAGGTTAGTAGTTTTGTAATCCGATTGCCTTTTGCAAGTTACAAGCCTTGCGGCTGAATTTCGTTTCCGTTCGAGTCCTGCTGTGAGCGGAGATTCCGCAATTTAATGAGCAAATCATTATCATTACCCAAATGACTTAAATAGACACATTCTCCTGTTTCTCTATTATAGTTTTTCAAACACAGGGCTGCTGATTTAAACAATAGTAATATTAAGGTGTGTTTTCATACTAAGATCATCTTAGATGGTTACGCCAAGACCACATGCCTTAGAAATTGACAGAACAGGAATATCACAGCCAATGACGATAAAGATGTCGAATATTTGTTACGGAATCTCCGGTTTTCTCGAAATCCTTAAAAAGAGTTTTTAAATTACAATCTGTATACAGAAAGTAAGAACTGGATTTAAACTTCCAGAAGTAGCAAATTCCTTACAGTGAATATGATTATGATTTCGTACTTGTACAAGAAAGACCACAACGAAAACTATTACCAGATTCTCTTAGAGATGCTCCTGCAAGGTTTCGAAAGGCAGGGACATTTAACTATGGCTAGTCAAAGATACTATAAAGTCTGTCATCTTGAACATTGGATTATTTCGATAGCGTGTGCTACCCAGCTGAACGAGGACCAGACCTGCTGGTGCAGTCGACGAGGAGGCAAGTTCGCCTTCTGCTCAGGTAAGTGTTCTTCTTCTTCTTCCTCCTCCTCCTCTTCTTCTTCTTCTTCACCTTCTTCTTATTTTTCTTCTTTTCCCTCTACTTGTGCTTTTCTTCCGGTCGTCCTTCTCTTCCTTCTTCTGCCTATATTGCTTTTTCATCTCATCCTAGCTGGGCTAAGATTTATTTGGAAGGCAATATTTCAGTGATCATGTCCTTATCATTTTGACTTTTGGACAACAGATATCATACTTCTCCTTTATGTTGAACTACTTTGGAAGATCTTTTTTTATCCTTTTTATTCACTGAAGTTCATTTGAAATCAGATATGAAGATTTGTGTTGGATGTTCTTCTTCTTTGTTTTGTTGGCTTGTTAAAATGCATTCTATTGCAAAAAAAAAACAAAAACAAAACAACAACATGGGAATCAAATGCTGTAGTGAAGTATGTTGATAAGGCATGACGAGGCTGTTTTGTAATATTTCGCTTACATTTCTTTTTCTGTATGTGTCTTCTGAATATATAGGAGCTGCCGGCGGAGAGGGCATGTAAGCAGTCGACTTCAGGCCACCAGACACACACCCAGACCTCGATCACATGAAAGACCATTATGCAACATAGACCTGAAGAATTACCCGGAAACGCAATGACGGCAGCTGCTACTTGTAATTCTATATTTTTGCTTGAATATGATTTGCTTACGGCATTTTAGATCAATAAACTGCTCTCTCGAGCAGAATGATGTCCAAATGTTGATTTGTCGAGCTTGTTCTATCAGTCTGAGAATTGAGGCGTTCAAGAGAATGTTGCGAACTCGAGAAGGACATTATGACAATCAACCGCACACGCACAATTACTGTAACTCTGAAGAGTTATAAATGTCACAACACCACCGGCTTTTTTAGGAGGGAATGGTAAGATCTACCTCTATTTCTCGAACGTGATATATGCGATCTCTCGAAACTTCTTACCACGTGGGTTACTCATAATGCAAGAATTTGCATCAATTGTGCATTTTCATGACAGGAGAAACGAAGAAAGTGAAAGGGAGAGAAGATATAATGAGAGAATGTATACTAAGGATGCCTGAGATGAGCTCGAGATGAAGGAGAAAAGAGGGAACGCAGGATTGAGAGGGAGAAACGGAAGATTGATTTAAGAGTACCGCCAATGATAGGGAAAGATAGAGTGCGAGAGACACACAAACAGACAAATCAATACAAATGCTACACAGTCATGTACCAACAGACATCATCTAGACATCCAAATCGTCAAAGTGCCAGATTTTACGGATCCTTTTTTCGACGATGTTTTGGCAGAATGTGATATAGCTTTGCGTTCGGAGTGAAATCAGGTAAAGTGAAAAGTATCTTATGTTTATTGTTCGCTGATAGAAGGAAAAAAAAACATTTATGGCTGTCGAACAATGAACACGCGAGTGTTAAAGATGCTGTTTAAATGTTGCATCATTCAGTTCATATTGTCAAACTTGTAACCATATCCGTAAATGCATTTCAAACAAAATACTACGTCAGTCATTCTCACAGTTCTCTATCAATATATTAATACATCATCTGATCATCTTACAGCGTTTCATTCCTTACCCCATCCTCTCTCCCTCTCTCTCTCTCTCTCTCTCTCTCTCTCTCGGTGTGTGTGTGTGTGTGTGTGTGTTCTTTCTATCCCCTCTCTCTCTCTCTCTCTCTCTCTTGCCGAAATGTTGTGGTTACGTATCGGTGTCCTATGTTAAAGGAGAATTTTACCTAAATATATTTGGGAACAACTCCCCTTTAACGCGAGACACCGATATATCAGGCAATTGTCAGGGCAAAATTTCCCTTTATAGGGACTGTACCCAGTATTGGTTGAGGCTGGGATTCATGTTTTGAACATTCCTAAGTGAGATAATGAGAAATCTCTATGAAATATGAAAGAACATGTAATTTTAAGAAGGATTCAACGTTTATTTGATGAAAATTTGTTTTTACAAACGGATAGAATATTAAAAAGGGATAATAATAAAAGGTGACAGGCCACGCCTTTTATTAGGATCTCTTTGTTTCACGTTGTTTTTAGATATCTCAGCCATTTCAAAACCGATTTTCATCAAATAAACTTTTGATACCCCTTACAATTGCATGCTCTTTGACATCTCATAGAGTGGTTTCTGAATATCTCAAAAAACGTTAAAAGCTCAATCCTCACCTCAACCAGAATTGTACACACCCTTTAACGTACGACAACGATCGGTATCAAACATTTCGACAAGAGAGGGAGAGAGAGAGGAGAGAGAGAGGGAGGGAAAGAACACACCTGCATAGTACCAAATACGAATGTGGACTGAGTGAATGCAGCAGTATCAATAGAATACTCTGTGTAGTTTGATGACAATAGGACAATGGGTTGCAAAGTTATGAATTTTCAAAGTTTCAGTTACTTGTGCAATCAAGTATTTAAACAATTATGAAATTTTTGAGAAATTTGTTATTTCATAATGTATTTGCATTTGGAATCTCATGATTTATATTTTTTATAGAGTTGGGTAATCAAGTACTCCGGTAATTGTGAAAACTTTTGAACATTTTGCAATAACATTACTCATTGGTAAGTTGAACAGATATAGCCTCATTGTGCCCAATGCATTTTGTAATTGACAAACCAAGAAATCAATAGTTACGTAGAATAAATTTTTGGAAATTTGAATTGCAATTTTTATATTTGAATGAAATTTGATTTTAATATCATATATTGTCGAAATTATATCTGTTAGTATAACGATATAATGAACAAATAGATTGAAACTGGCGGTTTCTATCTTTACGCTGTATATATGTATGTACATGATACATCTGTTTATTATATATAGGTATGAGCGTATATCTGTGTATGGTTATGTTGATGAAGATAATATTTTAGTAAAAGGGGTATGTTTCATTGATTTTTTTTTCTGGACTCATGGTTTTTAAATTTGTTATGATATACACACATGTATTCCCCTGTTGTAAGTGTATGTGTACAGTTTACCTACATGTATGTCCAATTTCATACTCCCACCATGTGAAATATATATTTTTTCTGAAGTGCAGTGCAATAGTAATATGATACTAATGATATATAGTGCTGAAAGGTGATTTGATATCAGTGCAATCTCTGTTTGTTTTATTTTTCAAAGATATGAACTGTTGTATTTTCGTTTTTTTTCATATATGGGCACTATACAATCCGCTGATTTAATTTTGTTGTTTTTTTATTCGTTATGTTGCATTTGGAAATTTATTCTGCTCTAGCCATAGTACATGTATATTGTCTGTTTTTGAATGTCTGCATCTATGTTTTACAGCAATATCACCACATGTGTAATTTTGTGTAAATGTAATGTGTTAATTATAGGACTGTAAGGAATACGCCTTTGTATGATATTGGTATGACTGAATAATTTAATAGGTTTTTTAACTTTTTGATTTTTTCTTGGATTGTGAATGTTCTGTAATCATGCATGTATTTTTATTCTGTACGCATGACACGATTAGTCTGCGGACTAACTGTTATGCTTCTTTTGATTTGAAATAAAACCGAATTGAATTGAATTGAATCGGCTGGATGAGAAGACTACAACAGTTCGTGACGTCTCTGCAGGGCAATGATAAGAAGAAAAAAAGTAGAAGAAAAGTTTTTAAAAATTTTTTTTTTTTTTTAAGTGAAAAATATAATTTTCCTTCACTTGAAACTGATACATTTAAAGGTAATGTTATTCCCCCTGCTTTCTGAAAGAGGTATAGGCCGAGTGCTCTTTCATTATGTTTGGAAAATGAATAAGTTGAATTCTCTTTTTCTTTATATCGTTGCTATGGAAAGACGTCACGAACTGCTGTAGTCTTCTCATCCAACTATGGCGGCACTGAAACTTAAACAATTCATAACTTTTAAACTTGATATATACACTTTGTGCACGGAGCCACCCACACCCACATGGCCTAGGCCAGTGAAGTAAAACGTTGCCTCCACCATACAGTCCTCATTTTACCAGAAAAGGACACTTAAACCAGCAGCCTGCCTTGGTGCATAACACGTACCAAACTGCAGGTGTTAATTTCCAATGTACAGAAAAGGGTATCCACGTAAAGGAGGAGGATGTTACTCGCTGATAGTGAATGGCACAATTATTGAAGAGAACACCAAACAGAATTCAAGTAAACCCCACGTGCCAAATGGGGCTGGTGAGACGGTGTCGTTAGGCCGCATTGCGGCGAGCACACCGGCCTCTCGAGCCTCATCATTTGACTGCCTCTCCCAAGACAGGGCGCTGTCGACATAGCTGGCTAGGTCAGCGGAATCCCCAGCCGTTCATGGCAGAGATCAGTTGAGAAACTCCCCCGTACCTACGGTTGAGTGAATCAAGCTAGAATCGCAGGGTGCGTAAAGAAGACCTTGCTAGCTGCGGCATGTGGCTCTGCGCATTCTCCGGAGTAATTACCATCTCTTTGAAGATAATTATTTTTTCGCCAATCATGAGGTTTGGATATGTGACTTCCAGGACGGGAGGCAGGTTTGATTATATTAGTTAGGTATATGTTATGTTCCGTTCTTGGATGTCCAAACATAAGTTAATGCTTAAAGGGACTGTACAGTACTGGTTGAGGTAGGGATTCATGTTTTGAACATTTTTAAGTGAGATAATGAAAAGTCTCTTATGAAATATGGAAGAGCATGTAATTTTAAGAAGGATTCAACATTTATTTGATGAAAATTGGTTTTCAAATGGCTGAGATATCCAAAAAAGTGCTAATAATGAAAGGCGACATGCCACAACTTTATTAGGATCTCTTTGTTTCACCTTGTTTTTGGATATCTCAGCCATATCATAACCAATTTTCATCGAATAAACTTTTGATACCCCTTAGAACTGCAGGCTCTTTGACATCTCATAGAGTGGTTTCTGAATATCTCGCAAAACGTTAATAGCTAAATCTTCACCTCGACCAGAACTGTACACACCCTTTAATGATGGAAAGACTGAGTTTCCTGTTGTTGGGACACCAAGACAAGTAGCAAAGCTGGATATTAGTATGAAATCAGTTGGAGATTTGGAAGTTAAACCATCGAGCTCTGTGAAAAACCTGTGTGTATGGCTTGATTCTCGTTTAAACATGGAGAAGCCTATATCAACCACATGCAAGTCTGCTTTTTATATGTTGCATAACTTGCGTCACTTTCGTAGATATTTGAGCCAGGAAGACGCTGAAACTCTTGTTCACGCATTCATCAGCAATAGGCTTGATTATTGCAATGGGCTATTGTTTGGTTTACCAGATTTACAAATAACCAAGCTTCAGCGTGTCCAGAATGCATGTGCGAGACTTGTGTCCAGTTCGTCAAAATTTTCACATATTACACCTGTTTTGAAGAAGTTACATTGGTTGCCAGTAAGACAGAGAATTGTATTTAAAATTTTGATACTCGTTTTCAAAGTATTGCATGGTCAAGCACCTGGTTATTTATCCGAATTGATATCAATGAAATCACACTCATATTCTCATAATTTACGAAGTACACAGGATAAGTTGCTTCTAAAGCAATCTCACTTAAAAACGAAAGTAACTTTAGGGGATTGTGCCTTCAGCTGTGCTGCTCCAAAACTTTGGAATAAATTACCTGAGAAACTGAGGAAGGCATCATCACTTGTTGTCTTCAAATCTTTATTGAAGACATATCTTTTTTCAGAAGCCTTTGATTAATTTGTTATTTATTTTTCGTGTGTCTAATCAGTGACAGGAGCTCTGTTACATCACAGCGCAGTAGAGTATATTTACATAGTAGCTGCGCTATACAAATTTGTCTAATTATTATTATTATTATTATTATTATTATTATTATTATTATTAGGTGTGATTTTCTTTTTCTTTTGCCTCCATTCTTTCCTTCAAGCGGCACATTTCTACCGATAGTTCACTCTCCTCTCTCAGACTCACCGAGACAACGTGTGTTACACTCATTTTCTGGTTTGCTTCTCTTACGCTACAATTTCCAGTGAAGAAAACCACAATAATGAATACAGTCACTATGTGAAAAGTTGGACTATTATCGCGAGATAAGCTTTTATTGGTTTCACCCCACAGTAATAATCATGTGAATGAGAGAGAAAAATATTCAACGGCAGCTACTAATTTAATTGATCAATGGGATATCATGTCACTTCTGTAGTCTTTACGCATGCATTTCTTTTGTCGAAATCGTAATCCTGGTAGGAGAGATTAATTCGGTGATCGGAAATTGCGTGGACATCTCTGTCTAGATTCCTTCTCCAATGCCAGCTTCTGCAAATTATTTGAAAGTTAAAAAGTATTGAACAAAAAAATGAAATAGACAAATAAAGTTAAGAACAAAAAGAAAAAAAAAAACGATTCCGGAAGCACACTTATAATGATGATTCAAATGAAGGCCTTCACAATCATAATAAAGTTAAGACCAAATCTCATGCAAGAGAATGTATCGCCAACTTATTATTATTATTTTTTTTTTGTTTATGATTTAAATTTCTTTATTTGAATTTCCTTCAATATCAGGTCCATGTTAACAACGGAATTGATATGAACAGCAACAACAAAAACAACAACAACAACAACACACACACACACACAAACACACACACAAAGATCAAGACAAAATAACTTTTAGTATCTACACCGACCGTGTACTCGATGAAAATGAAAGCAACACGTCAACCGTAAGTATTGAAAAAACAATACAATCGATGAATCTGTCAGTGAAATCTTCAGCTAGAAAAACAATAGCAGATTCTCAATGATACACTTCTACTATTTCAAATTCGTCATCCTTCATTCTGCGAACGTATTACTTTACAAAATCTTTACTTTCTGTTTGAAAAAATAGACTCTCAATCATGAAGAAATGGAAGTTTTCTACGTGTCTTTATAGTCGTATTTTCTTTCTAAAAT
Organism: Diadema antillarum; assembly: GCF_040938485.1. Taxonomy (NCBI): domain Eukaryota; kingdom Metazoa; phylum Echinodermata; class Echinoidea; order Diadematoida; family Diadematidae; genus Diadema; species Diadema antillarum. The sequence goes on along the minus strand of NW_027270992.1, from coordinate 456,145 downwards.
ATTTCCAATATTATAAAATTCAAAATGTGTTTGAATGCCGAGGTCATTTCTGTCATAATATCTGTTACAAAAAAAGTAAATAAAATGAAATGATCATAATAATGATAATGCCAGATCAATCTAAATTACATCAAATAATGAAAATAATAATGATAATAGAAGGAAAATTCTGATATAGTGCATTTCAGACTTGAAAAGAATTTCAATGCGCTTTACAAACAAATTTTACCATAGTACAAAATATAACAACAAGAATTGCAATTTACCAAACACAATACATTACTCCACAATAACTACTTCTTATACGTACATGAAAGGCAGAAAGGTCAGAGTTGGCAATACATCTGACATTATAACTGCATTGATAAGTTCAAATTCAACAAACATATGCTCTTTTGTACAGAAAAGTTTTGAGTTTTGGTTTGAAATTGTCTATTGGCATTTGACTTCTCAGTGGGTCTGGCAGAAAATTCTATAAAGTAGGTGCGGCAAAAGAAGAAGCCCTCTCCTCCATCGGACTTTGTTCTGATGGTAGGTACAAGTAAGTTTCGAGCAGAGGATCGGAGACATCTAGGAGACTTGTATGGGGTTATGACTTCTGTAATGTAGTGTAATCGATTGGTTAGATATGAGTTAACGTGCCATACCCCTCACCTGTGCAGAATACGAATCTATTTCCTCGACGAGTGCACCAGCAAGTCTGGTCTGAATTTATTTGGTCCGTACAAGCTGTCGAGAAAGTCGGAAACATAACTTATTGAGACAACAAAATCGAAAGGGATTCAAATAAATTAACGTAGAGTACACACAGTGACAAATGTATGTGTGACACATGACGAAATGCCTCAAATGAAGGAAACATAAATTAATATAGTTTAAAGCCCGGCTTGATGAATGAAATTTTAAACTAAAGCATGAAACCTTGAATTTCTCCCCCTTCTCGTCTCATTGATAATCATTCTCTTATTGATTGTTTGACTACAAATAAAACCGTAACTGCAATTGAAGTGTGGTCTCTACCTTATTAGATTAAACATTTCCAATGGCTTATATAAGAAAATGAACAGGAACTCCTTATCTGGCACACTTACACCGACGATGAATAGGAAAATGACAGTTATTTGCTGGTGTCTGTACAGTTTATTCGCAACAATTCCTACTCACGCTTGTATTTCTTCATGTTCTGGCCCCTCTTCTCGGCGAGGTAGAACTCTTGCATGATCGGGTCCCTCTTCATGAACTCCATGTCGGCTTTGAAGTCGTCCTCCTCGGCGAACTCGAGAGCCGACGCGACGACCACGAGGGTCGCAAAGACTATCACAACCTTGGGCACCATGTTGACACGACTGCGATATACAATGAATGAAGGAGTAAGCCTTACTTTTCCGAAAAAAAAAGAATTGGATGCAGCTTTTTCCTATATTCGAAACAAGAAAGGAAATTATTTTTTAAGAGGTAAAGACAAGATTTTAAACATTAGAAAAAAACTTCGACCTTCAATGCAGCAAAGTTAATGAGTTAAAGATAATGTCTATGCATATTAGTGAAGAGTAGCTTCAGGAAATAGCTTTTTGCTCTTACTGTTCAATATAATGACACTACTAATTGATCCATATAATTAAGCTGCAAAACTTAAATAAAACATTGTTCTACAAATGAAAATTGTGTCTTGCAGAGTCTTTGCGTATTCACACAAATAAGTAAATGATTGCACGAATATATCGAATATGATCAAGTTATGTATATCTAGAGAGACTGAGAGCTAGAAAGAGAGGTCTTCTGCTTTGTGTGTAACTGCCGAGAATATAATATTGCACAGAAATCACATGAAATAGTTACGTCTTAGTTTAGATTAACGGAAATGACATGATATTACATCTTCTATCACAAACATCCTTCTGCATCTTTTTTTTTTTATCTAAAGAAAAAACAGAATCTACAAACGGCTGCCCTAATTTACAATGAAAGAAGGAAAAATATATGACTTTGATTATGCGAATATATTATGAACAGTGAATAACTGGTCGAGCTTATCGAGTGAATTATGAATTAAGACACATTTAACTCTTTATGTGCCATGGTGGAAACCCCCTGTGTGCCACGTTATTCTGAGACACGAAGGTAGTCATGCTTTGAGCACGAATTCTGTTTTTCCAATTTGTATAACTTCTACAAATTTCTTTTAAGATGGGCGTAATAGTACGCAAAGTTAAAGAGGAATGCCAAGGTTTGTTTCGATATAAATTGTATGCCGACTCTATTTTCAATTTTTTTTCTTTTAATGACCAGTTGCTACATTACTATAAAGGCATGACCTTTGCACATTAAACCGTGACAGAAACATAGAATGTACGAGTAAATCTAGTTGGGAACATCGCTTGATAGTCGATCACCACATAGACTGCAAGCCGTATATGAGAGGACCAAAAGCACGAGAAACGCTTTCATTGTGCCGCGGGATTAGCAGTAATTAACGGTGTTAATATCGATCGGTCTTGGCGGCTTTGTTTGTTGAGCAGAATATGCGAAGTTGGCACGCCGTCGACTGAGTCGGAGGTGCGAACGTGGCACATAAAGAGTTAAGAAGCCTAAATATACATGCATTTTAGGTTGAAAATTATTACAAGTAGGGTTTTAACACTCGTGAGCGATGATCGAACTTACGTGGTTGGTGAGTGAGCCAGTAGTGGATGTGTAAAATGCTGAAAGTTGTTTCCGAGTTCTGTTGTCATGCCGTATTGTGATCTCCTTTTTATACTTTTAGTCTGTAATTAAGAAAAAACGGTTCTGTCTTGAAAACTTTTATGATTCGTTATATCATCTCAAGGGAGACATCATGGTGTGAATATGTGTTTTCCTCATGTGTGTGTGAGGTGTATAGACTCATATTGATAACCAGCAGGAGACATCCGAAACACAATAACGATATCACAGTAAGTTCTGAAGTATGTTCCATCACATTCCCACTGGGGGGCTCCATCGCTACATGCTCTGTTTGTTATGAATTTCATTAGATATGTCCGAGATATTCTATTTGTTGTTGTTGTAGCTGGTGTTTGGCATGTTATACATCCACTGATGATAGAAATCATAGGCCCTTCAAGCATCACATAATCATAACGTTAATAATGTGCACATTCTTCACAGACCTGTGGCAACATTTCCTCATTAAGCGACCTTCTTTGTTTATTAGTTGTATGTGTGTGCGTGTCTGTGTGTGTGTGTGTGTTTTGGGAGTGGAGGGGTCTTGAATTTGTCCTTGGTTTGTCTGTTCTTATGTCGCCTACTTTTTCATCTTCTCTTCCTTTCTTTCTCATTTCTGTTTATTCCCTTAATTGATTCCATGGGGCCTTGACAAAACCGTCACACCTCTGAACAAAAAAAAAAAACAACAACCCAAACCGTTTCTGATTTATTCCATATTTTATGTTTGCTTGAGTGAAATGCATGTGATCATGATAAATATTGGTTCAGGTTTGTATATATTCGGCGTATCTCGGAGTCCCCCATTACTTTCATGTTTGCTTTCCTCACAAAGATGAATCCATCTTTAAATAATGATTAATGATGTATATAATTATGTACATAATGTAAACATATCCAACAATTAATCCTATACATTTTATTTTCCCTCCAGAACGAAAAGAAGAAATTCTCGTGGTTTGGAGAAAGTCATCATAGCTAAGTCGAAAAAAATGGGGAAATTCTTGATCACATTAACATTCCTAGCAACAACAAAAAAAAAAATATTGAGACTGGCAAAGTGATTTTATCTGTTTTACCGATGTTCTCAAAGAATATCGAGGATTGCTTGTTTGTATGGCCAATTCTATAAAATAAATGATCTGGGTTTGGCAGTTTTGTTGTTGTTGTTTTTGTTTACTCTAAGAAATATTCCACTTTAAAAGGTCTTTCTCCTTACTTTTTACCTCAACATTGGATGTGTGGGCAAAATACCCCATATACTCCCATGAACCTGTTGATAACGTATTCATAGGTACTGTTTAAGCTGAGTATCATTTTGTGTGACATTAGGCAAACCTTTTCTGAAGTAGGCAAACTATTCCTGTCCTTTTTTTTCTTTCTTCTATCGTATATATTTCTCTACGTAAGTCACACTCCCGTATATTTTTTTTCTCTCTGTGTTTATTATATGATTTATGTATAAAAGCTGCAATCATATCAAGCTACGCTAAAGCTATAGCCTTTCTGTATTATCTATTGTACCTTGTGTACACTTTTGTTGAAGATTGTAAAAAACAACAACTATGTATTATAGGGCATATTATCAACAATTTGTACATGTACAATGATAATGCAGAAATGGTGTCCCTCATTATATATCATTATTCCGTTCGTTAAAGTTTGCACGACAGAGGTTTGATCCTAACATGCTTTTGCAACTTTGTGATTTAGAGACAAAGTTTTAAATGTGCATATGTGTAATGTATGTATGTATGAGATATATATTTATGTATGCATATATATATATATATATATATAAATATATATATATATATATTATAAATATAATTAAATATATATTGTGTGTATTACGTATGTATATAATCTATGTACACACTATGTGCGATTGTATGTGTGTGCATGTGTTTGTATTTATGGATATTAAGAAAGTAAGACAGATAGATGATTACAACTCTGCTTGTTCGTTCTCATCTCTCTTATACTCCTATTACCACTCTTCATTTCTACTATTGCAAAACATCAAAACGCCTTCTTCATATCACACTCTTCTTTCATAATTGCAAAACATTGACAGACCTCGAGACCCAAGTCTAAACGACACTGAGCAACCTAGCCTTTTAGTTTTATATAAGATTTATTGCTTCTAATTCATAGCATAATCTGGGGCGAAAATCAAGGGGACAAAAATCTAACACTTGATGATCGCAGCGTCTATATACTTCAGAGTCTAGACATTCGCGTGGTCATTGAACTTGTCCTGGCTCTTTACGAGAGTGACTCGGGTCAGGGGTCATTGAAGAGGTCATGGCGGAGTTCCGGTTTAGATTCCCTCTCCTCCGGCGGCTCCTGAAATGAAAAATAAAGATAACAGATGATAAAATAAAGAACGATGAGTAAAAGAACAATATAGTTTACGCTTGTTTAGTGACAAGAAAAGGCTTAAAGAGATATAACAACATTACGTAATTATCAAGTAAAGTCCTATCTGAACAATCGGTTTCAAAGGCAACTAAAAGAAACAGACGTCCATTCTGTTAAACCATAACACACACACTCACATGTACACAGACAGGCAGACAAGGAAATTATTATCTAACAACAGCTTACCTGAGCAGAAGGCGAACTTCCCACCTCGTCGACTGCACCAGCAGGTCTGGTCCTCGTTCAGCTGGGTGGCACACGCTGCGAACAAATTGGCGGGAAAAAAAGGAAATGAGTGTGAGCCAGGATCGAAAAAAAAACACCTCTCCATATCATAAGATATGGTCATAATGTGGTCGTCTCATGTTACTACTTTCTTTAACCTTACTTTTATTTTTTTTCTTTCCAATGTATACATAGATTTTGTCAAACCTGTACGATATTCAAAAAACACATGTGACTTAGGTTTGAACTTTTTTTCAAATAAAACTTTGTATCACAAACAAAGAAAAGCTTGCATGGAGAGCTTGCAAAAGTACAGTACGAATTTGTTTAAGAGAACACTTTTGATATGAATGCATAGATGAAGAATCAAAATTCATACATTGAGATCTGTCCTAGTGGGAATATCCAAACAAAAGGTTACGTTATGAAGTTACTTAGCAATGGCAAACAATAATTTTCAGCAACCAATTATATATGATCATATCAAACGCACTCTTTGGAAATATATGTCGTGTAATCTACTAGGACATTCGAATATATTTTGATTATTTTCTTTGCTTTTCAGCAGTTTTAATATCAAATATCTGAAGTTAATCAAATGGATATATATATATATATATTTTTATTTAAACTCTTCGATATGCATAAGAATGATATCACATCTTAAAGAAATGTAGAGGCAGGTTTTAGAAAAGCAGACAAATGCAAGTGATACTTACGCTTGTACTTCCTCATGCTCTGACCCCTCTTCTCGGCGAGGTAGAACTCCTGCATGACCGGGTCCCTCTTCATGAATTCCATGTCGGCGGCGTACTCATCTCCCTCGGCGAACTCGAGAGCTGAAGCGACGACCACGAGGGCCATGAAAGCGATGAGGACCTTGCTAACCATGATGACTCTAAGACAAAAGAAAACACACATACACACATATATCATATATTGTTATATATATATATATATATATATATAGAGAGAGAGAGAGAGAGAGAGAGAGAGAGCTTGCAACCAAAAGGCGCTAGATCTATTGAAAAGTGATGGATTTAGCGCCTTTTCGAAGCAAGTTCTTCATATATATATATATATATGTATATATATATATATATATATATATCATATAAAATACCAAAAGTTTATTTCTGCACACAAATTTTCGAGCGATTCACCCTTTCTCAAGTGTTCTTGTGAATCAAGAGCACTTGAGAAAGGGCGAATAGCTCGAAAATTTGTGTGCCGAAATAATTTCATGGTAATGACAGCATGAACTTGGTTTCTATCCAATATGTATGTAATACACATGTACACACACACACACGCACATACCCATATATATATATATATATATATATATATATATATATATATATAAATATATATATATATATATATATATATATATATATATATACATGCAATTTCATTTTGGCTCACCTGTCATATAGCTTGTTTTACTATCTTAACTATCTATCCTTACTGTTAAACTACCCTTGCAATCTATCGTCACCTTATCTTCAAGGAAATTAAAATTGAGTGATTCATTGATAAAACATCTGGAAGACAATCAAAATCAAAATTTCAAACAATAATATGGATAAAGAGCTATTAGACCTTTTCCTCACCAACCTGCCCAGATACCATTTTCATTGCATGTGAATTGGTTGACATAGTGACTAGTATACTGACTTAACTAAATTTATGGGAAAACTCATTCTTTTTAGAGTCAATATTATGAACCATGGTTGAAATGTTCAACATTCAGGATTGTTTCTTGTTTTGGTATGACATTCAGCAATTGTTTAGGCCTGGGTTAAAATTTCGTACATTTACGTTTGAATTGATTATTATGAGCTTACATAATAGCGTTAGAATAATTCTATTAAGGGTTGATATCACATTAAGGCTTAAAATGAATCATATTAAATGTGATGCTGTTACTACGTGTAGAAGTTATACAACGGAAAAGTTAAAGCTAGGGTGCTGACAATACGACGGTGATACTCACGTAGTTGTGATGGATGTGTTGGAAGGTCGACTGTTGAGGATCTCTTGCTGGCGTCTGATGATCTTTACCCGTCAAACGACTGCCTTTTATATATTTCTCGATCAGAGTTAATCCCATAAAATGATACCAAGCGATAGAAAAAGAGAGATTTTGTGTGTTTGTGTGAGGGGGGAGGGAGGGGGCAGAAAAGACTACATACGTTGTTATTTGACGTGACGTTTCTTCCTGCTTCCCTATTAAGTAAATTAACTTTTCCCTGTTCTTTTTTCTTCATGTGTAGAAGCAAACAAAGTCACATATTCAAAGCAAAATGGAACCCTTCCATCTGGCCAATTCTCGCTTAGCCGAGATGCGTTTGAGGCTCCGTTGGTCATGTATTTCATATCCCACGTAATCGAAGTGATGATGTCCTTTTGACGAGCAATCTGTTCCTGTTTGTTTGAGTCATCGATCTGTTACGTTAAGGTGAGAATAAAGAGTCAGTCTTCAAGAATCTACTCACAGGTGTTGAACGTCCGTCATGCCCCAGTTATAACTTCCACTCCTCCAGATTTTCGGTAAATACATCATTTAAAATCCTTTGGAGTTTATGCTTTAACCTATTCCCCTTCCCTTCCTTCCTGAAAATCTTTCCCGTTTCCATATTCCACTAAAAGCTAAAGTCTTACTTTCTCAAAGGGACATGACCTAAATTTGGCATTTTGACATTGATGAACGTCCGGTTGCTTGTGCGGCAAACAGTTAGCAATCATCACCTTGACAACTCTAGGTTTTAAAAGACCAAGGACTTTATAGTTTTCAGACAGTGTGTATTATTGTTGTATGCTGAACACAATTTTGAACGGTAAGAGATTGAAATTATCACCCCATTGTTCTCAACATTAAAGTGGAATCAATAAATTTATTTAGTCAAATGGGAATGTGTAATGTTAGATAATTAAATGCACACACACAAAATGTTACATTTACATTTATATTCGTAATCATGCTCAACACCTCATGTTCAAAGTATTATATTATACCTCGATGGAATCTCTAAGCATTTTTTGGATGTTGGTAAGATTGTTATATTCTAAATATTAAAAGATTTACAAAAATGTATCACATCTCCTTTTTTTAATCTATTTATGTTATTTATGCCAATTATGAATTTATCTATGATTGGTTTCTCTAGTAATGGCGTTTGGATGTTGCTGTGTGTTTATACTATGAGAATAAAGCATTAAAACTACCTAAAAACGTAGAAATGGAATTAGAAATGTTCCGTGAATAAGTCACGGAAAAGTAAGGACGAGAGCTTATTGTTGTGAGTTTGTCTTTTTACTAATTAGTTATTACTGATAAATGATTGGGATTAGTGATTTGTAATTTTGATTAATTGATTGATTGATTGATTGATTAATTGATTGATTTGAATTGAATTCATATCCACTGTCTGTTCAAAAATGTATGAAACAAACATAACTGAGCTACAATAATTATTACAACTATTGCTATATAATAATAGTTTGTCCATTTTTATGTTCAAAAATAATCCGAACAATAATACATGTACCTATAACATCACTTGCAACACTTGCAGTTGCAAGAACCAAAGTGGGGGATCGTAAATCAAAAGTAAATTTGTTAATATTGTACTGTCTTTTACACTCGACGATACCTATCGATACACAAAGCATGTTCTTGATCAAACTAATAAAGCAGTTTCATTGTCCTAGCCGTCAAGCAACGTTACTATATCATTAAATCACTCTTACCCCTCAGCCCTTTGCCTTACAGACTTTTCATTTCTGTACGAGTAACAGTACAACTTGTAATACATTATGTATTTCCTGGTTTATTTATTTCATTTACACTACAATTTCCATTGATAGCGATCAAACGAATTGATATGTTAAATGTGATGAAAATATGATATTTCATATTAGAATAATGTATAGTGCATTACCTATTGTTTTGAGATACAGTATAAATTCATTGAAAATTAAATTGAAAAAAATACCTGTACCAATTGTGGTGTTGCTAAAAAAAACCTGTCATTTAAAATCAGTTTAACTTTGTATTTTGATATCATAAGCCTTGCCTTGTGTTTAGCATGATATATAACATGATGATTTATCAAACCCGATCCTGTAGTTAAAGAGTGGTTTGCTACATTGAATGTCATAACACATGTTTATATATCATATATCATATTATGTATATCTTAAAACATTTCCCACTTTGATCCTTAATATGTCAAAAGCTATATATCAAAAAACACTGGCATTGGTATGAGCAATAACTGATAAAGTGTACAATTTTGTCGAAGGTAATTTTAAAAAGGAGCATAAATCAGTTTCAATAAACTCAAGATTTATTTTTATTGAAGTAAGGTTTCAGATTTTGCTCTATTTTCAACCCTCTGTACAAAACTTTCACTTTGCACAGGGGTTAATTAGTGTGTATGGGAGTGTGTGGTTAACACCCAGACAATGGTCTTAAACAATGGCAAGGGTTTGAATGCTCTATTACACTATCACAGCTAGTCTTTTATTAATCCTGAAATGTAGTGTTTAAAAGCACATGAAAACATGTGCTTACTTTTTTCATGTGCATGCATTTTACCCCTTACCATGAATTCAGACTAGCAGTAGATGCCCTGGGCAATCCATCATGAATTATTAATAAAGCATCCATGCGCGTCTGAGCAAGAGACCATAAGCCTAGTCAGCAGAGCTCTGAAAAGGTGGTATTCGTGGTATTCATGTCTATTGTTAAGGGTCATTGTAAGCACACATTCTCATACACATCATTGGTTCTTGTGTAAAGTTTGATTTTGTACAGAGAGTTCAAATTCGACCAAAATCTGGAACTTAACTTTAGAATTAATCATGGATTTAATAAAAAATGATTCATGCTTTCATATTCGAATCACCTTCAACTAAATTATACACTATTCAGCTATAACTCATATCAATGACAGTGGTATGTATAGTTTCGTAACTATTACAGATCAAAGGTAGAAAATGGTGGGGTTTTTTGACACCTACTACAATGTATATGAATTTTCTTTTCGAATAATCTTATTCCAATAATGCGTAGTGTCCTGCGTAACTGGTGTCACTATCTATCATCATAATCCTGCCAGTTCCTGATACTACTTTTGTTACTCTGTGTTTTACAGACACTAAATGCACATATCATACTGTATATTTATATATACGTGTGTATATATATATATCATATTGTCAATGTGTGAGTGAGTGCTTGTGGATCTAAAGAGAGAGATATAGATATGTACACCTCTTTTTGTTCGTTCTTGTTTATCTTATACTCCTACTAACATTTTCCATTTCTAGTACAGCAAAACACCTTCATCATACCAACAATTCTCTCACCATTCTTAGAATTATTTGCCAACATAGACAGACGACAAGACCAAGTCTAAACAACGCTATGCGACGCAACCGTTTTTTAAAATATTCGTATTTATTCTAGGCCATGGCAAAATCTGGGTCAAAAATCATAGAAACTAACAAGTGATTATAGCAGCTGCTACATCAGAATCTACATGACATTCTCTTGGTCGTTGAACGTGTCCTGGCTTTTTCCGGGAGTAATTCGGGTCAGGGGTCATTGAAGGGGTCGTGACGGAGTTCCTTTTTAGATGCCCTCTCCTCCGGCAGCTCCTGCAATGAAGAATCGCAATATAATATGTAATTATAGTAAACAATATGTAATATATAGTGATATATATATAATAAAAATGAAGAAACTTTTTCTTTAAGCTGAAGGAAAGAGCGATACAACGTATTACTTACTTGACTTATGCAAAGTGGGAAAGGCTAAAGCCCAAAAAAAAAAAGACATTGATTGATACAGACATTAAGCAAAACACAAGAGCAAAGTTACACTAAACACATACACACACACAGAGAGAGAGAGAGAGAGAGGGATCTCTCTCTCTCTCTCTCTCTCTCTCTCCATCTCTCTCTCTCTCTCTTCTCTCACGGACGCACCGAAACAGACAGACAAACAAACTATAAGAAAAGCTCACCTGTGCAGAAGGCGAACTGGCCTCCTCGTCGGGTGCACCAGCAAGTCTGGTCTGAGTTTATCTGGGTAGCACACGCTGCGAACAGAGTGGAGGAATATAATATGTAGTGTTATAAGGTCCTATTTATCCAGGGTAGCCTCATCAGTGTTGTCACTGCTCTACCAGAGGGCCCTGCCATTATTATTACCCTAGCATTACCAGGTATCCATTCATGCACCTGGGTCGAGAGGGACATGGCGGGTAAAATTAACTTGTCCAAGGACGTAGGCACTTTGAGGGAATCGAACTCGGGTCCTCCGATTGAGAGTCAATAGTCTTATCCACTTTGTCACATCGTCCAGAAATAAAATGAAGAATAAAGAAACAAAATAAATGAATAAGACCTGGAAAGGGGGATTCAACTCATTTTCTTCATTGCAACTATCTTACATTTGGTATTTTCATGAACAATGTACAGATAGCTTCAGACAAATCCGTACGATATTCGACAAGGTCATAGCTAATCTCTCCCCTTTTTTCTATATATTAATCATATTAAAGGCACAATTTATCATTTGCAGATGAAACAAAAAACCCAGCATCAGCGCTTGAAAGTAGTTCTAAAATGTGAGTTAGGGATAGAAACAAAAAATGTAAAAATTTGAGCAAGTATAATCAATGTTAAGTATTGTTAAATATACAAAATGTGAACAACAGTTATAATAACAAATATTTCCTGGCTAAGTCGTCCACAGTATGATTTAATGAGAAATATAGTGATATCTCCTTGTATTTTAGGCTTTATTGCAAACATTTTATAATTTATGGTACCATGTTTTGTGATACAACTGACCTACACATATGCATCAAAAGTGATATCTTGAACATTTAAATCACTGCTCCCAAAGGTTAACACGACCTTTAAGACCTGAAAGTCAGAGGAATCGAAAAGACTGTTTCAGTATTTTTTCCATGAATAATATTCCTTAACCATGCATAGTTATCAAATCTTTCCCAAATTATCCTGAAATAGGGTTCCGAATAGGATTAATTTGAAAACCCTCGAAAAAAAAAAAAACACCACCGAAATATAGTTGGACTTCTTGGTGTCTGCCAGATGTCCCGAATTTCCCTCATATATTGATGCAGGGAGACGCACCTCTCTGATTGATGTGTATGTTTTGCTGCCAGGCACAGCGGGCTGGGATTCTTTTCGCAGGACATTTAGCCATATGCACTGTACATACGTCATGCTGCTTTGCTGGCTTCCCTTCCAGATACCTCGATAGAGGGTAATTTTTGCTGGACTCCCTTTCAAAGCCTGTTCCCATCCGAAAGGAATCCCAAAATTCTAAAAAGAACCTGGAGCATAACTTTATGTGTATCATTGACCGCCTGAGCGAGGGGGGGGGGATTTGTTATTCATGAAAGTGCTGCAGGCGCATCTAACCCTAGTCATGCAGGATTCATGTTACTTACGCTTGTACTTCCTCATGCTCTTGCCCCTCTTCTCGGCGAGGTAGAAGTCCTGCATGACTGGGTCCCTCTTCATGAACTCCATGTCGGCGGCGAATTCGTCATCGACCTCCATCTCGAAGGCAAAAGCGACGACCACGAGGGCCATGAAAGCGATGAGGACCTTGCAGACCATGTTGACTCTGCGACAAAAGATTTTTGAAACGATACTTGGGGTAAAGATTCAAATTATTTTTTTTTCTTTACTTGAATCTTACAACTCCTGTAAATTAGGCTTAAAGGGACTGTACAGTACTGGTTCAGGTGGGGATTCAGGTTTATAACATTCCTATTAAGTGAGATGATGAGAAACCTCATGAAATATGAAAGAGCATGTGGTTTCAAGAAGGATTCAACGTTTATTTAATGGAGTTGGTTTTCAAATGGCTGAGATATCCAACAAAGTAATAATAATGAAAGGCGACAGGCCACGCCTTTTATTAGGATCTCTTTGTTTCACCTTGTTTTTGGATATCTCAGCCATTTCAAAACCGATTTTCATCAAATAAACTTTTGATGCCCCTTAGAATTACATGCTCTTTGACATCTCATAGAGTGGTTTCTGAATATCTCGCAAAACGTTAAAAACCAAATCCTCACCTCAACCAGAACTGTACAGTCCCTTTAATGTTATCTTAAGAACACCTAAATGGAAAGACTGGTTGATCAAGTCTTTGGTAGGCTGTCAGAGTGAATAATAACAATAATGATAATAATGATAGTAATAATAATAATGATAATAATGACAATTATATCAATTATAATAATAATAATAATAATGATAATAATATTAATAATAATAATGATAACAGTGTGGACAAAGAGCCACGGGACACTCCTAAAAAAAATGACAAGATCGTACTAGCATTGCACATTTGGTGATGGCTGCATCACCTCTAAATCTAATGTCGACCCTATACTAACTAATAATTCCATTTAGGGTTAATTCTTTACATTATAATAGGATCGTAATTGCATCTAGAGTTAAAACGTATCAGTGTTTTTTCTCCGATTATCACATTTAGGGTTGAAATAAAATGTACTAAATTTAGGTTTGACTTGGTCAATAAACGAGGCCTACATTTAAAGTCTATATTACATTTAACGTTGTAGTTACATTTATGGGGGATATAACGGCAAAGTTTACATCTAGCGGACAATAAAATGGTGATACTCACGTTAGGTAGTTGCCTGAGTGTGAAGTGTAGAAAGGTCGACTATGGAGGATCTCTGGATGCCGTCTGGTGGTCGCTACCCTTCAAACGATTGCCTTTTATATATTTCTCGATCAGAGGTAATCCCACTTGATGTAACGAACATGTCTCATAACCACGTCACGTGACATAAAGAGAAAGAAGGAAAGAAGAAAGACCATATGCGTTGTTAATACCAGGCATTTGCTCGCCAATCCCTAAAAAGTAAATTAACTTTTCCCTGTCGGCACTCTTTTTTTCTAAGAAAAAACCACAAAACATTGCAAAATTTAAGAGTTCCATCTGGCCAAGCTGTGCGTTGCTTAGCTACTCTTAAGGCTCTATTGGTCATGGATTTCATCCTAACCTCAGTAGAAATGATGATGTTCGTCGGACAATCTGTCACTGTTTATGTTTCAACGAACGCCCATGTTTAATAAGCAGTCTTAGGGGAATGTAACGTTGAAGTGAGAATAAAAAGTCTTCCGGAATGAATGCGCTCATAGTTATGTGACGCCCTTCCGTCCTGCTCCATTTGTAACTTTTACGCTTGGCTGTAAAGAAACCATCTGAAATCCTTGGACTTTTTGCTTAACCCCCTCCTCCCTAAAACTTTTTTTTTCTTTTCCATTTCTAGCTAAAAGAGGATGACACATCTCCTCAAAGTGCTATGACCCCATTTTGTTGTTTTGATAGGGTAGGATTTGGCTGTAAAGAAGACTTAGTGATGATCACATTTTTGACGTGTGTGGCAATTATAGGTTAACCTCACCAGACCTGACAATTCTAGGTTTAGAAAGGGCGATGACCTTTATGGTTTGAATGTTGGGTTTTTTGGTTTTAGTTTTTTTTTTTTCCTTGGGCTCACACTGATCCCATCGCCTAAAAACTCTAAAGGCTTCTTGATCTTCATGATTTGAATGTATGTATTCTTGTATGCTGTACACAATTTCGAACTGCCTAAACTGAAATTATTATCCCTTAGATTTCATCATTACGGTGGAATCGAAGACATCATGCAGGCATATGTAGATAGATGTTATAGGTGGGGCATTTCCAATCAAGAATACAATTGTCAAATCTTCATAATGGCCTTTATCGGCATCCAATGAAGAATATAAAGGTTAGGAGTTTTGTGATCCGATTGCCTTTTGCAAGTTAGAAGCCTTGCGGCGTGAATTTCGTTTCCGTTCGACTCCTGCTGTGAGCTGAGATTCCAGAATTTAATAAGCAAATCATTATCATTATCAAAATGACTAAAATAGACGCATTCTCCAGTTTCTTTATTATAGTTTTATAAACACAGAGCTGCTGGTTTTACATAATATTAAGGTGTGTTTTCAAACTAAACTCATCTTAGATGGTTTACGCCAAGGCCACATGCCTTAAAAATCGACACAACAGGAATATCACAACCAATGACGATAGAGTTGTTGAGAATTTGTTACGAGATCTTCAAATTTCTCAAGATCCTTAAAAGAGGCTTAAGATTACAATCTGTAAATAGAAAGTAAGAACTGGATTTAAACTTCTATAGAAGTAGCCAATACAACTTAGTGCATAGCAAATTTTGCTTATTCACTCTTTTCTTAACTTATTTAGTTCGTCTTCTGATACTTAGTGAGCATGCGTACAAATTGAAATACAATAAATTACATCACTTCGTTTCAGAACTTTTCACAAGAGATTGCGTCGAACATCCTTTAAATCTTCAGGCCAAAACCAAGTCAGTCACCTCAACAAATTTCAAAGACAGTTGACTAAGAGCGACAAGTAGGCCTTTATAAAGATAGTTTTTAATTTGATTATGCTATTACATTTCAGTTTACCAATTGAAACAATTTAAATGAATGTATCCTAAAAAATATCCAACCCCCGCAAAAACTAGCAATAACAATGAGCCCCCTCTGACGCAATAATTAATTCCTCGAATACCATTGGTATGCAATGTATATACAAAATGTATGTGAATTCTTAGTTGTCACATAATACGAGTGAACACGACCGTAATCTCTTCTTCACCTTCTTCTTATGTTTCTTCTTTTCCCTCTACTTATGTTTCTTTTTCTTCCTTCTCTTCCTCCTTCTTTCTATATTGCTTCATCATCTCATCCTAACTGGGCTAAGATTTATTTGGAAGGCAATATTTCAATGATAATGTCCTTATTATTTTGACCTTTGGACAACAGATATCATATTTCTTCTTTATGTTGGACTACTTTGGAAAATCTATTTGTTTCATCCTTTTTTATTGACTGAAATTCATTTCAAATTGAATATGAAGATTTGTGCTGGATGTTCTTCTACTTTGTTTTTGTTAGCTTGTTAAAAGGCATTTTATTGCAAAAAAAAAAGGCATTGGAATCTCATGTTGTTGTGAAGTATGTTGATGAGGCACAGCGCAGCTTTTTTTTATGTTTTGCTTATATATTCTTTTTTCCTGTACGTGTCTTCTGAATATCTAGGAGCTGCCGGTGGAACAGGGCATGTAAGCAGTCGACTTCAGACCACCCAAACACACATCCAGACCTCGATTACGTGAAAGACCATTATGCAACACAGACTTGAAGAATTACACGGAAAGGCAATGACGGCAGCTGCCACTTGTAATTCTATGTTTTTGCTCGAATATGATTCGCTTACGGCATTTTAGATCAATAAACTGCTGTCTCGAGTAGAACGATGCCCAATTTTTGATTTGTCGAGCTTTGTTCTATCGGTCCTTTAGAAATAAGGCGTTTCAAGAGAATGTTGCGACCTCAAGAAGGACATTATGACAATCAACCACACACGCATAAGTACTGTAACTCTGAAGAGTTGTAAATGTCACATCACCACCAACCATTTTAGGAGGGAATGGTAAGATCTACCTCTATTCCTCGAAACGTGATATATGCGATCTCTCGAAAATTCTTACCACGTGGGTTACTCATTAATGCAATAATTTGCATATATGCATATTCATAACAGGAGAAAAAAAGAGAGTGAGAGGGAGAGAAGATATTATATAAAAGAGAAAAAATGGTAATAAAGTGAGATTGAGATTAGCTCAAGATGAAGGAGAAAAGAGGGAACGCAGGATTGAGAGGGGAGACAAGGAAGATTAATTTTCGTCCCCTCGGTTTAGGACGTAAAATGGAGGTCCCGTGTATGAGACAGTAACAACTCATTCACGTAAAAGATCTCTCTTTATTCATTCATAGCAAAGAGTAGGGTGTTTAACCTGGTGAAAGGTCCCACCTCACATCCAACTGGACCCCATGGAAGACCAGCTTAACGTACCTGAATATGGGCTATCCAACCATCTCTCAGATGGAAATGAACAAACAAACAAACAAACAATTTAAGTGCACCGCCAATGATAAAGAGTGCGAGAGACATACAAACAGACAAATCAATACAAATGCCACACAGTCATGTACCAACAGACATCATCTAGATATCCAAATCTTCAATGTGGCAGTTTTTACGGATCCTTTTTTCGACGATGTTTTGGCAGAATATGATATAGCTTTGCGTTCGGAGTGAAATCAGGTATAGCGAAAAGTATCTTATGTCTATTGTTCGCTGATAGAAGGAAAAAAAACATTTATGACGGTCGAACAATGAACACGCGAGTGTTAAAGATGCTGTTTAAATGTTGCATCATACAGTTCATATTGTCAAACTTGTAACCATATCCGTAAATGCATTTCAAACAAAATACTACGTCAGTCATTCTCACTGTTCTCTATCAACATATTAATACATCCTCTGATCATCTTCCAGCGTTTCATTCCTTACCCCATCCTCTCTCTCTCTCTCTCTCTCTCTCTCTCTCTCTCTCTCGGTGTGTGTGTGTGTGTGTGTGTGTGTGTGTGTGTGTTTTCTTTCTATCCCTCTCTCTCTCTCTCTTGCCGAAATGTTTTGGTTACGTATCGGTGTCCTACGTTAAAGGAGAATGTTACCTAAATATATTTGGGAACAACTCCCCTTTAATAACACGAGACACCGATATATCAGGCAATAGTCAGTGCAAAATTTCCCTTTATAGGGACTGTACCCAGTATTGGTTGAGGCTGGGATTCATGTTTTGAACATTCCTAAGTAAGATAATGAGAAACCTCTTATGAAATATGAAAGAACATGTAATTTTCATCAGGATTCAACGTTTATTTGATGTAAATTGGTTTTTACAAACGGCTAAAATATAAAAAAAAGTGATGACAATAAAAGGCGACAGGCCACGCCTTTCATTTGGATCTCTTTGACATCTCATAGAGTGGTTTCTGAATATCTCACAAAAGGTTAAAAACTCAATCTTCACCTCAACCAGAACTGTACACACCCACCCTTTAATGTACGACAACGATCGGTATCAAACATTTCGACAAGAGAGGGAGAGAGAGAAAGAGAGAGAGGGGGGGGGGGGGAGGAAAGAACACACCTACATAGTACCAAATACGAATGTGGATTGAGTGAATGCAGCAGTATCAGTATAGAATACATCTGTGTAGTTTGATGACAATAGGACAATGTGGTTGCAAAGTTATGAATTAAGTTTCAGTGCCGCCATCGCATCGGCTGGATGAGAAGACTATAACAGTTTGTGACGTCTCTGCAGGACAATGATTAGAAGAAAAAAAGTAGAAGAAAAGTAAATAAAATTTCTTTTTAGTGAAAAGTATAATTTTCCTTCACTTGAAACTGATACATTTAAAAGGTAATGTTATTCCCCCTGCTTTCTGAAAGAGGTATAGGCCGAGTGCTCTTTCATTATGTTTGGAAAATGAATATGTTGAATTCTGAATTCTCTTTTTCGTTATATCGTTGCTATGGAAAAACGTCACGAACTGCTGTAGTCTTCTCATCAAGTTATGGCGGCACTGAAACTTAAACAATTCATAACTTTTAGACTTGCTATGTACCCTTGGTGCAAAGGAGCCACACCCATACCTAGGCCAGTGAAGTAAACGTTACCTCCACCATAAACAGTCCTCATTTTAAAAGGAAAGGACATTTAAACCTTCCTGCCTTGGTGCATAACACGTACCAAACTGCAGGTGTTCATTTCCAATGTACAGAAAAGGGTATCCACGCAAATGGGGCTGGTGAGACGGTGTCGTTAGGCCGCATTGCGGCGATCACACCCGGCCTCTCGAGATTCAACATTTGACTGCCTCTCCCTAGACAGGCGCTGTCGACATAGCTGGCTAGCCCAGCGGAATCCCCAGCCGTTCATGGCAGAGATCAGTTGAGAAACTCCCCCGTGCCTACGGCTGAGAGAATCAAGCGACAATCGGCGTGTGAGCAGAAGACCTTGCTAGCGGCATGTGGCTCTGAGTATTCTTAGAGTAATTACCATCTCCGCCTATCAAGAGGTCGACCATTTGGATATGTGACTTCCAAGACATGAAAAGGTTTGATCTTCGTTAGGTGTGATTTTTTTTTTTGCCTCCATTCTTTCCTTCAAGCAGCATATTTCTATCGATAGTTCACTCTCCTCTCTCAAACTCACCGAGACAACGCATGTTACACTCATTTTCTGGTTTGCTTCTCGTACTTACGTTACAATGTCCGTTAAAGCGCGGACAATCAAAATAATGAATACAGTCACCATGTAAATAGTTGTGCTATTATCGCGAGGTATTCTTTTACTGGTTTCACCTCACAGTAATAATCATGTGAATAAGAGAGAAAAATACTCAACGCCAGCTGCTGTTAAGTGAAGTGATATCATCATGTCACTTCTGTAGTCTTTATGCATGCATTTCTTTTGTCGAAATCGTGATCCTGGTAGCAGAGGTTCGATGATTGGAGAATTCGTCGACATTTCTGTTTATATTCCCTCTCCAGTGCCAACTTCTGCAAATTATTTGAAAATTAAGAAGTATTGGACAAAAAAAGAATAGAAAATAACGTTAAGAAAAAAAAAAGCGCACGTATAATGATGATTCAAATGAAGGCCTTCACAATCATAACAAAGTTGAGAACCGAATCTCATGCAAGAGAATGTATCGCACAAACACACACACACACACACACACAAAGGTCAAGATAAAATAACTTGTGGTATATACACCTTACGTGTACTCGATTAAAATGAAATAAAGATGAAAATAGAATGAAATCAAGACGTCAACCGTAAATACTGAGATAACAGTACAATCGGTGAATCCGCCAGTGATATCTTCAGCTAGAAAATTTAGCAGATTCTCAATGATACAGTCCTATTATTTCAAATTTGTCATGCTTCATTGTGCAAACGTGTTACTTTTCGAAATCTTTGCTTTCTGGTCAAAAAATAGACTCTCAATTATGAAGAAATGAAAGTTTTCTGCGTATCCACAGTCGTATTTTCTAAAATATTTTCCAATATCATAAAATTTGAAATGTATCTGAATGCCGAGGTTATTTCCGTCACCAAAACAAAAAATAATAATAATGCCAGATCAATCTAAAATTATTGAATTCGTTGAGTTAACGTGCTATCCCCCTCACCTGTGCAGAATACGAATCTATTTCCTCGACGGGTGCACCAGCAGGTCTGGTCTGCATTGACTTGGGTCGCACAAGCTGTCGAGAAAATCAGATAGATAACTGTTTGAAACAACAAAAATTGAAAAGTATTCAAATGAAGTTAACTTAAAGTTCATATAATGAAAAAAAAATATTGCAAAATGAGCTAAACGCCAATTTTAAACCTTTCAAAGTAAGTCCATCATCAGATAGAGCAAACTCAAACCTTTCCAGTAATACCTCACTTGTGACATTACAAGGGATATTCTAGACGTTATGATTAAAAGTATTCAGTATTTTCTTATCATTTTTTCTTCATATAACTACTAATGACAAAGGTATGTGTGACACATGATGAAATGCCTCAAATAAAGGGAACATAAATAAATTAAACTCAGAGCCCGGCTTATGAAATAAAGAGTTTTATCGCAAAACGAGCTAAATCCATTTTCATTAAGTTGATACATTTGTGATTAAAGCTGCTAAAGAAAAACAAAGAAAATGATTAAAAAATCAGAATATTTTTGGTCATAACTTATAGAATATTCCTTGTTACGTCACAAGTGACGCAACACAAGAAAGGTTTAATATTGTTCTATCTGATGATGGACTTACTATTAAATGCTTGAAAATGGCGCGTGGGTCATTTTGCGATAAAACTCTTCAAATATTAAATCAAGCATGGACATGCTGCCTGAATTTCTCCCCCTTCTCTTCCCCTCATTGATAATCATTTTCTTATTGATTGTTTGACTACAAATAAAACCGTAACTAAAATTGAAGTGTGGTATGTACCTTCTTAGATTAAACATCGTCAATGTCCTGTATAACAAAATGAATAGGACCTTATCTGGCTCACTAATACTGACGGTGAATGGCAAAATGACAGTTATTTGCTAGTCACTGCACCGTTCTTCGCATCTAATTCCTACTCACGCTTGTACTTCTTCGTGTTCTCGCCCCTCTTCTCGGCGAGGTAGAACTCTTGCATGATCGGGTCCCTCTTCATGAATTCCATGTCGGCGGCGAAGTTGTCTTCCTCGGCGAAATTGAGAGCCGACGCGACGACCACGAGGGTCGCAAAGACCATCACAACCTTGGACACCATGATGACACGGCTGCAATGTATAATGAATGAAGGAGTAAGCCTTACTTTTCTGAAAAAAAAAGAAGTTTCGATACAGCTGTTTTATATATTTGAAACAAACAAGGAAATTGTTGTTTAAGAGGTATAGAAATGATATTTTAAACATTAGAAAATATCTATGACCTTGAATGAAGCTAAGTGAATGACTTAAAGATAATGTCTTAATATGCATATTATAGTGAAGAGAGGAAAAATCTTTTTGCTCTTACTGTTCAATATAATGACGTCACTAATCGATCCAAATGATTAACCTGCAAACTTAAATAAGACAGTGTTCTACAAATGAAAGTTGTCTCTTGCAGAGTCTATGAATATTCATGCGAATAAGTAAATGATGGCACGAATATATCGAATATGATCAAGTTATGTATATCTAGAGAGACTGAGAGTGAGAAAGAGAGGTCTGCTGGTTTGAGTGTAACTGCCGAGGATATAATATTGTATAGAAATCACATGAAATAACTATGTCTTAGTTTGCATTAACGGAAATGACATGATATTGCATTTTCTTTCACAAACATCCTTCTGCATCTTTTTTTTAATTTATCTAAAGAAAAGAGAGAATTTACAAACTGCTGCCCTAATTTACAAAGAAAGAAGGAAAAACACATTATGCGAACATATTATGAATAGTGAATAACCGGTCAAGCTGATCGATTGAATTATGAATTAAGGCACATTTAAGAAGCCTATATGTATGTATTTTAGGTTGCAAATTATTACAAGCGGGGTTTTAACACTCGTGAGTGATGATCGAACTTACGTGGTTGGTGAGTGAGCCAGTAGTGGATGTGTAAAGCTGAAAGGTGTTTCCGAGTTCTGTTGTCATGCCGTATTGTGATCTCCTTTTTATACTTTTAGTCTGTAATAAAGAAAAAACGGTTCTGTCTTGAAAACTTTTATGATTCGTTCTGTCATCTGAAGGGAGACATCATGGTGTGAATATGTGTTTTCCTCATGTGTGTGTGAGGTGTATGGACCAGCAGGAGACATCCGAAACACAATATCGATATCACAGTAAGTTCTGAAGTATGTTCCATCACATTCCCACTGGGGGGCTCCAACGCTACATGCTCTGTTTGTCATGAATTTCATTAGATATGTCCAAGATATTCTCTTTGTTGTTATTGTAGCTGGTGTTTGGCATGTTATACATCCACTGATGATAGAAATCATAGGCCCTTCAAGCATCACATAATCATAACGTTAATATATGTGCACATTCTTCACAGACCTGTGGCAAAATGTCATCATTATCAACACGATTAAGCGACCTTCTATTTTTATTTCCTGGTATGTGTGTGCGTGTGTTTTGGGAGTGGAGGAGTCTTGAATTTGTCCTTGGTTTGTCTGTTTTTATTTCACCTACTTTTTCATCTTCTCTTCCTTTTTTTTTTTCTCATTTCTGTTTATTCCCTTGATTCCATGGGGCCTTGACAAAACCGTCACACCTCTGAAAAAAAAACCCAAACCGTTTCTGATTTATTCCATAGTTTAAGTTTGCTTGAGTGAAATGCATGTTATTATGATAAATATTGGTTCAGGTTGTATATATTCGGTGTATCTCGGAGTCCATTACTTTCATGTTTGCTTTCCTCACAAAGATGAATCCATCTTTAAATAATGATTAATGATGTTTAATTGTATGTACATAATGTAAATATATCTAACAATCAATTCTATACGTGTTATTTTTCCTCCAGAAGGAAAAGAATAAATTCTCGGGGTTTGGATAAAGTCATCATAGCCTATTCGAAAAAAGGGGGAATTCTCGATAACATTTTATTCCTAGCCCCCCCCCCCCCAAAAAAAAAACAAACAAACAAACAAACAAACAAACAAACAAACAAACGACACTGAGACTGGCAAATTGATTTTACCGATGTTCTCAAAGAATATCGAGGATTGCTTGTGTGTATCGCCATTTCTATAAAATAAATGATCAGGAGTGTCATTTTTTTGTTTTCTTTTTTAATACTCCAATCAATGATTATCATGAAAGCGTCCTTCTCCTTACTTTTTACCTCCACATTGGATGTGTGGGCACCATACCCCCTATACTCCCATGAACCTGTTGATAACATATTCATAAATACTGTGTAAGCTGATTATCATTTTATGTGAACAATAGGCAAACCTTTGCTGAACCAGGCAAACTATTTTTTGTCCTCTTTTTCTTTCTTCTATCGTATATATTTCTCTACGTAAGTCACACTCCCGTATATTTTTTTTCTCTCTGTGTTTATTATATGATTTATGTATAAGAGCTGCAAGCATATCAAGCTACGCTAAAGCTATAGCCTTTCTGTATTATCTATTGTACCTTGTGTACACTTTTGTTGAAGATTGTAAAAAAACAACAACTATGTGTTATAGGGCATATTATCAACAATTTGTACATGTACAATGATAATGCAGAAATGGTGTCCCTCATTATATATCATTATTCCGTTCGTTAAAGTTTGCACGACAGAGGTTTGATCCTAACATGCTTTTGCAACTTTGTGATTTAGAGAAAAAGTTTTAAATGTGCATATGTGTAATGTATGTATGTATGAGATATATATTTATGTATGCATATATATATATATATATATATATATATTACAAATATAATTAAATATATATTGTATGTATTATGTATATTTATGTACACACTATGTGCGATTGTATGTGTGTGCATGTGTTTGTATTTATGGAGATTAAGAAAGTAAGACAGATAGATGATTACAACTCTGCTTGTTCGTTCTCATCTCTCTTATACTCCTATTACCACTCTTCATTTCTACTATTGCAAAACATCAAAACGCCTTCTTCATATTACACTCTTCTTTCATAATTGCAAAACATTGACAGACCTCGAGACCCAAGCCTAAACGACACTGAGCAACCTAGCCTTTTAGTTTTATATAAGATTTATTGCTTCTAATTCATAGCATAATCTGGGGCGAAAATCAAGGGGACAAAAATCTAACACTTGATGATCGCAGCGTCTATATACTTCAGAGTCTAGACATTCGCGTGGTCATTGAACTTGTCCTGGCTCTTTACGAGAGTGACTCGGGTCAGGGGTCATTGAAGAGGTCATGGCGGAGTTCCGGTTTAGATTCCCTCTCCTCCGGCAGCTCCTGAAATGAAAAATAAAGATAACAGATGATAAAATAAAGAACGATGAGTAAAAGAACAATATAGCTTACGCTTGTTTAGTGACAAGAAAAGGCTTAAAGAGATATATCAACATTACGTAATTATTAAGTAAAATCCTATCTGAACAATCGGTTTCAAAGGCAACTAAAAGAAACAGACGTCCATTCTGCTAAACCATAACACACACATCCACATGTACACAGACAGGCAGACAAGGAAATTATTATCTAACAACAGCTTACCTGAGCAGAAGGCGAACTTGCCACCTCGTCGACTGCACCAGCAGGTCTGGTCCTCGTTCAGCTGGGTGGCACACGCTGCGAGCAAATTAACGGGAAAAAAAAGTAAATGAGTGTGAGCCAGGATCGAAAAAAAAAAACACCTCACCATATCATAAGATATGGTCATAATGTGGTCGTCTCATGTTACTAATTTCTTTAATCTTACTTTTATTTTTTTTTCTTTCCAATGTATACATACAATCTGTCATTCTGTCAGTTTTGACCTTTTTTTAAACAAAACTTTGTATCATAAAAAAAAAGCTTGCATGGAGAGATTGCAAAAGTACTGTACGAATGTGTTTAAGAGAACACTATTACGCACATATGAATAAATAAATGAAGAATCAAAATTCATACATTGAAATCTGTCCTAATGGGAATATCCAAACAAAAGGTTACGTTATGAAGTTACTTAACGATGGTCAACAATGATTTTCATCAACCAATTATATATGATCATATTAAAAGCACTCTTTGAAAATATATGACGTGTAATCTACCAGAACATTCGAATACATTTTGATTATTTTATTTGCTTTTCAGCAGTTTCAATATCACATATCTCAAATTAATCAAATGGATATATAATACATATATATATATATATATATATATATATATATATATTTTTTTTATTTAAACTCTTCAATATGCATAACAATAATATCACATCTTAAAGAAATGTAGAGGCAGGTTTTAGAAAAGCAGACAAATTCAAGTGATACTTACGCTTGTACTTCCTCATGCTCTGGCCCCTCTTCTCGGCGAGGTAGAACTCCTGCATGACCGGGTCCCTCTTCATGAACTCCATGTCGGCGGCGTACTCATCTCCCTCGGCGAACTCGAGGGCTGAAGCGACGACCACGAGGGCCATGAAAGCGATGAGGACCTTGCTTACCATGATGACTCTAAGACAAAAGAAAATATACATTTATATATATATGAAGAGCTTGCAACCAAAAGGCGCTAAATCCATTGAAAAATGATGGATTTAGCGCCATTTCGAAGCAAGTTCTTCATATATATATATATATATATATATATATATATATCCACAATACCAAAAGTTTATTTCGGCACACAAATTTTCGAGCGATTTACCCTTTCTCAGGTGTTCTTGTGAATCAAGAGCACTTGAGAAAGGGCGAATAGCTCGAAAGTTTGTGTGCTGAAATAATTTGATGGTAATGGCAACATGAACTTGGTTTCTATTCAATATGTATATATTTGCATACACACACACACACACACATGTATATATCTATATATATATATATATATATATATATATATATATATATATATATATAATATTTTGGCTCACCTGTCATATTGCTTGTTTTACTATCTTTACTTTCTCTCCTTCCTGTTAAACTACCCTTGCAATCTATCATCACCTTATCTTTGAGGAAATTAAAATTGAGTGATTCATTGATAGAACATCTGGAAGACAATCAAAATCAAACTTTTAAACAATAATATGGATAAAGAGCTATTAGACCTTTTCCTCACCAACCTGCCCAGATACCATTTTCATTGCATGGGAATTGGTTGACATAGTGACTAGTATACTGACTTAACTAAATTTATGGGAAAAACTAATTCTTTTTAGAGTCAATATCATGAACCATGGTTGAAATGTTCAACATTCAGGATTGTTTCCTGTTTTGGTATGACATTCAGCAATTGTTTAGGCCTGGGTTAAAATTTCGTACATTTAGGTTTGAATTGATTATTATGGGCTTACATAATAGCGTTAGAATAATTCTATTAAGGGTTGATATCACATTAAGGCTTAAAATGAATCATATTAAATGTGATGCTGTTACTACGTGTAGAAGTTATACAACGGAAAAGTTAAAGTTAGGGTGCTGACAATACGACGGTGATACTCACGTAGTTGTGATGGATGTGTTGGAAGGTCGACTGTTGAGGATCTCTTGCTGGCGTCTGATGATCTTTACCCGTCAAACGACTGCCTTTTATGTATTTCTCGATCAGAGTTAATCCCATAAAATGATACCAAGCGATAGAAAAAGAGAGATTTTGTGTGTTTGTGTGAGGGGGGAGGGAGGGGCAGAAAAGACTACATACGTTGTTATTTGACGTGACATTTCTTCCTGCTTCCCTATTAAGTAAATTAACTTTTCCCTGTTCTTTTTTCTTCATGTGTAGAAGCAAACAAAGTCATATAATCAAAGCAAAATGGAACCCTTCCATCTGGCCAATTCTCGCTTAGCCGAGATGCGTTTGAGGCTCCGTTGGTCATGTATTTCATATCCCACGTAATCGAAGTGATGATGTCCTTTTGACGAGCAATCTGTTCCTGTTTGTTTGAGTCATCGATCTGTTACGTTAAGGTGAGAATAAAGAGTCAGTCTTCAAGAATCTACTCGCAGGTGTTGAACGTCCGTCATGCCCCAGTTATAACTTCCACTCCTCCAGATTTTCAGGAAATACATTCATTTAAAATCCTCTGGAGTTTATGCTTTAACCTATTCCCCTTCCCTTCCTTCCTGAAAATCTTTCCCGTTTCCATGTTCTACTAAAAGCTAAAGTCTTACTTTCTCAAAGGGCCATGACCTAAATTTGGCATTTTGACATTGATGAACGTCCGGTTGCTTGTAAGGCAACCAGTAGACAATCATTACCTTGACAACTCTAGGTTTTAAAAGACCAAGGACTTTATAGTTTTCAGCCAATGTGTATTATCGTCGTATGCTGAACACAATTTTGAACGGTAAGAGATTGAAATTATCACCCCATTGTTCTCAACATTAAAGTGGAATCAATAAATCTATATAGTCAAATGGAAATGTGTAATGTTTGATGAAATGCCAACACACACAATGTTACATTTACATTTATATTCGTAAGTTGTGATTTTATAAATAGCTATCACCATATTTTCCTTTACCTAGCATGCGTCTAAACAGTCATGCTCAACATCTCATGTTCAAAGTATTACATACCTTAATGGAATCTCTAAACATTTTGTTGGATGTTGGTAAGATTGTTATATTCTAAATATCAAAAGATTTACAAAAATGTATCACATCTCCTTTTTTTAAATCTATTTATGTTATTTATGCCAATTATGCATTTATCTATGATTGGTTTCTCTAGTAACGGCGTTTGGATGTTGCTGTGTGTTTATACTATGAGAACAAGGCATTATTATTATCTACCTAAAAACGTAGAAATGGAATTAGAAATGTTCCGTGAATAAGTCACGGAAAAGTAAGGACGAGGGCTTATTGTTGTGAGTTTGTCTTTTTTACTAATTAGTTATTACTGATAAATGATTGGGATTAGTGATTTGTAATTTTGATTGATTGATTGATTGATTGATTGATTGATTGATTGATTTGAAATTTATATCCACTGTCTGTTCAAAAATGTATGAAACAAACATAACTGAGCTACAATAATTATTACAACTATTACTATATAATAATAGTTTGTCCATTTTTATGTTCAAAAATAGTCCGAACAATAATACATGTACTTATAACATCACTTGCAACACTTGCAGTTGCAAGAACCAAAGTGGGGGAGCGTAAATCAAAAGTAAATTTGTTAATATTGTACTGTCTTTTACACTCGACGATATACCTATCGATACACAAAGCATGTTCTTGATCAAACTAATAAAGCAGTTTCATTTTCCTAGCCCTGACAAAATAATTGAAAATGTGGCTACCACTGAAATTTAGGAAACCCATGACTGGTAGAGCCCCCATTTGAGATAAACTCAATTACCATGACCTGTAAAACTAAACAGAGAAAAGAAAAAACACCTAATATCATGGATCAATGCCATGTTATAATTAATCATGCATTTGAATTTATTGCCACTTCTTGGGGTGGAACACCGTGATCAGCAGACCTGGTTTCCATATGGGTCAACATACATACATAAATAACGGTAAAGTGCAAAAAAAATGTATATATATATATATATATATATATACATACGTCTTGAATATAAACAAATATCATGGCTGTATACACAACAATACATTTAGAACGATAGAAGACACATAGAACGAACATAGAACGATTCAAATGTAAAATACATGTAACACAGCTATGATTTCATTACAATCCCTAAATTAGATGATATGATATTGTATAATACACTGCCCATCACTACATGAATATACATTTAACAGTACATCAAGAAACAATCAATAACTAAAAGTACCGCAAAGAGTAACACAATAGAAAACAAACTTTCAAAAAGCAAGATACTAGATTAATGTAGATGAAAAAAAAATGATAATCTCGTCTTGTTCACTTTATATCTTCTATTTCCTTCCCCCCCCCATCTCTCTCTCTCTCTCTCTCTCTCTCTCTCTCTCTGCACGTGTTATTCCTGCATCATTTAGTGCCACATTGATATGTTATTCATCGTGTCATTGAAGACTTGTGAAAACTGCAACCCAGGTAAGGGTGTCATTATACATGCCTTCCAAGACATTTACAGGTTTGATTGATGCAGATTCGTTAGGTTTGTTTGTAAATTCAGGCTTTCTATCAAGCAACGTTATTATATCATTAAATCACTCTTACCCCTCAGACCTTAACCTTACAGACTTTTCATTTCTGTACGAGTAACAGTACAACTTGTAATACATGCTGTATTTCCTGGTTTATTTATTTCATTTACACTACAATTTCCATTGATAGCAATCGAACGAATTGTTATGTTAAATGTGATGAAAATATTATATTTCATATTACAATATCATGTATAGTGCATTACCTATTGTTTTGAGATACAGTATAAATACATTGAAAATTACATTGAAAAAAATGATACCTGTACCAATTGTGGTGTTGCTAAAAAAAACCTGTCATTTAAAATCAGTTTAATTTTGTATTTTGATATCATAAGCCTTGCCTTGTGTTTAGCATGATATATAACATGATGATTTATCAAACCCGATCCTGTAGTTAAAGAGTGGTTTGCTACATTGAATATCATAATACATATTTATATATCATATATCATATTATGTATATCTTCAAACATTTCCCACTTTGATCCTTAATATGTCAAAAGCTATATATCAAAAAACACTGGCATTGGTATGAGCAATAACTGATAAAGTGTACAATTTTGTCGAAGGTAATTTAAAAAAGGAGCATAAATCAGTTTCAATAAACTCAAGATTTATTTTTATTGAAGTAAGGTTTCAGATTTTGCTCTATTTTCAACCCTCTGTACAAAACTTTCACTTTGCACAGGGGTTAATTAGTGTGTATGGGAGTGTGTGGTTAACACCCAGACAATGGTCCTAAACAATGGCAAGGGTTTGAATGCTCTATTACACTATCACAGCTAGTCTTTTATTAATCCTGAAATGTAGTGTTTAAAAGCACATGAAAACATGTGCTTACTTTTTTCATGTGCATGCATTTTACCCCTTACCATGAATTCAGACTAGCAGTAGATGCCCTGGGCAATCCATCATGAATTATTAATAAAGCATCCATGCGCGTCTGAGCAAGAGACCATAAGCCTAGTCAGCAGAGCTCTGAAAAGGTGGTATTCGTGGTATTCATGTCTATTGTTAAGGGTCATTGTAAGTACACATTCTCATACACATCGTTGGTTCTTGTGTAAAGTTTGATTTTGTACAGAGAGTTCAAATTCGACCAAAATCTGGAACTTAACTTTAGAATTAATCATGGATTTTATAAAAAATGATTCATGCTTTCATATTCGAATCACCTTCAACTAAATTATACACTATTCAGCTATAACTCATATCAATGACAGTGGTATGTATAGTTTCGTAACTATTACAGATCAAAGGTAGAAAATGGTGGGGTTTTTTGACACCTACTACAATGTATATGAATTTTCTTTTCGAATAATCTTATTCCAATAATGCGTAGTGTCCTGCGTAACTGGTGTCACTATCTATCATCATAATCCTGCCAGTTCCTGATACTACTTTTGTTACTCTGTGTTTTACAGACACTAAATGCACATATCATACTGTATATTTATATATACGTGTGTGTATATATATATATCATATTGTCAATGTGTGAGTGAGTGCTTGTGGATCTAAAGAGAGAGAGATAGATATGTACACCTCTTTTTGTTCGTTCTTGTTTATCTTATACTCCTACTAACATTTTCCATTTCTAGTACAGCAAAACACCTTCATCATACCAACAATTCTCTCACCATTCTTAGAATTATTTGCCAACATAGACAGACGACAAGACCAAGTCTAAACAACGCTATGCGACGCAACCGTTTTTTAAAATATTCGTATTTATTCTAGGCCATGGCAAAATCTGGGTCAAAAATCATAGAAACTAACAAGTGATTATAGCAGCTGCTACATCAGAATCTACATGACATTCTCTTGGTCGTTGAACGTGTCCTGGCTTTTTCCGGGAGTAATTCGGGTCAGGGGTCATTGAAGGGGTCGTGACGGAGTTCCTTTTTAGATGCCCTCTCCTCCGGCAGCTCCTGAAATGAAGAATCGCAATATAATATGTAATTATAGTAAACAATATGTAATATATAGTGATATATATATAATAAAAATGAAGAAACTTTTTCTTTAAGCTGAAGGAAAGAGCGATACAACGTATTACTTACTTGACTTATGCAAAGTGGGAAAGGCTAAAGCCCAAAAAAAAAAGACATTGATTGATACAGACATTAAGCAAAACACAAGAGCAAAGTTACACTAAACACATACATACACAGAGAGAGAGAGAGAGGGGGGGGATCTCTCTCTCTCTCTCTCTCTCTCTCCATCTCTCTCTCTCTCTCTCTCTTCTCTCACGGACGCACCGAAACAGACAGACAAACAAACTATAAGAAAAGCTCACCTGTGCAGAAGGCGAACTGGCCTCCTCGTCGGGTGCACCAGCAAGTCTGGTCTGAGTTTATCTGGGTAGCACACGCTGCGAACAGAGTGGAGGAATATAATATGTAGTGTTATAAGGTCCTATTTATCCAGGGTAGCCTCATCAGTGTTGTCACTGCTCTACCAGAGGGCCCTGCCATTAGTATTACCCTAGCATTACCAGGTATCCATTCATGCACCTGGGTCGAGAGGGACATGGCGGGTAAAATTAACTTGTCCAAGGACGTAGGCACTTTGAGGGAATCGAACTCGGGTCCTCCGATTGAGAGTCAATAGTCTTATCCACTTTGTCACATCGTCCAGAAATAAAATGAAGAATAAAGAAACAAAATAAATGAATAAGACCTGGAAAGGGGGATTCAACTCATTTTCTTCATTGCAACTATCTTACATTTGGTATTTTCATGAACAATGTACAGATAGCTTCAGACAAATCCGTACGATATTCGACAAGGTCATAGCTAATCTCTCCCCTTTTTTCTATATATTAATCATATTAAAGGCACAATTTATCATTTGCAGATGAAACAAAAACCCAGCATCAGCGCTTGAAAGTAGTTCTAAAATGTGAGTTAGGGATAGAAACAAAAAATGTAAAAATTTGAGCAAGTATAATCAATGTTAAGTATTGTTAAATATACAAAATGTGAACAACAGTTATAATAACAAATATTTCCTGGCTAAGTCGTCCACAGTATGATTTAATGAGAAATATAGTGATATCTCCTTGTATTTTAGGCTTTATTGCAAAAATTTTATAATTTATGGTACCATGTTTTGTGATACAACTGACCTACACATATGCATCAAAAGTGATATCTTGAACATTTAAATCACTGCTCCCAAAGGTTAACACGACCTTTAAAACCTGAAAGTCAGAGGAATCGAAAAGACTGTTTCAGTATTTTTTCAATGAATAATATTCCTTAATCATGCATAGTTATCAAATCTTTCCCAAATTATCCTGAAATAGGGTTCCGAATAGGATTAATTTGAAAACCCACGAAAAAAAAAAAACACCACCGAAATATAGTGGGACTTCTTGGTGTCTGCCAGATCTCCCGAATTTCCCTCATATATTGATGCAGGGAGACGCACCTCTCTGATTGATGTGTATGTTTTGCTGCCAGGCACAGCGGGCTGGGATTCTTTTCGCAGGACATTTAGCCATATGCACTGTACATACGTCATGCTGCTTTGCTGGCTTCCCTTCCAGATACCTCGATAGAGGGTAATTTTTGCTGGACTCCCTTTCAAAGCCTGTTCCCATCCGAAAGGAATCCCAAAATTCTAAAAAGAACCTGGAGCATAACTTTATGTGTATCATTGACCGCCTGAGCGAGGGGGGGGGGATTTGTTATTCATGAAAGTGCTGCAGGCGCATCTAACCCTAGTCATGCAGGATTCATGTTACTTACGCTTGTACTTCCTCATGCTCTTGCCCCTCTTCTCGGCGAGGTAGAAGTCCTGCATGACTGGGTCCCTCTTCATGAACTCCATGTCGGCGGCGAATTCGTCATCGACCTCCATCTCGAAGGCAAAAGCGACGACCACGAGGGCCATGAAAGCGATGAGGACCTTGCAGACCATGTTGACTCTGCGACAAAAGATTTTTGAAACGATACTTGGGGTAAAGATTCAAATTATTTTTTTTTCTTTACTTGAATCTTACAACTCCTGTAAATTAGGCTTAAAGGGACTGTACAGTACTGGTTCAGGTGGGGATTCAGGTTTATAACATTCCTATTAAGTGAGATGATGAGAAACCTCATGAAATATGAAAGAGCATGTGGTTTCAAGAAGGATTCAACGTTTATTTAATGGAGTTGGTTTTCAAATGGCTGAGATATCCAACAAAGTAATAATAATGAAAGGCGACAGGCCACGCCTTTTATTAGGATCTCTTTGTTTCACCTTGTTTTTGGATATCTCAGCCATTTCAAAACCGATTTTCATCAAATAAACTTTTGATGCCCCTTAGAATTACATGCTCTTTGACATCTCATAGAGTGGTTTCTGAATATCTCGCAAAACGTTAAAAACCAAATCCTCACCTCAACCAGAACTGTACAGTCCCTTTAATGTTATCTTAAGAACACCTAAAAAATGGAAAGACTGGTTGATCAAGTCTTTGGTAGGCTGTCAGAGTGAATAATAACAATAATGATAATAATGATAGTAATAATAATAATGATAATAATGACAATTATATCACTTATAATAATAATAATAATGATAATAATATTAATAATAATAATAATAATAACAGTGTGGACAAAGAGCCACGGGACACTCCTAAAACAAATGACAAGATCGTACTAGCATTGCACATTTGGTGATGGCTGCATCACCTCTAAATCTAATGTCGACCCTATACTAACTAATAATTCCATTTAGGGTTAAATCTTTACATTATAATAGGATCGTAATTGCATCTAGAGTTAAAACGTATCAGTGTTTTTTCTCCGATTATCACATTTAGGGTTGAAATAAAATGTACTAAATTTAGGTTTGACTTGGTCAATAAACGAGGCCTACATTTAAAGTCTATATTACATTTAACGTTGTAGTTACATTTATGGGGGATATAACGGCAAAGTTTACATCTAGCGGACAATAAAATGGTGATACTCACGTTAGGTAGTTGCCTGAGTGTGAAGTGTAGAAAGGTCGACTATGGAGGATCTCTGGATGCCGTCTGGTGGTCGCTACCCTTCAAACGATTGCCTTTTATATATTTCTCGACCAGAGGTAATCCCACTTGATGTAACGAACATGTCTCATAACCACGTCACGTGACATAAAGAGAAAGAAGGAAAGAAGAAAGACCATATGCGTTGTTAATACCAGGCATTTGC
This sequence comes from Diadema antillarum, assembly GCF_040938485.1. Taxonomy (NCBI): domain Eukaryota; kingdom Metazoa; phylum Echinodermata; class Echinoidea; order Diadematoida; family Diadematidae; genus Diadema; species Diadema antillarum. The sequence goes on along the minus strand of NW_027270992.1, from coordinate 421,235 downwards.
TCGCCAATCCCTAAAAAGTAAATTAACTTTTCCCTGTCGGCACTCTTTTTTTCTAAGAAAAAACCACAAAACATTGCAAAATTTAAGAGTTCCATCTGGCCAAGCTGTGCGTTGCTTAGCTACTCTTAAGGCTCTATTGGTCATGGATTTCATCCTAACCTCAGTAGAAATGATGATGTTCGTCGGACAATCTGTCACTGTTTATGTTTCAACGAACGCCCATGTTTAATAAGCAGTCTTAGGGGAATGTAACGTTGAAGTGAGAATAAAAAGTCTTCCGGAATGAATGCGCTCATAGTTATGTGATGCCCTTCCGTCCTGCTCCATTTGTAACTTTTACGCTTGGCTGTAAAGAAACCATCTGAAATCCTTGGACTTTTTGCTTAACCCCCTCCTCCCTAAAACTTTTTTTTCTTTTCCATTTCTAGCTAAAAGAGGATGACACATCTCCTCAAAGTGCTATGACCCCATTTTGTTGTTTTGATAGGGTAGGATTTGGCTGTAAAGAAGACTTAGTGATGATCACATTTTTGACGTGTGTGGCAATTATAGGTTAACCTCACCAGACCTGACAATTCTAGGTTTAGAAAGGGCGATGACCTTTATGGTTTGAATGTTGGGTTTTTTGGTTTTAGTTTTTTTTTTCCTTGGGCTCACACTGATCCCATCGCCTAAAAACTCTAAAGGCTTCTTGATCTTCATGATTTGAATGTATGTATTCTTGTATGCTGTACACAATTTCGAACTGCCTAAACTGAAATTATTATCCCTTAGATTTCATCATTACGGTGGAATCGAAGACATCATGCAGGCATATGTAGATAGATGTTATAGGTGGGGCATTTCCAATCAAGAATACAATTGTCAAATCTTCATAATGGCCTTTATCGGCATCCAATGAAGAATATAAAGGTTAGGAGTTTTGTGATCCGATTGCCTTTTGCAAGTTAGAAGCCTTGCGGCTGAATTTCGTTTCCGTTCGACTCCTGCTGTGAGCTGAGATTCCAGAATTTAATAAGCAAATCATTATCATTATCAAAATGACTAAAATAGACGCATTCTCCAGTTTCTTTATTATAGTTTTATAAACACAGAGCTGCTGGTTTACATAATATTAAGGTGTGTTTTCAAACTAAACTCATCTTAGATGGTTACGCCAAGGCCACATGCCTTAAAAATCGACACAACAGGAATATCACAACCAATGACGATAGAGTTGTTGAGAATTTGTTACGAGATCTTCAAATTTCTCAAGATCCTTAAAAGAGGCTTAAAATTACAATCTGTAAATAGAAAGTAAGAACTGGATTTAAACTTCTATAGAAGTAGCCAATACAACTTAGTGCATAGCAAATTTTGCTTATTCACTCTTTTCTTAACTTATTTAGTTCGTCTTCTGATACTTAGTGAGCATGCGTACAAATTGAAATACAATAAATTACATCACTTCGTTTCAGAACTTTTCACAAGAGATTGCGTCGAACATCCTTTAAATCTTCAGGCCAAAACCAAGTCAGTCACCTCAACAAAATTTCAAAGACAGTTGACTAAGAGCGACAAGTAGGCCTTTATAAAGATAGTTTTTATTTGATTATGCTATTACATTTCAGTTTACCAATTGAAACAATTTAAATGAATGTATCCTAAAAAATATCCAACCCCCGCAAAAACTAGCAATAACAATGAGCCCCCTCTGACGCAATAATTAATTCTTGGAATACCATTGGTAGGCAATCTTTTATACAAAATGTATGTGAATCCTTAGTTGTCACATAATACGAGTGAACACGACCGTAATCTCTTCTTCACCTTCTTCTTATGTTTCTTCTTTTCCCTCTACTTATATTTCTTTTTCTTCCTTCTCTTCCTCCTTCTTTCTATATTGCTTCATCATCTCATCCTAACTGGGCTAAGATTTATTTGGAAGGCAATATTTCAATGATAATGTCCTTATTATTTTGACCTTTGGACAACAGATATCATATTTCTTCTTTATGTTGGACTACTTTGGAAAATCTATTTGTTTCATCCTTTTTATTGACTGAAATTCATTTCAAATTGAATATGAAGATTTGTGCTGGATGTTCTTCTACTTTGTTTTTGTTAGCTTGTTAAAAGGCATTTTATTGCAAAAAAAAAAGGCATCGGAATCTCATGTTGTTGTGAAGTATGTTGATGAGGCACAGCGCAGCTTTTTTTTATGTTTTGCTTTATATATTCTTTTTTCCTGTACGTGTCTTCTGAATATCTAGGAGCTGCCGGTGGACAGGGCATGTAAGCAGTCGACTTCAGACCACCAAACACACATCCAGACCTCGATTACGTGAAAGACCATTATGCAACACAGACTTGAAGAATTACACGGAAGGCAATGACGGCAGCTGCCACTTGTAATTCTATGTTTTTGCTCGAATATGATTCGCTTACGTCATTTTAGATCAATAAACTGCTGTCTCGAGTAGAACGATGCCCAATTTTTGATTTGTCGAGCTTGTTCTATCGGTCTTTAGAAATAAGGCGTTCAAGAGAATGTTGCGACCTCAAGAAGGACATTATGACAATCAACCACACACGCATAAGTACTGTAACTCTGAAGAGTTGTAAATGTCACATCACCACCAACCATTTTAGGAGGGAATGGTAAGATCTACCTCTATTCCTCGAACGTGATATATGCGATCTCTCGAAAATTCTTACCACGTGGGTTACTCATAATGCAATAATTTGCATATATGCATATTCATAACAGGAGAAAAAAAGAGAGTGAGAGGGAGAGAAGATATTATATAAAGAGAAAAATGTAATAAAGTGAGATTGAGATTAGCTCAAGATGAAGGAGAAAAGAGGGAACGCAGGATTGAGAGGGAGACAAGGAAGATTAATTTTCGTCCCTCGGTTAGGACGTAAAATGGAGGTCCCGTGTATGAGACAGTAACAACTCATTCACGTAAAAGATCTCTCTTTATTCATTCATAGCAAAGAGTAGGGTGTTTAACCTGGTGAAAGGTCCCACCTCACATCCAACTGGACCCCATGGAAGACCAGCTTAACGTACCTGAATATGGGCTATCCAACCATCTCTCAGATGGAAATGAACAAACAAACAAACAAACAAACAATTTAAGTGCACCGCCAATGATAAAGAGTGCGAGAGACATACAAACAGACAAATCAATACAAATGCCACACAGTCATGTACCAACAGACATCATCTAGATATCCAAATCTTCAATGTGGCAGTTTTTACGGATCCTTTTTTCGACGATGTTTTGGCAGAATATGATATAGCTTTGCGTTCGGAGTGAAATCAGGTATAGCGAAAAGTATCTTATGTCTATTGTTCGCTGATAGAAGGAAAAAAAAAACATTTATGACGGTCGAACAATGAACACGTGAGTGTTAAAGATGCTGTTTAAATGTTGCATCATACAGTTCATATTGTCAAACTTGTAACCATATCCGTAAATGCATTTCAAACAAAATACTACGTCAGTCATTCTCACTGTTCTCTATCAACATATTAATACATCCTCTGATCATCTTCCAGCGTTTCATTCCTTACCCCATCCTCTCTCTCTCTCTCTCTCTCTCTCTCTCTCTCTCTCTCGGTGTGTGTGTGTGTGTGTGTGTGTGTGTGTGTTTTCTTTCTATCCCTCTCTCTCTCTCTCTTGCCGAAATGTTTTGGTTACGTATCGGTGTCCTACGTTAAAGGAGAATGTTACCTAAATATATTTGGGAACAACTCCCCTTTAATAACACGAGACACCGATATATCAGGCAATAGTCAGTGCAAAATTTCCCTTTATAGGGACTGTACCCAGTATTGGTTGAGGCTGGGATTCATGTTTTGAACATTCCTAAGTAAGATAATGAGAAACCTCTTATGAAATATGAAAGAACATGTAATTTTCATCAGGATTCAACGTTTATTTGATGTAAATTGGTTTTTACAAACGGCTAAAATATAAAAAAAGTGATGACAATAAAAGGCGACAGGCCACGCCTTTCATTTGGATCTCTTTGACATCTCATAGAGTGGTTTCTGAATATCTCACAAAAGGTTAAAAACTCAATCTTCACCTCAACCAGAACTGTACACACCCACCCTTTAATGTACGACAACGATCGGTATCAAACATTTCGACAAGAGAGGGAGAGAGAGAAAGAGAGAGAGGGGGGGGGAGGAAAGAACACACCTACATAGTACCGAATACGAATGTGGATTGAGTGAATGCAGCAGTATCAGTATAGAATACATCTGTGTAGTTTGATGACAATAGGACAATGGGTTGCAAAGTTATGAATTAAGTTTCAGTGCCGCCATCGCATCGGCTGGATGAGAAGACTATAACAGTTTGTGACGTCTCTGCAGGACAATGATTAGAAGAAAAAAAGTAGAAGAAAAGTAAACAAAATTTCTTTTTTAGTGAAAAGTATAATTTTCCTTCACTTGAAACTGATACATTTAAAAGGTAATGTTATTCCCCCTGCTTTCTGAAAGAGGTATAGGCCGAGTGCTCTTTCATTATGTTTGGAAAATGAATATGTTGAATTCTGAATTCTCTTTTTCGTTATATCGTTGCTATGGAAAAACGTCACGAACTGCTGTAGTCTTCTCATCAAGTTATGGAGGCACTGAAACTTAAACAATTCATAACTTTTAGACTTGCTATGTACCCTTGGTGCAAAGGAGCCACACCCATACCTAGGCCAGTGAAGTAAACGTTACCTCCACCATACAGTCCTCATTTTAAAAGGAAAGGACACTTAAACCAGCAGCCTGCCTTGGTGCATAACACGTACCAAACTTCAGGTGTTAATTTCCAATGTACAGAAAAGGGTATCCACGTAAAGGAGAAAGATGTTACTCGCTGATAATGAATGGCACAATTATTGAAGAGAACACCAAACAAAACTAGAGATTGTAATTTGTCATCACTGACAAATTAAGGTGATCCGATTTTTTTTTAATCAATGATTCGAGGTCTGATCGCAATAGGCAACACCATACAGGTTTCATCTGTGCTTAGAGACATTGGTTGTGTGATGTTTGGATTCTCATTTAGAAAAGGGAGTCAAATCTGTCATCTTTGGTTCCAAATTCTGTATACACTAGATAACGAAGATACAGCAACAAATATATAATTTAGGCATGACCATACAGGTTTCATCTGTGTTTAGGGACATTCGCCGTGTGATATTCGGAATCTCATTTAGAAAAGCGAGTCAGATCTGCCATCTTTGGTACCATATTCCGTATAACACGTCATAATAAAGAGACAGAATGAAGTATATTTGACCACTGACCTCACTTTGCACAGCCAGGATGGCATCTTAGCAAAATGTGGTTATTTTGTAAAATGATTCTTGTAACATGGTCTTTGCGTGTGCAAAATATGGAAGAGACAGGACATGTATTCACTAAGATACAGAATGAAACATTTATGACCTTTGACCCTAATTTACATACCCAAGATGGTGTCTGATCAAGAAGTTGTTATTTTATGAAATAATGTACGTGACATGAACTAAACATGTGCAAAATTTGAAAGTGATAGATGCTGTTTTTCTTGAGTTATTGCAAAGAAAGTTGCAGAAAGAAAAGAAACATCTCAATACATTGAAGATAAGCTTTAAATTCAACCACGTTTTTTAACGTGATCCCGACATCGTATGAAAAAAACGAAGGGTAAAATACAATAGCCCAAAGTCTCAGCTACAACATATTAAGATCTGGGAGAAATTTACCGAAGCATAAGTGAGCTATTGCTCGAAAAAGATTGTCATAGCTTCATTCGCAGAAAAACTGCACTCCCATAGAGATAACACGTCATAATGAAGATACAGAAAGAATATATGACCTTTGACCCCACTTTGCACAGACATGATGGCATCTGAGCAAAAAGTGGTTATTTTGTGAAATGATTCTTGTAACATGGTCTTTGTGTGTGCAAAATATGAGAGAGATAGGACATGTATTCACCAAGATACAGGATGGAACATTTATGACCTTTGACCCTAATTTACATACCCAAGATGGTGTCCGATCAAGTAATTGTTATTTTATGAAATAATGTACGTGACATGAACAAAACATGTGCAAAATATGGGATTAATAGCCATTGTTGTTGTTCATCTATTGCACAGAAAGTAGTAGAAAGAAAGAAAAATAAAGAAAAAATTATGTTATTTTTATAGAAATTTGAAGGAGAAGCATGAAAAAAATCAGAAAAAGATAAAGTTAGGAAAGGAGATTAAGACTAACTAAAGAAAAAAAAGGAAAAAAAGTGTTCAAAAAAAAAAAAAACTGGCAGGGATGAGCATCGAACCAGGGACCTTAGGATTACGAGTCGGATGCGCTATGCAATGACCTATTTCATGCTCCAAAGGCCCTGTGTATTAAGCAAAATGACGCTGCATCGAAGCCACATGCAATTTTTCAACCAAGTTTTTCGATGTGATACCAACGTTGTATGAAAAAATGGAGGGCACACTTACGATAGCCCAAAGTCTCAGCTACAACATACTAAAATCTGGGAGAAATTCACCGAAGCATAAGTGAGCTAGTGCTCGAAAAAGAGAGTCATGTCAATTTTCACTGCCAGAAAAACTGCACTCCCATAGAGATAACACGTAAACTGGTGAAATTTTACAAGGATACTTTCAATCCATTTTTACGAGGTGATGACGTTATCCAATCAAAATGTTGTTATCACATTGATGAAAGAACATTTCATAAGCTACAACATACTGAAATCTGGGTGAAAATTGGCGAAATTTAAGTGAGATACGCTCGAGTGAATTTGAAATTTGATGACGTCATTTGGAAAATTTACTTTGTTTACTTTATTAAGAAATTTGATATCTTTTAATCATTTTTTCAGTATCGCCAACCCATGAAATGACATGTACAACTCATCAGCTTTTAGAATATGTCAAGAAAATGGGGGGTCATCGTCCATCCTGACGAGTAAAATCCGATTTAAAATTGGCGGTTTTTTGGCATAGTTGCACAGTGTATCCCCATTGACGCACGCGCGGAATTTTGAATTTGACGGGCCCGTATGATGTCATATTGAGTCGGATCGACTTGAAACTTGATAGAAATATTCCTTGACATTGTGGACATCCGATCCGTGTGAAAAAACTGAAAATTTCTATTGCATATGAGCTGTGCGTGCGTATATGCGCGCGCGCGTACGCGTCCGTCCGATTTTTTCAATTTTTCAAAAAATGCTCTAAATGGTCTGAAACGTGTGCAAAAAAAATTTGAGCTCGATTTGAGCATACAAATATTTTAACGCGCGCGTACGCGCACGTACCAAGAGAAAATGTGAATTTTGAGAATATGAGTAGAATGCACATAACTTGAAATATATGTGACGTAAATTTCATTGAAAAACTTCATTCCATTAATGAGATATGATTGAGAATGTGTTTTCATATAATGACGTCATAGTGACGTCACGGTCGACTGATCACTTTGATTTTAGTTCGATTGCCGTCTTTGGGACACGATACATACATGGTATAAGTTTGAACTTGATAGGCATAGTACTTTCTGAGCTAACCTCTGCACAACTTTTGGGGAGAAATAAAGAAAGAAGAAGAAGAAGAAGAACTAGAGATTGTAATTTGTCATTACTGACAAATTAAGGTGATCCGATTTTTTTTTTCATCAATGATTCGAGTCCTGATCGCAATAGGCATGACCATACAGGTTTCGTCTGTTGTTAAAAACGTTGGCCGTGTGATGTTTGAATTCTCGTTTAGAAAAGGGAGTCATATCTGCCATCTTTGGTACCAAATTCCGTACACACTAGATAACGAAGATACAACAACAAATACATACGACATTTGACCCACCTTTACACTGCCAAGATGGCATCTGAGGAAAAAGTGGTTATTTTGTGAAATGATTCTTGCGACATCGTCTATACGTGTGCAAAATATGGGAAAGATAGGACAGGTATTCGCCAAGATACAAGATGAAACATTTATGACCTTTGACCCTAATTTACATACCCAAGATGTTGTCCGATCAAGTAGTTGTTATTTTATGAAATAATGTACGTGACATGAACTAAACATGTGCAGAATATGGGGGTGATAGGGCGTGTTTTACTTGAGTTATTGCAAAGAAAGTTGCAGAAAGAAAGAAATATCTCAATACATAGAAGATAAGCTTTAATTTCAACCAAGTTTTTTATCGTGATCCCGACATCGTATGAAAAAACGAAATGTTATTTAACGATAGCGCAAAGTCTCAGCTACAACATATTAAAATCTGGGAGAAATTCACCGAAGGGTAAGTGAGCTAGTGCTCGATAAAGACAATCATGTCAATTTTCACATTTAAAAAAATTATCTCCCATAGAGATAACACGTCATAACGAAGATACAGAAAGAAGTACATATGACCTTTGACCTCAATTTGCACAGACAAGATGGCATCTGAGTAAAAAGTGGTTATTTTGTGAAATGATCCTTGTAACGTGGTCTTTGCGTTTGCAAAATATGGGAAAGATAAGACATGTATTCACTAAGATACAGGATGAAACACTTATGACCTTTGACCCTAATTTACATACCCAAGATGGTGTCCGATCAAGTAGTTGTTATTTTATGAAATAATGTACGTGACATGAACTAAACATGTGCAAAATATATAAGAGATAGGGCGTGTTTTTCTTGAGTTATTGCAAAGAAAGTTGCAGAAAGAAAGAAATATCTCAATACATCGAAGATAAGCCTGAATTTCAACCAAAATTTTTGACGTGATCCCGACATCGTATGAAAAAACGAAGGGCACATTCACGGTAGCGTAAAGTCTCAGCTACAACATATCAAAATCTGGGAGAAATTTACCGAAGGGTAAGTGAGCTAGTGCTCGATAAAGATAGTCGTGTCAATTTTCATTTCCAGAAAAACTGCACTCCCATAGAGATAACACGTAAACTGGTCAAATTTGACAAGATTACTTTTAATCCATTTTTACGAGGTGATACCGTTATCCAATCAAAATATTGTAATCTTATGTTTGAAAGAGCATTACATAAGCTACATCATATTGAAATCTGGGTGAAAATTGACAAAGGACTAGTGAGATACGCTCAAATGAACTTGAAATATGAGGACGTCATTTTGAAAATTTACTTTTTTTACTTTATTAAGAAATTTGATATCTTTTAATCATTTTGTCAGCATTGCCACCCCATGAAATGACATGTACAACTCATCAGCTTTCAAAATATGTACAGAAAATGGGGGGTCACCGTCCATCCTGACGAGTAAAATCGGATTTAAAATTGGCAGTTTTTTGGCATAGTTGCACTGTATATCGCCATTGACGCGCGCGCGGAATTTCAACTTTGACGGGCCCGTATGACGTCATATTGAGTCGGATTGACTTGAAACTTGGTAGAAATATTCCTTGACATTTCAGACAGCCGATAAATGTGAAAAAACGGGAAATTTCTATTGCATATGAGCTGTGCGTGCGTATATGTGCGCGCGCGTACGCGTCCGTCCAATTTTTTCAATTTTTCAAAAAATGCTCCAAATGACCTGAAACGTGTGCAAAAAAAATTTGAGCTCGATTGGAGGATGTCAACATTTTAACGCGCGCGTACGCGCACGGTTTGAGTGTAAACTGAAATGTGAGAAAATGTGTAGAATACGCTTGATTTGAACTATATGTGACGTAAATTTCATGGAAAAATTCCTTTCCATTAATGAGATATTAATGAAAATGTGTTTTCATATAATGACGTCATAGTGACGTCACGGTCCATTGATCACAATGATTTTACAAAATCTGTCGTCTTTGTGACATGATACATATATGGTATAATTTTCAAATTGATAGGCAGAGGACTTTCTGAGTTAATCTCTGCACAACTTTTGTCCAGAAATAAAGAATCAGTACAGATACAATAGGTGATCCGAAGGATACTCGGATCACCTAACTAGAGATTGTAATTTGTCATCACTGACAAATTAAGGTGATCCGATTTTTTTTTTAATCAATGATTCGAGTCCTGATCGTAATAGGCATGACAATACAAGTTTCATCTGTGTTTAGAGACATTGGCCGTGTGAGGTTTGGATTCTCATTTAGAAAAGGGAGTCATATCTGCCATCTTTGGTACCAATTCTGTATACACTGAATAACGAAGATACAGCAACGAATACATATGACCTTTGACCCACCTTTACACTCCCAAGATGGCATCTGAGGAAAAAGTGGTTATTTTGTGAAATGATTCTTGCGACATCGTCTATATTCGTGTGCAAAATATGGCAAAGATAGGACAGGTATTCACCAAGATGCAAAATGCAAAGTCTTAGGTACAACATAAAATCTGGGAGAAATTCACCGAAGGGTAAGTGAGAGCTAGTGCTCGATAAAGAAAAGCATGTTGATTTTCACATTAAAAAAAAATCCCTCCCATAGAGATAACACGTCATAACGAAAATACAGAAAGAAGTACATATGACCTTTGACCTCACTTTGCACACCCAAGATGGCGTCTGAGCAAAAAGTGGTTATTTTGTGAAATGATCCTTGTTACATGGTCTTTGTGTGTGCACAATATGGGAAAGATAGGACATGTATTCACCAAGATACAGGATGAAACATTTATGACCTTTGACCCTAATTTACATACCCAAGATGGTGTCTGATCAAGTAGTTGTTATTTTATGAAATAATGTACGTGACATGAACTAAACATGTGCAAAATATGGGATTGATAGCCATTGTTGTTGTTCATCTATTGCACAGAAAGTAGTAGAAAGAAAGAAAAATAAAGAAAAAAATATGTTATTTTATAGAAATTTGAAGGAGAAGCATAAAAAAATCAGAAAAAGATAAAGTTAGGAAGGGAGATTAAGACTAACTAAAGAAAAAGAAGAAAAAAAGTGTTTAAAAAAATGAAAAAAAAATATTGGCAGGGGTGAGCCTCGAACCAGGGACCTTAGGATTACGAGTCGGATGCGCTATGCAATGACCTATTTCATGCTCCATAGGCCCTGTGTATTAAGCAAAATGACGCTGCATCGAAGCCACGTGCCATTTTCAACCAAGTTTTTCGACGTGATGCCGACGTCGTATGAAAAAATGAAGGGCACACTTCCGATAGCCCAAAGTCTCAGCTACAACATACTAAAATCTGGGAAAAATTCACCGAAGCAAAAGTGAGCTAGTGCTCGAAAAAGAGAGTCATGTCAATTTTCACTGCCAGAAAAACTGCTCTCCCATAGAGATAACACGTAAACTGGTCAAATTCTACAAGGATACATTCAATCCATTTTTACGAGGCGATGACGTCATCCAATCAAAATGTTGTTTTTACATTAATGAAAGAACATTTCATATGCTACAACATACTGAAATATGGGAGAAAATTGGCAGAGGATAAGTGAGATACGCTCGAGTAAACTTGTAATTTGATGACGTCATTTTGAAAATTTACTTTTTTTACTTTATTAAGAAATTTGATATCTTTTAATCATTTTGTCAGCATTGCCTACCCATGAAATGACATGTACAACTCATCAGCTTTCAATATATGTAAAGAAAATGGGGGGTCACCGTCCATCCTGACGAGTAAAATCGGACTTAAAATTGGCAGTTTTTTGGCATAGTTGCACTGTATATCGCCATTGACGCGCGCGCGGAATTTCAACTTTGACGGCCCCGTATGACGTCATATTGAGTCGGATTGACTTGAAACGTGGTATAAATATTCCTTGACATTTCAGACATGCGATCAAAGTGAAAAAACTGGAAATTTCAATTGCATATGAGCTGTGCGTGCGTATATGCGCGCGCGCGTACGCGTCCGTCCGATTTTTTCAATTTTTCAAAAAATGCTCCAAATGGTCTGAAACGTGTGCACAAAAATTTTGAGCTCGATTGGAGCATACAAATATTTCAACGCGCGCGTACGCGCACGTTTTAAGAGAAAATATGAATTTTGAGAACATGAGTAGAATGCGCATAACTTAAAATATATGTGACGTAAATTTCATTGAAAAATTCTATTTCATTAATGAGATATGATTGAGAATGTGTTTTCATATAATGACGTCATAGTGACGTCACGGTCGACTGATCACAATGATACATTAGATTTGCCGTCTTTGGGACATGATGCATACATGATATAATTTTGAAATTGACAGGCAGCGGACTTTCTGAGCTAACCTCTGCACAACTTTTGAGGAGAAATAAAGAAGAAGAAGAAGAAAAACTAGAGATTGTAATTTGTCATCACTGACAAATTAAGGTGATCCGATTTTTTTTTATCAATGATTCGAGTCCTGATCGCAATAGGCATGACCATACAAGTTTCATCTGTGTTTAGAGACATTGGCCGTGTGATGTTTGCATTCTCATTTAGAAAAGGGAGTCATATCTGCCATCTTTGGTACCAAATTCTGTATACACTGAATAACGAAGATACAGCAATGAATACATATGACCTTTGACCCACCTTTGCACTCCCAAGATTGCATCTGATGAAATAGTGGTTATTTTGTGAAATGATTCTCGCGACATCGTCTATACGTGTGGAAAATATGGGAAAGATAGGACAGGTATTCACTAAGATACAAGATGAAACATTTATGACCTTTGACCCTAATTTACATACCCAAGATGTTGTCCGATCTAGTAGTTGTTATTTTATGAAATAATGTACGAGACATGAACTAAACATGTGCAAAATATGGGGGTGATAGGGCATGTTTTTCTTGAGTTATTGCAAAGAAAGTTGCAGAAAGAAAGAAATATCTCAATACATAGAAGATAAGCTTTAATTTCAACCAATTTTTTATCGTAATTCCGACATCGTATGAAAAAACGAAGGAAATGAAACGATAGCGCAAAGTCTCAGCTACAATATATTAAAATCTGGGAGAAATTCACCGAAGGGTAAGTGAGCTAGTGCTCGATAAAGACAATCATGTCAATTTTCACATTAAAGAAAATTCCCTCCCATAGAGATAACACGTCATAACGAAGATACAAAAAGAAGTACATATGACCTTTGACCTCAATTTGCACAGACAAGATGGCATCTGAGTAAAAAGTGATTATTTTGTGAAATGATCCTTGTAACATGGTCTTTGCGTGTGCAAAATATGGGAAAGATAAGACATGTATTCACTAAGATACAGGGTGAAACACCTATGACCTTTGACCCTAATTTACATACCCAAGATGGTGTCCGATCAAGTAGCTGTTATTTTATGAAATAATTCACGTGACATGAACTAAACATGTGCAAAATATAGAAGTGATAGAGGCCGTTTTTCTTGAGTTATTGCAAAGAAAGTTGCAGAAAGAAAGAAATATCTCAATACATCGAAGATAAGCCTGAATTTCAACCCAATTTTTTGACGTGATTTTGACATCGTATGAAAAAACGAAGGGCACACTTACGGTAGCGTAAAGTCTCAGCTACAACATATTAAAATCTGGGAGAAATTTACCGAAGCTTAAGTGAGCTAGTGCTCGATAAAGATAGTCATGTCAATTTTCATTTCCAGAAAAACTGCACTCCCATAGAGATAACACGTAAACTGGTCAAATTTGACAAGATTACTTTTAATCCATTTTTACGAGGTGATACCGTTATCCAATCAAAATATTGTAATTCTATGTTTGAAAGAACATTAAATAAGCTACATCATACTGAAATCTGGGTGAAAATTGACTAAGGACTAGTGAGATATGCTCGAATGAACTTGAAATTTGATGACGTCATTTTGAAAATTTACTTTTTTTACTTTATTAAGAAATTTGATATCTTTTAATCATTTTGTCAGCATTGCCACCCCATGAAATGACATGTACAACTCATCAGCTTTCAAAATATGTACAGAAAATGGGGGGTCACCGTCCATCCTGACGAGTAAAATCGGATTTAAAATTGGCAGTTTTTTGGCATAGTTGCACTGTATATCGCCATTGACGCGCGCGCGGAATTTCAACTTTGACGGGCCCGTATGACGTCATATTGAGTCGGATTGATTTGAAACTTGGTATAAATATTCCTTAACATTTCAGACATCCGATCAAAGTGAAAAAACTGGAAATTTCAATTGCACATGAGCTGTGCGTGCGTATATGCGCGCGCGCGTACGCGTCCGTCCGATTTTTTCAATTTTTCAAAAAATGCTCCAAATGGTCTGAAACGTGTGCAAAAAAATTTTGAGCTCGATTGGAGCATACAAATATTTCAACGCGCGCGTACGCGCACGTTTTAAGAGAAAATATGAATTTTGAGAACATGAGTAGAATGCGCATAATTTGAAATATATGTGACGTAAATTTCATTGAAAAATTTCATTCCATTAATGAGATATGATTGAGAATGTGTTTTCATATAATGACGTCATAGTGACGTCACGGTCCACTGATCACAATGATACATTAGATTTGTCGTCTTTGGGACATGATGCATACATGGTATAATTTTGAAATTGATAGGCAGCGGACTTTCTGAGCTAACCTCTGCACAACTTTTGCGGAGAAATAAAGAAAGAAAGAAGAAGAAAGAATCCGTACAGATACAGAAGGTGATCCGAAGGATACTCGGATCACCTAACTAGAGAATGTAATTTGTCATCACTGACAAATTAAGGTGATCCGATTTTTTTTAAATCAATGATTCGAGTCCTGATCGTAATAGGCATGACAATACAAGTTTCATCTGTGTTTAGAGACATTGGCCGTGTGAGGTTTGGATTCTCATTTAGAAAAGGGAGTCATATCTGCCATCTTTGGTACCAATTCTGTATACACTGAATAACGAAGATACAGCAACGAATACATATGACATTTGACCCACCTTTACACTCCCAAGATGGCATCTGAGGAAAAAGTGGTTATTTTGTGAAATGATTCTTGCGACATCGTCTATATTCGTGTGCAAAATATGGCAAAGATAGGACAGGTATTCACCAAGATGCAAAATGCAAAGTCTTAGGTACAACATAAAATCTGGGAGAAATTCACCGAAGGGTAAGTGAGAGCTAGTGCTCGATAAAGAAAAGCATGTCGATTTTCACATTAAAAAAAAATCCCTCCCATAGAGATAACACGTCATAACGAAAATACAGAAAGAAGTACATATGACCTTTGACCTCACTTTGCACACCCAAGATGGCGTCTGAGCAAAAAGTGGTTATTAGGTGATCCGAGTATCCTTCGGATCACCTTCTGTATCTGTACGGATTCTTTCTTCTTCTTTCTTTCTTTATTTCTCCGCAAAAGTTGTGCAGAGGTTAGCTCAGAAAGTCCGCTGCCTATCAATTTCAAAATTATACCATGTATGCATCATGTCCCAAAGACGACAAATCTAATGTATCATTGTGATCAGTGGACCGTGACGTCACTATGACGTCATTATATGAAAACACATTCTCAATCATATCTCATTAATGGAATGAAATTTTTCAATGAAATTTACGTCACATATATTTCAAATTATGCGCATTCTACTCATGTTCTCAAAATTCATATTTTCTCTTAAAACGTGCGCGTACGCGCGCGTTGAAATATTTGTATGCTCCAATCGAGCTCAAAATTTTTTTGCACACGTTTCAGACCATTTGGAGCATTTTTTGAAAAATTGAAAAAATCGGACGGACGCGTACGCGCGCGCGCATATACGCACGCACAGCTCATGTGCAATTGAAATTTCCAGTTTTTTCACTTTGATCGGATGTCTGAAATGTTAAGGAATATTTATACCAAGTTTCAAGTCAATCCGACTCAATATGACGTCATACGGGCCCGTCAAAGTTGAAATTCCGCGCGCGCGTCAATGGCGATATACAGTGCAACTATGCCAAAAAACTGCCAATTTTAAATCCGATTTTACTCGTCAGGATGGACGGTGACCCCCCATTTTCTGTACATATTTTGAAAGCTGATGAGTTGTACATGTCATTTCATGGGGTGGCAATGCTGACAAAATGATTAAAAGATATCAAATTTCTTAATAAAGTAAAAAAAGTAAATTTTCAAAATGACGTCATCAAATTTTAAGTTCATTCGAGCATATCTCACTAGTCCTTTGTCAATTTTCACCCAGATTTCAGTATGATGTAGCTTATTTCATGTTCTTTCAAACATAAAATTACAATATTTTGATTGGATAACGGTATCACCTCGTAAAAATGGATTGAAAGTAATCTTGTCAAATTTGACCAGTTTACGTGTTATCTCTATGGGAGTGCAGTTTTTCTGGAAATGAAAATTGACATGACTATCTTTATCGAGCACTAGCTCACTTAAGCTTCGGTAAATTTCTCCCAGATTTTAATATGTTGTAGCTGAGACTTTACGCTACCGTAAGTGTGCCCTTTGTTTTTTCATACGATGTCAGAATCACGTCAAAAAATTGGGTTGAAATTCAGGCTTATCTTCGATGTATTGAGATATTTCTTTCTTTCTGCAACTTTCTTTGCAATAACTCAAGAAAAACGGCCTCTATCACTTCTATATTTTGCACATGTTTAGTTCATGTCACGTGAATTATTTCATAAAAAAACAATTACTTGATCGGACACCATCTTGGGTATGTAAATTAGGGTCAAAGGTCATAAGTGTTTCACCCTGTATCTTAGTGAATACATGTCCTATCTTTCCCATATTTTGCATACGCAAAGACCATGTTACAAGAATCATTTCACAAAATAACCACTTTTTACTCAGATGCCATCTTGTCTGTACAAATTGAGGTCAAAGGTCATATGTACTTCTTTTTGTATCTTCGTTATGACGTGTTATCTCTATGGGAGGGAATTTTCTTTAATGTGAAAATTGACATGATTGTCTTTATCGAGCACTAGCTCACTTACCCTTCGGTGAATTTCTCCCAGATTTTAATATGTTGTAGCTGAGACTTTGCGCTATCGTTTAGTTTCCTTTGTTTTTTCATACGATGTCGGGATGACGATAAAAAATTGGTTGAAATTAAAGCTTATCTTCTATGTATTGAGATATTTCTTTCTTTCTGCAACTTTCTTTGCAATAACTCAAGAAAAACACGCCCTATCACCCCCATATTTTGCACATGTTTAGTTCATGTCTCGTACATTATTTCATAAAATAACAACTACTAGATCGGACATCTTGGGAATGTAAATTAGGGTCAAAGGTCATAAATGTTTCATCTTGTATCTTAGTGAATACCTGTCCTATCTTTCCCATATTTTTCACACGTATAGACGATGTCGCGAGAATCATTTCACAAAATAACCACTATTTCATCAGATGCAATCTTGGGAGTGCAAAGGTGGGTCAAAGGTCATATGTATTCATTGCTGTATCTTCGTTATTCAGTGTATACAGAATTTGGTACCAAAGATGGCAGATATGACTCCCTTTTCTAAATGAGAATGCAAACATCACACGGCCAATGTCTCTAAACAGAGATGGAACTTGTATGGTCATGCCTATTGCGATCAGGACTCGAATCATTGATAAAAAAAATCGGATCACCTTAATTTGTCAGTGATGACAAATTACAATCTCTAGTTTTGTGAAATGATCCTTGTTACATGGTCTTTGTGTGTGCAAAATATGGGAAAGATAGGACATGTATTCACCAAGATACAGGATGAAACATTTATGACCTTTGACCCTAATTTACATACCCAAGATGGTGTCTGATCAAGTAGTTGTTATTTTATGAAATAATGTACGTGACATGAACTAAACATGTGCAAAATATGGGATTGATAGCCATTGTTGTTGTTCATCTATTGCACAGAAAGTAGTAGAAAGAAAGAAAAATAAAGAAAAAAATATGTTATTTTATAGAAATTTGAAGGAGAAGCATAAAAAAATCAGAAAAAGATAAAGTTAGGAAGGGAGATTAAGACTAACTAAAGAAAAAGAAGAAAAAAAGTGTTTAAAAAAATGAAAAAAAAATATTGGCAGGGGTGAGCCTCGAACCAGGGACCTTAGGATTACGAGTCGGATGCGCTATGCAATGACCTATTTCATGCTCCATAGGCCCTGTGTATTAAGCAAAATGACGCTGCATCGAAGCCACGTGCCATTTTCAACCAAGTTTTTCGACGTGATGCCGACGTCGTATGAAAAAATGAAGGGCACAACTTCGATAGCCCAAAGTCTCAGCTACAACATACTAAAATCTGGGAAAAATTCACAGAAGCAAAAGTGAGCTAGTGCTCGAAAAAGAGAGTCATGTCAATTTTCACTGCCAGAAAAACTGCTCTCCCATAGAGATAACACGTAAACTGGTCAAATTCTACAAGGATACATTCAATCCATTTTTACGAGGCGATGACGTCATCCAATCAAAATGTTGTTTTTACATTAATGAAAGAACATTTCATAAGCTACAACATACTGAAATATGGGAGAAAATTGGCAGAGGATAAGTGAGATACGCTCGAGTAAACTTGTAATTTGATGACGTCATTTTGAAAATTTACTTTTTTTACTTTATTAAGAAATTTGATATCTTTTAATCATTTTGTCAGCATTGCCACCCCATGAAATGACATGTACAACTCATCAGCTTTTAAAATATGTAAAGAAAATGGGGGGTCACCGTCCATTCTGACGAGTAAAATCGGATTTAAAATTGGCGGTTTTTTGGCATAGTTGCACTGTATATCGCCATTGACGCGCGCGCGGATTTTCAACTTTGACGGGACTGCATGACGTCATATTGAGTCGGATCGACTTGAAACTTGGTAGAAATATTCCTTGACTTTTCAGACATCCGATCCTTGTAAAAAAACCGGAAATTTCTATTGCATATGAGCTGTGCGTGCGCATATGTGCGCGCGCGTGCGCGTCCGTCCAATTTTTTCAATTTTTCAAAAAATGCTTGAAATGGTCTGAAACGTGTGCAAAAAAATTTTCAGCTCGATTGGAGTATACAAATATTTCAACGCGCGCGTACGCGCACGTTTAAGAGTAAATATGAACTTTGAGAATGTGAGTAGCATTTGCATAACTTGAAATATATGTGACGTAAATTTCATTGAAAAATTCCATTTCATTAATGAGATATGATTGAGAATGTGTTTTCATATAATGACGTCATAGTGACGTCACGGTCAACTGATCACAATGATTTTACTAAATTTGTCGTCTTTGGGACACAATACATATATGATATAAGTATGACATTGATAGGCATTGCAATTTCTGAGCTAACCTCTGCACAACTTTTGAGGAGAAATAAAGAAGAAGAAAAACAAAGAATCCGTACAGATACAGAAGGTGATCCGAGAGGATACTCGGATCACCTAACAAAGAATCCGTACAGATACAGAAGGTGATCCGAGAGGATACTCGGATCACCTAACTAGAGATTGTAATTTGTCATTACTGACAAATTAAGGTGATCCGATTTTTTTTAATGAATTATTCGAGTCCTGATTGCAATAGGCATGATGTTTGGATTCTCATTTAGAAAAGGGAGTCATATCTGCCATCTGTGGTACCAAATTCTGTATACACTAGATAACAAAGATACAGCAACAAATACATATGACCTTTGACCCACTTTTACACTCCCAAGATGGCATCTGAGGAAAAAGTGTTTATTTTGTGAAATGATTTTTGCGACATCGTCTATACGTGTGCAAAATATGGGAAAGATAGTACAGGTATTCACCAAGATGCAGGATGAAACATATATGACCTTTCACCCTTATTTACATACCCAAGATGGCGTCTGATTAAGAAGTCGTTATTTTATGAAACAATGTAGGTGACATGAACTAAACATGTGCAAAATATGGTGGTGATAGAGCATGTTTTTCTTGTGGTTTTGCAAAGAAAGTTGTGCAAAGAAAGAAAAATTTCAATACATCGTTGATGAGCTTTAATTTCAACCAAGTATTTTGACGTGATACCGACATCGTGTGAAAAAACAAAGGGCACTTATATGATAGCACAAAGTCTCAGCTACAACATATTAAAATCTAGGAGAAATTCACGGAAGCATAAGTAAGATAGTGCATGATAAAGATAGTCATGTCAATTTTCACATCTAGAAAAACTCCCTCCTATAGAGATAACACGTAATAGCGAAGATTGAGAAAGAAGTACATATGACCTTTGACCCCACTTTGCACACCCAAGATGGCATCTGAGCAATTAGTAGTTATTTTGTGAAATGATTCTTGTAACATGGTCTTTGCGTGTGCAAAATATGGGAAAGATAGGACATGTATTCACCAAGATACAGGATGAAACATTTATGACCTTTCACCCTAATTTACATACCCAAGATGGTGTCCGATCAAGTAGTTGTTATTTTATGAAATAATGTACGTGACATGTACTAGACATGTGCAAAATATGGGATTGATAGCCATTGTTGTTGTTCATCTATTGCACAGAAAGTAGTAGAAAGAAAGAAAAATAAAGAAAAAATTGTTATTTTATAGAAATTTGAAGGAGAAGCATAAAAAAATCAGAAAAAGATAAAGTAAGGAAAGGGAGATTAAGATTAACTAAAGAAAAAGAAGAAAAAAAGTGTTTAAAAAAATTAAAAAAAAAATTGGCAGGAGTGAGCCTCGAACCAGGGACCTTAGGATTACGAGTCGGATGCGCTACGCAATGACCTATTTCATTCTCCATAGGCCCTGTGTATTAAGCAAAATGACGCTGCATCGAAGCCTCGTGCCATTTTCAACCAAGTTTTTTGAATTGATGCCGACATCGTATGAAAAAATGGAGGGCACACTTACGATAGCCCAAAGTCTCAGCTACAACATACTAAAATCTGGGAGAAATTCACCGAAGCATAAGTGAGCTAGTGCTCGAAAAAGAGAGTCATGTCAATTTTCACTGCCAGAAAAACTGCTCTCCCATAGAGATAACACGTAAACTGGTCAAATTTGACAATATTACTTTCAATCCATTTTTACGAGGTGATGCCGTCCTCCAATCAAAATGTTGTAATTATATTAATGAAAGATCATTTAATAAGCTACAACATACTGAAATTTAAGTGTAAATTGGCAAAGGATAAGTGAGATACGTCCGAGTGAACTTGAAATTTGATGACGTCATTTTGAAAATTTACTTTTTTTACTTTATTAAGAAATTTGATATCTTTTAATCATTTTGCCAGCATCGCCAACCCATGAAATAACATATCCAACTCATCAACTTTCAGAATATGTAAAGAAAATGGGAGGTTACCGTCCATCCTGACGAGTAAAATCGGATTTAAAATTGGCGTTTTTCTGGCATCGTTGCACTGTATATCGCCATTGACGCGCGCGCGGAATTTCAACTTTGACGGGCCCGTATGACGTCATATTGAGTTGGATTGACTTGAAACTTGGTAGAAATATTCCTTGACATTTTAAGCATCTGATAAATCTAAAAAACCGGGAAATTTCCATTGCATATGAGCTGTGTGTGCGAATATGTGCGCGCGCGTACGCGTCCGTCCAATTTTTTCAATTTTTCAAAAAATGCTCCAAATGGTCTGAAACGTGTGCAAAAAAAATTTGAGGTCGATTTGAGCATACAAATATTTCAACGCGCGCGTACGCGCACGTTTTAAGAGAAAATATGAATTTTGAGAATATGAGTAAAATGCGCATAACTTGAAATGTATGTGACGTAAATTCTATTGCAAAATTCCATTCCATTAATGAGATATGAATGAAAATGTGTTTTCATATAATGACGTCATAGTGACGTCACGGTCTACTGATCACTATGATTTTACTTGATCTGCCGTCTTTGGGACATGATACATATATGGTATAAGTTTGACATTGAAAGGCAATGCACTTTCTGAGCTAACCGCTGCACAAATTTTGGTTAGAAATAAAGAAGAATAAAAAGAAGAACAAAGAATCAGTACAGATACAGAAGGTGATCCGAGAGGATACTCGGATCACCTAAGAAGAAAGAATCCGTACAGATACAATAGGTGATCCGAGAGGATACTCGGATCACCTAATTCAAGTAAACCTCACGTGCCAAATGGGGCTGGTGAGACGGTGTCGTTAGGCCGCATTGCGGCGATCACACCCGGCCTCTCGAGATTCAACATTTGACTGCCTCTCCCTAGACAGGCGCTGTCGACATAGCTGGCTAGCCCAGCGGAATCCCCAGCCGTTCATGGCAGAGATCAGTTGAGAAACTCCCCCGTGCCTACGGCTGAGAGAATCAAGCGAGAATCGGCGTGTGAGCAGAAGACCTTGCTAGCGGCATGTGGCTCTGAGTATTCTTAGAGTAATTACCATCTCCGCCTATCAAGAGGTCGACCATTTGGATATGTGACTTCCAAGACATGAAAAGGTTTGATCTTCGTTAGGTGTGATTTTTAGGTGATCCGAGTATCCTCTCGGATCACCTATTGTATCTGTACGGATTCTTTCTTCTTCTTCTTCTTTCTTTATTTCTCCCCAAAAGTTGTGCAGAGGTTAGCTCAGAAAGTACTATGCCTATCAAGTTCAAACTTATACCATGTATGTATCGTGTCCCAAAGACGGCAATCGAACTAAAATCAAAGTGATCAGTCGACCGTGACGTCACTATGACGTCATTATATGAAAACACATTCTCAATCATATCTCATTAATGGAATGAAGTTTTTCAATGAAATTCACGTCACATTTATTTCAAGTTATGCGCATTCTACTCATGTTCTCAAAATTCACATTTTCTCTTGGTACGTGCGCGTACGCGCGCGTTGAAATATTTGTATGCTCAAATCGAGCTCAAATTTTTTTTTGCACACGTTTCAGACCATTTAGAGCATTTTTTGAAAAATTGAAAAAATCGGACGGACGCGTACGCGCGCGCGCATATACGCACGCACAGCTCATATGCAATAGAAATTTTCAGTTTTTTCACACGGATCGGATGTCCACAATGTCAAGGAATATTTCTATCAAGTTTCAAGTCGATCCGACTAAATATGACATCATACGGGCCCGTCAAATTCAAAATTCCGCGCGTGCGTCAATGGGGATACACTGTGCAACTATGCCAAAAAACCGCCAATTTTAAATCGGATTTCACTCGCCAGGATGGACGATGACCCCCCATTTTCTTGATATATTCTAAAAGCTGATGAGTTGTACATGTCATTTCATGGGTTGGCGATACTGAAAAAATGATTAAAAGATATCAAATTTCTTAATAAAGTAAACAAAGTAAATTTTCCAAATGACGTCATCAAATTTCAAATTCACTCGAGCGTATCTCACTTAAATTTCGCCAATTTTCACCCAGATTTCAGTATGTTGTAGCTTATGAAATGTTCTTTCATCATTGTGATAACAACATTTTGATTGGATAACGTCATCACCTCGTAAAAATGGATTGAAAGTATCCTTGTAAAATTTCACCAGTTTACGTGTTATCTCTATGGGAGTGCAGTTTTTCTGGCAGTGAAAATTGACATGACTCTCTTTTTCGAGCACTAGCTCACTTATGCTTCGGTGAATTTCTCCCAGATTTTACTATGTTGTAGCTGAGACTTTGGGCTATCGTAAGTGTGCCCTCCATTTTTTCATACAACGTTGGTATCACATCGAAAAACTTGGTTGAAAAATTGCATGTGGCTTCGATGCAGCGTCATTTTGCTTAATACACAGGGCCTATGGAGCATGAAATAGGTCATTGCATAGCGCATCCGACTCGTAATCCTAAGGTCCCTGGTTCGATGCTCACCCCTGCCAGTGTTTTTTTTTTGAACACTTTTTTTCCTTTTTTTTCTTTAGTTAGTCTTAATCTCCTTTCCTAACTTTATCTTTTTCTGATTTTTTCATGCTTCTCCTTCAAATTTCTATAAAAATAACATAATTTTTTCTTTATTTTTCTTTCTTTCTACTACTTTCTGTGCAATAGATGAACAACAACAATGGCTATTAATCCCATATTTTGCACATGTTTTGTTCATGTCACGTACATTATTTCATAAAATAACAATTACTTGATCGGACACCATCTTGGGTATGTAAATTAGGGTCAAAGGTCATAAATGTTTTATCCTGTATCTTGGTGAATACATGTCCTATCTCTCCCATATTTTGCACACACAAAGACCATGTTACAAGAATCATTTCACAAAATAACCACTTTTTGCTCAGATGCCATCATGTCTGTGCAAAGTGGGGTCAAAGGTCATATATTCTTTCTGTATCTTCATTATGACGTGTTATCTCTATGGGAGTGCAGTTTTTCTGCGAATGAAGCTATGACAATCTTTTTCGAGCAATAGCTCACTTATGCTTCGGTGAATTTCTCCCAGATCTTAATATGTTGTAGCTGAGACTTTGGGCTATTGTATTTTACCCTTCGTTTTTTTCATACGATGTCGGGATCACGTTAAAAAACGTGGTTGAATTTAAAGCTTATCTTCAATGTATTGAGATGTTTCTTTTCTTTCTGCAACTTTCTTTGCAATAACTCAAGAAAAACAGCATCTATCACCCTCAAATTTTGCACATGTTTAGTTCATGTCACGTACATTATTTCATAAAATAACAACTTCTTGATCAGACACCATCTTGGGTATGTAGATTAGGGTCAAAGGTCATAAATGTTTCATTCTGCATCTTAGTGAATACATGTCCTGTCTCTTCCATATTTTGCACACGCAAAGACCATGTTACAAGAATCATTTTAGAAAATAACCACATTTTGCTTAGATGCCATCCTGGCTGTGCAAAGTGAGGTCAGTGGTCAAATATACTTAATTCTGTCTCTTTATTATGACGTGTTATACGGAATATGG
Organism: Diadema antillarum; assembly: GCF_040938485.1. Taxonomy (NCBI): domain Eukaryota; kingdom Metazoa; phylum Echinodermata; class Echinoidea; order Diadematoida; family Diadematidae; genus Diadema; species Diadema antillarum. The sequence continues at coordinate 396,456 of NW_027270992.1, read as the reverse complement.
TACCAAAGATGGCAGATCTGACTCGCTTTTCTAAATGAGATTCCGAATATCACACGGCGAATGTCCCTAAACTCAGATGAAACCTGTATGGTCATGCCTAAATTATATATTTGTTGCTGTATCTTCGTTATCTAGTGTATACAGAATTTGGAACCAAAGATGACAGATTTGACTCCCTTTTCTAAATGAGAATCCAAACATCACACAACCAATGTCTCTAAACACAGATGAAACCTGTATGGTGTTGCCTATTGCGATCAGACCTCGAATCATTGATTAAAAAAAAATCGGATCACCTTAATTTGTCAGTGATGACAAATTACAATCTCTAGGTTTTTTTGCCTCCATTCTTTCCTTCAAGCAGCATATTTCTATCGATAGTTCACTCTCCTCTCTCAAACTCACCGAGACAACGCATGTTACACTCATTTTCTGGTTTGCTTCTCGTACTTACGTTACAATGTCCGTTAAAGCGCGGACAATCAAAATAATGAATACAGTCACCATGTAAATAGTTGTGCTATTATCGCGAGGTATTCTTTTACTGGTTTCACCTCACAGTAATAATCATGTGAATAAGAGAGAAAAATACTCAACGCCAGCTGCTGTTAAGTGAAGTGATATCATCATGTCACTTCTGTAGTCTTTATGCATGCATTTCTTTTGTCGAAATCGTGATCCTGGTAGCAGAGGTTCGATGATTGGAGAATTCGTCGACATTTCTGTTTATATTCCCTCTCCAGTGCCAACTTCTGCAAATTATTTGAAAATTAAGAAGTATTGGACAAAAAAAGAATAGAAAATAACGTTAAGAAAAAAAAAAGCGCACGTATAATGATGATTCAAATGAAGGCCTTCACAATCATAACAAAGTTGAGAACCGAATCTCATGCAAGAGAATGTATCGCACAAACACACACACACACACACACACACACAAAGGTCAAGACAAAATAACTTGTGGTATATACACCTTACGTGTACTCGATTAAAATGAAATAAAGATGAAAATAGAATGAAATCAAGACGTCAACCGTAAATACTGAGATAACAGTACAATCGGTGAATCCGCCAGTGATATCTTCAGCTAGAAAATTTAGCAGATTCTCAATGATACAGTCCTATTATTTCAAATTTGTCATGCTTCATTGTGCAAACGTGTTACTTTTCGAAATCTTTGCTTTCTGGTCAAAAAATAGACTCTCAATTATGAAGAAATGAAAGTTTTCTGCGTATCCACAGTCGTATTTTCTAAAATATTTTCCAATATCATAAAATTTGAAATGTATCTGAATGCCGAGGTTATTTCCGTCACCAAAACAAAAAATAATAATAATGCCAGATCAATCTAAAATTATTGAATTCGTTGAGTTAACGTGCTATCCCCCTCACCTGTGCAGAATACGAATCTATTTCCTCGACGGGTGCACCAGCAGGTCTGGTCTGCATTGACTTGGGTCGCACAAGCTGTCGAGAAAATCAGATAGATAACTGTTTGAAACAACAAAAATTGAAAAGTATTCAAATGAAGTTAACTTAAAGTTCATATAATGAAAAAAAAATATTGCAAAATGAGCTAAACGCCAATTTTAAACCTTTCAAAGTAAGTCCATCATCAGATAGAGCAAACTCAAACCTTTCCAGTAATACCTCACTTGTGACATTACAAGGGATATTCTAGACGTTATGATTAAAAGTATTCAGTATTTTCTTATCATTTTTTCTTCATATAACTACTAATGACAAAGGTATGTGTGACACATGATGAAATGCCTCAAATAAAGGGAACATAAATAAATTAAACTCAGAGCCCGGCTTATGAAATAAAGAGTTTTATCGCAAAACGAGCTAAATCCATTTTCATTAAGTTGATACATTTGTGATTAAAGCTGCTAAAGAAAAACAAAGAAAATGATTAAAAAATCAGAATATTTTTGGTCATAACTTATAGAATATTCCTTGTTACGTCACAAGTGACGCAACACAAGAAAGGTTTAATATTGTTCTATCTGATGATGGACTTACTATTAAATGCTTGAAAATGGCGCGTGGGTCATTTTGCGATAAAACTCTTCAAATATTAAATCAAGCATGGACATGCTGCCTGAATTTCTCCCCCTTCTCTTCCCCTCATTGATAATCATTTTCTTATTGATTGTTTGACTACAAATAAAACCGTAACTAAAATTGAAGTGTGGTATGTACCTTCTTAGATTAAACATCGTCAATGTCCTGTATAACAAAATGAATAGGACCTTATCTGGCTCACTAATACTGACGGTGAATGGCAAAATGACAGTTATTTGCTAGTCACTGCACCGTTCTTCGCATCTAATTCCTACTCACGCTTGTACTTCTTCGTGTTCTCGCCCCTCTTCTCGGCGAGGTAGAACTCTTGCATGATCGGGTCCCTCTTCATGAATTCCATGTCGGCGGCGAAGTTGTCTTCCTCGGCGAAATTGAGAGCCGACGCGACGACCACGAGGGTCGCAAAGACCATCACAACCTTGGACACCATGATGACACGGCTGCAATGTATAATGAATGAAGGAGTAAGCCTTACTTTTCTGAAAAAAAAAGAAGTTTCGATACAGCTGTTTTATATATTTGAAACAAACAAGGAAATTGTTGTTTAAGAGGTATAGAAATGATATTTTAAACATTAGAAAATATCTATGACCTTGAATGAAGCTAAGTGAATGACTTAAAGATAATGTCTTAATATGCATATTATAGTGAAGAGAGGAAAAATCTTTTTGCTCTTACTGTTCAATATAATGACGTCACTAATCGATCCAAATGATTAACCTGCAAACTTAAATAAGACAGTGTTCTACAAATGAAAGTTGTCTCTTGCAGAGTCTATGAATATTCATGCGAATAAGTAAAGGATGGCACGAATATATCGAATATGATCAAGTTATGTATATCTAGAGAGACTGAGAGTGAGAAAGAGAGGTCTGCTGGTTTGAGTGTAACTGCCGAGGATATAATATTGTATAGAAATCACATGAAATAACTATGTCTTAGTTTGCATTAACGGAAATGACATGATATTGCATTTTCTTTCACAAACATCCTTCTGCATCTTTTTTTTAATTTATCTAAAGAAAAGAGAGAATTTACAAACTGCTGCCCTAATTTACAAAGAAAGAAGGAAAAACACATTATGCGAACATATTATGAATAGTGAATAACTGGTCAAGCTGATCGATTGAATTATGAATTAAGGCACATTTAAGAAGCCTATATGTATGTATTTTAGGTTGCAAATTATTACAAGCGGGGTTTTAACACTCGTGAGTGATGATCGAACTTACGTGGTTGGTGAGTGAGCCAGTAGTGGATGTGTAAAGCTGAAAGGTGTTTCCGAGTTCTGTTGTCATGCCGTATTGTGATCTCCTTTTTATACTTTTAGTCTGTAATAAAGAAAAAACGGTTCTGTCTTGAAAACTTTTATGATTCGTTCTGTCATCTGAAGGGAGACATCATGGTGTGAATATGTGTTTTCCTCATGTGTGTGTGAGGTGTATGGACCAGCAGGAGACATCCGAAACACAATATCGATATCACAGTAAGTTCTGAAGTATGTTCCATCACATTCCCACTGGGGGGCTCCAACGCTACATGCTCTGTTTGTTATGAATTTCATTAGATATGTCCAAGATATTCTCTTTGTTGTTATTGTAGCTGGTGTTTGGCATGTTATACATCCACTGATGATAGAAATCATAGGCCCTTCAAGCATCACATAATCATAACGTTAATATATGTGCACATTCTTCACAGACCTGTGGCAAAATGTCATCATTATCAACACGATTAAGCGACCTTCTATTTTTATTTCCTGGTATGTGTGTGCGTGTGTTTTGGGAGTGGAGGAGTCTTGAATTTGTCCTTGGTTTGTCTGTTTTTATTTCACCTACTTTTTCATCTTCTCTTCCTTTTTTTTTTTCTCATTTCTGTTTATTCCCTTGATTCCATGGGGCCTTGACAAAACCGTCACACCTCTGAAAAAAAAACCCAAACCGTTTCTGATTTATTCCATAGTTTAAGTTTGCTTGAGTGAAATGCATGTTATTATGATAAATATTGGTTCAGGTTGTATATATTCGGTGTATCTCGGAGTCCATTACTTTCATGTTTGCTTTCCTCACAAAGATGAATCCATCTTTAAATAATGATTAATGATGTTTAATTGTATGTACATAATGTAAATATATCTAACAATCAATTCTATACGTGTTATTTTTCCTCCAGAAGGAAAAGAAGAAATTCTCGGGGTTTGGATAAAGTCATCATAGCCTATTCGAAAAAAGGGGGAATTCTCGATAACATTTTATTCCTAGCCCCCCCCCCCCCCAAAAAAAAAACAAACAAACAAACAAACAAACAAACAAACAAACAAACGACACTGAGACTGGCAAATTGATTTTACCGATGTTCTCAAAGAATATCGAGGATTGCTTGTGTGTATCGCCATTTCTATAAAATAAATGATCAGGAGTGTCATTTTTTTGTTTTCTTTTTTAATACTCCAATCAATGATTATCATGAAAGCGTCCTTCTCCTTACTTTTTACCTCCACATTGGATGTGTGGGCACCATACCCCCTATACTCCCATGAACCTGTTGATAACATATTCATAAATACTGTGTAAGCTGATTATCATTTTATGTGAACAATAGGCAAACCTTTGCTGAACCAGGCAAACTATTTTTTGTCCTCTTTTTCTTTCTTCTATCGTATATATTTCTCTACGTAAGTCACACTCCCGTATATTTTTTTTCTCTCTGTGTTTATTATATGATTTATGTATAAGAGCTGCAAGCATATCAAGCTACGCTAAAGCTATAGCCTTTCTGTATTATCTATTGTACCTTGTGTACACTTTTGTTGAAGATTGTAAAAAAACAACAACTATGTGTTATAGGGCATATTATCAACAATTTGTACATGTACAATGATAATGCAGAAATGGTGTCCCTCATTATATATCATTATTCCGTTCGTTAAAGTTTGCACGACAGAGGTTTGATCCTAACATGCTTTTGCAACTTTGTGATTTAGAGAAAAAGTTTTAAATGTGCATATGTGTAATGTATGTATGTATGAGATATATATTTATGTATGCATATATATATATATATATATATATATTACAAATATAATTAAATATATATTGTATGTATTATGTATATTTATGTACACACTATGTGCGATTGTATGTGTGTGCATGTGTTTGTATTTATGGAGATTAAGAAAGTAAGACAGATAGATGATTACAACTCTGCTTGTTCGTTCTCATCTCTCTTATACTCCTATTACCACTCTTCATTTCTACTATTGCAAAACATCAAAACGCCTTCTTCATATCACACTCTTCTTTCATAATTGCAAAACATTGACAGACCTCGAGACCCAAGCCTAAACGACACTGAGCAACCTAGCCTTTTAGTTTTATATAAGATTTATTGCTTCTAATTCATAGCATAATCTGGGGCGAAAATCAAGGGGACAAAAATCTAACACTTGATGATCGCAGCGTCTATATACTTCAGAGTCTAGACATTCGCGTGGTCATTGAACTTGTCCTGGCTCTTTACGAGAGTGACTCGGGTCAGGGGTCATTGAAGAGGTCATGGCGGAGCTCCGGTTTAGATTCCCTCTCCTCCGGCAGCTCCTGAAATGAAAAATAAAGATAACAGATACCATAACACACACATCCACATGTACACAGACAGGCAGACAAGGAAATTATTATCTAACAACAGCTTACCTGAGCAGAAGGCGAACTTGCCACCTCGTCGACTGCACCAGCAGGTCTGGTCCTCGTTCAGCTGGGTGGCACACGCTGCGAGCAAATTAACGGGAAAAAAAGTAAATGAGTGTGAGCCAGGATCGAAAAAAAAAAACACCTCACCATATCATAAGATATGGTCATAATGTGGTCGTCTCATGTTACTAATTTCTTTAATCTTACTTTTATTTTTTTTCTTTCCAATGTATACATACAATCTGTCATTCTGTCAGTTTTGACCTTTTTTTAAACAAAACTTTGTATCATAAAAAAAAGCTTGCATGGAGAGATTGCAAAAGTACTGTACGAATGTGTTTAAGAGAACACTATTACGCACATATGAATAAATAAATGAAGAATCAAAATTCATACATTGAAATCTGTCCTAATGGGAATATCCAAACAAAAGGTTACGTTATGAAGTTACTTAACGATGGTCAACAATGATTTTCATCAACCAATTATATATGATCATATTAAAAGCACTCTTTGAAAATATATGACGTGTAATCTACCAGGACATTCGAATATATTTTAATTATTTTATTTGCTTTTCAGCAGTTTCAATATCACATATCTCAAATTAATCAAATGGATATATAATATATATATATATATATATATATATATATATATATATATCTTTTTTTATTTAAACTCTTCAATATGCATAACAATAATATCACATCTTAAAGAAATGTAGAGGCAGGTTTTAGAAAAGCAGACAAATTCAAGTGATACTTACGCTTGTACTTCCTCATGCTCTGGCCCCTCTTCTCGGCGAGGTAGAACTCCTGCATGACCGGGTCCCTCTTCATGAACTCCATGTCGGCGGCGTACTCATCTCCCTCGGCGAACTCGAGGGCTGAAGCGACGACCACGAGGGCCATGAAAGCGATGAGGACCTTGCTTACCATGATGACTCTAAGACAAAAGAAAATATACATTTATATATATATGAAGAGCTTGCAACCAAAAGGCGCTAAATCCATTGAAAAATGATGGATTTAGCGCCATTTCGAAGCAAGTTCTTCATATATATATATATATATATATATATATATCCACAATACCAAAAGTTTATTTCGGCACACAAATTTTCGAGCGATTTACCCTTTCTCAGGTGTTCTTGTGAATCAAGAGCACTTGAGAAAGGGCGAATAGCTCGAAAGTTTGTGTGCTGAAATAATTTGATGGTAATGGCAACATGAACTTGGTTTCTATTCAATATGTATATATTTGCATACACACACACACACACACACATGTATATATCTATATATATATATATATATATATATATTTTGGCTCACCTGTCATATTGCTTGTTTTACTATCTTTACTTTCTCTCCTTCCTGTTAAACTACCCTTGCAATCTATCATCACCTTATCTTTGAGGAAATTAAAATTGAGTGATTCATTGATAGAACATCTGGAAGACAATCAAAATCAAACTTTTAAACAATAATATGGATAAAGAGCTATTAGACCTTTTCCTCACCAACCTGCCCAGATACCATTTTCATTGCATGGGAATTGGTTGACATAGTGACTAGTATACTGACTTAACTAAATTTATGGGAAAAACTAATTCTTTTTAGAGTCAATATCATGAACCATGGTTGAAATGTTCAACATTCAGGATTGTTTCCTGTTTTGGTATGACATTCAGCAATTGTTTAGGCCTGGGTTAAAATTTCGTACATTTAGGTTTGAATTGATTATCATGGGCTTACATAATAGCGTTAGAATAATTCTATTAAGGGTTGATATCACATTAAGGCTTAAAATGAATCATATTAAATGTGATGCTGTTACTACGTGTAGAAGTTATACAACGGAAAAGTTAAAGTTAGGGTGCTGACAATACGACGGTGATACTCACGTAGTTGTGATGGATGTGTTGGAAGGTCGACTGTTGAGGATCTCTTGCTGGCGTCTGATGATCTTTACCCGTCAAACGACTGCCTTTTATGTATTTCTCGATCAGAGTTAATCCCATAAAATGATACCAAGCGATAGAAAAAGAGAGATTTTGTGTGTTTGTGTGAGGGGGAGGGAGGGGCAGAAAAGACTACATACGTTGTTATTTGACGTGACATTTCTTCCTGCTTCCCTATTAAGTAAATTAACTTTTCCCTGTTCTTTTTTCTTCATGTGTAGAAGCAAACAAAGTCATATAATCAAAGCAAAATGGAACCCTTCCATCTGGCCAATTCTCGCTTAGCCGAGATGCGTTTGAGGCTCCGTTGGTCATGTATTTCATATCCCACGTAATCGAAGTGATGATGTCCTTTTGACGAGCAATCTGTTCCTGTTTGTTTGAGTCATCGATCTGTTACGTTAAGGTGAGAATAAAGAGTCAGTCTTCAAGAATCTACTCGCAGGTGTTGAACGTCCGTCATGCCCCAGTTATAACTTCCACTCCTCCAGATTTTCAGGAAATACATTCATTTAAAATCCTCTGGAGTTTATGCTTTAACCTATTCCCCTTCCCTTCCTTCCTGAAAATCTTTCCCGTTTCCATGTTCTACTAAAAGCTAAAGTCTTACTTTCTCAAAGGGCCATGACCTAAATTTGGCATTTTGACATTGATGAACGTCCGGTTGCTTGTAAGGCAACCAGTAGACAATCATTACCTTGACAACTCTAGGTTTTAAAAGACCAAGGACTTTATAGTTTTCAGCCAATGTGTATTATCGTCGTATGCTGAACACAATTTTGAACGGTAAGAGATTGAAATTATCACCCCATTGTTCTCAACATTAAAGTGGAATCAATAAATCTATGTAGTCAAATGGAAATGTGTAATGTTTGATGAAATGCCAACACACACAATGTTACATTTACATTTATATTCGTAAGTTGTGATTTTATAAATAGCTATCACCATATTTTCCTTTACCTAGCATGCGTCTAAACAGTCATGCTCAACATCTCATGTTCAAAGTATTACATACCTTAATGGAATCTCTAAACATTTTGTTGGATGTTGGTAAGATTGTTATATTCTAAATATCAAAAGATTTACAAAAATGTATCACATCTCCTTTTTTTAAATCTATTTATGTTATTTATGCCAATTATGCATTTATCTATGATTGGTTTCTCTAGTAACGGCGTTTGGATGTTGCTGTGTGTTTATACTATGAGAACAAGGCATTATTATTATCTACCTAAAAACGTAGAAATGGAATTAGAAATGTTCCGTGAATAAGTCACGGAAAAGTAAGGACGAGGGCTTATTGTTGTGAGTTTGTCTTTTTTACTAATTAGTTATTACTGATAAATGATTGGGATTAGTGATTTGTAATTTTGATTGATTGATTGATTGATTGATTGATTGATTAATTGATTTGAATTTATATCCACTGTCTGTTCAAAAATGTATGAAACAAACATAACTGAGCTACAATAATTATTACAACTATTACTATATAATAATAGTTTGTCCATTTTTATGTTCAAAAATAGTCCGAACAATAATACATGTACTTATAACATCACTTGCAACACTTGCAGTTGCAAGAACCAAAGTGGGGGAGCGTAAATCAAAAGTAAATTTGTTAATATTGTACTGTCTTTTACACTCGACGATATACCTATCGATACACAAAGCATGTTCTTGATCAAACTAATAAAGCAGTTTCATTTTCCTAGCCCTGACAAAATAATTGAAAATGTGGCTACCACTGAAATTTAGGAAACCCATGACTGGTAGAGCCCCCATTTGAGATAAACTCAATTACCATGACCTGTAAAACTAAACAGAGAAAAGAAAAAACACCTAATATCATGGATCAATGCCATGTTATAATTAATCATGCATTTGAATTTATTGCCACTTCTTGGGGTGGAACACCGTGATCAGCAGACCTGGTTTCCATATGGGTCAACATACATACATAAATAACGGTAAAGTGCAAAAAAAAATGTATATATATATATATATACATACGTCTTGAATATAAACAAATATCATGGCTGTATACACAACAATACATTTAGAACGATAGAAGACACATAGAACGAACATAGAACGATTCAAATGTAAAATACATGTAACACAGCTATGATTTCATTACAATCCCTAAATTAGATGATATGATATTGTATAATACACTGCCCATCACTACATGAATATACATTTAACAGTACATCAAGAAACAATCAATAACTAAAAGTACCGCAAAGAGTAACACAATAGAAAACAAACTTTCAAAAAGCAAGATACTAGATTAATGTAAATGAAAAAAAAATGATAATCTCGTCTTGTTCACTTTATATCTTCTATTTCCTTCTCCCCCCCCCCATCTCTCTCTCTCTCTCTCTCTCTCTCTCTCTGCACGTGTTATTCCTGCATCATTTAGTGCCACATTGATATGTTATTCATCGTGTCATTGAAGACTTGTGAAAACTGCAACCCAGGTAAGGGTGTCATTATACATGCCTTCCAAGACATTTACAGGTTTGATTGATGCAGATTCGTTAGGTTTGTTTGTAAATTCAGGCTTTCTATCAAGCAACGTTATTATATCATTAAATCACTCTTACCCCTCAGACCTTAACCTTACAGACTTTTCATTTCTGTACGAGTAACAGTACAACTTGTGATACATGCTGTATTTCCTGGTTTATTTATTTCATTTACACTACAATTTCCATTGATAGCAATCGAACGAATTGTTATGTTAAATGTGATGAAAATATGATATTTCATATTACATTATTATGTATAGTGCATTACCTATTATTTTGAGATACAGTATAAATTCATTGAAAATTAAATTGCAAAAAATGATACCTATACCAATTTTGGTGTTGCTAAAAAAAACCCCAAACTGTCATTTAAAATCAGTTTAACTTTGTATTTTGATATCATAAGCCTTGCCTTGTGTTTAGCATGATATATAACATGATGATTTATCAAATCCGATCCTGACGTTAAAGAGTGGTTTGCTACATTGAATATCATAATACATATTTATATATCATATATCATATTATGTATATCTTCAAACATTTCCCACTTTTTATCTTTAATATATCAAATACTATATATCAAAAAACACTGACATTTGTATGAGCAATAACTGATAAAATGTACAATTTTGTCGAAGGTAATTTGAAAAAGGAGCATAAATCAGTTTCAATAAGCTCAAGATTTATTTTTATTGAAGTAAGGTTTCAGATTTTGCTCTATTTTCAACCCTCTATACAAAACTTTCACTTTGCACAGGGGTTAATTGCTGTGTATGGGAGTGTGTGGTTAACACCCAGACAATGGTCCTAAACAATGGCCAGGGTTTGAATGCTCTATTACACTATCACAGCTAGTCTTTTATTCATCCTGAAATGTAGTGTTTAAAAGCACATGAAAACATGTGCTTACTTTTTTCATGTGCATGCATTTTACCCCTTACCAAGAATTCAGACTAGCAGTAGATGCCCTGGGCAATCCATCATGATTTATTAATAAAGCATCCATGCGCGTCTGAGCAAGAGACCTTAAGCCTAGTCAGCAATGCTCTGAAAAGGTGGTATTTGTGGTATTCATGTCTATTGTTAGGGGTCATTGTAAGCACACATTCTCATATACACATCATTGGTTCTTGTGTAAAGTTTTAATTTTGTACAGAGAGTTCAAATTCGACCAAACTCTGGAACTTAACTTTAGAATTAATCATGGATTTAATGAAACTGATTCATACTTTCATATTCAAATCACCTTTAACTAAATTGTACACTATTCAGCTATAACTCATATCAATGACAGTGGTATGTATAGTTTCGTAACTATTACAGATCAAAAGTAGAAAATGGTGGGGTTTTTCTGACACCTACAACAATGTATATGAATTTTCTTTTCGAATAATCTCATTCCAATAATGCGTAGTGTCTTGCGTAACTGGTGTCACTCTCTATAATCATAATCCTGCCAGTTCCTGATACTACTTTTGTTACTCTGTGTTTTACAGACAGCAAATGCACATATCATACTGTATATTCATATATACGTGTGTGTATATACATATATCATATTGTCAATGTGTGAGTGAGTGTTTGTAGATCTAAAGAGAGAGAGATAGATATGTACACCTCTTTTTGTTCGTTCTTGTTTATCTTATACTACTACTAACATTCTACATTTCTAGTACAGCAAAACACCTTCGTCATACCAACCATTCTCTCACCATTCTTAGAATTATTTGCCAAACATTGACAGACGACAAGATCAAGTCTAAACAACGCTATGCGACGCAACCGTTTTTTAAAATATTCGTATTTATTCTAGGCCATGGCAAAATCTGGGTCAAAAATCATAGAAACTATTAAGTGATTATAGCAGCTGCTACATCAGAATCTACATGACATTCTCTTGGTCGTTGAACATGTCCTGGCTTTTTCCGGGAGTGATTCGGGTCAGGGGTTATTGAAGTGGTCGTGACGGAGTTCTTTTTTTAGATGCCCTCTCCTCCGGCAGCTCCTGAAATGAAGAATCACAGTATGATTTGTAATAATATAGTAAACAATATGTAATATATAATTATATATATATGATAAAAATGAAGAGACTTTTTCTTTTAAGCTGAAGGAAAGAGCGATACAACGTATTACTTACTTGACTTCTGGAAAGTGGGAAAAGGCTAAACCAAAAAAAAAAAAAAGACATTGATTGATACAGACATTGACCAAAACGCAAGAGCAAAGTTACAGTAAACACATAAACACATAAACAGAGAGAGAGAGAGAGAGACTCTCTCTCTCTCTCTCTCTCTCTCTCTCTCTTCTCTTCTCTCATGGACGCAGCGAAACGGACAGACAAACAAGCAATAAGAAAAGCTCACCTGTGCAGAAGGCGAACTGGTTTCCTCGTCGGGTGCACCAGCAAGTCTGGTCTGAGTTTATCTGGGTAGCACACGCTGCGAACAGAGTGGAGGAATATATGTTATGTAAAGTTATAAAGTCCTATCTATCCAGGGTAGCCTCTTCAGTGTTGTCACTGCTCTACCAGAGGGCCCTGCCATTACTATTACCCTAGCATTACCAGGTATCCATTCATGCATGCACCTGGGTCGAGAGGGACATGGTGGGTAAAGCTAGGCTTGTCCAAGGACGTAGGCACTTTTCTGGAATCGAACTCGCGTCCTTCGATTGAGAGTCGAGAGTTTTATCCACTGTGTCACATCCCCCCGAAATAAAATGACGAATAAAGAAACAAAATGAATGAATGAGACCTGGAAAGGGGGATTCAACTCATTTTCTTCATTGCATCTATCTTAGATTTGGTATTTTCATTAACAATGTACAAAACCGTACGATATTCGACAAGGTCATCTTCCCCTTGTTTCTATGTTTTTAGTCATATTAAAGGCACAATTTATCATTTGCAGATGAAACAAAAACCCAGCATCGGCGCTTGAAAATAGTTCTAATATGTGAGTTAGGGATAGAAACAAAAAATGTAAAATTTGAACAAGTATAATCGATGTCAAGTATTGTTATATAAACAAAATATGAACAATGGTTATAATAACAAATATTTCCAGGCTAAACCGTCTACAGTATGATTTAATGAGAAAGTAGTGATATCTCCTTATATCTTATTCTTTATTGCAAAAATTTTATAATTTATGGTAGGATGTTTTGTGATACAACTGACCTACACATATGCATCAAAGGTGATATCTTGAACATTTAAATCACTGCTCCCAAAGGTTAACAGGACCTTTAAGACCTGAAAGTCAGAGGAATCGAAAAGACTGTTTCAGTATTTTTTCCATGAATAATATTCTTAATCAGGCATAGTTATGAAATCTTTCCCAAATTATCCTGAAATAGGGTTCCGAATAGGATTAGTTTGAAAACCCTCGAAAAAAAAAACACCACCGAAATATAGTGGGACTTCTTGGTGTTTGCCAGATCTCCCGAATATCCCTCATATATTGATGCAGGGAGACGCATCTCTCTGATTTATGTGTATGTTTTGCTGCCAGGCACAGCGGGCTGGGATTCTTTTCGCAGGACACTTAGCCACATGCACTGTACATACGTCATGCTGCTTTGCTGGCTTCCCTTCCAGATACCTCGATAGAGGGTAATTTTTTTCTGGACTCCCTTTCAAAGCCTGTTCCCATCCGAAAGGAATCCCAAAATTCTAAAAAGAATCTGGAGCGTAACTTTAAGTGTATCATTGACCGCCTGAACGAGGGGGGGGGGGGGGGGATTTGTTATTCATGAAAGTGCTGCAGGCGCATCTAACCCTAGTCATGCAGGATTCACGTTACTTACGCTTGTACTTCCTCATGCTCTTGCCCCTCTTCTCGGCGAGGTAGAAGTCCTGCATGACCGGGTCCCTCTTCATGAATTCCATGTCGGCGGCGAATTCGTCATCGACCTCCATCTCGAAGGCAAAAGCGACGACCACGAGGGCCATGAAAGCGATGAGGACCTTGCAGACCATGTTGACTCTGCGACAAAAGATTTTTGAAACGATACTTGGGGTAAAGATTCAACTTATTTTTTTCTTTACTTGAATCTTCCAACTCCTGTAAATGAGGCTTAAAGGGACTGTACAGTACTGGTTCAGATGGGGGTTCAGGTTTATAACATTCCTAAGTGAGATAATGAGAAACCTCATATGAAATATGAAAGAGCATGTAATTTCAAGAAGGATTCAACGTTTATTTGATGGAGTTGGTTTTCAAATGGCTGAGATATCCAACAAAGTAATAATAATGAAAGGCGACAGGCCACGCCTTTTATTAGAATCTCTTTGTTTCACCTTGTTTTTGGATATTTCAGCCATTTCAAAACCGATTTTCATCAAATAAACTTTTGATACCCCTTAGAATTACATGCTTTTTGACATCTCATAGAGTGGTTTCTGAATATCTCGCAAAACGTTACAAACTAAATCCTCACCTCAACCAGAACTGTACAGTCCCTTTAATGTTATCTTAAGAATACCTAAATGGAGAGACTGGTTGATCGAGTCTTTGGTAAGCTGTCAGAGTGAATAATAACAATAACGATAGTAATAATAATAATAATAATGATAATAATAATATCAATGATAATAATAATGATAATAATAATAATAATAATAATAATAATAATAATAATAATGATAACAGTGTGGACAAAGAGCCACGGGACACTCCTAAAAAAATGACAAGATCGTACTAGCATTGGACATTTGGTGATGGCTGCATCACCTCTAAATCTAATGTCGACCCTATACTAACTAATAATTCCATTTAGGGTTAAATCTTTACATTATAATAGGATCGTGACTGCATCTAGGGTTAAAACGTATCAGGGATTTTTCCGATTATCACATTTAGGGTTGAAATAAAATGTAAAAAATTTATGTTTGATTTGGTCAATAAACATTTAAAGTCTATATTACATTTAACGTTGTAGTTACATTTATGGGGGATATAACGGCAAAATTTACATCTAGCGGACAATAAAATGGTGATACTCACGTTAGGTAGTTGTCTGAGTGTGATGGAAGTGTAGGAAGGTCGACTGTGGAGGAACTCTGGATGCCGTCTGGTGGTTGCTACCCGTCGAACGATTGCCATTTATATATTTCTCGATGAGAGCTAATCCCATTTGATGTAACGAACATGTCTCATAACCACATCCCGTGACATAAAGAGATAAAAGGAAAGAGGAAAGACCATATGCGTTGTTAATACCAGGTATTTGCTCGCCAATCCCTAAAAAGTAAATTAACCGTACCCTGTAGGCACTCCCTTTTTTTTTCCAAAAAAAAAAAACCAAAACAAAACAAAACATTGAAAAAATTTAAGAGTTCCATCTGGCCAAGCTGTGCGTAGCTTAGCTACTCTTAAGGCTCGGTTGGTCATGGATTTCATCCTAACCTCAGTAGAAATGATGATGTTCTTTCGTCGGACAATCTGTCACTGTTTATGTTTCAACGAACGCCCATGTTTAATAAGCAGTCTTAGGGGAATGTAACGTTGAAGTGAGAATAAAAAGTCTTCCGGAATGAATGCGCTCATAGTTATGTGATGCCTTTCCGTCCTGCTCCATTTGTAACTTTTACGCTTGGCTGTAAAGTAACCATCTGAAATCCTTTGGACTTTTCGCTTAACCCCCTCCTCCCTAAATTTTTCTTTTCTTTTCCATTTCTAGCTAAAAGAGGATGACACATCTCCTCAAAGTGCTATGACCCCATTTTGTTGTTTTGATAGGATAGGATTTGGCTGTAAAGAAGACTTAGTGATGATCACATTTTTGACGTGTGTGGCAATTATAGGTTAACCTCACCTGACCTGACAACTCTAAGTTTAAAAAGGGTAATGATCTTCATGATTTGAATGTATGTATTCTTGTATGCTGTACACAATTTCGAACTGCCTAACCTGAAATTATCATCCCTTAGATTTCATCATTACGGTGGAATCGAAGACATCATGCAGGCATATGTAGATAGATGTTATAGGTGGGGCATTTCCAATCAAGAATACAATTGTCAAATCTTCATAATGGCCTTTATCGGCATCCAATGAAGAATATAAAGGTTAGGAGTTTTGTGATCCGATTGCCTTTTGCAAGTTACAAGCCTTGCGGCTGAATTTCGTTTCCGTTCGACTCCTGCTGTGAGCTGAGATTCCGGAATTTAATGAGCAAATCATTATCATTATCAAAATGACTAAAATAGACGCATTCTCCAGTTTCTCTATTATAGTTTTATAAACACAGAGCTGCTGGTTTATATAATATTAAGGTGTGTTTTCAAACTAAACTCATCTTAGATGGTTACGCCAAGGCCACATGCCTTAAAAATCGACACAACAGGAATATCACAACCAGTGACGATAGAGTTGTTAGAGTTTGTTACGAGATCTTCAATTTTCTCAAGATCCTTAAAAGAGGCTTCAAATTACTATTTGTAAATATAAAGTAAGAACTGGATTTAAACTTCTAT
Source organism: Diadema antillarum (assembly GCF_040938485.1). Lineage (NCBI taxonomy): Eukaryota > Metazoa > Echinodermata > Echinoidea > Diadematoida > Diadematidae > Diadema > Diadema antillarum. Next base: position 379,692 of record NW_027270992.1, on the reverse strand, counting down.
AGAAGTAGCCAATACAACTTAGTGAATAGTAAATTTTGCTTATTCACTCTTTTCTTAACTTATTTAGTTTGTCTTCTGATATTTAGTGAGCATGCGTGCAAATGGAAATACAGTAAATTACATCACTTCGTTTCAGAACTTTTCACATGAGATTGCTTCGAACATCCTTTAAATCTTCAGGCCAAAACCAAGTCAGTCACCTTAACAAAATTTCAAAGACAGTTGACTAAGAGCGACAAGTAGGCCTTTATAAAGATAGTTTTTATTTGATTATGCTATTACATTTCATTTTACCAATTGAAACAATTAAAATGAATGTATCCTAAAAAATACCCAACCCCCGCAAAAACTAGCAATAACAATGAGCCCCCTCTGACGCAATAATTAATTCTTCGAATACCATTGGTATGCAATGTATATACAAAATGTATGTGAATTCTTAGTTGTCACATAATACGAGTGAACACGACCGTAATCTCTTCTTCACCTTCTTCTTATGTTTCTTCATTTCCCTCTACTTATGTTTCTTTTTCTTCCTTCTCTTCCTCCTTCTGCCTATATTGCTTCATCATCTCATCCTAACTGGGCTAAGATTTATTTGGAAGGCAATATTTCAACGATAATGTCCTTATTATTTTGACCTTTGGACAACAGATATCATATTTCTTCTTTATGTTGGACTACTTTGGAAAATCTATTTGTTTCATCCTTTTTATTGACTGAAGTTCATTTGAAATTAGATATGAAGATTTGTGCAGGATGTTCTTCTACTTTGTTTTGTTAGCTTGTTAAAAGGCATTTTATTGTAAAAATAAAAAGGCATGGGAATCTAATGTTGTACTGAAGTATGTTAATGAGGCATGACGCGGCTGTTTTTTTTTAATGTTTTGCTTATATATTCTTTTTTCCTGTATGTGTCTTCTCAATATTTAGGAGCTGCCGGTGGACAGGGCTTGTAAGCAGTCGACTTCAGACCACCAAACACACATCCAGACCTCGATTACGTGAAAGACCATTATGCAACACTGACTTGAAGAATTACACGGAAAGGCAATGACGGCAGCTGCCACTTGTAATTCTATGTTTTTGCTTGAATATGATTCGCTTACGGCATTTTAGATCAATAAACTGCTGTCTCGAGTAGAACGATGCCCAATTTTTGATTTGTCGAGCTTGTTCTATCGGTCTTTAGAAATAAGGCGTTCAAGAGAATGTTGCGACCTCAAGAAGGACATTATGACGATCAACCACACACGCATAAGTACTGTAACTCTGAAGAGTTGTAAATGTCACATCACCACCAACCCTTTTAGGAGGGAAGGTAAGATCTACCTCTATTCCTTGAACGTGATATATGCGATCTCTCGAAACTTCTTACCACGTGGGTTACTCATAATGCAATAATTTGCATATATGCATATTCATAACAGGAGAAAAGAAGAGAGTGAGAGGAAAAAGGATCCGTAAAAACTGCCACTTTGAAGACTTGGATGTCTAAAGGATGTCTATTGGCACATGTATGTGTATGTGTTTATGTATATATGTGTATGTGTATGTGTATATGTGCATGTGCGTGTGTGTGTGTGTCTGTGTATGTGTATGTGTGTGTATGTGTATGTGTATGTGTATGTGTATGTGTATGTGTATGTGTATGTGTATGTGTATGTGTGTATGTGTTCTCTCTATCTATCTTTGTCTTGCCGAAATGTTGGTTACCTATCGGTGTCTTACCTTAAGGAAAATTTTATCCAAATATATTTGGGGACAATTTCCCTTTAGAGCAGGACACCGATATATAGGGTAAAATTCCCTTTAACGTAAGACAACTATCGGAAACAAACATTTCGGCAAGAGAGAGAGGGGGAGGGAGAGAACACACCTACATCTTAGTATGTGGATTGAGTGTAGTTTAATAAAAATAGGACAGTCGGTTGCAAAGTTATGAATTTTCAAAGTTTCAGTACCGTCGTCAGTGGATGAGAGGACTATGACAGTTCCAGACGGCACTGCAGGACAATGATATAAAGAAAAAAGAATGAAAAGTACACATTCCTTTCCCCTGATACCGACATACTGTAAAAGTAATTAATTTCCCTGCTTTCTGAAAGAGGTATAGGTCAAGTGCTCTTTCATTGTGTTCGGAAAATGAATACGTTGAATTCTCTTTACTTTTTCTTTATACTGTACCGTCGATATGAGAAGATATCACGAATTGCTGTAGTCTTCTCATCCAGCTATGGCGGCACTGAAAGTTAAACAATTTATAACATTTAAACTTACTATAATATAACAAGTATAACAACCCTCGCCCAGGCCAGGGAAGCCGACGAATCACCACGCAAGGGAAGAAGATGTCAATCAAAGCGCTCGGTGATAAAAAATGCCTCAATTATTGAAGAGAACCAGCTGTTAATTTGTTATAAGATTGCCAGTAACAATCTCAAAAAGGAACATCGATACAGATCTCTAGAGAACGCCTCGTGCCGAATGGGGCTCGGGAGACGGTGAAGTTAGGCCGCATTGCGGCGAGCACACCGGCCTCTCGAGCCTCTACAATTGACTGCCTCCCCCTCTGTACTGCCAGACTGCAGGCGCTGTCGCCATAGCTGCCTAGCTGCACTGCTGAATCCCCAGCCGTACGTGGCAGAGATCAGTTGAGAAACTCCCCCGTACCTACGGTTGAGTGAATCAAGCGAAAATCGCAGGGTGCGTATAGAAGACTGTCCTTGCTAGCTGCGGCATGTGGCTCTGCGTATTCTCCGAGTAATTACCACCTCTTTGAAGATATTTTTTCGCCTATCAAGAGGTCGACCGTTTTGGATATGTGACTTCCACGACGGGAGCAGGTTTGATTATATTAGTTAGTGGTGATTTCTTTTTTGTACCTCCATTCTTTCTTCCAAGCAGCATATTTCTCTCGATAGTTCACTCTCGCTCTCTCAGACTCACCGAGACAACGTGTGTTACACTCATTTTCTGGCTTGCTTCTCGTACTTAGGTTACAATTCCATTAATGACAATCAAAATAATGACTACAGTCACCATGTAAATAGTTGTGCTATTATCGCGAGGTATTCTTTTACTGGTTTCACCCCACAGCAATAATCATGTGAATGAGAGAGAAAGATACTCTACGCCAGCTGCTGTTAACTGAAGTGACATCATCATGTCACTTCTGTAGTCTTTATGCATGCATTTCTTTTGTCGAAATCGTGATCCTGGTAGCAGAGGTTCGATGATTGGAGAATTCGTCGACATTTCTGTTTATATTCCCTCTCCAATGCCAGCTTCTGCAAATTATTTGAAAATTAAGAAGTATCGGACAAAAAAAGAATGGGAAATAACGTTAAGAACAAAAACAAACCGCACGTATAATGATGATTCAAAATCAAATGAAGGCCTTCACAATCATAATAAAGTTGATAACCGAATCTCATGCAAGAGAATGTATCGCACAAACACACACACACACATACACAAACACACACACACACACACATGAAGGTCAAGACAAAATAACTTGTGGTATATACACCGTACGTGTACTCGATTAAAATGAAATAAAGATGAAAATAACATGAAATCAAGACGACAACCGTAAATACTGAAATAGTACAATCGGTGAATCTGCCAGTGATATCTTCAGCTAGAAAATTTACCAGATTCTCAATGATGCAGTTCTATTATTTCAAATTTCTGCTAAGTCGAAAAAAGGGGGAATTTCTTGTTCACATTAACATTCCTAGAAAAAAAAAATATTGAGACTGGCAAACTTATTTTATCTGTTTTACCGATGTTCTCAAAGAATATCGAGGATTGCTTGTTTGTGTGGCCAATTCTATAAAATAAATGATCTGGGTTTGGCAGTTTTTTTGTTGTTGTTTTTTGTTTACTCTAAGAAATATTCCACTTTAAAAGGTCTTTCTTCTTATTTTTTACCTCAACATTGGATGTGTGGGCAAAATACCCCCTATACTCCCATGAACCTGTTGATAACGTATTCATAGGTACTGTTTAAGCTGAGTATCATTTTGTGTGAACAATAGGCAAACCTTTTCTGAAGTAGGCAAACTATTCCTGTCCTTTTTTTTCTTTCTTCTATTCTATACATTTCTCTACATAAGACGCACTTCCCTATATATATTTTCTTCTCTGTGTGTATTATTGTTTATGTATAACAGCTGCAAGCATATCAAGCTACGCTTAAACTATAGTCGTTCTGTATTTCATTTCATTTCATTTTTATTTCATTTCCGGCCAAAACATATAATATGACAATTTCAAAGAAACAAATTAAGTACAATGTAACTATTACATTTCCAAATGAAATTTAGATGCACGTCATTTGTTTACATGACTCAATAAACATACTAGTATTATCTATTGTATCGTGTATACAGTTTTGTTGAATATTTTTTAAGTACATATTATTATAGTGCATATCATAAACAATTTGTTCAAGTACAATGATAATGCAGAAATGGTGTCCCTCAAAATATAATAAAAATTATTCGGTTTCGTTAAATTTTGATCCTAGCAATGCTTTTGCAACTTTGTGATTTAGAGACAATTAAAGCTATAAATGTGCATATGTGTGATGTATGTATGTATAAGATGTATATTTATCTATGTATGTATATACATTATATGGAGATATATATATATATATATATATATATATATATATATATACAATCGTAAGTAATTATATATTGTGTGTATATTACCATGTACACACTATATGCGATTGTATATGTATATGGAGATTAAGAAATTAAGACAGATAGATGTTTGCAACCCTGCTTGTTCGTTCTTATCTCTCTTATACTCCTCCTACCACTCTTCATCCTCACCAAAGCAAAACAACAAAACACCATCTTCATATCACGCTCTTCTTACATAATCACGAGAGCTGTTTGCCAAACGTTGACAGACCACGAGACCCAAAACTAAACAACACCGAGCAGCCATAGCCTTTTAGTTTTATATAAGATTTATTGCTTCAATCTATTTCATAGCATACTCTGGGGCGAAAATCAGGAACAAAAACTAACACTTGATGATCGCAGCGGCTATATACTCCAAAGTCTATATGACATTCGCGTGGTCATTGAACCTGTCCTGGCTCTTTCCGAGAGTGACTCGGGTCAGGGGTCATTTGAGGGGTCATGGCGGATTTCTGGTTTAGATGCCCTCTCCTCCGGCAGCTCCTGAAATGAAAAACGAAAATAACAGATGATAAAAAAGTAGAACGATGAGTAAAAGAACAATATAGTTTACGTTTGCTTAGTGACAAGAAAAGGCTTAAACAAAGAGAATATACCAACGTTACATATCAAGTAAAATCCTATATATCTAAACAATCGCTTTCAAAGGCAACTAAAAGAAACAGACGTCCGTTTTGTTAAACCATAACACACACACTCACATGTACACCGACAGGCAGACAAGGATATTGTTATCTAACAACAGCTTACCTGAGCAGAAGGCGAACTTGCCACCTCGTCGACTGCACCAGCAGGTCTGGTCCTCGTTCAGCTGGGTGGCACACGCTGCAAAGAAATTGGCGGGGAAAAAAGGAAATGAGTGGGAGCCAGGATAAAAAAAAAAAAACAAAACCCTCTCCATAATATAAGATATGTTCATAATTTGGTCATCTCATCTTATTAATTTCTTTGATCTTACTTTTATTTTTTTTCTTTCCAATGTATACATAGATTCTGTCAAACCTGTACGATATTCGAAAAACACATGTGACTTAGGTTTGACCTTTTTTTAAAATAAAACTTTGTATCACAAACAAAGAAAAGCTTGCATGGAGAGCTTCAAAAGTACTGTAAGGATTTGTTTAAGAGAACACTTTTACGCACATATGAATAAATAGATGAAGAATCAAAATTCATACATTGAAATCTGTCCTAATGGGAATATCCAAACAAAAGGTTACGTTATGAAGTTACTTAGCAATGACAAACAATAATTTTCAGCAACCAATTATATATGATCATATTAAACGCACTCTTTGGAAATATATGACGTGTAATCTACTAGGACATTCGAATATATTTTATTACTTTCTTTGCTTTTCAGCAGTTTTAATATCACATATCTCAAATTAATGAAATGGATATATATATATATATATATATATATATATATATCTTTTTTATTTAAACTCTTCAATATGCATAAGAATAACATCACATCTTAAAGAAATGTAGAGGCAGGTTTTAGAAAAGCAGACAAATGCAAGTGATACTTACGCTTGTACTTCCTCATGCTCTGGCCCCTCTTCTCGGCGAGGTAGAACTCCTGCATGACCGGGTCCCTCTTCATGAACTCCATGTCGGCGGCGTACTCATCTCCCTCGGCGAACTCGAGGGCTGAAGCGACGACCACGAGGGCCATGAAAGCGATGAGGACCTTGCTAACCATGATGACTCTAAGACAAAAGAAAACACACACATATGTATATATATATATATATATATATATATATATATATGTACATGAAGAGCTTGCAACCAAATGGCGCTAAATCCATTGAAAAATGATGGATTTAGCGCCTTTCCGAAGCAAGTTCTTCATGTATATATATATATATATATATATATATATATATATAAAATTTTATATATATATATATATATATCATATACAATACCAAAAGTTTATTTCGGCACACAAATTTTCTAGCGATTCACCCTTTCTCAAGTGTTCTTGTGAATCAAGAGCATTTGAGAAAGGGCGAATAGCTCGAAAATTTGTGTGCCGAAATAATCTCATGGTAATGGCAACATGAATTTGATTTCTATTTAATATGTACATAATATACATACACACACACACACACACACACACACACACACACACAAATACCCACATACACACACACACATATATATATATATATATATATATATATATATTACATGTATATGAATATATATATATACATACATGCAATTTCATTTTGGCTCACCTGTCATATAGCTTGTTTTACTATCTTTACTATTTATCCTTACTGTTAAACTGCCCTTGCAATCTATCGTCACCTTATCTTTGAGGAAATCAAAATTGAGTGATTCATTGATAGAACATCTGGAAGACAATCAAAATAAAAATTTTTGAACAATGATATGTATAAAGAGCCATTAGACCTTTTCCTCACCAACCTGCCAAGATAGGCCTACCATTTTCATTGCATGTGAATTGGTTGACATACTGACTAGTATACTGACTTAACTAAATTTATGGGAAAAACTCATTGTTTTCAGAGTCGATATCATAAATCATGCTTGAAATGTTCAACATTCAGGATTGTTTCTTGTTTTGGTATGACATTCAGCAATCGTTCAGGCCTGGGTTAAAATTTCGTACATTTAGGTTTGAATTGATTATTATGAGCTTACATAATAGCGTTAGAATAATTCTATTTAGGGTTGATATCACATTAAGGCTTAAAATGAACCATATTTATGATTTATATCAAATTTGATGCTGTTACTACATGGATTGTAGAAGTTATACAACGGAAAAGTTAAAGCTAGGGTGCTGAGAATACGACGGTAATACTCACGTAGTTGTAATGGATGTGAGTTGGAAGGTCGACTGTTGAGGTTCTCTTGGAGGCGTCTGATGATCTTTACCCGTCAAACGACTGCCTTTTATATATTTCTTGATCAGAGCTAATCCAATAAAATAATTACCAAGCGATAGAAAAAGAGAGATTGTGTATGTTTGTGTGTGTGTGGGGGGGGGGGGAGAGGAAAGACTACTTACGTTGTTATTTGACGTGAAATTTCTTCCTGATTCCCTATTAAGTAAATTAACTTTTCCCTGTTCTTTTTTCTCTATGTGTAGAAGCAAACAAAGTCATATAATCAAAGCAAAATGGAACCCTTCCATCTGGCCAATTCTCGCTTAGCTGATATGCGTTTGAGGCTCCATTGGTCATGTATTTCATATCCCACGTAATCGAAGTGATGATGTCCTTTTGACGAGCAATCAGTTCCTGTTTGTATGAGTCATCGATCTGTTACGTTAAGGTGAGAATAAAGAGTCAGTCTTCAAGAATATACTCACAGGTGTTGAACGTCCGTCATGCCCCAGTTATAACTTCCACTCCTCCAGATTTTCGATAAATACATCATTTAAAATCCTTTGGAGTTTATGCTTTAACCTAAGTTTTCAAGACAGAACCGTTTTTTCTTTATTACAGACTAAAAGTATAAAAAGGAGACCATCCCTTCCTTCCTGAAAATCTTTCCCGTTTCCATATTCTGCTAAAAGCTAAAGTCTTACTTTCTCAAAGGGCCATGACCTAAATTTGGCGTTTTTGAATTGATGAATGTCTGCTTGCTTGTGTGGCAAACAGTTGGCAATCATCACCTTGACAACTCTAGGTTTTTAAAAGACCAAGGACTTTATAGTTTTCAGACAGTGTGTATTATCGTTGTATGCTGAACACAATTTTGAACGGTAAAAGATTTCAATTATCACCCCATTGTTCTTAACATTAAAGTGGAATCAATAAATCTATATAGTCAAATGGAAATGTGTAATGTTTGATAATTAAATGCACACACACACACAAAATATCACATTTACATTTACATTCGTATGCTGTGACTCTATAAGTAGCTATCACCATATTTTCCCTTACCTAGCATGCGTCTAAACAATCTCATGCTCAACACCTCATATTCAAAGTATTATACCTCGATGGAATCTCTAAGCATTTTTTGGATGTTGGTAAGATTGTTATATTCTAAATATTAAAAGATTGACAAGAATGTTTCACATTCCCTTTTTTAATCTATTTATGTTATTTATGTTATTTATGCCAATTATGCATTTATCTATGTTTGGTTTCTCTGGTGATGGCGTTTCATGATGTTGTTTGTTTATACTATGAGAAAAAGGTAATATTATATCTACCTAAAAACGTAGAAATGGAATTGGAAATGTTCCGTGAATAAGTCACGGAAAAGGAAGGTCGAGGGCTTATTGATGTGAGTTTGTCTTTTTTACTAATTATTTATTGTTCATAAATGATTGATTAGTGATTTGTAATTGTGATTGATAGACTGATTAATTGATTGACTGATTGATTGATTGATTGATTGATTGATTGATTGATTGATTTTAATTCATTTTCACTGTCTGATCAAAAAACTATGAAACAAGCATAACTGAGTTACAATGATTATTACAATTATTACTATACAATAGCAGTTTGTCCATTTTTATGTTAAAAAATAATCCGAACAATAATACATGTACTTGTAACATCACTTGCAACACTTGCAGTCGCAAGAACCAAAGTAGGGGAGCGTAATAAAATCAAAAGTTAGTTTGTTAAATCAAATTTAGTGATATTGTACAGTCTTTTACACTCGACGATATACCTATCGATACACAAAACATGTTCTTGATCAAACTGCTAAAGCATTTTCATTTTCCTAGCCTTGACATAATAATTGAAAATGTGGCCAGAGCCACTGAAATTTAGGAAACCCATGACTGGTAGAGCCCCAATTAAATGACTTTGAGATAAACTCAATTACCATGACCTTTAAAACTAAACAGAGAAAAGAAAAAACACCTAATGTCATGGATCAACGCCATGTTATAACTAATTATGCATTTGAATTTATTGCCACTTCATGGGGTTGAACACCGTGATCAGCAGAGCTGGTTTCCATATGGGTCAACATACATACATAAATAACGGTAAAGTGCAAAAAAAAAATACATACATCTTCAATATAAACAAATATCATGGCTGTATACACAACAATACATTTAGAACAATAGAAGACACATAGAACGAACATAGAACGATTCAAATGTAAAATACATGTAACACAGCTATGATTTCATTACAATCCCTAAATTAGATGATATAATATTGTATAAAACACTGCCCATCACTACATGAATATAGATTTAACAGTACATCAAGCAACAATCAATAACTAAAAGTGCCGCAAAGAGTAACACAACAGAAAACAAACTTTCAAAAAGCAAGATACTAAATTAATGTAAAAAAATGATAATCTCGTCTTGTTCACTTTATATCTTCTATTTCCCTCCCCCCCCCCTCTCTCTCTCTCTCTGCACGTGTTATTCCTGCATCATTTAGTACCACGTTGATATGACATTAAACATTATTTATGACGTAAGAAGAAGGAATTAATGTTATTCATCGTGTCATTGAAGACTTGTGAAAACTGCAAACCAGGTAAGGGTGTAGTCATTATAGACATAAACAAAAGAAAAACGCGAGAAAGTCATAAATTGAAAGGATTTCAACTGATTTCGACAGTGGACAGTTTGATACATGCCTTCCAAGACATTTACAGGTTTGATTGATGCAGATTCGTTAGGTTTGTTTGTAAATTCAGTCTTTCTATCAAGCAACGTTATTATATCATTAAATCACTCTTACCCCTCAGACCTTTACCTTACAGACTTTTCATTTCTGTACGAGTAACAGTACAACTTGTAATACATGCTGTATTTCCTGGTTTATTTATTTCATTTACACTACAATTTCCATTGATAGCAATCGAACGAATTGTAATGTTAAATGTGATGAAAATATGATATTTCATATTACAATATTATGTATAGTGCATTACCTATTGTTTTGAGATACAGTATAAATTCATTGAAAATTAAATTGAAAAAAAAATGATACCTGTACCAATTGTGGTGTTGCTAAAAAAAACAACTGTCATTTAAAATCAGTTTAACTTTGTATTTTGATATCATAAGCCTTGCCTTGTGTTTAGCATGATATATAACATGATGATTTATCAAATCCGATCCTGAAGTTAAAGAGTGGTTTGCTACATTGAATATCATAATACATATCTATATATCATATATCATATTATGTATATCTTAAAACATTTCCCACTTTTGATCCTTAATATGTCAAAAACTATATATAAAAAAACACTGAAATTGGTATGAGCAATAACTGATAAAGTGTACAATTTTGTTGAAGGTAAGTTGAAAATGGAGCATAAATCAGTTTCAATAAACTCAAGATTTATTTTTATTGAAGTAAGGTTTCAGATTTTGCTCTATTTTCAACCCTCTGTTCAAAACTTTCACTTTGCACAGGGGTTAATTGGTGTGTATGGGAGTGTGTGGTTAACACCCAGACAATGGTCCTAAACAATGGCCAGGGTTTGAATGCTCTATTACACTATCACAGCTAGTCTTTTATTCATCCTGAAATGTAGTGTATGCAAGCACATGAAAACATGTGCTTACTTTTTTCATGTGCATGCATTTTACCCCTTACCATGAATTCAGACTAGCAGTAGATGCCCTGGGCAATCCATCATGAATTATTAATAAAGCATCCATGCGCGTCTGAGCAAGAGACCAGAAGCCTAGTCAGCAGAGCTCTGAAAAGGTGGTATTTGTGGTATTCATGTCTATTGTTAAGGGTCATTGGAAGCACACATTCTCATACAAATCATTGGTTCTTGTGTAAAGTTTGATTTTGTACAGAGAGTTCAAATTCGACCAAAATCTGGAACTTAACTTTAGAATTAATCATGGATTTTATAAAAAAAAATGATTCATGCTTTCATATTCGAATCACCTTCAACTAAATTATACACTATTCAGCTATAACTCATATCAATGACAGTGGTATGTATAGTTTCGTAACTATTACAGATCAAAAGTAGAAAATGGTGGGGTTTTTTTGACACCTACAATGTATATGAATTTTCTTTTCGAATAATCTTATCCCAATAATGCGTAGTGTCTTGCGCAACTGGTGTCACTCTCTATCATCATAATCCTGCCAGTTCCTGATACTACTTTTGTTACTCTGTGTTTTACAGACACTAAATGCACATATCATACTGTACATTTATATATACGTGTGTGTATATTTATATATCATATTGTCAATGTCTGAGTGAGTGCTTGTGGATCTAAAGAGAGAGAGATAGATATGTACACCTCTTTTTGTTTGTTCTTGTTTATCTTATACTCCTACTAACATTCTCCATTTCTAGTACAGCAAAACACCTTCATCATACCAACAATTCTCTCACCATTCTTAGAATTATTTGCAAAAATAGACAGACGACAAGACTAGGTCTAAACAACGCTATGCGACGCAACCGTTTTTTAAAATATTCGTGTTTATTCTAGGCCATGGCAAAATCTGGGTTAAAAATCATAGAAACTAACAAGTGATTATAGCAGCTGCTACATCAGAATCTACATGACATTCTCTTGGTCGTTGAACGTGTCCTGGCTTTTTCCGGTTGTAATTCGGGTCAGGGGTCATTGAAGGGGTCGTGACGGAGTTCCTTTTTAGATGCCCTCTCCTCCGGCAGCTCCTGAAATGAAGAATCGCAGTATAATATGTAATTATAGTAAACAATATGTAATATATAGTGATATATATATATATATATATAATAAAAATGAAGAAACTTTTTCTTTAAGCTGAAGGAAAGAGCGATACAACGTATTACTCACTTGACTTATGCAAAGTGGGAAAGGCTAAAGCCAAAAAAAAAGACATTGATTGATACAGACATTAAGCAAAACACAAGAGCAAAGTTACACTAAACACCCTCTCTCTCTCTCTCTCTCTCTCTCTCTCTTCTCTCACGGACGCACCGAAACAGACAGACAAACATATAAGAAAAGCTCACCTGTGCAGAAGGCGAACTGGTTTCCTCGTCGGGTGCACCAGCAAGTCTGGTCTGAGTTTATCTGGTTAGCACACGCTGCGAACAGAGTGGAGGAATATATCATGTTATGTTATGTTATGTTATAAAGTCCTATCTACCCAGGGTAGCCTCTTCAGTGTTGTCACTGCTCTACCAGAGGGCCCTGCCATTATTATTACCCTAGCATTACCACGTATCCATTCATGCACCTGGGTCGAGAGGGACATGGTGGGTAAAATTAACTTGTCCAAGGACGTAAGCACTTTGAGGGAATCGAACTCGGGTCCTCCGATTGAGAGTCGAGAGTCTTATCCACTTTGTCACATCGCCCCGAAATAAAATGACGAATAAAGAAACAAAATAAATGAATGAGACCTAGAAAGGGGATTCAACTCATTTTCTTCATTACATCTATCTAACATTTTGTATTTTCATTAACAATGTACAGATAGCTTCTGACAAAACCGTACAATATTTGACAAGGTAATAGCTTATCTCTCCCTTTGTTGCTATGTTTTTAATCATATTAAAGGCACAACTTATCATTTGCAGATGAAACCAAAACCCATCATCGGCGCTTGAAAATAGCTCTAAAATGTGAGTTAGGGATAGAAACAAACAATTTAAAAATTTGAAGAAGTATAATCGATGTTAAGTATTGTTAAATATACAAAATGTGAACAATAGTTTATAAAAAAGATTTCCAGGCTAAACCGCCCACAGTTATGATCTAATGAGAAATATATTGATATATCCTTATATTTTAGGCTTCATTGCAAAAATTTTATAATTCATGGTAGGATGTTTTGTGATACAACTGAGATACACATATGCATCAAAAGTGATATCTTGAACATTTGAATCACTGCTTCCAAAGGTGAACAGGACCTTTAAGACCTGAAAGTCAGAGGAATCAAAAAGACTGAACCAATTGTTCATGAGAACGGAAAACACTTATCAACCACAGAAAGCACGTATCACTATTTAAAAATCTAACATGTCGCCAAAATCACCTTGATATCATTATGATCACATCTTACGAAGTAATAAATAAGGCAGGTTTTTATCCCCTTCTCATTAGGTACTGGAGGTCATCTGTACCGCATGTGCGTTCCCGATTTTGGGTTAAATCTGGAGGGAAAAGTAATTATTTTTAGGGGTTCAAGTCGAGAAAAAAATCTCAGAAAATATAAAATCGAATGATATATAGAGAGTTTCAGTATTTCTCCATGAATAATGTTCTTAATCAGGCATAGTTATCAAATCTTTCCCAACTTATCCTGAAATAGGGTCCCGAATGGGGTTAGTTTGACATCCCCGAAAAAAACCCACGAAATATAGTGGGAGTTCTTGGTGTTTGCCAGATCTCCCGAATATCCCTCATATATTGATGCAGGGAGATGCACCTCCCTGATTTATGTGTATGTTTTGCTGCCAGGCACAGCGGGCCGGGATTCTTTTCTCAGGACATTTGTGACCGTGCACCTCAAAACGAACGTAAAGTCGCACACACTGATTTTGCGTGAGGACTGAAAATAAGTGAAATGGGTCAACCTAGCCGAACTTGACTTTTTCATATTTTCTGAAAGAGCGGGTCTTCTTTTACATTATGCTAAAATTTGGTATCATAAAACGGGCAGGAAAGTGTGTTTTTTAGCAGTTTATCTCGAACATTTTGGTAGAATAGTGTGATTAGGTGTGTCTTTAGAATCCCTTTTGCATTTCTGAAAAACCTTGTCCACACTCTTTACTTTCAACTCTAATAACTTTTGAAAGGATAGTGCTACTGCTTTGAAAGTTGGCATTAATTATGGACAGAATGTGTTAATGAGGCATGCTTAATTTCAGTTTAATCTGATAATTCCGTCATTGTCGTTACTCTGGCGGTTTACTTCCTGTTTTTTGTCCTATTCATCGCACAGCCAGCACGGTTTGGTAAAGATTAAACGCTTGAATAGACACTGTACTTCAGAGCCTCTTTTCTCAGTTCACACTTTTCCTGAGTTTGTACTTTCTTTCCAATATTTAGATAGGTTAGGAGAGTCCATTTGATTTGAGTTATACATAATTTTAAAGCTTAAAGTCTGCTCTTTCAGAATAGAACACTAAAAATTCATGTCTTGCGACTTTTTGTTTGTTTTGAGGTGCAGGGTCACATTTAGCCATAAGCACTGTACATACGTCATGCTGTTTTGCTAGCTTCCCTTCCAGATACCTCGATAAAGTGTAATTTTTGCTGGATTCCCTTTCAAAGCCTGTGATAGTTTGTCAAAATTCTAACCCCTTCCCATCCGAAAAGGAATCCTAAAATTCTAAAAAGAATCTGGAGCATAACTTTATGTGTATGACTGACCGCCTGAGTGGGGGGGGGGGGGGGGTTGTTATTCATGCAAGTGCATGCGCATCTAACCTTAGTCATGCAGGGTTCATGTTACTTACGCTTGTACTTCCTCATGCTCTTGCCCCTCTTCTCGGCGAGGTAGAAGTCCTGCATGACCGGGTCCCTCTTCATGAACTCCATGTCGGCGGCGAATTCGTCATCGACCTCCATCTCGAAGGCAAAAGCGACGACCACGAGGGCCATGAAAGCGATGAGGACCTTGCAGACCATGTTGACTCTGCGACAAAAGATTTTTGAAACGATACTTGGGGTAAAGATTCAACTTATTATTTTTTCTTTACTTGAATCTTACAACTCCTGTAAATGAGGCTTAAAGGGACTGTACAGTACTGGTTCAGATGGGGATTCAGGTTTATAACATTCCTAAGTGAGATAATGAGAAACCTCATATGAAATATGAAAGAGCATGTAATTTCAAGAAGGATTCAACGTTTATTTGATGGAGTTGGTTTTCAAATGGCTGATATATCCAACAAAGTAATAATAATGAAAGGCGACAGGCCACGCCTTTTATTAGGATCTCTTTGTTTCACCTTGTTTTTGGATATCTCAGCCATTTCAAAACCGATTTTCATCAAATAAACTTTTGATACCCCTTAGAATTACATGCTCTTTGACATCTCATAGAGTGGTTTCTGAATATCTCGCAAAACGTTAAAAACTAAATCCTCACCTGAACCAGAAATGTACAGCCCCTTTAATGTTATCTTAAGAATACCTAAATGGAGAGACTGGTTGATCGAGTCTTTGGTAGGCTGTCAGAGTGAATAATAACAATAATGATAGTAATAATAATAATAATAATAATGACAATAATATCAATAATAATAATAATAATAATAATAATAAAAATATTAATAATAATAATGATAACAGTGTGCACAAAGAGCCACGGGACACTCCTAAAAAAAATGACAAGATCGTACTAGCATTGCACATTTGGTGATGGCTGCATCACCTCTAAATCTAATGTCGACCCTATACTAACTAATAATTCCATTTAGGGTTAAATCTTTACATTATAATAGGATCGTAATTGCATCTAGAGTTAAAACGTATCAGTTTTTTTTTTCCGATTATTACATTTAGGGCTGAAATAAGATGTACTAAATTAAGGTTTGACTTGGTTAATAAACGAGGCCTAAATTTAAAGTCTATATTACATTTAACGTTGTAGTTACATTTATGGGGGATATAACGGAAAAGTTTACATGTAGCGGACAATGAAATGGTGATACTCACGTTAGGCAGTTGTCTGAGTGTGATGGAAGTGTAGAAAGGTCGACTATGGAGGATCTCTGGATGCCGTCTGGTGGTTGCTACCCGTCAAACGATTGCCTTTTATATATTTCTCGATCAGAGCTAATCCCATTTGATGTAACGAACATGTCTCATAACCACATCCCGTGACATAAAGAGATAAAAGGAAAGAGGAAAGACCATATGCGTTGTTAATACCAGGCATTTGCTCGCCAATCCCTAAAAAGTAAATTAACTTTACCCTGTAGGCACTCCCTTTTTTTCCAAAAAAAAAAAACAAAACTAAACAAAATAAAACATTGTAAAAAATTTAAGAGTTCCATCTGGCCAAGCTGTGCGTAGCTTAGCTACTCTTAAGGCTCGGTTGGTCATGGATTTCATCCTAACCTCAGTAGAAATGATGATGTTCTTTCGTCGGACAATCTGTCACTGTTTATGTGTCAATGAACGCCCATGTTTAATAAGCAGTCTTAGGGGAATGTAACGTTGAAGTGAATAAAAAGTCTTCCGGAATGAATGCGCTCATAGTTATGTGATGCCTTTCCGTCCTGCTCCATTTGTAACTTTTACGCTTGGCTGTAAAGTAACCATCTGAAATCCTTTGGACTTTTCGCTTATTAAACCCCCTCCTCCCTAAATTTTTCTTTTCTTTTCCATTTCTAGCTAAAAGAGGATGACACATCTCCTCAAAGTGCTATGACCCCATTTTGTTGTTTTGATAGGATAGGATTTGGCTGTAAAGAAGACTTAGTGATGATCACATTTTTGACGTGTGTGGCAAGTTATAGGTTAACCTCACCTGACCTGACAACTCTAAGTTTAAAAAGGGCGATGACCTTTATGGTTTGAATGTTGGGTTTTTTGGTTTTAGTTGTTTTTTTTTTTCCTTGGGCTCACACTGATCCCATCGCCTAAAAACTCTAAAGGCTTCTTGATCTTCATGATTTGAATGTATGTATTCTTGTATGCTGTACACAATTTCGAACTGCCTAAACTGAAATTATTATCCCTTAGATTTCATCATTACGGTGGAATCGAAGACATCATGCAGGCATATGTAGATAGATGTTATAGGTGGGGCATTTCCAATCAAGAATACAATTGTCAAATCTTCATAATGGCCTTTATCGGCATCCATTGAAGAATATAAAGGTTAGGAGTTTTGTGATCCGATTGTCTTTTGCAAGTTACAAGCCTTGCGGCTGAATTTCGTTTCCGTTCGACTCCTGCTGTGAGCTGAGATTCCAGAATTTAATGAGCAAATCATTATCATTATCAAAATGACTAAAATAGACGCATTCTCCAGTTTCTTTATTATAGTTTTATAAACACAGAGCTGCTAGTTTACATAAAATTAAGTTGTGTTTTCAAACTAAACTCATCTTAGATGGTTACGCCAAGGCCACATGCCTTAAAAATCGACACAACAGGAATATCACAACCAATGACGATAGAGTTGTTGAGAATTTGTTACGAGATCTTCAATTTTCTCAAGATCCTTAAAAGAGGCTTAAAATTACTATCTGTAAATAGAAAGTAAGAACTGGATTTAAACTTCTATAGAAGTAGCCAATACAACTTAGTGCATAGTAAATTTTGCTTATTCACTCTTTTCTTAACTTATTTAGTTCGTCTTCTGGTACTTAGTGAGCATGCGTACAAATGGAAATACAATAAATAACATCACTTCGTTTCAGCACTTTTCACATGAGATTGCGTCGAACATCCTTTAAATCTTCAGGCCAAAACCAAGTCAGTCACCTTAACAAAATTTCAAAGACAGTTGACTAAGAGCGACAAGTAGGCCTTATAAAGATAGTTTTGATTTGATTATGCTATTACATTTTAGTTTACCAATTGAAACAATTTAAATGAATGTATCCTAAAAAATACCCAACCCCCGCAAAAACTAGCAATAACAATGAGCCCCCTCTGACGCAATAATTAATTCTTCGAATACCATTGGTATGCAATGTATATACAAAATGTATGTGAATTCTTAGTTGTCAGATAATACGAGTGAACACGACCGTAATCTCTTCTTCACCTTCTTCTTATGTTTCTTCATTTCCCTCTACTTATGTTTCTTTTTCTTCCTTCTCTTCCTCCTTCTTTCTATATTGCTCCATCATCTCATCCTAACTGGGCTAAGATTTATTTGGAAGGCAATATTTCAACGATAATGTCCTTATTATTTTGACCTTTGGAAAACAGATATCATATTTCTTCTTTATGTTGGACTACTTTGGAAAATCTATTTGTTTCATCCTTTTTATTGACTGAAGTTCATTTGAAATTAGATATGAAGATTTGTGCAGGATATTCTTCTACTTTGTTTTGTTAGCTTGTTAAAAGGCATTTTATTGTAAAAATAAAAAGGCATGGGAATCTAATGTTGTAGTGAAGTATGTTAATGAGGCATGACGCGGCTGTTTTTTTTTTAATGTTTTGCTTATATATTCTTTTTTCCTGTATGTGTCTTCTCAATATTTAGGAGCTGCCGGTGGACAGGGCTTGTAAGCAGTCGACTTCAGACCACCAAACACACATCCAGACCTCGATTACGTGAAAGACCATTATGCAACACTGACTTGAAGAATTACACGGAAAGGCAATGACGGCAGCTGCCACTTGTAATTCTATGTTTTTGCTTGAATATGATTCGCTTACGGCATTTTAGATCAATAAACTGCTGTCTCGAGTAGAACGATGCCCAATTTTTGATTTGTCGAGCTTGTTCTATCGGTCTTTAGAAATAAGGCGTTCAAGAGAATGTTGCGACCTCAAGAAGGACATTATGACGATCAACCACACACGCATAAGTACTGTAACTCTGAAGAGTTGTAAATGTCACATCACCACCAACCCTTTTAGGAGGGAAGGTAAGATCTACCTCTATTCCTTGAACGTGATATATGCGATCTCTCGAAACTTCTTACCACGTGGGTTACTCATAATGCAATAATTTGCATATATGCATATTCATAACAGGAGAAAAGAAGAGAGTGAGAGGGAGAGAAGATATTATATAAAGAGAAAAATGTAATAAAGTGAGATTGAGATTAGCTCAAGATGAAGGAGAAAAGAGGGTACGCAGGATTGAGAGGGAGACAAGGAAGATTAATTTTTGTCCTTCGGTTAGGACATTAAATGGATGTCCCGTGTACGAGAGAGTAACAACTCATTCACGTAAAAGATCCCGCTTCATTCATTCATCGCAAAGAGTAGGGTGTTTACCCCGGTGAAGTGGTCCCACCTCACATCCAACTGGACCCCATGGAAGACTAGCTTAATGTAGCTGAACATGGGCTATCCAGCCATCTCTCAGATGGAAATGAACAAACAAACAATTTAAGTGTACCGCCAATGATAAAGAGTGCGAGAGACATACAAACAGACAAATCAATACAAATTTCCTGTCCGAACTTGAGAGTTCATGAGAAATGCCACACAGATTTGTACCAACAGACATCACATAGACATTCCAAATCTTCAAAGTGGCAGTTTTTACGGATTCTCTTTTCGACGGTGTTTTGGCAGAATCTAGCTTTGCGTTCGAAGTGAAATCAGGTACAGTAAAAAGTATCTTATGTTTATTGTTCGCTGATGATGATAGAAGAAAAAACATTTATGGCGGTTGAACAATGAACACGTGAGTGTTAAAGATGCCGTTTTAATAAATATTGCATCATTCAGTTCATACTGTCAAACTTGTAACCATATCCGCAAATACATTTCAAACAAAATATTGCGTCAGCCAGTCTCACTTTCCTCTATTAACGTATTTTATTCATCATCTGATCATCTTCCCGCGTTTCATTCCTTACCCCATCATCTCTCTCTCTTTCCTTCTCTCTCTCTCTCTCTTTCTGTATGTGTATGTGTATTTGTATGTGTATATGTATGTGTACTTTTTTCTACCAAAATATCGTCGAAAAAGGATCCGTAAAAACTGCCACTTTGAAGACTTGGATGTCTAAAGGATGTCTATTGGCACATGTATGTGTATGTGTATATGCATATATGTGTATGTGTATGTGTATATGTGCATGTGCGTGTGTGTGTGTGTCTGTGTATGTGTATCTGTGTGTATGTGTATGTGTATGTGTATGTGTATGTGTATGTGTGTATGTGTTCTCTCTATCTATCTTTGTCTTGCCGAAATGTTGGTTACCTATCGGTGTCTTACCTTAAGGAAAATTTTATCCAAATATATTTGGGGACAATTTCCCTTTAGAGCAGGACACCGATATATAGGGTAAAATTCCCTTTAACGTAAGACAACTATCGGAAACAAACATTTCGGCAAGAGAGAGGGGGGGAGGGAGAGAACACACCTACATATATATGTGGATTGAGTGTAGTTTAATAAAAATAGGACAATCGGTTGCAAAGTTATGAATTTTCAAAGTTTCAGTACCGTCGTCAGTGGATGAGAGGACTATGACAGTTCCAGACGGCACTGCAGGACAATGATATAAAGAAAAAAGAATGAAAAGTACACATTCCTTTCCCCTGATACCGACATACTGTAAAAGTAATTAATTTCCCTGCTTTCTGAAAGAGGTATAGGTCAAGTGCTCTTTCATTATGTTCGGAAAATGAATACGTTGAATTCTCTTTACTTTTTCTTTATACTGTACCGTTGATATGAGAAGATATCACGAATTGCTGTAGTCTTCTCATCCAGCTATGGCGGCACTGAAAGTTAAACAATTTATAACATTTAAACTTACTATAATATAACAAGTATAACAACCCTCGCCCAGGCCAGGGAAGCCGACGAATCACCACGCAAGGGAAGAAGATGTCAATCAAAGCGCTCGGTGATAAAAAATGCCTCAATTATTGAAGAGAACCAGCTGTTAATTTGTTATAAGATTGCCAGTAACAATCTCAAAAAGGAACATCGATACAGATCTCTAGAGAACGCCTCGTGCCGAATGGGGCTCGGGAGACGGTGAAGTTAGGCCGCATTGCGGCGAGCACACCGGCCTCTCGAGCCTCTACAATTGACTGCCTCTCCCTCTGTACTGCCAGACTGCAGGCGCTGTCGCCATAGCTGCCTAGCTGCACTGCTATATCCCCAGCCGTACGTGGCAGAGATCAGTTGAGAAACTCCCCCGTACCTACGGTTGAGTGAATCAAGCGAAAATCGCAGGGTGCGTATAGAAGACTGTCCTTGCTAGCTGCGGCATGTGGCTCTGCGTATTCTCCGAGTAATTACCATCTCTTTGAAGATATTTTTTCGCCTATCAAGAGGTCGACCGTTTTGGATATGTGACTTCCACGATGACGGGAGCAGGTTTGATTATAATAGTGGTGATTTCTTTTTTGTACCTCCATTCTTTCTTCCAAGCAGCATATTTCTCTCGATAGTTCACTCTCGCTCTCTCAGACTCACCGAGACAACGTGTGTTACACTCATTTTCTGGCTTGCTTCTCGTACTTACGTTACAATTCCATTAATGACAATCAAAATAATGAATACAGTCACCATGTAAATAGTTGTGCTATCATCGCAATGTATTCTTTTATTGGTTTCACCCCACAGTAATAATCATGTGAATGAAAAAGAAAGATACTCTACGCCAGCTGCTGTTAACTGAAGTGATATCATCATGTCACTTAGTGTAGTCTTTATGCATGCATTTCTTTTGTCGAAATCGTGATCCTGGTAGCAGAGGTTCGATGATTGGAGAATTCGTCGATATTTCTGTTTATATTCCCTCTCCAATGCCAGCTTCTGCAAATTATTTGAAAATTAAGAAGTATTGGACAAAAAAAGAATGGAAAATAACGTTAAGAACAAAAAAAAAGCGCACGTATAATGATGATTCAAATGAAGGCCTTCACAATCATAATAAAGTTGAGAATCGAATCTCATGCAAGATAATGTATCGCACAAACACACACACACACACACAAAGGTCAAGACAAAATAACTTGTGGTATATACACCGTACGTGTACTCGATTAAAATGAAATAAAGATGAAAATAGAATGAAATCAAGACGTCAACCGTAAATACTGAGATAACAGTACAATCGGTGAAACTGCCAGTGATATCTTCAGCTAGAAAATTTAGCAGATTCTCAATGATACAGTCCTATTATTTCAAATTTGTCATGCTTCATTGTGCAAACGTGTTACTTTTCGAAATCTTTGCTTTCTGGTCAAAAAATAGACTCTCAATTATGAAGAAATGGAAGTTTTCTGCGTATCCCCAGTCGTATTTTCTAAAATATTTTCCAATATCATAAAATTTAAAATGTATCTGAATGCCGAGGTTATTTCCGTCACCAAAACAAAAAATAATAATAATGCCAGATCAATCTAAAATTATTGAATTCGTTGAGTTAACGTGCTATCCCCCTCACCTGTGCAGAATACGAATCTATTTCCTCGACGGGTGCACCAGCAGGTCTGGTCTGCATTGACTTGGGTCGCACAAGCTGTCGAGAAAATCAGAAAGATAACTGTTTGAAACAACAAAAATTGAAAAGTATTCAAATGAAGTTAACTTAAAGTTCATATAATGAAAAATTTTATTGCAAAATGAGCTAAACGCCAATTTTAAACCTTTCAAAGTAAGTCCATCATCAGATAGAGCAAACTCAAACCTTTCCAGTAATACCTCACTTGTGACATTACAAGGGATATTCTAGACGTTATGATTAAAAGTATTCAGTATTTTCTTATCATTTTTTCTTCATATAACTATCATAATGACAAAGGTATGTGTGACACATGATGAAATGCCTCAAATAAAGGGAACATAAATAAATGAAACTCAGAGCTCGGCTTGATAAATGAAATAAAGAGTTTTATCGCAAAACGAGCTAAATCCATTTTCATTAAGTTGATACATTTGTGATTAAAGCTGCTAAAGAAAAACAAAGAAAATAATTAAAAAATCAGAATATTTTTGGTCATAACTTATAGAATATTCCTTGTTTCGTCACAAGTGACGCAACACAAGAAAGGTTTAATATTGTTCTATCTGATGATGGACTTACTATGAATTGCTTGAAAATGGCGCGTGGCTCATTTTGCGATAAAACTCTTCAAATATTAAATCAAGCATGGACATGCTGCCTGAATTTCTTCCCCTTCTCTTCCCCTCATTGATAATCATTTTCTTTTTGATTGTTTGACTACAAATAAAACCGTAACTAAAATTGAAGTGTGGCATGTACCTTCTTAGATTAAACATCGTCAATGTCCTGTATAACAAAATGAATAGGACCTTATCTGGCTCACTAATACTGACGGTGAATGGCAAAATGACAGTTATTTTGTAGTCACTGCACCGTTCTTCGCATCTAATTCCTACTCACGCTTGTACTTCTTCATGTTCTCGCCCCTCTTCTCGGCGAGGTAGAACTCTTGCATGATCGGGTCCCTCTTCATGAATTCCATGTCGGCGGCGAGGTTGTCTTCCTCGGCGAAATTGAGAGCCGACGCGACGACCACGAGGGTCGCAAAGACCATCACAACCTTGGACACCATGATGACACGGCTGCAATGTACAATGAATGAAGGAGTAAGCCTTACTTTTCTGAAATTTTCTGAAAAAAAAGAAGTTTCAATACAGCTGTTTTTTAAACAAACAAGGAAATTGTTGTTTAAGAGGTATAGAAATGATATTTTAAACATTAGAAAATATCTATGACCTTGAATGAAGCTAAGTGAATGACTTAAAGATAATGTCTTAATATGCATATTATAGTGAAGAGAGGAAAAAGCTTCTTGCTCTTACTGTTCAATATAATGACGTCACTAATCGATCCAAATGATTAACCTGCAAACTTAAATAAGACAGTGTTCTACAAATGAAAGTTGTCTCTTGCAGAGTCTATGAATATTCATGCGAATAAGTAAATGATGGCACGAATATATCGAATATGATCAAGTTATGTATATCTAGAGAGACTGGGAGTGAGAAAGAGAGGTCTGCTGGTTTGAGTGTAACTGCCGAGGATATAATATTGTATAGAAATCACATGTAATAATTATGTCTTAGTTTGCATTAACGGAAATGTCATGATATTGCATTTTCTATCACAAACATCCTTCTGCATCTTTTTTTTTTATTTATCGAAAGAAAAAAGAGAATTTACAAACTGCTGCCCTAATTTACAAAGAAAGAAGGAAAAACACATGACTTTTATTATGCGAACATATTATGTATAGTGAATAACTGGTCAAGCTGATCGATTGAATTATGAATTAAGACACATTTAAGAAGCCTATATGTATGTATTTTAGGTTGCAAATTATTACAAGCGGGGTTTTAACACTCGTGAGTGATGATCGAACTTACGTGGTTGGTGAGTGAGCCAGTAGTGGATTTGTAAAGCTGAAAGTTGTTTCCGAGTTCTGTTGTCATGCCGTATTATGATCTCCTTTTTATACTTTTAGTCTGTAATAAAGAAAAAACGGTTCTGTCTTGAAAACTTTTATGATTCGTTCTATCATCTGAAGGGAGTCATCATGGTGTGAATATGTGTTTTCCTCATGTGTGTGTGAGGTGTATGGACCAGCAGGAGACATCCGAAACACAATATCGATATCACAGTAAGTTCTGAAGTATGTTCCATCACATTCCCACTGGGGGGCTCCAACGCTACATGCTCTGTTTGTTATGAATTTCATTGGATATGTCCGAGATATTCTATTTGTTGTTGTTGTTGTAGCTGATGTTTGGCATGTTATACATCCATTGATGATAGAAATCATAGGCCCTTCAAGCATCACCTAATCATAACGTTGATAATGTGCACATTCTTCACAGACCTGTGGCAACATTTCATCATTATTAAGCGACCTTCTTTGTTTAGTAGTTGTATGTGTGTGCGTGTGTGTGCGTGTGCTTTGGGAGTGGAGGAGTCTTGAATTTGTCCTTGGTTTGTCTGTTCTTATGTCACCTACTCTTTCATCTTCTCTTCCTTTCTTTCTCATTTCTGTTTATTCCCTTGATTCCATGGGGCCTTGACAAAACCGTCACACCTCTGAACAAAAAAACCCAAACCGTTTCTGATTTATTCCATAGTTTATGTTTGCTTGAGTGAAATGTATGTTATCATGATAAATATTGGTTCAGGTTTGTATATATTCGGCGTATCTCGGAGTCCCCCATTACTTTCATGTTTGCTTTCCTCACAAAGATGAATCCATCTTTAAATAATGATTAATGATGTATTGTGTACATAATGTAAATATATCTAACAATTAATTCTATACATTTTATTTTCCCTCCAGAACGAAAGAAGAAATTCTCGTGGTTTGGAGAGAGTCATCATAGCTAAGTCGAAAAAAGGGGGAAATTCTTGATCACATTAACATTCCCAGCAAAAAAACAACAACAACAACAACAACAACAACAAAAGAATATTGAGACTGGCAAATTGATTTTACCTGTTTTACCGATGTTCTCAAAGAATATGGAGGATTGCTTGTGTGTGTGGCCAATTCTATAAAATAAATGATCAGGTTTGGCGTGTTTTTTGTTTCTTTTTTACTCTAAGAAATATTCCACTTTTAAACGTCTTTCTCCTTACTTTTTACCTCAGCATTGGATGTGTGGGCAAAATGCCCCCTATACTCCCATGAACCTGTTGATAACGTATTCATAGGTACTGTTTAAGCTGAGTATCATTTTGTGTGAACAATAGGCAAACCTTTTCTGAAGTAGGCAAACTATTTCTGTCTTTTTTTTTCTATCTTCTATCCTACATATTTCTCTACATAAGTCACACTTCCCTATATATTTTTTTCTCTGTGTGTATTATGATTTATGTATAACAGCTGCAAGCTTATCAAGCTGAGCTGAAAGGGATCACATAGTATTGATTGAGACCTAATTTCAGGTTTCTAACATTTTTGGTGAGATAATGAGAAACCTCTTGATATGAAAGAACATGTAATTCCATCAGGAATTCAGCGTTTATTTGATGAAAATTGGTTTTGAAATGGCTGAGATATCCAAATCAGAGCGACTCTATTAAAGTGTGGGACCCACACATTATTACTATCACTTGTTTTACTTTGTTTTTGGATGTTTCAGTCATTCCAAACCCGATTTTCATTAAATAAACTTTGAATTCCTCTTAAAATGGTATGCTCTGTACTATTTTATAAGTGTTTTCTTGGTTTCTCGTAAAAAGTTAAAAGCCCAATTCTCATCTCCACCAATACTATACCATCCCTTTAAGCTTTAGTCGTTCTATCTATTGTATCGTGTGTACAGTTTTGTTGAACATATTAAAAAAAGTACATATTATAAAGCATATTATCAACAATTTGTACAAGTACAATGATAATGGCAGAAATTATTCGGTTTCGTTAAAGTTTGCACCACAGCGGTTTGATCCTAGCAATGCTTTTGCAACTTTGTGATTTAGAGACAATTAAAGTTATAAATGTACATATGTGTGATGTATGTATGTATAAGATGTATATATTTATTTATGTATTATACATTATATATATATATATATATACATATATATAAGTAACTATATATTGTGTATATATATATGTACACACTATATGCGATTGTATGTGTGCGTGTGTTTGTATTTATGGAGATTAAGAAATTAAGACAGATAGATGTTTGCAACCCTGCTTGTTCGTTCTTATCTCTCTTATACTCCTACCATTCTTCATCCTCACCAAAGCAAAACACCAAAACACCTTCTTCATATCACGCTCTTCTTACATAATCACGAGAGCTGTTTGCCAAACGTTGACAGACCACGAGACCCAAATCTAAACAACACCGAGCAGCCTATCCTTTTAGTTTTATAT